>NC_132907.1:7014396-8421292 GCF_047675955.1 Chlorocebus sabaeus
GATTCTCTTCCTTCTCCAGTTTGCTGATTTTTGTTAACTTTGTTAGTTGTTTTTTTATTTTTTATTTTTTGATTGTTGAAGGCAGTCTGTGTGCTAAGGATAAGCCTGAGGTGTGAACTTAAGGTCTTCTCAGGTCTTTTCTGAGTCTGTGCCTTTCCCTGGGCATGCATGGTCATTTTCTACTTTCCCCCATATATGCAGTTGTTTTCGAATGTCCTAGTCCTTAATATCTGGCTCCCAAAAAAGGAAAAAGGGAAAAGTGAGGGGAAAGAAAGAGTGTTGGCCCTTTAAATCCCCTGGAAGTCCTTTCATCTGGAGGATTGAAGGGCTTGGAGCAACTGGGGGAGATGCAATAATAATGGCCACCTACCCCTTTGTCTGCATCTTTGTAATAGAAGCAGCAATCAGTAATCAGAGCACAGATTCCTGATATCTGGAGGATGGGGCACTTTTTGCTGACTCTGCCTCCTACAAGCTCTGTACTTGTTGCTTTAGGAATAGGCACACAACTGCCTGCTGTGGGGCTGAGTGTGGTGGATTGGTAGCTGCTACTGTGATAAGAGCTGAAACTAATCCAAATCAACAGCAATTTGTCTTCAAGCGTTATTCTGGAAGTTATAATTCTTCAATAGATTCTACAGTTCCAAACTGGTTAGACAAATTCTGTCAATGCAATTGTTTTCTAGGTGGGGGAACAGATTTCTGGTGCTTCCTACTCTGTCATCTTTTTGAAATCTTCTCATGTCTTTCTACATCTTTTAAAAATTAAAAATAATTCTTTAGATTAGAACAATACAAACTAGATTTGGCCTATAAGCCATAGTTTTTCCAGCTGGCCTCAAAAATAATCTGGATTAGTTTGGTTATGTTGTGGAAAGGTAGAATGAGCTTCAGAGGGCAGTTCGTCATAGTTGTTTCCATTTCTCTGAGACTCATGAGACCCTGTTTACATAAGATTTGTCCTCAGGCTTGTTGCTTCACCTTTACAAGGTGGCTTCATAGAGCAACCAGAGAGCCATACTTCCTTATGCATATTTGAGGGATGGTGTGGTGGGGGAAGAAAAAGCCTGTGTTTACAAATACAAAACACAAATCATAAGCATCACTGATTGGACAATCTTAAGGTTTTACACATCCTAAACTGATTCCTGAGACTAGGAATTTACAGGTCTGATTGGCTTAGGCTTGAGTTGTGTGAACTTTTGAAGATTGTGTGGCAAGAGAGGTGAAGTTACCTGTGGCCCCAACTCATTATTCTGGAATGGACCCTGAGATTTTGCTTTTTTAATGAGTTTCCCGGTTATGTTGACAGTGGATGGCCTATGGAACACACTTTGAGTAATAAGGCTTAACTAAACCTAAACAGCATGACTACTAAATGTAAAAAATTGATGGAATAAACATCGAGGAGATAATCACAATGTAAAGCTTTCTAGAAATATGTTTTCTGTAGCTGTTGAAAATAATACAAGGGCAGTATGTGAATTAGAAGGTGAGGTCCCTACCATCAGGATATGAATGATAGCTACTGCCAAAGCTTTACGTGAAAAGAAATTGTTCTTCATAATAGAGGAAGAAAAATGTAGAATTGTCAGGCCAATCCTGGAGAAAGGAATGGAAAGGCACATGTGGAGAGGAAACTAGGAAGAGAGACAAATTATATGAACTACCTTATGTAATCACTTATGAATGCTTATGAAAACTAAAAGAAGACTGATTTTCATGTGGAGTGAAGCAGAGGTAATATTTGAGGAAGATAGAGCCACAAAAGCAAAGGATCGCAATGTGTGTAATTGCCTCAGGAATTACTAGAATTCTTAGGGGTGCCACTCAAAGAACTGGGGAGTTATCAGAAAGTTTATAGTCCAAAGAAAGCCATCCAATCTTTAACATTTGAGTTATATGCAGTATTTTATTTATTACCCCAGTGACATTGTAAGGTGGGTATTATTATCCATTTAAAAATGAGAAAACCAAAGCTCTGAAATATTGAAAAATCTGTCCAGGGTTTCATAGAAAGCAGATTGGGGATCTGAACCCCAATTTGTCTAACTGTAAAACCCATTTTCATTTGGTTATACTGGTCATTAAAAAAATTGAACAAGGCCGAGCACGGTGGCTTAAGCCTGTAATCCCAGAACTTTGGGAGGCCGAGATGGGCAGATCACGAGGTCAGGAGATCGAGACCATCCTGGCTAACACGGTGAAACCCCATCTCTACTAAAAAATACAAAAAACTAGCCGGGCGAGGTGGCGGATGGCTGTAGTCCCAGCTACTCGGGAAGCTGAGGCAGGAGAATGGCGTAAACCCGGGAGACGGAGCTTGCAGTGAGCTGAGATCTGGCCATTGCACTCCAGCCTGGGCGACAGAGCGAGACTCGTCTCAAAAAAAAAAAAAAAAAAAAAAAAAAAAAATTGAACAAAACAAAACTTAAAAAAAAAATGAAGTAGGTGGATTTAGTGGTGGCTTGAAAATTTCTACATTGAAGAGATTTGAAGGCAACAACCTGTATGTATGTTTTGGCCAAGGGACTTGTCTTGAGGCTGTGTTTGCACAGTAAGCACACTATTTCTACTTAGATTGTATAGTTACTTAAAATGTTTTTTTTGGTGGGGATCTGTTAAAACCCTAATTCACTTTTTCATGGTATCCCTGTGTGGGACCAATGTTTAATAGAAATAAAAATTCAACTTTTTACTTGCTGTCTCTGAAGCATCTTGAAGAAACCATAAAAACCACTGAACTCTATGCTTCCTGTTGTTTGTTACTGTATAAATGAAGAAACTGAGACCAGAAATTTAAAATGCATTATCCAAGGTAACACACCTAGATAGAAGCAGTTATTCCAAGGACTGTTCAATGCAAATGCTTAGAGAGAGACACGTTTCTTCAAGTTGTGCTTAATGTGCAAATAAAAATTAAAACATTTGTCTCAAGTGTTGAAGCACTTTGAGAGTTGTAGAAAGTAGAATACTTGAGAATTAGAACTTACTTTCTCTATAGAAGCAGCATCATATGAAGTACATGAAATGTATTTTTAGTTTCTTCTAGTATAGTATATTTTTATTTGTTTTTGTTTTATGTTTGTATTTGTTACATTATCATGATTTTGAAGGTTTGCTTAGTTTTTCATCAAAAATGTTATTTTTTCTTTTAAATATTTGATTTTATATAAATCTCATTTTTACTTATAACACATACTACATACAAAGGCCAAATTTTTGCCACCAAAATATGTATCTGAATTTAGGTTAAAATCAATGACAGATTAAAAGCAATTTGCCTAAGAATGTTTTTTCTCTTAATGTGCTACTCAAATCAAGTGACCTGTGTGTTATGTTATTTTGCGATTATAATTGTCAATTATATTGCTGTTAATAGGCAGTAGTTCCTTGTTATAAAAGTATCTTTTAAAAAATATAAATGCATAAATTCATCTGAATTCAATATTTACTCTGCCTCTTATTAGGCTTTTAGCCAAAATATGACTCAATAGGGTGAATACAGTAGCTGAAGAAATATAATAGCTTCACCCTTGGAAATCCTTTGGAGTAAAATGGTAACCACAAGGGCAAAGGGACATGTCTTAACAACAGTGCCTTTCATTGGTGCAGACGGTCAACTAAAGGACAACACACAGTGTTACAGGCTAGATCTATAATTCTAATGGCTCAACTATTTGGCAGGAAGCATCATATACTTAAAAAATCATGAGACTAAAATAAAAAATATTCGAGGTACCCCAAATCTTGTCTCTAGATAGAAAAAGAAGACTAAAGATTGACTGTAGAGAGAGAGAGACAGAGAGAGAGAGAGAGAGAGATTGAGAGATTGTGAGGTGATTTGGATTTCTGTAAGGTTATGCTAAATTATCTATTTTCCCCACAGTTTGTTTCCTTGAGTTCTGTTGCTCATTACTTCCTTTTCCCACGTCTTCTGAAGAATACCTGAGTTTTTAAAACTCTTGAATTAGTGATTTGTGTTTTTTATAATTGGGGAAAACTGCCCATTCATTTCCACCCCTCCCCTCTGTCCATGTATGTTAGAAACTATAATAAATAAGAGGATCTCCTTGTCAGTAATACAAAATTTACTTACAGAATATAAGCACTTTTTATTTGAAGGTCTTAGGTCTTGATGTTCATTTGTGTAATTCCTTAGTGATACAGGAACATAAATATAAGAGCATTTATTAAACAGATGGTGAGTTAGTGAATCTAATGTGAAGAATGAGGTATAGATGAGCAGTTTAGAGTCTGGGTGATCTGTTTGATTTCTTCTGATGAATCAAGAGAAGTGGGAAGTGTGAATCTTGATATTAAGGACAGGATCCGAATCCAAGAACAGGGTGATGGGGTGGTGGTTGAGGTTTGAGGGAGAGCAGATGTTCATTATCAGAACATCTATCCAGGAAAGTAAAATCCAAAAAAAGGTGGGGAAAAGGGAAATGATTGAGAAGTCAGGAGTTCCAAGAGTATAGGATAATGGAGAGGATGAACAGCAGAGTTGGAGAATCATGGAGAGAAGTGGGCCTGTGGCTGGGACTGGTGTGCGAGGTTAATATAATGGGCTGTAAGCCGGGAGGACACCTTTTAGTCCAGTACTTGTCATGTCCTGTGTACGTTGACCACATTTCCCTTTCCACTAACATTTACCATTTTAATTTAGTTTTCACCTCTGTCAAAACTAAGTTACTAAACACCTTTACAATTTCATTTGCTAATTTAAGTGATTTTTGGTAGAAGAACTCATTTTTCTTTATAAATCACCAGACACGTAGAAAGACAGAGGAAATCCTGAGTAAACAGGAATCTAGCAGGCAAACCCTATGTCTATTTTTGCTTAAAGGAAGATTCCTGTTACTTTTTATTACTTAGGGCAATATTTCTCAAAGTATGTCCAGAGGAACACTTGTATACAATAAAAATTAGTCATTTATAATATGTAGACTTTTTAAAATTTAGGACTTCTTAGAACTATTATTATGCTAAGATATCATTGTCATGTTCAGTATTAAAACAATTCATTTTTTGATATTTTTCCTATCTTGAAGTTTAACAGAGGTATTAGAATCATGTTAATTTAATGTGGGAACATGAGAATAGAAAAAATAGATATTTTCCAATTGATTTTGGTACTGTCTTTTTCCGTATTATTATTTCCAGGGGGACACATCAGGAGGATAATTCCAAGAGTTTAGTGGTGAATTTCCTTGGCTTCCACTGAGGTAATAGTCATGTTAAGTCACTCTGTGAAGAGGGATAATCTGCTCTGATCGGACATTTGCAGAGCTTCAAAGGCTGTTGCAGCCAAAAAGCTCTTGAGAATTCTGAATCCGGGGTCTCCCAAGGTTGTACCTCTTTGGACCAACTGATCTTTCATTTTAATTTATTTGTTGGAGACACAGAAAATGACCTTACCTCAGACTTCCTTTTCCATTCTCCTTCAGTAGGATCTTTGGATTTTCAGACTGAGAGATTAAATGTTTTATTTATTTATCTTTTATCCCATTAATAGACCAACACAAAAGCAGTAATGAAAAAGGAATTACTTTTTCCCCAAATTCACACTGCTAATTGGCTGCCAAATGGTCCTCTGCTTGAGCATTTCCTCCAGAAGAGCCGTCCCACCATGTATTCCAGATACATTTTGCTCTGTGAACTAACACTGTTAACAAGAAGCCTTTTTTTTTTCAGTCCCTGAGAACAACAACATAACACCTAATGATTGAATACAATTGAACACCTTTGTATTTAAAATATAATAAAATAAGTTCCATTTATACCTGACATGATGGAAATCTAAATATTATTTCTTAGTAAAATTTAATATATAACTTATAAATACATGTTTATTGACATATCCAAAAAACCGTAATCACATACTACTTTAAAAATCATATTTATTAGTGGGGAAGAAAGATAAGCTTCTACTTTTCCTTATTCCTTAAAAGTAAAGAATACCTTTAAGACTCTAACAGCTTTGATTTTATTAGTAGCTAAAAGAAATCTCAAGGAGAAGTGGATACTTTAAAAATCAAAGGAGCATAACAAAGGTGCTCATCTCTCTGAAACCCCTATTGTTCAGAAATGCCTAATGTTAGACATTAAAGGTTTGCATGTTCATCATCATATTTTATTGAAGTTGGTAATAATTTACTTATTATCTGCAATGGGTTTCTGAAAAATATTTCTCTTTCCATTAAGGATTTCATTTTCAGCATTTGCTTGTCAGTTAAATCCTCACATCATTAATGTAACTTCTCATCACACGGAGAATTGAATATTCATGCATTGCTCAAATCACTGTTATTCTGGCCTGTTACTTTTTATTCTTCGTGAAAGTGGAGATTGTTAACCCATCACTTTACAGCTAAGGTTGTTACATTTTCTGAGAGTGCTTTGGTTTGTAAATGTAACATTTTGTCATATTTCTACAGCAGGTAGTAATTTCAGCTTTTACTCTTGACCAGGTCCAGGTAGGTCATTTAGCTGTTTGCTCTTTGTTAGCCACTGTATTAACTCTTTGGTAGTGTTCCAGACCCTGGATTCATGCTATTTCAACCCTTCATTCAGAGCATTGTCTGCTTTTATGCATGGTGAATAAAACTCTTGAATGATGATCATGCTCTCAAGTGCCTGACCTGTACCCAAGGAATTAGTTTTCTTGTCTGTGAGACACTTGAAGAGCATTTTTAGATGGCCAAACAGACTAGATGATCTCCTAAGCCCCTTTTTGCTATATGATTCTAGGATTCTATTTGTCTGTTGTTTTATCTCACTTGCAGTGAATCATCATTAATAAGACTAGCCTTCAAACCTTTTTTTTTTTTTTTTTTTTTTTTTTTGAGGTCAGGAGCTACATTTTCCTTAATCTGTATTATGGCAGGATCAAGTCCCTCCTGGGTCCTGCCCCATTTCTGGGTCCCTGCATATATACATCTGCCTTCAGAGGCCAGGTTCAAATTAAACTAGGGCAACAGAAAGAGAACTTTGATAATGCTGCCACAAAGTGAAAGAAGAAACAATGACTCTTTTTGCATAATAACTCACAGGAGAACTGATGACCCTTGGCATTTTAAAAGTCTGATTGCCATTTAGCTGCTTGCTTCTAAAACATGATTATTGAAATCAGTTTTCCTTCCTCCTTCAGAAGAAGAAGAAAAAAAAAACCCTAATGGGCCATTAACAAAACTTTCTAAAAGTCAATGAAACATTGGCTACTAGTCTAAAGCAGAGTAGAAGGAGGTAAAAGTAGAATGAGGGTGGGAAGCAAACTGGATTCAGGGACTGCGGGACCTATCAGGAAGGAGAGGGGAGGAGGTTCTGGGGAAATCAGAGGATGGAGTGTCTGTAAGTCTGCTGTGCTTGTTTAGAAGGGAGTGTAACTGGACAGAGCTGAAGGTGGTATAGAACACCAAAAGTGGATACTATGTTGGATTACATTACATGACTTGAGCCTGAATATGCTTGGGGGATTTATGCAAGTTATTGTTTAGTTAATGGTAAGGAATTATTTTGTCAATGGATTGTATAATTTTGCTTTTCTATGAAGGTTTAATAAGAGAGTTACATTGTTAATATGCAATTAGTATTCATCTAAGAGATGTTTATTCTAAAAAACAAACCTAGTGTCAATGATGAATGTCAGGTTTCAGAATGTAATCTTCTAGAAGGTAAGGAGAGAGCATATTCTATAGGATGTTATGAGACTCAGTTAATCCAATTCTGTTTTAGGATTACTCTTTGATAACACACACATCGTTTCAGGCCACACTTAGCCATTTCATGGATGATTTACTATCAGAGAGTTACTTGAGGAAGCCACAGGGCAAAAGAGAACCTAATTAATATTAAACATCAACAATAATTTGGGCTTGTTTTCATAAGTTACCTGGCAAAGGAACATGCTGGCTCTGGGTTATCAGTATAAATTAATGGTGGCTTCTTGTGCTCCTGGCCAGAATCATTAAAAACTGTTTAGCATACAAATTATTATGGAAAGTATTTTTCATACAGTAGAACTCAACTCATGCATTTCACTAATCTGAAGATTCAGTAATTTTCAAACCAACCTCAACAATCTCTCTCTACTCTCACTAAAGTTTATTAATAGTAGAGAGCTGTCATGAAATCACATATTGCAGACTTAATTACTTCTACAAAAGACACTAGAGTGCAATTGTTTGTCTAGTTATTATCAAATAATTTAATAAAAAATTAAAAAGCAAGTCTGTTTATCAGGAAGAGCAGCACATTTCTTTGTACTATGTCATCTTAGCAGTTTGTCAGAGTGGTATGCATAGAGAGTACCCACACTGGCTAATTTGCTTTGATTTTTATTAAGGCTCCTCATCGGTATGATGCTAAAACTTTGGAACACTTAAGTACAAGAGGAATTCTACACATTACTAGGAACATATAGCAAAAGTAGGAAGAATGGTAAGTGTCTTAATGGGTAAAACAAGTATAAAATTTTTATTTGTGTCTAATTTTTATGTCCCCACTCTCCGTAAAAATCCAATAAAATTCCTTACCAAATTTACAGTTAATATATAACAAAACAGACTGAAATAAAGTTTACAAATGGCAAAGTGTAATACATTTTTTTATACAAATGATGATTTAACTATCTGAGGAGAAAAAAAGCAACAGGTCAGAACAACAATGATTTGAATTAGGCATGAATATTCAATTCTGCCTATAATGAGAAGTTACATTAGTAATGTGAGGATTTTACTGACCAGCAAATGTTGAAAATAAAATCATTAATGGAAAGAGAAGTATTTTTCAGAAACCCATTGCAGATAATAAGTAATTTATCACCAGTTTCAATAACACATGATTTCTGTATGGCGCCTAATTCATTATATGCAACTTGAGATTTGGTTGAACAATAGTATTTCTGTGTAATTCAAATCAACAGTTCACAATCTGAGTGCCTAGTATGTGATCCTTTGAATTTCTGTGGTATCAGCTGTAATGCCTCCTTTTAAATCTACAATTTTATTTATTCGTGTCTTTTTTATTGTTAGTCTGGCTAAAGGCTTGTCAACTTTGTTTAACTTTAAAAAAATGACTTTTTGTTTCATTGATCTTTTGTATTGTTTTCTTCATTTCAATTTCATTGATTTCTTCTCTGGTCTTTATTATTTATTTTCTTCTACTAATTTTGTGTTTGGTTTGTTCTTGCTTTTCCAGTTCTTTAAGATGCATGGTTAGATTATTTAGTTGAAGTTTTTCTTCTTTTTTGATGTAGGCATTTATAGGTATAAACTTTCCTGTTAGTACTGCTTTTGCTGTATCCCACAGGTTTTGGTATGTCGTGTTTCACTTATCATTTGTTTCAAGAAATTTTTCAATTTCCTTTTTAATTTCTTCATTGACTCACTGGTCATTCAGAAGTATATTGTTTAATTTCCATGTATTTATACAGTTTCCAAAATTCCTCTTGTTACTGATTTCCAGTTTAATTCTGGATATTATTTCACATTTTTGAATGCTGTAAGATTCATTTTGTGAGCTAACGTGGTCTATCGTCAAGAATTACTGGTGTGGTGAGGAAAAGAATGTGTATTCTTCAGTAACTGGATGAAATGTTCTGTAAATATCTATTAGGTCCATTTGGTCTATAGCATCAATTAAATCCAATGTTTCTTTGTTGATTTTCTGTCTAGAAGATCTGTCCAATGCTGAAAGTGGATGTTGAAGTCCTCAACTATAATTATGCTGGGGACTATCTTTCTCTTTAACTTTAATAATATTTGCTTTATATATCTGGGTGCTCCAGTGTTGGGCACATATATATTCAAATTTGTTATATTCTCTTGCTGAATTGACCCCTTCATCATTATATAGTGGCTTTCTTTGTCTCTTAGTTTTTGTCTTGAAATCTATTTTGTCTGATATAAGTATAGCTACTCCTGCTCTTTTCTGGTTTCAATTGACTTGGAATGTATTTTTCCAGTCCTTTATTTTCAGACTACATGTTTCTTTGTAGGTGATGTATGTTTCTTATAGGCAAAAGATAATTGTGTCTTTTTTAAAAAATGTATTCAACCACTCTGTGTTTTTTGATTGGAGAGTTTACTCCATTTGCATTCAATGTTATTATTGATAAGGAAGGACTTACTCCTGCCATTCGTCCTTTGTTTTCTGGTCGTTTTGTGGTCTTCTGTTCCTTCTTTCTTTCCTTCCTATCTTCCTTTAGTGAAGGTGATTTTCTCTGGTGATATGATTTAGCTTCTTGCTCTTTATTTGCTTGTGTATCTATTGTATGTTTGTTTTTTGGTTTGAAGCTACCATGAGACTTGCAAATACTATCTTATTATCCATTATTTTAAGCTGATAGCAATTTAACACTGTTATAAACAAACAAGAAAATTCTACAACTTAACTTTCTCCCCACTTTTTAGCTTTCTGTTGTTTCTGTTTATATCTTATTGTACTATATCTTGAATAACTGTAGTGGTTATTATTTTTTATTTTTTCATTGTTTAGTCTTTCAACTTAAGGTAAGAGTGCTTTATACATCACAGTTAGAGTGTTATAATATTAGATGTCTTACTGTGTACTTACTATTAGCAGTGAATTTTCTACCTTCAGATGATTTCATACTGTTCATTAACAATGAGCACTCCCTTACTGAAGCACTTCCTTTAGCATTGATTGTAGGATAGGTCTGGTGTTCATGAAATTCCTCAGCTTTTGTTTGTCCGGAAAAGTTTTTATTTCTCGTTTGTGTTTGAAGGATATCTTTGCTGGGTATATTATTCTAGGGTAAAAGTTGTTTTCCTTCAGAACATTAAATATGCCATGCCTCTCTCTCCTGGCCTGTAGGGTTTCCACTGAAAAGTCTTCTGCCAGACTTATTGAAGCTTCATTGTATATTATTTGTTTCTTCTCTTTTGCTGCTTTTAGGATCCTTTCTTTATCCTTGCACTTTGGGAGTTTGATTATTAAATGCCTTGAGGTAGTCTTTTTGGGTTAAATCTGCTTGGTGTTCTACAACTTTCTTATATTTGGATATTGATATCTTTCTTTAGGTTTGGGAAGTTCTCTGTTATTGTCCCATTGAATAAACTCTCTACCCTTATCTCTTTCTCTACCTCCTCTGTAAGGCCAATAACACTTAGATTTTGCCCTTTTAAGGCTATTTTTTAGATCCTGTAGGTGTGCTTCACTGTTTTTTTGTTCTTTTTTCTCCTCTGATTGTGAATTTTCAAATAGTGATTGTGTATTTTCAAATAGCCCGTCTTCAAGCTCAGTAATTCCCTCTTCTGCTTAATCTATTTTGCTATTAAAACACTCTGAAATATTCTTTAGTATGTCAACTGCGTTTTTAAGCTACAGGATTTCTGCTTGATTCTTTTTAATTATTTCAATCTCTGTGTTAAATTCACCTGATAGAATTTTGAATTCATTTTGTGTTATCTTGAATTTCTTTGAGTTTCCTTAAGACAGTTACTTTGAATTCTCTGTCTGAAAGGTAACATATCTCTGTTTCTCCAGGATTGGTCCCTGGTGCCTTATTGAGTTCATTTAGCGAGGTCATGCTTTCTAAGATGGTCTTGATACTTGTAGATGTTCGTGTATGTTTTGGCATTGAATTAGGTATTTATTGTAGTCTTCTTGGTCTGGACTTGTTTGTAGTTGTCCCTCTTGGGAAGGCTTTCCAGATATTCAAAAGGACTTGGGTGTTGTCATCTAAGCTGTATCTGCTTTAGGGGGCACCCCAAGCCCAGTAGCACTGTGATTCTTGCATACTTGTAGAGGTATTGCCTTGATGATCTTGAACAAGATCTGGAAGAATTCTCTGGATTGAAGAATTCTCTGGATTACCAGGAGGCGACTCGTGTTCTCTTCCCTTACATCCTTCTAAACAGAATTTCTCTCTCTCTCTGTTCTGAGCCACCTAGAGCTGGGGGTGGAGTGATATGAGACCTTCTGTGGCCACCATCTCTGTGGCGGCACTGGGTCTGACCAGAAGCTAGCACAGCACTGGGTCTCACCCAAGGCCTGCTGTTACCACTCCCTGGCTACTGCCTATGTTTGCTGAAGGCCCTGGGTCTCTACAATCAGTAGGCAGCAAAGTCAGCCAGGTGTTGTCATTCCCTTCAGAGAGGTGAGTTCCCACAGGCAATGGTTGAGTTTAGAGGTGCTGTCTGGGATTCAAGGCCTAGAGTAAAAAACCATAGAAATCAATCTAATGTTCTAATGTACTGCGGATAGGCTGGCACCCAAACCACAAGATACAGTCCTTCCCACTTTTCTCTCCCCTTTCCAAAGGCAGAGAGCCCCACCCTATGGCCACCGCCATTATAAGCCCATGAGGAATACTGCCAGACTACTGCCAATGTTCCCTTAAGGTTCATGGGCTCTTCAGTCAGCTTGTGGTGAGTGCTACCTTCCTGGGACTCACGTTTTAGTGCAGTAGGCTCTCTTCTGGCCCAGGACAGGTCCAGAATTGCCACCCAAGAGCTAAGTCCTGGAATCCAGACCCTAAAAGTCTGCTTGGTACTCTACTGCCTGGGGCTGACCAGGTACCTAAAGTACAAGACAAAGTCCCCTTTACTTTTGCCTCCACTTTTCTGAAGCAGAAGAATTCTTGACCTATAGCCACCACAGGTGGGAATGTGCTTAGTCTTACCTGAAGCCAGCAAGTCTCAGGCTCACTCAAGACCCTCAACATAGTACCTGGGAATTACTGCTGGTTATTTAGGGCCCAGGAACTTTCAGTTAGCAGGTGATGAATTCTATCAGGTCTGGGCCCTTCCCTTTAGGGCGGCAGATTTTTTTTCTGGCCTAGGGTGTGTCTAGAAATGTCATCTAGGAACTAGGGTCTGGAAAGAGGGCTTCACATCTCTGACCAGTGCCCTACTCTGCTGTGGCAGAGTTGGTAGTCAAGATGCAAGACAAAGTTCTCCTTACTCTTCCCTCTCTTATTCTCAAGGGGTCTGTTTTGGAGCTGTGAGCTAGGCAGCCTGATCTTAGGGGAGGGGTGATGTCAGCTCTCCATCAGCTGCCCTAGCTGTTGTCTCAGTAGGTTGCATGGTCCCTCAGTCCACACGCTCTGAGTCCATTTCAGCACTAGGTGTTGCCTAGGAGTTGCAGTCCTTGTGGCCTATACTTCCTTTCAAGTTTATTTGAGGCCCAGAAGCACTTTAGCTTGCGGTGTCAAGGCTTGCAGGAACTCAAGTTCCAACCACTGGCATTGGCAATTCCCCCTCTGACTAGGGCTGGTTTAAGTGCGCTCTCCACGGGCAGGCATCAGCTGAGATTGGTACACAGTTTTACTTTCCGCTATAACAAGGCAGCACGGAGTTCAGTGCCTCACAATTGCGGCACTCTCCCTGTCTCCAGCACACAGAATTGCTCTCTGCACCATGTTGCTGCTGCCAGGACGTGAGAAAAGGGTGGAAGGACTGTTTCTCCTACCTCTTTAGTGCCTCTTTCAGTGGTATGATTTAAAACCAGGTACTGTGTGTGCTCCCCTGATTTTTGATTCTTAAGAAGGTGCTTTTTTTTTGTTTAGATAGTTGTTAAATTGGTGTCCTTGTGGGGAGAATGATTTGTAGAGCCTTCTATTCCATGATCTTGCTCTGCCCCTTCAAGGATTAGTCTTTTACAAGTCTATAAGGCACACCTTATGTCATCTGGCATCTCTCACTCCTAACTTATTCAAATTAAATAAATATTAATTAATTGCTTCTGTGTGGGAATGATGTTAGGAGCAAGATATGTAAAAACAAGTGAGACATGGCCCTTTCCCTTCCTTATCTTAAAGAATATATCATGCCTTTTTATTTGTTTTCAGATGTGGAAAACAGGGCAAGACTCTCCTGAGTAAACAAACAACCTGCTTAAACTGTGTTAACATGGAGATGAACCCTGAAAAGTGCTCTGTTGCTGAGTACTGCTGCAGGGGACTCACATTTGCTAGTGCAGAGCTTTCCTATGGTCAACACATCCATATAAATTGCATCTTTCAGAGCAGATGGTGCCACAGACTCTTAGAGTCAGTTTGTGCCAGTTAATTCATCCTGAGCATTTCAGCAGTTCAAGACATCAGCTACACGGTGAGGCCTTTGGAAATCTGATCTTTCTCAATGGCACTATCCACAGTGTAATAAAAGAGTGTTCTGAAGCCTGAGAGGAATTTATGGCAGCAGTAATTTGGTGCGGCAGGAACTTATGATGTTATCTCACATCAGAGAGTTACACTGCTAGCTTCCTGGTACCATTTTTCCCTTCTCCCATGTTGATTCTAAACATTACTCTGTTTTTATTGTTATTTTGGTTGTAAAGGATTAGAAAATGTTATAGTAAAATGTTCTAGGAACTATAGAAGACTGAAAGCTCTTGGTATGATGCCTGGTCCTTTATAGTATTAAACAATCAGTGTAGAGAAACAAGAAAAAGGATGTCTGTGCAATTTTGTTAGATATCAAAAGACCCCTTAGAAGACAAATTGGAGAATCAATGCTGCCTCTCTTTTAATAATATGACAAAGAGCTAATTCAGCTTCTTTAACAGAAACTCAAATAAGCACAATCCTTTCAAAAAGCCTTTATATTCAATGCAAAGAAAACGTGTCTTCAAATCCTAAGAGTTCAGCTTCCACTGCTTTCAATAGGAGCTGTACGTTGAGAGCCAAGGGCTAATTTTGGTCGATGTATTTTCCCAATAAGTTCTCTTGGGTGATCATTTTAGCTTCAGCAAAGTGTTTCCTCTAGCTATTAGAGACAGTGTTTAAAAGTTTAAAGCAATGCGAATAGGCCGAAATCTAAATCAATATTCTGTAGAACAAATAAAGAGAAAAGAGATTTAGGCGGCAAGCTCATGGAATGTGCTCCAGTTCCCTGGTAGGCAGATCAAGGCGATTTCAGCAACAACTTAAAAATAAAAGAGCCTAAAAAAACAGACGTTAACAAAACTATTCTCCCCCCTCAGTGAGAAATGACTGGTTTAGTTTTCAGATCAAGACATTGGGGTCATGAAGAGAAATACCATCGTGTAGTGTCAAATAAGAACTGAAGGGCATAAAGGATTCAGATCAATAGGCAGGGGCTTATTTATCTTTCTCAATGCCAATTATTTTAACAGAGTTTGTACTGGCTTTGTTTAGCTTTTAGGTATATTACTTTTGTTCCTGGAGTAGTTTATATGGAAACTACATGGTATGAATTCTGTGTTTTCTTCTCTTCTCTACCTCTCCTTCCTCCTTTCAACTCCCCTCTCAGAAGTCCTCTTACAAATAAGCTTTGTGGGGAGGACAGCTTGCCTGCCCATCTCCAGGGTTCTGAGGATTACAAGTTATCTTTTGCCTTTTGAGAAGCCTGAGTGATTCTACCTTTAAACTGATGACTGAAAGGAAATATTGCATTGAAAGGACATGCAAAAGCAAGTTCATCACAGGCTCAGGTTATCATGACCTTTTATTTCTCTGTAACAGCAATTTGAGATGTCATGGTAGAAAAAACAAACCGTAGGAAAGCATAAGACCTTCAATATTTTAAAAAAGAGGACTTGGCATAAGATGGTTTAATTGCTCAGATTCCAAATGCATTTTATTATGAGGAAAGTTTACCATTTAAGAATATCCCATGATAACTGCAGCAATAATAAAAATAAGTAGAATTTGTAGAGTGATTTATATTCCAGGGCATATCCAGAGCATATTTTTCCATGGTCTCATGGACATCTAAAGCACTTTATAAAAAAATTGCGAATTTTTTTTTTTTCTATTTCCCCCCCCTTTTTTTTTTGTTCGGATGGAGTCTCACTCTGTCACTCAGGCTGGAGTGTAGTGGTGCGATCTTGGCTCACTGCAACCTCTGTCTCCCGGGTTCAAGTGATTCTCCTGCCTCAACCTCCTGAGTAGCTGGGATTACAGGCACTCGCCACCATGCCCGACTAATTTTTGTACTTTTTTTTTCTTTTTGGAGAGATGGGGTTTCACCATTCAGGTGAGGCTGGTCTCGAACTCCTGACCTCAGGTGATCCACCCTCCTTAGCCTTCCAAAGTGCTGGGATTACAGGCGTGAGCCACTGCAACAGGCCCAAGTTTTTTTTTTTCAAGTTATGTTCCCGATAGGTAAGTACAAAAGTCCAAAGAAATAATCTTTTAAAAAAAATTGAAAAAGAACTATATAATGAAGAAAAACTAGTGAAGTCTGAGTTACAAAGTAATAACTTAAAATATGAGAATTCTTTATCTTATATATATTTTGCCACAATAAAAATAATGAAAAAAATGCAGTAATTTGGCCTTAAGTCACAGAAAATATACCATGGTACTATCTCAGAAGATTAATCCTTCTTGAATAAGTAAGGATTACTGAGTCATTAAAAGGTGTTCTAGGTATGCCACATTTCAACTCCACTCCCCTTTCTCTTATCTTCTCCTGTGGAAACTGAGAATTTCTCGAGTTTCTTGACAATATTTCAAGATATTAATACTTTGCTCAATGAGAAAATGCATGTGAAAGGGCTTAACAATGTGAGTTTTTTTAAAATGCTAGATGATATCTTGTATCAGTCTTGGAATGCAAATCTAGTAATTTTTAAAGCTTTTTACTTGTGTGTGTGTGTGTGTTTTTCCCTCTCGGATTTGTATATTGTGTTTGGAGTTCTAGAGTCTATACAAAAATATAAAATTTCATCCTTGTCCTAGAGAAGTTTGTTACTATGATAGGAATAAGATCTATACACAAATGAAAACTTAAGTTACAAGATAGTGTAGGTCTGGAGCAGTAAAATTTTAGTAAGGAATTCAGAGGAATTCTTCCTGTGGGTCTGGAATGAGGCCTATATAGAGGATGCTGGAAGAAGATTTTGATAGAAGAAGAGGAGAAAGCACTGATACAGGGGTGGGATAAGGGAGTAGAAGTAATAGTAACAGGGAAAGGAGGAGGTAGACACTACCACTTGAGACGTGGCGGCAATATTAATGAATGTGAACTTGATAGATGGGACTTGATTAACCCAACTGATTAGCTTGACAGTGAGAGACAGGACTAGCTAGACTTCCTAGGTGACTAAGAATTCTTAAGCCTAGCTGGGGAAGGTGACTGCACCCACTTTTGAACATGGGGCTTGTAACTCAGCTCACACCTGACCAATCAGGTAGTAAAGAGGGCTCACTAAAATACCCATTAGGCTAAAAGCAGGAGGTAAAGAAATAGTCAAATCATCTATTATCTGAGAGCACAGGGGAAAGGCCAATGATTGGGATATAAACCTCAGGCATTCGAGCCAGGAGTGGGCAACCTCCTTTTGGTCCCCTCCCATTGTATTTGGAGCTCTGTTTTCACTTTACTAAATCCTGCAACTGCACAATCTTCTGGTCCCTGTATGTTTCGGCTCAAGCTGAGCTTTTGCTTGCCCTCCACCACTGCTGAACGCCGCCATGGCAGACCCGCTCTTGACTTCCACCCCTCCGGATCCAGCAGGGTATCTGCTGCGTTTCTGATCCAGTGAGGCACCCATAGACACTCCCGTTTGGGTTAGATGCTCACCATTGTTCCTGTGTGGCTGAGTGCCCAGGTTTGTCCTAATTGAGTTGAACACTAGTTGCTGGGTTCCACGGTTCTCTTCCATGACCCACGGTTTCTAGTAGAGCTATAACACTCACTGCATGGCCCAAGGTTCCATTCCTTGGAATCCGTGAGGCCAAGAACCCCAGGTCAGAGAACAAAAGGCTTACTGCCATCTTGGGAATGGCCACCATCTTGGGAGCAGCCCACCACCACCTTGGGTGCTCTAAGAAAAAGACCCCAATTAACAACAGGACAGAAAGGTTTATGTTAAGGGGCTAGTGAGAGCCGTGGTTGAAAAGGAGATAGTGGCGCACATATAGAAAGAACACTAAACTATGGAGTTTGAAAATTCTTTAGCAAGATAAGCGAATAAGGTTTCTGAGAAGAAACGTGACTCTGAACAAACATTTTGGACAAATAAATCTGGCAGGAATGCCCAGAATTGGGGGTACAACTATTATCAGAGAGAGCAACTAGGAGGTGGCTGCAGGAATCCAAGCAGGACGTGGTAAAGGCCTAACTTTTCCCAGCATTGTACAAAACCCACATATTTCTGTGTCTTGGGAACACAAAATTTCCTGATGTTCCCTGAGAGTCCATTAGTCTGTTACTTTAAACCAAATGGGTCACTTAGAATTTTATCATAGGTACTGTGGCTATATCTACGTTGTTAACTAAAGAAATGAAGCTGTTGGCTGGGGGTGGTGGCTCACACCTGTAATCCCAGCACTTTGGGAAGCTGAGGTGGGTGGATCACCTGAGGTCAGAAGTTCAAGACCAGCCTCACCTGAATGGTGAAACCTTGTCTCTACTAAAAGTCCAAAAAAAAAAAAAAAAAAAAAAAAAATTAGCCGGGCATGGCGGCACATGCCTGTAATCCCAACTACTCAGCAGGCTGAGGCAGGAGAATCACTTGAACCAGGGAGGCAGAGGTTGCAGTGAGCCAAGATGGCGCCATTGCGTTCCATCCTGGGCAACAAGAGCAAAACACCGTTTTTTTTTTGTTTTTTTGTTTTTTTTTTTTTTTAAAAAAAAGCAACCAAAAAACTGTTATGGAGTCCAAGTTAACTAAAAGTAGAATTATGCAAACTCAGAATGGCAGATTCACAATGTATATAATCCTTTTATATTTTAAGTAAAAATTACTGCCTTATCTAGGAGGGAAGAGATTTTTACTTCAGGATTTTGGGAGTCTCCAGGTTTGCCTTGGTTGGGTCCTCTTTGCTTTCCCCCAGGCCTTGGCTCTTCATAGATTAGTGTGGAGTTCCTGTTGCCTACCACCTAAATTTCTTCCAAGAGCTGCTTGTCCATGAATGAAGACTTCATGTTGCCTTTCTTGAGAACATAGAGGTGCAGCCAGTCAATGTCCTGGCTTACAACTTGGTTAACTAGCGACAAATTGCTTCTTGTTGACTTCCACGGTGCTGTTTTTCTGTTTGTTTGTTTGTTTGTTTGTTTTTACAAGGCATTATTATGGAATAGAGGAGTTGAGACAGGATCTACGGCTTTTGTAAATATTGGCAAGGTCAAATTCTACTGAAGTTCAGGATTTGTAGCAATTTGGGTCTATTTTCATTTCGGTATGAGTCATATTCTGTACAACTCTATTTTCTGTGGTACTTACTGTTCTTAAAAGTCTCTTTAAGATGTTGTTTAGGAGTGTTAGAGCTGACTATGGCATTACGTGCTGTATTTTTCATTGTTTACTGACTAGACTTCATAACTGTGGTAAAAATAAACATGATACCTCTCAGCTTATTTCAATCCATTTAGTATTTTCATGAATGGCTTCCCATAATTGTGTAACCCCCTTTAAAAAATGTATGAAGAAGAAAGAGGAGGAGGAGGAAGAGGAGCAGGAGAAGGAGGAGGAAGAGGAAGAGAAGAAGGAGGAGGAGGAAGAGAAGGAGGAGGAGGAAGGGAGGAGGAGAAGAGGAGGAAGAAGAAGAAGAAGAGGAGGAGGAGGAGAAGAGAAGATGAGGAGGGGGAGAGGGAGAAGAGGGGGGATGAGGAGAAGGGAGTGGGGGAGAAGAAGGGGGAAGGGAGGAGAAGAAAGAAGAAAAAGAATCAGTCTCACTTATGAACTACATAATTTTTAGAAGGCTGAATGACAACTTCCATTTCCAGAGAAGTGTGATAATTGCCTTAGTAGCACCCTAAACATAAAGAGTTATTTTTCTTTCACAACTACAGTTTTCTTTCCCATTCTTTAATTTGAAAACAGTCATTTTTATACTCATTTATATATCTAAAATGGGTAAAATTTTAGATGTCATTGGTAAAAACCATGCTTTAATTTATCTAAATAAGATGGAGGAACTGGGCTGGGCCTGGTGGCTCATGCCTGTAATCCCATCACTTTGGGAGGCCAAGGTGGGTGGATCAAGAGGTCAGGACCAACATGGTGAAAGCCCCCGTCTCTACTAAAAATACGAAAATTAGCCGGGAAGTGGTGGTGGCGTGCTTCTGTAGACCCAGGTACTACGGAGGCTGAGGCAGGAGAATCGCTTGAACCCAGGAGGTGGAGGTTGCAGTGAGCCAAGATCGCGCCACTGAACTCCAGCCTGGGCGACTGAGCAAGACTCTGTCTCAAAAAAAAAAACAAGAAGAAGAAAAAAAAAAAAGATGGAGGAACTGATTTCTGGCCGTATTGGCTTCACCTTTACTTCATAAATTAACCAGTAGGTGTTGCTATGCTAGCACTAATGTTGATTCCACAAAAGTTAACTGGTCAGTTTGTGGTAAGTGGGTTCCCAAACAATTGTAATTTGTGTATTCCTCTTTGAAGACCAAAACCCTGCCACCAAATACTGAAGGCCTGATGGCATTATTTTGGGTGCAAAATAAGTTTTTAAATAAAGAGGACGTTTTATTCTCCTGTGTCAACTCACAATACTGGGAAATAATGTCAGTGGCTTCCCAGTAGTTAAGATATTTTGGCCTTTGGAGAAGCAAGCAATGATCAGTTTGTATAACTAGGAAACAAAAAACCACATTTTTTTTCTACTTCACTCTTTTTTTCCTATCTGCACTTCATTCACAATACATGTTATTATCACCCCAGTATCCCATCCCACTTTAAAAAGAAGTGGAGGTCTCCCTGCCTGGCATAAGCTTCTAGGCATAGATAACCTTTGAAATGTTTTCTTGTTTGTCAGACAAACAAGTAAGTTCACACAGGACTCACAGCTTAACTCTTCACAACATACCTCAGCATCTCAAGTGTGTTTACATTGAAAAGTGTTTTCATAATCCTACGTGTAGGCAGAAACAAACGATTTCCTTGTTTAGCCTCTATAACCCTTCCGCCTGTACTAATTATTAGGCAGAAACAACAGACGCTACTACTTCTGTTTTTGACTTAAATTTGCTAAGCAAAGCCCCAAAACTTAGAAGAGTGAAATATTTGTGATTTCTATGTTCAAAGACGAGGTTCTTAAAATTAAAAAAAAATCTGATAATTGATTTTTAGGCAATAAGCCAACCACTTCAGTGTGTGCTTTGTTGAAAATAAAATAAATGCAGTTTGTGTACATTTTACTGATTTTGCATCTCAAGTTTCCTCAGTTGTACCAAGCTTGTGAAACTGAAAATCTGAAACTGTCAGAGTTGCTTTTTTTTTCTTCTTTTTTTTTCAGTTGCTAAACACAGCAGAAACCTATACCTTTCAGGATGAAAACTAGCACTATGATCTAACAACACTGTTTAAAGAATGTTAATGTGTATTTTGGTACACAGCGAAAGGAACGACATTGGGTGAAGGAAAGAAGAAAGGATAAAGCTCTAGAAGGAGATGAGAAGGAAGGCGGGAGAAATGTGAAGAATGAATGGGAATGTGAACCTGTTATATTTTCGTTTTCACAGTTGCATCTATTCAATAATGTGAAGCAATAACAGTTTATTGAGCCTTTAACAGCTAGGGCTGAATCTTATGAGCCAAAGAGAATGTGGATTTTTCTATAAATTGTTCCTTGCACGTTTAAAAATAATCTTTAATAAAACAGTGAAGTACTTCTGTTGTAGAACTCTCTAAGCACTTTCTAAATAGCAAAACAATAAAGCATCTTGAAGAGTAGGGTTGAGAGCAAAGTAAAAAACCTAAACATTTTCGTTATTTTATAATGAATTTTCATTGATTTTTATAATCATATAGCTTGCAATGTGTGATCTTTTCCCCTTGCTCCTTTGCCTTCCTCCTTCTTTCCTTCATGCTTCCTTTTCTCTGTATTTCTCAGTGGTGTCATCTGGGGGCAGCTTCAGTATGTGTTAGATAGCTGACTGTGAGATTACAATAGGTGAAGGAAAAACATCTAAACAGTTTTTCTCCCTGTAGAGTTTCATTATTGAAATGCTCTGAAGTCATGGGTGGTGAGTGTGAAAATGTAGAGATGTAGATTGGTTGGTAATCCACTCAATGTTTGTAGTAACCAGAGCTGTAGCATTCTAATCATTCCCTGTACCATCCCTTGGAAGCTGGGTTTAATTCAGCTAAATGGCCCATGCTATGGACTTCACTCCCCTTCAATTAGATTTCTCCCCTCTGGTGAATTCTTAATCAGAATTTTCTACTATTTAGTCACTAAATTAAATCTGTAAATTGTCAGTAACTGCATATAATGTAATGATACATCCACAAGCCTTGAAATTACTTAGAGTATTGTGTATAATGAACATTCTAACATAATAGTAACACAGTTAAGCTTTGGATTGGTGAAATAATCTTGTTAGATACAGCAATAAAGCATAAAGGATCACTTATCTTTGCTTTTGAGAAAATGTATAAAAGATAGATGCTTTTTTCAATAAAGGGTGGATTTAAAAGGAGTTAGGTATAAAACCCTAACTCAAATAATAAATAATTTTATTTATGAACTGATTGCTTAATAGGTGCCAGATGTTTTGCTAAAGATTTCATGTACCTTATTTCATTTAATATTCACAACAATTTAATGAGGTAGGTACTGCTATTACTCACTTTTTAAATATCAGAAAACTGAGACTTAGAAAGGTTAAGTAACTTGCCCAAGGTCACACAACTAGCTAGTGTTGGAGCTGAGATTCAAATTCAGGTATGTTTGATGCCAGGATTTGGGCTGTCTACACTGTTTTGGAAATATAATCAGCATATAGTTATACATCGAGTTTTTTTATTTTTACCTTATTTTGTATAAAGTGTTCATCTTGAAATGTGATCAAACCAAAGTGATAATTGAAAGTGCAGCATATTTATTGAGTTTGTCAGATAAGACTTCCTGCCCTGCAGGCATTTGTACTGGCAAGTCAAGCATTGAAACTAGAAATTGTGAAATAGTAAGTCAATAAGATATAAGACTATGAGGATCAGAGTAGATAGGGGTAGTGAGGGAAGGCTTCCTGAAGGAGGTGAGCTTGAACCGAATCCTGCACAAATACAGAGGTGTGTGAGTTTTACTAAAACGGCTAGGTGGAAGAGCATGAAAATATTGTCGAAGGTGAATAAATTGCTGTCAGGAAAAAGTGAAGTAAATACAGTAGCTCAGTATTTCTTAACCGTGGTTGCCATTAGAATCATCCCAAATGCTTTTAAAAAGTACAGATGCCTAGGCCTCATCTTTGACCAATTATATAAAAATCTTTGGTAGAGGGACTTGGGTAATGGCATTTTTAAAAAGCTCTCCAGGGAATTCTAATGTGCAGCTGGCGCTGAGAATCACTGATAAAGCTGTATTAGTGCATTTGTATTGGGGTCAAGTAGGAAATAAAATTGAATGGGCAGTATGCAGCCACAAAAGACAGTAAGATTCTGATGTTAGACTTGATGGTATAGGCATGTGGGTATAACTGGAGATTTCTGAGCAAGAGAGGTCAATTCAATTCAGCTAACAAGAACTGAACATTTATGTGTAAGGTATCATAAAGGGACATGAAAGGATGAACAAAAATCTGGTCTCTGCCCTTTAAAGTTTCATAAATATAGTAGGAGGTATACGGATAGGTGTATTAAAGCACACCCATGTTAAAGACTATAATAGAAAATCAGAAATGCTCTGAGATTACTTAGAGAGGCTCTATTTCTGGTTGTGAATAGCTGATGATTCCAAAAAGGAGATAGCTATCATTTGAATTTTGACCAAAAGTACGTGTGATTTTTGAGAGAGACATGAGAAGATCATTCTTGGTACAGGCAGTGATGGAGTTCACAGACTCAGAATTTATGTGGGCGAGGGCAGGCTGGGGGACCCAGGAAAGGAGCCAGGTAAAACGTGGAGAGAACACAGAGAAGGAAAACTTGAGGTCAGAGTGCTAAAATGGCCATCTGAAGGTCAAGGCGTGATCTCTCAGCACTCCATATAATGAATCCCATTATCATCCTGAAAAAGACTGTTTATGCTGCTCATGAAGAGGTAAAGTGTAGCTTAAGGTCAGATGTGGAGAAAATTGTAAGAGAGGGAAGCGCCTCCCATAGCAGGATTTGCCTAGTGATGAATGAGAAACCAAGCTGCTGCACTTGAAAGGATTATATTAAACTTGCCTTGCACTGTCATGACTGTGTTTCTCTTTCTCCACCTGTTCAGCTGCTGATATCTTACCACTCTTTAAATTCTTTTTCTGCTAAGCTTTTCTTTGAGCCTTTTTAGGGTGACTTAATTTGAACTTTCTTTTTATCATGATAACCATTCTATTTAAAATGTGAGTTCCAACATTTATTAAGTTTTATTAGTGTGTGAGTATGTGTGGTTCTGCATAGATTGTTTCCTTCTTGAGGGAAGAACCATTTCACACACAGTTAATACAATGCAGACACAGGTGCATGGAATGCTGAATAGAATGGCTTGTCTGGACCATAGAACATAAAATATTTTTTAAAAAACTAAAACTATGATATTTTAAAATAATTTACTGAGCTTGTATGCACCAAATGGATTCAAATTAATCTTTTCCATAAGCCTGTGAGGTAGACAGTATTGTCTCTATTTTTCAGATGAGAAATCCAAAGCTTAGAGAGGCTAAATAATTTGCTCTAGGTCATATAATTAGTTGCCTTTACAGTAATGGTTCTCAGGCTTTATGAAGCATCAGAATCATCTGGAAGGCCCGACTTGATTCAACATTACAGGGTGGGCCCAAGAATTTATTATTTGACAGGTTACTACTCAGGTAACATAGGTGCTGCTAGTGTGAGGACCACAGTTTGATAATGATTGCCTAGAGACTCTGGTCTGATTTGTTGCCCAGAAATCAGCTGGTGTTGACAGCCACCAAGCTGATCTTGATCATGGAGAACCCTGAATACTAATTTGGCTAATTTATTATAATTCCAGTTCAGAAGTGAGAGGAATGAATGATGGTTGTGCTTTATGATTCTGGGAGAAAAATGAATTTGGTGGACATACTAGACCAGATGTATTGGAGTAGGGGAGATACTGAAAGTTGAATATCTCCCTCTGTGACATCTTGCACAGTCCAGCTCATCAGACCTTCCTAAAACACTTCTCTCATCAAGGTGTTACTCTGGCATCTACAAAAGCTTCCAAACCACTGCTGGCCTCAGTGGCCTGGCCCCACCCTTCCTTTTAGCCATGTTTTGCTGTGACACTGCTGCTCTAATCAGACCTGGCTTTTCACCAGACCTAAGTCTGATATGGTGCTTTTGCTATGTTAGTTCTTCTTGATTCTTTTGATGTGTATGCTCACCCTCTCAGGGTTGCCCCTATTCACCCTCCTAAGTTCTCTATTTTAAAAAGGCTTAAAATATAAAATTAATGCTCATGTGTTTAAAAAAAAAAAGAAATAGTACAGAAAAGCTGAAAAGAAAACCAAACTCTCCCGTGATCCCTTCTCCGCAGTCCTACTGCTCAGAGGAAAGACTCTTTAACCCTTAAAAGCCATTCACCTATGCTGCTATTTTGTGATGGATCAATTTTAGAAATGATTTACTTCCTGCCCTGAAGATAAGGATACAAGCCTCTTACACTTCCCATTCCTCCTATCATCTCTATGTAATAGTACTATATTTAATCAAATCTATTTTTATTATGACTACACGAATATTGCTCTTTCTAGATCTAAGTAAGGTACCATTCTCATTTTATTGTCTTCTACAGATTTTTTTTAAACTGAAGTTTCAAATATTTCTCTTTTTGCCGTAGCTTCCTCCTAGTAACTTTCCACGTATTATTCAAACTCTTTACCATATCAGGCATTTTCTTTTAAATTTTTATTTCTTCTAAAAAAATGGGATGTATGTGCAGAACATGCAGGTTTGTTACATAGGTATACATGTGCCATGGTGGTTTGCTGCACCTATTGACCTATCCCCTAAGTTCCCTCCCTTTAGCCCCCACACTCACCAAGAGGCCCTGGTGTGTATTGTTCCCCTTTCTGTGTCTGTGTATTCTCATTGTGCAACTCCCACTTAGGCAGTGTTTGGTTTTCTGTTTCTGTATTAGTTTGCTGAAGATGATGGCTTCCAGGTTCATCCATGTCTCTGCAAAGGATATGATCTCATTCCTTTTTATGGCTGCATAGTATTCCATGGTGTATATGTACCACATTTTCTTTATCCAGTCTATCACTGATGGGCATTTGGGTTGGTTCCATGTCTTTGCTACTGTAAATAGTGCTGCAGTAAACATACGTGTGCATGTGTCTTTATAGTAGAATGATTTCTTTTCCTTTGGGTATATACCCAGTAATGGGATTGCTAGGTCAAATGGTATTTCTAGTTCTAGATCCTTGGGGAATCACCATACTGTCTTCCACAATGGTTGAACTAATTTACATTCCCACCAACAGTGTAAAAGTGTTTCTATTTCTCTACATCCTTGCCAGCATCTATTGTTTCTTGACCTTTTAATAATCGCCATCCTGACTGGCATGAGATGGTATCTCATTGTGGTTTGGGCTTGCATTTCTCTGATGGTCAATGATGCTGAGCTTTTTTCATATGTTTGTTGGCCCCATAAATGTCTTCTTTTGAGAAGTGTATGTTCATATCCTCTGCCCACTTTTTGATCGGGTTGTTTTTTCTTGTAAATTTGTTTAAGTTCCTTGTAAATTCTTAGACCTTTGTCAGATGGGTAGATTGCAAAAATCTTTTCCCATTTTGGAGGTTGCTTGTTCACTGTGGTGATAGTTTCTTTTGCTGTACAGAGGCTCTTTAGTTTAATTAGATCCCATTTGTCAATTTTGGCTTTTGTTGCCGTTGCTTTTGGTGTTTTAGACATGAAGTCCTTGCCCATGCCTATGTCCCAAATGGTATTGCCTAGGTTTTCTTCTAGGGTTTTTATGGTTTTGGGTTTTACATTTGTCTTCAATCCATCTTGAATTAATTTTTGTATAAGGTGTAAAGAAGGGGTCCAGTTTCTGTTTTCTGCATATGGCTAGCCAGTTTTTGCAGCATCATTTACTGAATAGGAGATCCCACCCCATTGCTTGTTTTTGTCAGGTTTGTTGAAGATCAGGTGGTTGTAGATGTGTGGTGTTATTTCTCCACACATCCATTGGTCTATATGTTTGTTTTGATACCAGTGCCATGCTGTTTTGGTTACTATAGCCTTGTAGTATAGTTCGAAGTAGGTAGCATGATGCCTCCAGCTTTGTTCTTTTTGCTTAGGGCTGTCTTGGCTATACAGGGTCTTCTTTGATTTCCATATGAAATTTAAAATAGTTTTTTCTAATTCTGTGAAGAATGTCAATGGTAGTTTGATGGGAATAGCATTGAATCTGTAAATTACCTTGGGCAGTATGGCCATTGTTATGATATTGATTTTTCCTTTCCATGACAATAAAATGTTTTTTCATTTGTTTGTATCGTCTCTTATTTCCTGAGCAGTGGTTTGTAGTTCTCCTTGAAGAGGTCCTTCACATCCTTTGTTAGCTGTATTCCCAAGTCTTTCATTCTCTCTATCATGATTGTGAATGGGAGTTCACTCACGATTTGGCTGACTGTTAGTCTATTGTTGGTGGAAAAGAATGCCTGTGATTTTTCACATTGATTTTGTATCCTGAGACTTTGCTGAAGTTGCCTATCAGCTTAAGGAGTTTTTGGCCTGAGAAAATGGGGTTTTCTTTCTCAATATAAAATCATGTTGTCTGCAAATAGAGACAATTTGATTTCCTTTCTTCCTATATGAATACCCTTTATTTCCTTCACTTGCCTGATTGCCCTGGCCAGAACTTCCAATACTGTGTTGAATAGGAGTGATGAGAGAGGGCATCCTTGTCTTATACGGTTTTCTAAGGGAATGCTTCTAGCTTTTGTCCACTCAATATGATATTGGCTGTAGGTTTGTCATAAATAGCTCTTATTATTTTGAGACATGTTCCATCAATACCTAGTTTATTGAGAGTTTTTTATATGAAGGGATGTTGAATTTAATCAAAGATTAAATTCATCTTTTAGCATCTATTGAGATAATCATGTGGTTTTTGTCTGTCTTCTGTTTATGTGATGGATTGTGTTTATTGATTTGCATATATTGAACCAGCCTTGCATCCCAGGGATGAAGCCAACTTGTTCATGGTGGATAAGTTTTTGGATGTGCTGCTGGATTCGTTTTTTGTTTTTTTTTTTTCAATTATACTTTAAGTTCTAGGGTACATGTGCATAACGTGCAGGTTTGTTACATATGTATACTTGTGCCATGTTGGTGTGCTGCACCCATCAACTCGTCAGCACCCATCATCTCGTCATTTACATCAGGTATAACTCCCAATGCAATCCTTCCCTCCTCCCCCCTCCCCATGATAGGCCCCGGTGTATGATGTTCCCCTTCCCAAGTCCAAGTGATCTCATTGTTCAGTTCCCACCTATGAGTGAGAACATGCGGTGTTTGGTTTTCTGTTCTTGCAATAGTTTGCTGAGAATGATGGTTTCCAGCTGCATCCATGTCCCTACAAAGGACACAAACTCATCCTTTTTTATAGTTGCATAGTATTCCATGGTGTATATGTGCCACATTTTCTTAATCCAGTCTGTCACTGATGGACATTTGGGTTGATTCCAAGTCTTTGCTATTGTGAGTGGTGCCGCAATAAACATATGTGTGCATGTGTCTTTATAGAAGCATGATTTATAATCCTTTGGGTATATACCCAGTAATGGGATGGGTGGGTCATATGGTACTTCTAGTTCTAGATCCTTGAGGAATCGCCATATTGTTTTCCATAATGGTTGAACTAGTTTACCATCCCACCAACAGTGTAAAAGTGTTCCTATTTCTCCACATCCTCTCCAGCACCTGTTGTTTCCTGACTTTTTAATGATTGCCATTCTAACTGGTGTGAGATGGTATCTCATTGTGGTTTTGATTTGCATTTCTCTGTTGGCCAGTGATGATGAGCATTTTTTCATGTGTCTGTTGGCTATATGAATGTCTTCTTTTGAGAAATGTCTGTTCATATCCTTTGCCCACTTTTTGATGGGGTTGTTTTTTTCTTGTAAATTTGATTTAATTCTTTGTAGGTTCTGGATATTAGCCCTTTGTCAGATGAGTAGATTGCAAAAATTTTCTCCCATTCTGTAGGTTGTCTGTTCACTCTGATGGTAGTTTCTTTTGCTGTGCAGAAGCTCTTTAGTTTAATGAGATCCCATTTGTCAATTTTGGCTTTTGTTGCCGTTGCTTTTGGTGTTTTAGACACGAAGTCCTTGCCCATGCCTATGTCCTGAATGGTATTACCTAGGTTTTCTTCTAGGCTTTTTATGGTATTAGGTCTAACATTTAAGTCTCTAATCCATCTTGAATTAATTTTCATATAAGGAGTAAGGAAAGGATCCAGTTTCAGCTTTCTACTTATGGCTAGCCAATTTTTCCAGCACCATTTATTAAATAGGGAATCCTTTCCCCATTTCTTGTTTTTCTCAGGTTTGTCAAAGATCAGATGGCTGTAGATGTGTTGTATTATTTCTGAGGACTCTGTTCTGTTCCATTGGTCTATATCTCTGTTTTGGTACCAGTACCATGCTGTTTTGGTTACTGTAGCCTTGTAGTATAGTTTGAAGTCAGGTAGCGTGATGCCTCCAGCTTTGTTCTTTTGACTTAGGATTGTCTTGGCAATGCGTGGTCTTTTTTGGTTCCATATGAACTTTAAAGCAGTTTTTTCCAATTCTGTGAAGACACTCATAGCTTGATGGAGATGGCATTGAATCTATAAATTACCTTGGGCAGTATGGCCATTTTCACGATATTGATTCTTCCTATCCATGAGCATGGTATGTTCTTCCATTTGTTTGTGTCCTCTTTTATTTCACTGAGCAGTGGTTTGTAGTTCACCTTGAAGAGGTCCTTTACATCCCTTGTAAGGTGAATTCCTAGGTATTTCATTCTCTTTGAAGCAGTTGTGAATGGAAGTTCATTCATGATTTGGCTCTCTGTCTGTTACTGGTGTATAAGAATGCTTGTGATTTTTGCACATTAATTTTGTATCCTGAGACTTTGCTGAAGTTGCTTATCAGCTTAAGGAGATTTTGGGTTGAGACAATGGGGTTTTCTAAATATACAATCATGTCATCTGCAAAGAGGGACAATTTGACTTCTTCTTTTCCTAACTGAATCCCCTTGATTTCTTTCTCTTGCCTGATTGCCCTAGCCAGAACTTCCAACACTATGTTGAATAGGAGTGGTGAGAGAGGGCATTGCTGTCTTGTGCCAGTTTTCAAAGGGAATTTTTCCAGTTTTTGCCCATTCAGTATGATATTGGCTGTGGGTTTGTCATAAATAGCTCTTATTATTTTGAGGTACGTTCCATCAATACCGAATTTATTGAGCGTTTTTAGCATGAAGGGCTGTTGAATTTTGTCAAAGGCCTTTTCTGCATCTATTGAGATAATCATGTGGTTTTTGTCTTGGTTCTGTTTATATGCTGGATTACATTTATTGATTTGCGTATGTTGAACCAGCCTTGCATCCCAGGGATGAAGCCCACTTGATCATGGTGGATAAGCTTTTTGATGTGCTGCTGGATCCGGTTTGCCAGTATTTTATTGAGGATTTTTGCATCGATGGTCATCAGGGATATTGGTCTAAAATTCTCTTTTTTTGTTGTGTCTCTGCCAGGCTTTGGTATCAGGATGATGTTGGCCTCATAAAGTGAGTTAGGGAAGTTTCCCTCTTTTTCTATTGATTGGAATAGTTTCAGAAGGAATGGTACCAGCTCCTCCTTGTACCTCTGGTAGAATTCAGCTGTGAATCCATCTGGTCCTGGACTTTTTTTCATTGGTAGGCTATTAATTATTGCCTCAATTTCAGAGCCTGCTATTGGTCTATTCAGGAATTCAGCTTCTTCCTGGTTTAGTCTTGGGAGAGTGTAATTGTCCAGGAAATTATCCATTTCTTCTGGATTTTCTAGTTTATTTGTGTAGAAGTGTTTATAATATTCTCTGATGGTAGTTTGTATTTCTGTGGGGTCGGTGGTGATATCCCCTTTATCATTTTTTATTGCGTCTATTTGATTCTTCTCTCTTTCCTTCTTTATTAGTCTTGCTAGCGGTCTATCAATATTGTTGATCTTTTCAAAAAACCAACTCCTGGATTCATTGATTTTTTGGAGGGTTTTTTGTGTCTCTATCTCCTTCAGTTCTGCTCTGATCTTAGTTATTTCTTGCCTTCTGCTAGCTTTCGAATGTGTTTCCTCTTGCTTCTCTAGTTCTTTTAATTGTGATGTTAGAGTGTCAATTTTAGATCTTTCCAGCTTTCTCTTGTGGGCATTTAGTGCTATAAATTTCCCTCTACACACTGCTTTAAATGTGTCCCAGAGATTCTGGTATGTTGTATCTTTGTTCTCATTGGTTTCAAAGAACATCTTTATTTCTGCCTTCATTTCGTTATGGACCCAGTAGTCATTCAGGAGCAGGTTGTTCAGTTTCCATGTAGTTGAGTGGTTTTGATTGAGTTTCTTAGTCCTGAGTTCTAGTTTGATTGCACTGTGATCTGAGAGACAGTTTGTTATAATTTCTATTCTTGTACATTTGCTGAGGAGTGCTTTACTTCCAATTATGTGGTCAATTTTGGAATAAGTGCGATGTGGTGCTGAGTAGAATGTATATTCTGTTGATTTGTGGTGGAGAGTTCTGTAGATGTCTATTAGGTCTGCTTGCTGCAGAGATGAGTTCAATTCCTGGATATCTTTGTTAACTTTCTGTCTCGTTGATCTGTCTAATGTTGACAGTGGGGTGTTGAAGTCTCCCATTATTATTGTATGGGAGTCTAAGTCTCTTTGTAAGTCTCTAAGGACTTGCCTTATGAATCTGGGTGCTCCTGTATTGGGTGCATATATATTTAGGATAGTTAGCTCTTCCTGTTGAATTGATCCCTTTACCATTATGTAATGGCCTTCTTTGTCTCTTTTGATCTTTGATGGTTTAAAGTCTGTTTTATTGGAGACTAGTATTGCAACTCCTGCTTTTTTTTTGTTCTCCATCTGCTTGGTAGATCTTCCTCCATCCCTTTATTTTGAGTCTATGTATGTCTCTGCATGTGAGATGGGTCTCCTGAATATAGCAGACTGATGGGTCTTGACTCTTTATCCAGTTTGCCAGTCTGTGTCTTTTAATTGGACCATTTAGTCCATTTACATTTAAGGTTAATATTGTTATGTGTGAACTTGATCCTGCCATTATGATATTAACTGGTTATTTTGCTCGTTAGTTGATGCAGTTTGTTCCTAGCCTCGATGGTCTTTACATTTTGGCATGTTTTTGCAATGGCTGGTACCAGTTGTTCCTTTCCATGTTTAGTGCTTCCTTCAGGGTCTCTTGTAAGGCAGGCCTGGTGGTGACAAAATCTCTAAGCATTTCCTTATCTGTAAAGGATTTTATTTCTCCTTCACTTATGAAACTTAGTTTGGCTGGATATGAAATTCTGGGTTTAAAATTCTTTTCTTTAAGAATGTTGAATATTGGTCCCCACTCTCTTCTGGCTTGTAGAGTTTCTGCCAAGAGATCTGCTGTTAGTCTGTTGGGCTTCCCTTGTGGGTAACCCGATCTTTCTCTCTGGCTGCCCTTAAGATTTTTTCCTTCATTTCAACTTTGGTGAATCTGGCAATTATGTGTCTTGGAGTTGCTCTTCTCGAGGAGTATCTTTGTGGCGTTCTCTGTATTTCCTGAATTTGAATGTTGGCCTGCCCTACTAGGTTGGGGAAGTTCTCCTGGATGATATCCTGAAGAGTGTTTTCCAACTTGGTTCCATTTTCCCCCTCACTTTCAGGCACCCCAGCCCTACTAGGTTGGGGAAGTTCTCCTGGATGATATCCTGAAGAGTGTTTTCCAACTTGGTTCCATTTTCCCCCTCACTTTCGGGCACCCCAATCAGACGTAGATTTGGTCTTTTTACATAATCCCATACTTCTTGCAGGCTTTGTTCATTTCTTTTTCTTCTTTTTTTCTTTAGGTTTCTCTTCTCGCTTCATTTCGTTCAGTTGATCCTCAATCACTGATACTCTTTCTTCCAGTTGATCGAGTCGGTTACTGAAGCTTGTGCATTTGTCACGTATTTCTCGTGTCATGGTTTTCATCTCTGTCAATTCATTTATGGCCTTCTCTGCATTAATTATTCTAGTTATCCATTCTTCCACTCTTTTTTTAAGATTTTTAGTTTCTTTGCGCTGGGTACGTAATTCCTCTTTTAGCTCTGAGAAATTTGATGGACTGGAGCCTTCTTCTCTCATCTCGTCAAAGTCATTCTCCATCAAGCTTTGATCCCGTTGCTGGCGATGAGCTGCGTTCCTTTGCAGGGGGCGATGCGCTTTTATTTTTTGAATTTCCAGCTTTTCTGCCCTGTTTTTCCCCCATCTTTGTGGTTTTATCTTCCTCTGGTCTTTGCTGATGGTGACGTACTGATGGGGTTTTGGTGTGGGTGTCCTTCCTGTTTGATAGTTTTCCTTCTAACAGTCAGGACCCTCAGCTGTAGGTCTGTTGGAGATTGCTTGAGGTCCACTCCAGACCCTGTTTGCCTGGGTATCAGCAGCAGAGGCTGCAGAAGATAGAATATTGCTGAACAGCGAGTGTACCTGTCTGATTCTTGCTTTGGAAGCTTCCTCTCAGGGGTGTACTCCACTGTGTGAGGTGTGGGGTGTTGGTCTGCCCCTAGTGGGGGATGTCTACCAGTTAGGCTACTCAGGGGTCAGGGACCCACTTGAGCAGGCAGTCTGTCCGTTCTCAGATCTCAACCTCAGTGTTGGGAGATCCACTGCTCTCTTCAAAGCTGTCAGACAGAGTCATTTGCGTCTGCAAAGGTTTCAGCTGCTTTTTTGTTGTTGTTGTTGTTGTTTAGCTGTGCCCTGTCCCCAGAGGTGGAGTGTACAGAGACAGGCAGGTCTCCTTGAGCTGCTGTGAGCTCCACCCAGTTCCAGCTTTGTTTATCTACTTAAGCCTCAGCAATGGCGGGCGCCCCTCCCCCAGCCTCGCTGCTGCCTTGCCGCGAGATTGCAAACTGCTGTGCTAGCAATGAGGGAGGCTCCGTGGGCATTGGACCCTCCCGGCCAGGTGTGGGATATAATCTCCTGGTGTGCCCGTTTGCTAAGATCCTTGGTAGAGCACAGTATTGGGGTGGGAGTTGCCCAATTTTCCAGGTGTTGTGTGTCTCAGTTCCCCTGGCTAGGAAAAGGGATTCCCTTCCCCCTTGTGCTTCCCAGGTGAGGTGATACCTCACCCTGCTTCAGCTCTTGCTGGTCGGGCTGCAGCAGCTGACCAGCACCAACTGTCCCACACTCCCTAGTGAGATGAACCCAGTACCTCAGTTGAAAATGCAGAAATCACCTGTCTTCTGTGTCGCTCGCGCTGGGAGTTGGAGACTGAAGCTGTTCCTATTCGGCCATCTTCTGGATTCGGTTTTATTGAAGATTTTCTCATCGATGTTCATCAAGGATATTGGCCTGAAGTTTTCTTTTTTCATCGTGTCCCTTCCTGGTTTAGGTATCAGGATGATGCTGGCCTCATAAAATGAGTTAGGAGGCGTCCTTCCTTTTCAATTCCTGGTTTAGGTATCAGGACAATGCTGGCCTGAAGTTTTCTTTTTTCATTGTGTCCCTTCCTGGTTTAGGTATCAGGATGATGCTGGCCTCATAAAATGAGTTAGGAGGCGTCCTTCCTTTTCAATTGTTTTGAATAGTTTCAGAAGGAATGGTAGCAGCTCCTCTTTGAACCTCTGGTAGAATTTGGCTGTGAATCTTTCTGGTCCTGGACTTTTTTTGGTTGGTAGGCTATTAACTGCTGCTTCAATTTCAGAACTTGCTACAGGTCTATTCAGGGATTTGACTTCTTCCTGGTTTAGTCTTAGTAGGGTGTATATGTCCTGGAATTTATCAATTTCTTCTAGATTTTCTAGTTTATTTGCATAGAAGTGTTTATAGTATTCTCTGAAGGTAGTTTGTATTTCTGTGGGGTCAGTGATAATATTCCCTTTATTGTTTTTATTGTGTCTATGTGATTCTTCTCTCTTTTCTTCTTTATTAGTCTAGCTAGAAGTCTAGTTTGTTAAATTTTTCAAAAAACCAGCTCCAGGATTCATTTTTTTTTTTTTTGAGCGTTTTTCCTGTCTCTTTCTCCTTCAATTCTTCTCTGATCTCAGTTATTTCTTGTTCTGCTGTCTTTTTGATTAGCTTTCTCTTGCCTCTTGAGTGCTTTTAATTGTGATATTAGGGTGTCAATTTGAGATCTCTCTAGCTTTTCGATGTGGGCATTTAGTGCTGTAAATTTCCCTCTTAACACTGCTTTAGCTGTGTCCCAGAGATTCTGGTACGTTGTCTCTTTTTTCTCATTGGTTTCTAATAACTTTCATAGCTTCCTTCTAGTAACTCTCCACTTATTTTTCAAACCCTTTACCATATCAGACATTTTAAAAAAGTTTTTGAAATGTTTTCCCCTGCTGTCCTCATTACTTATTTTTCATGTTTTTGTTCCTATGTGGGAGAGTGATTAACAAGCTTGCTATAATGTAGTAATCTTAGAATAAGAAATGTCTCCCTGGTTGAGTCAACTGTTTCTTTTTTGGTGTACTTTTTTGGCTTACTTTTGGCTTACTCCCATCTTTTGCTGGATCACATTCCCAAATAACTTCCTAAGAAAAAGTGTGTGTGAGGAAAATTGTATGAGTTCTTACCTGTCTGAGTATGTCTTTGTATTTAAACATTTTATTTATAGTTTAGTTAAATTCTACAGATAAAAACATTGAAAAGTGTTTTCCCTCAGAAATTTGAGGCATTGCTTCAGTTTTCATTCTTTAATATTCAATGTTGTTGAGAAGCAGCATTCTGAATTCAAATTTCCACGTAAGAGCACTGGAGGGAAATTTTAGCATCTCTTCCTTTTTATGATATTCTGAAATATCACTAGAACACACCATGGTATGATGATTTTCATTCATTTAATAATAATTATATTCTTTTAGTGGGGTGTTGGGAGTTAGAGACCAATCTCAAAAACTTTGGAAATTTTATTTTGTCTTTTTTTTTTTTTTTTTTTAAAACAACTTCTTTCTTTCCATTTGTTCTGTTCTTTCTTTTGCCAGATGGTGAACCTCCAGTACGACAGTGTTATATTTTATAAAATTTCTGTCAGACTTTCCATCTCATATTTTTTCTCTCTTTTTGTTTAATCTTTTGGGAGATTCATTTATTTTATCTTTTAACAATTTTTTTATTTCACTTATATTTTTTAATTTGCCAGAGGTCTTTCGAATTATCATTTCTTTTTTTCATAGCACTATGTTACTGTGTAATAGATGCAATATAATTGTTAAAGAATTTTTAAAAATGTTTACAGTTTTAATTGTCTTTGGGGGTGTATATTCTTTTTGATTCTTATTATTCTTTTTGTCTTTTTCTTGCATCTTGAATGTTTTCCTCAAGTCTGATGATTGTGTCCATATTTAAAAATAAGACCTCAAAAAGTTAAATGGGAAATCTGTGTGTTTGGATGTGGCTCATGGACTGGAAGGTATTGTTTTACAGTTATTTTGTGAAGAGCTGACACTTACGCTAGAGAAGCCCTATGGATCAGAATGTGATCTTTCTCTAGGCTCATTCAGGTTCCTATAAAGGAAGAGCATTCATTCTCTTTCCAAGGACAGATTCCCGGTTTCTAGAGTTTTCTCTAGCACATGGCAGGTGAGTCCAGAGTTTCGGGGGCTAACTGACCTCTTTATTAGATGCATTCTCCTTGAAAACTTACTAATCTGTGGTTTCATCTACATAGTCATCATTCCTGTATTTTAAGATTTTCAACAATTTTGTTAAAATTTTTTGTCTGCCAATGGCCCCTCTCCAGATTCTATTCTGGGTGCCCTGGGCAGTGTAGGTGGAATCTTTGTGGGACATTCTGTCAGTGTAATTTGGACATTGTTCTAGACTAAGTAGCACTTGTTATAGGTTCATAGCTTTTCATTTCTTTACTTTTATTTTAGTAAGGTTTTGGAAAAAGCACAAGTACATTCTTCTGTATAATCCTCATCTGCAGCTCAAACTTAAAGCTTAATTTAATATTGAATTTCTCTATTAAACTTTCCTTTCTTAACTTCTTTTTCCACTCTGATAGATGTCTTCTCAAAATCTTTATTGTAATAAAATCAATTTGCTCATTATACTAATAATTCCTTAACTTTTTTCTCTATGTTATTTCTAAGATTTTTCAGTCTAATCATGGCTTATACTTTGTTTGAATTTCTCCGGCACAAGTAATTATACTGGATAATTACTTGAAACTAATTGTTGATTGATCGTATTCAGGAATTGAGGGAGAAAAAAGATACACATGACTGATAGAATCCTTGGTATTTGGTAAAATGATGGTAACATTGGCAGAGAGAGAGAAGTGGGGAAGGAAAGCCAGTGAGTTAATGTAGTGGATATTTGTCAGATATTTTTATTTGTGTAGAATCCTTGGATACCCTTTCCAGTTTGAGGATATTTCTTACCTTCTTAGTCACTCTCCAAGGTTGAGGGTAGTAATTCATTTTCCCAGTCTCCCTCATAGGTGTAATAGTGTCATGACTCAGCTATTACCAATCAGATGGCCCTCAGTGAGACTTCAGTTGAGAAGTGAGCAATGAGAAAAAGTAGGCACGATGATTAACTCGTTTCTGGTGAAGCTGGTGGTCAAGACACTGCCCTTCTGAGGCAGCAGTAGAACAATATCTGATGTCCTATACTGAGTGCCCTGGGCAGTGTGGCTGTGGTTTTTGCTGGACAGTCTCTGAGTGTGGTTTGGGCATTGGTCTTGACCAAGTAGAGACACCATACCTGACTCTTAGGTCATCCTGAATAATCATTATACATTCATTCTTTAAGCATTTTTTTTGTGTCTGTTTACATTTAAGAACCATGAGTGACTGAATGATAAAGCAAACAAGAAAAAGAATGCATATATGAGATGAAATATAGCATAAGACAAAAGTAAATCTCATAGTTTTTTTTGGAAACATGTAAACATGTGTAAAAAATAATCCAAGAAAAATAGGTCTCTGCCAAAAAAGTAGAACCAAAAATAAGAGAACAATAGACTGGTACGTTTAACATCAACCATAGCTAAGGAAAGGAAAAGAAACATGTAGCTTCCCATTTTAAGGTACAGTGGAAATGGAAGGAACCAGAAGCACTGCTCTGATTTGGTTCTAGGGTAGACAGTGCTATAGGGCCACCCTGAGGAAAGTCTGTTCAACATCATGAGTGTAGAAAATGAGGGAACAAAGAATGGAGGGATTTTTGTTGTTGGGCTTTTCTGTTATAAATATTTTTATCTAAGCCTGAATATTTGTGAGCTCTTTGGAGACTAAGCGTATTACTTCTTCCTCAAATACTTGTCAGGTTAACGTTGTTAGTACATATGTAATTGCTTATTGACATTTCTTCATTTGTTCCCCCACTTATTTGGCACTGCATAAAAGACACTATGCTCTGAGGGAAGGTAAATGCCTGTTTTCCTCCTATCATGAGTGAGTTGGCCTAAATTAAAGCAGACAAAGAAATAGATTGTTTGGATTGGAACTTCTGTTTTACTATTGTCCAGGAAGGCTTGGTTAACCCAAAGAGAGAGAGCGAGACAGAAAGTTTATGTACATGTATGTAGGGGAATGTGTCAGAGGAATATATTAGATGAGGCATAGGAATGGGAGTATATGTAAGGTAAAGAAATCTGTTTAGTTTTAAACATGTTGGGATTTCATGGGTAGTGAGGTAATAAAGTGTAATTGGGACTATGAAACTGAAGCTTGGGTGGAAGTTTATGCCTAGAGACAGGTGAAAATCATTTACAAAAGACAGTGAAGCTGGGAGAACTGATGCTATTTCAAAAGGAGGGAGCACAAAGGCAGAACAGAGGACCTGGTACTGAGCATTGGAGGAAACCTCTATTAAGGGATATTGAAAGCGGATCAGCCCAGAAAAAGAATGAAACAATCAGAACAGTAGGATGAGAAGCAGAATGGTGTGTTTCCATGGAAATCATAAGAAGTTCAAGGAGATTCTTTAAAACAGTCCAATGTTATAAAACTGTGAAGATCTTCAAGCACTGTTTTTTGTATTCTAATCTGCCTATTTCATGACATATGGATGAGGCTCAATAAATGTTTGTTGAATGCATAAATAAATAGTCTAGGAACATAAGAAATGGGAAAATAGAGTGGTTATCTTTTAAGTGAAATTGTAGTAGATTGGGATGAAGCAGACACAGGTTTAGGGATTTAAGGAGAGAATGAGAATATAGGCATAGAAACAGTTGTCTTAGACCACATTGAGAAATTTGGGTAGAGAAAGTGATGTATAAAATAAATCTTATCAGAGGAACAGAAGAATCCAATAAAGAGATTTTATAAATTCAAATAGACCTTTGAGTGACTAAGGGTCCAAAGGAAGAAACCAGTGGACAGATAGGAATTTAAAATATTGCAAAGAAACTGTTATATAAGGAAATTTGTGTATCAAAACTTTTCTTATCTGGGAAATTATAGAAACAGCATTTACAGATGTACTTCTTTGGATACAATGCCAGAAACGTATTTCAGATCTGGTCTACTTCCAGTCATAGTAAAGTTCAGAACCTTAAACCATTGGATTTTGCAACTTCAACAGCCTCATCCTCCTTATTTTGCAGAACAGAGCCCATGAACCAAGTTTGATATTAAAGACAGGTTTAGTTCAAGAACTGCCAAAAATGAGGATTAGCCTAAAGTTAAAGTTACTTTCAGTTTTGTTTACTAATGGACTGAACAATGCAAAAGATATACACAAAATTCAGGGCACAAAAGAAGATGCAACTTATTGATGCTCCCTTTGCTTTTCTTAGTTGAGGTACAACCTAACTAAGTAGCCCTCATCCACAGCGTATTAACAGTGATTGAAGTTTATTTCTCTCATGAAAGAGTATATAGAGGAATGATCCAAGGCTGTCAGGAAAGCTTTATCACCCGATGTTGATCACCCAAGGTTGCTAAAATTATCACTTCATAGCCAGCAACAGGGGGACAGAGAAAATTCAAGGCAAACCATCTGTATAAAGGTGATTTGGAAGTTGTACACATCCTTTCCACTCACATCCTGTGAGACCAAACTTTGTCCTATGAGTACACCTAGCTACGAGAGAGGCTGAGAAATGTAGTCTGCAGCTGAGCATCCATTGCTGTTGCTGAATTTTTATTCTTCACAGTCCTCAATAAACATTGCTGCTCCAAAGCATTAGTTAGGTATTTCAGATGAGAGAACTGAGGCAAAGAAAAAGACGAGCAAGGTGAATACTTCATGAAACATCAAGAAATACTGAATACATATGAGAGAGATTAGATACAAATTTACAGAGGTATCTATTTAAAACAACAATTCTATTTGGGTGCCCGTTTAAGTTTCTGCCATGCCGCATTTTCAGCCAGTTTGTGTCTGTTGTCGCTGGTCAATTAAAATTATTCAGCATCAAAATCCTAGCTCTAGGACCGAAGAGAAAAAAAAAAAAAAAAAAGGAACCTAAGAGGCGTTCACTGATAGTCTGATTCTGAACAACTGCTTTGCCTCTGGTCTATTCATGCATATTTCAATTGGCATTAAGGTAAAGTACCAAGTGGGCTCTCTTCTACATGAAATCCTTGTTCTCAACTTGGCAGCAATCCTGGCAGTAGGTTCTAAATGGTCATTCTGGGATGGTAAATCAGCAATCCTCAGCTGATGGGTCTAACAATGAGGAGATTGCTGGAGGCAGGTGGTGTTGTAAGGCCTAATTCTGTTGGCATTAAGTGACCATTCATATTTGCTGCAGGAGCAGTAAATTGCACTGTTTTAAAACAGGAAGTCTGAGTTAAAAGCTGTGTAAAACCATTATACTGTAGCCAGCACTCCAGGCCCTTCTAATTAGGTCATTTGGAAAAAGATGACCTTTTAGTTTCTGTGCCTCTTTGCTGGGGACACATGTTTCTAATTATCATTTGTATTTTACTTCACTAAAGCTGTTGACAAGCTGAGCTTTTTTTGTGTGCATGTATGAGTGTGTGTGTGTGTATACACACTTTGTGAAGTTAATAACATTTTTGTGTTCTAGTATTCCACAAATAGAAGACGAAAACAATGTGTGCAGTAATTTTAGTGTCAGAGCAACCAAAAACTCTAAGGACTTGAATGAAGAACACGCTAAGGGACATTTCTGATATTTCTGGTGTTTTAGGCCGACTTGACTTGAACTTTGTCTGAAATCACCATATCAATATTTATTCTGTTTAAATCTGGCAAGTGGGTGTGTAAGACAAAATGGAGAAATGGACTTTGGTTCACACTGTTATTGGAAAAATACCTGCAGGTCCTGCTTGACTTTCTGTCCAGTACCAAAACCAAAAATCTCATGATGATCTTTTAAGGCTCATTGTTCTACATGCTGTTTTTGGAATGCTTACAAATGCAAACAAATACTATCTTCTAACAACCACTTATGCCAACAGAAGCTCAGAAATAAAGGGACAAGATGAGTATCTATGGTTCTAACATATAGTCTATATTTTAGGAGATAGCCTAGGAAGTGAGGCATTCCCTAAGGCTGTTTCTCCACTGACTTTCCTTTCTGTTTCAGGGACAGTTTCTCAATGTGCTATCAGGTTTTTCATCTGAAATCATAAAATCACAGAGCTGGCAGGCCTTTGAGAAGACTTCTAGCTCACAGTCTGCCTTGAGGCCTTTCTGAACTCAAACTCTCCTGGAATATAATGCTCTTCTCTTAACAATCTCTCACAAGGGAAAGTTGACAAGGAATGATGGTACTATCTAAATGTTTAATAGATGAATTACTCTGGCAGTTTGAAGAAAATGTATGGAAGATGATTTGAAGTTTATTATGAAATTGCTAATAATTTATTCAACTCAATTTTCCCTTAGAAGTTCTATGGTAGGTAATGATGGTTCTCTCACAGAGCATTTCAGAGTCTGGAAGGAGCTGGCAGTCATTGTATGACAGAGGCTGGCAACATGCCAAGGTGTCCTGCAGTGGGGTTCTGAGTGGCATAGCCTGGGCCAGTTTCAAGTGAAGTTAAAAGGTAGGTGAAGAGTTTCTTGATTTGGGTACTCTCTAAAATCTGAGAGTTTTCTCCTGCTTCTCTGGTGATTCTAGAACACTTGACTTCTCATTTTCTTTATTCTTACACTTGGCTGGCAGCTGTTTACTTTTGAGAGATTAATCAGCAGTTAAAGTATCTGTTGCTCCTCCTGTAGAAAAGAGGGCATATGAACGGATGGAGGGTTTGAGACATGGAAGTTCCAGGAGACACTTCCTCTTATCACGCAAATAGCTAGTTAGTTTTATTCAAGATGTGGCCATGAGAATGCACCTTGCTGACCTCCCAGTATAAGGACTGTAACTGACCTTAGCTGTTGCACTCTGAATCTATGGCTCCACTTACTTTGAGGCCACCCTTCCCAAGGGCTCAGCCAATTAAGGGCTCAACCAGTGACTAGGCCATGCTGGGATACTGAAGTATTTCATTCCTGGGAGACGCCAGATTTCCCTGACAGCCAACTTAACTCAGTAACTTCCCTGCTGCTTTGCAGAACCTCCGTTATGCTGTTGGGTGCTCTAGGAAGCTTCTGCCCAACCTTATTTCCCCCTATGCCACACTCAGGGTGTGGTATCTCACTGCTCTCCCAGTCTGCCCTGGCTTCCTTCACACTTTTACCTACTTCCTCTAAAGACATCCTTGAGTAGGTAATTCTTATTTCCTCAGACACAGTGAACACTAGGCTGTGGTGCTTTATAAAACTTTCTTTGAAGGCTTGCGGGTGTTATAAGAGAAAAACAGTGTGAAAAAGGAAAACTTACAGCTGGATGAAATCCCACCAATTCCAGATGCCATCTGCCATGCTCAACATGGGGAGCACCATTTTGACTGGCTTTATTTAGCCTCTTGCCTACTGCGACATTGCTGAGCGTTATTTTATCTCCCTCCTTAGAAGAGAATTCCCTCAAATGAGTCCTTCCTGGAAATCTGGGACACTTCTTGACTCTTTCTTCCTTTCTCACTCAACGAATTTAATAGGAAGTTAACATCATACCAGTCTCTGCAGAGACGCTGTTCACAAAACCATCAGTAGGGCTTAGAGTCTGAAATTATCTATTTCAGAATAAGATTTTGACTTTTCTTTTGCATAAGTCAAAGGATTATTAAAGTAATTTCCCTCAAACAAGAAGCAATCTGGCATTTGCTTTTTGGACAGGGTCTCCCTCTGTCGTCCAGGCTGAAGTGCAGTGGCATGATCTCGGCTTACTGCAGCCTTGACCTCGTAGGATTAAGCAAGTCTCCCACCCCAGCCTCCACGAGGTGCGCACCATCACACCTGACTAATTATTTTTAAATTTTTGTAGAGACAAGGGTTTCACCATCTTTTCTAGGCTGAACTCAAACTCTTGGGCTCAAGTGATCCTCCTGCCTTGGCCTCCAAAAGCTCTGATTACAGGTGTGAGCCACTGCACCTGGCCAAGCATTCTTGGCTTGAAATGTTGTATTGCTTTTACTTCTGGGACAGAGTTTCTCAAACTTGACACTACTAACATTTTGGACCTAGTAATTCTTTGTTGTAGGAGATTGTGTGTTTATTGTAGGATGTTTACCAGCGTGCCAGTACTACCACTCCAGTCAAGGCAGCCCAAAATGTCTTCAGACCTTGGCAAATGTCCCCTGGGGGCAGATTCACCCTTGGTTGAGAACTGCTGCCATAGAGCAATAGGCACAAACTGAAGGCAACTTTTAAAATAGCATTTTGCCTCTATAGGGATGAACAGCTGAATTGTATGTTTTAATGGTATTGTTAACCAAAAAGATAAAGTCCAAGGAAGATTTTGTGTGTGTGTGTGTGTGTGTGTGTGCGCGCGCAGCAATCTACCTCTATTAATGCCAGGAAAAGTGAACTTATTTACCATCTGAATCATATTGTTGACTAATGAGGAAAAAAACACTGAAAACTCCACACTTTACTCAACATGCCACTCTGCTAAAACATTTAAATGTATCTAGCACTACATATTATCTCCAAAGGTAACAGAAATCTCCTGTTTTTATCTTTACTTTTATTTATGGTAAGGCATTTGCTTATATGCTATAAACACTTGGCTTTTCAAGATTTCATTCCCTGGGTGTGTCTAGGATGTCTGTGCTCCGTGACATCTTTGTGATGCAGGCTATTTACCTGGAGGGTAGCTTATAGCTGTGGGGCTGAGGGCAGGGTCTGTAGCTGACAGTAGCTGGGTGTTGATTTTTTCTGGTCATGCATGACACATTACTTCTGTCTGATTCTTTGTACAATTCCCACCCCCTGACCCTGGCTGATGTTTCAGCCTTGCTGGTGAAGCAGTCTGTTTGCTAGAGTGGCTAATTGTGATTATCTCAGTTTTGGCCTTCATTTGAGTATGACTCCAAGAGGCACACAATTTGAGGGGTGACTCTTGCGGTAGATGGGTGGAGATGAAGCTCTCTGTACCTTCTATGCTCATTGTAGATTAGATGCAGAAAATTTCTAAAAGTTGATGATCTAAGAATTGGGAAAGATATTAGTTGCCATGTGGGTCTCCCCTGAAGAATTTCATTCTTTGGTTTATACATGTACCCTCCACTGTATGACATTTTGATCAAATGGAAGATCCAAGACATACACAATGAAGCAATTGCATGATGATGTAAAATAGAATAAGGCTAAACATCAGATTAAATGGCAAGCACAGCAATTGCTGTCAGAATTCACAGAAGTGAGTTATTGTTGAGGATAAATTTGATATGGGAAATGTTCCAGGAGTCTTTGGGAATTGGGTTAGGCTTTGAAGGTTGGACAGGATTTACATCGACAGACAGAAAAAATTTGTGCATCACAGACACCGGGTACATGTGTGTTTAAATAGTGTGAGCAAAACCTCGGAGATAGAGCCAGCTTGGAAAGTTGCTAGGGAGGTGTACTTGATGGGGATGGAGGACTTTAGGGAGAGGATGGGGACAAATTTGGACAGGTAGAATGGGAACCATCCTGGGGCATTTATTTTGAGAGCTTTTGGAAATTTCTAACAAAGTTTTCTTCTGTATCTGCAATAATAGCATAACCGACAAAATCTGATGTAGGGTGGTACTCACTGTTCTCAAAACAAGTTTCACCAAAAGAGCATTGCAGGAAAAAAATCTGTTTACTGAGAGCAAGGAAACCAAAGTGTATTTGTGAGAGCTATGTCCTCTAAAAATGAGCAGGGACTTTTGCAAAAATAAAAGTAGTTCTTTTTTGTGAGTGATGTGCATAAAAAATGAGTTAGTAAGAAACCTGAGTTAATGCTTGTGGACATTGAATGGCATGGACTTTACATGGCTCAGAGCATCTCACAGTGGTGAGCAATTGATAATGTCTGTATCAGAAACTGGCCACACTTACAAGAGGTAGGACTCGACTATTGACTTTTACAAACTATTGATCTTAAATTATCGTAGGCTGATTTTATAGATACAAAGAATGTTGGCAAGGGTGCTTCTAGAGTTTCAGATTATCTTAACTATATATAATTAGCTCCGAAAGACTGTGAGTGAGGGTGGGTTATGATTTTTAAGTCCTTTTCTTTTTTTAAAAAATCTGGTTGCTTTTCATCTGCTTTGAATTCTCCCACTTGAAAATTTAGGTTCATAAAATTCCAAAAGAGACTGAAAAAGCTAAGTTCCAATTAAAAAAAGAAAACATAAATGTTACTTCCAAACTTTACCTAAGATATTGCTTTTAAGAATGATCTGGCACTAAATTGACTGCAGAAGGTTATTTATTCAAACCCTGCCTTGTTCCAAAGATAGCTATTAAGGGATTGTTCATCACTGGGGAACCTTCTCAGAGACACACACACACACACACACACATACATGTACACACACACACACACACACACACTTTTTTTTTCTCCAATAGCTCATTATATTTAATGACCCCCAACATGGAGATAATTGATTAGATTATAAAGATTGAAAGTTGGAAAATTTGAGGGGAAAGGCAAACTGTCTATTTTTTATCTTTCTATGGTGAGAAGTTGGGAAAGAAAGGAAGGCAGAATATTTGTTACATCTCTGTGAACAGTGATGGTTTGGTAGTGAGGTCAGCTACCTCACTGACACCATCCTAAATCAGCAGTGAAGGGGCAATGGCTGGTTCTCACGTAAGGATGACTGTCCCCCTTGTGTTGCTGTGAATAGTAGAAGAATCATTACTGCACATGCTTAGGTGTGTGTGGCCAAAAGAGCACTGGCCTTGGATCCACCAACCTGGGTTGCATTTCCTAGCTGTGTGACCTTGGATGAGTCACTTAAATTCTCTGTGCCTCAGTTTCTCTTCTGTTCACTGAGGCTGCTTCTCTCAGAGGTCCCTTCTTTACTGGAACACCTTATTTTATCCACTAAATCTGTGCTTCTGAAATTGTTTGAAATCTCCTGTTTCATCTTAAAAACTAATAAAATTTTTGTACTCATTTGTGTATGTTTGAATATAAAAATAACATTTTAAATTAACAGTGAGTCCAGTGGATGCTCTGGTAATATGTACCTCCCCTATCCTGTGGCAGGGGATTGCCCTGGCATAGAACAGTGTAACCCTGAAGGCATTTCAGTTTGAGAAGCAGGGGATTAAACCTGGTGAGGTAATCACTGATTTTATTGATCAGGATAGGATGGGTTAAACTGTGATAAGAAATAATTCCAAGAGTTCAGTGGCTTAAAATAACAAAGGCTTGTTTCTTCTTCGTATTAAATCGCCCCTACTGTTCATTTGGAGAGCTTGGTTTCTTTCACTCAGGACCTTTGCAGAGCGAGTCTCTTTCTCTGTTTTCGTTGTGATCTGTGATGAGCAAGGTAGGACAATGGACACGCAGTGGCTCATTCTCTGGCTCTTAGGCCACTCACATTTCATTGGTTGAAACAAGTCAAGGCTATCCCGAATAGGAGAATGCAATTCTATAAAGTTCCAGAAGATGGAGAGCCAGAAAAATTTGGTGAACAGGACTAGTAACTACCACATCAGCTGAGGTCAAGAATAGGGCAGAAAGAGGTGCCCAGAACACAGCGTTGTTTTGGAGGTGTCATCTGAAGATGATCAACTACCCCTGAGTCTCTTCACAAAGGGAACACACGCAATGAACTCATGGCTAACTTGTGTTTCCCGTTACTATTTACACACACTTTGTGTCACAATATCTTTCTCAAAAACAGTATGGGATTCTGGATTACATTAGAATCACATTCTAGTCCTGCTTCCCTGAGATCACTTCTGGAAAGTAGCTTGATTGGAGTTCTGGATTTTTTAGAACCCTTTGGCTGCACATCACAGACAGCTTCCTGCTTGGCTTTCTCTCACACCTGGTGAAGCACAGCTATTGTCTCTAAGTTCCACTGGTTTACAAAGCTGCCTTATCTTCAAGTTCTTAGGAGGTGCTTTATTATCAAACAAAGAGGACAGCTCCCTTCTTTTGATGCTAATGCTGTTATCAGGAAGGAGACCAAGGTAGCTGTACAGGAGAGAGACCCTGAAAACACACACAACTGCTTTAGGGGCTCGCTCTAGCCAGTTTGCCTGGGATCTTTTCAGTTGCCCTGGGTCTCTGACTCTGCTTTTGTTATAGTCAAGTGATGTAACAGTTTTGTACTTCTTCCCTCCATCTGCAGCATATCTGATGACCATTAGGGAGCATTTTCTGCATTTATCTTTTGTAACAGAGTGCCAGGCACTACAGAAAATCTGAGGTAAACTAAATTATTTCTATTTTTTTAAGGCTTCTGAAGTATTAAAATAAGTAATACCAAAAGAGCATCATAGAAACTGATGAATTTTAAGTTGTTGGATGATATGCTTCTTTTAAAAACTCTTGCCAGTATGTCTATGAAAATTGAGGTATAACCTTATTTGGAGATATCATCAAATATCTAAATTTGAGGCCTGTTTTAAATACGAGGCTTATGCCAAGTGGTCCTCTTGGGTCCCGTTTCCCCACTCTTCCTGTGATAGGTCCTGAAAGTAAGTGAAATACATTCTCTTTGCCCTTGAGACACTCAAAATCAATTTGGAGAGTCAGTATTAAAAATATAATACAGAGGCTAATACAGGTAAGTATATAATAAAGTGCTAAGTTGGCAGCAGATACTACATGTATTTTTAAGAGCTCCGAGAAAGGAGGGATTACTGTGGCTAGTGGAGTCAGGAGTAGTTTTGTGGAAGAGACGGGGGCATTATATAGGACAAAAGGATTTTAGGAACAATACCACCGACAAAAGATATTGACTTCCTTCTATCAATTTACATTCAAATAAAACTGGCTCTGCTTTATGAGTTTCCACTTGTTGGTCTAGTCTCCATTCTCAGCCTGGGTCAGAACTTTTCTGAATCCTATATAATTTAAGCCCTGTGTTGCTAATCTTTTGAATTAAGTTAATATGTGAACCACTAGCCACCAGGGTTGCAGATTTGAGAGAAAACAATGAACTCTGCTCCCCCTTCCCTTTGAGGCCAGGAGGGAGCTAATAGCTTTCCTTGCCGGGCATGCAGAACCAGGAGGGGGACGAGCAGCATGGATGCTGAGTTGATGCAGGCAAGCCCTCTGGAAGGGCTTCTAAAGCTGCCCTGTCTTTGAAGTGAGTGAGAATACCTCACGTGGAGCTATCCCGAGGATTGACAGGACCAGACCCACAAAATTTTCTAGCTCTAGTGGGGCCGTGAGCATCCCCTACAGCTTCTCTTTTGGACAGCAGAAGGCTTGAGAGCACACCCCATGGAGCCACCGAGTCTGCAAGAGCAGTGGGGAGCAGTTACCACCAATTGAATTCTGCTCCCTGCTGTGGTGCTGAGTGGAGGGGGCTTCTCATCAGACGTAACTTTCTTTCCTTCTAAGAGGATATATATATATATATGTAGTTTTTCCTCTTAAAACCAAAGTTGGAATATTTACTTGAAAATGAATTCCTAGACTCTGGTTTTAGTTAAAAATTTCCATAGGGAACAATAGAACTATAGTACATTTCTAATTTAAAACTTTGCATTGTTGATGAAGTTTTGAAAATAACAGAAGTAGGCAACCCAAACATCTGTTACTTTAATTTTTTTTTTCTTCCCTCAACTTGTAGCAAACTTGTGGCACTAGTCTTGGAATGTGGGCACTGTCTCTGATCAGTATTTTAGGGAGTTTTGGAATGCACAAGAAAATATAGATAAGATTCTTTGCTTAAAATTTATAATGCATTGCAGATTGCACTGTGGGTTTCTGAAGCAACGAAAAGTCATGGTGGGTTTTAAAGCAGTTTTAGAGGAATAGCTCAGATCTTTGATGCAAGGCATTTAAATTAATGCTAGTCACAACATAAAGCTCAAGTTCAAAATTTATGTCTCCCTCTGATTACCACACATCAAACTACTTGAAATGGAGATGAAATTGCATTTCTCTGGGGGAAACATGGTGCTATTTTGATGATCAAATGTATTGGGAACAGAGGTTCTTGTTAGCCATGTTGTGTGTGGTGTGGGGAAGTTTTAGGCAACTTGGCGCTGGACCAGTAGGGGGAGGTTGAGCAGGGTGGCCAATACAATTAGACTCTCTGGTGAGGAAGAGGGGGCGCCAAACTCTTAGTTCTCATTGAGCTGGGTTACAGAATGCACTAGCTGCCTGTGCCGTGGCTTCTGGGTCACTGGGAACGGGTGGCTCACTCTGTGTAGGTCAAGAAATCTGCAGCGTCACAGCTTATCTTTCTAGAGGAAGCATTGGTCAAGGATTTACATTCTGGAACAAATCCTTGTATTTCACCGTTATTATTTTTGTTATTATTTTCTGGCAAATGAATGTGTCATTGAGATGATCATTACGTAACCAAAGTACTATTGCAATATAACCTGCCAAGAAGTTATCATTCTGCTCAAAATATTAAAGGTCTTTTGCTTCCCCTTTTAAAATGTCCTTCTGACCCCACCCCCCTGCACTGGGCAGGCTGCAGCCTGGCAGGTATGGGGCTGGGAGGCCACACCGAGATGGTAGTGTTCTTTGATCATCTGCCATGAGGTACTGGGCAGATCTAGTTGGGAATGAAAGATGACCAGGTAAGCTGGCTTGATCTGGCACTATTTCTAAAGTAGAAGCTATAGAGGTATTGGTGTTTGCAGTTAGATGGCTCCTGCCAAGATACTTTCTGTGCTGACTAGGTTCACCTCTTTTCAGGGCTCTGTCTCTTGGGCAGACCTTTAGGTCTTAAGCAGACAAGTCTGCTTGGCTCCTTCAGCTTCACAATGAGCCCTGTTTTTTCACAGTGAGACATTTTCTCTTGTTGAAGTGAGTGTTGATCTTCCTGGGAAGAGCAATGGAGGGAATGTGGGTTCTAATAGTTTCTGGACATTCTTTCCACTTCAAAAAAATGAACTTTTTTTTTCTGAATTCCTAGGGTCTGGAGTTTTTTCCTATATACTTCTCTGATGAAATAATAAGCTTCCAATAGGTGTGTGTTATATTTCTAGGCCAGAATTAAAAACCGGATATCTATTAGTTTGGAAATCTTGGGTCTGGCTATTGTAATTACTAATCTATTTTTATCTCTGCATAAATTACTGTTTAATATTCTATCATGTTGAATTTTTCTCAATGGTAATCTTATCATGGCTGCAGCCACCTGTTAACTTCAACAAGCATGCTGGCCTGGAGACTACATAATGGTGTATCGGTTATGATAAGAGCATCCTTTTCCCTAGTGTCACTAGGTAAGTTGCTACCTACCTGAGAAGCATCTTATATATAGATTACTAATTTAGTTCCTTATTTCTGGCTATGAACGGCAATTGAAATATTGGCTTGCCAGAGATTAAGGAGAAAAGTTAAATGGCCAACCTCTACTTTTTCTTACTTTAGAAGTGAAAACAGTGGTCATTACTATTATTAATTACAACCAAAACAACCACAAATTTTAAGCAGTCTTCCCGACAACTTAAGGAGTATTTTTAAATAATCAATTTTACCTTAAAATGTTGAATTAAAAAGTTTACAGAAGAATTTCCAATTGTAATTATTGCTCTCAAACAGTTTATCTTTTCTGCCTTTCCCTCCATGTCCTCTCCTAAGAGCAGGTGCCTCTCCATCACTGCCCATCAATGACATTTCTGATGCTCCAGAAGGATACCCTTGAGGTCATCCTGTCCTCACCTCTAATATTCATTATGATCTCTAACATCACTATATACAACATTTGTGTGTATATAGGATAATTTCTGGTGCCTTCATGTGGTTGGGGGTTTCTTCACATGAATATTTGCTCTTTCTCCTTAGGCCTTCCTCTTGGCTTTGCTTTTGCAGATATATTCACACATATGATTATACTCATGTAAAATATACATGCCTATATGTAGACAATGTGTACAAATTAATGTACATGACTCTCAGTAAAATTGTGTTGAATTAGTTAATAAACATACACACACGTGCTTGTGTGTAGGGGGTGGTTTGTTTGGTCTGTACTCTATAGATGCAGGCACTGAGAATAATTTTCTTTTGTCCCTGAAGATTTTATTGTATAGCTTCGGAGATTTCCTTGCTGGATAATTTCTTTTAAAAAAAATTTGATGAAAATGTGCATAGCAATTTTGACTTACTTGTAGGTGGAAAGAAGAATAATTTTTACACTTTGAAGCAATTTTGGATTTTTTCACACGTGGATAATTCTCTGAGCTTTCAAAGCAAACATTTCAGAATTTCCTGTTCTTCAGATCGAACTGGTTGAAAGTAATACTATATTATTTGTACCTTGCTTTTTATAATTATTTATACATGTACACTTATATTTATGTAATCAATGTTACTATACATTTCTAATTGCTAATTAGTTGCTTACTTTTTCAGTGCATTTTTAAATGCTCTGAAATCCATCCGTCTATATATCTATCCTAGGGACAAAGGTAATATTCTTTTCCTTTTTGAATCTCTAGAAAATTTATTTATTTGCTTTTAGCCCTGGAAAAAAATTTATTTTTTGTCTAAGTAGGTATTTATTTTGAGGTAAATATAAAACATAAAATTTTCCCCAAAGTCTATTTTAATATTACCTTTTAACTATGTGCCAGTAATGGGTACAGAGTAACTATCACTCTCACCCCGTCCATTTTACCCCAGCATGGTTGACCTTATGTGGAATTGGTCCTCTATGCAGGTGAAAGTCTGCCCATGAAGTTTACAACAGCTATGAAGCCCTACGGAGGGAATTAAACATTCTCTCCCTTTGGAAGTGGAACATCCTCCACCAACTGGTAAAAATAAGCCTTTTTTTTTTTTTTGTATTGGAAGAACTTCAGGGATTCTGAAAACTAGGAGGAAAACATACCACACAGTCTGAGAATACTGTGTTTAGGAAGGTTTGACAACAGAGGGAAAAAAGCCTGTTTTAGGACTCTCAGGCTGGGAGGTAGCTGTTTTACTGGGGCTACTGAAGTCTGAAATGACCTCTTTTTATATCTTGAAGAACTAAATCTACTGCAAAAAGGTAAGATTTTCAAGTTGTAATAATAAAGACTAAATTTTAACTTATGAGGTCTTTTGCTTTACTAACAACTCTAATTCAATATTATTCATAAACTGGATATTATTTTAGAGTACACTGAATTAAAAAATGTAGTACACAGGCAAAATATTGTTATGACATGAATCTCATGTATGGTATTCCCCTTCCTTCTCTGTGTAGGATTTACAACTGCAAACTTCTCAAGCAGCAGCACCACATCCCTGCTACCTCTCTGCTTGTGCATGTGTCCCTACATTATCCAAAATAGGGGTGGGCTAACAATGATTGCAGGCTAACTCCAGCCCACCACTTGCTTCTGTAAATAAAGTCTTATTGTACACAAACATAGCCAGTTATTTAAGCACTATCTGCGTCTGCTTTTGTGTTAAACATCATGGTCAAGTAGATGAGACAGAGAGCATGTGGTTTGCAAAGTTAAAACTAGCCTTGCTCTTGTAGAAAAAGTTTGCCAACCCTTGACCTAAGATATTAATTTTCTTCAATTGATATGAATTTGCTTCACTGATGGTATCATAGAAAACTCTAAGTGATGTGTGTTCCTTCTCCTGTGACTTATCTCTTTCTTTTTGATAGGAAAACTGAAAGCAAAACAAGAAGACTTAAAAAATGGGGCTGGGGGAGCCCCCCAAAACAACAACAACTAAATATCATTACAAAATTTAAGAAGTGCTGATAAGAATCATGAAATAAGCCCATTAAAATATAGTGATGTTATTGAAAAATGATATTTTTGCCCCACAACATAATAAGAAAAGAATACTTAGAACCCTTATATTCTCATTCTAGCTTTGCCATTCTCCAACTCAGAGATCAGCAAACCTTTTGGGTAGAGGGCAAGGTAGTAAATACTTTAGACTTCGTGGGCTGTATCTATTTTATTTTCTATAAGACAAATGGTGGGCCAGATTTGGTGAGCAGGCCCATAATTTAACTACCTCTGCTCTAACTCAGTGGTCTTGATAGACCACAGCTTATACAGGCTGCATTTTCAGAACACTGAAATCAACATGCTTTCTAGTTTTAATGATTTTCTATCTTGTTGTGTGAATCAAAACCAATGTTGATAAAATCCACTACATTTTCCATGGATTGTTTTCTTACCATGTGGAAAACAGAGTCAGAACAATACAAGGGAGACAGCATGTCCTGCTGTATAAGTTTCTATTGCTGGGTAATAAATGACTTCCAAATGTAGAAGTGTAAAAACAACAAATATTTAATTTTACTCTAGTTTTGTGGGTCAGAAATTCAGGAAGAGGCTGGTTGGACATCTTCCCTTGGTGTTTCTCATTTGGTTGTAGTTAGGTGTCAGCTAGGTCTGTGGCCATTTGAAGCCTGGCATAGGCTGGTGGCCAGTAGTTGATGCTGACTGTCAAATGGGAGCTTAGCTGGGATGGTTGATTGGAGTGCCTATACATGGGCTCTTCATCAGCGAGGTCTTAGGGTAGGCAGACTCTTTAGATGGTGCCTGGCTTACCCCCATGTGAACGTTCTTAGAGAATAAAGTGGCAGTTGCATAATCTATTCTGATCTAGCCCAGGAAGTCCATGCTTTATAAGTCAAGAAGTCACAAGTCGGCCCACATTCAAGGGGAGGAGAGATAGACCTTACCTTCCAATGGAAGGGCTGTGAAATCATTTGGGGCCATATTTTAAAAGTACTACACCCAGCTTTGGTGATTTTACATTTATAACTCAAACATGGATTTAATAGAATTTTAAAATTCAATTATTATATAATTGTACCAGTATTGTATAATTAGCCAAGGTTATTAAGGTCAAGGTGTCATAACTAAGATCATCTCAGATACACAATTAAACTGATAAAAAAATGAAAATAGGTTGATTTTCCAAGAAAGTAAAATAGTTGTAAGATTTCAAAAAGATCTGCTACCGAGTTTTTGTTTTAACGGGATCACATACTTATCCCTTCTGACAGAATAACATTCATTCAGGTATAAATCAGATCTGAGTTAGTGAACAACTTGGTTATGGAGTATATTAAGAAAAATGAATTTGTTATTTTCATGTAACTAAAATAGGCCATGAAAGGCATTACTAAGCAGAGGAAACTATCCATTTTTATATACTTGCTGAGAATTTACTATATGCCAGGCACTATTCTCCATGCAGAGCATATAGCAGTGAATAAAAGAGACAATAATCCTTCTTCTCACAGAGGCGAATCTGTTACGGGGAAACAGATATTAAACAAAAGCCACCTTCTAAGTCACACCCTGAGAAGTATTGTGAAGAAGAATAAAGCAGGGTGAGGGGCATACAGAGTGTCTGAGAGACTAAGGATGGAATGTTATTTTAAATAACATAACCAGGGAAGGTGGCATTGAACTGGGAGTGGGCAGACAAGCCATGTGGCATTCTGGGAGAAGTGCATTTCAGGTTGGTGCAGAGCTTATATGAAATGCCCATGTGACTAGGTGGAAGGACCAACATTTCCAATTGAGAGAGTGGTAAAAGATGAGGTTAGGGAAGATGTGATGGTAGTGGGGGTGTGGGTGGGGGTAGCTCATGTGGGTCTTGTTGGCCACAAGAGGGAGTCTGAATTTTATTGAGTAAAATAGGAAGTCATTAGAGTTTCTATTAGAGGAGTGAAATAATCTGACTTAAAAAAAAAATCACTCTGGCCTCTATATAAATAATAGCCTATTTTTTTTTTTGGCGGGAAGGGGGAAGGTGGAGTAGACAAGAATCGAGTCAGGGGAACTAGTTAGGAGAGTTTTGTAGTATTCTAGGTACAAAATGTTTGTAGATTGGAATAGAGTGCTAGCAGTAGCAGTAATTAGAAAAAAATAAAGAGATTGTACCCATTTTACATATGAGTAAACGGAGGTTTAGAAATTTTAATAAGTTTTCAAGTGGTGAACTGGTATTCTTATCTAGACATAATTTCACAGATCAGCTTCAGCCATATGGATTTTCATATATTTAAAATTAATAAAGTCCAAATAAATGACATTTTACTGTACTTTTCGTGAATTGGGTTAAATTAAAAGTGGCTGGCCATGGTCCTGCTTTGTAGACATTTTCTATGAACATAGTTCTTCTTCATGATCTCCATGCAGAAAACATTTAAAATCCAGTAAATTGAATAAAATTTAAATTACATCATCATTGTTGGCTGGGCGCGGTGGCTCATGCCTGTAATCCCAGCACTTTGGGAGGCCGAGGAGAGTGGATCACGAGGCCAGGAGATCGAGATCATCCTGCCTAACAAGTTGAAACCTCATCTCTACTAACAAAAAATATAAAAAATTAGCCGGGCATGGTGGCGGGCACTTGTAGTCCCAGCTACTCAGGAGGCTGAGGCAGGAGAATGGCATGAACCCAGGAGGTGGAGCTTGCAGTGAACCGAGATCGCGCCACTGCACTCCAGCCTGGGAGACAGAGTGAGACTCTGTCTCAAAGAAAAAAAAAAAGAAAAATACATCATCATTATTTATATGATTTCTATGGAAAAATGAAAGAATGACTGCAGATATAAAACCCATAAACTGCATACAAACATTCAGCATAATCATGATGAACGAGGTTTAATAGTCAATCTAAGAACTGCCGTCGTCAGTTTGGGGAATTGATAAGTGATCAATAATACATCAGAAATATTTTTTTCCAGGTTCAATAACAATGGAAGAGAGTACTCACAGTCATTTTGGGAGGAATTTGGAAGTGAATCTATGAGGTCCATACTTTCCATTGAAAGGTGGACATCGGTAGACCTATTCATTATGATACTTTAGGCATCCTGGAGCATCTCCTGTGATTAGATCTTTCTTCCTTTGGGCAAAGGGTGGAAGGAGACTCTTTTCTTCTATTCTTGCTATGGTGCTTACAAAATGTTTATTGGAGAAGAAATTGATTCCTTTATCATCAGGTTCACGGACTCTTTATTTTATTCACCATGTTTACCTTCTTTGTGAGCTCTCTGAGTTATTGACATGGTGGTTTACTTGTGTCTCTAAAACCTCACTGTTTCTTGATTTATAGGTTACGTCGTGCCTTTTCTCTTCCACATGATGGAGATCTTCAAAGTAAGCATCTTTCAAAGCAGTGACAAGCAAAATACAGCTGGAAGATCAGTAACTCCCTGTTAAGCAGCTTTGCTTGCTGTCATTGTTGACTGCCAGGGGGTGGTGATCCATGTCAGTCACTAAAATGACACCTTGGCAAGACTGCTGTCTGCTCCTGGAGTTTTTGTGTATGGAAACAATTTTAAGGTAATGAGATTTTCATATATTTCTAGCACCTTTCACAGGGTCTGGAACATAGTAGGTACCAAGCATATATTTATTAATGTTAATTATAAAATCATGTTTTGAAAGCCGTACTAACACATGGTAGGTAGTTTTCTTGCAGATTGGAGCGATGCAAGAATTTCTTGTCAATCCTAAAGTTTATTAATAGTAGAATAAATAACCCTCCAAAGAGGCAGAGTCATTTAGCGAAACCCAATGAATTGATATAAACTTATATTTTTAAGCCATCAAAGTAAGAAGAGATTAAGACTAACATTTACTTATTAAGATAATTTCCTAATCATTCTTATAAGAACTTAATGAGTGACAAACTGACGCTGGATATAAATTTATGATTTCCCAAAATAACATTTGATTGGTTTGAGTGATGTCTTACATCAAGTAATCATAGTTAATTTTTGCTTCTGGAGAGATTTGACTTTACCAGTCTATCATGTCATCAGATGTATTTCAAGAATGACTTCTTTGTCTGTTGATACAGAGTTAAAGGATTCCTATGGATATTCTTGAATCTATAACTTGTGTTTTTATTGGGGCCGATGGGACAAATTCTGAATAGTGGCAAAAGATTACATCTTCATTTGAAATGTACTGCAAACATCAAAAGAATGATTTCACATTTAAAAATATTTTTGTCATAAATCAAGGGCAAAGGTAGGATTTTTCCTGTAAACTCAGAGTTGACAATAGTGCAAGAAGCAATAGGTCACTTATTTTAAGTTGAAATAAAAGTCAATAAATGCTGCACCTTTGAAAGATTATGTTTCTGTTACCAGTCACCACCCTAACAATCAAAACTCCAACAACACCAACAACACAATCATGAATGTCACAATGGTAATTGAAAATGGGGGTAATCCTTACCAGCTAGAAACAACTTGGGTAACATATAGATATGGAAAGCTTAGGCTGGGTGAAGAAAAGAATGCTCCCTCTATTCTAGCACTTGCTGCTAGAGATGACATGAAGAATCTGGCTGTCTCTTCACTCAGATTCCCATTTTTGACCCTGGAGCAGGCACAGTGCAGGTCTTTCTCAGGTTTCTATCCTTCTCTGGAGCGGTGATGGGTGCTTATTTTAAGAGCTACTGTGGTACCCACTTTGCCTTTGAGATCTGGTGGTTATGCCAGCACACTGGTTCTCAAACTCTGGCTGTGCACTGGAAGCACCCAGGAGCTTTTGTAAACTCCCCATATCCCAGCTCCATCTTCAGAGATTCTGAGTTTATTGGCCCTGGGTGTGACTCAGGTTTTGGCATTTTTGGAGAGTTCCCCAGATATTTTTTAGGTGCAGTTAGAATTGAGAACCACTGGCCTAATCAAGTTTAGAAGAAGGAAGAGAGCACAAACTTTGAGTTTTGCCTTAGTTCTCACCCTTGATTTTGTTTTCCCACAGATTCCTTAGAGTCTCAGAAAAATCCAGTGAATTCAGTCTCAAGTGAACCCAGTGATGGTGATTCATGGTTCCTGATTCTTTTCTAAACTACTTTGTCAATTCTCTTTGCCCATAATCTTTCCCAGGCAGGAAACTCAAAAGAGAGGTCAGAGAAGGACGAGAATCCTCATGCTATTTGGCATTTTATTGTAAGACGTGGTGGAATGTGTTCAGCAAGTAAATTTGGCAGAATTGAAGAGTAATGGATTGGCATATCAAAATGCATATACAAAAAATTAATCAAGGCAAACAACTTCATTCATAGTGTTATAGTAAACAAGTTTTAGTATAGGATTTTAAAAGTCTTAGATTCAAGTTGTGGCTTCACTATTTCCAGGAGCATGACTAGTTTGATTTATGCACCCACTCTGAACTTTAGTTTTCTTGTCCATAATATAGAAACAATATCTGCTGTACTTGTCATATGTGGTGGTTGTAAGATTAAATTAAATTATAAATTATAAAAGTGAATTATGAGATTAAATTAAATTATAAAAGTTTATAAAACACTTTATATTATATATGTGATATACAAATATTATTATTATGGCATGAACTGCTTTATTATGTATTTATGTGAATGCAATTCGTGGTTGACTTTTTCCATAAAGGAATAATTCTGAGGAAACAATGCTTATACAAATGTAATTAAATCAATGTGTTAGAGTCTTCAATCTGCTGGGTGGGATGCTTCTTTTGTAAACCTGGATATTTCAACCTTATATGGGATATAATTGGTTACTGCTTTTGAAAAACAAAGCTTCATATTATTTTCTCCTCACTTAAACTTATATTTAAGGGGTTTATTGCAATATCGGTTGTGCCAATTGTAGCCATTAAGAGAAAAACAACAAATCTATAGTACTAGAAACATTTGTGATTTTGTTAAGTTGTGGAAGAAGCCTTAGTTTTGTCTTAATTTATAGTATTTCAGTAAGTTCGGGGTGCTGTAACAAATTACCATAGACCGGGTGACTTAAACACAAATATTTATCTATCTATCTATCTATCTATCTATCTATCTATCTATCTATCTATCTATCTAATTGACACAGAGTCTCGCTCTGTCATCCAGGCTGGAGTGCAGTGGCACAATCTTGGTTCACTGCAAGCTCTGCCTCCCAGGTTCACACCATTCTCCTGACTCAGCCTCCTAAGTAGCTGGAACTACAGGCACCCACCACCATGCCTGGCTTATTTTTTTGTATTTTTAGTAGAGACGGGGTTTCACCGTGTTAGCCAGGATGGTCTCAATCTCCTGACCTCGTGATCAGCCCGGCTCAGCCTCCCAAAGTGCTGGGATTACAGGCAAACAAACATTTATTTATCACAGTTCTGGAGGTTGAGAAGTCCATGATCAGAGTGCCATCATGACTGGGCTCTGGTGAGGGCCCACATTCAGGTTGCAGATGGCTGACTTTGACTTGTATCTTCACATGGCAGAAAGAGAGCAAGCTAGTTCTCGGTCCTCTTCTGTAAGTGCAATAATCGCATTCATGAGGGCTCCACCCTCACTACCTAATCCCTTCCCAAAGACCCCACCTCAGTGTAATAATTATTTTATTAATAATAATTGTTGTAATTAATAGTTACATTGTAATAATTATTATATTCATGAGGGTGGAGCCCTCATGAATGGAATGAGTGCACTTAAGGATTATCACATAAGAATTTGGAGGAACGTAAACATTAAGTTCATAAGTGGCTACCAGAAAAGGAGTGCTTGCTAATGTTACCATTTGCTGAGTTAATGATAAGTGCCAGGGCCCAATCTTAGTGTTTCAGATACTTCACCTCATTTAGGCCCACAAAATTTCTTTGTGAATTAGTGTGTTAGTCTGTTCTCACACTGCTGTAAAGAAATGCCTGAGACTGGGTAATTTATAAAGGAAAGAGGTTTAGTTGACTCACAGTTTCACATGGCTGGGGAGGCCTCGGGAAACTTACAATCATGGCAGAATGCAAAGGAGAATCAAGTACCTTCTTTACAAGGTAGCAGGAGAGAGAGTGAGTGTGTGCAGGAGGGGCTGTCACATACTTATCAAACCATCAGATCTCGTGAGAACACACTCACTATCACGAGAAAAGCATGGGGGAAACCAGCCTTATGATCCAATCACCTCCCACCAGGTCCCACCCTCCACACATGGGGATTATGAGGATTTGCAATTTGAGATGAGATTTGGGTGGGGACACGGAGCCAAACTGTATCAATTAGGCTCTATTACTACATCACTTTTTTTTTTTTTTCCTGAAAACAACCCAAAAACTGAGGCACAGAGGGGCTGTTCTTTTCCCCTTAAGTCTAAACAGTGTGACCCAGATCCTTTGCTTTTAACCACTGAACTCTACGTCTTCAAGAAGTCACTGTTGCAAGGGTTTACTAACATGTTGATTTTGCAGGATATGGTGACAGGAGCTTGGAAGGGGGTAGGGATGAAAGCCTAGACTTTCTTTCAGAAATGGTTACCTTGACTGAATGCATGGAGGCACGTATATATGGCTGTGTGGAGAATAGGGCTGCATATAATAGCTAAATAAATTGTTCTCATAAGACATTCTGTGGATTATTGGTGCTCTATCACCCTGCTCCAGGTGATAGAGTGAGATATTCTTGGAGTTTTGAGAGCATCAGAAGGCATCATCATAGGCTAGGACATGGGCATTCTCAGCAGGGGATATATATCAGGGCTCCAGGCAGGAGAGGAAGAACATGATGGAGGCCTTGAGGCAGTTTTCCCTTGATCATGTGTACAGGGAGCATTCTCTTTGGAGTTCCCAGAGGAGACCTGTGAGGACACTGTGCATGAGAAAGGGAGACACATAGTAAACAAGTGATTCCGGAGGATGTTACCTCATATAGTACCTGAAGGCTGGAGTGCTTGTATAACAAAAGCAAAAAAATAAAGATAGTTAACTTTCCATATGCTCTTCTAAAGGCTTTCCTTATGTACAATTGTCTTAATTTCAAAGCAGTTCAGTGAGCTAGAGAGCCACATAGTATTAAAACCTCAGTTTTACTGATAAGAATCTCAGAAATAAACAACTCACTCAGGTTTACACAAGTTAATCAGTGCAAGGAGAGACTGAAATCAGGTCTTTCTGATTCCAGTGCCCATACCATATACTACACTTTGTTTTTTCCAAACAAACAAATAAACACTAGCTATGGAGGGTGTTCTATATATGCCTTTTGCTTTGAACTACCATGAGTGTTGGAAGTAGATGAATGTCATCCAGGCAAGAATGCCAAGAGCATGAACACAGGGTTGGATTAATTCATAAACAAGACACAGCTGGGGCTTCTTGCTTGCTATTGCTCATAGTTTCTTGGACTAATCCTCTGACCTGTAGAAACTGTTAGTTGTTTAGGAACCATAAGCAAAATTAATTACCACTAAATGCAGATTAAGTCAGAAAACAGCTTTGAGTAAAGGGATTTTGTTTGCTTTGCACTACAAAGACCTGCATTGATCAGCAATTCCAAATTATCATCGCAAATATCATAGAAGTGGGTCCCTAATCCTGTTACAGGACACCTTAATTCAAGATCAAATTTTGGTTAGAAGGCAGTAACAGTTTTTACCTCATTATATAAAGTAGATAAATGTTGAAATACTGAGAGCTGAATATCTACAAGAAGAGAGAATAATACTAGAGCAAAAGGGGTTGAGTGATTTTATTAGAATACTAAGTTATAACATAATAAAGCACACCACACCACACATCATCTATTCCCAGGATATATGGGGCCTGACTGATTTACCAGCCTCAGAAATTGTCTTCTTTCGACATCAAAGTCTCATTGACTCCCAGCTACAGACCTGGCCTAACAACCCGGCACTCAGCATGAGGTCACCTGTGTGACCAGTTTATCTTTGACTTTAAGATCAAGTTATCACTTAAACTTTTTTCTCATTCTTGTCACTTGGTCCTGCTCTATCTTTCAGCTCTGGTCCCTTAATGCTGACATCTTCCTCTGTGGCAGAATCCTGGCTTGACAATCTGATAAGGATTGCCATCCCTTTTCTTAAATAACTTAAATCTGTTTCAAAACTCCAACCCAGTTACTGGGAATTCACTCAGGGTTCTTTGTTGCTGACTAACTTTCCATACAGACACATGACCACCTTTAGCTCCTGGATCTTGGCAGCCACCAGCAAGAAGGGGCTGCTTGTCATTGCAGTGGTTCTCAAACTTCAACTTTTACCAAAATCACTTGATAAACTTTCACAATTCAGTACTCCGGGCTCCACCTCAAGAGGGTCTAATTCAGCCAGGCTGGGTTGGAGCCCACAAATCTGCACATTCAGCAGCTCCGAAAGGTGGGACTCTGCAGGTGGGTGGAGGACCACAGCTGTGTGGAGAAACACTGCTCCACTGGCTGTTGCCACATGAACACTCTGCTAATATCGAACTTCCTGTTCTAGCAGATGGGTCACTCTTCTTCAAGGTCGAATCGCTATATAGTACTCTAGTGGTCTTCCAGGGCTCATTTTATATATGTCCCCCTTCAGAATGCCTTCTGTGGCCTTCCAAGATGGTTAGATGCCTCCTCTACATGTGACTGTAGCTTCCTGTCCTCATCTCTGCTTAGCACATATTTCACTGTATTTCTTTATTCATTTTTAAATACATCTACCAGGCTATGGCTATGATCTCTAAGGGGAGGGTTACATATTGTTCATGTCTGAATTGTTACTGCCGCATAGTACTAGGCACAGAGGAGGAGGTCAATAAGTACTTATTGAATAGCAAGATCTAAATGGTTTCAGGTGATGGCTGGGTCCTAGTCAACCTTGTTCGACTGAGTTCACTGGACTACTTCAAAGTCCCAGTTTAGACTGCTTTAAGGATACTGGTGTAGACGTGTTTCTGGGATGTGAAAATGCTGAGTTAGTTAAGGACACAGTCTAGCCCAACCTGCCTGTTGATTGCTGGACTATGACAGGACTTTCAGCACTGGTTCTCACGTAAGGATCTGCCTCATGTAACAATAAGAAACCCAGTCCATGTGATTTCTTACAATTTCCAGAATATTCTAATTGTCAGTGTGAGATAATACATTCTGGACATAAGGCATTTCACATTTGAGAAAATGGGAAGCCCTCATTTTGATTCTGAAGTGGACCCACTGTTTTTAGATGATTGCTGATAAACTTCAGAAAGCAGCAGTTTCCTCATTTTACAAAGAGCTCTTCTAATTGTAGTATGACTCTGATTCCACGTCCCTGAAAACCTTAAGTTTTAGAATCACTGCATACTAATCCTGGAATGGACTTTTGAGATTATCATTTTATAGATGAGTTAAATTGCATCAGATATTGATTCAGTGTTATTAGTGTGTGAGAAAACAAAATAAAACAAAACCAAAAATCATTCCAAGACTGGAGGCTGTCACACACTCAGGCTCTCATAGCTGTTTAGTTTTATGTTTCAGATACATCCCAGATCTCGTGATCTCCATGAGAATCTGGCTCTGTCTGGGAATTCCCATGCTGCAGTGGAATCATGGAGACCACAGTCCGTACCTATCTGACTCAGTCCTGCACCGCGGCCGTATTATTTCACCCTCCAATGGATCGTCATGATTTCTTTTTAGAATGCATTTTTTCCTCAAGGTCTTGTCTTATTTTAATAGTTGGCCTGTTGAGTGTGTATACTTCAGGGCTAATTATCTTATTACTTATTTAAGACACATATCTGGAATTGGCAATAAGGGAACATTTAAGTGGCGCTTCAGAAGGAAATGGAGGGTAGTTGAAAATGGCCATACTTAGGCAGTTAGATGTTTTTTGGCTTATGTTTTATGAGCATAGATTTTATGTTTTTGTATATCCCCTAAAATATAATTAAACTATTGCCAACTGTTGATGATTTTCTCTAATGGAAAAGAGCTGAAGTTTGGGTAATATAAAATGGAGGATAGTCCAAAAATTATTAATATTTGATATTTGAGTGGTTTTTGCTCATTTTTTTCCAGCAAAACTTTGCTAAGCATCTGTTATGTGTCAAGCACTGTGCTAGGCACTGGAGACATTTGTATTTATCTGTATATAAATATGAAAACTGATATAAAATGTCATCTTAAACAAAATGTTAGGGGTACAATTTGGAGTAGAGAAGCTATTGAGTTTTGTCATTCTATATTTTACTCCACACAGAAGTTTACTCTTGCTGAGGACTTGAATTTTTTTTTAGGTTAAGGCAAGATTTATTTTCTTTCAAATTGTTCCTGGAAGAATCCTTCTTGATCAGCTGTTGTCATTTTTATGCAAGTTGCATAGAGGGACTTGAGATGTCCATGGGGCTGTCATTAAGTATTAAATAGATTAAATGCTGGTTGCTGATGTTGTTTCTGAGACAGAACCCAAGCAAATATTTAGATACAAGTGCTCTGAATATATTAGGTAGAAAATTTTGCTTTTGACAAGCCATATTGTTTGGTCAGGTGATTAAAATTGAACTGTACCATTATGGGGAAGTGTGATAAAGTTTTAATGATGCTGGATTAGTTAGTGTAGACTAAGAAGGCAGTCATATGCAAACCAATAAATGATATTAGGTAACTTTCTTTTGCCTCTCAAAGCTGATATTTCTAAATGGTTACAGTAAGAATATCATAATATGTCTTGTGCTTTTAATCATTCCAGAACTGATGACAATTAGTCAGTTTTCTTGAAGATGAAGCACACAGCATCAAATATTCAAAGACTAAATAAAATAACTAAAATGCAAAAGTAATATATAAAATCTAAAAGTAAAGGAAAATGTAAAGGACCTACATATTAATTAAAGTTAGAACACATAAGTAGAAACCTAGAAAGTATTAGTCTTAAAGGGATACACATGAACACACACAAGCACACACACTTTTTAGATGATAAAGAAGAGTGAGAGGTGGTAAAGATTCATTCCAATTGTGATGGTTAACATTGAGTGTCAACTTGATTGGATTGAAGGATGAAAAGTATTGTTGCTGGTGTGTCTGTGAGGGTTTTGCCAAAGGAGATTAACATTTGAGTCAGTGGACTGGGAAAGGCAGACCCACCCTCAATCTGAGTGGGCACCATCTAATCAGCTACCAGTGTGGCCAGAATAATATAAGCAGGCAGAAGAATGTGAAAATGCGAGACTGGCTTAGCCTCCCAGCCTACATCTTTCTCCCATGCTGGATGCTTCCTGCCCTCAAACATCGGACTCTTTGGGATATGGGCTGGCTTCCTTGCTTCTCAGCTTGCAGACAGCCTACTGTGGGACCTCACTTTGTGAACGTGTGAGTTAATACTCCCTAATAAACTCCCCTTTATGTATACATCTGTCCTATTAGTTCTGTCCCTCTAGAGAACGCTAATACAGATTTTGGTACCAGGAGTGGTTCTAGAGGAACAGAGTATTAAGGATGGAGTTCTTTCATTGATAAAGCTTCATTCCAATCTACCCCGTTTACCTTCTTTACTGGACAGACCCAGTGATTAGGTAAAGCCTACAGTGGTCTAATGTCCTTTAAAGGACATCCATAAGATCCTCCTGCTTACTGTATGTTTCCAGCCATTATTTTTGTACTAAGATGTCATCTTCATATGTCATGTATTATTATTTGATATATCAAATATATATGCATAATATATGATATATCAAATATATAATATATTTCATTAACTCCATCAAAATATAAATATTTTAATATTTAAAAATATAAATAAATGTAAACATAAAAGTGTATGAATATAAATATAAAAAATGTATAAATATAAATATAAAAATAAATATAAGAGTGACATGCAGGGCATGCTAAATATGTAACAAAGTATTTTATTAATTCTGTTGCTCAGCATATAGACTAAGACATAGGATTTTGGAAAGATGAGCAAGTTTGAATGTGAGCTGATGGGGCGGTAGATAATGGATGCAGTCCTAGAAGAGACAAATGAGGGCGTTGAGGAGGTGGGAATGTTCAGGAAGACTTGGCCAGATGGACCGCCATGAGTGACTTCTCCACTCTGGATAGTAATCTGTCTGTAGGGAGCCAGGCCTTGGCCCAGGGATCTGGTAGTGCTGTCACTGTGTGCTCTCTCACCCTTATTAAGTGGGGTATTTAAAATTGCAAAGCAAATAGTTCTACCTGCCTTATGTAGCTGCTTTGAAGATTAATGAGGTAATGCTTAAAAGTGCTGGGGATGAAAGGTTCAATATAAATGTTTGTGTACTCTGCCAAGAAGAGTTCTGTTTTCAGCTGGTGTTTTAAAAATAAATGTAAACACCTAGTGTTCTTGGTGCCTTTATCCTATTATCAGGGAGCTACCACATTGGCAGTTGGACAAAACACTGGTATTTGATCCTCTTTGATGTTTGTTTTTACTGTTTCCCTGGGACATTCTCCACAAGGATGAGCCATATAAGTTTGAGTCTGTCATTTTATATAGAAGTCACATCAGAGAACAAATGTCCAATCCAGAAGCCACAGGCAGGGCCAGCTCACACACTGATGCTCAAGACCCCAACCCTTAGGATCCCAGCAAAGCAAACACAGATGCTTCAACAGAATATTTGTAGATTTAGAAAGAGCCTAACTTAATTTTTGCACAAATGTGAATCTGGTGTAATTTTCAAGAATATAAACAATCACTCATGGTGCGCTACTGGTCTTCTTTTGAATGATGTGTTGGGGTTGGGAGTGAGGGGCCTGTAGAGTTCTGAGGGCCTCTGAGGGTCATAACTCTTCACTGGCCAGGAGAAATAGTAGCTGAGAGCCACTGAGTGATTGTTCTTGTGGCTGTAGGAGGAGGAAGTCAGTAAGTAAGTTGGGATGATTTCCTGAGTGTAATCTGTAATTTTTTCTTGCCTTCCTCCATGTCAGAGTTCTATGCTTGATCTGTAATTGGGTGCCCAAAAAGCAAATCCAGAACTGAATCACCAACTTTCATTTTATTCTGCAACATGACCTGATGGGACAGGAATGGTGTCACTGGGGGACTGCAAGAGGATCAGCAACTTACTAGGGAGATGATAACAGATGGGAAAGACGTAGACCATCTTCTTATTTCATTGGGCTCTATTAAGCAGAGAAGAGGAGAGTGAAAAAGGAATGCAGCCATAGAAAAGGATGAGTTATGTCCTTTGCAGGGACATGGGTGAAGCTGGAAACCATCATTCTCAGCAAACTAGCATAGGAACAGAAAACCAGACACTGAATTTTCTCACTCATAAGTGGGAGTTGAACAATGAGAATACATGGACACAGGGAGGGGAACATCACACACCGGGGTCTGTTGGGGGCTGGGGGTCTAGGGGAGGGATAGCATTAAGAGAAATAGCTAATGTAGATGATGGGTTGATGGATGCAGCAAACCACCATGGCACGTGTATACCTATGTAACAAAACTGCACATTCTGCACATGTGTCCCAGAACTTAAAGTATTAAAAAAAAAAAAAAAAGAATGGGGAGGGGGATCATCATTTCTACAAAGCTGGGAAATAAATAGTGCAAATATTGTAAGAGGAAAGAAACAGGACTTCTAGACAAAGTAGTTAAAAGCGATTCTATTTCTTCTTCCCTCCGCAAGGTGTGACCTGTTTTCTCTACCCCTTGTATTTCTCCTCCCAAATACAGTTGATGGTAGTGGCAGCCCATTTGGAATGGCCACTGCGAAGATGCCAGTTGCAGCAGGGGAGGCGTGGCTAGGGCTGAGCTCTCCATGGAGCCAGTGAGGGCTAGGAACAGGCGGGAGCCCCGCCCCCTACCTAGTTGGCAGGGTGGGAGCCCCGCGGAGCTGGGTGCAACTGCAGCCAACTAGCTGCGACTCCAGACCTGGGCATCTCTGTGCTCTTGGGGGCCCAGGAAGCCCTTGCCCCTGCTGCAGGCTTGAAAGTGCCTGCTCCCACTGTCTGGCCTCTCCCCACTCCTGGCACCCCCTCTGGGGTGCAGCAAAGTTGTGGCTGAGCCTGGGAGCTGTCTTGACCTGGCTAGGTGTGCACGTGCTTGGGGTGGGGCTAACATGCTAGCCCCCTGCTGCCTTTGCCCCCTCCAGACTTTGGGAGTTGACAAGCACAGGAGGGAGGCTGAGTGGGGACTGAGGGCAGGTCAGCACAGGCCTGCAAGTGCCCCTTGGCATGAACAGCCTGGCACCTTGGACATGTTGGTGGTGACAGGACGCAGACAGGCTCCTGGGTGGAAAAGGGCAGGTCCCCAGTGAAACCCCAACTTCAAGCCAAGGAAGGCCTGAGGCCTGGGGGCCAGGCTGTCAGTTCCAGGTGGAGTCCATGGCCTGGAGTGAGAACTTATGGTGCTTTCTCCAGGCCAGCCCGTGGCTGCCCATGGACCAATTAGTACACACTGCCTCCGTTCTGAGCCCATAAAAATCCTGGACCCAGATAGACTCACACAGAAGTTAAGACTACCAGCCGCAGAAAGGAGCTACCCACTGCAGGTCTCCTCTCCACTGAGAGCTGGACATTGGTCGGGATGACCACTGCGTGTCTCTTGCCTGCTGGAAGGAGGACACTCATCTGGACAACCTGTTTGCAGAAAGGAGCTATGCACTGCGGGTCTCCTGAGAGCTGTTCTGTTGCTCAGTGAAGGTCCTCTTCACCTTACTTACCCTCCAGTTGTCCATGTACTCTCATTATTCTTGGACGTGGGATGAGAACTCAGGACCTGCCAAATAGCGGGATTGAAAGAGCTGTAACACCAGCAGATCTGAAACACCCCCCTCTGCCCCGTGCTCACCACATTGTGGGTGACCAAAAGGAGAGAAGACCTGTGGCCCTTTGGGGAGCCTAGACCTAGGGGCCCGCCAGAGCCAGGGCTGTGACACCCTCTTTGGGGCTCTGTGGTTCCTGACATCTCCAAGCTTCCAGCAGCTGCAGCTTCGCATGGAGCTGGCCCCTGTGCCTGTGGCTGAAGCTGCTTGCCCCGCCACAGCAGTTGGTATGTCTGACTGTGCACAGTGGCTGACCCTGTGCTCACTCGTCCACACACCCCTCTCCACTCTGTGCCTGGTTTACTCTTGGCAGGTGTGGGATCTAGGCCAGTAGTGCAAGCTGAGCACAGCCTGCCGGGCTGAGTGGGCATAACGAGCCCAGCAGGTACAAGCAACACTCAGGCAGAACGTGCCTGGCGAAGCAACACCCGAGGATCCTGTGACACAGTCATGAACTGCTTAATGACATGTTGGTCAATGATGGACTGCAAATACAACAGTGGTCCCATAAGATTACAATGGAGATGAAAAATTCCCATCACCTAGTAACACTGAAGCTGTGGTAATGTTGTAGTGCAACACTGGATCTTTTCTATGCTTAGATATGTTTAGATACACAAATAGTTACTATTGTGTTACAATTGGCTGCAGTATTCAGTGCAGTAACATGGTTTGTAGCCTACGAGCAATAGGCTATACCATATCACCTAGGTGTGTAGTAGGCAATGCCATCTAGATTTGTGTATGATGTTTACATAATGATAAAATTGCCTAATGATGTATTTCTCACAATGTACCAGGTTGTTAAGCAATGCATGACTGTATTGGACTTTGCATTTAAAAATAGAATGCTAGAAATAATATGCCAGAAAAATTTCCAGAAAGAAGTTTCTAAACCTCTTTGTCTTGGCAGGTGCCTAGACAATAAGTATATTTAACCACATTAGTAATGATACACTGTAATTCTAAGGCCTTAGGTTCAGAATGGGATAAAGAATTCTTCAGAACGTGAAAAAAAGATACAGGGGGAGGTTAAACGTTGTAAAGGTTTTCTAAGGCTGGGGTTCTTTGGAGAAGGAAAAGTGGATCTATAACTTTTCTAGGAAGCAAAACCAGAAGGCCAGAACCACCTTTCCTTTTATTCTTACCAGTCTGCAGAAACCTGTGCTTGCCCACAGAAAGAAACTCAAAAACACTTGGGCCTATAAACACTGGCATCCCAACTGTACTAAATTTCTGCCCAGCTATTTTGGGTAAGTTAGAGGAAAAATAGCAGACTGCATAGGAGGAAGCTTGGGGGCCCGCCAAGGCCATGACGTACAGTTTTCCAAGCAAAGGTTATGGCTGAATCAGAAAAAGCCTGTCTGAGTCAGGCTCAGACACAAGGCTTCCTCTTCTCAAGTTCCTCTGCTTATCTCATGGGCAGAGAAGACTGGAGTTCACAGCGACTATCCACCTCTCAAAGGTGATCCAGCAGGTCACCACATCACATTGTGTTGAACTTTCATGAACCTAGAAGGGGATGTTGGTTGGAGGTATTCTCTGTATTGTTGTTTTATTTTGCCATTTGTCCAACAAACCACCCATTTACCTTTTTTAATGAAGCCAAAGATTCCCAATGGAGAAATAATTAGAACTACTGTCATCTTTCTAAAGTTGTTTGATGTTTCAACAGCTCCAGTGAGTGGCTGCACAGCAGTATTATTCACACTACTCTTAGCTTGGAAAAATAAAGAAACTTTGAAAAAGAATATTTTTGTTATGTTAGGTTCTTCTTAGTTTCTGGATCCAATAACTGGGCAAGTGATTTATTTTTCTTTTATCAGATGTGGATGGAATTGGTAGCAGGGTCATCTACTGGATAGTGAATAAAATAACTCCAGAAAAAAGTCACTACATTCCAAACCCACATGTAAATAAATCAAGTGAACTCCGTCTTTTTTCTTCTTGTTTCTTGTGGGAAGGATCCAGGTAACCTCTGTCAAAATCTGTTTTTCGGAAAATGGCTTTCTATCTTAAATGGCCAGATAACTCTTGGACAAATGATTTAAATAATGGATCAGTTTTAAGTACAAGTATCTTAGGACTGTGCTTCTTCTTTGTCCAGGCTCAGTAAGTGCAAACATGCTCAGTAGTGATATGCATGCTCAACTTGAAATCATACAACTGATGTTTATCTTCATAGAGAAGGACCATATTTTAAAAACAATTGTATTAGTCAGCTCATGCTGCCAAGACAAATACCACAGACTCAGTGGCTTGAACAATGGACATTTATTTCTCACAGTTCTGGAGGCAAGGTGTCAGCTGATTTGGTTCCTAGTGAGGGCTCTCTATCTGGCTTCCAGGCGGCTGCATTCTCTGTCTCTTCATATGCCAGAGAGAAAGAGAGAGAGAGAGAGAGAGAGAGAGAGAGAGAGAGAGAGAGAGAGAGAGGAGAGAGAGAGAGAGAGATCTGGCATTTCTTTCTCTTTTAGAGTTACACAAGTTTTATCAGATCAAGGCTCTACCTTTATGACCTCATTTAACCTTAATGACTTCCTTAAAGGACCTATCTCCACTATAATCTAATGGCAGGTTAGGGTTTCAACATAGGAATTTTTCAGGGCACAATTCAGTGCCTAACACCAGTTATGGATAGTATGAAACCGTTTGCCTTACCAGTAAGTTTTGACTTAAGAAACAGATCAGTGAAGGGCCACACAGAAGTAAACAGCAACTTTGTTTTGACATTTTCTTTTGTGGGAGAAGAAACATAGATGTATAAAAAGGTACCTCCTTCTCCCATATCCATTTTAAATTAAGAACCAGGGATATAAAATAGAGTCACCATTTTAAGAACTTACTTCAACGCATATTTAGTTTGATTTAGAAAAAGGGAGTAAGGAACTAGGCGCAGCGGCTCATGCCTGTAATCCCAGCACTTTGGGAGACTGATGCAGGCGGAATGCTTCAGCTCAAGAGTTCAAGACCAGCCTGGGCAACATGGTGAAACTCTGTCTCTTAAAAACAAATGAACAAACAAACAAACAAACACTCAAAAAAACCCCAAAAAACAAAACAAAAAAACCCCCCAAAATTAGCCGCACAGAGTGGAGTGTGTTTGTAGTCCCAGCTACTCAGGAGGCTGAGGCAGGAAGATCACTTGAGCTTGGGAGATTGAGGCTTTAGTGAGCCATAATCATGCCACTGCACTCCAGCCTGGACAACAGAGTATGACCTAATCTCAAAAAAAAAAAAAAAAGAAGAAAAGAAAAGAAAGAAAGAAAGAAAGAAAAAAGAAGTGGGGAGTGAGGGAGAGAGTGAGAGAAGAGAAATGTTGGAAAAGAGAGAGAAATAAATGGAGACAAAGATAGTCTTAGAGAAGGGAAGCCGCACACTTGAGAGGAGAGGCCCGTGCAGAAAAGCAGATGATTGAGGGACATGGACGGTTTGACTCATGAGTAGTGAGGTCAGAGGAGCAGCCACATGTGGCTGTCTAGCAAACGGGTTAGTAGAGGCTCTGGCAATAAGTACATGGGTTTGAAACCTGCCTGATCTCACCAGTTATTCACTGGATGGCCTTAAGCAAATTAAGGCCTGAACTCAATTTACTAATTATAATACTCATCTCATGATCTTATGATAAAGATTACATGAGATAATTCTTACTGCCTGACACATAATAAGAGCTCAATAAATGTTGACTAGTATTATTACCACTTGTCCCCCTTTGACAAATACTATGTAGCTGTTGTTGATAGCTCTTCACATGGGGATCACTCCCAGGTTATTTTGTTGGGATCTGGAATTTGTTTCCCATGCTGATTATGGACTCTGAGATTTTTTTCATAGGATGTTACTCTAGGCATCTTGATTTGATGTAGTCTCTCTGCTACACCAGATTATAGCTATTATAGATGGTACTCCTAATGGTAAGATTTTGACTTACTGAAGCTTATTATAGTTGAGGCCTAATGAAGATCTCTTAATGGATATGTATCATTTGATATAGCCATTCATGCATTTAAGAGAAATGAGAATTGGCTGTTGGACTTAAAGTACTTCTAGTCTATTTGTGTTAAACATGATTTGGGTAAATCCCATATTTTTGAATCTAATTTCCTCTTTATTAAAAGGATATTCAAATGTTTGTAAAATATGATGCACTGAGTGAGTGAAAGCTCTGAAAGTTCTTGTTTATCTTCCATTTTTGCTTTTTTTAAATTCCAGGTTCCTGTGTTCCAGTGACAGGCAGTTTCATTTGGGATTTCAACTTGTCACCAGAAGCAGGAAGTATCAGAAAGCTTGTAATGTGACCTGCTTTTGTGAAATTTGCAGTTCGAATTTGCAGTTTGGCTTGACAGATGAGGATGCTAGAAAAAGGGTCAGCTAAGACAGACTTGAGAGATGCTTGTTACTCTGCCTGGCATCCCTGAGACTGCAGTCCTGATCATGTGGCCCTGAATGTGTGTCAGAATTTGTGAAAGGTGTATAGTCAACTGGAGACGTGACAACAAAACCCTGGTTCTTTTATAACCCCTCGTTCTTTCTCACTTTCTGTTCTCATTCTTACTTTCTCATGTGTCCTCTTTTTCTTGGCCTTCTCTTCTGCCGCATTTCAAAGAACATCGCCTGTTTGGATTGTAACACTAGTTCTGAGAAGAGACTCATAACAGGCATTGGAGAGAAGGTATGCAGAGGAACAGAGCAACGAAAAGGAAGCTATTCCAGTGCACAGAAAACCAAAAGTATGCTGTCTGTTACATTCTGTCTCTATTGAGGGTTTTTATAGCAGATCCTTTGGAGTTTTATTTTACATGGTGATCTCGCTCTCTCTTTCTCTTTGACTTTTAAATTTATACCTTCTCTCTGCTATTGGCCCTACTTGAGATTGCATATTCATACACTATTACCATGTCTGCATGAATAAACAGATTCTAAACCTCTGTTGTCTGATATATTACACCAGGAATCTCATCATCGGAGTCTTACGTGGGGTGGTGGTGGCAGGATGGGGGACTGGAGAATACACTTAGCAAAAGTTATGGGAAGGCAGAGGGGAAAGGTTGGACTGCAGAGCACCACTATTTCCCTTGAGAACTAGTCACCCCCATTATAACTATTTGCATTCTCTGCAAAGCCTCCATTTCTTCCTTTCTGCCTTTCTAATTTTCTCAGCTGCTCTGCTGCTGGGATTGGTCTGACTTCAGATCTCTGCGTTGCGGTTCTGGGCCTGTGTGCTTCTTGTGTAGTGTGCCTCTTTAGACTGACTTTGCAGCTCTTCACTCAGGGATGTGGCTGGCATACTTTCTTTTCTATTAGTATACTGTTCAATTAGTGTTGTGTGACAGGCCGAGATAGTGTCTACAGTCTCGCTGGGGAGTGGCAGAAGAAACCTGCTTTTTGTCTGGTGACCCTACAGGGACTTCTCCATCAGGATTTGAATCTCCGATGCACAACTCACTGCATCTCATTCTCTGCTAATTTGCATCTTAAGCGAAGCATCTTGCTTTCTAGTCATCCATATTTATGATCTATCACAGTACATGGGTGACTCTTTTCAGTGCAATTTTCCAATGCCATTAGTCTCTGTATTCCAAATTAGGGCCACCATGATAAATAGGCAAATAATTTAGCAGATTTCAAATAGGGATTAGATAAACAGGGGTAAATAAGAAAAAGATAATAATTGTAGCTAGGCCAACTTAGAGAAAAATATGCACATTTTATGTCAACATCTGATTACCTTAAATATAGTAATAAAATGTGCCTTAATATTTGTATAATATTTAAAAATATACCAAACATTTTCACATGCATTTTTCATGTGTTCCCATCTAAAAACTGTAAAGCTGGCAGAATGGGAATATAAGTGACAAGACTATAGAGAAAAGGCTTATCAAAAAGTTACAGAGTAGAGCTGAAACCCTAACCTTCTGTCTTAGACCTGTACTGCTGTCACTATAATATATTGTTTGGTAGAGTAATTTTAGAGCAGTAAAGATTTAGACAATTTAGTTCAATTCAACAAAAACAACTGAAGCTCCATGGTAGGAATTGTGTTACGTTCTAGGAACACAAAGATGAATAAGAACTGAATCTTTATATTTCTTTGGTTTACTAATTTCTGCACCAATATACGTACATGCTCAGTGATTAGCCTGGGCTTGTACGGTCTGGATACATGACTTAGCATCACCTCTCTTCAACAGCATTCCAAGACAGAGCTAGCTCCCATGTGAGAAGTGAGGCTCTGTTCTCTTTTAAACCAAAGAGATCTTGCATCCCAGTCCACACTTGCTGTTCTCAGCTTAATAGAAATAGTTCTTTCCATATGGCATGAAGTTGAATCCTAAGATCTGGAAGGCATTGTGGCCACCTTGATGTCCTGTGTCAGATGTGTCAGGATGGATGCACTTAACCTGTTCAACGTTGTCTCGTCTTCCCTGGGAAGTGTGTCTCTGGGAGGGACAGTGAATGAGACAGAGTTTGCAGGTGGAAGAGGTTGAAGGGATCTATGCTTTGATTGGCCCTAAGAGATAGTGTATTATCCTTGATCATCTCTTATTGGAAGGTTCTCCTTGACCCTGAAAAGTATATTTCTCATTACCTTATTGTAGTGACCATCTGATTTCTCTCCTTTCTTGTTTGGATGATTCAGTCTGTACTTCTAAGTTCTTTTTTTGTTAACCCTGATTCTTTCTCGTTAGCAAAAAATATGGCTTTCCCTTTTCCTCCTTCCTTACTTTCTCAAGGGTACAAATGACCTAATTGCTCAAAAAATACCAGTATTTTTTCTATTCTCATCTTCTTTGATATTACCATAATAGAAGACAAAAATTACCAGAACCTCTTTCTTAAAACTATTCTTTTCTTGGTTGAGACTCACAAATTCTCTATCCTACAAGTTTTTCTTTTCTCCACCTTACTTTTCTTATTTCTCCTGTGGGCCCCTGGAGGTGGGTGCCATATATTCACTAGAGTGTTTGTCCTCTAACTGGATAATTCTATTTATGTTCAGTGGTTTAATAACCAACTATATGATTATCTTTCACAGATCAGGAGTCATTAAATCACTTTAGACAGATGATCAGCAACTTTCTCCAAAATATCTGTATTAAGAAGTTCCACAGATCCCCATATTAAAAAACAAAGTTCCAAAAAACTGTTATTGTTATATTTTCTGACCTAAACCTTTTCTTATTCTTGTATTTTCTAATTTAATGTCATCACCCCATCCACCCCACGTAGCAAATGAGTCAACTTTGACTTCTTGCTGATATTCCAAATGCAATAATTTACTAAAACTAATTTACTAGAACTAATTTAGTTCATGAGGGTGTCTCTCAAAGCCCTCTCTATCATCCCTGGTTTTACTGTTCTACTAGGGGACTTCATCACTTTTCCCTTAGATTATTGTAACAGCCTCTAACTACCCTGCAATTTACTTGTTACTTTTCATGCAGATAAGACTTTGTTTCCAAGTAGTTAGCATGCTTGTGAAAATATCTCCTGTCTTCTTGTGTGTGTGTTTTTTCTTTTCTCTTTTGAAGACTGAGTCTTGAACACCAGTGCTCAAGCAATCCTTCAGCCTCTACCTCTGGAGTCACTGGTACTACAGGTGCACACTGCCACGTCTGGCAAAAGTGTGCAAGTGTGCCATGTCTGTGCACACTTCCATATTTTCTGCAGTAACTAGGAAACTAGTACAGTTCCTTGTGCATAGTGGAGACTGAGTCAATATTTGTTTATTGATTTAAAAAATCTCAGTTGGCTTTCCTTTAATTTAAGAATGGCCTAGAGGCAAGTTGGATCTTTCCAGGAAGAATACGTATTAAATTATTCTTTCTTCTGCCCTATAAAACCTTTTGCCATAAAAAGGTAGGCCTGCTCTGGTCTCATCAGTGTGCTGGGGAAATGCTCATTTACTGGGCATCTCCAATGGATGTTAGTACTAACTTTTTGAATTGGGCAGTGGCATTAGGCAAATATCAATTTGCATTATAGATATGTTCTACTTCTATGTGAAATCTTCTTTGAGATGTAAATATTCATATTTATTGAGATTTACATATTTAAAGCAAATTGCATTATGAGTATGCAATGCATTATGGGTGTGTGATGCTTCCATGTGAGATGTAAATGTTCAAATATAATCTAGTTTGTACTGAAGAAAAATGTTTCTTGGCACTATGGAGAGAACAAGGGTATCTATACAATAATAGGTGGTTGCAGTGAGGTTAGGTACAGTGGAAACTTCTTTTATGTGAGAATTAGGTTCTTAAATGAACAAGTGGGGCAAAATTGCATAGGGCCAAAATAACACTAAAATTCCCTTAAGAAGTTGTTACGTAGGACATGGATATAGCCTATTGTTTCGTTGAGCCCCAAATATTTATGTTTTACTCCCACTGTTTTACATAATTGCTCTTTCCTTAGTTGAGAAGCAGATGACTGGCTAGCTTTTGCTTACAAGACACACTAAAGCAAAAATGCATACTGTTAAATATCAGAATTATACTCAGCATGATGGGATGCTCAGATCATGGGAGGCCTACATGAACTGTGATGATCAAGGGAACAGGGAGTCATGTCTCCTCTTTCTGCACCCTAGTCTAGTCTACCATATGTGCCCATTGAGTGCAAAAGTAAGGAAAATTGCCTGCCCTATTTAATTTTTATATAGTTGGAAATGCATACTGGTAATTTTGCATAAATGAAGTGAGCTTAGTGTACAAGCTATTGATCATGCAATCACTTATGCATACAATCTATTTTGAGCATCCTGACAATGTTTCTACTTGATTCATTTTCAGAACACTTCTAACACCTGAAACAACTTTTAGCAATGAATCTTGAAGATGAGACATAAAATTTAGATTATTCCAGAAATTAAAGATCACATGGTCTTTAATTTTTTAACAGAGAAGGATGTGTTACAGTGTCCTTTCAGGGCCTTGGTCACATTAATAAAGGCATGAAATGTTATGTTCTCTGAATTACATTGGCCCTATCAACTTCGAAAAGGTATAACTATTGAATTTACTTTCATTGTACAGCCCAGTATCTTCTGGGATAATGTAACTCACTGTTAAATCATACGTATATTTTGCCTCAGATTTATGAATATGTGTAAATAAGTTTCTGGGACTCTTACAGATTCAACATTCTCTACTAAAAATTGCAAATAAAAGATGCATTGTAATTATCTAAGTAACTTTTTAACCTGGTCAAAATTTTATAAAGTAAGTGGGTGTGAGGTTCAGCAGGATCAAAGGTAATTAATGTTTTCCAGCCGTAAGTGTGATAAATACTTGCTTGTTAAGTCAATTACATCCAGACAAAACTTGAATATGAAGTAAGGGTGTCCTATAAGTAAACTGTAAATAGCATTTATGTGATAGATCCACTAATTTGCTACTTGTTATTCTAGCAAGATTTGAAAAATTAGATAGTTGAAGTTGTTGTAAGGAACACAATTTACTGCAGAGATGCCTCAGGAGAAAACTTTAGACCTCAGCTTTGCCTGTTGATTTTTGCCAAGTAGTCATCAGGGTCTGTTTTGAAACAATCTGTGATTATTCACACAAAAACAATAGTTTTATAGAAAAATTGGAAACAAACGTTGTACTTATTAGTACTATAATGCTACTTGGTGAAAGCAGTTGCTACAGAATATCAGTGGTATTGGCCTAAAATACAAGTATAACAGGAAAATTGGAGGAAGGAATGACAGCATTCCCCGTTGAACTGAAATTTAATGAGGATGGTGGAGAGATGTAATTGTACGTTCTACCTGACTCAACTTTTAATTTAACTGGAATCTATAATATGTGCTCTAAAAGTTATTGGCACTTAGTTAAAATAAGTTACAATTCTTGCTTCTCCTCATTTACTTGGGGTTAAAAAAAGTAATTGAGCCAAAATTGGAAAAATAAAAACTTTACTATCTGGTCCATACTTTTGTATTCACATAGCCAGGAATTTTTAAGATGAGGGATTCAATGTATTTAAAAGTTAGTTATAGTCTATTTAATAACACCCAAAGATAAAAATTCATAGGATCTATTTCACTGATTGTGGGTCCTCTTGAAAGTGTAACGTGTAGTACTCTTATATGGCATCCACATACCATGGTTTTCTGGTCTATGGATATTTTCAACTTTTGACATTTATTGATAAAGAAATTGAAAGTGTCTGTGGAAGATGAGAAAATATCTCATAATTACAAGTAATTGAGTACTCTTTTCAGTTTGATTTTGTCTCAAATGCTTAATTTATGTACGTATGTATGCATTTCCTCAGTATCTTACTAATTTACTTATTTACTTACTTGCTTTTGGTGACTAGGTTTAATTCTTAGTTAACACCTTTTCACCTGGGAACTGTTTAGAGTAGGCTTTGTGAAATACTGTAGTCAATGATCAGCATGAGTAGAATAATTTTCAACCTTGAAGTGTGCAGAAAAACATTCTATAATCGTGTATAGTTTAAAATGATAAAAACCAAACACATTTCTGAAGGAATGAATCTGTGATGAGAGAACGCTTGGAGAACTCTGCCTTTTAAGTTACAAAACACTGTTTCACAGAAACGTGCTCTCTCTTGCCTTGTGTTTCTCTGCCCCTCCTTCAAAGCTCCTGGTGTCACGTAGTAGGTAAGAGCTTGAACTGACCGTCAGGTGGACATGGCTTCAGGTTCTGCCTCTTTCCCCTGCTAGTCAAGAGACTGAGCAAGACACTCTCTCTGGTGAAATTGTAGGTTGATAATGGAGGGGTGATGATAATAGCTCCAATGTTCCAGGGTTGCTGTGGGGATTACAAGAGCTAATGTTGGTAAAGCATTTAGCACAAACAATGCACGTAGTGAAAACAATCACAATTCCTTCTGTGATCAGGACCAACGCTCCTACTTGTCTCAGCTTCATTTACCGAGCCTTTATCTGTATCCTAGAATCAATTCCACATCTCGCAGTTTGTATAATGTAAGCGGAGAAAAATCTATCTTCCACACATTTTTCTTTCATTTCCCCCCTCAATATCACATCCTTTATCTTAGCCCCAATTTTTCCTTGCTTAGTTGATAACGATAATGTTAAATAACTCAGATGATGATGATGAGGAGGAGGAGGTGAAGGAGGATAAGAGCAACTCGCAGTTTTTTAACACGATGTGCCAGGAACGTTATTAAGCATTTTGCCTGCATAATATTATTTAATTGTCAAAAAATCTTGATATAAAAAGTATTAATATTGGCTGGACACGGTGGCTTACGCCTGTAATCCCAGCACTTTGCGAGCCCAAGGCAGGCAGAAGAAAAGGTCAAGAGATCAAGACCTTCCTGGCTACCCTGGTGAAATCTCGTCTCTACTAAAAATACAGAAATTAGCTGGGCATGGTGGCGCATGCCTTTAGTCCCAGCTACTCAGAAGGCTGAGGCGGGAGAATCACTTGAAGCCAGGAGCTGGAGGTTGCTGTGAGCCGAGATCATGCCATTTCACTCCAGCCTGGCGACAGAGCAAGACTTCGTCTCAAAAAAACAAAAACAAAAACAAAAACTATTAATATCTATATGATAAATGAATAACATATTTACAGGGATTAATAAGCAATTTTGTTTTAATTTTCTGAAAAAAACTTCACGCTCTGCAATATTGGTACTACATAACACTGAAATTGGAAATGAGATTGGTATTTACGTTTTTCTAAAACCAATTCCAAAAATCCACTTCTGAATAAAAATAACAACAATAATATCAGTAATTAACTTTATTCAGTCCTTATGTCATGCTCTGTATTAAAAACTTCATGTGTAATCTCTTCATTCTATGACATTAGGTAGGGCTTTAAAATTATCTCCATTTTACACAGGAAGAAACTGCAAGTAAATACCTTGTCGAAGGTTATGGAGGTGTTTGACCCTGGGTAATCTGATTTCACTAGTCACCACTCTACTGCCCTGTCCCCAGTGTGTGTCATGATATGGACATGTAATGGATTGTGTTGTATATCTTCTTCCTAGCACTAAGCAAAATTTCAACAACTGTCAGAATTTTTTTTCATTCCTTCTTTCTGAGGTTTTGCAATTCCTGTTTTCAATAATCAGTATAATCAGTATAATTTCACACTCTTTGCCAGTCACAGCTCTTTCATTCTTCCCTATATAACTTGATACAATTTGAGTCCTGTTGACTTCAGACAGTCTTTATGGACTGACAAGAAAAGGAATGTTGTGGCCTGTAATTCTCATTACCAATTGCCCTGTGGCCAAATCCACACACTGAAGTCTGCAGGGTTTTAATTTTCACTTTTGTGCAAGGTCAGGTGCATATTTGCTTCTTTGTCTGCATTATTCCTTTTGTAAATTCTGAGTTCAACAAAGGGTAGGAAACAAGTTTCTTTTTGGTGCCTCTGTGAAGTGTGGCACATGCACTCATAGAGCTCAGTAAATAGATTTCCATGATTTTATATTCCTAAAAAGAGCACAAATATTAATGGAAACTGCTTTAACAATTTAAACCTGCCTGGGCCATCTGTGTTTTGTCTGTGTACAACTCTGCACACTAAGTGTTAATTTTTAGATTCTATCTTACTCTGGAGGCATAGTAGAAATGATTAGTTTGAGAATCGCAACCCCGATAATTAGCTCAGAGATTCTGAATCAGGATGTATGCTGGAAAAAAAAGTGATTTTTTGGAACATTTGGCCCTAAGGGGTTGGATAACCAGCTGTCTCAGATTTTATACCTGCCAACATCTGGTTCGGTCAATAGGTACCAGGAAATGTAACAGAGCAGAAGGGAGTTCTCCTAACTTTATCTTGGCCTCTGGAGAGTAGGACAAGGCCTTGAATCTCTTTTGGGAAGTGTTGGAAAAATATAGAATTATTTATATTGTATATTTGCAAAATGATTCAAAAGCATTTTTTTAAAGCTCTTGCTCTCAACTTTATTTGAAGTGAATTTATGTGTTATCCCTATTTTATAGAGTTTAGTAAGGTAAAAAAAAAATGTAATTTATTTGCTTTGGTATCCAAATGAGTTAACAGCAGACTACAACAAATACTCATATGCTTTGGAGGGCCATTCTGTTTTTTTTTTTTTTTCTTTCAATTTCTATGTAATCTTATTTCAAAGGCAAATAAAACCAAAAGGGGAGGATAACGAAAAAGAAAAATAGTTGAGTAACGAAAGAGAAAAAGGTTAAAAAACAGAGAGGATTATTTGTATACTTTTCATCTTTCTGAATCTCAAATGTGCATTGGTTCTGTAGTGGTTTAAAATTTTATTCACAGTCTGCTTAGATGTTTAAAGAAAACATTACTTCTTTATTCTATAACTGGTATAATTTTGCTCACTAAAATTTCCCCATCCTGTCCTAAATGTGCTATGTCATAGAGGCTTAAAAAAACCACCTAACCTGTAACTTTAAATTTATGGGTTTGGGGTGCTTCTGACTCTTCCAGTTTAATTGGCCTCTTGAGTAGTCCACAGATGAATCTCTTTCTCCCAAAATAGCACCTGGGCTCAGGAGAAATATTGATAATCTCAGGGCACTGGTGTGGGAGAGGGGTATCCTGGATTTTGTGCTGGTCTTGGCTGCTGAGTAACTATGTTGATCTCAGGTAAGTATTGGCTGGCCTCTGCTGAGGCATAGCTTGTTGATAAAGTATGGGGTGTCCTGGTCTCCCACTGCTGTAGTTCACAACTGGTATACCTCGTGGTCTATTTTCATGGCCTGGGCTTTGTACTTCTCAAGAGCCTTCCCACTTGCTTTCTAATGAGTTCCATCCTAGCTTCCCCCAGTTCTGCAGAATGCATAGGGAGAGGTTGGGCCTCCTATTTTCCATCTGCCCTTCCTATGCTATGGGCATGCTCTACAGCTGGACATTCAGTTACCTTCTACTCCTGCCCCACGGCACAAAGAAGCTGCCAAGTCCCTTCTGCACCATGTAGGAGAGGAGGACAGCTTGCAAGTATTAGCTCAGGTTCTTTGTCTGCCCGTCATCAGTATTCTGCTTTGGTAACTCCCAAGTCAATGGTGGTGGTGGGATTGCTGCAAAGCCATCTCCTCCTAGGGTTCCAAATGAGAAGTGGGGCCAAGTCTTTTTGTTTTTGATGTTTTCCTCAAGATACTGAACACAGCTTCTTTCTCCTGGACTCATGCTTTGGGCACTGAAGTCAAATGAGTTTCATTTGGTTCTTCTATCTACTTCATCACACAATTTAACACCCAAAGGAGTCAGTCTTTCCTCATTCTCTTCCCTGTGAGAACTTTCTTCCATTTCATAGTCTCCTTTCTTTTACTTCAGCCTCATAATATCAGACAAAGTAAAACTTAAAATAATAATATATCAGAAAATTACAAAAAAAACCCTGAAATCATGATATGTTACAAAAATGTACACCATTGGCCCCAGAAAGAGCAGCAATAGAGGTTGAAAGATATTTAACAACTGAGCACTTGATTACCATGACTTGAAAATAAAGGAAGAGAATAAGTCTGATTTCACCAGTTTACTTACTTGCTATTTGTGTGGTGTTCCAGCATAAACATTTCATTGAGGAATCCATGCATTGTTGGAAGCATTTGTGCTCAGTGTATCTATAGAAATACTGTCATCTTTTAGTTGGACCTGTGGATTCTAATCTTGACTCTATCACTTTAAGTAGCTTACTTTATCTAACATAAACTTATTTTCTTCATCTCTAAAATGGAATACAAATTGCTCTTTGTACATTGTGTGGTTTCTGTGAAAATTAAAATATGAGCAATACATATGAAAATGCTCTGGAAGAAAACAACTCTAGTGGGGATAAAATGCTCACTTATATGAGCACTTGGACAACTTGGGGGTAGAACTAAAAGTTTTTGACACCAATGTCAAGATTTTCATTCTTCCTCTCCTCTGACTCTGTCCCAGGTTGTTCCTTAATGATTCTTCATTTATTTGTATCTATAACTAATTTGCATTTCTAAATAGAAAGATAGTAATTTGTTTACAACTTGTCATCTAATAAAATTTAATACCTGTATATTCCCTGATGGACATAGCAGGACATGTAGAGTTCTAGAACATACTACCTGCTCATTATAAAGTTGTTAGTGTCATAAATGAGTCACTGGAGAATAAGCTGTAAAATTTTTGATGGGTTCTAGTGTATGCCCCATAATGGAATATATATATTTATAAAATAGGTTTACATGTTTAATAATACCATAACTATATTTATATACATATATATAACTCATACATATGCACAAAACACATACAGCAAACATATACATATGTATATGTAATTTGAAAGAGTTGGTACAATATGAAAATCCAAGCTCATGAGTGCTCTAAGTTGTGGGCCTATTTTCCAAAGTAAGTGAAGTAGATAAGCTATACATAAATTATCTTTTGGCAGAAATTTTTATTTCCTATGTCATTGAGGGGTCTTCCTACTCATTCTTTAAGTCAGTTCTGATTTGAAGGTTTGCCAAAATAAATCCTCACTAGTCACAAGAAACTTTATACTTAGCTGACCTCTGTAATACTAGCTTTTGGAGGATCCTAATTTGCAAATCAAAAAATTTTGCGTAACATTTGCAGATAGAATCAGTTTGCGTAATGAGAAGGGGAAATCGAAGAGACACTTCCGGTTAGATTACTATAATGATATGATGTATAAACTTTTTTTCTTTCTTAACGTTAATATCTGTTTCCACAAATCAATGAAGCATATACTTTGGTTGAGAGCAATGTTATAGGATAAATATTTCGTTTAAATTTCTGTTATAACATAAAATCTACAGTATAATTCTGAGTAGGCTTATTTTCAATGAATGAAAATAGTCTTAAAAATGAAGATTCTTTCAAATATATACATTCTTTCTAAAATGAAGACTTTAATCTGGACATTAATTTTAGAAGTACATCCAGTAAAATAAACTATAATTTCTCTTATTTTGTTGGTATATTTCTCTAAAAAGAAAGAATATGTTACTCCAAGACAACAACAATATTATAAAAAGTAAGAGAAAAAATAAAATGCAGTCAAGATACATTTTGCAAATATTAAAGAAATTATACATGTACTCTGTCGTAAAAAAGAGGTCACAGACATGAGTATCAGACTCAGAATTCCTGAAACAGATCCTTTTGAATTTATAGCAATTTGGCATTATATTATAATGAAGGAGATTTAGTTTCAAAGGACTTGAAAACCTCTTTTACACTAGTCTTCCAAATGTGAATTTTTTTGGACAGGAAAAAACTTTACTTCATTTTGGAAAGTCATGGAAAACACAAAGACAGCATAATATCTAAAATGAATTATCAGCCTTCAAACTCAAAGTTTCTCTTTGAAATTGAATCCAAAAGCAAGTTCCGTATTTGTTGCACAATTTTTACGTAGAGGACTTCTTTTAGATTTTTTGAACAAGCATAATTCCAAGATTTATTGAAATTAATAGTAAAGGTAAATATTTACTGAGTGTCTGCAATGGGAGAGATGTTGAAATCTAGTATGTCTTAATATTTAGTTAAAGGGATTTCTTTTTCATCAGGGTAAATAAGGCCTACTTCCTATTACTGAGAAATATAGCAGCCTTATGGGTTGAATTGGGAAAAATGCCAGTTTACACATATGTTCAGCCACCTTTAGGGCATCTTACACATTTCACAACTCTTCTTAATTTCTTTTGGCCAGTTTCTTGTCTTTTTTTTGGGTTACATAACTTCTTCTTTGGTATTTTCTAACCTAAAAGGTATGTATTTCTTAGGCCTTTTCCTCTCAAATATTGGCCTAATTTTAAAGTTATGTGAAGTACTCACAGAACAAATTTATTCAGCTTTATACAAGACAGTTCCTTTGGCAAAGATTCATTCTTTCTCTTTTTCTCTCTCCCTCTCTCCTTATTTTGACCTGTTGCTCCTCCCATTTGGAATCCTTCCTACATCACCCCCCCTACCTCACGGCACCCCAGGTTGAAGGTAGTATAATCTATATTTTATTATTTAAGTACTTGTTCTGCAATTCAAAATTTGTCAACCTTTGAGACTTTTTAAAATCATAAATGGGAAATCAATATTTAAAGCATATTGTCTACTTATAAAAAGTAAAATACATTAAAAAGTAACTTTCAGCATTCTTTTGAATACTTTCTAGAGCACCATTAAACCATGTCCAAATATTGTTCTGTTCTACGGCGTGGGTGGATATTGTTTTCATCAAATGCCTGAGACTTGTCAGCTCAGAAAGCAGTGAGGTCAAACTGATACACTGTGACTGCCTATAGTATAGTTATGCAAAAGTCGAAGTCTTTTACCTTGATTGCTTCTGAAAGAATTATTCAGAAAAAATACATTTAGAATAAAAAATGTTTCCATGTGGCTTTTAAAAATAATTTCATGGCTCAGAATAGTTGTACAAAATGGCTTCTGCATTGTTGATTCAAGTCAACTTTCCTCTTACTTCTCCACATCCACTCAGCCTTATCATCTTTAATAATATAGATAATTACATTAGAGAATTTCTTGCCTAAGAAAATCATGAAATCTTTCTTTCATGTTTCATCAAACCTCTCCTGATGAACTGTTAATTGCCAAAGAAATTTGATTTTTTTTTTTTTTTTTTTTTTTTTTTGAGATGGAGTCTCACACCATTGCCTGGGCTGGAGTGCAGTGGCGCAATCTCGGCTCACTCCGATCTCCGTCCCCCAGGTTCAAGCAATTCTCCTGACTCAGCCTCCTGAGTAGCTGGGATTACAGGTGCCTACCACTACGCCCAGCTAATTTTTTTGTATTTTTGGTAGAGATGGGGTTTCACTATGTTGGTCATGCTGGTCTTGAACTCCTGACCTTGTGATCCGCCTGCCTCGGCCTCCCAAAGTGCTAGGATTACAGGCATAAGCCACTGTGCCCGGCCCAAAGAAATCTGATTTTTAAAAACAGTAATAGAAGCTTCAACACAGAAGTACAGCAGAATGTCGGACATTTTGGAACTAGCTACTCATATGTTTTAACTGAAGTGTAGGGCATGGATGAGAGAGAGAGAGTTACAAAGTCTAAAAACAACATCATCACAAAAAAACCTAGTTTTGTGCTATATGAAAATGTTTGGATTCTCTTCTGAAAGTCATGGAGATCTACTGGAGGATTTTAAATGGGTGGGCGTGTGTCGTGACATAATTGGATTTGCATTTTAGGAAGGTCCTTCTGGCTTCAGTTATGGAATATCAGGGAGATCTCTTAGGAAGCTGTGTTAGTAATCTAGGTTAAAGGTGGTCATGGCCTAATCCAAGGAGAGGTTGTGGGAAAGGAACGGAGAAAAACTACAATAAGGAGGTCAAACCTCCAGAGCTTAGAGTTGGGGATTGAAGGTAAAGTCACATTTGCTATAGGTTTAATTCTGGATGCGTTTTCTAGTCTTAACATTTGAGTTTCTAACTTGCTTCAGAAGCCTCACCTCTACATTGTTAAAAAGTAACTTTCAACATTCTTTTGAAATCTGTCTTGTGTCCCAATTCTGGTATTCTATATTGTATGCTGATTTATACGAGACATCTACCTCAGTTAATTAGAGTACAGATTTAGAGTAAAACAAAGGGGAGAATTTACTCTTTATTTTTAACATTATTATTTTTTGGAGACAGAGTCTCACTCTGGGCTCAGGCTGGAGTGCAGTGGCACGGTCTTGGCTCATTGCAACCCCCACCCACTAGGCTCAAGCAATTCTCCTGCCTCAGCCTTCCAAGTAGCTGGGATTACAGGTGCATGCCACCACACCTGGCTAATTTTTGTATTTTGGTAGAGACGGGCTTTCACCATGTTGGCCAGGCTGGTCTAGAACTCCTGACCTCAGGTGATTTGCCTGTCTTGGCCTCCCAAAGTGCTGGGATTACAGGCATGAGCCACCATGTCTGGCTGTGAATTTACTCTTTATAAGAACAAGTTAGTTTTATACAGACTTGTGTAAGAATTAGAGTGGTTACAACACTCTATGGTTACAACCACTCTAATTCTTAGCAGGTATGTCACAAAAAACTAACATTTTCTGGGCCATAGATTGGGCGGGACAACAGATGTGCTGAGGGCTCAGTATAAACATATCACCAGCATGAAAATAAATGAACTAAACCAAACTATTTCCTAATACTGGGGACTGACGAGGAGTAAGAAGTGTTAACATTCATTGCCTGAAATTGAAGTTTGACGTACTCACTGTATTTGCATACTTACACTAGAAATCTACTGTCAGAATTCCACCCCAAAACAGATTTCTATGCAAATTAAGTTCAATCAGAAAAGAGCAGATGGTCAAAGTATTTTGTACTCTCCAGACTTTGGATAATTTCTTGATTGTTTGGTAGTCCAGAACTGTCCAGGACATGGGGAAGTCAGAAGTCCCCACTGTGGGATCTGGGGGTTACAGCTGGGCTTCACTGTGGAGAAAACTGTCAGCCCTGCTTAGTATTAAAAAGGCCTACAGAAGCACTATCCTATGATGCGTTGGAATTGATACGGTTTCCTGACTGAGCAGACAATGTCTCTAGGACAGGACTGCAGCTTACTCAGTTAGGCTTCCCTTGCAGCCTTCCTTTATGTCAGAAGCATTGTAGCAGTTTTCTCCTAGGGAGTGAAAAAATTCAGATCTTGTTTTCCTAATGGCTAAAATCAATTTTGCACAGGGGGCAAAAAGTGGCATCAACATTGATTGTCCAAGATAACAGTGGTGGCACTGGGGTTGTTTTTGGATGTGAAGCATTGATCAAGATTGCGTTGGGGGTTAGAATTAATGAAGGAGAAAGTGGCTCTCCTAGAAGAAGCTGCAGAATAACTTTGGAGGAGCCTGAGTTCAAGATACTTTATCTGGTGTTGGAAACAGAAACTGGAATGGCAAAGCAATGAGAGGGCATGGCGGGTGACTGGAATATCTTCAACTAGGAGATTAACGTCTTGTCTTCCTTGAGCAATTGCAGGCAGTTGAGCATCAACAGAGACCACGAGAGCAGGAAAGGGAGATAACCATGTGAATTATTTTATTAGCTCTAATTGCTCCAATATTTTCTTTTATTACTCTAATTCACCCTTAAATTTAAATGTAAACATTGAAGCAGTGCTCATTGTTAAGGTTTTGTTAGATTTATGAGATGTCCATGAAGTGCTTGTATCTATGCTGGCTTTACTTTATGTGCCTTGAATAGTAGGTAGAAGCAGTTTTTAAGCAAATCACTGGAAATTGCAGAAAAATATTGCAATATGTCAAATGATTTAAGTTGTCAGTAAGGATTGGGGATTAGTTCAGTTACTGACTGTCATGCTCAGTTTTCTTTTTTTGCCAAATAATACTAGAAAACAGAGGTTAGCTATTACTCTTACTTTAATATTTCTATTCTTGATTGAAATTGACATTTTTATGTGGACCACAAAGTATATAAAATACAGCCATAGTCTTCTGTCTTAAAAAAAAAGAGATTATATAAAATAAAATTTAGACCATGCACCTGTCTCCATTTCTTTTACATTCTGATGCTGGCAGTAAAGGATCTGTATGTATTTTTTATAGAAGATAGTTTTAGTAATGTCTATTTAGACTGCTGAAATACATTCATTTAAAAATTATTTTTGAAAGGTCTACTGCGTGCTAGGCACTGTCTTGGTGGTCTGAACACATTATTGAATAAAAACCACAAGGATTCCTTTTCTAGAATTTACATTTTTAGTAGGGGGAGGAAGACAATGAATAGTCAAGTAATAAATAAGTAAATTATAGTGTCTTAGAAGGTGTTGAGTGCTATGGATTTAAAAAATGTTTAGGACGGTCAGGGAAAACAAGTGATAACTTTGAGTTCAGTTTTGGCTTCACTGAGATGATATTTGAACAAAATCTTGACAAAGTTAGGAATATAGCTATGAAGATATCTGGGGTAAGAATGTTCCAGAAAGAGAGGGCAGCCCATGCAAATTTGTGTTAGAGGAACATCAGGGAGCCAAAGTGTCTCCCTATGTCCAGCATGCTTTGTCCGGCTTCTGACAGTGTGGCAAGTTATGGCTGTTTCTGTCATTCAATAAATTCATAGAAAATGCCTGCTTATCCCCAAACACTCTGCTAGGCTTTTGAGACAGCATGTTTACTGACCTCTCAGAGCTTACAATATCTCAGGGAAAGTATACATTAACACATAAAGCCGTAATTATAACTGTATAATGTTTTCCAAAGAGTTAGGATGCCACAGAGAAATATGACAGGAAAATTCAACCTAACCTGGTAATCAGCATTGATTTTCTGACTTTCTGGTGAGAGGTAAAGAATGAAGAGTGAGGTGGGCTAAAAAGTGAGTGTCACTTTCCAGGTAGAAGAACTAACATGTCCAGGAGGGATTGAAGTGGTAAAGAGGTGAGGAAATTTATAACACTAGTAAAAGGCCAGTGTTACTTGGGCACAGAGAAGAGAAAAAGTGGCTTGAGTTGCGGCTGCAGCCAGAAAAATGCAAGTCCTTAGGCCACCTTGAGGAGTTTGGATAATGTCCACAAGGCCAAAAGAAGTCATTGAATGAGTTGTATGGAGGCTCCAGCAAAACAGAAACAGCAGCAGCTAACTGGGAATCAATGGACCTGGATTCTAGTGCTGGTTGTGATACTAATGTGCTTTGTTACTTGGGTAAGTGAATAAAACTTCTCAGCCTTACTTTTAAAAATTCACTATAGATAGATAGATAGATATCCTTTTTCATAATTATTTTTATATTTGTATCTATTCATTAGATTGCTTTGTCTCTTAAGCACTGTAACAGGTTGAATTGTGTTGTCCAGAAAGATGTGTCGAAGTCCTAACCCCTAATACCTCAGAATGGGATCTTATCTGGAAATAAGGTCAGTAACAGATATAACTGGTTAAAATTAGGTCATACAGAGTAGGGTGGGCCCTTAATCCAATATGAATGATTTCCTTGTAAGGAGGGGAAGATTTGAAGGCACACAGAAGAAAGACATCCATGTGAAGACAGAGGCAGAGATTGGAGTGATACAGTTATAGGCCAAGGAATGTCAAAGATTGGCAGCTTAACTAATTACATCTGCAAAGACCCTGTTTCCAAATAAGGTCACATTCACAGGTACCAGGGACGAGAACTTGAACATATTTTTTGGAGGAAGACAATTCAGTCTGCTATAACACCTATGGCACCAATTCTCTAAACAATTGTCCATACTCATTGTTTTGACTTCCTTACCATCCCATTTATTCCTGGATAAACTGGTTTTCAGTTCCACCATTGTAAAAATTGCTATGACAAAAGCCACCAATCATCCATACTCTAATTGCCATATCCTTCAGATAATTTTCAATCCTCATCATACTTAAATTGTAAGGCATATTTGGATCTGTTGACCATTTCTTTCTTCTTAAAGCTTCCTCTTCCCTTAGTTTCTAACCCAAATTTGTCATTTTCTCATGTTTCTCTATTTTTAAAATTTTCTTTGTGCTATTTTCTTTCTCTCTCTGCTCTTTAAGCACCAGGTTTTCCAAGGGTCCTACATGCTTTTTCTGGTTCATTCATCCATGCCTGTGTCCTCATTCACTGCATTTAAGTTGATGACTCTCAAGTTTGCTTCTTCAGCCAAGTCCAACCTGAGCTCCAAATTATAATATCAAAGTGTCTACTGGACACTTCTGTCCAGCATAACTAAAGCAAAACTTACTGTCTTTATCTCCTAACCCATTATGCTTGTGTTACTCTTTATCTTATGAATAACATCACTGTTCACTCATTTATCGAATAGGGTATGTGTTAGTTTAGTTCAATCTCTTTGCCCCTGTCATTTCTCACAATCATTTAATCATCAACCCTCTCATCCCTTTCCATCTCACTATAGCGGCTTTGGTTCTTAGAATATAGCTGCTCTCCCCCTTCCCAGCTTTGTACCTTCTTAATCTACTCCCCACTTTACCATGAAGGGATTTTTCTTAACAAGAACCTCATGATGTACATCTTCTGTCTAACTTTAATCCCTTGAATTGTTTAAACTTTATTCCTTAAGCAAGCAGTAAAATACAGTTCAAATGGTTAGGGTGTCCTTGGTCAGCCATCAGACTATAGCTTAGCCTGTTTTTCACCTGCCAGTCTGTAGATAATGCTTCCCTTATTCCCAGATGGCTGCAGTTCCCCAAATGCACCAGGTGGCTTTCACAGCACTGTCTTTATTTATCCTCAGTCTCCTTCTCCAATCTAAACATCTTCCATCTTCCTTCTGATCTAACCTCTAGCATTATATTTTCTATGAGCTTTCTCTGATTGTCCCAATTCCCCCCTCTCTCTCCTTTGGAATGTTCTGTCATATCATCTATGATGCTCTATGAATTTAGTGTTTATACATCTGTTTCTTCTTTTACACTTCAAACACCTTGAGGAACAAGAATATCATTTCTTCTTTTGATTTCCAGGACCTAGAATGGTGACTTCCTGTAATTAGTGCTTAATGAATATTCTTTGAAAGCATAGCATATACAATCCCATGTACTGCATTTTTAAAAGGAGTACAGTGATTTTAGGATTTTGATTTCTGTATATACCAGGTTATTTCTCTGCATTATCCAAAAAAGGGCAATTTTGCAGAACATTCAGGAAAGAGAAAAGTATCCAGCTGACTATGAAAACACTTCATAGAGCAATAGACAATGAAATACCATACACTGAGGTTTTGTCATGGCCTACATTTCAACATGCTTTGTAGTTAATCATTTTTGCTTTAAAAATTCTAAATTGATTAGAAGGTCATCACTCAACTCGGTCAGTAGACACCTTAGGAAGGAATGTATTTCTTTAAGTCAGCCATGGCTGGTGAATGAGTATCTATTATCTCCAATGGAAAGGACACAGCAACTTCGCCTTGTTATCATAGTGGAGGGCAGAGAAATAGCAACGTTAAGCAGTAAGCAGTAAGACCTGCTTGAAGAGGGCATGTCAATAGAGGTTTCCTCTGTAGCAATGAAGCTGCTCCCAGCTTGTTTTGAATGCTTAGTGCTTTATTATGTTGTTTCTGGATGGCTTTTCTCTTTTCTTTCCTCACTCCTTGGGCCCCTCCTCTAGGGCTCAGTAACACGGTAAAGATGCTTTTTGACAGACAAGAGATAATCTTACACTTGACTTCCAATATCAAGGCATTTTAACTGGCACACTTTATATTGAATAATTCATGGTATTCAAGCTTTACTTCACTCCACAAAGAAAGTGCTTTCTCTTAGCAGCCACAGTAGATATGAGCAGCTAATTCATTATTTAAAGAGATTAAGTATTAGCAACTGGTACTGGCTCTTCAGAGCTCTCTTTATTCCCTTTGCTCATGTTATCCCCAGCCTCTCAGCTGCCTAGAACAGTTTTTAGATTGATTTTACCATATTTAAGTCTTTTTTAAAAAAGATCTACCCAAAATCCTCACTATTTTCAGAACTACTTTGTCCTATTTTAAAAACGTAAAGCAATGTCTGTTAGAACTGAATCTCTGCAGGCTCACGGGAATACATACAATTGCAACACGTTTTGCTTTCAGTTAAGAAAATGTGGCAGGTGGGAGGAATGTAAGAAATCCGAGTTTGCTCAAATTTACAGACCACTTGCTGCAATAGGCCAAGGAAAGCTTGGGCGTTTTAAACAGGTGGTAAAAGTGCATGAAGCCCCAACTTTCAAGTATTGTTACTCTGAAAGGAAAAGTCCCCATGGAGAACTGTCCTCTTTATATTTTCAGAGAAAAAGAGAGGAGAAAGTGTTTGAAATGTGTTTCTCTTTTGTCGACATATCCTCAGGTTGGATCTCATTCAACACAAATTTTCACTCTTTCATTTCCAGTTAAGAAGAGAGAGGAAAGTTTGCCAAAAGGTCATGAGGTTTCACTTCCCGTAGACCTTGCCAGAGGGTAACATAACAACGTAATCAGGTTTGGAATGGTGAAATAGTGATATGTATGTATGAAACTTCTTGAAAAAAGTGACTGAGTCTAAGGAAATATATTTCTAGGATGTGAGATAAAAGAAAACATTGGACATCATGTTGCTTAAAGGAGTAATAAATATTTTTCTTAATTTACACTTTAGATTAGGTTTAGTCTTTTTCTTTCTTTTTTTTTTTAAGAGTTATCCTTTTCTAAGAGTTTTTCTTATGATTTCAACTTTCATTTTAGATTTGGGGGTACATGTACAGGTTTATTACTTGAGTATATTTTGTGATGCTGACATCTGAGGTGTGAATGATCCTGTCACCCAGGTAGTGACCATGGTACCCAATGAGTAGTTTTCCAACAAACATTCCTTTCAGTCCTCCCCCCACTTAGGGGTTCCCAGTGTCTATTGTTGCCATATTTATGTCCATGTGTACCTAAAGTTTAGTACCTACTTGTAAGTGAGAGCATGTGGCCTTTGATTTTTTTTCTGTCCCTACATTAATTCAATTAGGATAATGTCTTCTAGCTTAATCCATGTTGCTGCAAAAGACATGTTGCTGCAAAAGATGATTTGGTTTTTTAATGGCTGCATAATATTCAATGGTGTATATGTTCCACATTTTCTTTTTCCAATCTGCCACTGATGAGCAGGTAGGTTGATTCCATGTCTTTGCTATTGTGAATAGTGCTGCGATGAACATACGATTGCCTTTTTGGCAGAATGATTTATTTTCCTTTGGATATACACCCAGTAATGGGATTACTAGGTAGAACGGTAATTCTGTTTTAAGTTCTTTGAGAAATCTCTAAACTGCTTTCCACAGGGGCTGAACTAATTTACACTCCCAGCAATGTAAGTAGTCTCTTTTCTTTACATCCTTGCCAGCATCTGTTGTTGTTTGATTTTTAATAATAGCCATTATGATTGGTGTGGAGGATATCTCAGTGTGGTTCTGATTTGTGTTTCTCTGATAATTAGTGATGTGGAGCATTTTTTATAGTGTCTGTTCATGTCTTTTGCCCACTTTTTAATGGAGTTTTTTGTTTCTTTGCTTGTTGAATTGTTTCATTTCCTTGTAGATTCTGGATATTAGACCTTTGTCAGATGCACAGTTTGTAAATATTTTCTGCCATTCTGTAGGTTGTCTGTTTACTCTGCAGATGGTTTCTTTTGCCATGCAGAAGCTCCTTAGTTTAATTAGATCCCACTAGTCAATTTTTGTATTTGTTATGACTGCTTTTGAGGACTTAATCATAAATTGTTTCCCTATGCCAAAGTCCAGAACTGTGTTTCCTAGGTCCTCTTCTAGGATTCTTAAGTTAGAGATCTTATGTTTAAATGTTTAATCCATCTTGAGTTAATTTTTATGTATTGTGAAAGATAGGAGAACACTTTCATTCTTTTGAAGATGGCTGACCTGCTATTCTGGCACCATTTATTGAACAGAGAATCCTTTTCCCATTGCTTATTTTTATTGACGTCAAAGATCAGATGACTGTAGGTGTGTGGCCTTATTTCTGGGTTCTCTAACCTGTTTCATTTGTCTATGTGTTTGTTTTTGTACCAGTACCATGCTGTTTTGGTTACTGTAGCCTTATAGGATAGTTTGAAATTGGGTAATGTGATGCCTCTGGCTTTGGTCTTTTTGGTTAGGATTGCTTCAGGTATTTGGGCCATGTTTTTTGTTCTATATAAATTTTAGAATGGGAAATCTGTGAAACATTTTGTTGGTAGTTCGATAGAAGTGGCATTAAATCTATAGATTACTTTGGGCAGTATGACCATTTTAATGATATTGATTCTTCCAACCCATGGGCATGGAATGTTTTTCCATTTCTTTGTGTCATCTATTATTTATTTCAGCAGTGTTTTGTAGTTCTCCTTGTAGAACTCTTTCATCTCCTTGGTTAGATGTATTCCTAGGTATTTTATGGTTTTTTTTTTTTTTTTTTTTTTTTGTAGCTATTGTGAATGGGATTGTGTTCTTAATTTGGCTCTCAGCTAGTTGTTGTGTATAGAAATGTTATCAATTTTTGTACAGTGATTTTGTATCTGAAAACTTTAATGACATCATTTATTAGTTCTAGGAGACTTTTGGCAGAGTCTTTAGGGTTTTCTAGGTATAGAATATATTACCAGCAAAAAGAAATAATTTGATCTTGTCTTTTTCTAGGAGTGTTTTAAAGGAGATATTGCACTGAAGTGATAAAGGTAAGTTGATGGCCTTGTACTCCATATGGCCTAAAAAACAGGTTGTCACTGAAACTAAGAACATATTAACTTGTATAGCTTTATTTTCAGTCTGTTTAAATTATTAGAGGGCATGAATTATAAATAAACTCTCTACATATCTAGTATGATCTTGAATTTTGGGTACCCTTTACTTATTGCATGGGGAAAATATATGCAAACTTCACTCATTCATTCAAAAATTTCTTGAATGAGAAAATCAGAAAAGCATATATTCGGTGATCCATAAAACTGTATTTCTTGACTAAGACACAACCTTGAATAAGCTCAGATCTGGCTCATACTGTAAAAGGCCTTATTTGAAAGGTAGAAAAAAGAATGTGAATCAAACATCAATTGCTCTTTTATTGTGTAAAAGGCAAAGTCCTGTGTGATGAGGAGTAACAGTCAGAAGTAAGACACTATTCTTGCCCCCATCAACCTTAGCACTTTAGTATCTACACTAGTCTTAGATCCATCAGAGGAGAGGGAGGAAACTTATAGGGGACAAAAGGATCAACAAAATGGATTCTAACTTTGAGATTTAACAAGCTCTTTTTTTGTCCAATAGGCAACAGGAAACCCAAACTGATTTTTTTTTTTTTTTCCAGAGGAGCGCAAGATGGTTAGTAGTTTGGGTTCTGAAGTTAAAATGGCCTATGTTTAAAATATAGTTCTACCATGCAATAGCTGTGTTACCTTGGATAAATCTCTTAATCTCTCCAAACCTCCTTTTCTCTGCTGTAAAATGAAGACTTTAATGGTATTTATCTTGTAGTGTGAGAATTAAATTAGATAATGTATGAAAATTGCTTAGCATAATGTTGAACACATAAAAAACATTCAATAAACCTCTTTTCTAAAGAGTGTTTTTAGAAAATTAACCTGGCACTGACATTTACATTTAATTCGCAATTGAGATTGTAGAAGTTTAGGAAATGCTGCTTTGTATGAAATTGGGAATTTTATAAAATGTTACTGTATTTTATCATAATTTAATTCCAACTCAGTTGTACCAAAAAAGGGGGAAAAAAGTCATACTACTTTTGGACACAACTATCTCAGTGTGATCTAATAATAGCTGCTGCTTCCTTTGGGGTGTTTTACATACTTTCACTAAGGTAAAATATGTGTTTTAAAAAAGAAAAAGTAGCTTTATTCATTTTGCAAAGTTTTGTAAACATTTAAAAGATTTTAAAGAACATTTGGTGAATTAATATTATGTATTGATTATTGTAGGCATTCAACTGAGATAGAGAAGGGATTTGAAAATTTTCTCAAATGGGAAAGAAGATTGAAGAATAAGGAACCATTTATTAAAATTCCAGAGGTTTAAAAAGTTATTTTGGAAATCTTAATTGTAAGAAGTTGGGATACCCTGGTTGGAAACAAAATCTATTCCTCAAGAATCAGGATTTAAATTGTGAATTTCAGATTTTAAGATTTACCTGTCATGTCATTGTTCACATAGAATCAACATCTTTCTTTTACTGGATTTCTTCCAGAGACATTTTTAGACAACGTTTTTTCTAACACATACACATTTACAAACACAAAACTTTCAAATGTAAGCAACCACCTCACTCTCTCTGCATTGATGAAATCTCAATAAAGACATGACAAAATGCAGAAGACCAAAATATCACATATTTATAAAAAATTTATGAATAATTCCAAAACTTCATGAAAGTAAGCTTTTTTTTTTTTTTTTTTTTTTTTTCCTTTGTAAGCATGCTTACTTTTCTATGGATTAAAAGTGCTGACAGCCAGTCTGGAGGAAGAAATTGTGTTTGGCAGGATTCATTTGCAATTAACTAAGGGAGACCATTCTTCAATGGTAGGTTCACCTAATGGAAGTCGAGTTGAGTTTCACCCACAATTATTGAATGCTGACAATGTGCCCTACTTGTACCACATGCTGGTGGGGACATGAATAGGAACCAATATTGGAAAGTCAAGGGGCTAACAGTCCCATGACAATGCTCTCAACTGAGGCAGCTACCAGACTATCTGTATCTTTGAGCAAGGCAGCAAGTACACTATTACTAGTAATAGTCAAAGGTATGAAGTTCGGGAATGACAACTTTTCATCCATCTAAAAGGATTCAGTGTTATTCTCGTAGTGAAATCTCTTGCACTCGCATATATTCTGATATGTTTTGAGAGGGGCAACAGAAATTATAGGTAGAGCCTGAACTACACAGATTCAGTACCCTCTAGGGAGTGGTCACTATTACCACAAGGTTAACAGTGTGTGCTTAAGGCAGTTTTGTAGCAGTTGTACATTTTGTCATTACATTTACCTCTATTGTCTTTTGCATTTTATCCATGAATAAGTTTTTAATGAAAATAAAATGAGACTAGATAAAGTCAGGGTACTAACAATATTAAATACATATTTGTCTTATTGAGAATAATGATGCTCTTTATATAAAAATAGGTTACAGCCTGTACATTCTATATATTATAATAAAAATAAATATTTATTTATAAATATGCTTTAGTATTATAATTGCTAACTTATTAATATTTGTTGAATTCTAGAAAGTTTAAAATTCATATTTAAGAAATAATGTTTTCATATTAAAGATAATATTAGCCACATTTATTATTCTTTTTAAGAATAATTTTTGAGATCTTTAAAAACATGACTTAATTCTCATGCTTTAAAAACACTTTTTTGATTTCTATGTTAACTTAAAAAAATCATTATTTTTCTGATTTTTCTTTTATCTTCCTTTTTCTAACCTGTTTTTTGAACAAACTGTTTCCATGGAATTGTGTAGCTTATATAAGCATCATCTGATATGTGGAATACAATGGGGAAAAAAAGAGTTGAGACACTACAGCCTAGTGCATTCAAATGTAATTTTTCTGAAAATGAATACTTACCATATATATATTATTGCAACAATGCCTGAGATTTATTCATCTTTCTTTTTTTCATGTTATCTTTAATTTTTATTTTATTTTTTTAAAATTTATTTTCCAGGATACATGTGCAGGATGTGCAAGTTTGTTAAATAGGTAAATGTGTTTCATGGTGGATTGCTGCATCTATTAACCCATCACCTAGGTATTAAGCCCCACACGCATTACTATTTATCCTGATGCTCTCCTTCCCACTGCCCCCTCAACATGCCCTAGTGTGTGTTGTTCCTCTCCCTGCATCCATGCTTTCTCATTGTTCGGCTCTTACTTATAAGTGAGAACATGTTGTATTTGGTTTTCTGTTCCTGTGTTGGTTTGCTGAGGATGATGGCTTCCAGCTCCATCCAGATCCCTGCAAAGGACATGATCTCATTCCTTTTTATCGCTGCATAGTATTCTATGGTGTATATGCACCACAGTTTCTTTATCCAGTCTATCATTGATGGGCATTTGAGTTAATTCTGTATCTGCTATTGTGAATAGTGCTGCAATGAACATATGCATGCATGTATCTTTGTAATAGAATGATTTATATTCATTCCTCTGGGTATGTACCCAGTAATGGGATTTCTGGGTCAAATGGTATTTGTGGTTCTAGATCTTTGAGGTATTGCCATACTGTCTTCCACAATGGTTGAACGAATTTACATTCCCATCAGCAGTGTAAAGGCATTCCTATTTCTCCATAACTTTGCCAGCATCTGTTGTTTCTTGACTTTTTAATAATCACCATTCTAACTGGTATGAGATAGTTAATGGAATTTCTGGGTCAAATGGTATTTCTGGTTCTAGATTTTTGAGGTATTGCCATGCTGTCTTCCACAATGGTTGAACGAATTTACATTCCCATCAACAGTGTAAAGGCGTTCCTATTACTCCATAACCTTGCCAGCATATGTTGTTTCTTGACTTTTTAATAATCGCCATTCTAACTGGTATGAGATAGTATCTCATTGTGGTTTTGATTTGCATTTCTCTAACAATCAGTGATGTTGAGCTTTTTTTCTTTTTTTCTTTTCTTTTTTATTTTATTATTATTATTATACTTTAAGTTCTAGGGTACATGTGCATAATGTGCAGGTTTGTTACATATGTATACTTGTGCCATGTTGGTGTGCTGCACCCATTAACTCATCAGCACCCATCAACTTGTCATTTACATCAGGTATAACTCCCAGTGCAATCTCTCCCCCCTCCCCCCTCCGCATGATAGGCCCCGGTGTGTGATGTTCCCCAGTTTGTTGGCCGCATGTACATCTTTTGAGAAATGTCTGTTCATATACTTTGCCCAGTATTTGATGGGTTTGTTTGTTTTTTCCTGTAAATTTGTTTAAGTTCATTGTAGATTCTGGATAGTAGGCCTTTGTCAGATGTATAGATTGCAAAAATTTTCTCCCATTCTGTAGGTTCACTCTGATGATAGTTTCTTTTGCTGTGCAGAAGCTCTTTATTCTAACTAGATCCCATTTGTAAATTTTTGCTTTTGTTGCAGTTGCTTTTGATGTTTTTGCCATGAAATCTTTGCCAGTGCCTATGTCCTAAATGGTATTGCCTAGATTTTCTTCTAGGGTTCTTATAGTTTACATTTAAGTCTGTAATCCATCTTGACTTAATTTTTGTATAAGGTGTAAGGAAGTGGTCCAGTTTCAATTTTCTGCATATGTCTAGCTAGTTTTCCCAGCACCATCTATTAAATAGGGAATCCTCTCCCCACTGCTTGTTTTTGTCAGGTTTGTCACAGATCAGATGGTTGTAGATGTGTGGTCTTGTTTCTGAGATCTCTATTTTGTTCCATTGGTCTATGCATCTGTTTTGGTACCATTACCATGCTGTTTTTGTTACTGTAACCTTGCAGTATAGTTTGAAGTTGGGTAGCATGATGCCTTCAATGATAGTTTAATGGATATATCATTGAATTTATAAATTACTTTAGGCAGTATGGCAACTTTCACGAAATTGATTCTTCCTATCCGTGAGTATGAAATGTTTTTTCATTGAGAATAATCAAATAAACACAATAAAAAATGTTAAAGGGGATATCACCACTGACCCCACAGAAATACAAGCAACCATCAGCGAATATTATAAGCACTTCTCTGCAAATAAACTAGAAAATCTAGAAGAAATGGATAAATTCCTGGACACATATACTCTTAAGACTAAACCAGGAAGCAGTTGAATCCCTGAATAGACCAATAACAGGTTCTGAAATTGAGGCAGTAGTAAACAGCTTACCATCCAATAAAAGCCCAGGACCAGCTGGATTTATAGCTGAATTCTACCAGAGGCACAAAAAGAAACTGACACCATTTCTTCTGAAACTATTCCAAACAACTGAAAAGGAGAGACTTCTCCCTACCTCATTTTAAGTGGCCAGAATCATGCTGATACCCAAACCAGGAAGAGATACAACATAAAAGGAAATCTTCAGGCCGATATTTTTGATGAACATTGATGCAAAAATTCTCAATAAAGTACTGGCTAACCAAATCCAGCAGCACAGCTCATCCACCACAATGAAGTCAACTTCATCCCCAGGATGCAAGGCTGGTTCAACATATGCAAATCAATAAATGTAATTCATCACCTAAACAGAACTAAAGGCAAAAACCACATGATCATCTTAATAGGCACAGAAAAAGGCCTTCAAAAATTCAACATCCCTTCACATTAAAAATTCTCAATAATCTAGGTATTGATGGAAAATATCTCAATATAATAAGAGCCATTTATGACAAACCCATTGCCAATTTTGCACTGAGTGGGCAAAAGTTAGAAGCATTCCCCTTAACAACCAGCACAAGACAAGGATGCCCTCTCTCACTACTCCTATTCAACATAGTATTGGAAGTTCTGGCCAGAGCAATCAAGCAAGATAAAGAAATAAAGGGTATTCAGATAGGAAGAGAGGAAGTAGAACTGTCTCTGTAGATGACATGTTTCTATATTTAGAAAACTCCATTGTCATCTGGGCATGGTGGCTTATGCCTGTAATCCCAGCACTTTGGGAAGTGGAAGTGGACGGATCATGAGGTCAAGAGGTCAAGACCATCCTGGCCAACATGGTGATGAAACCTTGTCTGTACTAAAAATACAAAAATTAGTTGGACATGATGGCACATACCTGTAGTCCCAGTTACTCAGGAGGCTGAGGCAGAAGAATTGCTTGAACCCAGGAGGCAGAGATTGCAGTGAGCCGAGATCATGCCACTGCACTCCAGCCTGGGTGACAGAGTGAGGCTCTGTCTCAAAAAAAAAAAAAAAACAAAAAAGAAAAAACAAAAAAGAAAAAGAAAACCCCATTGTCTCAGCCCAAAATGTCCTTAAGCTGATAAGCAAATTCAGCAAAGTCTCAGGATACAATATCAATGTGCAAAAATTACAAGCATTCCTATACACCAACAATAGACAAGAAGAGTCAAATCATGAATGAACTCCCAGTCACAATTGCTACAAAGACAATAAAATTCCTAGGAATACAGCTAACAAAGGAAGTGAAGGACCACTTCAAAGAGAACTACAAACCACTTCTCAAGGAAATAATAGAGAACACATTCATCTTTCAGTACTTGGCTAGCTACAGATTTTGCCTCTAATATTGTCAATCTGTCCATTTTCTGAACCTCAAATTTTCTAATTTTTGTCATAGCTCTTTTCAGTTTAAGATTACCCAGTTCTCTGAGATACTAATATTAAGACTGAGAAACTCTTTTCAATTATTTACCACTTCTTCAGACAGGGTAATAAGACCCCCCTACTTAAATGCTCTTTGAAAAGAAAGAGATATAATATTTAAAGGCAAAGATTTGATTATCAGTCTTATTCTAGTTGAGTGCCTTACTGCATAAATTTCACATTCACAAGAAACTGAATTAGCATACATGGGGTGACTCAAGAGTGGTAGGATATTCCAAAATTTCTACAATGAACAGGTGTGTTTTGAAATAATGTGGGCCTAACAGGGCTGAGAAAGCTGAATGTATCTAGTACCAAACAGATCCATAAGAAAATAAAAATATATTGTTGGCCAACTTTGGTGCCAGGATTCTGAATTTTAAAAGTACCAACCTAGACATGATGAAACCTTAGAAATCATGTTCTCTAAAGAGAACAAAGAGAGAAATAAATGAACCACTTAAATTATTTTGGTAATTTTTTATGTATTCGACTAATTCACTCCATAAAGACCGAAAAATGAGCAAACTCAACGAATAACAATTGGTGGTAGGATTCTAGTGTTTTTAGGGTAACTCATCTTTAAGATTATTGGTACTCTGAAATTAGTCCATTGATATTTAGATGGTTTGGGTTTGAAAGATGTCTCTTTTCCTTTAATGACCTATGTGAATTTTTGCCACCTCAACTGTAGATAATATTCAGAACAAATTGAACCTATTTTTGTTTACATCCCACAGGTATCATTTTTTAAAGAGCAGTTCAAACCATGGATTTCAAGTACTCGGGCCAAAACACAGTAGAGTATGGTAGGCTTAACTTTTGTCTCCAAAGGCTGTACTATTTTACTCATGAATTCAAGTTAATGTAGATATGTATTTGGCATTTTATCAGTGATATGCATTATTTGACACAGTGAAAATGCCTGAGAAAGCTGGATAAAATTACTACAGAGTTTCACAATTTGATGGTTGCTTTTGTGTTAGTCAACCATAGTTTTAAAAAGTTAAGTTAACTCTCTATTACCCTTCTTCTTGTCAGGGACAAATAACGTAGATAATGTGGAATACAAATATATAAAATATAGTTATTATATGCCTTGGGAAACCTCTGGTGGATTTTTGCTGTTCATTCTCTTTCTATCTATCTAAAATTTTCTTTGCATTTAGATTAAATTTCCTATCTAATTGCTACATAGGAAACAATACAAGTCAAAATTAAAATCTGGCCTTGTACAACCCACAAGATAAATCATTCTGCACATGAGAAATCCATAATGATTTATTGGATGAATTTAATGTATGACATATATGTAGAATTTTATTAGAACCTAGGAGGCCATGCTATTAGAATCAAATTATAAAGCATATGTAGGGTTCAGATCGTAAGAGAAGCACTGAGCCTGCCAAAAATATTTGTATATGGAAAATATGGCAAAGGAAGACATATAAATAAGAAACTAAGAATTTTCACACTTGAATTCTTCTTTTTAGTTTGTTGTAGTTCCCAATAATGACTGAATAAATCTTAAATATGCCTACTCACAAAAGCCTGTCTACCTATATTTTCTATCATCTATCCAACTACGTATCTACCAAAGAAACTTTAAATGTGTACAAACATAAATTAACTGGTATTGTTACGATACACACTATTTCATGTAAATATTTACATGACTTCACCATACAATTAAGCATAAATTTAGAAAATGCTTTGACGCCTAACACACTGAAGCATGCAGGGGCAAAGGTATTTTGTGTCCACTATGAGTTCATAGGGTTATGCTTTTAAGGGCATACACAAATGCTTGTTATACTTCATTCTGTTTCCACTACACTCTCAATGCTCATTGCTATCCATGGACCTGACTTTCAAATTGTTCTCTTATTGATCTTCTCTCTTCTCCCTACCACAGTTTACATATTCCATATTACTTTAGGCTGAGTCTTAGCTTAATATTAGATTGGTGCAAAAGTTATAATGGTTTTTGGCATTACTTTCAATGTAATGTGTTAAGGAAATCATTTGGAGCAAACTAGTTTTATTATTTTCTTCCTTGTTTATATCCTATGAGAAGAGTTGATAATGTAATTGATTAAAACTCAGATCATTTATTGGGTCACATTTTAAAGTAGAGAGTGTTACTATACCTCTAATGCCATGACCCATGTATTTCCATATCCTATTCCTAGAACCTTTCACTTACTTTCTTGTATTAAACAGATCAAATAGGGTCCAGAAACAGACCTGGCTCACTAGTGCTAACTTCCTGCATTTTCTCTTTCTGATTCAGCTTTTCTACATCTATGACTTCACCATGTTTGCTCTATTCTGAGACCCCCAAATCTTAGTTTTCTGAGGAAGAGAACAGGATTCTTGTTGGAGTCTTCATGTTTAAACTTTGCTCTTAATGAGAGAAGTTGTGCAGGGGGCTAGTAAAGAGAGACCAGATAGACCTTTTGAAACTAATACTGTGTTCATTTCCCATGCAGTTGTTCCTTTCATGCATAGTTCCTTGGCCAGAAAAACTAGAGAGAAAAGCTGCAAACCTCTTCCTTGCCCCTGAAATATTAGACATATGCTTGTTTACTGATTTTGTGGTATCTATTTTGGCTGCTTGGAAACTTCTGGGATTCTTGTTTATATTCTTGATAAGTAAGGTTTTTGTATAGTTGAGTTCTAGATATCTGAAGTGTTATTCTACTTATTTTACAATAATGATTGATGCTTTAAAATACAGACAGTTGAATTCTATTTAATATGGACAGTCTTGTGGATAAAAAGAGTGTTAAGTAGAATTAACTTTGTTTTAGTGCTTTACCTACTCAAGTAAAATTTTGAGATAGAGAATCAGTTGCAGACTTTCTAGGAAAGCTTAAACTAAATAATTTTTAATGAAATTTCAGGCAAATAACTATTATTTCTTATGTCTTCTGTAAAAAGGAAAAAACACCTGAGATTGAAACTAAAACCCAATTCAGATCACTTGTATTAAACTTCATTTAAGAAATTCATATTTTTTTTCATTTAAGGGAAAAGGTATTTTTTTCCCTATTCCATTCTGCAAAATACTCTCCTTGTTATGGGATTTTGGGTTAATTTGTATAGCTGAAGCCAAATTGAATTGCCATTTTTGAGTCAAATTTATGATTGACTGAATTGGGCCATTATTACTGGAAAGAGCAAAGATTGTTTTGCTGAAGCCCTTGAGGTGTTGAAGACATAATGTCTGCAGGCAGGCAAAAAAAAAAAAAAAAAAAAAAAAAAGTCAAAACTATTTTTATGTGTAATGATATGACTAGACACTTATCTCGGAAACTGTTTTGATCAGAGTCCAAAGAAACAAACACATGTAAGTGAGGGTTGAGACCTTCCATGAGGAAATAGGCAAGTATTTCACACTTTGCTTCTGTTAATGCTGCTGAGAAGACATTGCTTAAGACCGTGGCAAGTAGGGTGGGATTTGAGCTGCTAAAACTATAGAGATCTTTCACTTAGCCTAACATGTAGTAATGAGAGACACAGAGGTTCTTTTTTGAATTACTAAGCTATTACTTTTGAATTTCTTATAGTCAGATATCCCAAAGTTTCTATTTAACATTTACTCAACCACTTACAGAATTTCCTTCTGGAACTAGCAGAGCTCAGCTCTGGCAGGGACCTGATAAAGTTCTAGCCCTGGATGAGAGTAAGAAATAAAATCTCATTGCAATGCTGTCTTCCAGGGAGGATAGATAAACAAGTCCTATAAAATGTATGTCTATTGTAATACTCTTTTTAAGAGGTCCCCTGCCCCCTAACACTGCAGTGTAGTTTGGGGACCTAAAACCAGCTATTAAACAGTTATGCTGCACTAAAAATAGAAGACGTTTAAGAAACTCAAGTAGTAGTTAGCATTCTATATGTTATTTAATTTGAAATTAATTTCAATAATATAAAAATGTATAGAACTTGTTTGAAGTGGGTCATATCATTTCTATTAGACGATGCTCAAGGTATTGGAAAGCAAACACATGGCTATATTCAATTATCTCCCTAGAGTATCTTTGGCTTGAAATTATTAGCTTACATTGGCCAATTCAGAGAGGTGCTTGGAAAACTCCAGATTTCAAGACATCTCTCCTGTTGTAGCATTTATCTTGTTTTAGCTTCATAGAATATAATTATTAACAACAGAAATATTCAGAACAAATGTCTCATATATTTCTATTATATTTTTATTTAGATTGCAAAGAATTTCAAAACTTACCTAGTGAAGTTCCCTTTCTACTTTTAAGTAAGACAGCATTTCAAGAATTTGGGAAAACTGTATGTGTACTCTTTCTTAAAATTCTCCTAAGAAATGTGCTTTAAGTAGTTTCTAACCAACACATCAAATTGTACTGATAGCTTCCCACATATAATGGCTTTTTGCAATTACAATTTCTTAAATTGTAGGTAGGGGTTTGGGAGGGGCCCTGGGGGTGAGTTTGGTAGGATTTTTTTTTGGAGACAGGGTCTCTCTCTATCGCCCAGGCTGGAGTTTCAGTGGCAGGATCATAGCTCAGAGCAGCCTGAGCGCCCTGGGCTCAGGTGATCCTCCCACTTCAGGCCCACTCCCACCCTCCCCACAATAACTGGGACTACAGATGCGCACCACCACGACTAGCTAATGTTTTTTGTTTTTCTTTCTTTTTTTTTTTTTTTGAGACGGAGTCTCGCTCTGTTGCCCAGGCTGGAGTGCAATGGCGAATCTCGGCTCACTGCAAGCTCCCCTTCCCGGGTTCAAGCCATTCTCCTGCCTCAGCCTCCCGAGTAACTGGGATTACAGGAGCCTGCCACCACGCCCAGTTAATTATTGTTATTATTTTTTTTGTATTGTTAGTAGAGATGGGGTTTCACTGTGTTAGCCAGGATGGTCTCAATCTCCTGACCTTGTTATCCGCCAGCTCGGCCTCCCAAAGTGCTGGGATTACAGGCATGAGCCACCAGCCCCCGGCCACGCCTAGCTAATTCTTGTATTTGCTTTTTGTTTTTTTTTTTTTTTTCTTTTTTGAGACAGAGTCTTGCTCTGTCACCCAGGCTGGAGTGCAGTGGCTTAATCTCGGCTCACTGAAACCTCTGCCTCCTGGATTCAAGCGATTCTCATGCCTCAGCCTCCCGAGTAGCTGGGATTACAGGAATCCACCACCACGCCCAGCTAATTTTTGTATTTTTAGTAGAGATGGGGTTTCTCCATGTTGACCAGGCTGGTCTCGGACTCCTGACCTCAAGTGATCCGAGCTACTGTGCCTGGCCTAATTTTTGTATTTTTAAATAAAGACGGTGTTTCACTGTGCTGCCCAGACTGGTGTCTTAGGCTCAAGTGACCTACCAGCCTCCTTGGCCTCCCAAAGTGCTGGGATTACAGGTGTGAGCCACTGTGCCTGTCCTGGGAGGAGTGATCTTAATCTTGTCATACTCTGTTCTTTTTTTAGCAGTCTCTTCTCCAGCCCAACCTGATAAAACTTTAGGGAATGGAGATTTTTTTTTTTTTTTCTTAATAGATAAAAAATTGGGAGGCCGCCTGTTTCATGTTACCACTGGGCAATTTCACTTTCCCACAACTTGTGTACTCTAAGTTCTTATACAAATCCATCCTACATTCTTTGTGCTCCAATTGATGATGGCCTTGATGGGTCCTTCAAAGAAACAGGGAAAAGCTGCACACCATCACTGATACTGAGCTCTTGGCGTATTTGACGACTTTTGCTTTCTTGCTGACTGCTTTGACAGGAGCAATGTGTGACTCATCAGGGGCGGCTCCTGAGTCATGGGGTGATAACACAACTCCTGTATCTCTAAGACTCCTCAAATCTGACACTCACACTCACTGGCTTAAGAGTGCAAGAATGAACAACGGAGGATGATTTCAGGAGAGGATTTGTGTCCCCAGATGAATCTGTACTTTGCTTTTATTTCAATTTGACACCTGAACCTTGTTTCTAAATGTTTCACCCGCTTGCTTTCTGACATATAAAGATGTCTTCTAAGTAGTACTGGCTTCACTCAAAGAGGGAGAGGCAGTGCCAACTGAAGAGTGAAATGAGAGATACCAGGAAGGTCCTTCCAGCAATATTGAGTCATCAGAACCAGGGATTTCTTGGGAAGAGGCAGAGATTAGTGAAAAGCTCTTTAGAGACAGACCTGGACTTGAATTTCTGCTCTTCCAGTTAATAGCTGATGGGAAAAGAGGAAGGAAAAGGCTGGTGATAACAGATCTGAGGGGCTCAGGATTGTGTGGGGAATACCCTGTGCCCATAAGAAAGGCCTTGGGCATAATATATGTTTGTATATTGGGGAAAGCTGGGGTAGCATGAGAGGATCATGGAACAGGTGAGGTGTGATAACACCAAAGACAAATGCTAAATACTTTTGTTATGATAATAGGAAGTAAGAAAAAGGATAACTAAATCTGTCTGTCAATACTCAAATGTACTTATTAGATTTAGTACCCTCTTTGTCTCTCTCTTTATGTGTGTGTATATATGTGCATATGTAGTTATACATAAACTATTATATATTGTACATAAATAAATATATATATATATATATAATCTTCTATGAACCCACTGCATACCAAGTAATGTGTTAGATATTGGGAATACAAAGATAAATAAGCCATAGTTTTAGTACCTTAAGTTTGCACACCACTTTGTATCTTTCAAGGTATTTTTGCATAGATTATTTCATTCTATATCTTCAGAAAGTTATTACAGAGAGATATTAGTCTAGCTTAGGTATACTGAGTCATAAGAGTCTGTAGGGGAATGGTGTAAGAAGTGATGCCCTGTACCTTGGTCTGGCACCTTTCCATGTGACTTCAGAAAAACTGTAGAGCTAAAATGTCTAGGAAAATCAGAACTGTACCACAGGTGAGGATTAACAGGTACTAGAAGGTATAAATTATGGAGCCTTGTGGATGTAGAAGAAAAAGGTGTCTCCCTCTATAACTTTTCTGCAATGTCCTTTCCCCTAGGGAAAGAATCTTGCTCCCTTGAGGAAGTGCCAGGACATCCGTGAGTCCATGAGCAGAATCACATTAACTGCATGTGTTTCCAGTTGCGGGTTGTACAGAGAACTCTCCTGAATAATTATGTGAGACTCATTCTCATTCCAAGTGGTAAAATTAGGATTTTTTAAAGCACTTACGTGGACTAATTTTCATATAAGACTTGCAAGGTCAATCAGCATTTACATTCTTAAAACAAGCTATGTAGACAGACTCTCAGGAAGGCATTTTTCCAAATGAAGGGGAAATGGAGAAACAAATTTTGAAAAAAAGTCATTGGAGATATTATCCATTATCATTAAATATAGATACACAGTATAGAAAGCAATTAATGTTATTTTTGATTCCTGGCAGAACTTGAGATGTTGGTTTGTCTGACTGCTATAGGACATCAGTGAGTGAAACTGGACCTCATTAAGGAGGTGAAAGGAAGAACAAAAACTGCCAACACAACAAATGGAGCCCATTGGTATAGATTGTTAATGTACTTTGTCATATTACAGTGGGAACTGTATGTCCGTGCTTATGAAGAGAATAGAGGGAAAGCAGGGCTCTCAGCTAGGATGTAAGTGGTTGTGATGTGAGTTTTATGAGAGTTCAGTAAAGAGTGGTCCCTGGAAGGCAGCCATTAAAATTGAGTTTGCCTTTAGCATAAACAGATTCAAGCAACAAAGTTTAGTGAAACTTTTTTTTTTTTTTCAAATACTGTATGGAAAATGTTAGAGCAAATAAAATTTAAATTAGCAGTATTTATTTAATTTAGTTTAGGAGCTAAGAAAATACATCCTATGTAAATAGGTCCTATAAATTGGGTATGTAAATCCCTTCTTGAAACCCTTTCCATGGCTTCTCAAAGATTTTAAGAGAAAAACCCCACTCTTGACTATGGTCCCTTCACTAGGTTTCAGCAGTCCTGGTTTTGTTGCAATTCCTTAACATGGCAAGGTCCTTTCTGCTTGAGAGGGTGGTCTTCACTAATCTCTTTTCAATCTGAGTTTTGCATCATTCTTCAAATTTTAGCTTAAATGTCACCTCTTCAGGAAAGCCTCTCTTGGCTAAGTTGTATTCCATTTTACCTCCTTGTTTTATTCTTATTTCAGCCCCATGTATTTCCTCCAGTACTTCTTATAATTTTTCTTATTTGTTAATTTTCTTGCTTTTTAGGGGCCTATATCTTCCATATCAAATTATAAAATTTGTAAGACAAAATTCTGTGTTTTCTTCTCCAGTGTATTTCCTGTGTTTAGTAGAGTCACTGGTAATAGTAGACACTCAACATATTTTGGGAAAGACAAGAATGAAAAATGCCAGTTATTCATATTCCAGCTTGCAACATTGAATACAGAGGACCCAGGTTGTGAAATTTATTTCACTGAATGTATTCAAAGCAGACATAGGGCAGACTAGGACAAAAATAATGCTCTGTGTACACAGCAATTAGTATGGTGTTGATGTGTTCATTAAAATGTCTGATAAAGCTTTCATTACAAAAACTCTGGGGACGTTTTGTGAGCTAATTTTTAAAAATGCCATTTTAGATCTATAGGATCTGTTACAATAAATTACTTAAAATCCAGAAAGGAAATGTGCTTGCTTCCTGTGTCATATCTTCCTAGCTCACTGGAACACTGAGAAAGTGAGAAGAGTAATAGTGTGTGGAAAGCATCCAGGCCAGGTCCTCATGTTGCCTTAAACCTTCTTTGCTCCATATGACAGGCATTGGCAATATAGTGCTGAAGAGAGCCAGGATTCTTGACCTCACATAGTTCGTAGTCTCAAGTTTTATTGGTATTTTCCTTTTAGGCCTTTGTTACTTGCCCAATGGCATCTACTTGAGACAAAATTTTCCATAAATGACCTTGGTTATTTCCCAGTGAATGTCTTGAAGCATTTTTAGTCTGATCTCTCCAGACATTTCTTTAGTGTTCACCTTTGTCATCTTGTTCCAACACTACATGTCTAGTAAAATTTTAACTGAATGTCAGTATTTGGGAAAAAATACACTTTGAAATAATAGGATGCTCATTATTGGCATTGTGATTTTTTTTTTTTAAATTGGAAAAATAGAATAACTAGCTGTGTGACGTTCGGCTTTGGAAAAATAATGGTTATGGTACAAACTCCTAGCATAAGTCTGTCTCCCACATTGGTGTGAAGTGCCTAAAATTTAAACAACAGAGTAAATATAAAGCAAAAGCCACTGTATATTTTAGATGGAAAGCCTTCTAAAATGCAGCATATATTATATAAGTTAAACCTCTCAATACCAAAACATAGAAATCACTTAGAATTTATTTTCACCTCTTATATTTAAAAGTAGAATATACTGACAATATTGTTATAAGTGTCAGTTGTCATAATGTTTTTTTAACTTTATGATAGCTCCTAGGAATTTTGAGATGTGAAGGACACTTTTATTCCTTAACAATACACCCATTTTTTTTCTATTTATTTATAGTATTATTGTGTCTGCTTTTCATATTTTTTCTGCTTCTTTCCACATGTACCCTTTTTGCAATATAGAACCAATATTGCCTACGGAGACTCCCTCTTTTTTATCTCATATTTTCTATTTGTAGCTTGTAGTGATTTTGCCCTTAAAGTAAGGAGTAACTCTTAAATGAAGGCATGAGATGCTTCTGTACCTGAGACATATAAACTTTAAGAAATGGATTGTACAACATTAATTTTGTTCCCCTAGAGACCTTTTATTTACATACTTATCTCGTAAGCTGTATTCTGGACAGTCGAGTTCACTGGATAGAAAAGTTCTATATGAGAGGCACATGACTGTATGTTAGCTCTCTGCTTCTCCAAGCTTGGTTTTTGTTTCTAATCATTTTAGTTCAAAATTACTTCTAATACTTTTATTCATATTTCATGTAGCTAATTCCAAATGCCTGAAAAAGTGGTTTATGAAAAGAGAAATACACTCTCCTTAATAATTCTCCAGAACAAAACAAATCATTGTTGCTTTGTGTTTTGGGGAGGTACATGAATAAAAATAAAAAAGAAAATGAACCAATCTCCAGAACATTTTTAACAATGTGAATACACTTAGCATTACTGAACTGTACATTTTAAAAAGGCTGATCATAATTTGGCATTATGTATATTAAATTAAACAAGAAAAGGGAAAAGAAAAAACAAAGAAAAAAGAAGAAAAGAAAATCACTTTGAAAATAAAATGATCCCACTCTAGGAAACAGTAAAAGTATCCAAGAACCAAAAAACCAAAACAAACAAAAATAAAACCCCAGCACACTCCAGAGATATGTCAAAATTGCCTCAGGAAAAAAAAAATAAGGAAAAACAGAGATAATAAGAAAAGTAGCATGCAAGCAAGACAAGTCTAATTATTTAATTATAGAATTTAGAATAATGCTTTAACTACATTATTTTGAGTAGCTATCAAGATAGTAGTAATTACTTAACCACAGTGTCCAGAATTACATTATTATAGTATTTCAGTGATGTTAGAAGTTTACAAAATGCTGTGTAATACACAAAATTTAAAAAAAATTAATGAGAATTTCTCTCTTAAGAGGTTTGATGAGAGAATAACATAATTCAATTTGAAAAGGAGAGAAGGAAATTATCGGAAGAAGAAATTGTGAGATTTTATTCCTTTTGCCACTTATAGAGTCATTAATGCTATGGCAAGGAAAGTCATTAAAAAAGATAAAATGACAATTAAATGCAGATATAGGAATTAAATTTAGAAAAGAATTTGCGTGACATCAAAATAAAATTTCCTTGCTCCACATTAAAACCTTTTTTAACTTTTAATTTTGAAATATTTCCAGACCTACAAAACACTTCCAAAAATGGCATAAAGAATTCTTTCACCCATCTTCTTCATATGTTAACATCTTATATAACCATAATAAAACCATCAAAGCTAGGAAATTAATATTGATATATTACTATCAACCAACCTACAGTCCTTATTCAAATTTCTCCAATTTTCCAACTAGTATTCTTTATCTGGTCCAAGACCCAGTCCTGAATCCCCAAACTGCGTTTAGTTGTCATGTCTCCTTGGCTTTGGAGAATATGGGCAGTTCTTCCATCTTAGCTTTCTATTCTCGATATTGGTATCTTCTAAGAGTAATAGTATTTTACAGAATAAATATATCTCAATTTGAATTTGTCTGATGTTCTCATGTTCAAATTCATATTATTCACTTTTATTAAGAATAGTGAAGTGATTTGTGTTTATCTCAGTGCATATGTGTGTGAGCGCACGTGCATGCACACATTCTTACATACAATTTATATCTCTTTCTATATCTATCTGCACTTTAAAAAATATATGTTCGTACTGATACATCCAATTCTAATCCAAAAACGTAGGTCCATTCTAACTTTCTCTCTTACCTTACTTGTAAATTCTTCTGGCAATGAGGTATTTGACTCTCCTTACACACGATATACTTACTTCTTTGCTAAATCCTAAATAACACAAGTAGTTTTATAATTGTTATCTATATCCTTATGAAAAACAAGTTTATTACTAAGAGTACAATATTTGTATCTTTGCTCAAATAATATATAATGAAAATACTATTTTTCATGGATACTTAGGTTAGTCTAACTCTAATACATTTTATAATTATTTTATATCAAAAACAACATTTTGAGGAAAAAAGCCTCATGATGTGACTGATTATTATCTTTCTTTTTTAAAATTATCATTTCAATTATTTTTGGGAAACAAATGGTGTTTGGTTACATGGATAAGTTCTTTAGGTGTGATTTCTGAGATTTTGGTGCATGCATCACCCAAGCAGTGTACACTGCACCTGATATGTAGTCTTCTATCCCTCACCCCTTACCCACCTTCCCCCGCAAGTCCTCAGAGTTCATTATATCATTCTTATGCCTTTTGTCCTCATAGCTTAGCTCTCACTTATAAGTGAGAACATACGATATTTGGTTTTACATTCCTGAGTTACTTCACTTAGAATAATGTTTCCAACTGCATCCAGATTGCTGTGAATTTCAACCTGCCATCCAGGTTGCTGTAATGTCATCAACTCATTGGTTGAAGGACACTTAGATTGGTTCCATATCTTTGCAATTGTGAATTGTGGTGCTAAACATGCATGTGCAAGTGTCTTTTTCATATAATGACTTCTTTTCCTCTGAGTAGAATCCCAGCTGTGGGATTGCTGGATTGAATGGTAATTCTACTTAGAGCTCTTTAATGAATCCCCATACTGTTTTCTATAGTGGTTGTACTAGTTTACATTCCCACCAACAGTGTAAAAGTGCTCCCTTTTCACCATATCCACACCAACATCTATTATTTTTTGATTTTTTAAATTATGGTCAGTGTCGCAGGAGTAAGGTGATATTGCACTGTGGTTTAGATTTGCATTTCCCTGATAATTAGTGATGTTGAGCATTTTTTCATCTGTTTGTTGGCCAATTGTATATTGGCCAATTCTTTAGAGAATTGTCTACTCATGTCTTTAGCCTACTTTTTAATAGGATGATTTAGGTTTTTTCTTGCTGGTTTGTTTGAGTTCCTTATACATTCTGTATATTAGTCCTTTGTCAGATGTATAGATTGTGAAGATTTTCTCCCATTCTGTGCGTTGTCTGTTTACTCTGTTGATTACTTCTTTTGCTATGAGGAAGCCTGTTAGTTTAATGAAGTCCTATCTATTTATCTTTGTTTTTCTTGCATTTCCTTTTGCTTCTTGATCATGAAGTCTTTGCCTAAGCCAATGTCTAGAAGAGCTTTTGTGATGTTATCTTCTAGAATTTTTATGATTTCAGGTCTTCGATTTAAGTGTTTGATCCATCTTGAGTTGATTTTTATATAGAGTGAGAGATGAGGATCCAGTTTTATTCTGTATATGGCTTGCCAATTATTCCAGCACCATTTGTTGAATAGGGTGGCCTTTCCCCACTTCATGTTTTTGTTTCCTTTGTCGAAGATCAGTTGGCTGTAAGTATTTGGCTTTATTTCTGGGTTCCCTATTCTGTTCCATAGGTCTATATGCCTGTTTTTATACCAGTATCATGCTATTTTGGTAACTATAGCCTTGTAGTATAGTTTGAAATCAGGTAATGTGATGCCTCCATATTTGTTCTTTTTGCTCAGTACTGTTTTGGCTATGTGGGCCCTTTTTTTTGTTCCATACAAATTTTAGAATTGTTTTTTCTAGTTCTGTGAAGAATGATGATGGTATTTTGATGGGAATTGCACTGAATTTATAGATTGCTTTTGCCAGTATGGTCATTTTCACAATATTTATTCTACCCATCAATGAGCATGGGGTGTGTTTCCATTTGTTTGTATCATCTATGATTTCTTTCAACAGTGTTTTGTAGTTTTCCTTGTAGAGATCTTTTACCTTCTTGGTTAGGTATATTTCTAAGTGGTTCTTTTTTTTTTGTTGTTATCTTTTTGTTTCTTGCAGCTGTTGTATAAGGGGTTGAGTTCTTGATTTGATTCTCAGGTTGGTGGCTGTTGGTATATAGCAATGCTACTGATTTGTGTACATTGATTTTGTATCCTGAAACTTTACCGAACTCATTGATCATATCTAGGAGTTTTTTGGATGAGTCTTTAGAGTTTTCAAAGTATACATCTTATCATTGGCACATAGGGACAGTTTGACTTCCTCTTTACTTATTTCGGTGTTTCTTTCTCTTGTCTGATTGCTCTGGCTAGTACTTCCAGTACTATGTTGAATAGAAGTGGTGAAAGTGGGCATCCTTGCCTTGTTTCAGATCTCAGGGAAAATGCTTTTCACTTTTCCTCATTTAGTATAATGTTGGCTGTGGGTTTGCCATAGATGGCTTTTATTACCTTCTATGCCAGTTTTGCTGAGGCATTTAATCATAAAGGATGCCAGAATTTGTCAAATCCCTTTTCTGTATCAATTGAGATCATCACATGATTTTGGGTTTACTTCTCTTTATGTGGTGTATCACGTTTATTGACTTGTGTATGTTAAAACAACCCTGCATCCCTGGTATGAAATCTACTTGATCATGGTGGATTATCTTTTTGAAATGCTGTTGGATTTGGTTAGCTAGTGTTTTGTTGAGGATTTTTGCATCCATGTTCATCAGGGATATTGGTCTATTGTTTTCTTTCCTTTGTTATGTTCTTTCCTGGTTTAGGTATTACAGTAATACTGGCTTCATAGAATGATTTAAGAAGGATTCCCTCTTTCTCTATCTTTTGGAATAGTTTCAGTAAGATTGTTACCATTTCTTCTTTGAACGTCTGATAGAATTCACGTATGAATCCATCTGGTCCTGTACTTTTTTCTTGGCAATTTTATTATTACTGTTTCAATCTTGCTACTTGTTGGTGGTCTGTTCAGCGTTGCTGTTTCTTCCTGGTTTAATATAGGATGGTTGGGTGTTTCCAGAAATTTATCCTTCTTCTCTAGGTTTTCCAGTTTATGTAGATAAAGGTGTTCATAGTAGCCTTACATGATCTTTTGTATTTCTGTGGTATTGGTTGTAATATTAGTATATCCCATTCTATTTTTAATTGAGCTTATTTGGATCTTCTCTTTTCTTTTCTTGATTAATCTCACTAAAGGTGTATAAATTTTATCTTTACAAAAAAACAAATTTTTGTTTTATTTATATTTTGTATTTTTTTTTGTTTCAATTTTATTCAGTTCTGCTCTGATCTTGTTTATTTCTTTTCTTCTGCTGGGTTTGGGTTTGGTTTGTTCTTGTTTCTCTGGTTCCATGAGGTGTGATCTTAGATTGTCTATTTATGCTCTTTCAGACTTTTTGATGTAGGCATTTAATGCTTAACTTTCCTCTTAGCATTGCTTTTGCTGTATCCCAGAGGTTTTGATAGGTTGTGTCACTATTAGTATTCAGTTCAGAGAATTTTTAATTTCCATTGTGATTTCTTTGTTGACCCAAAAAGCATTCAGGAGCAGATTATTTAATTTCCATGTATTCCTTTAGTTTTCAGGGTTCTTTTTGGAGTTAATTTCCAATTTCATTCCATGTAGTCTGAGAGATATAATTTTTATATTTATATTTTTTATATTTTTATATTTTTTATATTCATAATTTTTATATTTTAATTTTTATATTTTTGATATAATTTTTATTTTCTTAAATTTATTGAGACACGTTTTGTGGCCAATTATATGATCTATTTTGGAGAATGTTCCATGCACTGATGAAAAGAATGTATGTCATGCAGTTGTGGGGTAGAATGCTCTGTAAATATCTGTTAAGTCCATTTGTTCTAAGGTATAGTTTAAGTCCATTGTTTCTTTGTTGACTTTCTGCCTAGATGACTTGTCTAGTGCTTTCAGTGGAGTATTGAAGTCACCCTGTATTATTGTGCTGCTAGCTATCTCATTTCTTCCTTTTTTTTTTTTTCTTTGAGATGGAGTCTCACTCTGTCTCCCAGGCTGGAGTGCAGTGGTGCCATCTCAGATCACTGCAAGCTCCGCCTCCCGGGTTCACGCCATTCTCCTACCTCAGCCTCCTCGAGTAGCTGGGACTACAGGCGCCCACCACCACGCCCAGCTAATTTTTTGTATTTTTTTAATAGAGACAGGGTTTCACTGTGGTCTCGATCTCCTGACCTCGTGATCTGCGCACCTCGGCCTCCCAAAATGCTGGGATTACAGGCGTGAGCCACCGCGCCCAGCCTATCTCATTTCTTAAGTCTAGTAGTAATTGTTTTGTAAATTTGGTAGCTCCAGTTTTAGTGCATATATATTTAGGATTGTGGTATTTTTCTGTTGGACTAATCCTTTCATCATTATATAATGTTGCTCTTTGTCTTTTTAAACTGTTGTTGCTTTAAAGTCTGTTTTGTCTGATATAAGAATAGCTACTCTTGTCACTTTTGGTTTCTGTTTGCAGGGAATATCTTTTTCTACCCCTTCATCTTAAGTTTGTGTGCATCCTTATATGTCAGATGAGTCTCTTGAAGACAGCAGATATTATACTGGGTTGGTTGATTTGTATCCATTCTGCTATTCTATATCTTTTTAGTGGAACATTTAGGCCGTTTACATTTAGCATTAGTATTGAGATGTCAGGTACCATTCCATTCATCATGCTGGTTCTTGCTGGAATATCTTTTTTTTTTTTTCATTGTGTTATTGTTTTATAGGCCCTGTGACATTTATGTTTTAAAGAAGCTATATTTTGGTGTAATTTGAGGTTTTGTTTCAATACTTAGAATTCCTTTTAGCGTTTCTTGCAGTGCTGGCTTGGTAGTGGCAAATTACTTCTGCATTTGATTGTCTGAAGAAGACTTTATCTCTCCTTCATTTATGAAGCATTATTTCACCGGATACAAAATTCTTGGCTGATAATTATTTTATTCCAGGAGGCTAAAGATAGGATCTCAATCTCTTCTGGCTTGTGGGGTTCCTTCTGATAAATCTGCTGTTAATCTGACATAGGTTACCTGATGCTATTATCTCACAGCTCTTAAGATTCTTTCCTTCATCTTTGATTTTAGATAACCTGATGACTGTGTGCCTAGGTGATGATTTTTGGTGATGAGTTTCCCAGGTGTTCTTTGAGCCTCTTATATTTGGATGTCTAGGTCTCTACCTATACCAGGGAAATTTTTCTCAATTATGCCCTCGAATAAGTTTTCTAAACTTTTATTTTTCTCTTCTTCCTCAGGAACACCAGTTATTCTTATGTTTGGTCATTTGATCATTTAACATAATCCCAAATTTCTTGGAGGCTTTGTTTATTTATTTTATTCTTTTTTTTTGTCTTTGTCAGAGTGGGATAATTCAAGAGCCTTATCTTTGAGTTCTAAAATTCTTTCTTCTACTTGTTCTATTCTATTGTTGAAACTTTCCAGTACATTTTGTATTTCTTTAGTGTGTCTTTCATTTCCAGAAGTTGTGATTGTATGTGTGTTTTTTTTTTTTTTTTAAATGGTATCTATTTCTCTGGAGACCTTTTCATCCATATCCTGTAATTTTAAGAATATTTTCTAAGTTGTTTTTTTACCTTTCTCTGTTGCCTCCTTGAGTAGCTTAATAATCAACCTTCTGAATTCCTTCTCTGGCAATTCAGAGATTTCCCCTTGGTTTGGATCTATTGTTGGAGATCTAGTGTGATTTTCTGGGGGGGTTGTTATAGAACTTTGTTTTGTAATATTACCAGAACTACTTTTCTGGTCCCTTCAGATTTGGGTAGACTGTTTCAGTGGAAAGATCTTAAAATCAAGGGCTTCTGCTCAGATTCTTTTGTCCCACAGGATCAATGACATGGCATTATTCCCATTCCTCTAGGGATGGGGCTTCCTAAGAGCCAGACTGCAGTGGTTGTTATTGCCCTTTTGAGTCTAGCCACCTAGCAGGGTTACCAGGCTATATGCTGGTGCTAGGAAATGTCTATAAAGAGTTCTGTGACCCATGTTCAGGTCTCCCAGCTGTGGATACCAGCACCTGCTCCAGTGGAGGTGGCAGGGGAGTGAAGTGGACTCTGTGGGAGTCTTTGGTTGTAGTTTTGCTTTGGGTGCTGGTTTTCTCAAATGCTGATTATGCAAGCAGTAAAGTTGTCAGGTGGACAGACTCAGGACCTCTGGCTAGCCAGCATGTTGCAGGTGGTTGAATTTACTGTCGTTTTCTCCTTTTTGGAGCATGATTGTTCTGTTGTGAGTTGCTGTAGTGGCTTGAGTTGGTTGGCTCCAGCAGGAGGTGGTGCTTTCAAGAGATTACCAGTTGCGGTAGTAGAAGAGGATATAATCTTGCCTTATGTTGGCCAGGATGTGTACTTGGATTTCTCAGGAGATGGGTGGGGCCATTGGTTTCCCAAGAGTTTATATCTTTTGTCTTCAGCTACCAGTGCAGGTATTGAAAAATGATCAGGTAGGGGAAATGTTAGGCTTGTCTGAGCTCATACTCTCCTTGGGCAGGACTTGCTGCAGCCACTGTAGGGGTTGGGGGTAGTGGATTTTTAGGCCACTGGAGTTATGTTTCCAGGGGATTATGGCTGCAACTGCTGCATCATACTGATCAACAGGGAAGTGGGGGAAAGCCATCAGTGACAGGCCTTACCCAGCTCTCATATTGCCAGCCAGGACAGTCTCACTCCCACCATGTCACCTCCAACCTCCCTGAGTTTATATTCAGGCAGCCAGCCAGCTGAGATCTTGCCCCAGGCTACAAGCCTCCCTGCTGAGAAAGCAAGCAGGGATCTCAGGCCTGGACCCTCCCTGTCTGCCTGTACCTACTGCTGCAGCTTCTGCATTCATATCTGCACTTCTTGTTCATCCCTTGGGATTCTCTTCAGGAAAATTTGTGCTCAGTCGAAATTATTACAAAGTTCAGCTAGGAGCTTCCTTCACTCTGTGGCCCCTCCCCTATTCCACTAGCTGCCTTCCTTTCCCAAGGACCTCTGTGAGATAAGGCCAGAATGGCTTCCCTGAACTCCAGCTAGGGACTGGTAGTACCTACAGGGCTCTTCCTGCTGCTGCTTCTACATTTCACTCACCTCCCTATATCTGTTTCAGCTCTAAGTAAGCTTAAACCCTCCTCCCGTGATCTGGATTTTCAGGTTACTCAGTGTGGATGTGTATTAGGAGGCTGACTTTCCCCCGCCTCACATTTTGGGAACTCACAGTTTTTTGGCTGTCTCGCTGTGTTTGCAGTGGCAAGCTGTTTCTTTCAAAGGGTCTGTGATTTTTTTGGTTTTCCTGGTATGTTCCTGCAATGGTTCTTGGAGCAAAAGTTCAGAATGTGAGTCTCTAGATGCTTTTCTGTCTCTCCAAGTAAGAGCTGCACATCAGTCCTGTCTCCTATCTGCCATTTTCCCAATAGTCCTGATTATCATTTCTAAAAACAGAGTGAATGCACCTATATGGTTGAGGTAGCATCTCTCAATACTTCTTCATTTATATCTCATTTGGTTTTAAATTTTTTACCTACCATAGTGTCCATATTAGATACTTTCTTGAAAAAATCCTTGAGGATTCAATTTAAACTCGAGGCCAAAAGAAAATTTACTTGTTATTTTAAAATATTTATTCATATAATTTACAAAATAAATTTTAAAGATTAGTTTGGAGAAACATAGGATAAAGTGAGACTATGATTTATACAATTTTTTTCCTGTTTATAGAAGTAATAAATATATATTGTATAAGACTGGCAAAGAAAAACATTTTAGAAGCCAGTAAGTAATCGTTTAAATATCATCATCTAGAGATAGCTACTGTTAACATTCTTTGTATGGATATACGAATAGCTATATTTGTAATTTTGAATCATACTCTTTTCACTTTATATTACTGTGTAAGCATTTTCATTGTTCCTAAATATTTTCAAAAACTATGATTTTCAGTGGCTGAATATTATTCCATCAAATTGCATAATTTATTTAGCTATTCCCTAATGGGGATTTAGGCACTTCTCAATTTTGGGGCTCTTATAGAAAGGACTTCATTGAATGCTTTGCTCCCATTATAAAAAATTACATGCAGTAATGGCAAACTGGGGGTTAATGTAGTTAAAGTGTAGTAAACAAAATTTTAAAAATGGTCTGGACTCCTTCAGGAGAAAACCACTGATGATACTAAAGAGAATTACTGTAAAAATGAGAAAAGTGGATAAGATAAATTTACACCAGATGCCAAGGACTATACAGTAAGTTTGTTCTTCACTGAGCAGATGGGAGGTAGAATGTGTTGACCCTTACTACACAGTTTCTGTGAAAGCAATTTTTGGATCTATCAGTTTTTACTGTTTAACAAACCACCTCAAAGTTTAGTGGCTTAAAACATTACACTTAAATTTTTAAATCTCACAATTGTATGCATTGGTAAGTCAGTTTTTCTCATCTGGGCTGGTTTGGGTTAACCTGGATGGTCTAGAATGGTTTTGTTACATATCTGGTACTTTAGCTGGGACATCTGGAGCCTCTTCCCATATGGTCTCTTACCCTTCATTGAGGCTATCCTGTGCTTATTTATAAGGTATCACAGAGGTTCACCACACAAGGGAAGCCCAGCCCTAATCAGCAAGCACTTTTCAAGCTCTGCTTTATATTTGCTGATTTCCCATTGGCTAAAGCAAACAATATATCTAATATGAGACCTGAAGTGTACGGAAATAGACTCCACTAGATTTTCTAACGGGAGCAATGGCAAAGTTGCATTGCAAAGGGGTATGCGTATTGTAAGCATGGAAGAATTATTGCATCTATTTTTCCAAAGAATCTGCCACACTTAGTGTGCTATATAGGCAAGATAAGCGATATATAAATTCTATGAGCAGATAGTCTAGCAGAGTACATCGAAATTGAAGAATGTATAAAATAACTTCTCAAGAGTTTACTAACTTTTCAAGAAGACTGTTTCTTCTTTTATTTCATTTAATTTCACCTTTAGTAAGAAAAATTTGAGTAGATAATAACTACTAGTAGTTAAACCTTCCCTTAAAAGTGTACATTATCTTTATGATATCTTTGAGGCATTTTAGTTTGTGAATATTGCTCCTTTCTACAGAAAGGTATAAATGTCACCATCAACCTCAAACTCATGTTCACTCAACAACATTTAACAAACATCGAACTTCCATCATATTGAACATTGCAAAAATGAAGATAGAAAGGCATGTTCCTTTCTCTTAAGAGGTGCATGGTTTTGTAGGATATGGTAAGCAGAATCATGGCTGCTTCAAAATGTACTAACCCCTAAAATTTGTAATTGTGTTTCTTTCTTTACATGGCAAAAAGACCTTGCATTTGTGATTGATGTTAAGGACTTTGAGATTGGAAGATTATTCTGGATTATTTGAATGAGTCCAACCCAATCACATGATTCCTTAAAGGCTGACAACTTTTCCCAGCAGAGATCAGAATGAGAAGTGACATTGTTGGCTTTGAAAACAGAGTAAAGAGGCCATGAGCCAAGGAAATCAGGTGTCCTCTAAAATCTGGAAAAAGCATGGAAGTGCTTCTTTCCTAGAGCCTCCAAGAAGGACTGTGGTTTTTTCAACACCTTGACTTTAGTCCAGTGAGGACCATGTTGGACTTGGTAATAATAAATTTGTGTTGTTTTAGCCCACTAAGTTTGTGGTAATTTGTTGCAGCAGCCATTGAAAGCTGATGTATATGGAGACAGATATGTAAATCAATAATGGTTGTAAAACTGTTTTAATAATAATTTGTTCCTGGTGAAACATCTGAGTTCACAGTAGGAGCTAGCAGAAAACTTTAAGTCAAATTAGGGGAGGCAAGAATGAAGAAGTAGCTGTTGGCATGTTGTAGCCAGCCTCTGAGTTTGCCAAAATTTTCAGACTTGTGTAAATTTTTGAGCATGTATTTGACAAATAGTCACTGATACCTGCCATGAAAGAATATTGGGTAGCATTTTTTCTTATTAACATGGTTTTCCTATGACTAGCTGTGAGATGGGCACCAATAATATGAAAATCTGGATTTATTAAAGAATTGAAATAGGAAAACAAATAAGAAATATTGACTGTCACATTGTTCAGTTCCACAGAGCCTTTGATAATTTAGACATCTTTCATTTCCTCTTCAACCTCTTATTTCCAGGGGTCTCATGTGAATTTCTTCCTGTCCAAAGCTGAACTCATCATCTTCCCACCTCAACCTCCCCTAGTAATCAGTTCAAAATATCTTGTTTCTGACAGGCAGTCCCTTTAAATTTCTCCCATAATGCCAATCAAAGAGTAGGCAAAAGTAAATACTTAAATTTGTTGATGGTCAGTCTGTTCATAACGTTGTTCTGTTTCATTTGTTTGTAGACTTTGGAGTGTATAAGAATTACCTTTGGAGCTTGTTAAGAAAAATTCTGATATGTAAGCCTCAGGCCCAGAGTTTCTCATTCTGTAGGTTGCAATGGAGTCTAGGAGTCTTCAAGTACTCTTAGGATACTCTGACGCAGGTAAACCAGACTTTGAGAAAATGACTCCAGGTTATGACTCAGTGTATTATAAAAGCATAAAGGAAATTCATGAAATACATACAGATGATACATACAAAGATTTTAAAAGTGATATCCTGATTTGGATTAATTGCATACCTTTACTTAAAAGAAAATCTCTTTCCGCTGTCTCATTGTGGTGCATGGAACTTCCATAGCTGTAAGACTAGCCAGCCTAGGAAAGCCTGGGATCTAGAAAATGAAAGTGTTTTACAGATAGGTGAAAACCAGGAGGGAGCAAGATAAGATATCTCTTTGTTGTTTTGGGGAAGGGCAGATGGACTATGAAACCAGAAAGACTATCTGACACCAGGAAGTCTTTCCAGTGTTAAAATACAAAGAAACAAACAGACCCAAATGGATGAAGGTATTCTTAACCAAGGACTAACCAGGGTTCAGGATGTGGCATGCGGAAGCGAGAATGAAAGAATAGATGAAGGATGGTGATCTAAGTATTAAAAATGCTAGATTAGACCAATGGAACAGAACAGAGTCCTCAGAAATAATACCACACATCTACAGCCATCTGATCTTTGACAAACCTGACAAAAACAAGAAATGGGGAAAGGATTCCCTATTTAATAAGTGGTGCTGGGAAAATTGGCTAGCCATAAGTAGAAAACTGAAACTGGATCCTTTCCTTACTCCTTATACAAAAATTAATTCAAGATGGATTAGAGACTTAAATGTTAGACCTAATACCATAAAACTTTAGAAGAAAACCTAGGTAATACAATTCAGGATATAGGCATGGGCAAGGACTTCGTGTCTAAAACACCAAAAGCAACGGCAACAAAAGCCAAAATTGACAAATGGGATCTCATTAAACTAAAGAGCTTCTGCACAGCAAAAGAAACTACCATCAGAGTGAACAGGCAACCTACAGAATGGGAGAACATTTTTGCAATCCACTTACCTGACAAAGGACTAATATCCAGAACCTACAAAGAACTCAAACAAATTTACAAGAAAAAAACAAACAACCCCATCAAAAAGTGGGCAAACGATATGAACAGACATTTCTCAAAAGAAGACATGCATATAGCCAACAGACACATGAAAAAATGCTCGTCATCACTGGCCATCAGAGAAATGCAAATCAAAACCACAATGAGATACCATCTCACACCAGTTAGAATGGCAATCATTAAAAAGTCAGGAAACAACAGATGCTGGAGAGGATATGGAGAAATAGGAACACTTTTACACTGTTGGTGGGATGGTAAACTAGTTCAACAATTATGGAAAACAATGTGGCGATTCCTCAAGGATCTAGAACTAGAAGTACCATGTGACCCAGCCATCCCATTACTGGGTATATACCCAAAAGATTATAAATCATGCTGCTATGAAGACACATGCACACGTATGTTCCTTGTGGCACTATTCACAATAGCAAAGACTTGAAATCAACCCGAATGTCCATCAGTGACAGACTGGATTAAGAAAATGTGGCACATATACACCATGGAATACTATGCAGCCATAAAAAAGGATGAGTTTGTGTCCTTTGTAGGGACATGGATGCAGCTGGAAACCATCATTCTCAGCAAACTATCGCAAGAACAGAAAACCAAACACTGCATGTTCTCACTCATAGGTGGAAACTGAACAATGAGGTCACTTGGACTCGGGAAGGGGAACATCACACACCGGGGCCTATCATGGGGAGGGGGGAGGGGGGAGGGATGGCATTGGGAGTTATACCTGATGTAAATGACGAGTTGATGGGTGCTGATGAGTTAATGGGTGCAGCACACCAACATGGCACAAGTATACATATGTAACAAACCTGCACGTTGTGCACATGTACCCTAGAACTTAAAGTATAATAATAAAATAAAAGAAAAAAGAAAAAACATGCTAGATTAGGATAGTTTCCAGGTAGGTATCAGGAATGAAGTTAGTGGGATATTAGGATTCAGGGTCAGAAAAATCCAACAATTTGTGGAATGCAGTACAAGTTTAGAAAGAGTTATTCAGTTCTGGAATACCAAGGTCAGAGTAGAATTAGAAATTAGCAATAGTTCTCCGTTCTGATGTAGCAGATTACTGCCATAGAGCTTTTTTATATACTTTTATCTTTTTTTTTTTGAGATGGAGTCTGGCTCTGTCACCCAGGCTGGAGTGCAGTGGTGCAATCTCGGTTCACTGCAAGTTCCGCCTCCCGGGTTCATGCCATTCTCCTGCCTCAGCCTCCTGTGCAGCTGGGACTACAGGGGCCTGCCACCACACCTGGCTAATTTTTTTTTGTATTTTTAGTAGAGACGGGGTTTCACCGTGTTAGCCAGGATGGTCTCGATCTCCTGACCTCGTGATCTGCCCGTCTCGGCCTCCCAAAGTGCTGGGATTACAGGCGTGGGCCACCGCGCCCGGCCCTATACTCTTATCTTTGGACAAAAGGCTGACTTTGATGATTAGGGAGGCATGCGAAAGAAAATCATCAGGAAAGACATTCCCAAGACATTTGTCTAAGTTTTGCTTCAGGTGTACAACACTATTCACATAAGATATCAAACCAGTCAAATATCACCTTTTTATTTTTAATCACTTTATCCACCCTTTCCCCATGTCAAGAAGAAATAGCAATGATTTTATTTCTAGTGTAGCTAATACTACACTTAACATTGAATTATGGCATTTTCCCACAAGACTTGTTTCAACTACTGGACTCTTTATTTCTTAAGGTCAGAAGCTTTATTTATCTTGCTTTCCATTTTACTTACACAGTGCCTTGAGCATAGATGTTCAACAGATGTTTTATTAATATGTGAAAAAATATGTTAGCTAATTCAAATAAATAAACAGTCTTTTAAGATTAAAATCTGCATTCTTATCACTATCAGAATGGATGTGTTATTGTAAATGAAGTATGAGGAAAAATCAAGGTCAAAGGTAGCAGAGTATTTAGCAATAAAGAGCATAGAAAAGATGGAAGGAAGAAAAGAAGAGAAAGAGGGAAGAAAGGAAGAAAGAAAAAGGGATGCCAGGAATAGGAAGTGACTTTTTTTGACCTTTGAAACTATTCATCATTGTATTAACTAACCACATCCCTTAATCTCTTCCTATGTTGTCAAATATATGTTTTTCTTATTTTTGTATGTATTTTAAATTTGACAGTGCTTTCTTACAACTTGATATTTATCACTTTCATTTCCTTTAAGGAAATGTGTGTTACTCAATCTCTTTATTCATCACTAATTTTCCAAGACTTGATTTCAGCCAATTTAAGAAATAATTTAAATTTCAAAATATCTGGGTCAGTAGAAGAATTCTTAAAGTTAATATAATTTCCTCTTCCATAAATGTGTGTGTATGTTTTTTATATTTTAGGCCAAGCTCTGATTTCACAGCTTTCGATGCATATATGCTTACAGTAGCTAAATTCCTTCCTTCTTCCTCCCATGAAAGCTACAATTGCCTTAAAACTAAGGTTTCTACAGCAGATTGTTTTTCACACCCTGAGTAACTCAGCAACATTTTATTATCGGGACTTAAAAGGAGGGTATTCAAGATGCATGACATATCATTTGACTGTTCTCTTTAGTAATGAGCCCGTTCAAGTCTTTTTCCTGTGTTTAAATTGGATGTTTGGTCTTTTTCTTATTTCTATATCCTGGGTACAAGTTACTTGTCAGATATATGTATTGCCAATATACCCTCATATCATTTGACTTGTTTTTTCAATCTTCAGACATAAAGGAGTATCTATTGTATAATTCTGTTTTATGAAGTTCAAAAAGTAGGTAAAATTTACCCAGAAGTAGAATAGTGCCTACCTTTGGTGGGGTAGAGAAGATTGATAATGACTGGGAGCATGCAAGAAGAGGCTTCTCTGGCATTAGTAATATTCTACATTTTTATCTGTATGGAAGTTCCATATGCATATGCATTTCAAAATTTATTCAAGTTCTACATTTAAGATTTGTGCAATTTGTACATATCTCAATACAGAGTAAAAGAAAGAAGAAATCAAATGCATGAAAGAGCCTTTTAAAACACTTATCTTTAGTCTCTGTCAAAAGAGGAGTGCTCAAGTCATTTAAAAGAAGAAGAAGGCCGGGCAGAGTGGCTCATGCTTGTAATCCCAGCACTTTGGGAGGCAGAAGTGGGTGGATCATCTGAGGTCAGGAGTTTGAGACCAGCCTGCCTAACATGGCAAAACCCCATCTCCACAAAAAATACAAAAAATTAGCCGGGTATGGTGGCAGGGGCCTGTAATCCCAGCTACTTGGGAGGCTAAGGCAGGAGAATCGCTTGAACCTGGGAGGCGGAGGTTGCAGTGAGCCGAGATTGAGCCACTGCATTCCCAGCAAAACTCCGTCTCAAAACAAATAAACCAAAACAAACAAACAAACAAACAAAAATAGTCTTCTACTTTTCTCAGTGGTATCAGACCAACCCATGCATACCTGGATATCTCACAGGTATGCTATGTGCCCTGGCTTCAGTGTGGCCCCAAATTAACCCACCATTTTTGGTACTTTAGCTGTATTAACAATAGTTATCTTCCAATGATTCAAGTTACCATATGGGGATATCCAAATAGTCTGTCAAAAGGATTGCATCAGTCAAAGGAACTGGGCTTGTTGAACTCTGGTTTATTTGGTTTGTCTAGGCATATCATAAATCATGTGGTAGGAGCAAACTTCTAGCCATTAAACTATTTCTGGTTAGCACTCTTCAGGGAAATCCTTTTTTTTTTTTTTTTTTTTTCCCTCTTCTTTCACTTAAAATTGGTTTAAAGCTCTCCTTCCTTGTTACATCCAACTTATGGTCATAGATGGAAATGTTATTTAGCCTTTACTGCAACAATGTGTAGAAATCTTTGCCTAAATGAAGGATCTGGTTAGATATCTTTTCTGGGTGACTGCCCTTCTGTTTATTCAAAATGAAGGAGACACACGAAGTTTTAATGTGGCGGTAACTTTTTTCTCTTGTAGTCTCTGTATATACGCTTATACAGTATTAAGCTACCGCCTAAATTTTTCCTTCTTATTTTAAAGAGTTGCAAAAGATATAGTTTCCAGTTTATTGTGAATATTGCCATTGCAAACTAAAGCTATACAACAGAAAGGGAACAATGGACTCCAAATGGAATCTAAATATTATAGTGATATCAAACCCACAATCAAATATTTTAAAAATCTGAACAAAATTTCTTAATAGTTGGCAGTTATTTTTCTTGAACTCATACTGTCATCCATATTTCCCTGTCAGATTTAACCTAATATAATACACTTTATTGCTTGAAAACATTTTATTGTAAGCTTATTTTAATTATTTGCAACAAAAATATATTAATTGAAATTAAAATCTCTATTTCCCATAGTCACAAAACTATGTTAAAATTTTTGTCAGGTTTTAATTATGATAAAAATTGTATTAGTAGTACATAATTGATCAAACCAATATGCAAATATTATAAATTTTGAAAAACATTTAAAGGATTTAAAAAAAATTGTTATTATACTTTAAGTTTTGGGATACGTGAGAAGAACGTGCACTTTTCTTACATAAGTATGCACGTGGCATGGTGGTTTGCTGCACCCATCAACCCGTCACCTACATTACGTATTTCTCCTAATGCTATCCCTCACCTAGCCCCCAACCCCCAACAGGCCTTGGTGTGTGATATTCCCCTCCCTATGTCCATGTGTTCTCATTGTTCAACTCCCACTTACGAGTGAGAACATGCTGTGTTTGGTTTTCTGTTCTTGTGATAGTTTGCTGAGAATGATAGTTTCCAGCTTCATCCATGTCCCTGCAAAGAACATTATCTCATTTCTTTTTATGGCTGCATAGTATTCCATGGTGTATATGTGCCTCATTTTGTTTATCCTGTCTAACGTTGATGGGCATTTGGGTTGGTTCCAAGTCTTTACTATTGTGAAAGTGCCACAATAAACATACGTGTGCATGTGTTTTTGTAGTAGAATGATTTATAATCCTTTGGGTATATACCCAGTAGTGGGATTGCTTGGCAAATGATATTTCTAGTTCTAGATCCTTGAAGAATTTTTTTTGTTTGTTTTGAAAGGAATGATGTGTTTGTGGAGAGAGAGAGGAATATATATATATATATAGAGAGAGAGAGAGAGAGAGAGATACACACACACACACATATATATATACACACACGCACATACAAGCAATATATTTAAATACATTGTATTTGTGGAGATATATATGTAATATTTTAAAATAATAAATTTATTTTATAAATATATACTAAACATAAATATTATATATTAAATATATTTAGTGTGTATTTATTATATGTAAGTAAGACACATATTTCATTTATTTTTATTTATTTATTTATTTATTTTGAGACAGGGTCTTCCTCTATTACCCAGGCTGGAGTGCAATGGAGTAATCTCGTCCCACTGCAACCTCTGTCTCCTGGGCCAAGCAATTCTCCTGCCTCAGCCCCCCGAGCAGCTGGGATTACAGGTACATGCCACCATGCCAGGCTAATTTTTTGTATCTTTAGTAGAGTTGAGGTTTCGCCATGTTGGCCAGGCTGTTCTTGAACTCCTAGCCTCAAGTGATTTGCTCGTCTTGGCCTTCCAAAGTGCTGGGATTATAGGTGTTTGCCACTATGTCCACCCAATTTTATTTCTTTTGTCTGTTTGTTTTTATAGTTGAAAAATACAGATAAACATTTTTAACATAAATAAGTAGATTGAAATAAATTTTAGAATGTTGCTATTTTTAGTTCTTTTGCAGTCTTATGTTAAAAATCACACAGTGAGATATTATTAAAATTGTATTTAAACAGTCAATTAGATTAGAATAGCCTTCAATTTTATTAGAAATAAAAACTTAGAAGTCATCTGACTTGCCAAAAGATTTAACCCAGTCATTAGCCATTAACTTTCTAAGTACTAAAAGGCTTTCCCAAGGCTTGTCAAGTGACAGTTATTCCTGTAACTTTTTCAAGTAAAGGTGCCTTATTTAACTCAGTAAACTCAGAAAGAGTTGGTAAAATAAAAATATCATTTATTTCAATGCATCTATGTCAAAACACATTTTTTAATAAAAAGTAAAATATGTATATATATCTCCATCAAAATGTTTAATTGTAGACTTAAATCTTTCAATTCATGAAAAATGTGCACCTTATAACCTGGCTGAAAAATTCAATTCTCACTGTCAAACAAATTGGACAAAACAGCCTTGCTTTCTGTCACAAAATGTCTAATTTCATTTTTTGATTTAAATTTTAAAAATTGTTATATTTTCCCATGATAACCAGAAATGATTCTGATGGATAAATCAGGGATTGCGTCTTAAAGTAAGTTTGTCACTTAGACTGAGTAAAGTGGCTTCACCTTCAATATTTTGTGCCTAATCCCTCTGAGGACCCTCTCTCAAGAGCAATGTCAGTACGCAGAGGAGGGACAAGGTGGAGCAATGAATAGAAATGGTCTTCATTCCTGCTACCCTTCTCCACAGTGTATCTAAACTCACAACATTCCAGTGTGGGCCAAGTTGTTTTGTCTTGAATTCTGTTCTTAGCACTTGATGGAAATAGGTATACTAAATGCAAGGAAAGACGCAAGCCCTACCATACATTTATGGTGTCTCAATTTAAGAAGTCTTTATAAATATGAATATTTCAAATTGTCCTTTGATAGGCACCATGGAAATTTATACATCAGGACAGTGCACCATGGTGAGACTTTGAATGAATGAAGGCAAGTATACCATTTCTTTTTAAGTAGGAGAAAACTGATTACCAAAGGGCATGTAGTAAAGGAGAATATGTTGGATTCCTAGACTGATTTTCTAATAATAGATTATGTTTACTTCTTGTTTGAAAATAATAGTATGTGTATGTATATACACAAATATATATGTATAATGTGTGAAAAACAAATTAGCTAAGATGATTTTGAATGTTGACCTTTGGTTTTTATTTAAGCTTGACAATAAAGGACAATATTTTGTTATTTTATTACTTTTTTAATGAACAAAGAGGCATACATTTACTTTTCTTCTATTTTTCTTTTACTCTTCCTTTTAAATTTTTATATGTTATATATCACAGGATGTTATAATAGCTCAATAAATATGAAATTTTAAAAACTGACTTGCAGAGTTAAATTTAAAAATTATGGTTTTCTGAAAATGTTACTTTTACTGTCTAGCTAGAGAATAAGGTAGGGGATTCCAGGAAAACAGAATCTGTTTGAAACTGATGTAAGGAAATCCAAAATGGCATTGGATTGTAGATACCAGTACTTTAAAGAAGTTAGTTCACAAATTAAAAGAGAAATGGGTAGAGATACAACTTTTACCTTTTTCATTTAATTTGTTTGATTTATAAAACAAAGTCTTAACTCCAATCAGTTTCTCTGTGCTTGATTAGAGGGCAGGGAAGAGAAGAAAATGCCAGAAGGAGATGATCAAATATTTGTATTAAAACATGGCTTATTAATTCAAATGCATAGTACTGTTTCTAAAAAATATACATTTCTGAAAGTATAAGCTATCCAAACCCATTTGGAAATTAGGAAAAGGGGATAAAAAATTCTCAAGATTACATCACTTAGAAGCTACCACATAATATTTTGTTTCAGTCATTTGCCCATACAAGTATATTTTCATGTAGCTGAAATCATATTGCATATATAATGTGACTTACAGGACTTTTACTTATATTTTACCATAAAACTAAAAATTTTAGAAACCTAATTTTAACAACTGTATAGTGTTCCATTGCATAGATATGCCATAATTTATGTCATTTCCAATTCTTGATCTTTTATTTCTGTTGTAATGAATTTTTTTCACATTTCTGTTTTATACATAGATTTTTTAAAATGGGATTTTTAGAGCAAAAAATCCTGGAGATTTTGAAAGTTTCTATTGCTGAATTCTTTACAGAAAGAATGCTGACCTTATGGAACTGACAGTTCCACCAACAAGATAGGAGAGAGAGAATTTCTTTGTATTCCCATAGCACTGAATGCTAGCTATAAAATGATTTTTATAATGGGTAGGTGAAAATGCATTTCATATTAAAAATGCACATTATTCCTAATTTGTTCACTAATTCTTCTCTCTATGATTGTTGTGTGTGTGTGTGTGCATGCGCGTGTGTTTAGATCATTTATGCTAGAGCAAAAGTATTCAAAAATAACATTATTAAAAATTTTTCCAGGTTTTATAAACATTGATGGATATTATCCAGAAATGTATGGAGATTGAATAAGCAAAAAACAGGCTTAAAATATCCTAGATGTTTAGTACAGATATGATGTAACTCTTTGAAGTATTATTAATTTCAGTAAGTTTCATGCTGAAATTTCTTCATAGTTACTTTCTTTTTATTTGTAATGTAGCCTTCAATGTATGCCATGAGTTTCTCTAAATGCCTTCTCATTGATATACATGTATTAATTACACTGTTATAGGCAGAATAACGAACCCCAAATATTTCCGTGTCCAAATTCCTGTGAAATGTGAACGTGGTATATTAGCAAAAGGGAGTTAAAATTGAAGTGGTATTAAGGCTGCTAATCAACTGACTTTATATTAGGGAGATTATCCTGGATTGTTTGGGTGGGAATAACGTAAATACCAGGGTCTTTAAAAATGGAAGAGGGAGGAAGAAGAGGAGGACAGAATAATATAATGTGAGAAAAACTGAAACTGCAATTACTGGCTTTGAATCTGAAGGAAGTGGGCGATGAACCAAGGAATACAGCCAGTCACTAGAAGCTGGAAAGGCAAGAAAACATATTGTCCCCTAGAGCATCCAGAATAAATGCAGCCCTGCCAACACCTTGCTTTTAACTCAGTGAGACCTATGTCAGACTTCTGGCCTACAGAAATATGGTAAGAAATTTGTGTAGTTTGAACCTAAGTTTGTTGTAATTTGTTACAGTAGCAATATCAAACTAATGCATAAACAAATGCTTTTTTGTGATGCTGTAAGGTTCTAGAATATTACAACTTTCCTTGACTCATAGACTTTTCCTCATTTTATTATCATTCAAATTTCAAATGCTTTTTGCCAAAATACTTATTTATATATTTACCACAATTAGATTTTTTCTCGATAGACCTTAATAATATGAAACAAATATTTATTTATTAATGTCACTTTACATTTTTATGAACATTACTGATGATTTTTGTTTAATATACTTATCAAAATCTATTACCTTTACTATTTCAATTGCCATTTGTGAGATTGGTTCACAGCCCCAGTTATATTCTTTTATGTTTTTACTGGATAGAATTGAGGCCACTATCTGATAAAGTAAAATATCATATTCATTTTTCTCTATACTAGTCAATTAAACCAATATTTTTAAAACATAAACATGATGTAAAAAATGTTCAGGATATGAATGTCTTTAAAAGTCTGTGTTAATAGATTTATTCATTCAGTAAACATTTATTGAATGCTACAATATGGCAAGTTTTTTGTAAAATGCGCTGATGGAGTGATAAAAGGCCAATTTCTTCTCTTAAGGAAATCATAGTTTTATCAAGACAAATTTACAAGAGTAGGAAAATGGCAGGCTAGACTTATGGTCAACAGGCAAAAGGAACATATAGGGAACCCCATTATCATTCCTCCAAGCCATTGTAAATTTTTTAAACTGAACCATCAGTTTTCTTCCTAGTCTCAATATAGTCTATTTTTGAGACAGAAACCAGAGTAATGCATTTCAACATAAGTTGAATCATGACACTCCTAAGCACAAATGCCCCCAGTGGCTTCTCAATTCACTCACAGTAAATGTGGAGTCTGCACAAGACTTACAAGGTGAAAAACCCAACATATCTCTCCCATCTTCCATCACCACTCTGCCCCTGATGAGTTAAAGCACACTAATGCTTTCCAGTTCCTAAAACACACAAAACATGTCCCTGTTTCAGGTTATTTGCACTTACTGTTCTTGCAGTCTGGAACACTCTTCCTCTGGACGTATGGCTGCTTAGTTCCCTCACTTCCTTGAGATTGCTGCTTAAATGTCATTGTGTCATTAAAGATTTTTCCTGACTACCCTGTTTAACAGCAACTATCCCACTAGTCAGGGTGCTCTAGATCCCCTAGCCTGTTTTATTTTTCTGCCATACTATGCATTTTATTTTTACTCATGTGTTTTACTTTTATGTTTATTCTCTTTCATCCCCATTAAGAGGTAAGGTCCAGGAGGAACTGTTATGTTAATGTGATTACTGCTTTCTTTCCAGAGTGTAGAATAACATTTGATACACAGTAGGTGCTCAAATATTTGCTGAATTAATGATTGAAGAGAATCTTATTTAATCTCAAGTTGTCAAAAGATTTCCTGTGGATGTTACATTTGAAATTGGATCTGAAAGGTGACTGAGAGTGTCTCTGAAGGGAGAGAAAAGGGTATTCCAAGCAGAGGAAAAGGCAGGTAGCAAGGCAAGAGGCCATGAGAAAGAACAGCTATGTGAGCCTGTACTGTTCCATATTGCCCAAGTTTTAGGTGTAGAAGGGCAGTGGCTAGAGATGAGGCTGAGGTACATATGACAGGGCTGACCCAGAACAACCTGTGTATTTGTCTGAGGGTTCAGATTTCAATTTTGAATGGGTCGTCAATGATGGGTCTTAAGCAGGATTATGACAGAGTAACATTTGTGTTTTGGAAGATCACTCTGGTGGCCAAGTTTAGAATGGACTGGAACTGAGAAAAGGTAGGGAGAAGAGTAAAGAGAAGGCTGTGATTCCGGCCAAAATTTGGAGCCCTAGTCATTGTGATTATAAGTCCAGAGTTTCTACTTTTACAGATTAACTATCTTCTAACATGATTAGATTCTAAAGAGATGAAAGTTCTCTAAGAATATTTAGCCTTAGCCAGGTGTGGTGGTGCACGCCTGTAGTCCCAGCTACTCAAGAGGCTGAGGCAGAAGAATCTCTTGAATGTGGGAGGCAGAGGTTGCAGCGAGCCGAGATCATGCCACTGCACTCCAGCCCGGGTGACAGAGCAAGACTCTGTCAAAAAAAAAAAAAAAAACAAAAGAAAAAAAGAATATTTAGCCTTACCTTCTTACTTCCAAGAGAATTCATAAATTGTTTCATGTTCATGTCTTATCTTCCCAACTCAGAAGTGCAGATTCTTTGCATTGCCAGTGGAAAGAGGATAAACAGTGAAGATAGATAGATAACTACCTGTCCAGTGCTCGCTTCGGCAGCACATATACTAAGATAACTACCTGTCCAAGACAGTGGAGGTGCAATGGTATTTTATAGAATAAATGAACACATTAAGCATGGTCATGCATAGTCATAGTATTCTGGCTTTGGTATGTAAGGACTTTAGAGGGTGGGGATTCTAGCTTTAGAGGATGGGGAAAGCTTTTCTATTACAAGTATTTGGACAAAATATTTGTTCTGTTTCTGGCTCTGGTTTTATTTTTCAAATTTCTTTTTTATTCTTTTTATTCTTTTTATGTTTTTTATTATACTTTAAGTTCTAGGGTACATGTGCAAAACATGCAGGTTTGTTACGTATGTATACATGGACCATGTTGGTGTGCTGCACCCATTAACTTGTCACTTACATTAGGTATATCTCCTAATGCTATCCCTCCTACCTCCCCCAACCCCACGACAGGCCCCGGTGTGTGATGTTCCCCACCCTGTGTCCAAGTGTTCTCATTGTTCAATTCCCACTTATGAGTGAGAACACGCGGTGTTTGGTTTTCTGTCCTTGCAATAGTTTGCTCAGAATGATGGTTTCCAGCTTCATCAAAGGACATGAACTCATCCTTTTTTATGGCTGCATAGTATTCCATGGTGTATATGTGCCACATTTTCTTAATCCAGTCTGTCATTGATGGACATTTGGGTTGGTTCCAAGTCTTTGCTATTGTGAATAGTGCCACAATAAACATATGTGTGCATGTGTCTTTATAGCAGTATGATTTATAATCCTTTGGGTATATACCCAGTAGTGGAATGGCTGGGTCAAATGGTTTTTCTAGTTCTAGATCCCTGAGGAATTGCCATACTGTCTTCCACAATGGTTGAACTAGTTTAAAGTCACACCAACAGTGTAAAAGTGTTGCTATTTCTCCACATCCTCTCCAGCATCTGTTGTTTCCTGACTTTTTAATGATCACCATTTGAACTGATGTGAGATGGTATCTCATTGTGATTTTGATTTACATATCTCTGATGACCAGTGATGATGAGCATTTTTTCATGTGTCTGCTGGCTGCATAAACTTTTTCTTTAGAGAAGTGTCTGTTCACATCCTTTGTCCACTTTTTGATGGGGCTGTTTGATTTTTCCTTGTAAATTTAAGTTCTTTGTAGATTCTGGATATTAGCCCTTTATCAGATGGGTAGATTGTAAAAATTTTCTCCCATTCTGTAGGTTGTCTGTTCACTCTGATGGTAGTTTCTTTTGCTGTGCAGAAGCTCTTTAGTTTAATTAGATCCCATTTGTCAATATTGGCTTTTGTTGCCATTACTTTTGGTGTTTTAGTCATGAAGTCCTTGCCCATGCTTATGTCCTGAATGGTATTGCCTAGGTTTTCTTCTAGGGTTTTTATGGTTTTAGGTCTAACATTTAAGTAAAGTTTATATGGAACCAAAAAAGAGCCCGCATTGACAAGACAATCCTAAGCCAAAAGAACAACGCTGGAGGCATCATGCTACCTGACTTCAAACTATACTACAAGGCCACAGTAACCAAAACAGCATGGTACTGGTACCGAAACACAGATATAGACCAATGGAACAGAACAGACCCCTCAGAAATAATACCCACACATCTACAACCATCTGACCTTTGACAAACCTGACAAAAACAAGAAATTAGGAAAGGATTCCATATTTAATAAATGGTGCTGGGAAAACTGGCTAGCCATATGTAGAAAGCTGAAACTGGATCCTTTCCTTACACCTTGTTTTTCAAATTTCAAAGAAATCTTTGGTGATAACTCTGCTTTAGGCTGACTTTCCTTACAAATTTCAAAGACATTCAAATCTAGGGAATGCTAGGATATGTCAGTAACTCACGCAGAGGAGAAAGGAGAGAAAATCTTTGAGAAGCAGTCACTCAAGCCTGGGAGTAATATATGCAGTGTTAAATGGTATATAGATTTACAATAACATAGTATGGTATAATCTTTGCCTTAATGATACCTATAATTTAATGAGAGTAAAATAAACAGTATAGTCACTATTATTAAAGCCAGCATTTATTGAGGGCATCTCATATGGCGGGCACAATGATAAGCGATTTTGTAGAGTAATGATTTGGTATTTATGTAAACCTTATGGGATAATTGCTATCATTATTTTTATTTTACAGGTGAGGAAAGTGAGGCTTGGAGAGACTAAGCAACTTGCCTAGTGTTACAAAACTAGAAAGCAACAGAGCCAGTATTTGAACCCAGATCTGTCAACTCCCAAGCCCATATTCTACTATACACAGAGATTTTACCTGAAAACACAAAATTACATATTTAGAAGAATTGTATAAATAAATAGTTTTATATGCATATGCATATTTATCCACTTTGTATTACTGGAGCAATTAAGAACAAGATAATCTTTGCTCCGTTCTAATTGTGCACTTGGCTAAACTCAAATACCAAAATGCAGAAATTACTAACCTTTCTCTGTATTTTAAATTATACTTTAGGGAGTGGGTGGAAGGTTTCTTTCTTTCCTTTTTTTTTTTTTTTTTTTTTTTTTTTTGGAGAGAAAGTGTCTCTCTGTCGCCCAGGCTGGAGTGCAGTGAGTGGTGGGTGGCGGGTGGCGCGATCTTGGCTAACTGCAACCTCCGCTCACCACCGAGCCATCCGCACCCCCCTCTCGCCCCCACCACGTTCAAGCAATTCTTGTGCCTCAGCCTCCGGAGTCGCTGGAACTACAGGCGTGCGACAACATGCCTAGTTAATTTTTTCTGGCCTCAAGTGATCCGCCGGCCTTCGGCTCTGAAAGTGCTGGGATTACAGGGATTACAGCCACCTCCCACGGCCAGGTTCGGGAGTGGGGGGAAGGTTTTAATGGTTTTATCAGATTGTTTTTCCCCGAGAAATAAAAAAAAAAAACAAAAAACAACCCAGAAACAAAAAACCCCACATTTTTTCAAAGTGTATTTGCTTTTCTTTGTTACTTTTATATTGTTAAGTAATATCTGTTATTAAGAAATTTAATTTGTGTAGTACTCTGGGTTGTCATCTGTCTCTTTAAGTAGGCCACTTTGTAAAAATTTGGCATGTACAAAGGTGCATTAACTTTTTTCAGGTCCCCATTTAGTGCGCTGCTGGAGTAATTCATTGGTCTGTTATGCATCCTGGAGTACTTTGCTGGCAAAGTAAAGAATGTCATCTGTTAAAACTCCCGAGAATATGCTGGCTTCTGTAGACGCATAATGACTTATTAGAAAAAAAACAGAAACGAAAACAAATAAAACAAAAACAACTCTGCAGATTCTGCTGCAGATTTTGAAAAGAATCTTCAGTGTCTTTGAAAAATATCTCACATCTCTGAAATTCTTAAAATTCAGTAAAATCCTATTAAGTTAATATTGGTATTTTAAAGCCAGCTCAGATTTGAAGAGTAATTCACCAGTCATCTAAATTATATTATCTGAACAAATATAAAACTTGGAAATTTGGCTCAGAGCAATGTGCATCTAGAAACATTTAATATCAAGTAAGTGCTTTTAAAACTCTGAAAATATTCAGTATTAACTTACAATTTGTAAAGCACCTAGCAAAAAGCAAAAAGAAAGAGGATTAAAGCAGTGTTTACATTTTAGTTTTTCTTTCTGCCTTTCTTTTTTTTTTTCCTTTTTCTAAATCCCTTGTCAAATAATCATTTGTGTCAATAGCAAGTGGTTTGCCTGAAGGAACAATCTCATTATATGCTTAAGTTGGCTCACTTAAAATCAAATAATGGTGAATTTATATATCTTTCATTCAAAGGTGTTTCTTTCTGGTCCCTGTTGTTTTAAAGTGTTGCTAAAGGATAAATCAAGCTTTTAAAGAAGTAAGGTTAGTTTGATTCAGAAGTCTTACTGAGGACTATAGACTGAGGTCTCTAGCCTGGGAGGAGATCTGTAGAAAGGTTAGTCTGCTTGGGCACAGGACACACTGTTTCAGCCCACTGCATACATACAGGTGTTGGAGGTTCGGTGCATGCCAAAACACGCCAAACTTGCTCAGAAGTTACATTAAAGCAGCATCACATCAAAGTTTACATGTAAGAGAACATCTGGTTATAGATTAAGAAACGTAATTACTAACCCCATCCGATGTTATTTTATGTATAGGAAAAGGCAAAGACTAGGATCATTTAACTTCTAAGGAATGTAGTGATTCAGGCAAGAAACATTTTGGGGCTGTTTGCTGTATCCTGTTTTGTCTTCCAAGCATCCTTCTGGAGAGCTGTATGTTCTCACAGAGTCAGGAGCTTTGTGAAATTATGTGGGCAAGGAGAAATGAGCAAACATAGCTTCTTACGTCTGCTGCTTAGCCTCACAAAATCATTAGGACTTTATATGGACGGTCTTTACTTTCCAAAGGTAGATGTGTATGGATAGAAAACAAACTGCAGTGTTATTTCATAAACTTCTCCTCCTATCATTTTCTCTTATGAGCACTTGAATGAGCCAAGGAACTCAGACTCACAGAACCTCAGTTTTTTTTTTTTGAATCTTATTTCATTCTTTCTTTCTACTCCCATCTAATGAGTAGGCAAATCTGACTTTTCTTGTGCAACACTTTTTAAAAATTATTTTCTGTATTTACTTGGTTATTGGAACAAACCAAGTTCATATTCCTACTGTCTAATACCTGAAAATATTGTAATGGTGTTCCTGCTTTACTTACCCCCATATTCAGTCTCTTCTGCACGTCCCATTCAGGACACTCTGATAAATTTAATCTCCTGCTCAAAAACCTGTTGTGATTCTCATTTAAAAAATAATATTTGTGTTCTTGGTACTCAATCAAGGTTTTTTTTTTTTTTTTTTTTTTTTTTTTTGACATAGTTTGGCTCTGTCACCCATGCTAGAGTGCAGTGGCGCTATATCAGCTCACTGCAAGCTCCGCCTCCCGGGTCCACACCATTCACCTGCCTCAGCCTCCCAAGTAGCTGGGACTACAGACACCTACCACTGTGCCCGGCTAATTTTTCGTATTTTTGGTAGAGGCAGGGTTTCACCGTGTTAGCCAGGATGGTCTTGATCTCCTGACCTCGCGATCTACCGGCCTCAGCCTTCCAAAGTGTTGGGGTTACGCGCCCGGCCAATCAAGGGTCTTTTTGAGCAATCCCCAACCCTATCTTTCTAGAATTATTTCTAGTACTTAAAGTGCACCCTATATAATCTAGGAAAACTGTGCAGTCAAGTTCTTGGTATATAATCAGTTTTTCTTATCTGGTTACCTTTGCTTATAATATTTTGAAAATGGTCCCCAATAATTTTACATGGATCCACTTATATAATGTACCTAAGTTTACATAGATCTGGGATACAAGCCTAAGGGCAGAGATCTTGCTTTTAAGCACTGTGATATATTTGTTTAATGCTCAAATGAATGACTCATACCACCTTTTTCATAATAATTAACAGTACTGTGTTATCCTGAGAATAGATACTTTCGGTTAGATATATTTGAGAAAAACAATTATCTGCCTAATAAACTTTTGTGGTAGTATAGAGAGTAGGTAAGAGCAGACTCTGGTGCCAGACTACCAGCGTTCAAATCCTGACTGCCACTTGCTAGCTCTCTAACCTTGAAAGTATTATTGAGCCTTTCGGTAACTCAGTCTCCTCATTATAATTCATATCTATTTCATATGCTTATAATGAAGATGAAATGAGTTAATATATGTAAAGCACTTAGAGCAGAGTCTAGTACTGCCAACTAATAATAGAACAGTAAAAACTAGTTATTAAAATAGTATACAACAAATATATTTCAGAAAGTCAAAATTTAGAAAATAAAAGTGCAATACTCTCTCTTGCCTCCCTAACATGATTTTTATTCAAATTACTTTACTGAATACATTTTCTCCAATGAATCCCAACCTTTGGATATTATCACATGAGAAGACTGCTTCTCATTGTAACCCCAATGAATGAGGAACTGTAGATACACATGACTTGGAGTAAGCTGTTCCTTGTAATTGTTTCATAGCTAAAATTGCTTCTATTGACCCAGGGACTCCACAACACTGCCATGAGAAATGAGCATGCCAAAGATTAGAAGGACAAAGAATCCTTAAAAATAATGATAACAGCTCGTTAAAATAGTTAAAATTATGGATCAATACTCTATGAGAGTCACTGCTATAAGTATTACTTTTTACCTCATTTGAGCCTTACAACAACCGATTGAAGTTGACACCATTATAATACCCATTCTTTTGTAGATGAAAAAATTGAAGTATGAAGAAAATGTGTAATCTGCTTAAGGTCATACAACCAGAAAGTAGTGGAACCAGAATTCAAGCACAACCAGTCTGATTTAAGGTAAACTCTGTATCTCACAACTTTAACCAGTAAGCATATTGTCCCTTTATAGCTAATATACGTGATTACCACTTGTCTTAGGTTTGATATAAAATACCACAGACTGGGTGGCTTAATCAACAGACATTTATTTTATCACAGTTCTAGAGGCCAGAAGTCCAAGATCAAAGTGTTAGCAGTTTTGGTTTCTTGTAAGGCCTCTCCTTGGCTTGTAGATGGCTTCTTTCTCTCTGTGCCTTCACGTGGTCTTTTCATAGTGTGGGCAAATCCCTGGTGTCTTTCCTTCTAAATTTACCATTCTTTCAAAAACACAAGTCAGATTGGATTAGGGCCCACCCTAATGCTTTCCTTTTAATTTCATCACCACTTTGAAGATCCTATCGCCAAATAGAGCCTGAAGTTCTAGGAGTTAGGACTTCAACACGTGATTTTGGAGTGCCACATTTCAGCCCTCAACGCTTCTGTAATGTGTGACTTCCAAAATCCATTCCTGGATTCTGGTGCATAAAAAAACAAAAACCAAACAAACAAGCAAATGAACAAACAAAAACAAAAAAAAACCCCACAAACCAAAAATAAGATTCAGGTAAAAATTTCAATCTTTATTCATATTTCTCTCGATTAATGAGAATCCAGTGGTTCTGTCAACACTAACACATTAAATCTCTTATCCCTTTCTATTTTCTGACATTCCCAGCTCTTGGGAATCTCTCATTTTCTTATCCCGTTATACCACTCTTATCCATGCACATCTGTCCCTGTTACTTTTTTTCTTTTTTTAAAGAAAGGGCCTCCCTCCTATTGTCCAGGCTGGAGTGGAGTGATGCTATCACAGCTCACTGCAGTCTCGATTTCCTGGGCTCAAGTGACCCTCTCACTTCAGCCTCTTGAGTAGCTGGAACCACAGGTGTATGCCACCATGCCTAGCTAATTTTTTACATTTTTAGTAGAGATGGGGTTTTGATATGTTGTTCAGGCTGGTCTCCAACTCTTGGGCTCAAGCGATCCATCTACCTTGGCCTCCAAGGGGTTGGGAATATAGGCGTGAGCCACCATGGCCGGCCTGTCCCTGATATTTTACACCCTCAATCCCTTCTTTTGCTACAAAGAGTGAAGAAAAATTCTTTGTTAGATTTTATCATTCTCTTTTGGGAATTTTCATACATGAATTTAGTTCTATTTTACCATCTAGTTCACATTTTACTGGCAAAGAGAGATAGGGAGGTGTGTGGGCTTTCCACATTCATAGTTTCTAGACCACCACATTAACTTTCACTGAACACTTATTATGAATCAAGCCCTATGAGAAAGCATTTTACATCGATCATGCTCTTTTCAATTTCACCTTAGTTTTACAAGTTAGCACAAAGTATTACCCTTATTTAAGATGAAAAAACTGGTATTTCAAGAAATTATATTATTTAGTAAGTGTCACAGAGCTAGTAAATGGTAGAGCTGGGATTCACCCTTTAGAATTTGGGTTCTTAACCCTGGTTACATATAGTGGCTTGGCTTTGTCTGATAAATTTCTATCATTGTATATAAATCACATTGATAGCAATTTCTTCCTATTTGTGAGGGTAAAATTTGTAGAAACTCATTTTAAAAGGGGTTATTACAATTGTGTAACACTTTAATTCTCATGATTGCTGGATACTAAAGAGGTTGAAGATTATCGAAATGAATCCATTTAAGTTGTGAAATGACTATATTGTTAAGCAATTCATATCCATACATAAAATGGCTTTTTAGAGCCCCTGGGCTGCATGCAGGTGCTAAACATAAATGGAACCCTGATGGATCTGAGAAAAAGAATCCAATGTTCCAAGTGTAAGTAGGAAAGCCAAATATTGCACTGATTCTGGCTCTGGGAAAAGTACATACTGTTATATTCCGGCACATCAGAATTTTCCAGGGATGTGCCTGGTATCTTGGAGTAAAGCCAATGTGATTTTTCTGCCATCTAAGTCTTATTTCTTTATAGGTCTCTTTGCCATGTTCATTATGTAAATCATAGCTTCCTATCCCTGAATTGTAAGACTTTCCTCTTTCCTTATACAAGTGGAAACACCCTCACCATTTCCCAGATATAACCATAATTTTATTCCTTTATAACTACAGACTTGACTTTATACAAATGCATCAAAAACAGAAAAGATGAAAGGAAGTTGGCCATATGCAACCATACCAATCATTAATTATTATTACTTTTATTTATTAATATTAATGTTTAAGTAACAACCCCTAGGTTGTTTATTTTTGGCAGAAGGAGGAAGATTTTTCTTTTCTGTTTTTCTGCTTATACTTGGAAACTTAGATCTAGGCTTTAAAAAATTATGATGTTATGAAGTTTAATTTCAAATTCATTTTACTGGTACTCAATCTTAGTTTGGCCTGGCAAATCCTTTCAGGATCTTTTGAGAGATATCGTAATTTTTCACTCAATTTAGAAAAATCAACATACTCAACAACAGCAACACAGTACAAATAATAATCGATCCCATTTAGAATCACTGAATGCTGCCTATGATTTTTAAGAACATCTTCTAATTAGAATAAACGATCAATATTCTTTTATTTTCAATGAGACTTGAGGATCAACTTTTAGTGTGAAAGATTCCTGTAACTGCGTTTAAATAAAGTAGTCTCTGAATGTGTAACATTTATGAGTAAAATTAAAGGAGCAGATGTGCTGTATAAGATCAAATAAGCATGTATCTAGTTGAAATAAAGTCATTCAGAAAAATCCAGATATTGCCTAAATGGCATAATGAAATGATGGCTTACTCTCAACTTTAGAGAGAGAGCAGAGTATTTTTTTTAAGTCATTAATAAGGGACTATCTCTTTAATTATAGCTTTAGTGAAGATTTTTGGTGGAATTTATGTATCCTGAAATTCCCAAATTCCACTCCTTGTAAATGGGAATTATATTATCTTATTTGTGATTATTCCTGAATCACTCTGAAGCAGAGACTTATTCCCATTGTTTCTGATGACAGATAAGCCTTTCTGTATGTCAGCAAGTTGAGGAATGCACCCACACCACAGTGTGGAAAATGGCAGAAGGCAAAACATGGCCATGCCAGCAGGCTTGGTGAACAGTTAGAGAAGCCTGCCAAGTGACTGGGTAAGCCTCTAATCCTGATTAGGAATCCCACTGTAGATTAATTTGGACCTGCCTGAAATAAATGCACTTATTTCTCTTGAAAACTGGCATTAGATTTTGTTTGTGAGTCCCTATGACCATCCTCAGGTTTGATCATTCCTACGGCTTTAGGATTGAAGGACTCATAGGATTCTGAAAAGCTGTCATATTCACAATTGTGGTTTATTATAATAAAAGTATGAAGATCAGAATCAGCAACTACAAAAAGTTCATGGGGCAAAATCCAAGAGAAACCAGTTGCAAGCTTCTAGGTCCCCTCTCAGTGCATTTGCATGGGGGATGTGTTAATTCCAAAATAAGATGTGACTAAATGTGCCGAGTGTTGCCAAACAGGGAAGCTCACACAAGTTTAGGTGTCTGGGGTTTTAACTGGGGAATTAGTCGGGTTGTTATGCGGTACCTTCATGACTACTTAGACTCCAGCTTCCACATGGATACAGTGTGGTTCAAGGCCTTAGGCATACAAAAATACGCCTGTCAGGCAGAACATACTGAGAGCTCAGAGGTCCTTGCCAAAAAGCCAGGCCTAGGACTAATCCTGAAAGCAGACCTTTTTTTGTAATATGCAGGGTTTGAGAAACCCAGGCCTGATCAACGATTTTTTTCTGCACATTTCATTTCTTTTAGCTACAGAAATGCAAATGAATAGCATATTTCACTACCTTCTTATTCAAGTTGTATTCCTAAAGTAACTTAGGAAGTTGTAGGACTCATGTCAATAATGTTTCTATCTGTGGGAGAAACTATCGTTCTGGGTCTTTTATTAGTGGAGAATGTAGTAAATAATCCAGAGTTCCACAAGGACACCCTTGTAACTCACTATCTAATAAAAGAAAGAACCTTTTTCTCTAAATCAAATATTTGTATATTTTCTCTTTATAGGGATTCATATTTCTTTGGAGGAAACAAAAGAACAAGATATAGAACCCCAATAATTTCAAATAGGACAGTAATATTTTTTACAGGATGCACTGATTTATAAGTTCAACCCTCAGAGGTACAGATAGGTTTATCATCAAGCTATAAATGTCTAAATGCATAATGGAATGCAAGCCTAATTTTCTAAAATATGTTTGGATGATACATTACTGTTTTGGAAATTTAGCTGATGCCAAAGGAAAGAGGTGAACTCTTTTTTTTAAAAGGTTGGTCATATAATGCATTATTAAAGCTTTTAGATAAAAGACAAAATGTGATTTAATTTATTATTATCTGGGACATGCAGAGGTATATTTGACCAATTCTATTTGTTTGATTGTCTTTTAAAACTCTAATATAATAATCCCCTTCAGTTTTGGAACAAACACATATCTAGTGGTGAGAGAGCACCAGTGGTTAATGTTGGAATCAGTTTATCATAAGAAATACATATTATAGTCAGGATACTATTATCTTTTGCTAATAGCTCATGCTGGCACTAATTAGCTCTAACACACAAATGATAGAAACCATACATACCTATTAACTTTATGCATCCTTTTGAGGTTCTATTCTCCCATGAAAATTAATTGTTCAGTTTAAATCTCCATGATGACAGACCTAACACCCTCCATTAAAAATACAGAGAGTGATGTATATATATATTTTTTAAATAGCAAAATTATTTAAGTTATTTTCAGAAACAGTAGATCTTGAGCAGATATGAGAGAATATGACTGGTTTTCATTAACTCATACCTGGAAGAGGAAATGTGATATAGGTTTCTGACAAAGAGCATAGTAGCTGCATATGAGGATAGTACCACATTTTACTTTATTATAGGATATGATGATGCATATGGAATTGCCACAATTGCCCCATTTCTACAAATAAAACTTTCACAAGACAAGACCAAGACTTGAGCCCAAGAAAGCTTGTGCTCAGAGCTTAAGATTCAAGAGAAAGATTGTTGTCTTACTTTCAGGTAAGGAAATAAAGATGGGCACGAGAAGTACCCTATTGAAAATCTTTTTATGACTGCACTTTCAAATGGCCACTTTAGCAGCTGCATCCATGATTCTTGTTACTTCTCTTTCCTTTGGCAATTGCTTTTCTTATCAAACTTGACACTTCTAGATAGATTAATAACACTTGATTTGCAATTTGACATTGTTAGATAAACTTGCTCATTTTTAAAATGAATTCGATGTCCACTGGTTTAAAGGACTGCAGATTGAATATGTCAGAAATTTGTCCTTAGTTTTTTAGTTCCAATAGATGCTTCTATTTGTTTTGGTAATAATCCAGAGAGCTAGAATTGGTGAAATTAGTTTTATGATAATTGTTTGTGACTGTTTCTTAAATGTAAGTATTTTCTAAGTCAAAGATCGGTGCAAACTCTCTGTTCTTAATATCTTCCAAAGCAATTTTCACTGGAAGACATCCCAATTTGCTTTTTAAAAAATTCCAACTTTCAAAAGTACAAATCGACAAGGATCTTTTTTGAAATTCAAATGTAATAACCAAGTTAATTTATATTTCAATAAAGCCTTGCCTTCCCACTGGAGAAAGCAATTGATAAATATAATATATTACTTCATTGTCAGCAGTCTTCAGAGTAAACTATTACTCAAGCACATGACATATAATCTTGCTAAAACAATATGATCAGAAAAATTGCAATAGTTACCTTACAATGCTCCCAAATATGGAAGATTAGCAACATTTTAGAAATTAAATTAAATTAAGATGTATTGATTGAGGTCATACTCAGTGTTAAACATGGTATTATATCCTTTGAGACATATTGGGAAAGCTAAATGCAGGATTCCGAAAAGAGTTAATGATTTTTGTCATAGTAGATACACTGTTACATTTTAAGTAGAGGCAATGAAGTCCTCAAGAATTCCTTATGAAGAAGAACTGATGTGAACATAAAAATCTGCATTCAACTCCATAAAGGAAGTGGTAAGAAAAACTGGTTTTGAATGGTAGATACAATTTGGACATACAGAAGGAAGACAACAAAAAGGCTTTGAAAAAACATATAAACTAAACAAGAGAGTTAGAATAAGCAAATAAAGACTATCAGAACGTCTGAAGTATGGTTAAAAGCTTTGCAGTCTTGGACGTGGCTGCGTTGGATTAATAAAAATTTCCAGAAAAAAGCACAGTAGCTTAGTACTTCCAATTTCCAAATAAAATCTGAGTATTGTGATTATGTCCCTTGTACACCTAGGCTCTCCCGTCTTTCCCTAAATATCTGGATGCCTAATACTGACTCCTATCAGCACAAGGATTTAGGTGAGCCAAACCTGTAAAGGTATTTCGAGAAATTTAAAATATCTATTTTTGATGGTGGCATCCTAACATTTCTAAGAATATTGCAAACTTGCAAGATATTGGAAGAAATGTGACAAGAGTGCTTATTGAAGGTCCCTTTTCCCAGTCTTTTTCTGAAGACTTTCAGCTGAGTCAGGCTTTATTTCTTAATGCTGCAAAACAATTGTTCCAGTATTAGTGTCTTTTAATGTCCACGCGATATTTGTGATTGAGAACCATACAGTATTGATTCATTCCCAAGTGCTCCCAAACAAAAAGCATTATGTCTCTACTAGTAAGTTGCTTCCAAAGTAATATTAACTGGGGTTAGAGATGGGGATGTAAAAGCACATAATGTGGTGAAGAGTGCTCTAGGTGTATGGCGTGTGTGTGTGTGTGTGAGAGAGAGAGAGACAGAGAGAGAGAGAGAGAAAGAGTGTTTCTTCTACTCCGAAGGCCTAGTGGCTCCAACAAGATGTGATGTATAAAAGTGGAAAAGAAAACGGTTCCCAAACTCGTGAAGCTAGAGTGGATGAGACGAGGGAGAAGGCGAGGAGATAAATTAAACTGTAGGCAGTGGTACCAAGTCTTTCCCATGGATGTCAAACTGTATTTTTTTTTTTTTTTTTTTTTTTGAGACGGAGTCTCACTGTGTCACCCAGGCTGGAGTGCAGTGGTGTGATCTCAGCTCACTGCCACCTTCACCTCCTGGATTCAAGTGATTCTCCTGCCTCAGCCTCCTGAATAGCTGGGATTACAGGTGTCAGCCATCATGCCCAGCTAATTTTTGTATTTTTGGTACAAATGGGGTTTCGTCATGTTGGCCAGGCTGGTCTTGAACTCCTGACCTAGGTGATCTGCCCGCCTTGGCTTTGTGCTGGGATTACAGATGAGAACCACCACTACCAGCCCAAACTGCCACTTTAACTGTGCAAATCGTATATAGCATAAGAGTTTCTGGAATAAACTGCTGGGATATGACTCTTGACTCAACCATTGCCTCACTGTAGCTTTAAGGCAAATTATGCAGCCTTTTAATTGTAAAGTTGGGAAAATACTACTACCCTCCTGCAAGTTTTTGTCAGGGTTAACAGCTTTAAGTAGGTATTTAAATAGTTCCTGACTTATAGTAGTTGCTCAATACATTCTAGGAATTATTACTGAATGGAGACAAGTGACTTGCAATGTAGCTTACTGGATTTTATAGTTGCAAAATATTTTCATAATTGGAATAATCACCTCCACTAATACTTTACAAGGTGCCATATTGGAGGCAACTCACCTATGCTAAATAATTGCCATTTACAACATGCAGTTGATTCATGGAATATCAATCATCAAGGTATACTGTAACACAGACTTCTGCAGAAGACAGAATGGAAAGAGATAGGCAGGTTTGTGGGAAAAAAAGTTGCAATTGCTTTTGACACAGGTCATTGTGTGATATCTAAGATTAACAAATTAGAAAGATCTATTTAGTTGAAAATGCTAAAAGTTAATAGAAGATTAATAGTCATAGATTAATATGAATTAGACTGAAAAGTAAAAGTAAAATATGTCAGAACATTATCCACATTGCAATCAGTGGCAGCAAGTTAGCATCCTACTAATCATCACTATATAATTTTGCAAATAGAATATGCTTGCTATGAAAATTCACCTTTAAAATAAATCCTCTAGCTCCATCTTCCAATGAAATTACTCTTTTTAAAGTATTGTTATGCAAAAATCCTAGAGACATTGCAAATTATAAATGCCATGTTTGGTGCTCATAGAAAACGTCTAATAACCTATTCACCTTTTTCTTTTTTGGTCTGTGTAAAGGAGACTTCTAAAGTACTCAGTGTAGGGAGGGTAGATATTAGAAAGATACAGGCAATTAGATTTCCTAAATGTGGGTATCTGAGGAGGATATCCATGAATTCATCTAAGTGTTTCCTCTTCCAGTTGGAGTAAAAATGAAATAAGTTGTGATGGATGATTTGCCCTATGAATGCCCTATGATTCATGGGCATCTTGTTTTCCGTTTCCTCTTGAGGAAAGGCTACATACTTCTCAGTCACCTTGCAGATAGGAAATGCTAATTTCTATTTCTAGCCACTGAAATGTGAGTAAAAGTCATGCATGCCATTCCTAGTCTGAAGCATAGAATGGTCCTTCTGGATTCTCCAGAATCTTTCTTCTGCCTGTGGGATAGAGGAGGCCTTGTGTTGAGATGGCAAGCCACTAGATCAAAGCAGCCTGTGTTACCAGGTTCCTGAATGGAGGGTAGCTGTGGTGAGAGTCACCTGGGTTTTCAGCTGTCTTAGCATAACAGATAAATCAACATGTGTTGTATTAAGCCACTGAAAATTTGAGATTGAGATTGTTATAATAATATAGCCTTTCATATCCTAACTAATGCAGAGGGTTAAATAGTACTTATTGTAGTAAAAATAATTTTTGCTTAAATATATCTTCAGTTTTTACAAGATTAATATGGAGACGTGAAAACTTAGAATCATAGCATCACTTTATCAGTCATCTACCTATCTATTTATCTATGAATCTATCTTCATTCTCCTATTGATTCCAAATTACTACTCTATATTATGGATGAAGCACATATTCAGAAAAGCAGAATTCTGGCTGGCAAGTGAAGATGATTTTCTATTTATTGATTCCTACTACACTTTGTTTTGGGGTGTGTGGGCAGTGCTAAGAGTTCCCTCATTATCCATATCTTAGCTATCCTTTACTCTTTGCTAAAGATTAGCTGAGTTTCCATACTTTGTAAAAGAAAATTCTGTTCCAAAAGTAACAATTTAGTGACCTAAATTAAATTAAAAAGGTAATGTGAAACTGGTGAGTAACTAAATACTTGTCCTCTCATCGAGTAATTTTGTAAACTAGTGCCAAGTGAGTTGTGTAGGGTATTAGGCATAGAGTGGAATATTTCAGAGAGAAGCAGGAAGTATTTTGTTGATATCATCAAAAGTCATTTCAAAGTATCTAATATTTTGTTTGCTCTTTTCTGCCCAATTGATACCTTTGTTATTTCCATATTGTCATATGCTCCCCCAAAAGATGAGCAAATATTAATATGGTAAATTTAGATTCCTTGTAATAACTAATTAGTATGGTGTGGTAGATTTTATTTTCCAAAGATAGTTCTCCAAGTATATATCCCATTCCACTTGCTCTTCTTACAATGTGACAGTGATTCTTTTCTACTGGGAGGTGGGTTCTATGTTCCCATCCCTTGAACCCAGGCCATTCAATGTAGCAACTGCCTCTACTAAGAGAACATGACAAAAGTAATGCATGTGACTTTGGAGGCTAGGTCATAAAAGGGCATATGGCTTCTGTTTTTCTCTCAGCACACATAGCAAAGAAGCCAGAGTTACCATGTAGGAAGCATGGATTCCTTGAAGCCACTGTACAGAACAAAGAGCCTCAACTATTGCAGCCCTGAGCTGTTTAAGTTTCAGCACAGGCACTAGACATGAGTGAGTAAGCCTCTGGATAATTTGAGATCTCAGCCTTTGAGCCAGCCTCAAGTTCCCACAAAGTCCTGATAAGACTGCAGTTTCATGAGGAAAATAAACATTATTGTTAAGTCATTTTTCTTTTTTTTTTTTTTAAATTATACTTTAAGTTCTGGGATACATGAGCAGAACATGCATGTTTGTTACATACGAATACATGTGCCATGGTGGTTTGCTGCACCCATCAACCTGTCATCTACATTAGGTATTTCTCCTAATGCTATCCCTCCTCTTTCCCCCACCCTCCCGACAGGCCTCAGCGTGTGATGTTCCCCTCTCTGTGCCCATATGTTCTCATTGTTCCACTACCAGTTATGAGTGAGAACACTCAGTGTTGGGTTTTCTGTTCCTGTGTTGGTTTGCTGAGAACGATGATTTCCAGCTTCATCCATGTCCCTACAAAGGACATGAACTCATCCTTTTTTATGGCTGCATAGTATTCCATGGTGTATATGTGACACATTTTCTTTATCCAGTCTAACATTGATGGGCATTTAGGTTATTTCCGAGTCTTTGCTATTGTGAATAGTGCCGCAGTAAACATATGTGTGCATGTGTTTTATAGCTGCATGATTTATAATCCTTTGGGTATATACCCAGTAATGGGATGACTGGGTCAAATGGTTTTTCTAGTTCTAGATCCTTGAGAATCACCACAATGTCTTCCACAATGGTTGAACTAGTTTACAGTCCCACCAACAGTGTAAAAGTATTCCTATTTCTCCACATCCTTTCCAGCATCTGTTGTTTCCTGACTTTTTAATGATCGCCATTCTAACAGGCATGAAGTGGTATCTCATTGTGGTTTTGACTTGCATTTCTCTAATGACCAGTGATGATGAGCTTTTTTTCATATGTTTGTTGCCTGCATAAATGTCTTCTTTTGAAAAGTGTCTGTTTATATCCTTTGCCCACTTTTTGATGTGGTTATTTCTTTTTTTCTTGTAAATTTGTTTAAGTTCCTTGTAGATTCTGGATATTAGCTGTTTGTCAGATGGATAAATTGCAAAAATTTTCTCCCATCCTGTAGGTTGCCTGTTCACTCTGATGATAGTTTCTTTTGCTGTGCAGAAGCTCTTTACTCTAATTAGATCCCATTTTTGCCTTTTGTTGCTATTGCTTTTGGTGTTTTAGTTATGAAGTTTTTGTTTATGCTTATGTCCTGAATAGTATTGCCTAGGTTTTCTTCTAGGGTCTTCATGGTTTTAGGTCTTATGTTTAAACCTTTAATCCATCTTGAGTTAATTTTTGTATAAGGTGTAAGGTGGGGCTCTAGTTTCTGTTTTCTGCATATGTTTAACCAGTTTTCCCAACACCATTTATTAAATAGGGAATCCTTTCCCCATTGCTTGTTTTGTCAGGTTTGTCAAAGATCAGATGGTTGTAGATGTGTGGTGTTATTTCTGAGGCCTCTGTTCTTTTCCACTAGTCTATATATCTGTTTTGGTGCCAGTACCATGCTGTTTTTGTCACTGTAGCTTTGTATTGTAGTTTGAAGTCATATAGTGTGATGCCTCCAGCTTTGTTCTTATTGCTTAGGATCATCTTGGCTATATGGTCTCTTTTTTGGTTCCATAAGAAATTTAAAGTAGTTTTTTCTAATTCTGTGAAGAGAGTCGTTGGTAGCTTTTTGGGAATAGCATTGAATCTATCAATTACTTTGGGCAGTATGGTCATTTTCACAATATTATTCTTCCTATCCATGAGGATGGAATGTTTTTCCACTTGTGTCCTCTCTTATTTCCTTGAGCAGTGGTTTGTAGTTCTTCTCGAAGAGGTCCTTCACATCCTTGTAAGTTGTATTCCTAAGTATTTTATTGTCTTTGTAGCATTTGTGAAAGGGAGTTTGCTCATTATTTGGCTATCTGTCTATTATTGGTGTATGGAAATGCTTGTAATTTTTGCAGATTGATGTTGTATCTTCAGACTTTGCTAAAGTTGCTTAACAACTTAAGGAGTTTTTGGACTGAGATGATGGGATTTTCTAAATATAAAATTGTGTCATCTGCAAACAGATAATTTGACTTCCTCTCTTTCTATTAGAATACGCTTTATTTCTTTCTCTTCCCTGATTGTGCTGGCCAGGACTTCCAACACCATGTTGAATAGGAGTTGTGAGAGAGGGCATCCTTGTCTTGTGCCAGTTTTAAAGGGAATGCTTCCTGCTTTTGACAATTCGGTATGATATTGGCTTTGGGTTTTTTATAAATAGCTCTTATTATTTTGAGATATGTTCCATCAATACCTAGTTTATTGGGTGTTTTTAGCATAAAGCACTGTTAAATTTTATCGAAGGCCTTTTCTGTATCCATTGAGATAATCATGTGACTTTGTCACTGGTTCTGTTTATGTGATGGATTTTGTTTATTGATTTGTGTATGTTGACCCAGCCTTGCATCCCAGGGATGAAGCCAACTTGTTCATGGTGGATAAGCTTTTTAATGTGCTGCTGGATTCAGTTTGCAGTATTTTATTCGAGATTTTTGCATCGATGTTCTTCAGGGATATTGGACTGAAATTTTCTTTTTTTGTTGTGTCTCTGCCAGGTTTTGGTATCAGGATGATGCTGGCCTCATAACATGAGTTAGGAAGGATTCCTTCTTTTTCTATTGTTTGGAATAGTTTCAGAAGGAATGGTACCAGCTCCTCTTTGTAGTTCTAGTAGAATTTGGCTGTGAATCCATCTGGTCCTGAGTTTTTTTGGTTGGTAGGCTATTAATGTCTCAATTTCAGAACTTGTTATTGGTCTATTCAGGGATTCTCCTTCTTCCTGGTTTAGTCTCAGGAGGGCGTATGTGTCCAGGAATTTATCTATTTATTCTAGACTTTCTAGTTCATTTGCGTAGAGGTGTTTATAGTACTCTCTGATGGTAATTTGTATTTCTGTGGGATCAGTGGTTATATCCCCTTTATCATTTTTATTGTGTCTATTTGATTCTTCTCTCTTTTGTTCTTTATTAGTCTGGCTAGCGGTGTATTTTGTTAATCTTTTCAAAAATTCAGTTCCTGGATTCATTGATTTTTTGAAGAGCTTTTCCTTTCTCTATCTCTTTCAGTTCTGCTCTTGTCTTCTGGTAGCTTTTGAATTTGTTTGCCTTGCTTCTCTAGTTCTTTTAATTGTGATGTTAGGGTGTTGATATTAGATCTTTCCAGCTTTTTCCTGTGGGCATTTAGTGCTATAAATTTCCCTCTAAACACTGCTTTAGCTGTGTCCCAGAGATTCTGGTACATTGTGTCTTTGTTCTCATTGGTTTCAAAGAACTTATTTATTTCTGCCTCAATTTCAGTTTTTACCCAGTAGCTATTCAGGAGCAAGTTGTTCAGTTTCAATGCAGTTGTGTGGTTTTTCAATGCAGTTGTGTGGTTTTGTGAGTTTATTAATCCTGAGTTCTAATTTGATTGTACCATGGTCTGGGACACTGTTTGTTATGATTTCCAGTCTTTTGCATTTGCTGAGGAGTGTTTTATTTCCAATTATGTGGTTGATTTTAGAACAGGTGCTATGTGGTGCTGAGAAGAATGAATATTCTGTTGATTTGGGGTAGAGAGTTCTGTAGATTTCTATTAGGTCCACTTGGTCCAGAGCTGTGTTCAAGTCCTGAATATCCTTGTTAATTTTCTGTCACATTGATGTGTCTAATATTGACAGTGGGGTATTAAACTTTCCCACTATTATTATGTGGGAGTCTAAGTCTCTTTGTAGGACTCTAAGAACTTGCTTTTTGAATCTGGGTGTTCCTGTATTGGGTGCATATATATTTAGGATAGTTGGCTCTTCTTGTTGAATTGATCCCTTCACCATTATGTAATGCCCTTTTTTTCTTTGTTGATATTTGTTGGTTTAAAGTCTGTTTTATCAGAGACTAGTATTGCAACCCCTGCTTTTTTTGTTTGTTTGTTTTCCATTTGCTTGGTAAATATCCTCTATCCCTTTATTTTGAGCCTGTGTGTGTCTTTGCATGTGAGATGGGTCTCCCGAATACAGCATACCAATGGGTCTTGACTTTTTATCCAATTTGCTGGTCTGTGCCTTTTAATTGGGACATTTTGCCTATTTACATTTAAGGTTAATATTGGTATGTGTGAATTTGATCCTGTCATTATAATGCTAGCTGATTATTTTGCCCACTAGTTGATGCAGTTTCTTCATAGTGTCAATGGTCTTTACAATTTGGTATGTTTTTGTAGTGGCTGCTACCACTTTTTCCTTTAAGGCAGGCCTAATGGTGACAAAATCTCTCAGCATTTGCTTGTCTGTAAAGCATTTTATTTCTCCTTCACTTATGAAGCTTAGTTTGTCTGGATATGAAATTCTGGGTTGAAAATTATTGTCTTTAATAATATCAAATATTGACCCCCACTCTCTTCTGGCTTGTAGGGTTTCTGCAGAGAGATCTGCTGTTATTCTGATGAGCTTCCCTTTGTGGGTAACTTGACCTTTCTTTCTGGCTGCCCTTAACGTTTTTTCCTTCATTTCAACCTTGGTGAATCTGGCCAGTATGTGTCTTGGGATTGCTCTTCTCAAGGAGTGGCTTTGTGGTGTTCTCGATATTTCCTGAATTTGAATGTTGGCCTGTCTTGCTAGGTTGGGGAAGTTCTCCTGGATAATATCCTGAAGTGTGTTTTCCAACTTGGTTCCACTCTCCCTGTCACTTTCAGGTACACCTATTAAATGTAGGTTTGGTCTTTTCACAAAGCCTCATATTTCTTGGAGACTTTGTTCATTCCTTTTCACTCTTTCTTCTCTAATCTTGTCTTCATGCTTTATTTTATTAGGTTGATCTTCAACTTCTGATATCCTTTCTTCCACTTGATCGATTTGGCTATTGATACTTGTGTATGCTTCATGAAGTCCTTGTGCTGTGTTTTTCAGCTCCATCAGGTCATTTATGTTCTTCTCTAAACTGGTTATTCTAGTTAGCAATTCCTCTAACCTTTTATCGACGTTCTTAGCTTCCTTACATTGGGTTAGAACATCCTCCTTTAGTTTGGAGGAGTTTGTTATTACTCACCTTGTGAAGCCTACTTCTGTCAATTTGTCAAACTCATTCTCCATCCAGTTTCGTTCCCTTGCTGGTGAGGAGTTGTGATCCCTTGGAGAGAAGAGGCATTCTGGTTTTTGGAATTTTCAGCCTTTTTGTGCTGTTTTGTCCTCATCTTCGTGAATTCATCTGCCTTTGGTCTTTGTGTTGGTGATCTTTGGATGGAGTTTTTGAGTGGTCATCCTTTTTGTTGATGTTGATGCTATTCCTTTCTGTTTGCTAGTTTTCCTTCTAACAGGCCCCTCTTCTGCAGGTCTGCTGGAGTTTGCTGATGGTCCACTCCAGACCCTGTTTGCCTGGGTATCACCAGCAGAGGCTGCAGAACAGCGAAGATTGCTGCCTGTTCCTTCCTCTGGAAGCTTTGTCCAAGAGGGGCACCCACCAGATGCCAGTTGGAGTGCACCTGTATGAAGTGTCTGTCCAACCCTGCTGGGAGGTGTCCCCCCCATCAGGAGGCACAGGGGTCAGGGACCCACTTGAGGAGGCAGACTGTTCCTTAGTAGAGCTCAAGCACTGTGCTGGGAGATCCATTGCTTTCTTCAGAGCTGGCAGGCAGGAACGTTTATGTCTGCTGAAGCTGTGCCCATGGCCGCCCTGTCCCCTAGGTGCTCTGTCCCAGGGAGATGGGAGTTTTACGTATAAGCCCCTGACCAGGGCTGCTGCCTTTCTTTCAGAGATGCCCTGCCCAGACAGGAGAAATCTAGAGAGGCAATCTGGCTACAGCAGCTTTTTGCCACTGCGGCAGGCTCTGCCTAGTTCAAACTTCCAGGCGGCTTTGTTTACACTGTAAGGGGAAAACCACATACTCAAGCCTCAGTAATGGAGGATACCCCTACCCCTACCAAGTTCGAGTGTTCCAGGTCAATTTCAGAGTGCTATGCTGGCAGTGAGAATTTCAAGCCAGAGGATCTTAGCTTGCTGGACTCTGCGGGAGTAGGATCTGCTGAGCAAGACCACTTAGCTCCCTTGCTTCAGCCCCTTTTCCAGGAGAGTGAATGCTTCTGCCTTGCTGGCATTCCAGGTGTCCCTGAGGTATGAAAGAAACCTCCTGCAGCCAGCTCGGTGTCTGCCCAAATGGCTGCCCAGTTTTGTGCTTGAAACCCAGGACCCTTGTGGTGTAGGCACCTGAGGGAACCTCCTGGTCTGTGGGTTGTGAAGACCATGGGAAAAGCATAGTATCTGGGCCAGATAGCACCATCCCTCACTGCGAGGTCCCTCACATCTTTCCTTGGAGGGAAAGGAAACTTTCCCTCACATCTTTTCCTTGGAAGGAAATGCCAGGGGAGGGAGTTCCCTGACCCCTTGCACTTCCTGGATAAGGCAACGTCCCCACCTGCTTGTGCTTGCCCTCTGTGGGCTGCACCCACTGTCTAACCAGTCCGTATGAGATGAACTGTGTACCTCAGTTGGAAATGCAGAAATCAGCCACCTTCTGCATTGGTATTGCTGGAAACTGCATACAGGAGCTGTTCCTATTCAGCCATCTTGCCTGGGAAATCCTGGTGAAGACATTTTTAAAATTAGTTTTCATTCAGATTTTTTATTTGATTGCATGATATTGATTATATTAACATGTAATTCACATGCCATAAAATTCATCGTTTTAAAGTGTATAAGTCAGTGGTTTTTGGTATATTCACAAGGTTTTACAGTTATCACTACTGTCTAATTCCAGAATATCTTCATCACCTGAAAAATAAGTCCCATATCCATCAGCAGTATCTACCCATTCTTTCTTCCTCCCATTCTCTAGCAAACAATCTATTTTATCTCTCAATGAATTTGCCTATTCTGGTCATTTTATGTAAATGGAATCATACAATATGTGGCCATTGGTATCTAGCTTCTTTCACTTAGCATAATGTTTTCAAGGCTAATGTAGTAGGTTTTATTTTTACTCATTTTTATGGCTGAGTAATTTTCATTATATGGATGCACAGCATTTTGTTCATACATTTATCATTTGATGGAGATTTGGATTGTTTTCACTTTTTAGCTATTATTAATACTGCTGCTATAAAGATTCATGTACAAGTTTTTGTATGAGCATATGTTTTCAGTTATTTTGGATGTATACCTAGGAGTAGAATTGTTGGGTCATATGAGAACTCTATGTGTAAATTTTTGATGAACTGCCAAGCTATTTTCCAAAGTTACTATACCGTTACACATTCCCACCAACGATGTTTTTGAGTTCCAACTTCTTCACATCCTAAACAACACTTATATGCATTTTTGTATTACATCTATTTTTGATAACAGTACTCACAGTGGATGTGAAGTCACTAAGTTTTGCAATCATTTGTTATACACAGTCAGGCTAACTGGAATGTGGAATGAGTTCAGGTCCCACATCTGTAACTTACCCTTTGGCAAGTTATTTGCCTTATGAACCTCATTTTAAATTCATATGATGAAGCTATTTCTTACAGTTCTCATTATATTTTTGTACATCTTTTTTCTTCTCCATATCATTGAAGTAAAGATTTATGTAAATTTTGAAATGGACATTTACATATATTATCAAAATGAATGAGGGTTAATTTTATTTTTTCAACAGTTAAGTAGATCTTGGTCTTATAATCAATGACCAGTTACATGGAGTCCTGATCATAGACTAATTTAACAATAAATCTGCCATATTAAAACCAAGAATAATAAAAATCTTCGTATGACGTCTTTGGACTTTTTTGGTGACCTAAATGATGAGAGCCATATGTATTGATACAAAAAGTAATAGATAAATGGATTATGTAAAATTAAACTTAACTAACTTACGCTGTCCATTTGAATCCTGCCATCCTTAGAAAGAAACTTATGGCAATATTTTATGCTACATGGCAAAAAAATAAGACTGATTGGACAGAAGTGGACTTCCTTAACATCCTTTTAAATGTTAAGGATTTGAAGTTATATCATGAGAAATCATTCAGTGTTTTTACTGAATATTTAAAACATAGCACATTGGAAAGAAATTTATTTCATTCAAGTCAAATAAATTCAGTTCAAATCCTTAAGCATCATATAGTATAACCTTCTTTTATTTTTTCGTGACTTGAAACTTAAAAAGGAAGGTGGACCTAGTACATAACACTGATTTAGAACTTTTGTTCACTTAATTTGCCCAATATTTGACTCCTTACATAGTCACTCAGTTGGATGAAATACACATTAAAGAAAATGTCAGGTAAAAACATCTTTTGGTCTACATATCAAAAGTTTACTTTTCTTAATTTTTGGATGGATAAGATATAATATCTGTAACCTAAGTCAACAGGAAAAAACTGATGATAAAAAGAGGTACAATTGTGCATGCAATATATTTTTTAATTTTTATCTTTATTTCAATAATTTTAGGGGGTACAGGTGGTTTTTGGTTACATGGATAAGTTCCTTAGTAGTGTTTTCTGCAATTTTAGTGTACCCATCACCCAAGCAGTGTACACTGCACCCAAAGTGCAGTGTTTTATCCCTCACCCCGCTCCCATATTTCCCTCTGAGTCGCTGGAGTCCATTATATCATTCTTTTGCCTTTGTGTTTTTATAGCATAGCTCCCACTTATAAGTGAGAACATATGATACTTGGTTTTTCATTCCCGAGTTACTTCACTTAGAATAATGGTCTCTAACTCCATCCAGTTTGCTGCAAATGCCATTATTTCCTTCCATTTTATGGCTGAGTAGTATTCCATGGTATATATGCCACATTTTCTTTATCCTTTCATTGACTGATGGGCTTTTAGGTTGGTTTCATATTTTTATAATTGGGAACTGTGCTGCTATAAACATGCATGTACATGTGTCTTTTTTATATAATGACTTTTTTCCCTTTGGGTAGATACCTAATAGTGGGATTGCTGGATCAAATGGTAGTTCTACTTTTGGTTCTTTAAGAAATCTCCATACTGTTTGCCATAGTGGTTGTACTAGTTTATATTCCTACCAGCAGTGTAAGTGTTCCCTTTTCATTACATCCACACCAATATCTATGGTTTCTGACTTTTTAATTATGGCCATTCTTGCTGGAGTAAGGAGGTATTTTATTGTGGTTTTAATTTTCATTTTCCTGATGATTATTGATGTTGGGAATTTTTTCATATGTTTGTCGGCTCTTTCTATATCTTCTTTTGAGAATGTCTATTCATGTCCTTTGCCTACTTTTCAATGGGACTATTTGTTTCCTTTTTTAATTTTTCTTTTCTTGCTGATTTGTTTGAATTCCTTGAGGATTCCGGATATTAGTCCTTTGTTGGATGCATAGTTTGCAAATATTTTCTCCCACTCTGTGGGTTGTCTGTTTACTCTGCTGATTATTTCTTTTGCTGTGCAGAAGCTTTTAAATTTAATTAGGTCTTATTTATTTATTCATTTATTTTTACTTTTATTGCATTTGCTTTTGGGTCTTTGTCATGAATTCTTTACCTAAGCCAATTTCTGAAAGAGTTTTTACATTGCTATTTTCTAGAATTTTTATGGTTTCAGGTCTGAGATGTAAGTCTTTGGTCTGTCTTGAGTTAATTTTTGTATAAGGTGAGAGATGAGGATTGAGTTTCATTCTTCCACATGTAGCTTGCCAGTTTTCCCAGCACCATTTATTGAATAGGATGTCCTTTTTCAACTTACATTTTTTGCATGCTTTGTCGAAGACCAGTTGGCTGTAAGTATTTGGCTTTATTTCTAAGTTTTCTATTCTAAGTGCCTATTTTTATAACAGCACCATGCCATTTTGGTAACTATAGCCTTGTAGTATAATTTGAAGTCGGGTAATGTGATGTCTCCAAATTTGTTCTTTTTGTTTAGTATTGCTTTGGCTATCCAGACTCTTTTTTGGTTCCATATGAATTTAGGATTGTTTTTCTAGTTCTGTGGAAAATGATGATAGTATTTTGATGGGAGTTGCATTAAGTCTGTGGATTGCTTTGGGCAGTATGGTAGTTTTCACAGTGTTAGTTCTTCCCACCCGTGTGCATGGGATGTGCTCCTTTTTGTTTGTGTCATCTATGATTTTTTTCAGCAGTGTTTTACAGTTTTCCCTGTAGAGATCTTTCAGCTCCTTGATTATGTATATTCCTAAGAATGCTATTTATTTTCAGCTGTTGTAAAAGTGATTGAGTTCTTGATTTGATTCTCAGCTTGGTTATTTTTGTTGTATAGCAGTGCTACTCATTTTTGTATGTTAATGTTGCATCCTGAGGCTGCACTGAATTTATTAATCAGATCTAGGAGCTTTTGGGATTCGTTTTTAGGATTTTCTAGGTATACAATCATATCATTGGCAATAGTTTGACTTCCCCTCTTCCAATTTGAATGCCCTTTGTTTCTTTCTCTTGTCTGATTGCACTGGCCATGACTTTCAGTACTATGCTGCATAAAAGTGGTAAAAATGGGCGTCTTTGTCTTGTTCCAGTTCTCAGGGGGAATGCTTTCAACTTTTCTCCATTCAGTGTGATGTTGACTGTGGGTTTATCATAGATGGCTTTATTAGTTTGATGTAAATCCATTATATGCCTGTTTTGTTGAGGGTTTTTATCATAAAGTGATGCTGGATTTTGTCAAATGCTTTTCTTGCATCTATTGAGATGATCATATGGTTTTTGTTTTTAATTTTGTTTATGTGATGTGTCACATTTCTTGACCTGCATATGTTAAACCAACCCTGAATCCTTCTCTTGATCATGATATGTAATCTTTTTGATATGTACATGCAATATTCTTTAAAAATTGTGATGTGAACTTCAGGAAGTTGACCTTATCTTGTCATACTTTTTATAGCACTTTGGACAGTGCTCTACATGGAATAAATGACTTTATTAATATTTTCTAAATTATAATAATCTGATTTACATATACAAAAGATTTGCCTATGCTATCTGGGTTGTGATGTAAAATATTTAGTTGTACATCTAGAATTTTGTCAACTTAAGTTGGTAATTGTGCACTTGCTACTAACTGGTGACTAAAACATTAATTATATATATTATTGTAATGGTTAATAAAGGGAAGATGAACCTGAAAATATGGCACAATACAATGGAATAGCATTGATATGGGAAGTCGCAGCAGATTCCAAGCTTCTATTTAAAATGTCTTTCTGGTGGTAGGTATCTTGGTATTCAGATAACTGGGTGGGTCAATTAGAATGAAATCTTATATATCGACTCATATTTAATTTATATGTATTTAGTATGAAAAATAATAAAAACAACAAGAGAACACAATGAGAGACTAGACCATATCCTTTGCCCACTTTTTGATGGGGTTGTTTGTTTTTCTCTTGTAAATTTGTTTGAGTTCTTTGTAGGTTCTGGATATTAGCGCTTTGTCAGATGAGTAGATTGCAAAAATTTTCTCCCATTCTGTAGGTTGCCTGTTCACTCTGATGGTAGTTTCTTTTGCTGTGCAGAAACTCTTTAGTTTAATTAGATCCCATTTGTCAATTTTTGCTTTTGCTGCCATTGCTTTTGGTGTTTTAGACATGAAGTCTTTGCCCATGCCTATGTCCTGAATAGTACTACCTAGGTTTTCTTCTAGGGTTTTTATGGTATTAGGTCTAACATTTAAGTCTCTAATCCATCTTGAATTAATTTTCGTATAAGGAGTAAGGAAAGGATCCAGTTTCGGGACACGGATGCAGCTGGAAACCATCATTCTTAGCAAACTATCACAAGAACAGAAAACCAAACACCGCATGTTCTCACTCATAGGTGGGAACTGAACAATGAGATCACTTGGACTCGGGAAGGGGAACATCACACACTGGGGCCTATCATGGGGAGGGGGGGAAGGGGGAGGGATTGCATTGGGAGTTATACCTGATGTAAATGACGAGTTGATGGGTGCTGATGAGTTGATGGGTGCAGCACACCAGCATGGCACAAGTATACATATGTAACAAACCTGCACGTTATGCACGTGTACCCTAGAACTTAAAGTATAATAATAATAATAATAAAAGAGAAGTATGGAAAATTTTGATGATTATAGGGAATTTGGCTTTTATCTCAAACATATTTTATATGCAGAAAACTTCCACGTGTTTTGAAGTATGACATGAATATATTTTGTAGGCTGGTAGAAAACATTTGTCTCCATAAAGAATTGTCATTTGCAATGATCTGAATGCCTACATCTCCATAACTTGCAAATAAATATATGTAAAATATTCTGATTGTGCCAAAAATAAATAAATAAATAAAAAGAGAGACTAGACCATTTCAATTAGTTCCCCACAGCTCTTAAAACAGAAAATATGTAGCTGTATTGAGCTCTGCTTACCTGTAGCTAGGGTGTTTTTTTGTTTGTTTGTTTGTTTTTTGTTTTTGGTGGTCCAGGGTTGCTCAGATAACACTGTATGTTGTGTTGTACTTCAAAATATAAAAGATGACAAAATCACCATTAAGAATTTATCTTCCTTTAAATTTGGAGATGTCCAAAATAGAGTCCACCTTCAGGGAAATGTAACTGAATTTCATTAAGCAATCACCTGCCAATATTTGAGTTTTGAGAGGATGGTATTAAATGTCTTGAAATTCTGTAGAAATAATGTTAAAATAAATATAAATTAACTCAAACTAGCATCAGAGACACATTGAAATATAAATGAAAAACAGCATATAGATCGATGTTGCCTGTTTATGTCACTCCAAAGATTTAGATAAAGAAAAACAAACATAACCTTTTCAGCTGTTTCACACAAGGGAAAAAAATGAAACATTTGATTATAATTGTTTTAATGAGCTGTGATTTAAAATGATGAAGTTGTAATGGTTTGGATAAAAAATTTTCTGTTAATGAGTTTTTATTTCTATTAAAACCAACAAGATAAAAAATTCTCCAAGGATAAAGTTTAGTGGCAAAGCAGTGTTTACTTTCTGAAAATTAAAGACCCCTAATATTGACTGCTTTATTTTCAACAAACATATTTATTAATTATAGGTTTTACCATAGAAAAGAGATATGTTAAAAGAAAAATGAAATTATACAATAGACATAGAATGCATTTATGTGACTCGTTTTCATGCTAAACTTTGGCAATAAGGTAAACTTTGCCTGATTTTTGGGAGTCACTCAGCCTTTTTTAGAATTTATATTTTCTTCAGGCACAGACAGAGTAGTCAGAAAAGTTGTTCCACGTGAAACAGTAAAGCTATCATGTCCATTTAAAGTAGGATGTTGTAAATTGATGCTTGTTTTGGATACCCACTATCACTTTCTCACAAATGTGTGTTTCCAAAATGAACACTGTCTAAAGGGAAGTTAAATATATGGTGAGCAGATGTCTACCAATGTTTGCATCTTTTTAAAAAAGCAATGTAGGAATTCACATTTAATCTTATTAAAATTACAAAAAATTAAATCTGGCCAATTTAATTTATCTTTATATTAGAATTCTAAGTGATTGTCAGTGAGAAACAGAAAGATTGTTAAGGGTTAGTGAAAGGAATTCTATTTAGGTGGCATTCCAGGGCTCAGAAAGTTTGGTAAGGACAGTAAGGGCCATTAATTTTTTTAAATCGTTTTATTTGATTTCAATAGTTTTTAGGGAACAGGTACTTTTTGGTTACAGGGATAAGTTCTTTAGTGGTGATTTCTGAGATTTTGGTGTACCTGTCACATGAACAGTGTACACTGTACCCAATATGCAGTCTTTTATCCCTTAGCCCCCCTCCCATCTTTGCCCCTGAGTACCCAAAGTTTATTATTCTTTTGTCTTTGCATCCACATATCTTATCTCCTACTTAGAAATGAAAACATATTATTATGTTTGGTTTTGGCACTCCTGAGTTACTTCACTTAGAGTAATGGCCTCCAACATCCAAGTTGCTGCAGAAGACATTATTTCATTCCATTTTATGGCTGAGTAGTATTCCATGGTGTATATATACCACATTATCTTTATCCAATTGTTGTTTGATGGGCATTTAAATTGGTTCCATATTTTTGCAATTGGGAATTGTGCTGCTATAAACATGCGTGCATGTGTCTTTTTTGTATAATGTCTTATTTTCCTTTGGGTAGATTCCCAGTAGTGAGATTGCTGAATCGAATGGTAGTTCTACTTTTAGTTCTTTAAGGAATCTCCATACTGTTTGCCATAGTGGTTGTACCAGTTTACATTCCTATCAGCAGTGTAAAAGAGTTCTTTTTTCATCATATCCATGTCAACGTCTATTATCTTTTGATTTTTTTAAATTAGAGGGCCATTAGTTTTTTAATTTGCTGCTCTTGTGGGTACAATCCCAAACTAAAGTTCACTCTCATCAATGGAGAAAATAGCTTTGACTTTTGAACTTCTACATACTCAATTATAATTTAACCTGTAAGCTTCAAATGGCTAACGGCAATATCTATTTGGTATAACACACACACATACACATTCACAATCATTTTTTCAATCTGGTTTTATATGATGAAATACAATTGAGAAACTTAAGAAAAAATCTCAGACTTCTCCCCTAAACCTAGTTAGTTTCTTTTTCTTCTATATTCTAGTTTCACAAATTTAGGTATAATATTGAACTCCATGTTATTATAAAAGTTTAGATGTTGAAATAGTTTACTTACAAACCTAGTATGTTGCCAAGAAGCTGGCAATGTAAGAGGACATTTGATTCATTAATTCCTGTAGGTATTTTACATCATTATGCAAATACTAAAAAGTATAAAATAAAGTGATAACTTTTATAAAAAAGTATAAAATAAAAATCTATAGTTTAAAGCCAGATAAGAAATAATGGCAGCCATAAGAACAACAACAACAACAATAATAATAGTTGCTAATAGGTATTGATTGCTTACTTTATGCTACTGTCTGTTGTGAGCACTCTGGTCATACTATCTAATTTCATCCTCACAAGAATATTGTGCAGTAGATACTGTTTCAGTCCTTTACTACTGAGGAGACTGGCACTGAAGTAATGTTAACAGCAAATGTCAAATCAGAGTGTCCTAATAGAAGGAAAATTTAATTTGGGGTTTACAAGACAATGGAGTTACCCTTATAATTACTTCGTGGGACTTAAAATGAACTAATAAAATGTAGTTCCAGCATGTTTCATAGCAGTTTATTACATATGTGAATCCCTAGGTATTATATAGTATATACTACCTTTCTAAACATTGCACAATAATAATTTATTCACTTAACAGATATTTATTGAGTTATTGCTATCACCTGCCAGGAACTGTTCTAAACAGTGGGAATATGATAGTTACTGATACAATATCCTGTGCTAATAGAGTTTATTTTCTAACTTTACCATATTGTGCATATCATATGTCAACTTGTTTGTCTCAAAAATTTGTTTCAGGATTAATCCATATATACATAAATTATTTTATGTTTTTGGTTGAAAACATAAAAGTATAGCACAATTCATTGCACTACTCATAAACTGAAACGTTCTTCAATTTTCTATTATTATAAAGAATGCATTTGTGCCCGTATCTTCTTGTGTATGTGAGTAAGAATTTTTGTCTGGTATGTAAATTTATGCATTTGCTGGGATAAGCTAGTTTTGCTGCCATAGGAAGGAACTTCCAAACCTCAGTGGCTTAAAACAAAAGAAATTTTATCTCTTCCCCACATAAAAATCTGTTAACCGGTTCAGATGATCCTTGACGGCAGCTCCTGACCATGTATGTGGCTCAGCATTCTGAGGCTGACTTGATTTTGTGTCCCCTACACATTAGCATATGCTTCCAAGATCATCTTCACAGGGCAAGATGGAGCTTGAGAGTCTTACACTGGCAATTACATTCCAGCAACACATGACAAAGTTGTTTGACTGTAAATTATTGGCCAGACCTAGTCCCACCTGCAGACATGGAGACTAGGAGTTTAATCCTTCTATATGCCCAGAAGGAGGAAATAATATTTTCTTAATCTAGCTGTGGAATTGCCCTGCCATTGAGTAAACACATTCTACATTTACAAGATACTGGCAAATTTCTCCCCAAACTGATAGTTCCAAGTTTATATTCCCATCATATGGATAGGGGACCCCTGTTTTCTCACAGACTCACCAGAGCCTGACATTGTCACGCTTTATGAATGCTGGGCAATCTGATGTATGTAAAATGGTATCTCATGGTTTTAATTTGTACTTCCCTGGTTACTGGTGCGGTTGAGTATTTATTTAGTTTCTGAAGTTTGCCTTTAGGGAGGAAAGGAGTGAAAGGGGGGTGGAGGTAGATATGAAGGACTTTAAATTTATCTTCATTGCATTATTTCTCAAAAATATGATTTGAAAAAAGTACAGAAAAATGTGTGCAATTGTTAAATTCAAATAAAAATATGTTAAAATAGCCTTACCCTTTTTGGTTACCACATTAAAGCCAGTTTAAAACTTATAATTGTTTTTAGAGCCACTTTCACTTACCTCCAAGCTGGGAAACATGCTTTACTGTAACCCTGGTGACAAGACACACCCACAGATTCCCAATAAGTGCTCTTGAGACTTAGTACATTTGCCCAACTTCAATTTAACTAAACTTCTTGGGATTTGGCCATCAGGAAAAAGAACATACTTGCTTTAATTCTAGTGAAAGTGAAATTGTTCTTGAGAATCCATAAATGTGAGAGTCTATGAAAAAGATCATAGTGGATCTTTCTGAAATGATGCATAGAGGAGGAACATTTACAGAGAAAGCAGTTCACTATATTTACCATCTGAAAAAAATACATATAAAAGCATTTAAAATCTGTACTTATTTATTATTTTAATATATTTTTATTTACATATGTGATTTTAGAAGAAAAATATAACCATTTCAAATTTAATATTACAGGTTAATTCAGCTAATTGGGCTACATCACAAGTAAATATATATTTTAGTCTTAATATCTTTGTGATTGAATTCGAAACTAAAATGTATCTGCTTTTTATTTTCCCCAGAGAATTTTTGTTTTAGTAACAAATTTCTTCTGTGACATACAGTCATATACTGGTTGATTCTGAGAGTTTCTTGATTTTCAATAAACAATGAACTCCAAATTCTGATTTAAAAGGTTTGTTTTGGTTTTTCTCTGGCTTTTTCTTTCTGGGGTTTCAGTGTGGGTTTTCCACATTTGATCTGACCAAATTTGGCCTCGTATTTCTGAGTTTTGGGTAGTTAAAGAAACTGTATTTTGAAATTAAATTCTTCCTTATATTTTTCTTATCGGCGAATGTTCCCAGAGTTTAATTCTTGGCCATTTCTCTTTCTCTTTTGTATGCTTTCCCTGAATCAACTGTGACTCATGGTTTTGACTTTCACTTCCATGTTGATAGCCCTCCTCTTTACAGAACTTCTTCTATTTATACTTTGGTTAGGTTCCAAAAGGTTGGTTTAAGTCTGTTTGCAAAGTGACACTTAAAATGAGTAACTGCTAACACCCTCTGATGGTACCAGGCAAAGTTGATTGTTTTTTTTTTTCTTCCTTTTTCTGGCTCAGAGAGTTCGTTTGAGTCATAAGAGAAACTTTTGTTTCGTTTACCCCAGCTTCAAAATTCTATATATCTCAGCTGCTTGTGGGACTTACTCCCTTTGTGCACTATCTCCTCAAACTAAACCTATTACAATTTGAGATCATTTTCATCCCAGATAAGCTGTGCCTCTCTCTCTCTCTTTCTCTTATTTTCTTTTTAAAGTAGATGATACCATTCAACTCACTGGAACTCAAAGTCTCCAAAATGCCTATTCTTCTTTCATCATTTTCATCTCGTACATTTATCTGCACCAAACCCAGTTGTTTCTCTAGAGTCTGCACATTTTTTGCCAGACCATGATGGTGGGCTATATGTTCAACATCATGCATTAACTACTGTAGTTTTAAAATTAATCATCATATGCGTTGAAAACTATGGCAGAGTGCTGCTTATCTCAGTCTTCTATGGCTCCTGTTTCTTCTACCTACTGCTACTCCATCTATCTTCCTACAAGGCCAGTTTTACATGCAGTCTTTGGCTCAAAAGTCTATATGGACCCATGATTATTACTAGATAAGATTTAGACTCCAAACGTGGTATAAAATGCCACAATAATTGAATTTACACAAACAGATAAAATTTATTTTCTATCTTTATACAGGGAATCCTGAATTTCATGAAATTTGGACATTTGTCCACAGATGCATCTTGCACATTCTCTACTGCAAGCTTTTACTCATTCTACTACTGACCCTGGGCTGCCCTCACCCTCTTTTCTCATATACATCTCATTGTATTTTAGGAACTTGAAATCCTTCTTCAACATCTTCAGTTTTCAACGATTCCTAATTTGTTGTTATTTATTTGTTTATTTTGAGGCAGAGTCTCACTCCGTTGCCCAAGTTGGAGTGCAGTGGTGCGATCTCGGCTCACTGCAACCTCCGCCTCTGGAGTTCAACTGATTTTCCTGATTAGCCTCCCGAATAGCTGGGATTACAGGCGCCACTCCACCATGCCTGGCTAAATTTTGTATTTTTAGTAGAGATGGTGTTTCACCATGTTGGCCAGGCTGGTCTCAAACTCCTGATCTCAAGTGATCCACCCACTTTGGCCTCCCAAAGTGCCGGGATTACAGGCATGAGCCACCATGCCCAGCCGATCCCCCATTTTAAAATCATTTTATTATAAATGCAACACAAACTTAGAAGATTTCAAAAGTCTAGGGAATCTTCACAACATTGAAAAAAAAAAAAACCATATTACAATCTCATCTGAGCTTGAGTGATTTACTTTGACTTTCATCATTATTTTCATGATTTCATCATTATATTGAGTTTCAGATATGTCTTACTAACCAGTTCCAACTTCATACCTTCAACTGTATATAGAACTTTCCCACCTGTAAGGCCATAATCTCAAACAATTATTACCATTTTAACATATTTTTCCAGTCTTTTTAAAAATATGAATTTTAAATGTTTAATGATTTTATATTATAATATTAGGCAAAATGTAAAACAAAAGTTGTAATGGCTGTATTTCACTCTAACATATATATTTGCTCACCATTCCAATAAAATAACATATCTTTAATTTCAAATCCTCATTATTTCTTACTATACGTGATGCTAAAGAGAACATTTATATATATAAATCTTTGTCTAATTTTACATGATTTCTTTATGTTAATCTCCTAGAAATAAAATTTGGGGTCAAAGGTATGAAAATTTTAGTTAAAAATTATATTGCTAAATTGCTTTCAAGAGAGGTCTTGCTGATTTAGAATTCCAAGTCAAGATTCTGAAAGAGTTCCTACTTTTATTACAGCTAAACCGTACTTTTTTCTGATAAGATTTTAAATGGTTACAAGTCCTATAATTATCAGAAAGTTATTTAATCTCTCCAGTCCTCAGGTTCCTCTGTGAAATGGGGATAATCATAGTACCTATCTCATAGGCTCATTATGAGTTTAATGTACCTAAAATTTGTACATACTGCCCAACACAAAATACTAATGTATTTTGTCAACAAATACATTATACTTGTCTATGTATTAGACAAATTATATATTGTTCCACTTCTATTCTTTTACTTCAGACTTCATATATTTGGTAGCAAAAATTCCAAATGGTTTAAATTAATGTTAAGAACTTTCACATATTAAAAATAATCTTAAATATAGATGTGCAAAATGGAAAAAGAGACCTCATTATATTATTACAGGTTTCATCACAACATTTACAGTGCTGCCTAGTCCACGTTCTTTCTCTCCCTTAAGTCTCCAAACCTGTAGCAGCATTGTCAATTGGCTCCTCATCGCGTTTCTTGCAACACTTTCAAATGAAAAATGGTGCTAAGTCTTTAGATGCTTCCACTAAGCTTTAGTGGGAGATGATAGGGCAGCCCATTTAGATTTTGCAGAGCCTAAAGATCATGCAATTGTGGAAGTGTTTTTAAAGGAAAATAATAACTATGAATTTAAAAATTGCTAGCATCACTGCCAGGTTCTTGCAAGGGAGTCATTTAGGGGAAGAACCCTAAAGTTACATTAGCTTCGAGGTAAATCACCTACTGCTTCTTGGCATGCCACGCCACTCTTTTTAGAGTATCTTTCACAGAGTAGGTTCTCAATACATATTTGTTGATGTGAATAGGAATTAAAGAATTATCACAGATGCCACACTATTGTACATAGACAAAAGTATTAGCCACAGTTCCCAGTGACCTCCATATTGCAGTAATGTAGAAATATAAATTTGAGAGCATGTTAAATATAAAGGACAAAATCCACCCTTGATTTTTCTTCAGACACCCATTATAGCTGTTGATGTAGAGATTACAGAGAGAATACACTTGGCTCTAACAAAACTTACTTCGTTCTGGCTAGTCTTACAATTTGAGATGTTCCGACACTAGGTTCTCTTTTTATGTTCTTACTCTCTAAAATTTTTCTAGTGGGAATGGAGAAGTTGTCTGTCAGTTTCATTGCTACAATTAAAACTGATCACATATTTTAATCATGATTACCAGTATTTTGATGGTTACAGAAAAGCGACTTGGTCTTCTCAATAAGAAACACTTTTCAAACTCTTTTATATTCAGTTTGAGACACCTGAAGATTAAGAGTCTACCAGAACATTCCCAGCTAGTTTGAGCCCTGTCACTAAATACTAACAACAACGACAACGACAAAAGTAAAAAAAAAAAAAAAAAAAAAAAAAAGTTTCCATGTATTATGAAATCCAAAAATGTAAAGTCTTATTGTAAGCCTTGATTGCTGAAGAAAACCAGCAAAAATGTGAGGATGTGAGGGAAATAATACTTTCTGGTATGTGCTAAAAGTGACTATGAAGATCAAACTCTTTTAAAATCAAGAAGGGTCTGTGTTTGTGTCAGTCGGCTGCTGTTTTCCTCACTGGAAAAGATTCTTACTTTGAAAACTTAGGTTTCAACCAAGCTATTCTGCTATGGTCACCACAGCTTTAATGATTGCCCTTTCCTCAAGTCTATTCTTGTTTATTCCTCAACAGAAAGAACTTTAGATTAGTGTATGTATCTGCATCTTTTCGTGGCTACTGAACCTCCTTTTCTCCTGAACACCTTGTTGAGAACAATTTAAGAGTCTGGCTTTATACTTCCTCTGCAATAAAGAACAAAATGTTCCCGGCACGATAATTCTACTTGGGAATGGATAAGTTCTCATATGCTTAAATTCTGAAAGGTACGTGAGATGGTCTGCTCTAAACGACAGGTTGCCATGGTTACATCCTTCTGTGGCTCAGATGGGGATAGGGCCAATTATCAAGTTTTGTTTGGTTGATTTTAAGTAGTTTGTTACCTGGATACTCAACAAATAAGAAAACTGGGGGAAAAAGAGGCTTGTTTTCTTCTTCCCTAGAAAGGAAGCAGTCATTGTGGGAGGTGGGGGGCGGGGGGGAAGCCCTTAAATTCCAAACAACATGGTAAATTATTTAGTTCAGATAAAGAGTTTCTAAACTGTTGACTTTATTTCGGGACTAGCATAAGGCCTGTGAACTAAGATAGCTTTAAATGCTCTGAATTGGATTTTTTGTTAACTCTGTTGATCCTATAATATTTGTGTTAAGTAATTCATTCCCCTCCTCTTTTCCAGATTTGTCTGGTGCTTTTCAACTGTGTGTGTGTGCGTGTGTGTGTGTGTGCGTGTGTGTGTGTGCGTGTGTGTGTGTGTGCGTGTGTGTGTGTGTGTGTGTGTGGTGTATTTTAACAGTTACTCCTTCTGTGAGTTTTGCTGCTCAGCCTCATTCCTCCCTCCCGTGGTGGAAGTGAGATTGTTAATTAATGATATTCCAGAGGCAATTTCTGGAGTGACTATTGGAAAACCCTTCTTAATTAACAAAATGATAAATTCCCCACTGCAGCAGTGCTGCAAGTGAAGTTCATCTGTGTCATTCAAAATCTATGATTTTAAAACATTCTCTGACATTTTTTGTGAGGATATTGGGCATTTAAAGTCTGGATCTTTTATCAAAGTTTCCATAGCCAGCTGGAGAAGGAGAAATGCAGAGTGAAAAGGAGAAAGAAGAACTGGACAAAATTAAAATGCTCTTCTGTCATTGTAATAGTTCATATGGGCTCTGACAGGAGGGCATTTTAACTTTGTCAAGTGTGTCTGCTACTCATTTATTCCATCTCCTGCTTGTTATCGAAGTTTCAGATTAAATGTAAAGATATGAATGTATTGCCATAATAAATTTATAAGTGGATATTTAAAGAGCAAAGATTTGAATGACACAAATGAACTTCGGTGTAGCAGTAAAGTGGATAGGATTTGCAGAAAGATGCCACAGAAGTCAGAAATGACTGCTGGAATTGCCTTAATTAAAAAAAAAAAAACTAAAAAAAAACTTGAGCTGCATAAGTCACCATAGAAGGTGTCTAATGTGAAATTAGGCTTACTTTACATTATTTATGCCGCTTTAAAATGATGTAATAAAAGCTTTCAAAAATCTGATTAAACTGTGTTATTTAAATACAAGGCAATTACTTAGGCAATGGAAAAGCTAAGCTGTTAAATTTGGGGGCAGGGAGTAAGATTCTAGACAAAGTTAAAGCAGCATGTTATTAAAAATATATTGGTTTCTTTTTAAGATATCTAGAAAATACAATTAACTTTTTGAAATCATGTTTAGTTGAGTGAATAGTAATCCCAATGCAGTAAACTGTAGATATAACACTTTCTAAGGTTGCCTTATTTTACTTCCCACAAGAGGCTCAGGGTTCGTTTAAATGTCATGGGAAAACCACATTACCTGAGACACTCCTGCAGGGTTTGCATAACACTTGTATTCATAATAAGAAAGAAAGCAATGCGAGGAGGCACCCAGCTTTTATGACCTGATGTGTGGTGAGGACCCAGAGCACAGGGCTGAGAATAAGCAATGGGGAGTTAAAATGAGGACATGGGGATAAATTATTTGACATGATCCTGAGCAGACCTGACTTTTGTAATGACACTCAAACAGCAGATAACCCTGAAGGCAATCTGAAAAAGAAGAATACAGTGGTCACACTAGCAGATATGGAAAGAGATGAGTAAGTTTTCCTGAATTGTCTAAATCACTATTGAAAAGCACATCCTTCGACTGTGACCACCACTTCTTTTTTCTTCTCATGTCTGCTGCCCTTAGGCTAATACAGTATAAGAATTCATTTTATTTATCTGCTCCAACACAGAATAACTCCAGTGAGGATAAAGTTATAAGGATTGTAAGGAAGAAGGAAAGAAAAATGAATACAAAAATAGCCATGGAAGTTTCAGAATAATAGCATGAGAAGAAAGAATTTTTTTAGGCTGGTTTTCTGATATTATCCAAATAAATATTACTTTCAAAATCATAATGTCTGCCTCGAGCTTACATGGAGAGAAAGGAAATGGAAATGTTCCTTACTGAATCTGAGATCTAGTGTTTTGTTTACGCTTGATATAGATAGTAAATCTTAGGAGCGGTTCAGTTAGAATAATCGTTTAAAAATTACTTATAGGACTAAAAAGCTTATGCTTTTAGTAGACCCATTCAGTAAATTGGGGTGAGAGGAGAAAATGGGACTCTTTAGCGAATGACCAACATCTACAGATTTTGCCTAATAAGTCGTTTCTGTGGGACAGATGTCTTATCAAACTTTCAAACAATTAAACTTGATTTTATTATAAAGTCGAGCTGGTAGTAAATGTCTTTACTTTTTAAAGTAGATTTTATTTGTTATGTAACTACTCACACAAACTGGGAAAAATCATTTTAATGTATGGCACAGATCTTAGATAAATGATATATGAGAGAGGATTTCTGGATTCTAGGTGTAGGGCAGGGTCACAATTTATAAATTGCAACTGGAGGGTGTGGTCTACAAGTAACTAATCTAATCTTTCTCATGACCTCCATGTCATTGAATACTGTTCAAGGAGGGCTGGTGGGATGAAAAATTGACAATTAATGATCTCCCAGTCTCTTCATGTTTTAGACAATTTCTCTTGAAAAAAGAAGAGATTCTTTGGGTTTCCTTTCACCTTCAGATAGCATCTGGGTGGATTGGTGGCAATGAGGATAGTGCTACTAGTCCCAGCTGGCCTCCTTGGTTGTCATGAAGGCAACCACTACTGAGATTCATGGTCCCAGTTATTTGCATGCAAGTACACTAAAAACTCACCACAATTTCTTAATCTTGACCCCAGACTTCTGCTATTTCAACAGTCTTCTCAGTACCTTGAACCCTTACTGAGGCATGCAAAAACTTCTGTGCCCCTCTACATAGGCCTTGGGGACTGGGAGCACTGCCTCTGGCTCCTGTCTCTAGCCACCTCCCTGTAACAGCACTGAGCTACCCACCTCCTTCCCTTCCTTCCTTCTTCTCCTACAAGACTATCCCTAGATGTTTTCAATGTCTCTCAAGCTTTGGAGAAAGAAGACCCTTGCTATTAGGTTCCTAAATTTCCTCATAGATGTTTAGAGTTTCTGTAGGCCCCTGACTCAAGTTTGGCCCCTTTTGCTTCACCTCTGACTCTCATCTTGATCCTTATTCCATTAGGGCCAAGAGTGGGAGGGCTGTCTACTTTCTCTTCCTATATGGAATAACTTACCCTAAGTCATGCACTCCTTTTCAGTTTCACTGAATTTTTCCTACTTCATTTAACTCAAAATGCAATCGTCAAATCTTTATAATCCTATCAAGTCCCTGTGAACTCAACCCCCACCACGTCTCTGATTTCACCTTCTACTAGTTGTCCTCTTTCTCATTCTACTGCAGGTACATAGACTTCCCTATTTTTCCTTGAAAATGCCGAAGGTGCTCCAACCTTGTCTGGAATTCACATATGCCATACATCAACATTGCTTCTTTCCTCATTTTTAATTTCCTCATCTCTTTTACGTAGCCTCTTGTCACAGACCCCTTTTGTGCTCACCTTGAGCAAAGTGGAAATATTCCCTCCCTCCACCATATCCAACTCTCTATTTCCTTATGCTTCTTTGATAAATCTTCATGCTACTGTTCATCTCAATATCATGTATTTACTGTACATATATTTTTGTATTTACTGTACATATATTTTTATCATGAGTATTTTCCTATGTGAATGTAAACTCTGTAAGACTGGGATTCTGTTTTACTGAATAGGACAGCCCTAGTACTTAGAATAGTATCCAGTACATAGTGATGAATACACACACAGGCAAATGTGAATTCAGCATGCATCCATACATATATTTGTCATGAGTGGGTGAATAAATGTTAGATGATATGTAGAAAGATAAAATGGATCACTAGAAGAAAACATGCATGGGGAGATATCTCCAAAAAGAATTTCCAACACAGAGATGACTTTTATTTCATGTGTTAATGGTAGCATTTTTTTTTCATTTCTATATATTTTTAAAGATATATTTTTGAATTATTTGAAAATTACTTAATGTGTCAGTAAATGAAGTGGGAAAAAATATCAGAAAAGTCAATTGTTTGTATAAATATGACTCTTGGCTAATTCATTATTATTATTATTATTTTGCTTTTCAATCAGTTATTCAGAAAAAAGTTCTGAGAGAAAATGTATATGAGAAAAACTAGGCCCACTTCAAAAGTATTTTATATTTATAAAAAATAGTTCAATTTACATGAATTATTCAATACTAATTATATTTTAGGCAATGCCTTAGGATCTGGTGAAACAAAATAATTGTTGCATAGTCCATGAAGAATGATTTATAAATATTATAGTTCATTTTTATTGTTTTATATTTTCCAAGACTCTTTTTTATATATTCCTCATTTGGTTCTCTTAGCTATTTCTGAAGTAGGTTGTTATCTCAATTTTTCAGATATTTTAGAGATTAAGAAACTGGCCCAAAGCCTTGTAGCTAGTAAATAATGGAAGCAGAATTTAAATTTAGGTTTTTATATGTCAAAATTACTTGCTTTTCTTATTGTGGTTTATATTTTTAGGCAACTTCACGATCTGAAATATGGTTTTATATACATTACCTAACATAATGCTAAAAACATCCCTGTGGGCACATTTTGCAGACAAGGATAGTGTGCTTTATAAAAATCTCACTGACTTGGTCAAAGTTATATAACTTGTTTGTGGCAGAGTGAGTTCTTGAATTCACGGTTTTTGACTCAAAACACAATGCCTTTTACACTGTCTATCTGACCAAAGGGAAAAGTTTAGAAGTATAGTTAACTGTCATATTAAGACCAAATCAAGAATAAATTAAAATTTTAAAAACTCCTTTTAATTCTAGGATAAAAATTGGGAAATTAGCTTGATTTGAAAAACCTCAAATAGTTGAGAAGCAGAAATACACCTATGATTGGTAAACCTCAAAGTATTTATGTATATGTTATTGGCTGTTATTTATGATCTTACTATTTTTTATTTAAGATCTATGGTATTTTATAAAGTTACATACAATGAACAAAATCACAAAATTTAAAAGTGGGTGTGAAAGGAAAAGGATAAACAGAAGTGGGGGAACATAAGGCTAAACCATCAATTATGTTAAAAAAAAAAAAAAGAATAAACAAAACAAAAGAAAAAGTCACTACACAGTATTACCTGCACTGGGTGAACTACTTTAACTTAAAAGGAAATTGTTACTGTTCCACAAATCACTTTGTTCAAAATATAATGACAAACCAATAACTTAGAAAAAGCAAAGATTTCTTTGAAAGAAGGCCAGAAAAAACTGCTACTGAGGTTCTTTATAAAATGGTATTGTATAATATGATCATTTTTCAGCAGTGTTCTTGTGGTTTTGTAAGGTTTTTACACACTGACCCTCAGTAGAAGATGAACACATCACACTGCAACACAATTCAGGAAAAGAAATTCACTGGTGTTTGTCTGGCTATTATGTTTCCAACAAATATAAAAATAATGAAACTGAAGAAAGAGGTTTGACAATAGAAGAGATCAAATGTTGAGTAAATCCATGTGAGACTATTTCCTCCCTTTCGGTTCTTCATTCTGATTTAGATTTTTGTTTATAAGGGAATTTGATGGGGACATGCAGTTTCTCCAAAGGCAATATTTTAAAAATATTTTTACTAAAATACCTCCAATAGTGGCAACAGGTGATAGTGAAGAATCTTGTGGAGAAAAGGTAGAATGGAGGTGAAGTTTAGAGATAATAAAAAGCAACTCAAACTCTTCCTCATGAAATGTATATTTGTTTTTTGTCATAATTATGGGTACTCTGCTATCCCTGAAAAAAGTTGATGTTCCTAGAAGATGTGGCTAATTTATGACGTGACTTTGTTGAGTCCCTGGCACAGACCTGTGCATGCCGAAATTACGAGTACCTCGGTTTGTAAGCATATACCTAAAGGGATGCATTGAGACAGAGGCAACTGATTTTCTCACTCTCTTTTTTAATTTTTTGAAGTTTGATTTAAATTATAAAAGTTTAAGAAAACGTAAAGTAATAAAATTTAATACAATGAACACTCATAGACTTACCCAAGTTTAAGCATGTTACTATTTTGCTATTCTATTTTATAGCTCTTTAATAATAATTTATAGTTCTTATTCTATTTATAGTTCTTTAATGAGAATACATAAAAAGGCTATCATATAATGGATGGCCTTTTTGCAGTCTTCGAAGATGCTGTGGTTTCCTTCTTGCTCTCGAGTAACCACTCTTCTAAAGTTGGTTTCTATCTTTCCTAAAAGTGTTTCTTCCTTTTTCCCTTTACTATTTATATATGCATCTATGAAAATGTAGAAGAATGTGTATTTAAATATTTTTGTACATAGAATCATGCAAAGTGCATCATTCTGTGAATTTCTTACTTAATTCAACATTATGTTTTCAAAAATCATCAATTTTAATTCTTGTGGATGTGCTTTGTTAATTTTAACCCTTTATAGTGTTCCATGTAGAAATGTACCACCATTTATCTGTATTGCTATCCTACTGATGGTTATTAACTTGTTTTCAATCTCTCTATTATGAAAATGAACACCATTGTTTAAGTTTCCTTGTACATGTATTTTGATTAATTTCTAGTTCATATGCCAGGCAATAAAATTATTGGACTTAATGCCTACACATCTTTAACTTAATGAGCTACTGTCTAATTGTTTCTCCAATTTATACTCTTACCCACCTTGTATATTAAATCCTCTTTACCACACTTTCATCAACTCTTAGTGTCTTACAATTTTTTGTCAATATTTTTGGGGTAAAAAGTTATATAATCTTAAATTTGTGTTGATTTAAATGAGGGAGATTGAGTATATTTTCCTTGGCCATTGGGCTTTCCTCATCTGTGAATGTTCATAACTTTTGCCCAATTTTAATTAGGTAACTACTGTTTACTTATCTGTTGTATATTATCTACCAGATCTGAATACTTTTTCCTTGTTTGCTGTGTAACAAAGATCCAATTATCTTTTTCAAGGATGTGTCTTGAAATTAAACAAATGTGTCTTTTAACTAGGTTTACGGAATCTATTATAATAGCATAGTTTTGAACTTTAATGAAGTCTTTACTTTCTTCCCCTTTACGTTTATTGTTTAAGACATATTCCTCTTTACTAAGTTTGTAAAATCGTCTCCATTCTTTTTTCTGAAATGTTGTTAAGTTTTATTCTTTATATAATATTTTCTTAAGCTGTTTGGAATCGATTTTGTTTATGGTGTGTGGAGGAATCCAATTTCCTTCTTTGACTTGATTTTTCTATCCATAGAGAAACAAGAAATTGTTTTCCATATAGATAGCAAAGTGACCCAGTCCTTTGTTTTAAACAATCTGTTTTTTTCTCACCAAAGTGTAAATATTTACTTGTATGTAAAGCTGCCATTTATGTGCAGCTACATTTCTGGGCTCTTTATTATGTTCCATTGTCCAGTGAGCACCACCACCATTCCCACTCTTTCTTCCTTTCCTTTTTCTTCAAAATTGTCATAGCTATTTCTGGCTCTTTACTCATATATACAAATTTTAGAATCTGTTTTTTCAAGCTTCATGAATAGTCTTGCCTGGTTTTGGAAACATACTTATGCTAACTTTGTGAAATGAGTTGAGTAGCTTTTCCTCTTTTCAAGATTCTTGAACATATTTTATAAAATAGGGATTATCTGTTTATTAAAGGCTTTGTAGAATAATTTCTAAAATTGTCTCAGTTCATATATTTTAGTGATAACTGATTTTGGATTAATTATTTTTAAATATTCATAACTCTTTAGTTTTCTACTTATTTTTAGTTTTGATAATGTGTATATTTTTTAGAAAAGTACATGTTTTTGAAATTTAAAATGTCATTTTTTATAGTGTTTTGATTTGAAATATCTACCATTTTTGGTGGTTTTATCTCTCTTTTTTTAACTTCTAATACTTTTACTTTGCTCTCTCTCTTCCTCAGTCTGTCTTTTTCTACTAGTTTTTCTAATGTCCTAACTTTTGTTGATAATTTCTTCATTTTTTTTCTATTTTATTAACTTTTAGTGTCTTAGTTATCAAATCTGTTTCAGATTATAAACTTGTCTGTCAATTTTCTACAAGTTTTTTTAAATGCAATTCTTTCACTGGCATCCAATTTTAAATATTTCATAATTTCCCCTTTACTCTTTAGCAGCCATATTTAATGATTTCCTCTTTATCATATAATTTAGTTAGAGATTTATTCTTTAACTTGTGAGCTATTTAGAAATGCATTTTCAGTTTCCAAACATATAAAATATTGTATTTTTACTATTCATTTTTGTTTAACTATGGTGAGAGGCATGATCTGTGAGATAGTAATTTTTCAAGTATTTGTTGAGATTTCTGTGTGTCTAACAGTAGAGCAATATAGGTAAAAGTTTCTATCTGTGTTTAAAAAGGTTGAATATTTGTATGTTGGTGGCCACAGTGTTCTAATTATATTTAATAAATAGAGTCAGTTAAGTGTGATGTTCAAGTTTTATATGTTACTTTTTTGTCTTAGTGTTTTGTCAGTTTCTGAAAATTCCTTTTTTATTAAGGTTTTTGTCAGTATTTTTCTTATAATATTATAACATTTTCCTTTTACCTATTAGAAATTACCTTTTTCGGTATTAGGTTGGTGCAAAAGTAATTGCACCAACCAAATATATGTAAATTTAATTATAATATCGTATTGGTAGATTGTTTCACATTATGTAGGCTATTATGTAGGTTCTCTTTTTATCTCTGTTAATGCTATTTGCCCTTAGTTTTGTTTTGTCTGCTGTTGACCTTGTTACATGAGCTTTGTTTCATTTACTGTGAATTGATTAACAGTATACTTTCTCTATGAGAAATTGGCACATTTTCAAATTTATTGAGCCGCTGCAGAGGGTTCTCATTCTAACTGAGGACATCACTCAGCATCATGACATTGCCAACTACATCATTTCATATACTGCCTCTTCCTGATGTCATTAATTCCCTCTGGATTCGAACCGTGGCTTGTCTCATTCAGAATCAAGTTTTACTTTTAGAGTTGTTCCTAGTTGGTCCTAGATCCTTTTTGTGGCTCACGGCGGAGGTCTCTTGATGGCTTGTATTTGAATCAGCTAGGATGTGACACAAGATGTTTAAATATTCTGTAGTAGATACTCATTTTCTCTCATGTGGAGTAGATTCCCAAACAATTAAAGAGTAATGTACGAGAAAACCTACAAATTCAACACATGAGATTTAAGGAGAAGCTTCCCTGAAGAATTTGGAAATGGGTGAATGAGATTGTTCCTAGAAATTTAAACTGTAAAATTTTTACATAACTGTATCAAAGCTGGGAAATACTAAGTTGCTTCAAAAGTAAACCATTGAAAATTTGGTGTTCCTCCTGAATGAAGGTACTAAAGAAATAATTTGTCAAATAATGAGAGTATTCATACATGAATTATAAAGAAGGAAAAAGGAAAGTCATAAACTTTAGATGTGCCTTTGTATCCAATTTGCCCAAGGGAGGGGCCCTTAATTAGCCCAAAAGTCTTTGGAACTCTGTGGTTACATTTGCTAAACCATACTTTCCAAGGAAAAGTCTATAGCAGAGTGTAGCCAACAACCTTCAGCTCTTCCTGTTCTAATAGAAACACCATCACCATTGTCTGAAAACGGATACAGAAAACTCTCTTAACACCATTAAACATTGATTTTGGTAACAAAATCCTCTTATTCTAATTCCATGTTCATGGAGCAAGTTCTTAATTATTATATGGTTTCCTAGATAGGCCTGACTTTAGAGAGAAAATTGGCTGATCATCTAGACATGAGTGTTCTGATTACTGAAGTATATGTATTTCTCATTGTAAATTAATACCTTAGTATTTTGATTATAATTTTACTCCCCATATGTTCTGTATTTAAAGCCATACTGAATATAGTTTTAAAATGCAGAGCCTTCTTATTCGTAACATACAGAGTCATTTCTTAAATGGTTAAGATGTAAAACTGTAGTTTTATATTTTTACTATACTTAATATGCATGTGATCGATTTAGGTTATTTGCTATATTTTTCTATATAAATAATTATTTGAGCACCTCTGTACACATCTGATGAAGACATGCAATGGTGTCACTAAGATAAATTCAAAGAAGTTATGTCCCATGTTTCTTAATTTCTAGACAGTCTCCTATCATGTTCACATGAGAATTCTAACATATGTAAAGAAGTATTCCATTGGAGCATATATAGCAGCCTCATGACTCATTCAGTGGAGGGTTAACATGAGTCTGCCTTGAAGAAATGGATTTGCTATTGTGTCTTGAAAAAAATAATATTTGGGTTTGTGTGTCTAAGGAGCAAAGCCTTAATTAAGGAAAATTCTCAAAGACAGTGTATGAGACCTTGATCCTTCTGATGAAAACTTCCCAGGGGTATTCAAATATTGCTATATACTTATAAATGTGTATTATCCCTTCAATGATTTACATTAGTAATGGGCGGAAAACTTTATAAAACTGCCTAATTCTCCCCACCATAGTTTCCCTCCCAATACTCTGATTACAGCATAGCTTCCTGACTTTCTGCTTAATCCAGAGCTAAAGAATTGGTCATATAATTCTCTCATATCTTTTTTTTTTCTTTCTTTCTTTTTTTTTTTTTTTGAGACAGTGTCTCACTCTGTCACCAGGCTGGAGTGGTGCAGTGGCGCGATCTAGATTCACTGCAACCTCCACTTCCTGGGTTCAAGCGATTTTCCTGCCTCAGCCTCCTGAGTAGCTGGGATTACAGACGCGTGCCACCACACCCAGCTAATTTTTGTACTTTTAGTAGAGATGGGGTTTCACCATGTTGGCCAGGATGGTCTCCATCTCTTGTTGTGATCCGCCCGCCTCGGCCTCCCAAAGTGCTGGGATTACAGGCGTGAGACACTGCGCCCAGCCCAATTCTCTGATATCTTACTTCAGTTGCTCCTGTTATATTTCTCACTCACATAGTCTTTTTAAAATTATTATTGTTTCAATAGTTTTGGGGGAACAGGTGGTGTTTGATTATGTGGATAAGTTCTTCAGTGGTGAATTCTGAAATTGTAGTGCACCCATCACTCAAGCAGTGTACATTGCAACCAGTGCGTAGTCTTTTGTCCCTTACCACCCTCCCACCATTCCTTTCTGAGTCCCCAGAGTCCATTATATCATTATTATGCTTTTTCATTTGCATAACTTAGCTCCCACTTATAAGTGAGAACATACAATGTTAGATTTTTCCATTCCTGAGTTACATCACTTAAGAATAATGGTTTCCAACTCCATTCACTTGCTGCAAATGCCATTATTTCATTCCATTTTATGGCTGAGTAATATGCCATGGGGTGTGTGTGTGTGTATCATATATATATACACACATAAACATTTATATATGTAACATTTATGTATATAACATTTATATATATACACATAACATTTATATATATATAACATTTTGTGAATCTACTTGCTGGTTGATGGATATTTAGACTGTTTCCATATCTTTGCAATTGTGAATTGTGCTGCTGTAAACATGGGTGTGTAAATGTCTTTTTCATATGACTTATTTTCCTATGGGTAGATACCCAGTAGTGGGATTGCTGAATCAAACAGTAGTTCTTTTAGTTGTTTAAGGAATCTTCATACTGTGTTCCATAGTGGTTGTACTAGTTTACATTCCCACAGGCAGTGTAAAAGTATTCCCTTCTCACCACATCCATGCCAACATCTATTGTTCTTTGATTTTTAAAATTATGGCCATTCTTGCAGTTGTAAGGTATTACTGCATTGTGGTTTTGATTTGGATTTCCTTGATAATTAGTGATGCTGGGCATTTTTTCACATGTTTGTTGGCCATTTGTATATCTTCTTTTGAGAATTGTCTATTCATGTCCTTAGCCCACTTTTTGATGGGATTATTTGTTTTTTCTTACTGATTTGTTTGAGTTCCTTGTAGATTCTGGATATTAGTCCTTTGTCAGATATATAGTTTGCAAATATTTTCTCCCATTCTGTGGGTTGTCTGTTTACTCTTATTGATTATTTCTTTTCCCATGCAGAAGCCTTTTAGTTTAATGAAGGCCCATCTATTTATCTTTGTTTCTGTTGCATTTGTTTTTGGGTTCTTGGTCATGAATTCTTTGCCTAAGCTAATGTCTAAAAAGAGTTTTTCCAATGTCATCTAGAATGTTTATGGTTTCAGGTCTTAGATTTAAGTCTCTGATCCATTTTGAGTTTATTTTTGTATGAGGTGAGAGATAAGGATCTAGTTTTATTCTTCTACATGTGACTTGCCAATTATCCCATCACCATTTGTTGAAAAAGGTGTCCTTTCCCCACTTTATGTTTTTGTTTGCTTTGTCAAAGATCAGTTGGCTGTATTTGGCTTTATTTCTGGGTTCTCTCTTCTGTTACATTAGTCTATGTGCCAGTTTTTATATCAGTACCATGTTGTTTTGGTTAACCGTAGCTTTATAGTATAGTTTGAAGTTAGGCAATGTGATACCTCCAGATGTGCTCTTTTTGCTTAGTATTGCTTTGGCTATGTGGGCTTTTTTTGTTCTATATGAATTTTAGGATTTTTTTTCCAGTTTTGTGAAGGATGATGATAGTATTTTGATGAAAATTGCATTACATTTATAGATTGTTTTTGGTAGTATGGTCATTTTTACAACATTGATTCTACCCATCCATGAGCATGTGATGTATTTCCATTTGTTAGTGTTATCAGTGATTTTTTTTCAGCAGTGTTTTGTAGTTTTCTTTGTAGCAATATTTTACCTCCTTGCTAAGGTATGCTCCTAAGTATTTTATTTTATTTTTTCAGCTGTTGTAAAAGAGGTTGAATTATTGATTTGATTCTCAACTTGACTGCTTGGTTGCAAAAAGGATTGAGTTATTGATTTGATTCTCAACTTAGTCACTGATTTGTGTAGCACTGCTATACACCAACAGCGATTTTGTATCCTGAAACTTTACTGAATCCACTTATCAGATCTAGGAGCTTTTTGGATGAGTCTTTAGAGTTTTCAAAGGTATACCATTATATCATTGGCCAACAGTGACAGTTTGACTTCCTCTTTACTGATTTGAATGTCCTTTATTTCTTTCTCTTGTCTTATTACTCTGGCCAGGAAGCACTTCCAGTGTCATATTGAATAGAAGTGGTGAAGGTGGACATCTTTATCTTGTTCTAGTTCTCAGGAGAAATGCTTTCAGCTTTTCATTCAGTATAATGTTGGTTGTGGGTTTGTTATAGATGGGTTTTATTACCTTAAGCTATGTTTTATCTATGCTGATATTGCTGGTGGTATGAATCATAAAGGGATGCTGGATTTTGACAAACACTTTTTCTGCATTTATTGAGATGATAACATGGTTTTTGTTTTTAATTGTGTTTCTGTGCTGTATCACATTTATTGGTTTGTGTTTATTCAGCCAACCAACCTTGCATCCCTGGTATAAACCTCACTTAGTCATGGTGGATTATCTTTTTGATATGCTGTTATATTCGGTTATCTAACATTTTGTTGATAATTTTTGCATCTATGTTAATCAGGGATATTGGTCTGTATTTTTTTTTTTTTTTTGGTTGTTGTTTTTATTATGTCTTTTCCTGGTTTTGGAATTAGGATAATACTGGCTTCATAGAATGATTTAGGGAGGATTCCCTCTTTCTCTATCTTTGGGGGTAGTTTCAGTAGGATTGGTACCAATTCTTTGAATCCCTGATAGAATTCAGCTGTACATCTATCTGGCCCTGGATTTTTGTTGTTGTTGTTTTTGTTGTTGTTGGGATTTTGCTTTTATTACAGTTTCAATCTCGCTGCTTGTTATTGGTCTGTTCAGAGTTTCTATTAATATTTCTTGATGGTTTAATCTAGGAGTATTGTATATATTCAGGAATTTATCCATCTCTCATAGGTTTTCTAGTTTGTGCAGAAAATCTTCATAATAGCCTTCAATAATTTTTTGTATTTTTTTGGTATTGATGGTACTATCTCACATTTCATTTCTAATTGAACTTATTTAGGTATTTTCTCCTCTTTTCTTGGTTAATCTTGCTAATGGTCTATCAATTTTATTTACTATTTCAAAGAACCAGCTTTTTTCATTTATATATATATATATATGTATGGTTTCAATTTCATTTAGCTCTGCTCTGATCTTTGTTATTTCTTTCCTTCTGCTGAGTCCAGGTTCAGTTTATTCCTGTTTCTCTAATTCCTTGAGGTATGAGCTTAGATTGTCTATTTGTACTTTTTCAGACTTTTTGATATAGGCGTTTAATGCTTTGAACTTTCCTCATAACACCACTTTTATTGTATCCCAGAAGTTTTGATAGGTTGTGCCACTATTATTGTTCAGTTCAAATAATTTTTACATTTCCATCTTGATTTCCTTGTTTCCCAAAGATCATTCAGGAGCAGATTATTTAATTTCTATGTTTTTGCATAGTTTTGAGCGTTCCTTTTGCAGTTAATTTCCAATTTTATTCCACTGTGGGCTGGGAGAATACTACTTACAACTTTGATTTTCTTAAGTTTATTGGGACTTATGTGGCCTATTATACGGTCTCTCTTAGAGAATATTCCATGTGTTGATGGAAGGAATGTGCATTCTGCAGTTGTTGGGTAGAATATTCTATAAATACCTGTTAAGTTCATTGTTTTAAGGTATAGTTTAAGTCCATTGTTTCTTTTTTGACTTTCTGTCTTGATGACCTGTCTAGTGCTGTCAGTGGAGTATCGTAGTCCCCCAGTATTATTGTGTTGCCATCTATCTCATTTCTTCAGTAGTAATTGCTTTATAAATTTGGGAACTCCAGTGTTCAGTGTATATATATTTAGGATTGTGATGTTTTCCTGCTGGACTAATCCTTTTGTCATTATGTAATGTCACTGTCTTTTTTAAGTGTTGTTGCTTTGAAGTCTGTTTAGTCTGATATAAGTGTAGCTATGCCTGCTTGCTTTTGGTTTTTGTTTGCATGAAATATCTTTTTCCACCCCTTCACCTTAAGTTTATGTGAGTCCTTATTTGTCAAGTGAGTCCCTTGAAGACAGCAGATATTTGGTTGGTTGATTTTTATTCATTCTGCCATGCTGTATCTTTTAAGTGGAACATTTAGGCCATTTACTTTCATATTAATATTGAGATGTGAGGTACTGTTCTATTAATCATAGTGGTGGTTGTCTGAATGTGTTTTTTGTTCATTGTGCTATTGTTTTATAGGCCCTGTGAGATTTATGCTTTAAGGAGGTTTTATTTTGGTGTATTTTGAGGTTTTGTTTCAAGATGTTTAGAGCTCTTTTAGCATGTCTTATAGTGCTGTCTTCATAGTGGCAAATTCTCTCAGCATTTGTTTGTCTAAAAAAAACTCTTATCTCTGCTTCATTTATGAGGCTTAGTTTCACTGAATACAAAATTCTTGGCTGGTAATTATTTTCTTTAAAGAGGCTAAAGATAGGATCCCAATTTGTTCTGGCTTGCAGGGTTTCTGCTGAGAAATCTGCTGTTAATCTGATGGTTTCCTTTAGGTTACCTGATGCTTTTCTTCACAGCTCTTAATATTCTTTCCTTCATCTTGACTTTAGATATCCTGATTACTATGTGTCTAGGTGATGATCTTTTGGTGATGAATTTCCCAGAGTTCTTTGAGCTTCTTGTATTTGGATGTCTACATCTCTAGAAAGACCAGGGAAGTTTTTCTTGATTATTCCCACAAATAAAATTTCCAAATTTGTACATTTCTTTTCTTCCTCAGAAACACCAATTATTCTTATATTTAGTTGTCTAACACAATCCTAAATTTCTTGGAGGCTTTGTTCATTAACAATTTTGTTTTGTCTTTGTTGAACTGGGTTAATTTGAAAGTCTTGTCATTTGAACTCTGAAGTTCTTTCTTCTACTTGCTTAATTCTGTTGTTGAAACTTTCCAGTGTATTTTGCATTTCTCTAAGTGTGTCTTTCCTTTTCAGAAGTAGTGATTGTCTTTTCTTTATGATATCTATTTATCTGGAGAGTTTTCCATCCATATCCTATATTTTTAAAAAATATTTTTAAGTTGGTTTTCATCTTTCCCTGGTGCCTCCTTAAGTAGCTTAATGATCAACCTTCTAAATTCTTTCTCTGCCAATTCAGAGATTTCTTCTTGGTTTGGATCCATTGCTGAAGAGCTAGTGTGATCTTTTAGGGGTGTATAGAATCTTGTTTGGTCGTATTACCAGAATTACTATTCTAGTTCTTTCTCATTTGGGTAGACTGTTTCAGTGGAAATTTCTGGAACTCAAGGGCTGCTGTTCAGATTCTTTTGTCCATGGGTTGATTCCTTTATGTGGTACTCTCTCCCTTGTCCTAGTGATGGGGCTTCCTGAGAGCCAGACTGCAGTGATTGTTAGTGCCATTCTGGGTCTAGCTACCTAACAGGGCTACCAAGCTCCAGGCTGGTGCTGGGTAGTGTTTGCAGGGTCCTGTGAGAGTATTCAGGTCTCCCAGCCATGGATACCAGCACCTGCTGCAATGAAGGTGGCAGGCAAGTGAAGTGGACTCTGTGGGAATCATTGGCTGTAGTTTTGTTTAGTGCACTGATTTTCTCAAATGCTAGCAATGAAGTTGTCATGTGGACAGACTCAGGACCTCTGGTTAGTCAGTGTGTTGAAGGTGGTGAAAGTGGCTATTGTTTTTTCCTTCTTTGGAGCAGAGTTATTCTGTTATGACTTGTTGTAGTGGCTTGAGTTAGTTGGCCTCCAGCCAGGAGGTGGCACTTTCATGAGAGTACCAGTTGTAGTAGTAGAAGGAAGATATAATCTTGCCCTACATTGACCAAGATAAATACTGGGTTTCTCAGGTGATGGGCAGTGCCATAGAGCTTTCAATAGTTTATATCTTTTGTCTTCAGCTACCAGGGAAGATAGAGAAAAACCATCAGGTGGAGGAAGGTTTTCACATAGTCTTTGAAATCTGCCTGGTACACAATAACTGTGGCTCAATTTATTGCCTGCTCATTTTCAAATGACTACTATTCCCTTTCAGTCTACCTAGTAACAGGGCAACAATTTGCATAAAATGTGATTCTTTTCACCTTGCCACACTCGATTTGTCCAAAGTTAAATATTTTACCCAAACTAGGAAATCAGTGTTTACCTGAAAATATAAACTTGTGTTAATAATACATTTTAGCTCCACTCTAACTGCTCTTTTAGAAAATCAAGAACTTGAAGGGTCTTTTTAAGTGACTTAGGAAGCAGAAAGGGTTGGGCTAGATCGAGATCACAACAAGAATAAATATCTGGGTAATAATAGGAGTGGATAATAAGAGATTAGGAGAGAAAGTTCTCAAATTATGTATGACCCTTTGGTTCTGGATTTCAATGTATTTCTTCCTGACGTTCAGCTGTATTCCTATTCTTGAATTCCTTTATCCTCATATTAAATGACCTCTTCTTCTCATTAAGGTAGCTCAAAAGATTTTCCAATAGAACTATACTAGAAATCAAATGTTTCTATCCTCTTTGTATTACTTTATCTTGAATACAAAGCTGTGACTCTGAGTCAAAATTTTCTCCAAGATCTTTCGACCCACATACCAAATAACCAAATTCAAACTGATTTATCAAATGAGAAATTCCTGTGCTATTTGTGAAGTCAGTTCCTTGTGTTATTTCATGAAATTAAAGCTTAATCACTTTCACTGAAAATTAATTTCCATGCAAAATATTTTATATTCATGGATTTTTAAAAGTTAAAAACTATACCATTATTGAATTACTTGGAAAATTATATATATATAATTATATATATGTATATATATACTTCTATCTATGTATGTCTTTCTCTTCACATGCACACACACACATTTTGTATCCTAGGCTAGACTTTCAACCAATTTTGTGTGAATTTTAATGTTCATAGCAAAGACTGAGGCTTTTTTTCCACTTAAGGAGTTACAGTCTTACCTTTTAAAATTTCCCAATAGAGTTTCACAGAATAAAAATGATTCTTTTATAGAAGAAAAAATGCCTTTCCCCTTTCATTTTTATCTGTACTATAAATGTCTGTTTAGTTCCCATGGAAATGCAAACTCAAGTTTAGAATATCTGTGTGCATGTGTTTGTATATGTGTATAAGAAAAAGCATGCATGATGAAACCCCCGGTCATGAAGACTAAAACGCTGTTTCTGATAAGATCAAATGAGTTTGGGAAGAAGATCCTTTCGTACTCCGTGGAGCAAGCTCACAGGGCTATGGGTGGTAAAGATGCAGCAGCGTAAAGAAAGGTTCTCCAGAAAACATGTGGCATGTTTGAATTATTTTAATGCACTTTGTGAAGTTTTCATTCTGTGAAAAATTTTATTATATGTGATTTCCTTTACCCGAAGCCTCAAAAATGATGACATAAGGTAGAGCAAGGCAGGGCCAAGCTGAAGTCTGGCTTAGGTATGTAAAGGCTCAAGCTGAGCCATGGATACTGCTCAGATACGAGAACTCTAATATGCAGACGGTGTTCCAGCCCTAAGGGACTAACTATGATTGTTCTGCAATCTTTAAAAACCCCAGGGATTCCACAGACATAGAATCCTGGCCTTTATCCCTACCAGAATGCTAACACTTAAAGAGTCTTCCTGGATAAAACTCTACCTATTATTTCTTTCACTTCTTTCAGAGACAGATAGCACAGCTAAATTCAGACATTACGCTCCAGCCAGGGTCAAAGAGCAATTCAAGTTATCAAGTAAGACACTCTACATGTGTTGACAAGAATGTCATTGATGCAGATGAGGATACTACCTAGTACTCTTGTTTTGTTCCTACAGTACGTTTAGTCATCAAAATTCAGAGGCATTAATTTGGTAAAAAGTTCCAAGCAAGAAAACATGCCAAGTTTAATGTAATTGTTCTTGATATCATCATTTTATTTTATCTTTGTGAAAACAAACATAATATTGCTGCCTTCAAATTTTTAAAGACCAAAAATATTATTACTTTGTCTAAAACAATAATAGTGTATAAAATCATAAAAATCTTAGAGATAGCAGGTCATGTAATCAAAATAATCTTTCTAAAATAGGTATATTTATCAACTTTCTTAATTAATGACATTGAACTTTGATTTTCCCATATCCAATATCAGAGAATTTAGCAAGTAGAAAAGTACTTCATTTATTGATGGCTAATTTTAACAGAGAATTTACCCTTAGAGTGAGCTATCCTTATTTTCTGCATAATCAAGTATGTGTCACTTTCACTTGACTATCACAAATTGTTACAGCACCATCAATGAACTTAATCATCCCAAGTACTTAAAATCAGTTAAGCACTGTATTTTCATGTCAAGAAATGAAGAAAAATTAAACCTCTAGCTTTTGGTTATCATCCTTGTATGTTTATACTTTAAGCACCAGTGCATCCCAACAGACAGCAATGATAGATAAAAATTGATTAGACAAAATTTAGAAGACATTGCTTTTTCTAAAGGTAAGCATCCCAAGAAGCAATGTGGCAAATGGTGCTGAAGCCATGAGCCTATTTCCAGTGCCTGTCCAGAGAGATGGAGACAAACAAACAAACAAACAGACCAAACAAGAAAAACTGTAGTCACATGCATAGGAGAAAGGAATAGAAGTCAACCTCACTGACTAAAGCTAGAGGCTAGTACAGACTATTTTCACCCACCTTGCCCTATCACATGAAAGACAAGTAAGGAGAAATGACCAAGGCTCTAGTTATCCTTCAAGATCCATCAAAGCTTAATTCTTCTATGGCTTTTCATATGCCTTTACTGCCTTTAAAGAACCTTCCACTCCCTTTTTGTGTCTTACTATATTCTGCACAAACATCCAGCACAGTACCTACAACAGGATTGGATCCACCGGTCAACAGGTTTAGCAGTCTCAACCAGGTAGTAAGAGCTACTTGATGGTAGACATCATGTCTTATTAAACTCTGGATAGATGGTAGCATAGTTCCTAACACTGAGGAGGTAACCAATTTATATTACTGGAGGAAGGAAGGAAAAAGGGAGAACTTTCTCTCATTGTAAGATGCGTACTTCCTTTTTATGAGCAGCAACTTTCTCCCAGATAGTAATTCACCTTCATTGGTTTAAACTTTGTGATTCTTTCTGTCCCTCTGGTTTTGAAATCTTATTTCTCAGAGCCTAACCTATGAAAGTGCAAAATGCAATCAGGTTCAGTAAGTAGATGCATTTTAGAAGCAAGGCGAAATGGTTCATTATAGCTTGTTTTATGACTCTGTTTTATGGTTTACAGTGGCAGAAAAGTGAAAGAATGATACAACACATGGTATATAACCATTACCATTGAAGCAATTTAAATTGCTTTCTGTGAGTACACTGTCACTGATCTAATTCTTACTAAATGTTAAGCAGGTTTCTGTGCTAAAAATATATTGAGCTGAAACAGTGGATTAAGAATGATGTTGTTCTAAAATCCCATCTTGTAATTTTCATTTAATGGGTCTAAATTCCTTGAAGTCTCAGACTTTAAAATTGACTTGCAGAGATCTTAAGTTATGGCTCTGAATCCCTTTGGAGGAGGTGCTTATGAATATTAACTGTACTTTAGGATGCACTGTGTTGGTACAAGACTCATTTGAGCACAGAATTAGTGAGAGGTGAATGATGAATAATAGGCTCAGTGTGTGGAGTTTAAATATTCCAAAGAACAGACTCTGTATGATATTGTAAAATGTCTTGTAGCTTCATTTCTGATTTTGAAATGTTACAGTGCTTGCTTATTGTCACAGCATGATCTTCAGCACAGTTGGATAGTGCTTTTTTAAAGTAATGCAAATGCACGAATGTCAGAAATACCTTCAAATATCGGGGAATACATCTTTAAGGAGTGCATTTGGCATTAAGCAGCCTTTTCCAGCTAATGAATTTCTCAAGTTACAAGAATAATGGCCTTTTTAATCTTAGCAAGAGTAATTAAACAGACATTTGTTATTAATGATGTTGTTAATGGCAGAAGATATTGAATTCTCACTTTAGATATTATATTGCTTGAGAGTGATTATTTTGAATATCAGACATATAAGTGTACAGTAGTGTTAAAAGTACAATATCTCCTTAAGAACATTGTAAAGTACTATTCTTTAATGCAGAGAAAAATGCCTTAACTTTTATTAAAACCAAGAGAAGTAAACATTTCCAAACTGAGGCCGAACACACTTTCAGGGACAAAGAACATTTGTTTGATTAATTCTACACATCAATTGAAAGGTGTTTTCTTCTATTGAAATACTTATGTATGTTTCAGTCAGGGTCTCCAAAGAAACAGAACTAGGATAACATAGCTATATAACAGGAAATTTATTATGGGAAATGGCTCATGCAATTATGGAGGCTGATAAGTCCTACAATATGCCATGTGCAAGCTGAAGAATTAGGAAAGCCAGTGTGTAATTCAGTTCAAGCACAAAGGGCCGAGAATAAGGGAAACCACTGGTGTAAGTCCAAGTCAAAGTCCAAAGGCCAGAGAACTAGGAGCTCCATTGCCCAAGGGCAGGAGAAGATGGATGTCCTAGTTCAGGAAGAGAAAATGAATTCACTCTTCATCTGCCTTTTTGTTCTGTTTGGGGCATTAAAGGATTGGATGATACCTGCCAACATTGGTAAAGCAATCTTCTTTATTCAGTCTACAATTCAAATGCCAGTCTCATCTGGAAACACCCTAACAGGTATACATAGAAATGATGCTTGACTAGCTAGATGGGCATCCCTTAGCCCAGTTGTGTTGACACATAAAAAATTAACCATCACAATGGACAGCCCACAGCTTGAGAGAGAACTACTTACTCTATGTCCACTTTAAAATAGAGGAGATGATATTGCCTAGTGTATTTCCGCTTCCTGATAGTTTCCTCAATTCTGTGCAGAAATCTACCCTATCCTCACCTTCAGAAGGTCATCCTAATTACTCAGTTCATTCATTTGTTCAACAAATATTTACTGGGTACCAATTATGACCAGGCACTCTTCTATGTGCTGGGGTTACAGCTGTAAAAACAGAACAGAACAGAATAAAACAAAACAAAAATATCACAAATAAACAAAAGCAAATATGCCAGAAGACAAAAATTCCTATGAATTATGAATGGAGTTAATGAGTTAGTCAAGACAGAGCCAATCAGACTGCAGCATCCCCAGTGACCCTTATGGTCCAGTGCCAATAGTGGCATATTGCCTCAATTACACCGGAGAGGAGAGCTTTTATTTCTGCTTGGAAGAAAGAAAAGCTTGCTGTGTCCCCTTCTAAACTCGTGGCCCAGTTGCCACTGGCATCCATTTTGTGGTTCTGAGGGAAACTCAGCTCAAGGTGAATCAAAACCTAAGGACAACTATGGGAGTTTCTACTTCCTTCTCTAAAGAACTTGAACAGATATAAATTGTTTTATTAAAATTAAACACTTTTATAACATAAATATATGGCTATGCGCTTTATTATAAGCATATGAGTTAGGGCTTGATCTTAATGGGACTGAGGGCAAATAAAAGATGCTTTGTGAATTTGAAAATCAGAGTAAAAGGCATACTTACAGCAGACATGAGGGAGCTGCAAAGATTAGTTAGCATGTACTGATAGGCATCATGGGATTGGATTTTGAGGATGTTTGATCAAGAGAACTGGAACATAAGACGGATAAGCAAGAGCATTTTACTTTTATTTACTTAAGGGCATTTTATCTGAACATGGGATTTAACACCTTGCAAACGATCCCAGAGAAAGGGGAAAATTTATTGTTAGAATGACTCTCGGGGGCAGCAGTCACAAGGCTGGTATCTTCACAAGCTTATGGGAATGATGAGGCTCTGAAGAAATGGAGCTGATGTGTCATTGTTTAAGCATTAAAAGCCAGGGGGTTGCTATTATTTTAAGAATTGGCAAAGTCAGAGGAATGGCCAAGAAGGCTGTCCACAGGGCAGTTTGGTGGCTAATAGAACATGGCACTCTTAGGTCAAAAATAGACAGATATTATGTGTGTTACTTAAAATACACAATAAAAAGAAGACAAGGACAGATGAGCAGGTATTTGAGGATGGTTGCCCCCAAAGGAAGTCACATTGTCTCACCCAGTTTCAAGACCTGAGTCAGTTTTTTGACACAGAATCCAATAACTGATGTTATGGCTAGATCGCCCAGAGAATACATGGTATTACAATGTCATATATTTACTGTATGATTCCTCTGATCTTTCCCCAAATGGATCTATGAATATTGGTGCCCATACACTGGGGAAAGGGGAATTCCAGATATTTTCAGAGCTGATGCACATAGGGTCCTAAACTGACATTAATACCTGGAGATCTGAAGCATTATCATGTCCCTGTTAGAGTTGGGGGAATACATGAGTCAAATAATCAATGGAGTCTTGGGTAAATTCTTAGAGTAGGTTCCCACAAATGCCATTTCCTCAATTCCCAAATATAAAGTTGAAGTACTCAGCAGTCGAAATAACCCCAGTTGAATCTTTGGCCTGTGGAGTAAGAGTATTAGAGTAGAGAATGCCAAGTAGAAGCTTTTGGGATTGCCTCGTCTCTCAACCAAGATGGTAAATAAAAAGTAGTATTGACTCTGGGAGGGATAGAAGAGATTAGAATCACCTTCAAGAACCTTAAGGATGCAGGAGTGGTGGTCCCTGTCATTTCTCTATTTGATTAACAAGGCTAATCCCTACAGAAACCAAATAGACCCTTAAGAATGTCTGTAGACTGCTATAAACTCAACCAAGTAACATCCTTGATTGCAGCTGCTGTGTTGGATGAAGTATCTTTGCTAGAATAGATTAATGAATTCTTGGGCATATGGCATGAGGCTTTGAGACAGCAAACTCAGTCTTTTGATTGCAATTAGTAAAAAAGGATCTGAAATAATTTACATTCACAAGGAAAGGACAATAATATACACTTAATATTTTGCCCTAGGTATATGTTAATGCCTCAACTCTCTCACATGATATAGTCAGAAAAGATCTGGACCATCTAGACATCCAATAGAGCATCATATTGATCTATTAAATTGATGATACCATGCTGATAAAAAAGAATGAGCAAGAGGTGGCTAGCATGCTGGAGGTTTTGGTAAGACACATGTGTCCCAGGGTTTGGGAGATAAACCTTTCGAAGATTCAAGGATCTGACACTTTTGTAGTTTTTAGGGGTTCAGTGGTCAAGTGCATGCCAGGTTTTTCATCTAAAATAAAAGACAAATTGCTGCATGTATCTTCTACTAAAAAAGAAGGTATAACATTTGGTAAGCCTCTTTGCATTCTGGAGGTAATATCTTCCATACTTAGACATATTGTTTCAGCGGATATACTAAATGATACAAAATACTTATAGCTTTATGTGGGGCCTGGAACAGGAAAGGGCTATGTGGCAGATTCAGGCACAAGGCAAGCAAATGTTCTCTTGTGGTATACTATCTAGCAGATCCTATGATGCTGGAGGTGTCAGTGGTGGGAAAAGGTACATTGTAAAACTTATTGCAAGCCCATTGGGAGAATCGTCCCAAAGGCTCTAGGGTTCTAGAGAACGAAAGGCTCTAGGGTTCCAGAGAAAGGCTATGCCATCTACAGAGGGGTATCATCTGCCTATTGAGAAACAACTCATGATGTTACTAGACCCTTGTAGAGACTCATATGAGTTGGTTTCTATTGGATCCCTCAAGACGTTGAATGGAACCAGCAACAGTTGTTCACAATAAATGATTAATTTGCATTGACCTGGAGCAGACAAGTAAGGATGAGAAAGCTCCATGAGCAAGTAGCTTAGACGTCGTTGACTTTTCATGTCAACCACAGGGTTGTACCAACAACTTTCCTCAGCTCACATCTATGACCATGGGGGCAATGCAGGTGTCCTTCATGACTGCTGAAGAAGCAGAACAAGTCCAAGCCTAATTAACAGATGGGTTGGTTCAGTATGTGGGTCAAACCAAAAATAGATGTGGTTGCTTTATAAGCTACACTCAGACAATGGTGAGAGAAAATCTTTCCAATGTCAGAGTTTCTAGTGGTGCATCTATTTTGTGTGGAAGAAGTAGCTTGAAGTGAGAATATATACAGAATCATGAGCAATGCAAATAACCTGGCTGGCTTCTCAGGGGCCTGGAAAACTGAAGATAGGAATGTCTGAGGTAGAAGCATGTGGATGAACACATGGGAGTGGGCACAAAGTGTGAAGAGCTTTCTATGGCTTGTGAATACCCACCAGAAAGCATTATTGCAGAAAAATCACGGAACTACAAAGTAGGTAAGAATGACTTGGTTGGTAGACATTAGTCTGCCTTTGTCATAAGCCACCCCAGAAATGGCTTAATGAACACATGACTAGAAAGGACTCAGCAGCAGAGATGTAAGGTTCACATAAGCCCAACAGCCTGACTCTCATTTGCCAAGGCTGAGACTCAGCATTGATCAGCTATCATCAATACTGAGTCTCTGAAAGTGTCTCTCTTCCTTGACGAGACCAACCACCCACTGGTAGCAAGTTGACTACATTTGGCCTCACTCTGTCCTAGAAGTCCCAGCTGTTTTTCTCACAGAAATAGATATGTTTTGAACATGAGTTTCTTTCTTATGATATTTAAGATATTCAAACATGAGTTTGTCTTTCTAAATGATACTTAAGACACCATCATCCAGAGACATTCAGAGTGCTTCACCCACAGGCATGGAATCCCATAGTGCATAGAATCCCCCAGCAAAACACACTTCACAGTTAAAGAAGTGTAGGAGCAGGATCATGACCATGGGATCTACTGAGTACACTAAATACCACAACACAGAAAGGCTACCAGATGAATAAAATGTTAGAATGGCCTGACTAATTCATATGAATGCCCTGGTGAAGGGCAATGCTCTGGAAGGATATGGCATGTTGCTCCAAGATGTAGTATATTCTGCAAATCAGATACCTCTCTATGGCATTGTGTCTGATGGAGAAATTCATGGGTCCAGGAACCAAGGTTTGGATGCAGAAGTGGTCCCACTTGCAATCATTTCCAGTGATCTGTTGGGGGACTTTGCATTCCCTGTCCTTTCCACTCTGGGCTCTCTAGGGTAGAGATCCTGGTTCCTAAGTATAGCACACTCTCCTTAGTGATACAGCATGGATATAATTGAGATCCAATCTCTGGCTGTTGCTTGAGAACTCTGAATGTCCTGTATCCTGGAACCAACAGGTTAGAAGAGTAATTACTATGTTACAGGAGTGATTGACTTGAATAACAGGAGCAAGCAGGACTGCTGTTATTCAGTGAGGGAGACCAGAATACACTCAGTTAACCTATTTGGACATTTCCTGGCATGTTCCTTTGTGAAATTATGGCTGTGAATGCATAAATGTAGCAACTCCAGCCTGAGAAAAGGGTGGTTATCAGGGCCCAGATCCTTTAAGAATGAAAGTTTTGCATCATGCCACCAATTAAGATACCATTCCAGGAGAAGGGATTCATGAGGACAAGGGAATGGATAGTGAAGGAAGGAGATAGTGAGTACCACTTGTGGCCTAGAGACAACCTCAGGGATGGGAAATACAGTTTTTTTTGGTAACCACCCTTTTCTAAGTTTCTCTTCAGGAAGCGAGGCCCACTGGAACCCTGGTGTAGCTGTATCTAGACAAATGAAGAAGTGAATCCATGTGACACAGGGTGAACAACAGCAGCCGTGGGTGTATATCACTCAGATTATCCTGCAAAGAAAAGAATTGGCAATCGACTGTTTCATTGTCTGAATTAGAGTTATAGGACCAAAGCTAGCAGGGAAAAACAGGGCGTATGATGTTGACTTTGTCTGCCTTTTCGGATCCATGGAAGGCCCTGGATTATCTCTGTGGCCCCAGAAACAAAAACAAAAACAAAAACAAACCCAGGACACTATGCATCCCAAGAGCTCTGTGTGTGTGGCCTAATTTGTTGAGCAGAGACTTGTGGCTTACACTGTTACAGTTGAAAGAACAGTTCTGGGCATGGAGAAGGTACCAAATCTGTGTATGCCACACTGATAGAACTAAAGTAAAGAGGATGAAGAAGAAATTGCCTAGAAGAGGTAATTACCTTTAACATTTCAATAAATGACTCTGAGCTGTTGTTTAGGCATTCTTATTACAAATATGAATTAAGTAGTGGAGTGATTTGGCATTCTCAATGAGCAGAGTTCTTTCAAACCAGAGATTCAATGGGAAATTATTTTTCAGTGGAAAGGAAGCACTTTGTTGAGCATGCCTGAGAGCAGTTCCCATAGTGACATGTGATAGAATGTGCTTCCTTTGGCTTTTAAATCTTTATGTCTCTTGGAAAAAAAATATTTGAGCAGAGCTTTAAAAAAAATCCACCAAGCTCTAGAGAATAGAGTTTATAGGCAGCTAAATTATGTGCCTCTTTGAATCCATGGGTTCAAGCTTTTCTGCCTTTGTAGCTTCCAGCTGACACCTTCCAAGGGGCAATGATCTGTACTACATTTCCTCATCAGGGAACTCAGCCATCTTAATTTTAGGGTCATTTGAATCACATGAGTTAACCTGATTTTTTTTTTTCATTTTCCAAAATATCATAAATAGCGTTTTTTTTTTTTTCCATTTTTTTTAGAAGGGAAAAAAATCTGGCTTCCGTTGCTAATTTCCTCTGTTCTGTCAAGATTAGGCTAGTAGTTCTGAGTAATTCTGGCTCATTTTCTCAAGGGACTAGGCCTGAAATAATCCAGTGTTTATTTTTATACAAATTCTCACAGTACTACAACATTTCAGTGACTTCCTGGGATGTTTCTAGTTTTTCACAGGCCAAGAGGCCATTCTCAGAGGTAGCTCCTTCATGTAAACCTAAAAATGGCACTTTCCCACATTATAGTTTATCAGGAAGTTTAAAGTTCAATAGTCCTCCTCTCTTTTCTTTCTCGTCACAGGGAAAGGAAAAAATAAGGGGCAGTTCCAGCATTTCGGCATGGTCATTCCATTTCAGTACTTTGGAACCTGGGAAAGAGGAGGGAGATTGTAGTATATCTTGGCTTTGAGATGGCTGGACTGGGAAACAGGACTCTCTGTCATTCCCTGTGTCACTCTCTGAGTGACCCTGACCTCTTCCCAGCATTCGTGACCCCACCTCTATGTTGGGGAAAATGATGCTCGTCATGTAGCCCTCACAACATTCTCCAAAAGTCATGGGACACTGCTGAAAAAATAAGAATCCTGTTTGGAAGGCCAGCTTGGCTCTCAACCTGCCTTTCTGGATTTGTCTTCCACTACTTATTCTCAGGAACCCCTATTTTCAGCTCCGGTGGGGGACTGAGCTGTCTGCTGTGTAACATGCAGTTCTCTCCCACTCCACCTTTCCTCACTGAGCCTGTGAAGCTCAGTTCAAACCCAGTTCCTTAGTTCAGCCTCACTCTTGTCCTTCCTCTGAAAGTATACGGCTCTCTTCATTGGACATTTCACTTGCATACAATAAATATCTTGTTGCTATATTTGTAGAATGTATTATAACAAAATTTTAATATCCTTTATCTCTTCTAACACAGGATGAGTGCATCGATGCATTCAAATATCTGATTGATCAAACAAACAATCTTTGCATCTCCTCAGCAGTTCTAGTTGGGTTTTAATGACATCGTGACCCTGCGTGGACATACACACATTGCTGAGGCTGCACACCAAAATGTAATTATGATATATGCATTCAGGCATGCAATGTGGACAGCAAAAAAAAAAAAAAAAAAAAAAAAAATCTGTTTGAAATATTTAGCTTGGAGTGTTAAATTGGATCCTAGAAGGCAAAATTACTTAGCTGTGTCAGGTCCAAAGCTATATTTAAGTTTATTGTTTCATAACAAGTCTGGTCTATTTCAGTGTATTGTTCTCTGTACAAGGTCTCCCCGTAACCATGCATTATAATAGACTGTTGCCAGCATTCTTAAAGTTTCAGAGATGGATTCTTGATTACTTGCTTCCTGCCCCAGGGATTCTTGCTGTTAGGGTTGTCATTAAACAAAGCAGCCTCCCTGGCATTGTATTCTGACAAACAATTTACACCTTTGTAAACTGATGAACACAATGAGTTTCTTTTGATAATTGATCCTTGACTTGTATTTTAAAGGACAGCAAAACTTTGGAGAACTTCTGTATTTGTTACAAATACTTTTCCTGGAATTTAAAAAATAATTAAAAACTTCATTAGAAAAATAACATCATTAGAAAAACAGCATCAACCGGTACAAACTTTTAGTAACAAGACGAATAAGTTCTAGAGATCTAATGTATAGCATGATGACAGGAGTTAATAATACTGTATTGTATACTTGAAATTTGCTAGGAGAGTAGACCTTAAGTGTCCTCACCACACATAACCCCCCCCGCCCCCCCCCCACACAAATGGTAACTATGAGAGGTGATGGATATGTTCATTTTAGCTTGATTGTGGTAATCACTTAACAATAGGTAAGTGTATCAAAACAACCATATTCTACAGCTTAAATATACACAATTTTTATTTGTCAATTATAACTCAATAAGGTGTGGGGGGAAAACATTACTGTGAAACAAATTAAGACTGAAGACCATTATGTCCATTATTATGTGTATGAATTAATGTATAGACTAGTCAGAGCTGGTAGGCTATGCAGAACAGGTGGTAACCAGCCCAGATCCAGACTTTATCTTCTCAAAGTCATCCCTCTGCCGTCTGCCCAAGGTGAGTGATAGGATCATCAGCTCAGGGGCAATGGCCTGTCTGTACTACCGCATGCGGAGCAAATGTTATAATCTGAAGTATTCTTACTGTGCACTATTCTATATGAAGACCAACATAGCCAGCATATGAATCTTTGTTGATTACCTGGGTTAAAAAAAATGGCCTACCTTGACAACTGTTCATTTCCTGTGCCACATCAAGAATCCTGTTAGCTACACAGCCTTTGGCAAGTAAGAGGGAGAGTTTCTCCAAATAAAGTTATTGTGATCAGGGGATAATTTGATGGCCATTCCCCTGTTATTTGGTGTTTAATTACCTGTTGTTAGTTTTTTCTGAGGGCTGAAGAAAAAAATCATACATATATCAATGTATGTCAGAGTTCCAAATGAAAAGAAAAAGCTGAAAGTGAGAGGGAGGGTTAGTGCTAGTTACTGACACACTTAACCCAGGTAGAGAATTTAGGTGACTGCTCATTTCGGTGATCTAGTGAAATCATGCATGTAGTTGTTATTGGTAAAGAATATTGAAGCTATATTGATACAGCACATTTTTTTTAAAAGGAAGGAGATTTTAACAGCTATTGAGAGTTAAGCATTTGGTATCAGCTTTTATATTTTAAAAATTGCTCTTTCTACTCTAAAGTGACTCTAGAATTGGAATTCTATTCCAACAAATACTGGGGAGAAAATGTGACCAAACATAGTTGTCAACAGACTTAAAATGACAAACACTACCACATTTAAAATTTATTTTCAACATTTCGTGAAGTAATAAAAGGAGGAAAAGGGCCGGACGCGGTGGCTCACGCCTGTAATCCCAACACTTTAGGAGGCCGAGGCGGGCGGATCACGAGGTCAGCAGATCCAGACCATCCTGGCTAACACGGTGAAACCCATCTCTACTAAAAATACAAAAAATTAGCCGGGCATGGTGGTGGCGCCTGTAGTCCCAGCTACTCCGGAGGCCGAGGCAGGAGAATGGCGTGAACCCAGGAGGCGGAGCTTGCAGTGAGCCAAGATCACACCACTTCACTCCAGCCTGGGTAACAGAGCAAGGCCCCGGAAAAAAAAGAAAGAAAGAAAAACAAAAACAAAAACAAACAGGAGGAAAGAGTAAATTTTCATTCTGTACAGTTACGTATTTTGTATAATGGCTGGGAAATACAGGATTTTGACATCTTGAACTCTTAAAATTCCCTCAGGAAATGGCTAGAGATGGATTTTGATAGAAACAAATCCCTATTTTAAACACTTTATAACATTTTTAATATTATTCAGGTAGTAGCCCTTTGGGCATTGCTGGCGAAAGCTGATGAAAGAATATATGTTCTTAACTAGTTAATGAAAAATTGAGATAAACAAAAGTTGCTTAAATATAGATTTTTCTCCTCATATAATTTGTCTCATTAAAATGCTTTTAATATTCTGTATTCTGATTTTCCTTGAAGGAAATATTGTTCTACAAAATTCCAATGAGACATGCTAAAAATAATGACTGTGACAGAAATGTTAATTTCCTATCTAAATAATTAAATTTAAGACTATTGCATTTTATATTTCAAAAAAAGATCATTAGATCCTTCATCTTATGGGAAAACTGAGTCCCACAGAGCATAAAACACTCGTCCAAAGTCACAGAGATAACAATTATGAGGGTTGGGTTGAGCCCAAGTTAACTTATTTCTACTCTAGTACTCTTTCCATTATGCTGAGCCATCACTGATTATTTAAAAATCTGCCTTCTTTCCTTCCATTGCAAGAAGGAAATCTTGTTGAAAGTCTGCATACAGGACATGCACACCAGTAACTTGATAGTGTGTTAGATGTCACGTAGGAGTCCAGTAGGCCAAAGTCTAGATTTAGTTTCTGGGCCAATTATGATTTTTATTTAGTAGATTTTCATTCTATGTAGTACAATATTGTGTATGGGCTGAAAAATACATAATTCAAAATTTTTGGTTTTTAAATTTTTTGGTTCTACAGGAATCTGAAAAGACGACTGGCTTTACATCAAATTATAAAATAAAGTTTTCTTTTGTACCTCCAATTTTTACACTTAGTGTCTCCTCACACCATCTGCTGCATGTCTTTCATCTGAGATCTACTACCTTATTATTTCCATTTAATTATGTCACTTCAAAACCTGGATAATATCAATCATTTTTAATTTATTGTGAATTTGAATACATTGTGAATGCTATCTTTCCTTTGATTATTTGTATTTTGTCATTTTCATTGTAGAGCAAAAGGCCATATCACTATTTTAAAAAGTGAATTCAGATACAAACTATGGGGGAAAATGTTTTATTTATAGAAAGGAATTTATTCTGTTCCCTAAAAATAATGCAACTTATATAATTATACTCCTTATTCTCTTTACCTTAAGACTTTTTTTTTTTTTTTTGGTACTTGCTTCCTAGAACAATAACCATTATCTGCCTACCTTGCATTAGAATTTGTGAAAAGAGTTATTGGCATGATTTTAAAAATGAGATTCAGTTAAATGCATAAACATTTACTAATCTTCTACTTTGCTTGGCACTATGAGGAAGGGGGAATATGGGTAGGATATTGAATTATCCTGAAAAATCTATAATGTCCCACAGTGTGTTCTTGGGTAAAATGTAGCTTCAACACCAAATTTTCTCATTTTCTATCTTCATAGCTCAAAACATGGCTTCCAAGTTCTTCCCTATCAAATCCAGTCAGTCACTCCAATTGATCCAAGATTGTATTCTATCTGAAACTCACTTGTCATCTCCATTAGATAGTATAGTACAATGGTTCTCAAACTTTTAGGACTCATAACCCTTTTACAGTCTTAAAAATTATTTAGGACCAAAAGACCTTTTTCTTAAGTAATATATACAAATATATAGCATATGAGAAGTTAAAGCTAAGGAAGTTTAAAACTATTAACTCATTTAAAAATAATTTTAAAGTTATTACTATATGTAAATACGAAGTAACATTTTTTGAAATACATGTATATTTTCAAACACACACATTTAATACAAAGAATTGCATTGTCTTACATATTTATAAATATCTTTAATGTATGATTTAATAGAAAAGAGATGGATTCTTATATCTATTTCTGCATTCAGTCTGTGGTTATACATTGTTTTGGTTAAAGAATATGAAAAAATCTAGTCTCATACACATACATAGTTAGAAAAGGTAAGGATATTTTAATCACATTTTCAGATTATTATTGACATTCTTCTTTGACACTATTCCTAAACTCAACAGGTGATAATAATTTTTTAAAGGTAGACTCTGAAACCATTCTAAGAACTTCTCATGCTCTGTACGTTAAAATCCATTGATCTATCTTACACTTTAAATCTATCTTTTATCCATGCAAGATTTGATAACATTATATATTCAAGATTTGGAAATTATTGGCTTACTAAGATATGCATTTCTACCAAAATTTGGCACATTTCATTATACAATATCAATAAATCACATTTATTAATATCAGCAACAATTTATCAAAAAAGTTTTTAAGTATTGGGAAACTGTCACCATGAAAGATTTTCTAAAATTCTGATTTCTGCCTGAAAGTTTAAATTTTGCTTTTGGAAAAGAACAAAAACCAAAAAGACTGCCCAGGCATTTTTTCTGGTGTGACAGGGTCATATCTGTCATTTTTCAAGAAAATGTCTTCCAAATAACCAAATCTGGATAATTAGAGTTTGTTATTTCAAGTTAAAATTGTGTTTCATGGAGGAAAGTGGTTAGGTGAGAGGAAATTCAGACCATCAGGTAGTGCTTTCCCTGGAGACAACCAGTGCCCTTCAATATGGAGAAGTGCTTTAAGTGTACTTCCCATTTTTGTTGTGCAGAATATTAAAAACATGCAGACTCAAGGGTGGGAATGTAATGACAAAGGCTTTTTAGTTTATTTGCCTTCCATAGTGAGAGTGTGGCACTGAAAAATGCAATGACTACTTGTACAGTTTGGTGCCACCAGCTTTGTTCCAAGTTGCCATAAGTTTTAAACACCATTTCTTTTGAAACGTAAGTGTAAATATCAATAGAAGGAATACAAAAATCACGTCTTAAAATTATTAGAAAACTAGTTTTGACCTTATGGGTTCCCTGAAATGGTTTTGGTTGTCCAAGGGTTCTGTGTGATACTCTGACAACTGCGACTAAAGTGGATAACTCACTATGCTAAAATACTGTCTAGTCTGATACTCTTAGCTGTTGTGATTATGCAAAAGGTTTGTTTTTCTGGGTTTCAGTTATTTATAAAATGAGAGAAAGTGGAAATCTCTATCTCTTAAACTCTATTCTTTTCTGATTCTCTTTTGTTTGTGTCTGTATATTGCCACTACGTGGCTGGGCAGAGCAATTCTAAATCCTGAAAATGTCAACTTTTCAAGCTGTAATTTGTGTCAAGTCAGGATCTAAGAATGCTATATTTAAATATTTTCTTGCTAGTGTGCCATTTGGGGATAGACATGTGATTCCTTTACAATTTTTCTTTTTAAATTTGAGATAAATCTCAAACCTGTTTGGTTTTATTATAATTTTTGTGGGTTTATACTTTTGTATTATTTAATTTTTGTACCAGAATCTCAGGTTTGCTAATGGTAATCATAGCTACCATTTATTGAGCAATGTGCTGGGCACTATGCTAATCTTTTTGTGGTCATTATCTCATTTAACATTCTGAAACAATCAATAAAAATTTCAGTACTACCAAGGTCTTCTGGAAGCTAATGGAAGTGAGTTACCAATAATGGAAAGAAGTATGACTTATTTTTTGAGAATGTAAAACACAAACCCTTTATGTGTACAATTCTAACTTGCAGTAAGTGACATTATGTTGCAAGATTATTTTTAAACTCTGTCTTCTGTGACAAGAATGTTTAGAAATATTTGTGATACCTATGCAAATATACATAACACACACAAACATATGAATGTGCTTCCCTAAGCAAATTACCATCAGGACTTTCCTGGTATGTGAGTAAACATGTAGCTCATAGTTCAGGTGGATAGAACTCAAGATATTGTTTATGAAAAGATCATTATGAACAAATTTTGAAGTAATTAAAACAACAGAAGTGTGCTTCACATCCAGTGTATACAGTTGTGTTTACTGTAGGGCATGATCTTTTTCCTAGTCCCGGAGGAAACTGACATCTGTATTTGATTTAATGAACTTCTGTTTGTTAATAACCCATGCAAAGACAATAATGCATCTATGAGCACATCCAGCTTTCAACATTGGTTCCCAGAACTCAAAGCAAGCACTCTGGGAAAAAAACTTGTAAGTTTGTACATGTTTTGACTGAGTTACTTAAAGCTTATTCCTCTTGGAGTCCACACTTATCTTTAGATTTATAAAAACTATTTTTGTTACATTTTATTATAATTATTTCAAGCAAATATCAGAATCTTAGCATGATCTTGTACTAAATTATGTTATTCAACCAACTGAGTCCTACTCCCCTGTTTTTTGGCCTGAATTCTGAATAAAGATATAGGAAGAACATTATAACTGCAGTGGTGTGTCTGGGAATCAAATAAGGTGTCATTAGATAAAAATTGATCTCATGCAAATCCCTGCTATTGAATTTTACCCTTCTATCTATAAGGGATAGCTAATGCACTGTTAAAAAGCTCTTTAGTAGAAACATTTCAAAATGTAGTTTTGTGTCGTTGCTAAACTTTAATAACTAAGGCCTCTTTCCATATTTTTTAAAAGCCTGACAATAATGGCTCAGTAATTACTGAACTAATGTTATCAATTCCAACAGATATCACATTTATTAAACAGAAAATGCTATGTTGCTGTTCATCAGTTAGAAATGTGTGTAATTGAAATATGAAAATGAAGTCTGTTGGAGTATGTGATTCATCATGAATTCTGCAAGCCCTACACTAACTCTCCTTTTCCTAATTAAACTGTCAAATTGAAATCTTATAATTAATGCAACCACATCCCTTACAGTAGGTTTTCCACCCTCATGTGAAGCTCAATTCAGCAGAAACTTTGCAAGAGCCTTCTCTAGGAAGAATGCAATTCTTGGCTCTTCTGAGCTCTTGAGCAGAAATTCTGCCCCCTCTGCAGAATACTGTGTGGCACGAGATTTCTGTTCTTGGTAAGATTAGGAGTGGAGTGGGCTGACATGTTTGTCAGGGGAGCTGGTAATCCCTGTTTTGAATTTTTCTGGGAGAAGCAATAAAGAGGAAGTAAGGAGTTGGAATAAAGTCTTCTATATTCTTGCCAGCATTGTAGATTTCTACATAATGACTAGGCTTGTCTATTTTGGTGCTAAAATTTGAAGACTGAGGTGTATTCTTTCCTGGCTAAAGCTGTGAGTATATAGATTTTTCACCTCTGTTCTGTACCACTTGATGGCAGAAAGTGATTGACAGGAATTTATTTTATCACTCAGACTACGAACTACATGTGTAATCCACACCCTGGCCAAGTGTACATATTGAATTCTGCTTTGGCAAGGAGGTATCTTTGAGAGAGAGCTTGTTTCTACATATCTATGTCCAATCACCTGGGTGGTAACAATATTTGATCTCCTGTGTTAACTCTGATCTATTGGTGGTTGCTGCCTGGACTATTATATTAAGGATTGTGAGGCCAGGCGTGGTGGCTCACGCCTGTAATCCCAACACTTTGGGAGGTCAAGGTGGGTGGATCACCTGAGGTCAAGAGTTGGAGATAAGCCTGGTCAACATGGTAGAACTTTGTCTCTACTAAAAATACAAAAATTAGCCAGGCAACGTGGCATGTACCTATAATCCCAGCTACCCTGAAGGTTGAGACAGGAGAATCACTTGAACCCAGGAGGCAGAGGTTGCTGTGAGCTGAGATCATGCCACTGTATTCCAGCCTGGGTGACAGAGCAAGACTCCATCTCAAAAAAAAAAAGATTGTGAATTTTAGCTGGTTCGGCGCTTGAAATAGTACTGGGATCCAGTAGTAATGTCTGATGTGGTGAGACAATGAGTAGTAACAACAAAGTGTCTCTTGCTTTTATCCCTGTGTTTGTCTTTATATATGCCTTTGTCAGATGTGTTTTCATCATCTGTGATGTCTTTAGTCTCTTAGGTTTCTAACACATTTTATCTCTGGTCAAACTTGAGCGTCTCCTAAGTCTTAATAAGAAACAAGACGCCAGTTTTCTACTTAGTTTCCAAATTGAATACTTGTGTGCTTTGAATCAATTGGACTGGTCTTTCTCTCAATTTCTACAAAAAATATTTTACTAATTGATCTCAACTTCTACATAGATATAGTTCTTCATTCTGTGGTTCAGCTGGATCCACAAACTTAGTTATATTTAAAAAGTCTACTAAATTTGGTCACTGAATATAAACAATTATACTCATTTTATCTATCCAAATACAGACAGCCATTATGCCACTTTTTGCTATATCCAAGCCAGCCAGGCAGAGTAGACTGTTTCTGGAGAGACACAAAGCATCCATAGTCCTGATAACACTTCAATTCAGTGTCTCTCTATATCGATGACTGTGTGGGTCTCTAGAACTCTGCAATATTCTACTCATTGGGACTTCCCCAGTGAAAAAAGGCTTTTCCAATTTATTATATATATTTTGTGTACTAGCTGATATTGTTTGGCTCTGTGTCCCCACCCAGATGTTATGTTGAATTGTAATTCCCAATGTTGGGAAGGGATTGATGAAAGGTGATTCGATCATAGGGGTGGATTTTTTTTCTTGCTGTTCTTGTGACAGTGAGTGAGTTCTTATGAGATCTGATAGTTTAAAAGTATGTGACACTTCCCCCTTCACTCTCTGACTCTCCTGCCTTCATGTAAAGATGTGCTTGCTTCCCCTTTGCCTTCTGCCATGATTATAAGTTTCCTGAGGCCCCCCAGCCATGCTTCCTGTACAACCTGCAGAACTATGAGTCAATTAAACCTCTTTTCTTCATAAATTACCCAGTCTCAAGTAGTTCTTTATACTACTGTAAGAACGGATTAAAACACTAGCACACATTCCTTCTGTAATTTTTTATAATAAATGTAAACATTATGTCATTATGTTTTTAAACATATGTAACCTGCAGGCCAGCTAGGACATCTCTGTTCTTTATGATCTAGAACATCTCTGCTCTTTATGATCTAGAACAGATATTCTTGAACTCCTATTATTGGCATGTGGTGAGAACATGCCACCTCCAAGATTTCTGAGAATTGCTTACTGATAGGCTTACATTTTCATGGCTCTGGCTTTCTTGCATCTTCTGATTTTTCCTCATTTCTTGTTTTAAAAATTCTCTGCCCTGGCTTCAATCCAACCCATGAATGAAACTTCAGATCCTTTTCTTAATTCTCTCTCCCTCTCTCTCTCTGACACACACACACAAACACACACACACACACGGTTTTTGTGTGTAGTGCAGATTTTTTTTTTTAAAGTTTGAGAAGATGAAGTATTTGCCACGACAGCAGTGCAAGCAATTTAAGATGAAATCACCCATTATGGTTTCCAGGAGTCCTTTGGCCATTTTAGAAGGTTGCTCTGCCCTTCCATTTTTTTCTCTCCCAAGAGTAAAAATTATGTTCTTGGAAGAGGAAGAAAAGATCCACTGAATTGCACTAAGGCTTTGATTTGGGATTTCATATTTGTATTTGTTAGCACACATACATATCTTTGTATAACACAAAGGCCTAGTTGTGTGTGTGTGTGTGTGTGTGTATGTATTTTCTTAAATCATTCCCATGTTGAATAATATTTAGTTTCACTACTAGTAATAATGCTGTATGCATGTATTTATTCACCGTGAGGTTTTCTTGAGGATAGATTCCTAGAAATCTAGTTAAATATTTGATAGATAACATTATTCTGATGTTTAGAACAGATGTTTCAAATTATAATCTAATAATCCAAGTGTAAAATCTCCATTTCATCCACATTGTTGACCTCAATATTTTCAAATTAAAACAAATTTTATTAATCTACTTGGGAGAAATGGCATCATGTTATTATTTAATTTTGACTCATTTGATTACTAGTGATGTTTAGCATAATTTTCATTCATGTATTAGCTATTTGAATTGCTTTTTAAATCACATATTCATATTCTTTGCTCATTTTTCTATAGATTCTTTCTAGTTTGCTTACTGATTTATGAGAGCTATAAATGTCAGCTGATTTTTCTGCATTAAACATTGCATATATTTTCTCCCAAAATGTCACTTTAAAAAAATTGTTTAATGTGTATTTTGCATCCTAGACATTTTAGATCCTTTAATTTATCATTGAGTTTTTTTGGAGATTTTACATATGGCCTTGAAAGACCTTTCTATTCTATTACAAATTAACAAAAAATAATGTGTACTTTCTGCTATTTTATTATAATTATCTAATAGTTTAGTTTTACACATGTGGCCCTTTAATCAGAATCAAATTTACTTTTGTGAATAATGTGAGGTAGACATATTTTCTTCTTTTTTCTCCCTCAAATGAATGGTCATTTACCTGAATGGCTCTTATTAGAGAGTCCATTATCTACAGCTGATTTGAAAGCCACTCTTCCCATATGCTACATAACCTTATACAAAAGGATTAATTTCTGTAGCTTTTAAAAATATTTTGATATTTTGCATGGCTGGTCCCTGTTATTATTCTTCATTTTCAATTAATTTCTGGATGTTTTCCAAGTTACTAATATGCGTTCAGTGATTTCTTCCTGGGTACCTTGACTATCTTTGCCCATTCACTACCACGCAGGGGTTACTTAGGTACTCACTATGTCTGCAAATACTGAATGTTACATTTCTTTCCAAATTCCACGATGAAATAAAAATAAGAAATTTCCATATTTTAAAACTCATGATAAATCTTTTTACTTCTGAACAAATATTAAATCCCTAAGCATACATTTTCATTAAATTCATTTGAATCAAATAGGAATCTTTTTAGACCATAGGGGGCTTATGTTCCTTATGTGGAGACACTATGATAGCCTACTTTTTCTTTTAATTTTATTATAATGAAAGTAATGCATGTGATTTTTAAAGAAAACACATAAAAGCAAGAATAAAATTAATATATAATCCCACCATGTAGTGATAACAATTATTAACTTTTTGATACATAACTTTTGCTTGTTTTATACATGTTTATGTACCTTTTAATGTTATTTTGCAAAAATGAGCCATGAATGTGCAGTTTATTTACTGCATTTTGACTTAATATATGGTGCACACTTTTTAATGAAATGAACGATTATTTTTGAAAATCATATTCATGCCTTTATATTGATATACCATGATTAACTTGGCTGATCCACTATGTTGGGATTTCTAGTTGGTTTTCTTTTATAATATTGTAAACAACACTATCATGAATAAATAACCTTTTAGCTAAACTGGGCACATTTATGATTGTATCCTTTGTCAATTCATTAGAATTGTTAAGGCAAACATTATGTGCATTTAAAGAAATTGTTATATCCTGCCGTATTACCCCCAAGAAAGCCCAAGTAGACTGGCACTTACGTGTTTACACAAGAATAACAATGTTGATTGGTCCTATGTATTCATGGAGATAGCTTTCGTTTGACTCTAATATAAACTGGGCATCTCAAAGGAAGCACAGTCAGAGGATGCTGCAAACAGTTGGATGATGTGGTCGTTTCTCCAGTCCACACTCAGGACTTTCTGTGTCCCAGCATGGTAGTGTGTCCAACATTTAAATGGATTGACTTAAAAATACTTGCTGGTTGGTGGCCAGTACTGGATAATGTTAGATGGGAAGTGATTCTTCAGGGAAAGACTTTGCGGCGGGGGGAAAGGAATAATTATTTTCTCATGGAACCCAGGAAAATGCTTATGTTCTCTTATAAATGAAAATGCTGTGTGGAAAAACTTATATTTTTCTTTTTGGTCTATTACAACTTCCTCTCGGAGAGTGGTTCGGAACATAGCCAATGTCATCTGCGAGGGTGGGTTCAAGGGTTGTCTTTGCCATTTACAGTCTGTATCAACCGGAACAAATGATATTTGCCTTTCTGAGTCTCAGTTTCCTTAACTAGTTGTGAAATGCAAGTGAGGTAGGTAATTCACAACAGCACCTTGGGAAGTGGTTGGCAAATAATAAATATTCAATAACTGTTAATATCATTAGCTCATAATGGAGTAGAAAAAGTGTTTCTCTGATTTCATTAAGTAGCTAGAAGCAGTATTTCTTATACTAGTGGTTGGTTTTAAGTTTGACTGGACATTTATCTTTTTCTTCCTCTGAGTACTGCTGAGTAAATTAGGTAAGAAGAGAGGAGGGAGAAGGAGAAATCAGTGATGACAGGATTATGATGCACTTGGTTTCTATTTGGAAACTGCTTATCAGACTCAGCAGCTTATTTGGACAGATATGTAGAGCATATTAGTTGGATGAAAAGGGCTAGGAAAGAGTAAGGCATGTATTTATACACATTGGTATTAATTTGAGCTATTTTGTATACATATATATAAATATGTGTTAATCTTATATTGCTAAACACATTCCTTAGCCAAATAAAGTTACCTGGGAATCCCTACTCTGTACACCTCTCATTGAAGTTATTGTCCACATTTAAAATAGATCTATTAAACTCCCTCCTGTCAGAATTTTGGCCACATGCTTTCCAAATCACTCTTAGTAGCCCATTTTATTGTGACCCAGAGAGTCTTTGGTTCACCCTAATTATCTCCAGTTTGAATTTAAATGTTTCCTTTTCTTTCCTCTTCACGGACAGATAAAAGCTTGACATTTTCATGATAAAAACATCTTCATATATGTGAAGGCAATAATTAACTAATCTCACAGGTCTCCATTTGGTAGGCTAAAAAAAAACCTCAATCCCTTTAACCTTTCCTTTCAGTTCAGTTTTGAAAGAATTGGCTTAAAGCACTTTGAGACTTTTGTCTTCCTCATAACTTGAACTTTCACCTCTTGAACTTGACATTTCAGTCAAGAGGGTGAGGTTTCCTTTCTCAAGGCAACAAAATTAGTTAATTATAATAATGTTTAACAATAGTGTAATGATTATAGACATCAACCTAAATTCAAGACTGTCTCTTTAACATCAATAGCTATTCATTCATTAATACACATTTATTATTTACTGTGTGCTAGGCTAGGTGCTAGGGAAACAATGTTAACTAAGACATAAATAGTCCCTACCCTCATCAAGTTTACATTCTATTTGGGGGGAAAAGACAAACAGAAACAAGACAAATCATATGATTTCACATAGTGATAAGTAAATGATTTAAATAATAGAGCATGATGATAGAAAGTAGAGGGAGGAAGGTCAGCGGTTATTTTTAAAAGGGTAGTAAGGTCAGAAATGTCATTTTATGGTGAGCAGACTTATGTTAAGGAGCTAGCCATACAGAGATTTGAGGAAGACCATTTTAGGCAGAATAAAGGAGCAGATCATGCTCAGATGTGGAGCATCCTGGTGTGCTGGCTAACAGGACTCAAGAGAAGTGGGGAGGTAGAGAGTAGAGCCAGATCAATTCAGCAAGGTGACTACGGCAGGTCACATAGCACCCGGAAGGCAAAGTTTCTGAGTTTAGATTTTACTTCAACTATAATCAGAAGTCATTGGATGAATATGAGCCGGATAGAATTGTAATGTAATGTCTTACAGAATTCCTGTGGCTTCCCTGGAAATGGACTACTAAAGGAAATAGCAGAAGTAGGGAAACTTGTTGACAACATAGTTTCATGCTTCATAAATATCTTTTAAACCCAGTATGCCTTTTCTTCTCCTCCACTGCCAAACATAAGGAACCCAAAAGACAATATCTTTGGAATGCCGTGTCATTGTAGGTCGTGATGAGAAGTGTTATAAAGTGTCTGAATGTAGAGCATTCCCATTGGTCAGGTGTTGGAGTCACTACAGGATCCAGGAAAGCTTAGCCTCAGGAATAAGCTTCAAAGTGATCACATAATTCAGTTATTCTGTCTGAGAGATAATTTCATTTATCTTATGCCAGATGAGAGTTGACAGCTGCAATAGATATGGAGATTGAAATAAAATAATTGAAAAATGTAGTCCAACCTCTTGATAAAGCAAGAAGACACATGCAAAATAAATACATGTGCTGATGACATAATTTATAATATTTATCAAAATTTGATTGGTTTGCATTTGCTACTTTTGTTCTCTGCAGTATTAAAATCTAACCCTTAAAAAATTGGATCATTCTTACATAGAGGCAATAAATCTTCAGTCTATACAGAAATCTGGTATTTTACAATCATTTTTATTTTCAGCATTTCAGTTTGAAAAAACAAGCAACAGTTAATATGCTTATCTGTAAGTACAATTATTAGTATTTTAAGAATATTGGGTTCTGCAATTTTCATTGCAAATATGAATGTCCACTGTTGTTAATACATTTAAATGACATTAATTGCCTCAGGGTAGCCTAGAAATCTAACCCCACATGTAATTTTTTCTTCTATAGTAAACACATTCTGAGTTCAACTACTGATTTACAAATGCATTTTTGGATTTCAAGCTATTTGCAAAGGTGGAGACACTGTATTGTGTACACTGCCCTGAGGAACCTTGAAGTGAAAATAAGGAACCAAATGAAGCTGATTAGATGCAGCTAAATAATATACAGTATGTTTCTAGTAAGAAACGGTTAATGTTTCCTTCGCTTTCACTTGAACCTGACTCATCTGCTGCTTAATATTTACTAGGACTTTGAGAGTTTTAAAAACATTTTTTCACCTTTTGAACAAGTTGTCTCTGTGTGAAATTATGACCTAAACTTGAGCCTATGAGCTGTATTTTGAGATGTAAAAATAATCACAGCTGAACAAAAGTGATTCACCTATCAGTTTTCCAGAGTGAAGGAGATGAAGAGAGCAGGAGAGTGAAAACATATTTTGACCACTGAAAGACAAGCTTGTTGGAAGCAACATTTTTCAGTCTCAGGATTGCTTGTGCACCTTTGCTTCTTCACTAAGGCATCTATCTAGTTAGCGTATCTCAGAGAACCTGCTCAGCATTTTCCTAGGATGATTTACTTAACTTGTCATCTCTTAAGAAAAGAAGCACACATTTTCCTCAGTCTCAGCTGTTGGTGGAAGTGATGTCACCATCTTGAGCAATGGAAGCTTACTTTTCCAAAGTAGTGGAATGCCCGGATTCCACAAGGCTTTCACCTCCCTGGACAGAGGAGGATTTTTGCTGACTTAGCCCCACTGTACATATTGCCACAATTATGGGGGATTAAATGGCAATGTAATCACATAGTAAGTTTACTTGGCTGAGGAGGAAAATGCAACTTATAGAGAACTGTGATTTCCCAATGGGCTAACACAGCAGAGGAAGCATTTGAATGGTGGATGTAGAGATGAGGACTGTTTTATTCCACAATGCCTCTGATAGTTATAACTCCCCAATAAATAAGAGCTTTTTGATTTATTCTCTTCATCACGATGCTGCTACCCATAGGTTATTCTTTCATTTTTCAGTAAGTGGTAATTGACCAACTTCTCTCATTCCTGTAGCATTACAAAATAAACCTCCCCTTGCAGACTGAACATTGTTTTCTCCTTTTTTTACAAAGGTCAATATACAGGTATACATTAAATAATTCTCATAAAATAATGCTAGTTACTCCCCAAAGATACCAACTATAGCTATGCTGTATTTGGGGTTATTATTTCAGAAGCCGACTGGGCACACACATTCTTCTCTTACCCCTGTAGAGTGGGTAATGAGAAATGCTTTCAGAGCACAAACCTCAACGCCAATTGTCAACGTCAAAATTGCACACCAAAATATTGAGCAATATGTGCCATTAAGTCGATACTGGATATCCACCCAACATGCGCTCTGTCTAAATTGACAATCCCCAATCAAAGATTTATTAGGAATAATATTTTGGGGTAGGAGTCTTCTTATCTTTTTGTGGTTGTGTTGCTACATTCAGGACCTATGGTGAGGAAGCTCTGGAAAAGCCAGAGATGAGGTTTTATACTGTGATGTCTAGCAATAGTTAACCGTGGGCAAATGTTTTTAATCCATAGAGTTTTACAACTCTATTCTATTTTCCTTAGCCTATGAGAAATGCAAATCTTACTTCTTTACTGTTAACTCTGTCAGTTCAGATAATCATGATCTGAAATCAATGTTTTTAGCTAAAATAAAAATCTGCTGTTTTATAAGGAAGTGTTTCTACATTAGAAATTATACTAATTTAAAATATGATCTTATAGAAAATTGAAAAATCAGCAAGATATGGCAGGATTTTTGACAATTATATTTTTTACTTTTAATTGATACATAATAGATACACATATTTTGGGGGTGGAAAGATATATTTTGATGAATCTTGTCCAAATATCTGTTTTATTAGGGGAAACTATTCTAAGGAAAATGGTTGATACTTTCTCTTCAAAAGTTTTTCTATGCTAATAAAAGAACATTTAGTTTCTTTGAAAATCCTTGCTTTTTACACAATTAGCAGTTTCAGAATTAATCTTTGTTTTTCATTTTCTGTAAGTCAAAACACCATACGAGGTGTGTTTTTTCAAGAAAAGAAAATGAAAGGAAGGAAACAAAAAGACAATAATTTCCTCCTTCAGCACATTCTCTTTTTACTTAAACATTTGTGGAAGTGAGAATGTGTCTGTGTTTGGAGCATCAAGCTTCAGTCATGATGGCTTCATGTTGTAAGAACCTGCTCCAAAACCTGCTCTCTGTGTAGCAGCTCAGATGGAAGGACCAAAAGTGTGTAACTGTGCTGGCTCAGCTGCAGGACAACAGCTCTCAGCCACCCCACATGGTGGAAGCCTTCAAACAGTTATAACGCCAACCACAGAGATCACCAGGGTTCCAAAGATCAATTGCTATGATTCCATGCTAGAATTGAAATAATATTTGGATGTGTCACCAAATGTCTTCTCCTTCTATCTCTCTGTCTCCCTGCCTTCTTCCCTCCCTCCCTCCCTCCCTCTCTCTCTCTATTACACTGGCGCACAAACATACCCACATACCCCTTTCTTGTGAAGTATCATCCTCTGAAAAGAGAGAATTGAATTGTTCAAGATATATTCCATCATTCTGTAAACAGTTACCCTAACTTATTACAGTAAAAGATACTGAAAACAATTGTAGAAAGGTTTTAAAAATACAACTACCCAATTCTAAGTATTTGTAAACCTCTGTTTATCCAGAAACATGGAATATGTTGACTGTACTGTTGCTGTCTTTTTCCTTCTTTGTCCCATTTAAAAAATATATTTCACATTTTATTAGAACATTCATTTGAGGATAAGAGTGGAAGGAACAAGTGAAAAAGCTGTATGAGTCATGTATGCTTAATTTTTGGTTGTTTTATAAATGTAAGGTGAAGGGAATTAAAACAAGGTCTAGCATAAATGTTTACAGACAGTAGATTTTATGATTCCACAACTGAGAGTTGACTATACATATTATTGCTTTGAAATAAATTGCAGAAGAATTTTGTCTTTTCCATTGAATGTTGATTTTTCTACCCTACCTAGCCATCCTGAATGCCGTCTTCAAAATTGCCTTGCACATAATTACTGAATAAGGTCTTGTAGATGCTTAAGATGTTTGGTTGGTCTTTTCTTTACCCAAATCTCCCATGTGCCACACCTCACCTTACCAGTTCTCTAACTCGTGGGCCAGGCCTAGCTAAGAGATCAAGACCTCTCTGGCTATTTGCTTATAAAGAAACTTCAATAAGCCAGAGTTCTCTTTCTCTGTCACATAATAGGCAAACTATTTTCCTCTAATAAGCTTCTTAAAAAAGATCCTTTATCTAATAAATTTGACACTCTAATTTAGGGAGTTTCAGGAATAAGGGGCTTGTTGCCCCTTATTGTAACATTATAACAGGTCAATGCAGGACATGTTTGGCTAAATTAAGACTGGCTCTTCAAACGTCCTTATGAAGACAGCCTCAAGGTATCCATGTGCTCAGCCTTAACTACTTCCCCATGTGTGCCTAACGGTCCTCAGGAACATAATATGTCCAAAAGAGAACGCTTGATTTCTCACCCTCTACAACTCAACAACTTTCTTTTTTTCCCCCATCTCAGCAGTTGGCACTTTCTCACCCTCTCCACCTTCTTTTCCTTTTTTTCCTCACTCAGCAAATTGCACTTCCGTTCTCCATCTTTGATTCCTTTCTTCAACATTCAAATAAATGTATCAGCAGGTCCTTTTTATTCTACTTATATATGACCACCTCTCTTCATCTCCATCACCACTACCCCGGTCTAAGCTTCTGCCATCTCTCTTCTGGACCAGAAGAAGCTTCCTAAAAAATATCCCTGTTTTTTTCTTGCAGCTCTCCTACTTAAATTTATTTTAAAGACAAGTCAGATATTTTCTATCCAATTACTTCCCATTACTCCTAAGATAAAATTAAATCCTCCATACTTTCTTTGGTTTTCTGTGTTATCTAGTCCTTTCCTTTCTATAAGCTTATTAAGTTTCAAATATTCAAGATATAAGCAAATAATTCAAAAACTCCAGCAAAGACCAAACAGTATATGTGACTTCAAAGTTCAGTAAACCTGTTCATAAGAACTAATATTCATTGAATTCTGTCTGCATCAAATGTTTAACACCCATTATCTCATTTGAATTTCACAACAATACTGGGAGCTGTTATTATCTCCATTTTGCAGATGAGACCACTGAGGCTCAAGGTTAGGGAATTTACTCAAGTTCTCACTGCTTAAAAGTAGAAGAAACTTGAAAAGATTGAAACTCAGCATTTTTCTAAAAAGTTTGAGCTCTTCGTCTGTCTTTTTGATGTCTTTTTCTCCCCCATTATTCTGATCTGAGAAACTTGCTGGTAAAATGAAGCCTCAACGTGGCTTTTTAAAAGCAGGATTAAAGTGTGCTTAAGTTTGCACTCCAGAGGCAGGGAACAAACTTTAGCAGCATGTCAGAGTACACTCCTACCTCATTCCTGAGCTGTGGTTTGTTCCTTTTTAGAGGCTAGAATTTTGATCAAACTGAATGATAGGAAACACATATATCCTTCAATAATTGGTCAGAATAATAAATGTCCTGAGCCGACATGGGACGCTGTGGAGGAAGCACAATAAATTTCGTGCCGAATCAGCTTAAGAAGGCAAGCTGAGGCCAAAGAATCACAGCTGTCATTTGGCTGTGGGAAAGGGTTCAGAGGTCCCTTCTACTGTTCATTCCCATGAACTTAAGGTTCTCAGAGGGGCACTCCGGGAGGTGACGCTCCATTTTCTGTAGTAATGTGACCCAGAACATGACAGATTGCTAGTAGTTAATCAACAGGTTATGATAAAAGTTCAAACCTGATTTATTTCTTTTGCCCAAGATTGGCTGTATTTTCACAAACATAAAAATACACGCAAGCAGCTGAGCAGATCTCACAGAAGCCAGTCCTATCAAATGGACATTTCCAACTGATATTTTATTCTCTGGAAAATTCATAGACATTGTACAACATAATTAAGTATTTCAGATTTCCAAAGAGAAGTGACATCTATCCACACATGTAATTTTTATTTATGTGGTGCAAACTTTATGTTAAGATATTTAAAATTTAGGAGAAACTTTTTTTGTCACAGAAGAGTATGGCTTAATCCAAATATGAAATGTTAGGGATGACATGAGAATGGAACTTTGCCACATGCAAGAATCTTGCATTACTTTAAAGATGTTTTTGAACTATGTGTTCCTGAAATATTTAAATATTTTAGGAATTGTCATGATTGGCAATTTGTAATAAAACTTTCGTGGTGGTGTGAAATTTGATGATGAAAGTAATAGAGATGATAATAAACACAAAACACTGACAATAATTGAGTGTTAATGCATGCCAGGTACTGTTCTGTGTGTTTTGTATTTATTAATCTAAAAATCCTCACCACAACCAGATAGCGTAGGAAAGTTTCTTATCTCCATTTCATAGGAGGAGAAATTGAGGCACAGAAAGATGAACAATTTGCCCAAGGTCTAACAACTATTACATTGCAGAGTCAGCATTCAAATCCAATCCACCTTCTTCCTAATCAATACAATATACTTCTAATTTGTATGTTTGCATTCATACGTAGTATGCAATTTTTAGGTATAATATACATTTATGTAATATAATTATAATACTACAGGATACTTCAGAAACAGAAGCCAGCAGTACTCCTATGATTAATTCAGATAGGATCATTAAGAACTAGGACTAAAATGAAGTTTTCCGAAATTAAGACAGGAAGTTTGTGGTTTCAAAAGTTACGTGGCGATCACTGTGATACAGGCAATGAGTTTTTGTTATTATTCCATTAAAAGAAGAACTTGTGGGAGGGCACAGTTAATGGAGAAAGAAAGTCAGAAATGTTAGTTATGCCACTAGATTCACTGAATAGCTGCTATCTCTTAAGCCAGAGGATACAAGTTGCTGGGGAAAAAAAGTACACATATTCCCTTTCACATTTTTATTGCATTTTTGTTGAGTCCTTTAGGTCTTGATAGAGTGTATAAATACATAAATAAATCTCTAATTTACATCCTGTATTGTAACACATTTTGGTGTTTGATTTACCATTTTTATAAAGCCAGTGGATTCAGTAGAACCAAGGGCTTGTTGATTGGGAGAGAAACAAACAAGAGAAGTGTCAAGTTCTCCAGGGCAATGGTTGAATTATTTTGACTGTTGCCTTCCTATCAGCATACTTTTTTGTATCATCTCAGAATTGGAGCACCAGGAAAAGGCTGATTTTTTAACATGCCATTCAAACAAAAGAACACATAACAGCAGAAATTAGAGTGCAGTTTCCAGCAAATAGTTTGAAAATCTTATACACTGTCAAATGAAAACAAACTTCTTGGTCTTTAAATTAGAAAAATCATGAGGATCAGAAACAGCTGTGGCACGTAAGGAAGCAGAAAAACACTCAGCTGTAGTGTGGGGAGTTGATGCTGAACTATAAGAAAATTGTCATTGGATTTTTTTTTTACATGCTGGCTAATTAATGATAATGAATCTTATTTTTTTTTTCTTTGTACATTTTGAACGTATTTAAAGATGAACAGGCAGACTACTTAGTATGTATATCTGTGCTAACCTTGGCATCTGAAATAGTTCCTCTTTTACTCTGGAAAACCCAGGATAGGAGATACACTCTTTTCTTTAAGCCAGAAACTGAGTTGATTTGTAGGCTGACTCTTATCATTATTATTTAATTCCTCCATCATATAAAATGTTTCATTATCCGCTATTATCATCAATAATGCTTGCATTAACTATCCGCTTCATGGGACCAAAAAATAAAAGTAAAGAAGCTTCTATACTCCATGAGTAGATAATTTTTTTAGAAGTTAAATAAATGTTGACTACATTTGTTCCAGCCACACATGATGAATATGATTTCTCTCCATCTTCCCCAAAGCTAAGAAGCTAGGTTCTGTATTTTATTTGTATGTTTATTTGTATTTTTATATTTGTCTGTCTTGCCAAACAGATCTTAGAACAGCAAATAGTCAATTGGTATTTTGGGAAAGTGTTCATTGAAAGTGTCATGGTGCTGTTTTTGCTGTATTTCTGTACAAACGTTGTATGTAAGGATGCGAATATATGTGGCTTTCCAAATTCAAAAGCCACTTATGGGGTTGCGGCTACTGTGGTCAGAATTTTGGGATCTAGGTGAGTAGATAGACACCTAAAAGTCATTAATTCTGTATTTTTTCTCTGGTGGCAGGGCTGTACACATGTTTATGGTAGGGATGACATGGCTACATTTATTAAGATACAGAAAGCTTTTATTTTCCTGGCCTTCTACAGCAAAACCACAATGATACCTTAGCGGGAGACAGCCCCTGGCCCTCACCTCAGCTGCTCCTGTATTCACCACAGCCTTAGGGACACCCTCGATTCTTTCCGTTCATTAGGAAAAAGGTATAATTGTTCTTGTTTACTTATCTTCTGAAAAACATTAAAGAGTTTTTTTTTTTTAATAAAAAACCCCCAAAACTAGCCTACAAAACACCTCAAAAACATTATGAAGCCTTTGGTAAAAACAGGTTAAACCAGGACTGTATTTGGTCCTTAGGCTGATACCTCATCATAAAAAAGTTTAGTATTTTGATGTTGGTGTATAATGAAGGGTGAAAGGAGAAAAGGAAAGAGCCACCAAATTTAGGCAAAAGTAAGAGAAAAACAGTTCAGACAGTAATTGTCTGGAGGTTCCTTTTCTTTTCAACTTTCAGGGACTTTGAAACTTCAAATGAACCAAAAGTAATGTTGTATTCCATTGCCCCTTAGTTTCTAAGGTTGAACACTTCTAAATCCTAACAAGTCACCGACCACATTCAACTTTGTCAGCTGGTTTCTAAAATGAACTTATATGTATGTACATAAATGCATGTCTATGTATTTTTGCCAGTTCTGCATACATGAAGATAAATCCCTATCAACCTCATAATTGGTGAAGATTATAAAATAGAGAACAGCCAAGATCAATTATTGACAAGTATGGCAAATGAAAAAGAATAACATGCATATGTAGGTTAGAGATAATTTCTATGACATAATTAAAACTAATAAAATAGAATTGGGAAATTAAGGATACTGCCAAGAAAAATAGTGAGAAATGTAGCAGTAAGATAAATGTGATGATAGTAGCGGAATTGGGTAATAATTAAGACACACTAATTAGTCCCTGCAAATCAAGAACTCATGATCAGTTGGATGCAGACTAGATTATGTTGACCTTTGCTTAGCAAGAGATATTGTGAGCTAATAGTATTTATAAATTTTGTAGGTGAATATCATGCTCGTATTGACTAGAAATAAAGTGTTTCAAGCATACTTATGCATTTAGTAGCATCTTGTGAAATAAAAATCATTGGATGATGTTAATTGTAACTTACTCCTATCCATTTGTTTAAAAATAAAATCTACTAAGAAACCTGAGTAGATGTTTGTTAAAATGAGAACTGTGCATTCAGATGTAGATTTTACTGCATCGAGCACTCATTTAGTTTCTAGGGAAAGATTGGCTGTTCATTTAAAAATTACTTTTGATAACTCTATAGAAAAGGCACTTGTTAATAATCTAAATGCTGTGAAGTTTAGATGGAAAGCCATCTGAAAAGTGAGTGTTATCATACATTTAAGATCTTGTACTTATAAAGCTAATATAATCTTTTGCAATGCTTAATATTTTATAATTAATTAATTTACTTTTTATTACATTGTAAATTTTTTCCTGAGTTAAAACAATTCATCTTCTTTTTGGAAAAATTGGAAGATAGAAAAGTTAGAGGATAGAAAAGTTTAAAATCACTTTTTATTCCATCACTGTGAAAGTTTTAGTGTTCTTACCCTCTTCTTTGTATACGTGTGTATTTAATTTAGAACAGTATTTAATTAAAACAATCTTAACAATATTGTTTTAAATTTAAAAATGCAGAAGTTTCTTACATTTTCTTGTCTTAATAAACAAAATTTATTAAGGAGAGAAATTAAAGATATAATGGTCTGCATAAATAGACCATCTGTAACTCTTAGGTGGGGTTGTAGCACTGTAGCCAAGTCAAGGTGTCTATCCTGAAACTATTCATCACAAACTCGACCACATAAATAAAGGTCCAATAAGATTGAAGAGTGAGATTATTTTTTGCATCAACTTGTCCTCCAGTTTATTGTTGCAGTTTATTTTTTCACACCTGGACATTGTTAACAGGATATTTCTTCTTCCTTCTTTTTGTGGTATCCTAGCATTTATATCTTTGACTCTGATTATAGGAGCCTCTTCAGATTATAACAGTGGATTGCAGTAGAGCTAAGAAAAAACAAGCAGAGAGTTTGATTTTATAAAGCAACAAAAGTCTTGTTAATAGGAGTAGTCAGCATAGGAATTAATGCTCATGTTTTTGACCCATCACTGTTTTCTACCTGTCTTGTTTTTGGCTTACAGAATTGCCTATAAAAAGGAAGCTTCCGATCGTTCTATGAGAGTGTACTTTGTCACAACTAAAGACAAAAATGTGTCCAGTGAGTTTCTGATTACTCTCTATGTATACAGACATTTAATAAACCATTACATGTTTATTAAATTATCTATAAACATTTAACAGACATTTCAGAAAGAAAGTCAAGAATATTTCCGTAAAATGTGACAAGACTGGCTATACTGAACTAATAAATAAGCCCTGAAATATAAAGTTAACAAATATGAGGCTTACTACAAGGAAGGTTTGTTTCTCATTCCCACAAAGTCTGAAGCAGTTCAGGTGATACTTTATTCCGACCTGGGACTCAGGGGAGCAGGCTGCTTCTGTCTGTGGCTCTATGATCTTTTTTTTTTTTTTTTTTTTGAGACGGAGTCTCGCTCTGCCGCCCAGGCTGGAGTGCAGTGGCCGGATCTCAGCTCACTGCAAGCTCCGCCTCCCGGGTTCCCGCCATTCTCCTGCCTCCGCCTCCCGAGTAGCTGGGACTACAGGCGTCCGCCACCTCGCCCGGCTAGTTTTTTTTGTATTTTTAGTAGAGACGGGGTTTCACCGTGTTAGCCAGGATGGTCTCGATCTCCTGACCTCGTGATCCGCCCGTCTCGGCCTCCCTAAGTGCTGGGATTACAGGCTTGAGCCACCGCGCCCGGCCGGCTCTATGATCTTAACTCACGGTCTTCAGGCTTGCCACTGAAGAAGAGACAAAGGAGGCACACTAGCTTTGATTTTAGCTATGCATTCATTCTCATCTCTTAGTCCATGTGCCAAACTAGTCACACACCTTTCACCTACCCAAGGGAGACTGGAAAATTTAGTGGGATGTATGAGTTAGGATTCAACCACAGAAGCAGAACCAGCAGAAGATGTGTATATTAAGAGATTTATTACAAGAAATGGGGTTACACAGTTGTGGGAGCTGGATAGGCAAGGCTGAAACCCACAAAGCAGACCACCAGGAAGGGGAGATTACAAGTAGGCTGAAACTCAGGGGTACTTTGGGCATTTGCAACATAGCCTACAGCTACTATCAACAGGACTTTTTTTTTTCTCTTTCTCTCAGGGAAATCTCAGCTTTGCTTTTCATCAGGTCTACCCAAATTAGCCAAGATAATCTTCCTTAGGTAAAGTTAAATGATGATGGACTTTTAATTATATCCACAAACTCTCTTCACAGCAACACCTAGCATAATGTTTGATTGAACGCTAACCCAAGTTCAAAATGACACATCACAAAACCATTATCAGGGAGCATGTGAAATAATAGGTGAGTTCTAATAACCCCTGCCAGAATATGAGATGATTGTACTAGGTCTCACAAGGTATCATTTATTTACAGCTACAACAACAGGAAAAAAGGCGTGAAGGGACTGATGGGATCAATGGCCCTGTGAGTTTGTGTGCAACAAAGAAGAGAACCATCATTTATTTATATAATATGTGCATTTCATCATCTAGGCTGAATTAATAATTAAAGCTATTTAATCTAGAAAAATTGTATCCAATTTTCAGAAACCTTCCAAGAACCAACAAACACCTCATCATACCAACTTTTCCATGCAGAGTTTGTTCTGATATTTTGTTAAATTGTGGTACTAACTAAATTTCTCTGTATGATCTTGTCTTTTTTTAAATTCTACCTATTTTGCTATGCTATTCATCTCCTCAGCATCTCATGCTTATTGTTAAATTCCTATTAGTCAGTGCAAACTAGCCTATTTCTTTTCTCTTACAGCTGTAGAATTCGGATTTTAGTTGAAGTTTAAATTCTACCTCATAATTATCTTTCTTCCTTTTCTTGTACCTCTTGGCATTGCCTTTATATTCTTCTTTTGCTTCTCATTAGCAGCCCACTGAGCTGTATCACTTTCTCACAGCAGCAATGAGCAAGATAGCTTTAATTTAGTAACTTCTCATTGCTGCCAGCCAGTTGGTCCTCCCCATTGCCCAAGTCACAGCTGACATCACTGTTGTCAGTGTCACCTGGTAAAGGCTGATGGTGTTTCACATACCTCCCTATGCTCTGAAAGTAATATTTGCCAAGAATTGGCCAGACACTAAGGTGGATGGGACCAAGCAAATCTTCCATCTGTTGCCTGTATTTGTTCTCTGTATACTGCCTGCATATTACCTGAGGAAAAAAAAACACACACACACACACACACTCTTCCACAGACATTAGTTCTAGTAGGGAAGGAGCCAAAAGCAGGCCCTTTCTGGCCAAGTTCTGCTAAACCTTTCTCTGTTGGAAGTTACTCTTTGCCAATCAGTCAATAAGTCAAAACTAAAAGCTGTAGGAGACAGACTAAGTGATGCAGAATTAATGAACTTCTTTGTGCCAAGGTACAAAAATAATATTTGGGCAGTAAACATTTTAGTTTTAAGGTCAAAGTTATTCCACCTTGGGACTACTATTAGATTAGCAAGTAATTTGTCAGTCACAGACAGCTGTTTTAGGTAGTCCTAAAGTGAAGTGATTATACTCATTAAACCAAAGTATATACTTCTCCTTTATTACCTATTGGGTCAAGATCTTACCTTATTATAACACACCTGAATATAGATTTTCATTGCAGAATATAATTAGTGCATGGTCTATTGAGTAAGCAATATGAATTTTTAAAATTGTCTAAACACCTCTTTACATGCCAACTCTGGTGATAATTACCAAATGTCTATATCTAGAAAAGCAGGCAATTCAGAAATATCAATTTGTGCTATTATTTATGATACACATGTGCTAGTTTTCCCTAAATATAGACATTTGGTAATTATCACTGAGGCTATTTGTTATATTGCCGAAGTAGATCCCAATGAAATAGAAATATAATTTATTTGGTAAAAATGTAAATGCTGGAAAATTCTCATTATCTTTCTGCAGAGTACAGTTCTTAGTTTCCTATTCATATTTCATGTAATAATTTTGGATTAGCCATCTGGTTTGTTGAGGGTTGAAAATCTGTTTAACACCAACGCAGAATTTTTGTTAAAAAATAAAACAAGTCATACAGAAATCACAAATGTTTTCAGGTATTTCACAATGCTAATAATGAATAGGTTTTAGGATATGGCATGTAATTTGCACTTTTATCTTTAGCATTTTCTTTTCTTTTCTTTTGTATAATTTAGATTCGCCTTCAGCATACTTTTTAAGACTATTTTCCAGGGACGTGTCAGTCTGAATGGTTGATATATAATAAATATTACCAAAAACCTATGTTGGGCTACCCACATTTTTCCAGTACCACTCTTTCCCTTGTCCAAGTGGTTAGCTCAGTGATTTAGATAGAATCCCCTGAGTGGATCAGATCTTCTCAATGACTCCAGCTCTATAGCCCTGAGATTGAATTACTTCCTCTCTGCCCCATATTTGCAAATGGATTTCAATGCTCTGCTGCTCACCCTGGATAGAGGTGATTGCTTCACACTGGAGACTAGGAAGCAGAGTTTGCATTTATTGGTATAGATCCATCACTTCATCTGTGTGAAAGCCGTGAAGTATGTGCTATATAAAAAGTTGAAGAATAGACACTATCCGACTTCAAGACTTACTACAAAGCTACATTAACCAAAATAGTGTGGTATTGGTGAAAGAACAGACAAATAGATTAATGGAACAGAAGAGCCTAGAAATAGGCCACAGAAATATAGTCAACTGATCTTTGACAAAGGAGCAAGGGCAATACAATAGCGAAAAGAGTCTTTCAATAAAGTTCTGGGATAACTGGACATCCACATGCAAAAAAAAAAAAAAAAATACATCTAGATATAGGTCTTACACTCTTCTCAAAAATTAACTCAAAATGGATCACAGACATAAGTGTATAATGCAAAACTATAAAATTCCTAGAAGCTAATGTAGGAGAAAATCTAGATGATCTTGGGTTTGACAATGACTTTTTAGATACAATGCTAAAGGCATGATCCATGAAAGAAACAATTGGTAAGTTGGACTATACTAAAATTAAAGTTTTCTGCTCTGTAAAAGACACTGTCAAGAGAATAAAAAGACAAGCCAAAGACTGGGAGAAGATATTTGCGAAAGACATATCTGATAAATAGCTATTATCCAAAATATACAAAGAAAAAAAAAACCTCTTAAAACTCAACAATAAAAAAAACCAACAATAGGCCAAAGTCCTCAACAGATACCTCACTAAAAAAGACATAGAGATGGCAAATAAGCATATAAAAAGATGCTTCACATTATATATGTCATCTGGGAAATGCAAATTAAAATGAGATACCACAACATATCTATCGGAATGGACAAAATCCCATTATCAGAACACTGACAGCACCAAATACTGAGGTGAGGATATGGAACAACAGGAACTCTCATTCATTGCTGGTGGGAACACAAAGCAGTCCAGCCACTTTGGAAGACAGTTTGGCAGCTTTATAAACAACTAAACATACCCTTATCATATGATCCAGCAATTGCACTCCTTGATTTTTACCCAAAGGAGTTAAAAACAGATTTCCACACAAAAGCTTGCACATGGATGTTTATATCAACTTCATTCATAAGTGCCCAAACTTGGAAGCAACCAAGATGTCCTTCAGTAAGTGAATGGGTAAATAGGCTGTGGTATATCTAGATAATGGAATATTTTTCAGTGCTAAGAAGAAATGTGCTACTAAGTCATGGAAAGACATGAAAGAAACCTTAATATATATCACTATGTGAAAGAAGCCAATCGGAAAAGGCCACACTGTATGATTTGAACTGTATGAGATTCTAGAAAAGGCAAAACTATGGAAACAGTAAGAAGACCAGTGGTTGCTAAGAGTTAGTGGGGTGAAAGGGATGAGTAACTAGAGCATGGAGGATATTTAGGGCAGTGAAAATACTCAGTATGATATTGTAATGAGTAGATACATGTAACTACACATTCTTCTAAACCCATAGAACATATAACACCAAGTATGAACCCTAATACAAACTCTGAACTTTGAGTGATAATTATGTATCTATTGCAACAAATGTACCACTCTTGTGGGTGATGTGAATAATAAGGGAGGCTATACATGTGTGGGGGTAGGGGAAATATGGGATATCTCTGTACCTCCTCTCACTGTTGCTATAAATTTAAAACTTCTAAAAAATTATGTCTTAAAAATAAAGTGGGTATGCAGTGTTATTCTTGTATTTGATAAAGCATGTTCTTACCAGCAATTCCTTTTCTACTGATGGAAAGAAACAGGTTGCTACCTATGGATGTGAGTGTCTGTGACGCTATCTCAAATCATTGACCCACATACTCTTGTATCTTGCTGAATTATTTTTGTCATCATTCATTGCACCTGACTACAAAATTAGTCTGGATAGAACATCTGGATAAAGCATTCCAGTTATCCAAGTCTGAAGCAGAGTAGATGTGGGTATTCAACTCTAAAGGCCAAACTTTGGCTCATCTGAATATGAGGTTAAAAAAGTTATTTGGGGGGAAATACCAGGCCCACTCAACACAGATGTAGAATTCTGTGAAGTACTCATTTAAATTCCACCTGTAGGAAATGCATCTTTGAAGGGAAAAATTCAGTGGAATTGAAGAGACTGTGTCTGGGCTCCTGTTCTTGTTGAGACTTGGTCCAAAGCTGAGTAAAATAACCATGAGAAACAGATTGGCTTTTCATAAGGGTTTGAAACATGCCTGGTTTCCTTTTGATATGGAGAAGAATAATCAGTTTTGTTCCATGATCCGTCATTTAATCATCTAACCTCTGACAAGGCTGAGGGCAGGGAGGCAGGGAGTTGCTTCTTCACATGCATAAGCATAAGTTTTCTTTCTTCTCTTTTATTTTTGAGATGGACCCACTCTGTGACCCAGGCTGGAGTGCAGTGGTCTGTCTCAGCTCTGCAACTTCCACCTCCCAGGTTCAAGCAATTCTCCTGCCTCAGCCTCCTAAGTAGCTGGGACTACAGGTGTGTGCCACCATGCTCGACATCTATCTATCTATCTATCTATCTATCTATCTATCTATCTATCTATCTATCTATAGAGAGACGGGGTTTCACCATTTTGTTCAGGTTGGTCTTGAACTACTGACCTCAAGAGATCTACCTGCCTCAGGTTTTCAAAGTGCTGGGATTACAGGCGTGAGCCACCGTGCCAGGCCCCCATACATAAGTTTTCTAAGGGTGTTTTGAGAAAATGTAGGCATAGGTACTTACTCCATTCAAAAACAGATTCAGAATACAGACTTACATACTTCTCAACCTTTGAATATTTTTTCTCTATTTCCTTCTTAAACTTTCTAATTGAGAGAGGAGTGAAGAATGATCCATATATTACATATAGGACAACTCTTACAGTGTTCTCAGTAATGGGTCATTTTTGTCTTGATGATGTTAATTTGGCTAAGGTGGAAAGTAAAGAAGGTATATAAATGAATCAAAAGGCGAATAAATGGGTAGATGTGAAGATTAAGCATTCCTACCCAGAGTTACATACAGGTAGTGAGGTGTTGCAGACAACACTGACTGTTTGATGACAACACTGAGCGATTAGCACTAAATTAGTCTCTTGCTGCAGGTAAAGACACATCAAGTCCTCAGGCACATCAGAAAGCACAGAGTCATTGTAGCAATAAAATATGATGGGACAGTCATGGTCATATCAGAGAGGAATATTCTAATCAAATATATATAGAATTTTCATATTCTACTCCTTTTCACAGGAAAAAATGATTCTTGTCTCCATTGCCTTTATTGGGGGTAATTCCTCTCACTGATTGATTAGGAATATGAAGATAAAAGATACAATCCTTCAGATCATATCTGAAGGATATGATCAGAGCTTATAATCTCAGGAAGTGGGTAAATACATTTGACAGTGAATCTGAAATGGTTTCTGCCCTTCATTCTTAACTATTTCTTTCAAGGGATTTGGTGTACTTAATACAAGTTTCTGCATTTTCTTCTGGGAGATGATGATATTCTCTTACCTAAGTGTTGAAGGAACTACAGTAGAAGGGAATAGAATGGCTGGGTGAAAAGCAGTAGTACCAACACTCTGACACGGGATAATTGTGATTGGGAGCAGTGTAATGGAATTTTCGTGAGCCTAATATTTTCTGAATATTAATTTCAAGACTGAGCTAAAGGGTTAGAGCTTAAATAAAATGATTCTGTTATTCTGTCATGTGAATGCTTACTTGGTTCCTATCAGTGTTCTATCTTCTTTTTTGCTATTCTTAAAATAGTGCAGTGTTTGCACACAGTATAGACTGTACATACTGGTTTATATTGATGGAAATGGCAGCTAAGGGTATTACTGGTTCAGAAAGTTTGAACCAGTCTGTTGTTAAGTCTAAGGTGCTTAATTTTCTGTAACTCCTCCATTTGGACTCTGTTTCATTTTTCTTGTCTGTAATGTCTACATTGGATTGTTTCTCCAGAGGCAGGAGTATCGAGATTGAGACCCTAAGCAATGTAGACTTCCCTGTAACTTATTTCAGGTTAAGTACAAGCAGTCAGCTGTCCAAAGTCTAATAGGGAAACATCCTTAGAAGCATGCCAAAATATATTTTTAAAACTTATTCTATTTATAATCTCTAATCCTTCATCTCAAGGCTGTTAGACACTGCCCTTTTATTTGAAAGCTGTTCTTTTGAGTACTGATTTTAGAACCAAAGTCTCAAAGCTTCATAGAAGGCATTCTTTTTCCTAGCTGTAAGCTTTAGAGTTAGTTTTAATAGTACGTCAATTGTAAAGCTGCACTAGCTATTGCAGGCTATGGCTAATTCAAAACTAAATCAGATTGGAAATACCATTTGGTGTGATTATATCATTAAACCACAATTGTCTACCTTCATGCACTCTTGGGCTTAGTATTGGTGTTGACAATAATACAAATCATAATATCTTTTTCACAAGAAATGCAAAGCTCTTTAAAATGGTCTCATTATAGCATCCCTGTGAAGCAACTCAGAAAATACCTTTATCTGTGTTTCCCCAGTTGGAGACACTGATTATCACTGAATCAAAACATGAAGCAAGTTCCCAGAAGTTAGGGTTTTAGCTCCGGAATGAGTGTTCACTACACTTAAAGCAACTAAAGTGAAACCAGATAAAAACACAATTTCATAATCTTATTATTCTAATATTATGACTATTTTTATGTTACTGATAGGTTCCTTTTCTAAAAAGAAATACTATCTACTTGAGTGTTAAAACTAAAACTTAAATGGTATTCTTGAAGCAATAGCAAAGCCTAACTTAACCTTGAATAGTACTGATGTAATGTTTTAATCAGATATAAATGCTCTTTAACTTTTTCCTACTTGTCTCTGCTTTAGAGATATAGTTCTACCTCCTTGTGACTGAAATGGTCAATTCTTAGAGCTGCTCAGGCCAAGTTAAATACGTGATAAAGAACACTGTAGGGAGAGAAGTGGCCATATTCAGACCAAATTATCAGAATGCATTTTATCCTCCATTGCATCTTTAAATTGAGTGCCATTAACACCTAGATTAGTAACCTCAAGAAGTGGGCTGCACTAGATGGGAATTCTTCTCCCAAGGTACTGCATGATTATGTTGTGAGATATTTGCTGAGAGGTTTATTTTGGGCTGGGTGAAATTAGCATCTTTGTTTACAAGAATACCATCTCACTGATCAAGTTAAAGTACATGCCTAATAACCAGCATTTCTTAGACTTTTATGTTGCCCTTAATTAGACTCTTCAAAGTTAATTAGGGGAACAAATGGTACTTTTTGTTCTTTTAAGTCCCCTTTAATAGCTTTCTCACACATAAAATGTTCCCCCATTTATAGGTAGTTTGGCTTCTGCTTTAAACCTACTGGTTAACTGCTCATTGGTTAACTCCTCCTTCATTCACAGAGTGAAAACCACACTATTTTTGGGGGTGCCTCTGATCCCCCTCTTTTCTTTCTTCCAATTTTCAACCATTAATATGGTTCATTTTTAGGTACAAAATTATTCATTAATTTTTTTTGTTGTCGTTCTTGTTTGGGAACAGCATTTTGCTCAAGGCTTAGAAACTGGCAAAACTCAATTTGTGAAACACTAGCACATGCAGGGAGACTAGGAAAGATTTTGCTTTAGAAATTGCCCAGAAAAACTGAGTTTCCACACCCCTGCTCCTGGACTTGGGGTGGGGGTGGTGGTGGCGGTGGTGGTGTGGGATGTGACACTGTTTTCATTTGAATTAAAATAAAAATGATTGGCCTCATTTTGATACCTATTCTACTTTTGAATATTTTTCTTTATTTTTGTTCAAAAAAGGGCTTATTGCATACAGAAGGCTGGCTCTCAAAGTAATAAGCTAATCCGTGGATGTGAGATTTTTCAGCCATGCTGTCTGTCTGCTTTGTGCCACTAATGGTAATATAAGACTATTAGAAGTGAACCGAGTAAATGAGAAATAGTCTTTGCATTAGAGCAGGAGTCTGTCACTCTTCTGGCAACCCTGCCGAGAGCTACACATCAAAGCCACCACACTGTGCTAATAGTGTCACTTATCCCACAGCCTTTACACTGTCCCATATGCAGTTACTATGCAGGGGGTGTGCACATGAGGGTGAGAGGGGAGTTGACAACGTGCTAGAAGAAACCGTAGGAGATAAACTGAATGTGATTTATCACCTCTAATCCTTGCAATGGAAAACATTTAGGAAGAGCAAATAATTGAGGTCTTTCAGAAATACGCTTTTATTGAAAAAAAAAAAATCCTTGAACTAATTGGAAACCTAAAAATGAAGGATTAAAATATTTTTTTAAAAAGTCATGAGAAAATCTTTAATGTATTTACATGATTGCAAGACAGAAATTATGCTTTAAAGCAATCTCCTTAAAACTACTTAGTTTTGATTATATGCCTGAAAGAATGCTTTAAAAAAAAAACCTTTCATTATTGTTTTTCTATATGGCAATCACAGTCACAGATATCTACATAACTCTAGTTGCTGAAACAAAAATATTTCCATTAAACTGGAAGCAATCAGTGATGATATATCTATATTCTACTTATTACCATCTTCCTTACTGGGCTAATACTATTTTTGCTGTATTTGATTTTTTTAGTCATCGTTGTTTGTATATTTAGTAATCACTGAATGGCACCAGATTGACAGGTTGGAAGGGTGAGAACCATGCAGACAGCGTAGAGAAGTCAGGTACAGCTCTTCCAGCCACAGAAGGCAAAGTGGACCTCTTGTGCCCTTAGCTCTGCAAAAGGTGGCTGATACCTGCTCCAGAATCTCTCTACAAGGTCTTGGCTAAATACAATGGCCTTATTTCTAGGTCATTCAATTCAATCGTTTTCCTAGGAACTGAGCTGGCTACAAATGCTTCTGGAGTCTTTAAAACTGTCCAAGGTGTCTGGGAAAAATGCGAAGGAGAAACTCAAATGGCTGAGTTGAAGCATACCATTATGTTTCAAACATGCGGAGAGTTAGTGTAAAAGATTTTTCAATAATATTTCTGTGACCCAGGAGAATAAAAAATAAGTATTTCAGAAAAGAAAATCACCAATGAATAGAAAAAGATGATTGCAAAGAAATGGACAAACCGCCTTCATTCCTTCAAATTACCCCAACACCTCTTTAGCAGACTTTTGGGAATAATACCAGTTTTCCTCTCATTTGGAGGTCAAATCTGACAATTGCAACTCATTGGGATGGAATTTTTAAGCAACAAAGGAAGAAATCATAGCAGGGGTGTCCTAAAGTTTCCACATTTTAAATCTGGGGGAGTTTTTGAGTCCATGTTTTGTTTCCTGTTTAATCTTAAAATCTTAACATGTAGAATGATTCTATTTGCAGACTATGTAGGGGCTTTACTTCACAAAGATGCACCAAGTGAAGATCTCTTAACAAAGACAAGGAAAAATAGTTTTAAACAGCAGAAAAAGGAAAAGTTTAAAAACTTTTGGGGCCTTTCAGTCTACACAGGGAAACTTGTGGTCTGACACTGTGCTTCCATATGGGAAAATATACAAATGAAGTGAGTTTTGTCAACTACAGAAAACCTGTTCCTCTCATCATAGTCTCCTCTCAGTTAACAGCATCATAGCCTACCAAAGCTTGAGCCATCATCATACCTTCCTTTGTCCTAACCTTCTCTTCCTTACCCAGTCTGCATCCAAGTCCTACTGATTCCTTCTCTTAAGTATCTCTTAATTTACATCTCAGTCCTCACTGCTTTGTTTTTGGGGTGACCGTACATTTGAAACCTTATTCTTCTTCATGCTCCTCATCTAGTCTCATAAGTTATAGAACATGCATGTGTCTGCTCTTAGTGCTTGACGGCAGAGGGCTTCTGCTTCATGATTTTTTTCTGGGAGCAACTATCTATTTGTTAGTCTCCTCAGTGCTAGTTCATACTGTCAGCTGTCCTCTCTGAAATTACAAGGCTGGTGCTAGAGTGTACCGTGCTACTATTGCATCATCTCTAACGGCTTCTGGGAGAGCAACATTCATCATGATCAGTGCTTCCCCAATCTTTTCCTCTACAAACCTTGCCACCTTCATCTCTTCTCATCTCCCACATGCCCCCTACGCTTCAGTGACGAGGAGCTTCTCACTATTCTCTGAATATGCCACTCTTTCAAACTCTGTTTTCCCAGATGCTGTTACTTTTCCTGGAGTGCCCTTCCCTCCTTTCTCTGCACAGTAAACTCCCACTTATGCTGTAAGACCCAGCTCAAATGCCATCTTTTCTCTGAAAACTCTCCCACTCCTGTGAAGAAAAGCTCTACTCTCCTATTCAGAGATCCACTGGCCTTTTGTGGCCACCCGTATTTCATAGCTGTAGTTAGTGCCATCCCCAGACCTGGCTGGGAAGGGCCTTGATTTAAAGGTCTCTGGCCCTTCTCTAGCTGGAGAGAGGATCTTGGGGTCCAAGGGGTGTGCTACCCAAAGTCCTAGCCTCTCTCTTTTTAAATCATGCTCTGAATACCTGGGATTATAAAACTCTCTACCCAAACAGTAACAGTCCCCTTGGAGATACTGCCTGAAATCCTTTTCCTGGGTCTTTGCGTCTGAGAGTTGTCCATGTATTTGGTGCAAGCACCACTAGGTCTGAAGGATGAAGGGAATGTGTATTGTGGATGGAGATTAAACTTGTTGCCTAGGGTGTCCTCACGCATGCGTCCAAGGGCTTTCATGGTAAAAGGCAGAAGTGGGGATGGAGTAGTGAAAGAATTAAGGAGCACTACAGGCCTGGGCCTGGAGGGCAGTTTCTTTAATGATATTGTTTTCCAACCTTGATCACTAAAGAATCTAGGAATTCTAAACTTGAACCTGGTAGGTCATATTGTTAAGAAGGTATATTTGTCAAGGCAGCAAAAAAAACCATATTTTACTCAACTGTTTGTTAGCTTAATTCATAACTTTTAAATATTTAGGCATCTGGTATGTGGGCCTTTATTCATATTCATTCTCAGGTCTAGCAAATATTAGGAATGGGCCTGCTTGTAGCATAATTATTTCTTCACATCCTTATCTCTCTGACTGGCCTGAGAATTCTGGGAGGGCTGGGACAGCTTTTTTGTCTTTCTTAATCTTTTTATCCAATAGTTAACCATCTTGCTTGGCAAAGACTAATCTTTTAAAATATATTTGTTGACACAAGGAATTATATTCATAATATTTAGTTTATAAAAGCAAGAATGTGTATGACACACTTCAAAGAACAATGTCGAGACTGGTTAAAGGGAAAAAACTCTGTGATAACTTCATAAAATGATGAGGAGTTCAGCTGTTCCGTATACACTCTCTTACTTAATCCTCAGAACAACACACTGAAGAATGTACTATTACCCCTATTTTATGGATAAGAGAATAAAAATTCAGTAAATTTCAATAACTTGCACAAGTCCACAAAATATGTAATTACCAGAGCCAAAATTTGAACCCAGGTGTAAAGCCTATGCTCTTTTGATCAGAATTGCAGTAAAAAAGATTATTAGCATGAATTTGCCTTGGAAATTGTCACCCATCAAGACTTGAGACTTTTGGTGCCATTGAGACAAATATCGAGCCCGCATTAATGCAATATTATTCTTTCAGAAAACAACAATTTACATGTGTTCTATATACAGAACACCACGTAAGGCACTATGAAGAACTATGAAAGAAATATATACATACATACATAGATGTACACTTATGCTTATATATATGTGTGTGTGTGTCCATTTCTCAATTGTTTGACTATTAATTGGAACCTTTAACTAAGAGTTCTATTTTTATAAGAAAAAGGAAGATAATGATAAAACCAAATTGTAACAGCACGTAGTTTTTAGAGCATATTCTGGTATTGAAAATCAGTCAACTCAACTTCTTATCCCTACTACACATATATAGTTTCACTACTGAATGAGAATAATTTCATATGCTCTATGGTAATCTTGGGTACCATGATATTCTTAATCATCAAAATCTGAATCATGTTGACTAAAACTTATAGGGGTAGGAAAATATATTCATAAATGTATTTGAGGAAAAGTGTTATAAGAAAATGAAGTTTTATTTTTCCTTCAATCTTACCCTAATTGGGGTCTTTATTTCTTTTCTAGCTTTGAAATGTCTAAAAGTAAAGCATTTCTCTCAAATCTATTGACAAAATTTCTTAAAAGTCATTATTACAATTCTCATTGCACAGAGCCGCACACACATCATGAGATGAAGGTATAAGAATATATTTTTCAATAGCTTTGATCCCTATGTGTGGCTACTGATATTTATAATAATTTACTATTAATATATCTTTTCTCAAAAATATATTTTGCAATTTTATACTTCTAAGACTGATTATTCACATATGCACCTATAACTTGGGGAATGACAGGAGCAAGTTTTCAGTGTTCACGGCACATCTTCTCCTTGGGCAGAACAGTAAGCTATTTATATCTTGGGATATCCAATATCACAATTAGATTCACTCACTCTTTGAACTTCTCTCCTTGTTTACCCTCACCATTTCAACTCCTGCACCCCACACTGAATGTTATCTGAAATTCCACTTCTGGAATGTAATTTATCTAGCTTGGGTCCTATTAAAATGAAAATATAACCAAGAGTGAAATGAATGAGTGAATAAGAAAATGAATGAAAAGATAAAATTGCTACTGAGTGAGATTTTTTTCCTGACAATTTTCCTTGATGGTGAGGACAAAGGCCTAGGTCCAATATGATTGAAGAGATTAAGAGGGAGAAAATTCTAGGAAACATGGATCCACAGAAAGAGTAGTTTAAGAATTATTTAAGAAACACCTGGCCAATTATTCACTTTTTCAAAAACCTTGACCTGAGTGACCATTTCTATTTCATCTATGGTTATAGATTGAACATTATTTCCGGCAAACACAAGCCATTTGTTATAGGAGGAAATAGTGGTCTCTGGACAAAGAAACTTTCAAGTGTCAACCCCTTAGTTTAGGATACTTACCCTGCTCTTCTAAACCAAGTATCTCCATGTCTAATGGTTATCCTTCATTCACTGGAGAATACAAAGTCCTTTGATGTTGATTGGGTCCAGGAGAAAAAATGTTGAAAGAAAAAAATACAAAATTGAGAAGCCCTTGTAGCACCACCTTCTTGATTTTTCTTCTCAATTTCCTCTTGCTCCTTCTTCCCCATGTTTATTTTATTTTATTTTTATTTTATTTTAACTTCTGGGATACATGTGCATGTTTCTTTTAATATGGGTTTTTAAGGGAGTTTTTCTCTCTCTAAAGGAATACAAATAAAAATACACAACGTTTGGTCCTAAATTCATTTAATAGATACATTTTCTCATTCAATGACTCATTGAACAATGTGACAATGAATATGTTGTAGCTCAGGCCACTATGACAAAATATTATAGACAGAGTGGCTTAAACAACAGACATTTATTTCTCACAGTTCTGGAGGCTGGAAAGTCCAAGATGGAGGTGTTGGAAGATTTGGTTCTGAGTGAGGGCTCTCTTTTTGCTTGCATACAGATGCCTTCTCATTGTATCCTCACATGGCAAAAAGAGGAATCTCTGATGTCTCTTCCTTTTCTTATAAGGACATTAATACCATCATGGGGGTCCATGCTCATGACCTCATCTAAACCTAATTACCTTCAAAAAGGTCCATTTCCTAATACTGCTTTTGCTATTATTAATAGGACTTATTTCTCAAGTGTTGAACCACATAGACTTCTGCTTTTCTAGTTCTACTCTCATAATTCATTGGGTGCTGTGATACAGATACTGTTTTTAGTTCACTTTCCAAGCTCTCTTCATTACTTCTTTGAAAATCTCTCCCCATTTTTCTCTTACTTTCCTACTTACTCTTACATTAAATCTGTTTTCTGTAAGGAACAATTATCAGTCTTAACCAGCATTCTGTTTAATACAGTGTCACGAAGGAAAAATCAATTATTGATATAGATTTATTATCTAATAATCTATTTTCAGTCTTTTTTGAATCCTGTTAAAGTTCAACGACAGCATTTTAAAACTTAACTAGGTCTTAAAAATCATCAGTCAATTAAACGTATGCTCATCATACAGATGATACTAAGATCCGGAGAAGTGAAATAACTTTCCAATGGTCATATACCAGAACTAGAACACAGTTCTCCACAGCAGTATTCTTTGTCTAGTCATTATTGCAGTGTTTTATTTCTCCAAATTTTTTTTCTCCTTCCAAATTTGGCTGTTACTTCCATTGGGAAGCATTGAATTAAGTCTGAGGTTTAGGCACAATTCTGCCTGAGTAGATCAGGTTGGACTACACTAGTGATGAAAATTAGCACATGTATGTGTGTTGGGCTTAAAACAAGTGAAGACTAATCATCCAGTACACCTAAAAGCAATTTAACATTCCCTTCTCTTTGCTTTGGTTTGAAAGTAATCTATATATGTGGGGAGTTCTGAGTGAATCTAAAAAAGGCAGGTGCTTACATTCTCTGAAGCTACAATTAAAAACAATCTTGTTTCTCATGGGCTTGGGGTATAAGATACACATACCATACACACATTTCTATTTGGGTATAAAAATTGTAAGTGTGTGTGTGTCTGTATGTGTGTGTATTTAAGGTGTTATGGACTATGTTTGAATCAACTTGACTCAAACCATATGGGATTTAGTAGAAATTAAAGGTGGAAGAGATATGTAGCTCATGCAAATTCACTTAAAAATTAAATTTGGATGGGTCAATTTTCTAAATAAGAATCAACTACGTTGTTTAGGTGTACATTTCAGTCCCATCTCCCTCTTACCCTGAAACCAAAATTAGAACCTCATTTTTTAATTAAGACTCTGAAAAGATTAGGTTTTTGTAATGATTGGGGTAGAAACTTTGAAGCAGAGATCTAAAAGGCATGTGTTTCAGAATTAAATGCTCAGGAAATTTCCATATAGCAATTATTCAGAACCTGATAGATTTGGTGGCTATTGCAGAATGCTCAAGCATACAGATAACTCTCTAATGGTAAGAGATGAATATAAAAGCTATTCAATTTTTAAATATTTTCTCACATTTATCTTTGAGCTCATTCTCTCCCATCTCCCTCTTGCTCACTGCACTCCAGAAAAATTGACCTTTTTACTGCAGCATGTGCTGTTCCCTTGCCTGGAATGCTATTCCTCCAGAAGGTCACATGGCTTATAGTCTCACATTAAGCACCTGCTCAGGAATCACGCACTCAGAAAAGCTTTTGTTGACCATAGTCTCAAAAGTAGCATCCCAGCACTCTTAATTCCTTCTCCCTGCTTTATGTATTTTCATAGTATTTATCACTAACGATTTTTAATATGTTTGTTTGGTCATTTGTTTTTGTCTGTTGTTCCAGTAGACCATAAGTTTCATGAGAATGGGGACTTTGTTTTGTTCCCTTCTTATCCCTGGGACCCAGAAAAGTGGCTGTTCTAAGAGCTAAAAAAGAAAACCCATTTTTAAATACAGGAATTATTTCCTGAGTGAATATTATCTATTTCCCCTTCATAGGGCACCTGCCACATGTGGGGGACATGTGCCTCTAAAGGAGTCCTGGTTAGAAGCTGCAATATCTTTCTTTTTCTAAAACTTCTTTTTCTTTCAAAGAAGTTGAATCTAAAGAATTTTGTAACTTTGGATTCAGTTTTTTACTATCAAATTAAAGCTAAAAATGCTGCCAGGAAGGAGGGAAAGCCAGATTGGAGGGGGAGGAGGCGAGAGGTAGAAGAAGGGGAAGCAGAGAGTTGGGGGAGGAGATGGCTGAAAGATCCAGGAAACCTGAGGAGAGGCAACAAAAACCAATTAAAGTTAATGAACTACAGCTAAGCTTTTTATTTTAGTTTTCCCCCCCTCACAGTATACCAGCCTTAACTTGGAATTATTTTTCTTGGAGAGACACTTTCAAAAAAGTAGACTATTTCCTCCCTACCCCCATGCTCAGAAAAATAATATAACACTTTAATCAACAAAAGCATGAGGGTATGTTTTGTGCAGCTATCTAGTGGATTTGTCACTTGGCCTTCAGCCTTGGTTCTACCACCTACTAAATTTTGGCAAAATCCCAGAATGTCACAAATCCTGTTCTCCTCTATCTTCACATAAGCTGAAAGTCGGCCCTACTGAGTAGTTATCTGGAGGCAGGAGGCGGAGGTCCAATTGTAGTATCTAATATTAGAAATAGAGACGCCTCCAATGGTTTTTGGCAGACTGAGCCTACAAAGAGTGGCTCTGGCTCTCCTACTCAAACGTCTTAAATAGTTTATATATCTGTTTGATTAATTTGGCTGGAAACATGATTGCAGTTAATGTATTAGGTATAAAAGTTTAGAGGAAGATTCTTATGTCAATGATACCCATTTTCTAGAATAACTTATTCTATCAAGCCAGCTATATTTAAATGATGAATCCTACTGATAATAAAAACCTACCTTATATTTATTATTTTTTATTATCCACAGAACCCCTCTCCCAAATTTGAATATGAATGAAATGTACTTCACTAACATTTTCTATTCATTCAACATTTTGGCAAAGTATCACATTCAAATTTGTGATCCATTCTATAATGCAAAAGTGGTATACACTCATCTAAATTATTTCAAGATATTCTAAAATCTGAGCTTTTGACACTCAGGTTTCCCACTTGAAATATAGTTTCAAATGCTCTGCTTTCGAATAATCTCTTCCTCAACCTTTTGCCTTCACCTCAGGCTTGAAATCATAGAATTTTTGCTATGTTATTTCTCAGCTTCCCATTTAATTCCATTCATTTCTTTTTTGACTTTTAAATGATATATACTAGTTGTCTTTTCTCAAAGAGTTTAAAAATTATGAAGGTAATAGTGGCCTTAACTAAATATTTGGTTGAATGCTGGCTTCTCTATCTACCCAATCTCTTCTCTATGTTTGACAGATGCGTCAGAATCTCAGGGTGCTCACTATTGCTTAAGGAAGCACATCCTTTGTTGGGAAAATCTAATGCTTAGAAAGTTGGTGAAAAACACATATACCGTAACTTCTACTCATCGATCTTGGCTCACTTAGTGATTCATTAATTCATTCATTTATACATGCACTCAATAATCATCTGTTAAAATTCTACCACATATAGAGGCTATCACAGCTCAAGGCCCTAGAGCGTCACAAAATTAGACTATTCTGGTACACACTGCCTCCTTTTCTGAGTGGGAAAGAGAAGAAAAAACTACATTTGTAAATATAAATATTCCCACTTCTACTTATCCTGACACAATATAATTTTAAATTCTATTCTGTTTCTGGTCACTCTCCTCCAGAAAAGCCTTTGTATGTCAATGTCCCACTTAAAATGTACATCCAAATATGAGTGGGCTTTTTTTCACATTTAAAGAAGAGTAAAACTGTTACCTCCCACATTTGAACACATGCTTTCGCTTAATATAAAAAATATAAAAGTGGGCTTTTTTCTTTCATATATTTCAGTGTTGGTCATCATTTACTTTTTATATGATCTGAAAACTTTCGATTGTGAAATCAAAATAAAGTACAATTAGGTCAGAAATTCTCCATGCTGCTTTTGTATAGTGTGTGTGTGTGTGTGTGTGTGTGTGTGTGCATTGTGTGTATATGTTTATGTGTGTGTGAGAGAAAGAGATTAATGCAACCCTCAATTTTGTTTTTAAGATTTTTCCATATTATAGTTCATCTTGTCAAATGATCATTCTTCCTATCTATATAGAGTGTACTTATAACTAATGTAAATAAGATGAGCATTCCACTTACTAACAGTAAAATATATAAACAGATAATTTACAAAATAGTGAAAGTACCGTCCAATACACATATACAAATTTAGTCCTCAATTACAATAAAAATGTAAAGTGAAAGCTTAATAAAATATAATTTTTTACTCACCGAAATTGCTAAAGGTTGATTACTTTGTTTTCAAATGTTGATTCAATACTCATGATAAGGAAGCTAAATGTATTTATTTATTACTTGTTTAGGTTTAAGTATAGTCATTACAATCTTTTCAGAAGCCATTGGAAAATGTAGAGGAAGAGGTGATCATTAATAACATTCCTTGGGTCATATTCTAAGAATATAAATGAGAAATAGAATTAATAATTTATGCAAAAAACAGTTTAGCACTATTTATGACAATAAAATTTCAAAGTAGTTTGACATCCAACAATAAGAAAATGGGTAAATGAGTCATACATACCACCAATGAAACATTGCAGTTATTTACGGCCATTTAAAAATATTTAATATCATGAAAGACCCTTTCATTATAATCTTAAGAGAAGACAATAAAATATTGAATTATATTTAAACTGTAACTTTCATGAATTCAAGGGTATTTGCCTGTTTTATTTATAGCTGACTGTCCCCTGTACCTAGAATATTGCCATGCGCTAGCAAGCATGCCATGCATATATGCATAAGAAGTAATGAATGGATATGCAGAATGTTTTCACTTAAAAATACATACACACACACACACACACACACACACACACACACAACATAAGAAATATCATGAAAATATCAGCAAAGTCCATCTCAGTGTTGGCCATTATAACAGATTTTACTTTTTATATCTTCAGCAGTTTCCCAATTTTTTATATTTTATAACTGGAGAAAATTTACTGAACCAATAGCCTCGTTCACTTCAATGAATAATTCTGACTTGTGGACATATTTTTTATTTTTGTGCTTCTGTAGTTAAATTCTGAAGGCATCCCTGATAAATTTGGCATATTTGCCTTTCAATTGTATACTTTCTGAGTAGGATAGAATCCTTTACAGTACTAGATCTTTCCCTACAGTTTGAACAAGCTTTAGAACAATGATTTTAAACCTACCTTCTGCCAACTGTGTTAGAATGTGGGAATCAGCCCATACCCTTCTACCTTGTTCATGATGATTTGTAAAATGTTGTTAATAGCTTTTTGATAGCAAAATACATGTGTATAGATTTCATCCTGACTTGTATGTCTAGTTAGGAAGCTTCTCAGAAAAAATAAGAAGAAGGTTAGTTTGGCTTGGTTTGATCTTCGTGATCCTTGCAGCAATTGTGTCTCTCTCTTTTAATTTTTATGTGCCAAATATTTGAAGATTGTAATCAGTTTCAGAATTTTGTTTGTATGATGTCAAACAACTTTCTCTTCTTTCCATTATCTACATTTTTGAAGACGAGTAAAACATCTGCTTGTCTCCTGAGTGGCACCTAGGTACCTCTCCTCGATGCTGTAGTCTAAGAGAATTCACCAAGGACCGCCTTACTTTCACATTTGCATTGTTGAGTAAATTGCTTTTCACAGATAACCTTAGAGATGCCTTTCAGTTTGCCTGGATGTTGTTCACTAGGTTTAAATGCTTAAATACATTTTAAATGGTAAAATGTTTTCTTACTATGCTTTTGCATTTTTAATTTTCTAATTCAATGCTTATATTGCATTTACCTGTAGGAGTTCATTCTAAGGATTATGGAGATAAACTATGGAAAGGGGTAAGACTCCTTTGTTCTTACCTTCCTATGAAAACTGATAATAACAACATTACCTCTTGAGATTATTCTTTAACCCCTCTGCAGCTGAATTTTCTGTGCCATCTTTTACATTTCCACCATATTGGAGGGATATATTTTCTCTTAACTTTCTATTTTGAAACAATTTCAGAATGACAGAAATGTTGACAAAAAATAGCACAAGTAATTAAACTTCCTCTAGACTCCCTAAATGGTAATCCCATCCCATCCCCTTTTGTTAAACTGTTCAAGAGTAAGTATTGCCTCTTTACATCTAAATGTTTCTGTGTGTATTTCCTAAAAAATTAAGAATGTTCTTTTATACAGCCAGAGTATAATTACACAAATCAGGAAATTGGCTTTTATACAAAACTATACTCTGTTATAATTGTGTGTGTGTGTGTGTGTGTGTGTGTGTATATATAGTAAATAGTAGTACAAAAAACTTACTCAAGTGTTGCCAGTTATTCTAATAATGCTTTTTAAAGAAAAATATATATTTGTTCTGATCCAGGATCACATGTTGTATTTAGTTGTCATATATTTTGAGTCTTTTTTATTCTGAAATAATTCTTCAGTATTTCTTTCTTTTTCATGACCTTGACATTTTTGAAGAATAGAGACCAGTTATTTTGTAACATGTCCCTCAGTCTTTTTCTTTGTCTAGTATTACTTCATGATTAGATTCAGATTGTGCATTTTTAGCAGGAATACCATGAAGTGATGTGTCATTCTCAGGAGGCTCTTGATGTCCATTTGTCCCGTTAATGGTGAATTAACTTTGATCATTTGGTTAAGGTGGTATCTGCCAGTTTTCTCCCATAGTTACTAGTTCCCCTCCATAATTAATAAGTATCTTGTGGGGAGATACTTTGAGACTTTGTAAATATCTTTTTTCATCAAATATTCACCCTCTTGTTTTAGTATAATTGATCATTTGTGCTTGAGTTAAACATTACAATAATTATTTCCACGTGGTGAATTTCTACTTTCAAATTTTTTTACATTCATTAGTTGGCATTTTTTTTCTATAGAGGTGAGCTTTTCAATTCCTCTTTTAAACTTTTTATTTACTTCTTTATATTAGAATGGCCTTGTGGATTCTTATATTCATTTAATAAAATTAAATGATTACTATTGTATTATTATTTATCACACACAATGCACAATTTGTCCCAGATTTGGCCAGTGAGAGCTCCATTCAAAATTATTTTTTGTGTATCTTAACATGTCCTCATTTTGTGGGGGAAGGGGATGAAGGAAGTGATTTCTTTCTTTCTGGACTTAAAGATGTTCCAAGAGCATCTTGTATTTTCCCAGACCCAACCTTGGCATAAGCCAATATTATAAGCTAATATCCTCTTTTCTTCTAGTATAAAATAATGTTTAGAAACCAACGTAAGAATGGTACGTGTGGTTATTGTTACTGAAGTATCATTGTTTCCAGGCTGTTTCAGACACATACGCACACCTGTACACACACACACACACACACACTGCTGTATCTATTTCATTAACTATCTACTTATCTGTCCATCCTTCCATGAGTTCTTATGGATACCTTCCGTCAGAGTTCCTTCCGGTCGTCCTTCTTTCCGTAATTGTAATTCTCTTCTCTGACAGTGACAAATATGCCTGGCTATCTCTATTTTGATATGTCAGAGACGGCCTGCTTTCTGCTTTTCTACTTGGAAACCCTTGACAAAGGTTTGAAGCTACAAATTAAATGACTGAGGATAGGGTGAGACAAAGAAGTAGCAATATATTGGAGACAATTATGGAGAACACTGAGTTTCCCGCACATTTTCCCATCTACTTTCAATCTATTGCCCTCTACCTTCTTTTACCACTGAGAGTTTTAAGCTTCTACATTGTTGGATTATTTTAAAGATTCTCTTCAGACAGTGGTCTTCCTTTTTCCACTGAGAGTCTCTGTCTATTGAATAGCTGGCGTGAGTCTTTGACTGTATTCTGTATGTGGTAAGGTCAGTAGCCATGCACCAAGGGTGGGCCGGTGGGAGCAGTCCAGCCCAGTCACAGGTTATCCAGGGATCTACGTCTGTAAGGAATTTAAAAGCAATAATAAAACCAAATAAAATCACTCTGATTCATGTTATAACCATGCTTCAGCAATATTCAACCTTTTAGTGAGAAAATACTCTTTCCTGATAGGGTAGAATTCTTCTATTTTGTCCCACTGGTACACCACCTTTGAGGTCAGTCAAAATAATTTCACGGACACTACATGAAAATACAGCTAGACTGTGCCATTGTCACTATGTTCTTCTACGTGTTTTCAAAATAATGTTTTATATTTACTTAAACTTCCTAACGGAGAATTATTTTATAGTTATCATCTCTTGTTGTCAGGTTTAAGGCGCTGAATAAATTGCTACAATTATTGTCCAAATGTGAATGATGAACACACCTTTTAAAAGAAAAGGACGTTCTCATTATGCATTTGGATGTACATCCTTGAACCCTGGTTGGAGAAGAGATGATTTAAGGAACACATGTTTAATGTCTAAAAGTAGTTTGTTCAATTGTGAATGATCACTTCAAAAGAGTTTCTTTATAACTGGTAAAGTATTTGTTTTTAAGCTTACCATCAAAATGAGGGATAATATACAAAAAAAAAAAAAAAATTCTCATGGGCTTTTCTAATTCTCAAGGATCCAGTCTCAGATACTAATTTGAGAAATCCTGGGCCAGATTTTTTAATTGTCCTCCTGTGTCATTCAAAGAAACATCTCACATATATTTTTTTTCCCGAAATTCTATTGCATCTGAGAACATCTGCAACAGTCTGAAAAAAACACATTTAAAAAAAACATTTTGCTTTAATCTTTCTATAGATATCAGATATTCTCACGGATTCTGTGATGTGTGATATATTAGCTTTACTGAAGAAACACCGTTCATCCCTATGTCTTGAGTAGCGTCCATGTGAATTGAAAATGTATCAACTTTGTGAATATCCTTAAATTCTTCTTTCAAAATTGTGAAGAGGATCTAGAATGAGATTGGGTCATGACAGAAACCATTTTATAGATCAAGTGACTGTGATCACTAAAATTTTGGAAGAGATATACTTAAGTAATGTAAGAAGCAGGTCCAAGTTGTGTGTTCCCTAACACTTTAGAAAAAGACTCTGTGAACAATATCTAGAATTGTCTAACAGGTAGGAGATAAAAAATTCCAGATAGAAGAGTAATTTCTTCCTATACTGTCAATTGGAGAAGTAATATTTAAAATTAATTGACTGAATTACTACAAATTTGTTTTTCTTTATGCTTTTATGAAAATAGAATTGGTTGAGACCATGTGGGGCCCTTAACTGCTTTTTGCATGGGAGGAAAAATGAATGATTGTTCTATTTATTGGTAGAAACTTATTAACTCTGAAATTTCTAGGTTTAGCATTTATGTAATTTGATTTTGACCTATCACTGTTTAGAGATGGAGCTTAAACTGAATATCTGTTTAAAATGGAGGTGTGCAATCTGAATTCCCTGTAAGTTTTTTTAGCACATTTAAATTATACTTAATTTAAAATGTTTAAAGAATTTACAACATTGTTTGGATGCCAATGGGTGTCCTTCAACAAATTCACATTAAAACAAAATTGCATTTTATTAAAAATATGAAGCACTTTGGAACTTCTACTAATTCTGATCAACTGTTCCTAATTTAGTCACAGCATAGCTGTTTTACTGCCTGAAGATCAGATTCCAATCTAATTCCCTCATCAACTAGCTTTGTGAGGTTAAGAATTTACTTAATCTCTCTCAAACTCAACTTAATCTTGTAAGATAAAAATACTAGTTCCTCCTCAGTCCGTCTGACAGTATTATGGAAAGATCAAATGAGACTAATGCATTTGAAAGTGTTTTGTAATTTTAAGTCTTACTTTTATTTTTGATCTACAAATTATTTTAGGAACCTATCTGTATTTGAATTAAGTATATCCTAAAAATGATTACTTCAAATAATGTTTCTTAGTGTTGAATGTGCATAAACCCACCTGGAGGTCTTGTTAAAATGGAGTGGTGGGTCTATTCTAATCTGGGATGGGGGCCTGAGAATTTGTCTTCCCAACAGGTTTCCAAGAGATGCTGCAATTGCTGGTCCAGGAAACGTGCTTTAAGAACTGCTGACCTAGAAAGTGGGGGTGCATTTTCTCATAAGTAACAAATACCTAGCAAACAATACCACTGAAAATATTGAAAATAAACTACATTTACCTCATTAAGTTCTTTCATTATGCTTCTCTCAAGCTTTATCTCCATTTCCGGTAAAATAATAGCCCCATTGAATCAGACTAAAAGTATTAATATTTTATGTTAATCTTCAGCATATTTTGTGCTATAGTTTCCTAGCTCTGATCATGAGATCATTTTCATTTGAGCAGAGTCCATGACTAAGACTATTTGTCCCAGTAGTTACTGCCATCTGAACATGGTGAGTCTGTAGATAGTAGTTTAATTCCTCTGTGTGTCTTTTTTTAATCAAAAAGGAAAATTATAAACACCCAGACTTTTTCAAAAATTCAAATATTCTCCAAAAGAGGTGATTTAAGCCAGGAGAAAGGACAATGGCAGACCTCTGTTACTTAGTTTCCCACCCATGTACGAGGAGCACACATGTTCGGAATTAAGTTATTTTCAGAATATTTCACTTTTTCACACTTCAGGAGGTCATATATATTTTAATAAATCTCTAGACAAACTATGGTAAATCTCTCTGAAAATAAACTTACCACAGTAGTAGAAATTATAAATAAAAAACTTTTTGATGACAAAAGAAAATGATGTATACCTGAGGCTACACCAGGTGGAATAGGAACACCTAGAAGGGATCTATTTAGACTGTGTAAGATTCATTGACCTTACAATTAAATTAAATCTGTGTATTTTTCATAAAATGACCCTGCATGTACTGAGAACAAAATAACTTGGATAGTAGCTCTTGTTTAAGTTTTCTATTTAAAAACCAGATTCTAAGATCAAGGCTTTAGGGAAGTTGGCTGAATTAGATGATTTCTTTTTTCATTTTTATATGTATTGTTTTACCAGGGACAGATTCTTTCTTAAATTAGACTAGTTCTTTTCATACAGTGTCTTCAGGAAGTAGAGTTGGACCAAATGGTAAGAAATACCATCCAGAGAGTTTATACATGTTGAAATGCATGGCTAAAAGAAAAATATATTTTGGCTATTTTTATGATTCTGTAGCAAAACACACCTTCCGGTTCTCTACCCTTAGCATGAATCATCAAAGGGAGCTGAAACAAGTAATGGTCTAAAATTTTATAAATATTCACAGTGTTATGTGATTGACTCTTAAAGAAGGTTATGGCAAGGTTGTCTGGCTCTTCCAGAGCACATGGACACTCCACAGACGTTATGTAAAACATCTGGAACATAAAAAGCACATTTTAAAAACAAAGATTGAATGAATTTTAAGTGAATCTGATTTCATTTCAGGAATTATATTTTCTAGATAAGATGCCTAGGTTATTGTAATTTGGCCAATACAGAAACCCAGCTTTATTTTTAAGAAATCTCAGGCTGCAAAGATTCATCTACTAATTCATCTTTGGTAAGTTGTTTTTGAGAATTCTGGTAATTCATCTTTGGTAAGTCATTTGTGAAATTATATCAATGAAGTATTATAACTATCCTACTTTAATCTAGATGTGAAGTCACCATACAAACAAAACATTATGATTTTAATTGCAAGATAATAAAATTTATCCTTCAAATAAGATCCAGCACACACACACAATGTATGACATAGATACTTCGTTATTATCGATCGAAACCAGTAGCATCCCTAGATTTCTCCTACTGATAAAACTACTCCTTATTCCAGGGGCCTCAACTTATGAAAGTCTGCAGTTGAGTGCCAAGAAATATGTTGAAACCCAGGAGAATAAGCCATACTTAGAATGCCAAACAGAATTACACAAAAGGTACAAACCAAAGAGTCTCTGCAGAGTTACAGAGGAGGAGAATCTGGCCTGTGGCTCAGGTTAGGAAACAAAAAAATGAAACAGAAAAACAAATATCATCTGCTGTGTGATAATGAATAAAGAAGTTAGGTAATGGCAGCAGAAAACTGTCTTTATTATTTTAACGTAGACATTGGTTCCAAGATGTCCAATCTGGTATTAAATATTTTTCAAAATCAGGTATTTATTTGGTAGGACTTGTGACTCCATGTTAACTTGTGGCAGAATCTACAAGACATCATCAGTCTTTCCTGGTGATTCTTGTTTGAATGGAAAATTCTGATGCCAAATTGAGTTTATGTTCTATCATTTAATTTCTTCATATGGTTTTTGTAGAACATTTCTAGTATCTCAATGCATTAACCTGGTGCTTAAATATCATTTTTCCCCTACAAAGAGATGGCTGCTTTCTATATGTGTGATTAGATATTATATCTTGTATCATTTGAAATCTCACAGTTTGAGCATATGTCTGCTATTCCTCTTCTTGGAGTCTCTTTCTTTTCCAAGTAATTTCTTTTTCAGTTTGGATTACATGTACCATTGCCTGGTTGACAAACCGAATGACTCAGAAAGACATCTTTCTTGATTACTACATAACGATGGATCAAGATAAATGATTCACACATTTGTGTTCCGCAATTGATGATAAATGTCAAAGACATGTTTTTTTGCTTGCCTCTCTCTGCAATAATAATGATGGCCATCAACTTTTTCAGAATTAACTTTCAAGGCAGTATCTTTGGGGAATCACAGTTACCATTTATTGAAGGACTATTCACTAAGGCATAACCATATTGGTTTAGGGCCTTAAGTTCAATAACTTGATTGGTAAAATTTTGGTTTAACTTCTTCATGGTTATATACATTTATAATTTAGTAGATGCTTGGGAAAAAATAAAGAAAATTCAAAAATCAGTATTTAATGACCCCCCACTGTCAGTAGTCTCAAATTTTGCCACTTGGACCATTAATATTCTAGACATCTATTCCATCAAATGTAAATGGACTTCATTATGTCTATTCTGAACTGACTCTGTAATTTCCATTTCTGTCTATTTTTCTGTCTGTACTAAATTGGGTTGATATATGCACCTCTGTTCTCACTCGCATTTAAATTAAATTCCCTCATTGCAAAATTTAAAATTAGGCCTGTCCTGTTTTTGATTTTAAATGTCAGGTTCTTGGGAAGACACTAGCCTAATGGGCCTGTTGATAATCACTCAATCAATCAATACAAGTTTCCCTTTGTTTTATTGTGTCAGTTTAATACAGACTATTAGACTTCTCTCCTTCTTTGAAGTTCCTTAGCCCTTCCAGGGTGTTCAGTATTGATCTGTGCTTTGTTCACCTTCTTCTTGTGACATTTGAGAGGGACCAGAAAGTCACAATTAGATTGTAATCCCTCAACTGTGGTAAGAATGGATTAGGTGTTAGTCAATTACTGCTCTTCTAACATTGATTCTCAGAGGGTGGGGCTCATCTTGTGAGGTTTGTTCAGATACTGCCAATCATTGTCAGGAGCTTTTAAATAGAAACACTTTTCAACACTTCAGAAGCTCCTGAAAAAGACTTGTACATTTTTCTTTTGTTGTCTCTTTAGCTTTCTCACTGCTAATGACTACTGCCAAGATGTATAAATGGAATGGTTCAGCTAAGAAAGGAATCTTTCGGAGGTTTGAAAAGTCTCCTGCTCTACTACAATTTTTCTCTCATTTTGTGATTGGGTTGGGACAGGAAGTACAAGATAGGGAAACAGAGGATTTCTTTACACTAATATATTTGAACCACCAGAGAGCAGTTGATTCCTTAGGACACGTTTCCTGCCTGTCTTATTGCTTGAGATCCAAAAACTTAAACTCTTTGGGAAAGAAGATTTACACCTGCTGAGACTGAATATGGATGTCCAGAGTTATTGAGAACAGCTCATATCTGACTTCCATACTTTATGGAAATAAAAAGCAAAGTGACATTTATATTTTTCAATTTGCAAAGAACTAAGGTTATCATATTAATAATCATGAAGGGCAGAATAATAAATTAGTACCAGTTTGGAGGGACTTTTCTGGTTGAGTGTTGAAAACCCCATGTCCCGGAAACTCCTTCAGTCTAGGGCAAACCAGAATAGTTGGTCACCCAAGAAAGGGATCTGAGAATGCTGGAGGCACTTTCCATTTTCTTTCTTTCGTTTGGGTTCTCTTGAATTAAATGTTCAGATATGTGCATTCAGCATCTTATTATTGTATGTTTATAAGTACCAAGTACCTATTACTAGTTCACATTTCCCTTTTATTAAACTGATTTTTATAAGGATGTGGTAGATATATTACAGGAGAGGAGAAGAGGTATTGAATACTTAAAACTGTGGACTCCAACAACCACTTTCATGGAGTAAATGAAGCAGTTCACATTTATAGGAGATTTTTGGAATGTAGGTCAAGGCGTGTTTAAACGAAGAGTCACTGATATTTCCACATTCATGTTTAGACATATATTTATTTTCTTAAAATTAATGTTCTATAATCTGACCTGATATTGCGCAAAGGGAGATGTGAATTTGTCTTAAGAAATCCATCTAGTGAAGGATCTACCTTGAGAGTTATTTTATATCTCTATCAACACAGATGATATGTAACTATGTTTACAAAAGTTGACGTATATGCAGAAACCAAGATGGGAATTTGAGTCTCTCTGAAATTTTCTTAGATCAATTTAATAAAATATTCATGAAGATGTATTTTCTTGGAGTTCCTGATTGGGCTGGACTGAGTTGATGCAGTGTGCTGTTATAATGGCAGAGGAACTGAGTAATCAATAGTGGGGAAGTATGGGAGCGCTGATATTCAGGGTCCAAATAGCCAGGACTCAGAAGCAGAACTTGCTTAAGATTGTGTCTTATGTGATTCTGTCAGCATAAGAATAGTAAGGGTGGTTGGCTTTCAAATTCACAGTGTTCCTAAAAGGAGGAGAAGTTTCAAATACCTATGGTAGAACTCGAGAAGAGAAAAATGGAGAGAGTTGGAAGCAAAAACATCCTTTAGTAAAGTAATCCCTCTCCGTTAAGGAAGGTTTCGCTTTCACAGTTTCAGTACCCATAGTCAACTGTGGTCAGCTGTGGTCTGAAAACAGATAAGTACACTAAGATATTTTGAGAGGAAGACCACATTCACAGAACTTTCATTACAGTATACAGTTAAAATTATTCTATTTATTATTATTCTTTATTGTTAATCTTTTACTGTGCATAATTTATAAGTTAAACTTTATCATAGGTATGTATATAGGGGAAAAATCAGTATATATAGGGTTTGGTACTACGCGCAGCTTTGGACATCCACTGGGAAGACTTGGAACATATCCCCCATAGATAAGAGGGGACCACTATACAGGACACAATAGACTGGCTGTGCTATTTCTATATACCAATTTATTTCCTCTATACAATTTTTATTTTACATTAGCATGTCCCATCAAATAACTTATACATTAGTAGTTCTAAAGAAATTCAAAGGTATAACAGCAACCACAATGAAATATTAACTAGTGCCATAAGAAAAAGTTAAAAATTGACTAGTGCTGTAAAAGAGGCTCTGATTCCAGTTGGCAGGATGAGGAAAGTTTTTGCTAAAGATATAATCAATGAGATGGATCTTGAAGAGAGAGTGACTATCAGTGAGAAGATGGGAAGAATAATTTGGCCAAAGAGAATAGCATTAGTAAACACACTGATTTGGAAGAGCACAAGGAATGATGAGCAATCTGTTTTCTCAAAAGTAGGATAAAAGTAGGAGAGAAAAGAGATATGAAATTAAAAATGCAGGATGGGCTTGTAATGAGAACGAGTTTAAGTGACAGAGGGTTTGGTAATGCAGGCAATGGGAGAAAACAGATAGATTTCATGTAAGAAAATGGTACTAATAGCATCTTGATTAAAAAAAAAATCTGGGAGAATTGTGAAGAATGCATTTAGTAAGGAAGACTGTATGCAGACAGAGAAGTTCAGAAGCTCTTAGGAGGGTCTAAACAACTAGTGATGAAGGACTGACTGAGAATTCAGGCAATAGGAATGGAGAAAAAGAATTAGATCAGAGTCACTGATGGGCTAAACTCTACTGCATTTTTTACCTTATGACTGGTAGGATGTAGGGAAGAGTTGTAGAATGGTTCTAAGTTTTGCAGATTGGATGAATGGGAGAAGGATGACTGGTTCACATGAGTAGAACTATGAGGAGAAAGAATAAATTTTTAGAGGGAGATGAAATTGAACATGTTGAATTTGAAAGGACAGTGGAAAAGCTGGAAGTAGCTATCCTGAAATCCGCTGGGGAGATGGCTGTGCAATTTTTTTGTGAACGCAGACCAATTCAGAAAAACGATAATATATTTTTATGGGGATTATATATGAATACACACACAAATCTATGTAAGTCTATATTAATATATAAAAATATAGTTGCAATTAAACTGTACTTAAGCATTCTTTTGCTATTTCCCTACTATTGCTGGATAATTTTTAAATTATTATTTAGAGATAGAGTCTTTCTCTGTTGCCCTGACTGGAGTGCAGTGGTGCCATCATGGCTCACTGCAGCCCCAAACTCCTGGGCATAAGGGATGCTCCCACCTTAGCCTCCCAATTAGCTGGAACTACAGAGAGACACCACCATGCTCTGCTGGTTTTTAAACTTATTTATTTATTTATTTATTTATTTATTTATTTAAGAGATGAAGTCTGACTATGCGGCCTAGGCTGGTCTCAAACTCCTGGCCTCAAGTGATCCTCCTGCCTCAGCCTCCCAAAGTGCTGGAATAAACTGTGTGAGCCAATATTTCCAGTCTACTGGAGGATTTTTGTTTTTGACTACTTTTTAAAATTACGTAACTAGACTATTTTCTGGGTTACAAAAACAGGTAGCATAGGGACAAATGATTTGGAAAATTTTGAAATATAAATTTAATTTGGCATAGAAATTTACTCTCAACTTAAGACTCAAAATATCAGCTCTCTTAGAAGAGACCAATCAGCTAATTAAACTATAGGATAAGTGGTACCCTTAGGGCTGCTGGCTGGGGAAATGAAGCTCTTCCTTTGCTGCAGAAAATATGACAGCATGGTCAGACACGGGAGATGCTTGTGGTCTGAAAACACTATAAATAACTGAATGATCTTTATAGCTGCTAATGAATATATTATCAAGAGGCCACATTTTTCTATATCCCTTTTCTAAGAGTAGAACAAGTGTGGTGGTCTGTCAAAATCTTTATTACAGGGCCATTGTTTTTCAAGTCTTTGCAACATACATGCTAATGATTTCCATATGAAACTTAAATTCATCCTTACCAGTAGACAGCTCTGTTTGTAGTTAATTCCTATAGCAGTGGCGTATTTCCTGTCTCCATCAGTGGTTGTGATGACTTAGAACTCTTGGTTAGAGAACTGTATCAGAAAGAATAGACTAGTCCATACTGCAGTGGCTTAAAACAGCAAAGCCTGGTTAAGGGCAGCAGGGATTTTTCTCTAAGCAGTGACTCCGAGATCATGATTCACTCTATCTTTTTTTGTCTCTGCCATCTCACACATAGGTTCCAAGAGGGTCATGAAAGAGAAAAAGAGAATTTTAGAAGAATCACTGTACTCTAAACTGCCTCGACCTGGAAGTTATTTATGTCATTTCTTCTTATAGCTGTTAGAGGCCAGGACTCATCATGTAGTTCTAACCTAACTGTAGAGGAGGTTGGGAAATGTAGAAGATCATGTAGATATTTGACAATTAAATGTTTCCACCATAGTCCAACCTTCCAGTCACAAAATATTCCCTTGTTCCCTTATCCTACTCAGAGAACAAACTTAATCCCTCCAAAGAGAGATAATCTAAAATTTATTCAGTCCCTGAGTCCAACTTAAAGTCCAGGAACTCTGGACTCAGGAGAGCCTCTGAATTAGGTCCAACTATGTCTTCATTTTTTCCAGCATCCTATGAACTTGAAAGACAAATCGTATCTGCCCTCCACCCTAAACACAACAATGGGATACTCTAATTAGGAAAAGGAAAGAATTGGAAATAGTCCATAGTCCTTGGTTCATAGTACATCTGAAATCCCATTGCATAGATAAGATGAAGGCCCCCTATCTTGAGGGAGTAAGAGGGTGGGCAGGGAATGGGTGGGAATTTCCTTAATTAGGCAATGATTCTGCTCTATTTCTCTGTGCATTGTTCTCAGTAGTTCCATGCGAAGTGAATGTCTAGGAATGTGCCCTTTTTAACTATAGCACCTTTTTTTTCAGCTCACTTCCTGCTCTTGAAAGGCTGGGGGCCAAAGAGTTGTTTTAAGTCTTGAGCAGACGATGATTTTTCAAGCAGTCATGTGGTTTCTTTGGCAATGCATTTGACATACAAACTTAATAAGTTTCAAATCTATATGCTTCCAGTAAGTTTCATATTCCAGAAACCCACCCCAGATTCCTTTTTAGACATTGTCCTTTAATTTGCTAAATGTCTTTGCTCTTAATACCTTCTCTCTCAATTTTATGGTGGCTATCTTAAGGCTATTAGGCTTGAATTAAGATATCATATCCTTAATTTGATCTTTGCAATGAATCACTTTATTAATTCAGAATGTTTGCCATATCATAAATTAAAGAATTGATGTGTGTCTTAATACAGATTTTGGAAGAGACAATGAGGCTAGTGACAGAAAAGTTGAAATCGTCTATACCCCTAGTTCTCAATGTCCTGCAAAGGAGATTTTCAATGTCTGGATACAATTTTTATTTTCAAAAATGGTGTGGAGAAGGGCATGGGTGGTGCTAGTGCTACTGTCATTTAGTGGACGAAGGCCAGAGATATTGATAAACATTCTACAATGCACAGGGTAGCCCCGCACAGCAAAGAATCATCTGGCCGTTCCAGATGACAGACACAGATGTCTTCAAGAGCCACTTAAGCTCTAATATGCCAGCGTTTTCCAACAATATTAAGAAAGGTTGACAGTGCTTTTCACTTTTTTCAGATTTCATTGTGATACCCACAATTGAGATGCTTGGAGATAAAACCATTATCCAGTAATAGTTCATCATCTTAAAAAAAATCCTACTGTACTTAATTTATACCAAAGGTACAAGGAGGAGCTGATACCATTCCTTCTGAAACTATTCCAATCAATAGAAAAAGAGGAAATCCTCCCTAACTCATTTTATGAGGCCAACATCATCCTGATACCAAAGCCTGGCAGAGACACAACAAAAAAAGAGAATTTTAGACCCATATCCCTGATGAACATTGATCCAAAAATCCTCAATAAAATACTGGCAAACCGAATCCAGCGGCACATCAAAAAGCTTATCCACCATGATCAAGTGGGCTTCATCCCTGGGATGCAAGACTGGTTCAATATATGCAAATCAATAAAAGTAATCTAGCATATAAACAGAACCAATGACAAAAACGACATTATTATCTCAATAGATGCAGAAAAGGCCTTTGATAAAATTCAACAGCCCTTCATGCTAAAAACTCCCAATAAATTCGGTATTGATGGAAAGTATCTCAAAATAATAAGAGCTATTTATGACAAACCCACAGCCAACATCATACTGAATGGGCAAAAACTGGAAGCCTTCCCTTTGAAAACTGGCACAAGACAGGGATGCCCTCTCTCACCACTCCTATTCAACATAGTGTTGGAAGTTCTGGCCAGGGAAATCAGGCAAGAGAAAGAATTAAAGCGTGTTCAATTCGGAAAAGAAGAAGTCAAATTGTCCCTGTTTGCAGATGACATGATTGTATATTTAGAAAACCCCATCGTCTCAGCCCAAAATCTCCTTAAGCTGATAAGCAGCTTCAGCAAAGTCTCAGGATGCAAAATCAATGTGCAAAAATCACAAGCATTCTTATACACCAGTAACAGACAAACAGAGAGCTAAATCATGAATGAACTCCCATTCACAATTACTACAAAGAGAATAAAATACCTAGGAATCCAACTTATAAGGGATGTGAAGGACCTCTTCAAGGAGAACTACAAACCACCGCTCAACGAAATAAAAGAGGAAACAAACAAATGGAAGAACATTCCATGCTCATGGATAGGAAGAATCAATATCGTGAAAATGGCCATACTGCCCAAGGTAATTTATAGATTCAATGCCATCTCCATCAAGCTACCAATGACTTTCTTCACAGAATTGCAAAAAACTGCTTTAAAGTTCATATGGAACCAAAAAAGACCACGCATTGCCAAGACAATCCTAAGCCAAAAGAACAAAGCCGGAGGCATCACACTACCTGACTTCAAACTCTACTACAAGGCTACAGTAACCAAAACAGCATGGTACTGGTACCAAAACAGAGATATAGACCAATGGAACAGAACAGAGTCCTCAGAAATAATACCACACATCTACAGCCATCTGATCTTTGACAAACCTGACAAAAACAAGAAATGGGGAAAGGATTCCCTATTTAATAAATGATGCCGGGAAAACTGGCTACCCATAAGTAGAAAGCTGAAACTGGATCCCTTCCTTACATCTTATACAAAAATTAATTCAAGATGGATTAAAGACTTAAATGTTAGACCTAAAGCCATAAAAACCCTAGAAGAACACATAGGCAATAGCATTCAGGACATAGGCATGGGCAAGGACTTCATGTCTGAAACACCAAAAGCAATGGCAACAAAAGCCAAAATTGACAAATGGGACCTAATTAAACTAAAGAGCTTCTGCACAGCAAAGGAAACCACCATCAGAGTGAACAGACAACCTACAGAATGGGATAAAATTTTTGCAATCTACTCATCTGACAAAGGACTAATATCCAGAACCTACAAATAACTCAAACAAATTACAAGAAAAAAACAAACAACCCCATCAAAAAGTGGGCAAAGGATATGAACAGACATTTCTTAAAAGAAGACATTTATGCAGCCAACAGACACACGAAAAAATGCTCATCATCACTTGCCATCAGAGAAATGCAAATCAAAACTACAATGAGATACCATCTCATGCCAGTTAGAATGGCAATCATTAAAAAGTCAGGAAATAACAGGTGCTGGAGAGGATGTGGAGAAATAGGAACACTTTTACACTGTTGGTGGGACTGTAAACTAGTTCAACCATTATGGAAAACAGTGTGGCGATTCCTCAAGGATCTAGAACTAGAAATACCATTTGACCTAGCCATCCCATTACTGGGGATATACCCAAAGGATTATAAGTCATGCTGCTATAAAGACACATGCACACGTATGTTTACTGCGGCACTATTCACAATAGCAAAGACTTGGAATCAACCCAAATGTCCCTCAATGACAGACTGGATTAAGAAAATGTGGCACATATACACCATGGAATACTATACAGCCATAAAAAAGGATGAGCTTGTGTCCTTTGTAGGGACATGGATGCAGCTGGAAACCATCATTCTCAGCAAACTATCGCAAGAACAGAAAACCAAACACTGCATGTTCTCACTCATAGGTGGGGACTGAACAATGAGATCACTTGGACACAGGAAGGGGAACATCACATACCAGGCCCTATTGTGGAGTGTGGGGAGGGGGGAGGGATAGTATTAGGAGATATACCTAACGTAAATGACGAGTTAATGGGTGCAGCACACCAACATTGCACATGTATACATATGTAACAAACCTGCATGTTATGCACATGTATCCTAGAACATGAAGTATAATTTTAAAAAATTCTACTGTACTTATTTTATGTATTTTGATATGGATACGTGATATACACCCTTAATACAGTTCTAGTCTATAACAGCTACCTAACAATATTTCAGAATGAGCTTTTTGTAGTATTCCATGACATTAAAGAGTGGCCCCTTTAGTATGTTAATGAAAGATTGTCCTTTAGAATGAATAAGGTGTCTAAGAATTTGGGTAAATATCATCTTTCTTGAAGATGAAAAAATTAATGGCAAAATATTAGAGATATAATTGATCAAATGCAACACTGATTGTAGTCAAGAGTAAGTAATGCAAAAATCTGTAGTTCTCATGAAAAACCAATATTAAAATTTTGTTCCCGGGAAGTTAGTAACATTTTGCCATTTTTTCTCTATTCTTTAAATGGTTCAGAGAAACTATTCATTAACATTTTCGTTAAGAAAAACTAATACTGTTGCTGTTGTGGAGGATTAACTTCACTTTGGAGTGTACTGCTCCCTGAAAAAGACCATTAAAAAGCTATAAAATTAATTGTTTTCTACTAATAAATTATTGTTTGGAATCACTTAGTTTCATCTACCAGAAAAAAAAATGCTTTTTGAGTTAGAGGTTTTATATTATCTCAGCCTTCTCATCCATTATCAATACTTACTCCATTTTTGTTATTATGTCTGTTTCCTTCTCGTTCTCATCTTTGCTCAAAAGAGAAAGAATGATTGTACAAAATACCTTTTAAGTAATCTCTCTGCTCCTCAAAGCACATACCTTCGTAATTATCTCAAATTTGCATATTTATTGTTAAATAAATATAAGGGGAATTTATTGCAGTACGCTACATTCCTTGCACTCTCTGTGTCTTGTTTCCATCGTGCCTGTTTTGATCATTTTAGATTAGAGGCACATAAATTATCATTAATTTTAAGTGATATATTAGATTCATTTTTGTAGAGAAATAAAGGAGTCAAAAAACAGAGAAATTGTCCAACTTCTTATAAATAAGAATGTCACAAATAAAATGCCAGTTTGTTCACCTTGTCCTTTGCCCTAACATTAAAGCATTCTATTCGATGCCTTTTTTTGTAATTATGAGTAATACCCCAAATATTTTACAGCAGAGAGATGAGTCACAAAGCAGAAGAACTATAAATACTTTTGTTCTTGAGAAACAATGAAGCTGTATATTCTTTCACATTCACCCACCACATATGTGTTTTATTTAAGGTTAAGCTTTTTTAAAAACAACTTTCTCCTGCTTTAAGAGTTCCAGTCTCCAGTACAAGTTATGTTTTCTAGTAAACTGTTTCATTTTAGTTGATGCTTCATAAATGTAGCTAAATCTAGCTCATCAGGCACTGCTAACTACACCTAATCATACACACAGGTCTGAATTACTCCACTCCTATTTAAAGAAAAAGAACAAAAGTAAGAATGGCAGATGTGTTCATAATTAATATCCTACTGGGTTAATCAGTAGATCCTCAGGAATGCTATGAGGGTTTTGATGTATTCAGAAAATCACTGCCTTTTACACCTCTTTAAAGACAAACATACAACAGTTAGTTTTTAGAAGACGTGATCCTTGCAAATAAGGTAGTAAATAATATTGTCACAGACTTGCCTCTTTGAATAAACTAATTCCACACTTGATTTTGTATGTTTAAGTGAGGAATTTATGTTTCATATTAAAGCCAGTGATACGTGCAAGGACTACTCTTTACTAACATTACACTCAAAATTTCTTGTAGACATTTCAAGCAATTTGAAGTATAGTTCTTCTAGAAGTAACTAAATATAAACAAGATGGGCACTTTTTTTAAGGAGATTGATATTTCAGAATTGTTGATCACTCCTATACTTGTGAATGAGAGAGTATAAGAGACATGATAATTCACTGAAGGAGAAGAAGAAGAAGGACAGGATTACATTATTGGAAAACCTCCGTCTTTACAGCGAGACAATACTGAGTTGAAAGCTCAGTCTCCCACTGTGCAACTCTAGGAATTGCCTAAGAGCTCTGGTCTTTGGTTACCTCATCTACTAATGCGGAATAGTAACACTTCTGTCTTAAAGTTTAGAGTGTTAAAATAAAGCAGTACTTGGGACATTGAAAAATGCTGAATTTAAAAGTCCTATTTCATAGGAAATATGAAACTTTCATCGTAAAAAGATTGTGCTGTATGAAAGATAAATTTCAGTTATATTGTGGTCCGCATATCCGTTTTGGAGTTAATTTATTCAGGTATGTGCCTGGCACAAAAGGGTTGTGCATTAAATGTTAAGTGAAAAAATTCTGGCTTAGTCAGAAATCTTGGAATTTAACTAGAAATTTATTTATTTCTTTTAATGAAAGAATGGGAAGAGGTTTATCAGTTCTCTCTTGACTATCTCTAGATCTATGATTGATGCAATATTACCTTTAAGTAAAAAAGAAAAACTATATAATTACTTTAGGTTTATTGTATCTTCTTATTTATGTTTCAAATACTTTCATTTGTGTGTGATTTGTCAAGACCTTACCTTCACTACAACCCAGTATTTCCATTGCAAATGATAATATTAACAGTCTTTCTGAATAACAGAATTTACATTATCTCAGTCCCTGAGAGGACCAGGGGCATGGAAAGATGAGGGATTGGACACTTACACCCCTCTGTGTTTTGGGAGAAGTCATGGCAACTTGCCATCCCTGTGTGCAGCTTGCCTAGCAAGTATCCTTGTGCCTGAAGGAGTGAGATACTAAATAGCACATTAAAAAAGTAAAGATGGGTTAAAAATGAGATTGAGAAGTAAAGCAAAATGGGTTATATTTTAGTACTTTTAACTTCATTTTCCCCCGGTTTTTTTTTTTTTTTTTTTTTTTTTTTTTTTTTTTTAACAAAGGGCCTCCACATTTTGATTTTATACTGAGGTTTGCAAATTACGCAGCTGGTTCCCAAACGTGGCAGAATGGTCAGACACTTCAGCCTGATCTCCTATGCCTTCCTCTTGAGGTTGCATCTGATAAAACTCAACTTGCCAATCCCCTCTGCCTCTTTCTTTAACAAATTTCTTTCTATGTCCTACCTCAGGAACTCTATACTTGCTATTTCTTCCTTTCACTATACCCTTCCTCCTTGTTCTTGATTTCTAAGTATAAGCATCACTTCTTAAGACAACCTTCTTTAACCATGCTAACTGGAGGAGCTCTTCTCCTACAGAAGCTATTGCTATCACACCTCTCTCTTTTATTTTCCTTATATAACTTAACTACTATGTGCTTATTTTTAATCTACCAATTTTGCTCAATAGGATGTAAAATTCCATGAGGAGACATTTAGTTTATATTATTCAAAGTAATATACCTATACCAGTGGGTAGGGGTGGAAAAGTCCCAGGGCATAGTAGGTACACAATAATTTCTTGCTAAATAAATCCATGCTATGTATTCATTCTAAAAATGTATGAAAACCTACCATGGTAAAAAAAAAAAAAAACACACACTAGGATTTAAAGGGGATATCAATGTGGCTCTTCTAGGAGTCTCTAATCCAACTGGGAAGATGAAAGCAGATATATAATTAAAAATTGTACGTAACTTTAATGGTTAAAATTAATGTTACAATGTACCATAATATTTCTTGGGTAGCAATATAATTAAGTGGTTTAGAAAAGTTTGGGGCACATAAGACTACAAGAAACCCCAGTTTTCGTATGGTTGTGTTTACATGGAAGAGGTCAGATACTCAGGAATATTAACCTATGAAAATCTTTAAATTTTTTTCTGAATTTTTTTTTTTTGTTTCAATAGCTTTTTGGGGAACAGATGGTGTTTGGTTCCACGAACAGTTTCTTTAGTGGTCATTCCTGAGATTTTGGTGAACCCATCACTCAAGCAATGTACATTGTACCCAATGTGTAGCCTTTTATCCCTTGCTACCTCCACCTTTCCCTTCAAGTCTCCAAAGTCCATTGTATCATTGTTATGTCTTTGCACCCTCATAGCTTAACTCCCACATTTAAGTGAGAACATACAATGTTTGGTTTTCCATTCCTGAGTTACTTCACTTATAATAATAGTCTCCATTTCCATTCAGGTTGCTGCGAATGCCATTATTTCATTTCCTTGTATGGCTGAGTAGTGTTCCATTGCCTATGTATATACATCACATTTTCTTTATCCAGTCGTTGATTGATGGGCATTTGGGCTTGTTCCATATTTTTGCAGCTGCAAATTGTGCAGCTATAAACGTGCTGGGCAAGTATCTTTTTTGTTTAATGACTTCTTTTCCTCTGGGTAGATAACTACTAGTGGGATTGCTGGATTAAATGGTAGATCTACTTTTAGTTCTTTAGGGAATCTTCACACTGTTTTCCACAGTGGTTGTACTAGTTTATGTTCCTATCAACAGTGTAAAAATGTTCCCTTTTTACTGCATCCCCACCAACATCTATTATTTTTTAAATTTTTTATTATGGCCATTCTTACAGGAGTGAGGTGGCATCATATTGTGGTTGTGATTTGCATTCCCCTGATAATTAGTGATGTTGAACATTTTTCCATATGCTTATTGGCCATTTGTGTATCTTCTTTTGCGAATTGTCTATTCAAGTCCTTGCCTACTTTTTGATGAGTTTTTTTTTAGATTTTAATTCTTGCTGATTTGTTTGAGTTCTTTATAGATTCTGGATATTAGTCCTTTGTCAGATGTATAGATTGTGAAGATTTTCTCCCACTCCATGGGTAATCTGTTTACTCTGCTATTTCTTTTGCTGTGCAGAAGGTTTTTAGTTTAATTAAGTCCCATCTGTTTATCTTCGTTTTTGTTACGTTTGCTTTTGGGTTCTTTGTCATGAACTTTTTGCCTAAGCTTATATCTAGAGGGATTATTCCAATGTTATCTTCTATAATCTTTACGGTTTCAGCTCTTAGATTTAAGTCTTTGATCATCTTGAGTTGGTTTTTGTATAAAGTGAGAGATGAGGATCCAGTTTCATTCTCCTATGTGTGGCTTGCCAATTATTCCGGCACCATTTGTTGAATAGGGTGTCCTTTCCACACTTTGTTTTTGTTTCCTTTGTCAAAAATCAGTCAGCTGTAAGTATTTGGCTTTATTTCTGGGTTCTATATTCGGTTCCATTGGTCTATGTGCCTATTTTTATACCAGCACCATGGTGTTTTGGTGACTACAGCCTTATAGTAAAGTTTGAAGTCGGGTATTGTGATGCCTCCAGATTTGTTCTTTTTGCTTAGTCTTGCTTTGGTTGCGCAGGCTCTTTTTTTTGGTTCCATATGAATTTTAGGATTGTTTTTTCTAGTTCTGTAAATAATCGTAGTGGTATTTTGATGGGAATTGCATTGAATTTGTAGGTTGCTTTTGGCAGTATGGTTATTTTCACAATGTTGATTCTACCCATCCAGGAGCATGTGCTGTGTTTCCATTTATTTGTGTCATCTATGATTTCTTTAAGCAATATTGTATAGTTTTCCTTGTAGAGGTCTTTCACATCCTTGGTTAGGTATATTCCTAAGTAGTTAATTATTTTTGAAGGGTTGGGAGTGAAAGGGGTTGAGTTCTTGTTTGGATTCTCATCTTGGTCACTGTTAGTGTATAGCAGAACTGCTGATTTATGTATGCTAATTTTGTATCCTGAAACTTTGCTGAATTCATTTACCAGTTCTAGGAGCTTTTTGCATGAGTTTTAAGGTTTTCTAGGTATTGGACCTTATCATCAGCAAACAACGACAGTTTGACTTCCTCTTTACCAATTTGGATGCCCTTTATTTCTTTCTCTTGTCTGATTGCTCTGGGTAGGACTTCCAGTACTACATTGAATAGAAGTGGTGCAGGAGTCTTAACTATAGGAGCTAAGGTGAGGAGGGGCACTGGTCACAAGTTGTAAGGTTAATGATAAAGGAATTGTCAAGCAGTGAAATAGTTTTTAAAACTATTCTGGAAGCCAACAGAGAATAATAAATTGATCTACGATAAAGTAGACAGGATTTCAGCATCTAGTTATGTGAAGAATAGCTTAGTTGTTAAAGGTCACCACATACCCCTAGGCCACTGGTGTATGTATGTGCTATATGTCAGTGTTTCCTGAATCTGTACCAAGCTTAGCCTTGAATTCACCACCCAGACTTTCATGATTCATCTCTTGATTTCATCATAAACTCTTTGATTTAGAATTTAGTTTTACCTTTTTGGGATTGACTTATTCAGGTTGTTTCTTTGGTCCTGAGCCTTCTTTCCATCAGAAATGGTCTCTTTAGTTGCTCATAAATCCACACCACCTATAGGTTCATAAGCTGCAAGGCCCTGAATTCCCGCTCTGGCAATGCCACCAGGTTTCCTTTTACTCCAGTAGAGCAGTGTGAAGACTGGAAACTTAGCCAATAAGTGATGGGATGGACAGGAAATGAATGATTCTGAAATTGCCAGGATGGATTTAACATCTATTTAAAATTCCAATTGAATGCAGCAAACAAGTAGCAGATTTTGGAAGGGACAATCCACAATCCAGAATTTTAGAATCACACAAACAGCAAACTGGGTTAGGACCATTGATTCCAGGAAAAAATTAAAAAGTGCCACATACTCTCTGTTTTGGTTTTAGACATTTTCTGGGATCAGGTTTCCTTGAAGTAGAACTTCAATTAAGACAATGCCTAAAAGTAGAAAAGATATTGCTATGGTTTAAACATTTGTCCCCTCCAAGAGTCAGGTTGAAATTTAATTGGCATTTTAACAGTATTAAAAGATGGGGCTATTAAGAGATGATCAAGCCATGAAGGTTTTGCCCTCATGAATAGAATTATTGTCATGATAAAAAGGCAAATTTGGCCTTCTTTTTATTCTCTCTTGACTCTCTTCTACTTTTCTGCCATGTGAGGAACAGTGTTCCTGCCCTCACAAGGATGCAGCCTTCAAGGTGCCATCTTGCATACAGAGACTGGGCCCTCATCAGACACCAAACCTGTTGGCATCTTAATCCTGGATTTCCTAGCCTCCAGAACTGTGAGCAAATAAATTCATGTTCTTTATAAATTACCCAGTTTATGGTATTCTGTTATAGCAGCACAAAATGGACTAAAACAGATAGTATATGATTAGGATAAATCTATAGATGAGGGAGGAAGGAGGATAGGGAAAAGAACAAAGTTAAGTAGAGACTTGGTTTCAGGTGTCAAACCTCGGTCTGATCCCACAGGGAAGCACTGGGGCATAAATTCTATCACAGAGTCTGTCCTGCCTTGAGGAGGAGTGCTTTTGTATTCTGCATTAGTTACTCATTGGGTCAGGGTCACCTAAGGTGAAGGGTATTTCTCTCGGGCACCTCCAGTGAGGTGATTACAAGACCCTGTGGGATTATCTGTCTGAAAAGGTTGAAAAATGAACTCATGAGCTGTTAGCAGCACCACCTATAGCAGCAGGTAAAAAGGATCCCTGAATATCTGGGAGGGGCGCTAGCAATGGCTGCAGGAAGGATCCAGCTGGCAGAAGTAGATCTAGATGGACAGATAAGTGATTACGGCCAGAGAGGAGAGTTTTCACATCCTTTGAAAGTTGTTCATTTCAGAGCAGCCAGAGTACATAATAGGAATACAGTAGAACCATGCACATATTAAATGCTATATAGAGATCAAGGAAAACAAACTAATCAGCTTGGGCATGTGGATATTGGATACCTTTAAGACCCACAGATTTGTTAGATTTGTAGGCACTAGTTGCAATATCTTAAGGAAGAAAAGGATAGTGATAAATTGAGGCAAGGGAGTAAGACATTCACAAGAATAGTGCCTAGTTATTCATTTCTGTATTGAGCACACGTTTATAGAGTAAAAACTGTTTGAAATTGCTGTGATTGCATGGCATCACACAGTATATCATTATGAGCAGAAAATTTACTTTTAATTTTCCCTGTATTTTATACACTATTCATTACTTTCATATATATTGCTTTATTGAAATTTCAAAATATCTTTTGAGTGGAAGAACTGTGAGATGATGCACACAGAAAAAGTTCACTTTTAAGAAGAACAAAAGAAATTCATTTCAGAAAACTGGCTCTAAGTGAACTGTATAAAACATGTAACATCTCTGAAAAATTCACCGCTTTTTGGGTGAAGAACAAGATGTTTCTTTGTAGCTCTTTTTTAAAGTGAACCCTTTGAGTAATGACTGCATTAAACTTCCCAGAAAAAGGAGGTTAAATCATTATAGACAGATGGATAAGAGTAAATGACAGAGAAGCAGAAAATATATCTATTGATCATTTGACAATAGTCTGACCAGTATTTGTAACACTGAATACACTGAAGGCATGGTATTTTTTGAAAGTGTGTACACTTTGGATTCAGACACACTTGATTTTAAATTACAGTTTGGCTATCGTGTGTGTGTGACCTTGGGTCAGTTACTTAAACTCTCTGAGTTCATTTTCCTCATCTGTTCAACAATTGTTTCACAAGCACAAGTATTTATGAATATAAATAAAGTGACATATACATATTATTTGGCATATAGTTAGATTTTCATAAATTGTTAGAACGCTCTCTCCCACTCCTCAAAACCTGAGGTTCTGTCTGTTTGTTTCACAAGGCAAGTGCAATGTTTCCATTAACTTGATCATCCCTACTCGGTTGGTGGCAGAAGATATACTGCAGCCTCCACCTTGGAATTGGTGGCTACTAAGTGGATGATGAGCAGGCTAGATTCCTTAGCACTCCTAGATAGTGTGAAAGCTGGTAAACAATGAGTGTGAAAGTGAATCAAAGGTATTCAAAGGTAAAGGACATAGTAAAAAACAGCACTATGATTCCCAATGAAAGAGCTCACCAAATAACTGTTGATTCATATATAATGCATTTCTTAACCATATAAAAGAGTCATAATGTTAAAGTAAGAAAAAGTAGACTTACATATTATAAAGAGTTTTTTTCCTCTCTTGAGAGCTAAAATATATGATATAATCTCTAATTATACCTTGCCATTTACACACAATCTTCAACAAATTTATTTCCAGCATTTTATACAGAGTCTTTAGTCTTATTTTTTTTTCCCTTTCATAATTGAACCACAGTTGACTGGGTTTAAATCTAATAAGAGCCTGAGTGGGGTTAAAGATGTGCCCTGATGGGAATGCCTAATGATTTCATCTTTTTTCAAGTGTATTAAGCTTATGAGACCTATGATTTTTATCACTATTATCAGCATTTTCAATGTTCATTTTCTACTCATTTTGGCAAAATAATAAGGGCAGAGAGCAAAAAATATTCAAATAATTATATAAAGCCTGCTCTTACAGACAAAGATGGCATGACTGCCCAAACAGAACTCTTGGCTGTCAGGCAGTGCCACCACACATTAGTGCAAAATGTTCGTTGATCTGCTGATGTATGAAAGTCTGGATTTGGCATACAAAAGGCACTTTGGAGTGTCGATGTATAATGCATGAAAGTGTTGGCTGTTCAGAAGCTGAAAATATGAAAGTCAGGGACAGCCTGTATGTATATGAACAAAGAAAAGGAGACAGATATAGTAAACCCTGGCTGACGTTGTCCTGTAGGTGTTAAAGAAGACTTCAGAGTGGAGGTGGTTTTGAGTACAGTCCTTGGGGGTGAGTAGACCTGGAGCAGAGATTGACCTACAGTCTAAATGTGCACCCATCTTGAAACTGTCAAAGAACATGGCGTATTCAAGAAGGGTGAATGCAGAACATAGAGTGTGGAAAGAGGCTTAAGGAAGTCAATTCAGGAATAGAATTTGAAGAGCCCTGCATAATATGTCAAGAGGTTTGTATTTTATTTTGTAAATCAGCAGGTCTTTTTGTGTTTTTGAAAATGAATTCATTGGCATCATTTGGCATAGGTGATTTTAAGAAAAAATCAAGAGTTCATGCTTCTCAAGAAAAAGTCACACTAGTGGCTTTTTCCCACCTAGTAAGGCAATACTTGGCTGGAATAGGGTTGCTGCCCTTTTTATATAGAGCTTCTGCTGTTCATCTTCTTTCTTCTCCTTGGCAAGCTTCACTCATCAAATGACTAGCCTCGCCCTGGTAGGCATTTAGCTTGATGGGCTCTAAATGGGATGGGAAAATATCAGTGGCTTGCAAGTAAAGAGTAATCAGATAAATTCACTGAAAACTTTTATCATAAGTTGGGTACTTTGGCCAGACTCTCTACAGTAGAAACGTGTCTGGTAGCCACACGGAAGATGGTTTGGGAATGTGCTTGTTGAAGAGAGCAAGAGAAACTAGGAGGTGTATTTAGAAATTCTAAGTGAGAGGTGGAGAAGACCTGAGTATCCTTTGTATTTTTGTATAGTCCACATATCTAGACATTGCCTGCCATATAAAAGTGCTTAATAAATATTTGTTGGATTAACATATATGCTAATAAACATTTCATCGTTTTGTGGATGTTTTCACGCAGTCTTTGGGTCCTAGTTCATTGTTTTCTAAGCACAGGTAAAGGAGGAGAATTCAGTGACAGCCCCAAGTAGAGACTGACATCAGAGATTTTATTTAAATGCTTTTCCATGTTTGACCTGATACAGTTGATGTATCATTAAGTTGTTTCTAATTCTATGCTAATTTTGTACATTACTCTTAAAGTCAATAATATGAAATGTATGAAGATTAATAAAACTATTCACTTCATTTTAATGCTTTTGTCTTTTTATAAAATGTTGAGTAGCTTCTAAGAAATATTTATAAAATATAGATAATGTACACATAATCATTATTCAATGAATGTTTATTTACATATCACACAATTACAAGATGGAACATTATCATTCCATATCACAAATCTGTGCTCCTTTTTCTGAATTCATTCCATGCCATAGAATGAAGAGAAAACCACCACTTTGAACTTGTTTATCATTTCCGTGTGTGTGTTTATTATTTCCGTGTGTGTGTGTGCGCGCGTGTGTGTTTTTAAGTGACTGGATCTCACTCTGTTTCCCAGACTTGAATGCTGTGGTGCGATCATGGCTCTTTGTAACTTCAAACTCCCAGGCTCGAGTGATCCTCCCATGTCAGCCTCCTGAGTAGCTGGGACTACAGATACACACCATTATGCCCAGCTAATTTTTCACGTTTTTGTAGAGAAGGGGTATCACTATGTTACCCAGGCTGGTCTTAAATTCCTGGTATCAAGCAATCCTCCTGCCTTGGCTTCTAAAATTCCTGGGATTACAGGCATTGGTAACCATGCCCAGCCCCTCTGTATATTTTTTAACTGCATGTTTTTAACATTAAACCATATATTGCTTGCTTTTGGATGTTGTCTTTAACTTTCCATAAGTGGATTAATACCATACGTATTCAGGACTTAGTGTTTTTCACTCAGTGTTAGGTTTCAGGGGTTTGGATATATTGATGCAAGTAGTTAATTGACTTTCCATTGCTCTCTAGCATTTCATTGTATAATCACACCCCGATTTACTCATATATTATATTTTTAAATGCTACTTGCTATTATAAACAATGCAGTTTTGAATGTTCTTAATTACATCTCCTGATGTGTATGTCTACATATTTCTTTAGGATTTAAACCTATAAATTTAATTTGTGGGTAAGAACTGTACCTATTCAAATATGGCAGATAACTTCAAACTGCTTCCCAAAGTAGTTTACCAACTTACAGACTACAAGCATTGTATACATGTATCAATATTCTGCTTGTGTTGCATGCTTACCAACACTTGGTATTCTCAGACGTTTACATTTTTTGCACATTTAGTAGGTATGTAATGTTACCTTATAGTTTTAATTTACATTTACCTGAAAACGAATGCAGTTTGTCACTAGTTTTTTTTATTAACTATTTGAATTTCCTCTTTCTGAAGCATCTGTTCAGTTATGTGGCCTATTTTTTTCTCCTGTTTTCTTATTTATTTGAAGAAGTTCTTTGGAAATTCTGGATTCTAGTCCTTTGTTATATATGTTGAAAACATATGTTAAAACAATAGACACCATTTAGATAAGAAGAGTAATTGAACGTGATCCAATTTTTAATCTTACCTTGTATGACTTACATTTTTTGTATTGTTAACAAAAAGTTCATTTATGACTGTTTATAAAAATATCCTCCTATATCATCTATCTTCTTTAAAAGGTGGTTTATAATCAGTGATAGGACTTTGACATGTGTTCTTGAATGCAGATTTCTGATAACTTTAGAGATTGTGACTTTAGCATACAGGAAAAAATATTTCAGGACTCATGGAAAGCTGGAATGTTCATGAATATCAAGCAGAACAGGAGTTGACTGACTGAACTGAACTAATATAAGACTAAAGTCATCTTTTTTGACTTTGCTTAAAACATTATTGATCCTTTGTTTTGTTTTTCAGAGTCAAGGATACTTTCTTTTGAGTTATTTACAGCTTTTAACAATTGAGTAAAGTATATTCCTGTAAGCAGAATTTGTTTCTCTCTACCTGATTTATCCAGAATTTGGAAACTAATTGTAAGTATTCTTAACTAATGACAATATGATTATTTGCATAAGTGCAATCAGAATGTTCTCTTTTGTAATAGAACACAACTGGAGAAACTGGTTATTTTACCAAGACTTTAACTGTAATAGTGTGCTCTCGTTTAAAGAGTCAAACTTGACTTATAGAGCCAATAAAAGTCCTTTGGGCAAACTGGCCTCATACCTTGTCTACACAGCCCCTGTGCTGGGTTTCTGACCTGTGGCAAGTAAAGAATGTCACTTTCTGACAGGTCTAGGAGTCCCAAGTTACCTTAGGAGCTCAAGAGGAGAGGAATTTACTCATAGGTATTTCAGGGTACAAAGCCATGGTTGGGCCCAGCTTTAAAAAAGTCTTATCTGAGATTCCTTTTATGAAACAAAGTTCAAAGTCAATTTTAAAAAGTCTCTGTAAAAAATATTATTGCTGCACTTTATACAAATCATCAGGCCAAGTATATTAAAGCAAGTCAGCCTTACCATGATTTGTCTTTAGTGGAAGTGGGAAACTGGAGAGAAAAAATTATGTTTCAAGGACTATGGTACTCCTATTTTAGGTTCTAGTGTCATCAGTTGCTTTTGGGTTTTTTTCTTTCCTACAATTTAGGCTGACCTTGCTCATTCCTGTGAACCAATCAGTAATCTCTGACTGCAGTTCAAAAGAAACAAGAGAGATGGGTAATGTAAAAATCCAGATTAGTATTCTAATTCTGGACACATATTGGAATCAGCTAGCATCCCGTATCAGCTTGGTTCCAACAGTTGCCCAGTTCATAGAAAAACTTCTCATTTAGGTTACTTGGGATAGTTTTACTTATTTTACTTTACTGTTGTGGAATATTTTGCTGTTGTATTCTTTGTGTAGAAATACAGGATAAACTTACTAAATATTTTATTAACTTGAACACTTATCTATCTTCTATATATCCTTTTGTTGGGACTCAAGAGCTATGCATGGCCCATGCCATAGCAGTGTTTTCTGACTGCTCTTCTCTATCCTGAACGCAAGAGACCCATTAGGTAGACAGGAATGTTATCCCCACCAATTAGCCTGAATAGGTTACAGAAGATGGATCTTCATCCCTCTACAACCTTTAGGATTAAGAGTTTTCTTATAAAACAGAGGGGGAAAATGTCAGAGGCATTTGAACCAGAGCAACTTCATCTTGAGCAGGGAACAAGTAAAATGAGGCTGAGACCTGTTGGGCTGCATTCCCAGGAGGTTAGGGCATTCTAAGTCACAGGATGAGGCAGGAGGCCAGCCCAAGATGCAGTTCATACAGACTTTGCTGATAAAACAGGTTGCAGTGAAGAAACCAGCTAAAACCCATCAAAACCAAGATGGAGATGAGAGTGACCTCTGTTGGTCCACACTGCTACACTCCCACCAGCACCATGACAGTTTACAAATGCCATGACAACATCAGGAAGTTACCTTATATGGTCTAAAAAGGGGAGGCATGAATAATCCATCCGTTGTTTAGCATATAATCAAGAAATAACCATAAATGTGAGCAACCAGCAGCCCTCGGGGCTGATCTGCCTATAGAGTACCCATTCTTTTATTTCTTTATTTTCTTAACAAACTTTCTTTCACTTAAAAACAAATATATATATGGGCTAATAAAAGTTTTATCATACTTAGGTTCCTAATGCCATTGGATTATTTTTTGTGAAAGGCATGAGTTAAAAATCCAGATTTATTTATTTTTTCCATATGGATAACCAATTGCCCCAGCAGTGTTTACGATAAATTTCATCTTTCTACCACTGATCTGAAATGTCACCTTTGTCATAAATCAGGTTTCTTTATATTGGTGGGCTTTTTCTAGACTAATTTCTTTGGACTATTTTTCGGTCTCTGTGGTAAGGCTACACTGTCTTAATTTCAATAATTTAAAAATAAAAATTCTTGAAATTTAGTAAGTGATACACTCCAGTTTATTATTTAGAAGAGTCAGCAATTCCTCGTCCTTTAGTCTTTCATTTTTAATCAACTCGTCAAGTTCTACATAAAGAAAATCTATTTAGAAACTGGATTTTATTGACAAAAAGAGATTCAATATGTTTATGATGTAGAATCCTTCAACTTATTAACATTCAATTTATTTAATATCTCTCTAATTTAATTCTTTAATTTTTAAGTAAGTTTTATAATTTTCTTCAGACATTTTTCACAGATTTTTGTTTGATTTGTTCCTCAGACTCCATATATTTCTATAAAACATTAAATGACACTTAAAAATTTTTGTACATTCTAAATTTGTGATTGGTGTATACAAATGTAATTACTTTTTGTTTGCTACTTTGTATCTTACAAGCTTGCTACACTGTCTTCTAATCAATTATAATAATATATTTATTGATTTTCCTTGATGGAAATTGTTCATTAATGTTGACCATTAATGAAATTTTTGTTTTCTAATTTCCAATATATATACTTTGATTTATTTTTCTTGCTTTATTGTCCTGGCCATCACAACTAGTACAGTCATAATAGAAGTAATGATACTAAGTACCGTTGTCTTGTTTCTGATGCTATAGGGCAAGTTTTCAGTATTTCATTGTTAAGAATCATGTTAGGTATAGGGTTTTTTTGTAGTTACATTTATCCAGTAAAAACATTTTTCTGTTTCTTGTGTGCTAAGAAAATCTATCATGCTTTCTTTGGAAAAGTCCCTATGCCATCTTGTTCTCAAGAAATAACAACTTTATAGGCAGAATTGATTGTTCATAGTTATTTTTGTCCTCACATTGAATGCAAACTTTAATTCTGGCTGTGAGTGAGTCAACTATCAGTCTACCCTTCACTCATTGACAAATAATTTGCTTTTCAATTCGTGTAAGATTTTTTTCTTTGTCTTTGGTTCTGCAGTTTTATTATTGTAAGTCTAGTGAGAATTTCTTTTCCTTTATTTACCTTGAAAATTTTGAGGCTTTTTGAATATGTAGATTGATGTCTTTCATTTATATAAGACAATGCTCAGATTATTTTTTTCAAATATTGCCTCTACCTTAGTTTTTTTCTTCTTCTGTATATGTTTCTGTAAACTCAAATCTTAGCTTGAGTTTTTCACAGCATGCCAATTGGCTGAATTAGGCTGCAAAGCCATGTGAAGCTGGATTTTGTTTAATAAATGTTATTAACTTTGCCTTTACTACAAAGATTGGACAATTGGGAGGCTGCAGATTTTTAGGGGTTTTCTCTTAGACTCCTCATTAGTTTAATAATTCCATTTTTATATATCCCTCATCTAGTATTATCCATTGAATTTTAAATTTCAATTATATGTTTTGTTTCCATAAGTTGTCTCTGGTTCTTTTTCAAATCTGCTTGGCCATTTCCTTTAATAACATAGTAATTTTTATATTCATATTTTAATACTATTTTTATTTTAAAAATATAGTGGATGTATTTATTTAATATTTTATTCTGATAAGTCCATTTCTAGTATTCCTATGCTTCTTTTCTGATTTGGTGTCTTCTTTGGCAGAGTGGGAGTAGGTTATGCAATTTGATCTTATCTTTATTTGAATATTATTTGTGGGAAATACTCCAGTCCAAGATGAAGGTATGTGCTCAAGAGAAAATTTCCATTTGCTTCTGTATAGCATCTGTGTGTATTACCTACTTTGGAACAAATGCACGTTCAGTTTTTGATGTAAGACTTTCAGGATAACAATCCATATGAATTTAAGCTACAAACCCATGTGAAAACTAGCTTTTACTTATGAAAACTCAGGGCAATGTCTTTACTTTCACTTTTACTTATAAATGTTGGACCTCTGGGGTCACAGCTGTTTAAGGATATTCTCTTAGACTCCTTACTCTGGCAGGCCTTAGGCCTTATAAGGCCTTTGTGTCTTGTTCTTTGAGTCCTAGAAGACCATGTTAGAAACATCGCAGGTTTACTTTGTTTAGTAAATCTTTCAGGATTAAACCTAGCTTCAATAATTCCTTAACACTCTATTTCCCACTTTAATTTAGATTTTAATTTTAATATTCCTGATTTTCTTTTGAATTAATCAATTTAAGTAGATATCTGGCGTTTTCAGAAGTTTTTCAGTGGGAAAGTGGGTGTTCCATATTTCCAGAAAGGAAAGTCTCAGTATTTTATTTTTGACTAGCAAATATCAATATAAAACTTAGAAAAGAAAAAAAGTTACCATTGTTTTTTAATAATTCCTTATAGCTGGGATGTTCTCAGCACAGGCATGCCAGGAATTAGTGATTCCTGACTATGGAGAATTGTGTGGGACAGAGACCAATGAGAGCTGCTCCCAGTGGAAAGGTTAGTTTTGGTGAGGGCCCCAGGGAATTTCATTGTGCAATGTTTAAAATGACAGGAATAATGTTAGCATGTGTATCACAGATAGGGTTGCTGGATAAAATCAGGACATCTAGTTAAATTTGAATTTCAGATGAACAATACTTTTTTTAAAACATATGTTCCCATATTCTCTTGCATCCAGTCATCTCTCATTACAAATATCCAAGTAACATTGGATATGATAGAATATATGATTTATGAACACTCCATTGTGACTTACTGAAAGCCTCAAAGAAATAGTCTTCAAATTTCAGTGTGCAGTACGAATCACCTGGAAGATCTGGTCAAACTACAGATGCTGATTCAGTAGGTCTAGGATGGAGCATGAGATTCTGCATTCCTAACATGGATGGGTTCTGCTGTGTTAACATGGAAACTGCTCAGCGAGTAAGAGAAATGTCAAGCAATAATCTCTGCTCAACAGGAAAGAATTTCTTGCTGCTCCCTCCTGGATCCTTCAAGGCAGAATTAATTTTCTCAGGTTCTGAACTTTATTATTAAGCATGCACATAAATAACACTAATAAAGTGTGACTATGTGTTTTATAGACCCAGTTCTTGTAGCATATTCTCCAAAATACCACCTCACTATTTAAAATGCTAAGGTATTGGAACCCACTACTGTTCACTTTACCGCTTTGTATAGATATAAGTAGTTCAGGATATTTCACAGATAACCAAATAAATATCACTTTGCTATTTATTATATTCCCTGGAGCAAGTCAATATAAACTTGAAGGTAAGGAGCTATTTCAAATAAACAGATTTCTATAAAGCCACACTTTATATCCCTATATATTGGAGCCAGAACTGGATGAATGGTAGGAAACCCTGTATCTTCTATTGAAGGAAGTTTTATACCTGTTGAATTTTCACGAGCTGGATGTAATTTTAAATGCAGAAACTTTAACAGAGATAGAATGACAGAGACATGCTAGAATAATTTCCATATGTATTTACCTCCCTCTCTGTCCTACCCTCTCACCAGTTTCAGACTACATTTATGATATAAAAATGGATGGGAATGCCTGGAATATGTAGAGCAACTCTGTGGGATTAGATTTTTCAACATTTTGTTACAGGTTGGAAATGTTCTCTTCATCCTTGGGAAAACCTGTTCTCAGTTTTTCCATGAAATGAGTACATCACTCATTCAAACTTATGAAGAGTTAAAAATGTCCATAATGGTACAATATAACATGACTAAAGAGTATGAGCTCTGTATTATCTTTTCATCCTGTCTTTTTTTGGTCTGTAAGTGAATTTTAAAGTTTGCTTCTCTTCCCATTGTAGTTCAGTATTGGTCATTGTTTGCCATTATTGTGAAATTTTGTTTTATTTATTTTTTTCCTAGAATTACCATAAAATAAATACAAATAATGGTACTCTTTTTCCTGATTTATCAAGTGTCATTTCTTTTGTGTGTGAATGGGTATATTTCATTAATGGCTTCTGTGGTATAACTCTGTAATTAATATTTATATATTAGCTACAGTATCTGTTCTTAGGAAAAAAGAATTATATAGTATAAAATTGAATGTTTTAAAGCATTCAAGTAAACCAAAAATATTTCCTCAAAAATGTGTTGAAAGGATGTAACAATCCAGCATGTGATTTTAATTAATGTCCAAGTAACTAAAAATGTATTTAGTTCATAAAGAAAACATATTGACATCTAATTATGGATCATAGAATTTGGTGCAGCAAAACTGTAGTGCATCTGTTCAGTGAAAACATAATCATGGAGAATACGAAATGGCACAATATATAATGAAAATTGAAATAATGCACAAATAAGACCATTAAAAAATCACAGTGTGAAACCAAATAGAGTTGGGTTTTATAAAGAGAAGATTGGTAGTTCTAGATTTACTGGTAACAGAGAGTGTCAAATTCATACAAAATGTACTCACTATGCTAATTTTAATGGTAGTACCGCAGAATATTCCCTCTTTTCTCTTTTAATGAAATTCAAAAATTTAAAGTAGAAGCGGGAAGTTGGCACCATTAGCACACTTTCATATTTTCAGACTAATAACATAATATGTATAGTTTTAACTAAGGATTATCTTTTGGCAAGTCATTTTTAAAAATTAATGATGCTAAAGGCTAACAGATGCCAAGAATAGTAACATTATTTATTGTATAAATGACATTATTTTTACAGTATTCCTGGTTCAACCTCCTTTCTTCTTTCTATTGATTTGGCTCATGCCCTCACTCCCTCTTACGTAGGATTTCAGTATCATTGATAGCCCATCAACTGGTTTCCTTGATTCATAGTGGATCCCAGACCTTCTGGTCGCTTTCCTTTTCAATCTCTTATGTAATTTACAGCAGTGATTCTTGGTTTGAGCTTGCATAGGAATTACCTGGAGTACTTGATAAAACACAGAACGGTGGAATTCCAGAGGTTCTAATCCACTTGGTCTGGGAAGAGGCCTGAGAATTTCCATTTCTAACGAGTTCCCAGGTGATGCTGATGCTGCAGTTTCAGGGACCACACTTTGAAAACCACTTCCTTGGAGCCTTATAGATTACCTTAAAGCCAGTCTGGCCCTAATACTCCCCTTTCTACAACCCTTTTTTATCTCGTAGGAGTATTTAGAATCAAGCTAAACTTAGCAGGGTATTTAGCAATTGCTATCATGTGCCCCACCCATTCCAAGTCTGTCTTTTCTGCTCATCTTTAAGTTGTTTTCCCCTGGACCCTTAACACTATAGCACATAGAGTAACTAATGCATTATTCTCCATATGGTTCAAATATGGAGAATTCTCCACAATTTTCCCTATTGTCCAAATGGTTTCCTACCTTCATCCCATTGTTATGTTATTCCAATTAATCTAGAAAGCTCTTCTTGATCTCTATATTTCAGTCATACAAGTTTCAGCCCAAATATCTCATCCCCCATAAGGCATTCTTGGTTCTCTCTCATTTACTTAAGTCACAAGTAATGTGGCACTTCTCTGAAGTCTTTCTGCATTTCATTTCTCTTACATTTCATTTCCACTTTCTCTACATTTTATTATTTTTACTTAGATACATATCTAAATTCTTCCATTAGCTTGTAAGGTATTTCAGAGCACATTTTGGGTTTTATTATCTTTTCTAGCACAGTATCTTAGAAAGAGAAGTCATTAATATATATGTGTGGATTTCTGTTATTTATATAATAGTCATGAAAATGGAAGTAATAAACATGATATTATATGATAATAATAAGAGCAACTAATAGCTGCTGGATTCTTATTATGTGGCTAGGCATGGTTCTAGTTTCACTCATTACTTCTTTTAACTTCTTCATTATCCCCATATTTTCATTTTCATTTTATAGGTGAATAAACTGAGACACCAAGAAGTTAAGTGACTATAGTCACCCAACTAGTAAGTAGAGTAGCTGGGATATGACCTCCATTAATAAGCCTCAAGAATCAAATGACCTGATTCCTTAGATAATGAAACTTTTAGTACCATAAAATAAAGATGCTTAAAACTTTGGTACAAAGTAGACAGATATACCTACACTTATTCTGTAGTTTAAAAATCTCTCTAAATAATGATGGCCACTGACTCATATTCAGTAGCAAAGTAGCTTCAAATATTCTTCCAGTTGTAACTCTGGATCCGTTCCACTTATATGGTCACTTATACACAGTCACATGAAACCTAAAGTACCCATTGTCTTGTTCCTATGAAGGCATGGTAAGACATGTTTCTCTAAGAGTGCACTCTGGCCTCCATGAACCAGTGCTACCTTAGGTGTTTGGGAAAAATAGTCTCAGAATTCACCCAAATAAATTAAATTTGCATTTCCCCCCAGGTATCCTGGTGGTTCTTATGTACACTCTTTTCAGTATAGCTCTCTCTCAGGATCATCAAACTCATGAATATGGCCTATCAACAGCATTCTTTCAGTACGCGAGGGATGAAGCATGGGAAAGTCGATTCTAGTTGGTGACAGTCCTGAGTTAGGTTTCACATAGGATGCCTAAGAAGGCAAAAAGTCCAAGTGGAGATTTGTTTGGATTACCAGGGATTCTCTTAAAATGATGGTAACGTGGAGAGTTAGTATAGGTTATTTTAATCAAGTAATCAAGTCCCTTTCCTTTTAACACACATAGAACTAGGCTGTTCTAACATTTGTTAATCTGAGATAATGTACCACCACCTTTTAAAGGAAAACAAAACAAACACCTCTTTGATCTTCATAGTTAACTCAAATTCTATTTAATATAAAGTTTCTTAAATATTGTACAAACATAACACAATGTTTACATTTTATACAGCTATAAAATTAAACCTAATGTTTAAGTTCAAACAAAACTACAGAAACATAAAATTCAAGTAAGAAACATTTAAAATGAGCCAGAATTTTTATTTAAACTGTATTTCTCCTGTTATATTTAAAAGTGATACATGTACCTCTTTGTTTACTGTGTCACTTGCTGTCAACTTAATTTTTATGCTTTAGAGCATAAGGGGCTATAATTTAATTCATCATCATTACAACTATTTCTCCTTTTTAACTGTTATTTTAAACTACCATTCTATTATTTTCATGGATCAATCAATTTAAGAATATGTACACAATATAAAATATAGTAATACAATTGATCAAAAATTAAATGAGAAATTCTCCAGAACCTATTTGTCTTTATGTGCTCTGATAATGAACTGTTGTAAGATAGTCTGTAGTCAATGGGCACTTCAAAGACTGGCCTTTGCTGTCTGTCAGGGAGGTTTTTCTCTGGTCAGTATGTTTCTACAATTGTAAGCTTTTTGATGACTCAATATCATTCAGAATGCATGCTGGGCATCATTTGGCCTTCAGTCACTTAGAATATGTTCAAATGTAACTTAAGTACCTGGTCACAGGTAGTCACATAGTTGGGATGGAATATGCAAATATCAACTTTCCAAAATTCTTTTAGAAAAGAAAATATAACACTAAAACAAAACAAAACTTCCAGAGCTCCAAAGCCAAAATGAGTAGACCTTTGCTCTTGGGGTCCTTAGAAACCTGAAATCATTCATTGGAGCACTGGTTTGGATTGGGAGTAGAGTAAAAGAGGAAATTAGTATAGGAGAAGACAAATTTTGGGTAATGGGCACCTCAAGGGGTAGGAGATTTATTAGATATTCAAAAAGAAGAGGGCTTAAAGAAGGAAAGAATCCTATGAGGAGAACATTGGAAAAGTAAAAAATAAACCACTGGTGCTCTTGTCTATTATTTTATGTCCTCTCTTGACACTTTCCTTGCAGGCCACTTAAAATCCCACAGTCAGGCAACTCTATGCTACACAATAGAGGACTTCTGATACAAGTAAATTGAACAAAGCAGCTTAAGGTACTCAGGTTGATTTTTTGGGGTCTCCGTTCTGCTACAGCTTATAGTGACAGGCTTGCATATATCACATGTGTTGTTCTGCAATTTTCACCCTGGATTTCTAATTGCTTAAGGTCATTTGAATATCTTCAAATTCACTATATCAAATTGATAACACTTCCAAGAATAAAGTAACAAAGTTTGCTTTCCTGGCTTCACAAAGAAAATTTCTTCTTAAACATCCTTTATGGATACAAATCTGAATTAGTTCTGAAGAGTTCCATATTGAAAGAGTTTAAAACTATTTTTCTCCTGAAACTTATTTTATTGTATAACAACTCACTTTGTGCAGACATCCTTCCTCAGATCTAATCTAAACCCTCTGTACTGCATTTTATTCTTTTCCCTTTGTTCTGGCTCAGCAATCAGAAGAACAGATGGCCATCTTCTGTCAGTACTTGAAGACTGTTTCTAAGAAACATTAAGCCTCCATCAGGCTCACTTGTTAATGCAAAAGTCCTACTCAGGACAGAAGCTGGGACAATCTTTGAAGTCATCAGGTAAGTCTTAAAGCCCCAGTTTTACTTTTCCTTATTTTCAGTCACTTAATATCTTTAGTTTTTCTGTTTTTCTCATCTATAGCTTATCAAACAACCTTCAGATGTATAACTGTTAACCTTATCCACATGAAAGTGTAAATAATTGCTACAGTGTAAAATGTAAGCTATTGAAGAGGATGGCTAAATTTTAACAAAGAACATTTTTTTCTTACATTTATGTTTTAATTGTAGGGTTACTATATAAATTAGATAAAGGAAGGTAGAAGACTACTGTCAACATCACTGAAATCATTTTGTGTAGGTAATCAGATAAAATGCTCCATATTTGTACAGAAGCTCCCCTCAGCTGTGATTTGTTCAACAAGTATTCCTTGAACATCTAGCGTCTGGGACCTGGGAATCTAGCAGTGAACCAGACAGTGTCTTAGCGAAGTAGCAAAGTAATATCCATTTGGGCATAGAAACCCAATAACGAACCAACAAGAATAAGAAAATACTGGGTGTGAAAAATGCAGAGAACTAGTATAGGGTGGGGTGGCAAAAGAGTGACTGCCTGGCTACCTTTAGATTTGGGAGTCAGGAAAGGCTCTTCCCAGATAAGTTAACATCTGAGTTGGAATCTGAATAAGAAGGCAGAGTCAGTCGTACTCAATGAGGGAGAATGGTGCTCCAGGGAGAGATAAATATACCACAGTGTTGTTTTAACCCTAGTACATTCATACCTCATTTTATTGCAGTGCAGTCAAACCTTATTTCATTGTACTTTGCTGTATCAAGCTTTGCAGATAGTGTTATTTTTACAAGTTGAAGGTTTGTGGCAGTCTCACATTAAGCAAGTCTATAGTATCATGTTTCTGATAGCATGTACTCGCTTTTATCTCTGTGTCACATTTTGGTGATTCTTACAATATTTCAAAGTTCTTCATTATTATTGCATGATCCTTACTGTCACGTGTTATGTTGTTATAGTAATCTACCATCAGTGATCTCTAATGGTACTGTTGTCATTGTTTTGGGGTGCCATGAGCTGCACTCATAGAAGACGGTGAACTTAATCAATAAATGTGTGTGTTCTGACTGCTCCACTGACCATTCTCCAGTCTTCCTCCCTTTCCTTTGGCCTCCCTCTTCCCTGGGACAAAAAATATTGATATTAGGCCAGTTAGAAGCCTTACAATAGCTTCTAAGTATTCAAGTGGAAGGAATGGTTCCATGCTTCTTACTTTAAATCAAAAGCTAGGAATGATTAAGCTCAGTGAGGAAGACATATTGAAAGCTGAGATAGGCTGAAAGCTAGGCCTCTTGCACCACACAGTTAGCCAAGTTGTGGATGCAAAAGGAAACATTTTGAAGAAAATTAAAAGTGTTACTCCAGTATACACACAAATGATAAGAAAGTGAAACAGCCTTATGACTGATACAGAGAAAGATTTAGTGGTCTGGATAGAAGATAAAGTCAGCCACAACATTCCCTCAAGTCAAAGCTTAATCCAGAGCAAGGCTTTCACCCTCTTCAATTTTCTGAAGGTGGAGAGAGGTGAGAAAACTGCAGAAGAAAAGTTGGAAGCTAGCAGAGGTTCGTTAAGATTTAAGGAAAGAAGCTGTTTCCATAACGTAAAAGTGCAAGGTGAAGCAGCAAATTATCTGGAAGATCTAGCTAAGATCATAGATAAGGGTAACTACACCGTACAACAGATTTTTTCCGTGTAGATGAAACAGTCTTATATTGCAAGAACATGCCATCTAGGGCTGTTATAGCTAGAGAGAAGAAGTCAGTGCCTGGCCCCAAAGCTTCAAAGAACAGGCTAACTTTCTTGTTAGGGGATAACGCAACCAGTGACTTTAAGTTGAAGTCAGAGTTCATTTACCATTCTTAAAATTCTAGGGCCTTTAAGAATTGTGCTATCTACTCTGCCTATGCTCTACAAATGGAAAAACAAAGCCTGACTGACAGCACACCTGTCTATAGTATGGTTTATTGAATATTTTAAACTGACTGTTGAGACCTACTGCTCAGAAAAAAAAAAAAAAATTCTTTCAAAATATTACTGCTCATTGACAATGCACCTGTTCACCCAGAAGCTCAGATAAAGATAGAGGTACAATGAAATGAGTGTTGTTTTCATACTTGCTAACACGATATCCATTCTGCAGCCGATGGATCAAGAAGTAATTTCAACTTTCAAGATTATTATTTAAAAAATCCATTTCATAAGGCTGTAGCTGCCAGAGATATTGATTCCTATGATGAATCTGGGAAAAGTAAGTCAAAAAAAATTCTGGAAATGATTCATCATTACAGATGTCATTAAGTACATTTGCAGTTTAGGGGAGGAAGTCAAAATATCAAGATGAACAGGAGTTTGGGAAGAAGTTGATTCCAACTCTTATAATGACTTCAAGGGGTTCACAACTTCAGGAGAGGAATTAACTGCAGATGTGGTGGAAATAGAGAATTAGAATTAGTGGAACCTGAAGATGTGACTGAATTGCTACAATCTCATGATAAAACTTGAAAAGATGAGGAATTGCTTTTTATGTATAAGTAAAGAAAATGGTTTCTTGTTATGTAATCTACTCCTGGTGAAGATATTGTGAATACTTTTGAAATGACAACAATGGATTTAGAACATTACATAAACATAGTTGATAAAGCAGCAGTGGCAGTGTTTGAGAGGATTGACTCCAATTTTGAAAGAAGTTCCATGAGTAAAATGCTATCAAACAGCACTGCATACTACAGAAAATCTTTTGGGAAAGAGAGTCCATAGATAGTGTAAACTTTATTGTAGTCTTACTTTAAGAAATTGCCACAGCCACCACACCCTTAGGTAACTGACGTTCTGATCAATTATCAGCCATCAACACCTAGGGAAGACCCTCCACCAGTAAAAAATTACAGCTTGCTAAAGGCTCAGATGATTGTTAGTAATTTTTAGCAAAAAAGTGTTTTTAAGATATGTATTTTTAAAACATAATTATGTTGCACACTTAAAATTAATAAACTATAGTTTAAATATAACTTTTCTATGCATGGGAAAACCAAATAACATGTGTGACTCACTTTATTGCTATATTTGCTTTATTGCAGGGGTCTGGAATAAACTGAAATATTCTCAAGGTATGCCTATAATATGTTGCTTCCCAATGGTTCATTTGTCTACTAAGACCTATAGATATTTATACTATTATCCAATACAAATATTTTTTATTTTTACATCTTTAGTATCCTATGTGGTTTTCCTTATAAAGAATAAGAACCAGCAACACACAGTAGCTAACTTCTGTAGTACCAGCACTTTGAGAGGCTGAGGCATGAGGATCGCTTGAGCCCAGGAGTTCAAGACCAGCCTAGGCAACATACAAATAACTCATCTCTAAAAAACATTTTTTTTAATTAGCCAGGTGTGGTGGCATGTGCCTGTGGTTCCAGCTACTCAGAAGGCTAAGGCAGGAAGATCTCTGAGTCAAGGAAGTCAAAGCTTTAGTGAGCACTGATTTTGATGCTGTATTCTAGCTTGGGTGACAGAGAGAAACCCTATTTAAAGCAAAACAAAAAACAAACAAAATAATAATAATAATAAAAGACTAAGAACCAACAATCATTCACTTTATCATATATTTTTTCATTTCACATTTTATTTAAAAACTGTCATGCTATATTCTCACCTTCAATGAACACCACTATTCTGTATTTAGTATCTTTATCAAACTTAATTTATAAGTATCTTTTGGATTTTTCCAGGTTTTTGATGAAAATAGAAGTCTAAATTTGGACTTTACTATTATGATGAAGTTCTTGAGGGGAGTATGGTAGGAGGGATTAAAAAGAGGAATTTTTTTCAGCTGTGAAAATTTAACATATCTCTTTTTTAGGCTATGTGTTATAAGAATTTGTATAGGTTATAGTTGAGAGGGATGGAGCTTGAAATAGCACTGAGGTAATTTTTTAAATCATCACTTGTATCAACAAAATCCTTGTATAGAACAAATCTGTTTAAGTTTTGGACATCTAGAGTCGGTATATGCTACTGATTGTCCAATATTCTGTGGTCCCACATCAGCTACTTTCAACTTTCTATACAGATAAAGAAGAAATAATTGTTTTCACTGATTAGGAGAATGCAAACCTTTTAATACTTTGTGTATCAATGTTACCTTTTTATGTTTATTAATTAAAATGCTGATAAGAGAAGAATTAAGATAAAAAAGAGAAACTGTATGTACCTTTTCCTCACAAACATGCTCTTAAACATTGGCTCACTGATGATGCAATATTCTTGTGAGAGTAGCCTCTACATTCAACACATTGTGTTTATTCACACTTCACTCATTCACTATGACAAATTTACCAATACGAATGAGACCATCAGCGAGCCTACTGTAGAAATATACATACTTTGATACTTAATGCGCATGCTTTTTTTGTTGAGGTAGAAGATGAATTTTGTTGAGCTAACTCAAGAATTTCTGAATGAAGGTGGAAAATGCATATTCCCCAAATAAGCAAGAGGCATTTGTGGCTAAAACCATTATAGGGTCCAAAATTCTGAGGAGAGACATTATTTTATATTCGCTTCAGAGAAACATTATTTATCTCTGTTGGCCAACATACTTTGAAACAACTATTTGGTTTTAATGACTATATATCTTGCCACTGTGCCATCAGTAATTTGAACAGCTTGAAATACTGTATGTCACCTTACATTGCTTTCCCTTTGTAGCAAACACAATCACTGGATTGTTTTTCATTGATTTAAAAACATTGACTTGCTGAAGTATGAGCCTGTGTGCAGTCATATTTCTTGTTCTTTCTTCCTCAGCAAAGCCTGCGATAATTCTTTGAGTTTTAAGCAGGTGTCATGCATCAGATCCAAGTGCTTAATAAATGCACCAGAAGTATATTTTCCTTTAGGCCTTGTGTTTATCCCGTTTTCATTTATCTTGTGAAATATTTCAAATGCTTTTCTAAACTCCTGGGAAAGAGCAGGCTAGCATTTCCACTTGGCAAGCAGAACTATAAGTATAAGCCTCCCCTGTCTATTGTGACCTTAACCAACATTAGTGATTCCCAGCCTGTGTGCCAAGGGCCCTTGAGGAGTGATGAAAGTTATTGGATAGGGCCCATCAATCCATATGTACGGTAAGCATTTTCTTTGGTAATCTGAATAAATATATCTAACATAAAACATACTGTTTTTTCCAAATGCATATAAATTCTATCAATAAAATACAACTACATTCATAAGTGATCTTGATTTCATGGTGGTTTTTTTATTTTATATTTTCTCAGTTAATGGATAGTCCAACTGGGTTATCTGCATTTTTTTTCAATGTAATTGACAGTGCTCAATGCATTACATTTTAAGAAAAGATGATGTTATTGACCACAGGTATTGTATTTAAACCACATTGAAATAATTTTTGTTATACTAATATTGTGAGCTGGCTACTAGCAATTTCACTTTCATTTTATCAATATTATACTAATAAATTAATCATAATATAACTAACAATAACCATAATAGCTATTGTATTGAGTGCAGGCAGTCATTTCATTTTTACACCAACCCTGTAAAATTATTATTATTATGATTCCCATTTCACTAAGAGGAAATCAAGACATGGAGACTTCAAGAGTATTGCCTTAGCACCCACAGTTAACTAGTAAATAATGTGAACTTTAAATCCTAGTTTAGCCACCTGACTCCAAACACCTTGTTCTGTTGATTCCATCACATTGCAGAGCAGTATGACATGTAAGACATACATATCGATGCTGTGCTTAATTCTGGAAGGCATTGATTTGTGCAAGAGATATGATGGGAACTTCCTTAATTTATATCGAATCTAATCAGTAATGATTCTTTAAAAACATTTATTTGATGAAGATTTGTTTGTGAAATCCTTAAAAACACGAACACTATTCAAAATGGGCAATTACAGTTACTACCCTTTATTACTAAACCAGCAACCGCCTACTAGACATGGCCAATTTTTACCTGCTGTTTCAAATATCAAGAAAAGGCCAAGACAGCCGGGCGGCGGTGGCTCACACCTGTAATCTCAGCACTCTGGGAGGCTGAGGTGGGCGGATCACGAGGTCAGGAGATCAAGACCATCCTGGCTAACATGGTGAAACCCTATCCTACTAAAAATACAAAAAATTACCCGGGCATGGTGGCGGGCGCTTGTAGTCCCAGCTACTCGGGAGACTGAGGCAGGAGAATGGCATGAACCCGGGAGGCGGAGCTTGCAGTGAGCACAGATCGCCCCACTACACTCCAGTCTGGCTCCAGCCTGGGCGACAGAGCGAGACTCCGTCTCAACAGAAGAAAAAAAAAAAAAAAGAAAGGCCAAGACAATAATGGAGAGAATCAAGCAATGAGATGAAAATTTAAAGGAGTATGGAAGAAAAGGAGGAAAGAGAGTTACGTGCAGTTCAGTCTTTAAAAGCTGAAAGATCTAGGGCATTATCAGTTAGTCTCTGGAGATTTCCAGCTCATTTTTTCATTCCTAATTCCTCTGGTAAACTAGGTGCTAGCCTCACTTACCCCCTCTCTTCTGCATCCTTCTTCTCATTATTCTCCTTTCCACTGTGGAAAGAAACTCCTACTGTTTGTTTACAATCCAGAGTTTTAAAGAGGCTGAACTAAAATTGGCTGCTTCTGGGACATCCCTGCCAATGGATGGGATCCAAATTGGCTCTGCCATGAAGAGGCAGCTATGCCCACATAAGGATATTTTGGCTTAGTGCTTCTGTCGTCTCATTGCCAGGCAGACAATCATCCAGAAGTGGGAAAATACAGCCGGGGCAAATGTTTATAGCTAGAGTGGTCAGCTGGTTGGAACACTAGTCTGAAAGACAGGCTATCTGGATGTCGTGCTTAGCTCCTCATGGGAAGAACTTAATAATGTTGGACAAATCACTTAGTCTCTTAGCTCCCAATTTGATGGACAAGGACCACAGTACATATACCTCCTGTGTACCCAGGAGTATTTTTTATAAGTGCTCCGTTTATTTCTTCCAGTTTTGAGTGCATTGAAGGTAACTTTCTTTTCTGAAACGAGACCAGAGAAATAACTCTTTCGCTGTAGCTTTGCTAGTGATACAGTCAAGTTTAGAAGAAAGAACAATTCTCCCGGCTCTAGAAGAAAGACTTCCCTTTAGATATTTCTCATGGGCTAACACATTACCTGAAGATGGGAAGACAGGGTGTGTGTACAAAAATCACATGTAGAAAGCATATGTGTAAAACATAGACATATATACAGTATTTATGTAAAGATGTCTTTATCTAGACATTTCAGCATAGCTCCTAGTTAAGCCACAACTTTTATAACAGGAAAGCAAATCAGATTTGACTGCATTGGCTGTTTAAGTGAAGGAGCCACACAGATGGGCAAGAAGCACAGACAAATTGCTTTTGGCTCTGCTTTCCTTTATAACAACATCAGATATTTTTAGTTTCTTTTTCTTTATGCGTTGTGCATGTTTCTGCCTCATATAGAAAGTCATTGCACATTGTCTTCATCAGTTTTGCCACCCTCTACTAGTAGGCAAATTTAGCATTTCATTTACCTTTTAAATTTCTGAGATCTGAAGTTATTATAGGAAAATTCCATTGTCCAGATGTAGATGATGGCCAAAAAATAGGTTAATGTCATGAAAATAATTCTTATTAGGAGAAAAGGGAAACTTACATTTTGGACCTCATGAGGGAGGAATATTTCTGGAGGAATATATCGCAAGATAGATTTCAACATTGGTTGGAATTACACAAACTTCATTTTCAAGAATTAGAAAAAATGTTTTCTATGACAGACCCTGCATTAATGTGATGAACTGAGAGGTTCATTACAATAATTATGTAGGCCAGATGTGGTGGCTCACACCTATAATCCCAGCACTTTGGGAGGCCGAGGTGGGCGGATCACCTGAGGTTAGGTGTTCAAGACCAGCCTGACCAAAATGGTGAAACAACGTCTCTACTAAAAATACAAAAAATTAGTCGCACCTGTCATCCCAGCTACTCTGGAGGCTGAGGCAGGAGAATCACTTGAACCCGGGAGGTGGAGGTTGCAGTGGACCGAGATCACACCATTGCACTCCAGCTCGGGCAACAAGAGCAAAAATCCATCTCAAAAAAGATTATATAAAGCCCTCATAAACCTTTTACAAGTTGTCCACTTTGTTTTCAAAATCTTTTATTTCCAAGTAAGTGGCAGTAGTTGCTATTTTCATATCCAGGTTCCTTGTGATACTACTGTGTCAGGTTAGAAAGAGATGAGTATTCTGCAGATTCCATTAAGCATTCCAGCAGACTTTCTCATAATTATTATTGTCCTCCATAACCAGTTTATGAGCAAGAAATTAAGAACATGTGACTCAAACAGTACAGCAATTACTTAAAAAGCTATTCACAGAGCTACTATATAACCAACCAAATAATTTCACTTCTAGGTATCTAACTGAAACTTGTGTTCATATGAAGATTTGTCAACCAATGTTTATGGAAGCATTATGGATAATAGTTCAAAATTGGGAACAACACAAATGTCCATCAAATGGTAAGTGAATAAAGAGAATGTGGTATATTTATACAAAGGAATACAATTCAGCAATAAAATCCATGAATTGTACATACAGGAAACAACAGATTAACCTCAAAAACATTATGCCGAGTGAAAGAAGCCAGACACTAAGACTATGTATTGTATGTTTAAATTTATATGACACTTCTAGAAAATGTAAATCTATGAAGAAAAAATATAGATCACTGGTTTCCTGGGGCTGATTAACAAAGTGGAAATCAACTGCAAAGAACATGAGGCAAGTTTTTGGGGTGATGAAAATGTTTTAAATTTGGGGGTGTTGGTTGCACAATTACATAGATATTTATTAAATATCATTAAGCTGATACTCAGATGAATCTTATGCTATGCAAACTAATCTTAGTAAGACTATGATTCTGAATGCTTATCCATTTCTATACATCTATGTCCAATTTCTATAGCTCTGTATTCTAATTTTGCATGCTGTGTAAGTCCAGGGAAATTGAGGTGTGCATGTGTGATGTTTACCCTCCTCCCTAATGTTCCAGCTCGAATAGAACTTTTCTGTTTCTTGAATATGCAAAAGTTTTACTCTGCTCCAGGAGATTTTTCTACACATGCTGCAACCTCTCCCTAGAATGTTCTTTCCCACCAAGCTTCTCAAGGTTGTTTTTATTTCAAGTTGTTGCTAATGTCACTTCCTCAGAGAGGTCTTCCCTGGCTTTGTAAAGTTGATCCCCAGCCCCCATAATATCTTTGATCTCTTTTGAATTTCTTTCACAGCATTTAGCTTAATTTTGAGTTAGTTTCATTTACATGTATACCTACACATTTGTATGTCTATATTTAGTCTTTTCTCTAATAAAATATAAGCCTTATAAGTAGAGTATATGTATCTGAGTGCCTGCTACAATGTGGATATTTAATATTTTGTGACAAATGAATAAATGAAAAAGAATATTTCCTGCATTAAGTGATGATAAGTTACAAAAATCCTGAATATTTTAAGTAGGTCTGCATTTCCAGTTTCCTTCAAGAATTTCTAGTCATTAATGGACTTATCTCATAGTCTATACTAGTATCCTGGGAATGTTCTGAAATTTCCCTGATATTCCGAGGGTCTTTGACATGGGTGTATGTCTTGACAGGGAGAACATTCTAAGATCTACGAGGGTCACCCTAACTTTCCCAGGTCTATCTCCTAAAACTTTATAAGATCGTAGGAGGCATAAAGACTCCAGATTTATTTAGTGACCTGTAATTACCAGTGACTAAATATTGTTTTTTGACACCTTATTTGGCACCTCACCTTAAAAAACCTGTTTTTACAATTGAATCAGACCTTCCATTGCATAAACCATAATACAGAATTAATATACAGTTAAATATGGCCTAAATATTGAGGCTTCCAAAAAACCTAATTTTCCTCTCAGGAAGTAGCTTACCCTCTAGAAAAATCTCACTAATTACATAATCTGACAAAATAATATAGTATAGTTTTAAAAGCTACAGTTAATACATTAAACATATGGTAATAATTTCTTCAATGATTACTAATTTTTACATTTCTCACCACTAATTATGGTATTAAATTGTTCACTTCTTAATTTGTTCTGTCCTAAGTTTTTATTTATTCCAGACTGAATGGTGATAAAATTGAGACTTCTGTATTTCTCCCATTAGCTTAACATCATTGATATAAAACTGCCATGTGTTGTCATGGTTTATTATCATACTATTCTCGGTGACTTAATTTTCCTGTGAAAATTACCTCAATTTAGCCATTTCAGATGTGAAGCAGTTTCAAAGAGTGTTTAACAAATCTTATCAAGACTGTTTTAAATAATTTCAACACCAGTTTGGTAATTGCTGGTTATAACTGCCAACCCTCCTGGGCTGCCTGTTTGCCCCAAGATAGCTTCACTAATAGATACTGCATGGACAAACTGGGCAGTTGGCAAGCAAAGAGTCAAAAGACGTCCAGCAAGTACTTTTTGTACTGAAATGAATGGAATGAGTAACTGCTTGGTACTTTAAGGTGTGTTCGTGTATTAATTGTCTGTGTCTCTGTGTAAATTGAAGCAGGATTTGTGGGGAGTGTGGAAGTAGAAATATTAATACCATAAACATTCATTCTCAGGGGCTTTAAAAATTCTATGTATTTAAAAATTGTATATATTTAACTTGACGATTTGATGTACATATATACACATTGTGAAATAATCACCACAATCAATCTAATTAACTTATTCATTATTTAACATAGTTGTTTATTTATTTTGGGGACAAGAGCACTTAGGATCTACCTTGTTAGCACATTTTCAGTATACAATACAGTATTGTTACCTTTAGTCACCATGCTGTATGTTAGATCTCAAGAGCTGATTGATTTTGCATAACTGAAACTTTGCACACTTTGTTCAACATGTCCCCGTATCTTCTTTCCTCAGCCTCTGGTAACCACCATTCTACTGTCTGCTGTTATGAGTTTGACTGTTTTAGATTCCACATATAAGTGAGGTTACATAGTATTTGCTTTTCTGTGTCTGTCTTATTTCACTTGACAAAATTTAGATCAGGTCCATCCATGTTGTTATATGTGATAGAATTTCCTTCTTTGTTAAGGATGAATAACATTTTGTATATGTGCGAGTGTGTGTTGTGGGGGAGAGAGATAGAGAAAGAAAGAGTGTGTGTGTGTACTACCATTTCCATATTTGTTCTTCTGTCTATGAGCATTTAGGTTATTTTCATACCTTGGCTATTGTGAAAAATGCTACAGTGAACACAGGAGTACAGGTATGTCTTTAAGATCATGATTTTAATTCCTCAGAATAAATACCTGGAAGTAGGACTGCTGGGTCTTATGATAATTCTATTTATAATTTTTTAAGGAACCTTCACGCTATTTTCCATAATGTCTGTACCAATTTACAATCCCCTCAAACAGTGTACCAGGGTTTTCTTTTCTCTACATCCTTGCTAAAACTTATTATCTTTTGTCTCTGTAATAGAAGCTATTCTAACAGGTGTGAGGTAGTATTGTATTGTGGTTTTAATATGCATTTCTCTGCTGATTAGTGATATTGAGCATTTTTATATACTTGAATGTCTGTATGTCTTATTTGGAAAAAAATGTGTATTTAGGTCCCTTGCCCATTTTTTTAAACTGGATTGTTTTCTCTTTTTCTGTTGGACTGTATGAGTTTCTTATATATTTTAGATATTAACTCCTAATCAGATAAAAGTTTCACAAGTATTTCCTCTCATTTCATAGGTTGTCTTTTAATTTTGTTAGTTGCTTCCTTACCTGTGTAGAAGCTTTTTAGTTTAATGGAATCTCATTTGTTTATTTTTGCTTTTGTGTGCTTTTAGTGCCATATTCGACAAATTGTTTGTAAGACCAATGCCAAGGAGTTTCTCCCCTATGTTTTCTTTTAGGAGTTTTATAGTTTTTGAGCTTATTTCTAAGTCCTTAATTCAAGTTGATTTTTGTATATAGTGTAATATGAAGGTGCAATTACATTTTTTTGGCCTATGGATATCCAGTTTTCCCAATGATATTTATTTAAACGATTATCTTTTCTCCATTGTGTATTTTTGGCACCTTTGTTGAAGATTAGTTGACCATGTATGCATTGGTTTATTTCTTCACTTTCTATTCTATGGGTCTACTAGTCTATCATGTCTGTCTGTCTGGTGTTATGACAGTACAGCAATGTTTTTATTACTATAACTTTGTAGTATATTTTAAAGTCAGGAAAGGTGATGCCTCCATATACTTGTTCTTCTATCTCAAGATTGCTTAGGCTATCCATGGTATTCTGTGATTCCATATAAATTTTAAGATTGCTTTTTCTATTTCTGCAGAAAATGCCATTGAATTTTGATAGAGATTGCATTGAATCTGTAGATTGTTTTGGGTAGTATAAACATTTTAACAACACTAATACTTCTAATCTGTAAATATATGATATCTTTCCATTTTCCATTTTCTTATCCTTTCATAATTGAGTAGGATGCTGGCTGTGGGCTTGTCATGTGTGACCTTTTTTATGTTGAGGTGTATGCTTTCTATATCATGAAAGGATGTTGAACTTTGTCAAGTGCTTTTTCCGCATCTATTGAAATGATCATGTATGTTTTATTCTTTATTTTGTTAATGTGGTATATTACATTTATTGATTTGTGTATGTTCAACCATTGTTGCATCCCATGGATAAATCTCCTCTTGTTCATGGTATATACAGTTGAACTTGGTCTGTTAGCATTTTATTGAGGATTTGTGCTTCTGTATTCATTGGGGATATTGGCCCATACTTTTCTTTTTTTGTTGAGTCCTTGTCTGTCTTTGGTATCAGAGTAATGCTGGCAGCCTCATAAAATGGGCTTGCAGGTATTCCCTCATATTTGTTTTCTTGTAAGAGTTTGAGAAGAATTTGAATTAATTATTTATAAAATGTTTTATAGAATTCATCCATGAAGCCATCTGGTGCTGGGTTTTTCTTTATTGACAGGTTTGTGATTACTAATTCAATCTCCTTATTTATTATTGGTCTGTTCAGATTTTCTTCTTCTTCATAATTTAGAATTGGTAAGTTGTATGTTTCTAGGAATTTCTTCATTTCTTCTAGGTTATCTGATGTGTTGGCATATAATTCTTTATAGTATTCTCATGATCCTTTGTATTTCTGTGGCATTGGTTACAATGTCTCTTTTTCATTTATAATTGTATTTGAGTCTTCTTTTTTTCTTAATTTAGCTAAATATTTGTCAAATTTGTTTTTCTTCTCAGAAACCAAACACCTTTTAAAAACCTTTTCTCTTGCTTTTCTAATCTCTGTTTCATTAATTTCTCTTCTAATAATTACTCTTTCCTTCTTTTTGCTAACTTTGGGCTTAGTTTATACTTTTCCAAATTGCTTTGGGCATAAAGTTAGGTTGTTTATTTGAGATCTTCCTTTTTTCTGATGTAGGTATTTTTGCTATAAACTTCCCTCTTGAAACTGTTTTTGCTGCATACCATGAATTTTGGAATGCTGTGTTTCCATTTTTGTCTAAATATATGATTTTTAATTTTCCTTTAGATATCTGTCTTGACCCATTGGTTGTTCAGGAGTGTGATGTTTAATTTCTACATATTTGTGAATTTTCCAGTATTCCTTTAGTTACTGAGTTCTAGTTTCATACCATTGTACTCAGAAAAGATACTTGATACAATGTCAATCGTCTTAAATTTGTTAGGATTATTTCATGGCCTAACATATCATCTATCTCATAGAATCTTTTGTGTGTACTTAAGGAGAATATGTATTCTGCTCTTGCTGGATTTTCTGTATATATCCATTAGATCTATTTGATTTACAGTATTATTCAAGTCTGCTGTTTTTATTTTTATTGGTTTTCTGTTTGGATGCTCTAATATTGTGAGGATTTTAAAATCCCCTACACTTACTGTGTTTCTATTTCTTTTTTTAGTTCCATTAATATTTGTTCTAGAACATATATGTTTTTAATAGTTATGTCTTCTTGATGAATTGACCCCTTTATCATTATATAATGACCTTCTTGGTCTCTTGTGACAATTTTTGACCTAAATCTATTCTATACGATATAAATATAGCCACCCCTGTTCTTTTGGTTACCCTTTGCATGGAATATGTTTTTCCATTCCTCTACTTTTAGCCAATGAGTATCTTTAAGGTTAAAGTGAGTCTCTTGTAGTCAGTATAGAGTAGGGTGGGTTTTTTTTTTTCCCATTCCACCACTCTGTATCTTTTGATTGGGAAATGTAATCCATACACGTATAAAGTAATTGAAGTAATTTTTTATAGATAAGGACTTGTTATTGTGATTTTCTTCACTGTTTTCTGGATGTTTTATAGATTCTTTGTTCTTTTCTTCTTTTCTTGCTGTTTTCATTTAGGATTTGTTTTTTTAATATTGTTATGGTTTATTTCTTCTTAATCTTTCATCTATTAGATGTATGAGATTTTTCTTTTGTTATTAACATGAGGCTTGCATTAAACATCTTACCATTGTAACAGGTTATTTTAATCTGATAACAACTTAACTTCAATAGCATACAAAAAATCTACACTTTTACTTTCCCAACACACATTTTATTTTACTGATGTTACAATTTGTATCTTTTTAAAATGTGTATCAATTAACAAATTATTGTAGCTCCAGCTATTTTTGGTATTTGTGTCTTTTAACTTTTATACTATCACTAAAAGTTTTTTATTAATTGCCATTACAGTCTTAGAGTATTCTGAATTTGGCTATACAATTACATATACTAGGATGTTTTATATTTTCATATGCTTTCATGTTGCTATGTAGTGTTCTTTTTTTCTTTTTCAACTTTAAGAACTCCCTTTAGCATTTTTTGTTAGGCAAGTCTGGTAATAATTAACTCCCTCAGCTTTTGTCTGGGCAACTCTTTATCTCTCCTTTATTTCTGAAAGATAGCTTTTTGGGTAAAGTTTTCCTAGTTGAATGTTTTCCCTCAGTACTTTTAATCTATTATCCCACTGTCTCCTGATCTGCAAGGTTTCTTCTGAGAAATCTGCTGATAGTCTTATGGAGCTTCCCTAGTATGTGACAAGTTGCTTTTTTCTTACTGCCTCAAAACTCTCTCTTTGTCTTTAATTTTTGACATTTAATTATAATGTGTCTTGGTGAAGAATTCTTGATATTCAGCCTATTTGAAGTTCTTTGGGCATCATGGGTCTGACTGTTCATTTCTCTCCCCAGATTTGGGAATTATTCTGTCATCATTTTTTAAAATAAGCATCCTTCCTTTTTTTCTTTATCTACTTTTTCTGGAATTTCCATAATGCATATATTGTTTTACTTAATGATGACCCATAAGTCATACAGCCTTTCTTCACTATTTTCATTCTTTTTGCTTTTTGTTCCTCTGACTGGATAATTTCAAAAAATCTATCTTTGAGTTATTTAATTTTTCCTTATGTTTACTTGGGAGTAGCTGTTGAAGCTGTCTATCAAGTTTTTAATTTCAGTCATTGCATTCTTCAGCTCCAGAATGTTTTGGGCTCTTTTTTATAGTTTCTATTCTCTTTATTGAATTTCTAATTTTGTTGATGTATTGTTTTCTTGATACTCTTGTCTATGTCTTTTTTCTTGTAGCTCACTGTGCTTCTTTAAAAGGTTTTTTTTTGTCATTAAATTCATAAATCCTCATTTGTTTAGGTTAGCCACTGGAACTTGATTGTGTATCTTTGGTGGTATTGTTTTTGAGTCTTCATTTTTCTTAAAATCTTGTGTTGCTGGTTTTGCATTTGAAGAAGCAATGTCCTTCTCTAGTCTTTACTAACTGGCTTTGAGAGAGAAAGAAAGACTTTCACCAGTCTACCTAGATGTACTGGGAGTCTCTTTGGCATTATGTATTTATATGCTTGTCCCATTTCTCTTTTTCCCCTCTTTTGGGAAGAGAGTCTTAGGATTGTGTGCTTTTTCTTGTTCTCACGAAGTCTGTCTGAATGTTGATAGCCTTTCATTTCCTTCTCCAGGAGAGTCCCCTTAAGTGTTCACAGTTGCGCACTTTCTCCCAGTCTTGCAAAGTTGAGCCAGCTGCTCATATTCATGTACTATCGGCAAGGATTTGCCAATGCCTTCTATAGTGGCTTTGTGCATTGTTTTGAGGAAATGTATTGAGAGCTGGGGCACACATTGGCCAGGAGGTGGTAGCTACAGGTGATGTATCCCATGGAATTCATGGGTGGGTCTCTTGGTGAAGTCTGTAAGCCAGTTACAGGGATCTGTGGGCAGTTTTTGAGATCCATGTGTCATTTGCTGTGAGCCCTGCCCCTTTTCCTTGCTCTTTGCCCTACTCTTCTCAGGCTGTTCAGTTGTGCCTGTCTCCTCAGTAATCTGAGTAGGGCAAGACAGTAAGTGACCCCATTGGACAGCATTCTGCAAGGCTAGTGAGGCCAAGTGCCTGATATGGTTTGGCTTTGTGTCTCCACCCAAATCTCATCTTGAATTGTAATTCCATAATCCTCACATGTCAAGGGAGGGACCTAGTGGGGAGGTAATTGAATCATGGGGAAGTTTCCCCCTCTGCTGTTCTCATGACAGTGAGTGAGTTATCATGAGATCTGATGGTTGAATAAGGGACTTCTCCCTTCACTTGGCCTTCATTCGCTCTCCTGCCACCTTGTGAAGAAGTACTTTCCGCCATGATTGTAAGTTTCCTGAGGCCTTCCCAGCCATGTGGAACTGTGAGTTAATTAAACCTCTTTCCTTTATAAATTACCCAGATTCAGGTATGTCCTTATAGGAATATAAGAACAGGCTAATACAGTACCCACTCTGTTTATACTTTCCTCATAAGACAAACCATTGGCCAAGGGGGTCTCTCTTGAGCTGTGCCACCTTGCAGTAGAGGTGACACAGATAAAGTAAAATTACTCTTCTTACTCATTCAGTGTGTTTATTTTCACATTATTTGCTAGGATAGGGTTAGGGACTCTCTCCACTGGAACCCCAGGTTCTCAGAGAAATATTCCTGTCTTTGGATAGTTATCAAAATTAATATTTCTGTGGCAATATAATGAGTGTAAGCTCCAATATTGCCATCTTACTATTATTGGTTCAAAAATTTTTGATAGTCTTGGAATAGCATGATGTGAGTAAAATCCATGTTTCAGGCATAAAGTTCAAAAGGGTGTACAAAATTCAGTAATCAACTTAAAGAACATTTTAATGCAATATTTAAAAAATCAAATTGGCAAACTATGGCTTGCAGGTCAGCTGCCTGTATTTGTCAATAAATTTTTATTGAAACCAGGCATGGGATTAGGGTAATGTGAGTGAGGCAGAGTCATCCAAGTGGTAGATCTCATGTTTATTTAGAATTGTGATACCTTGCTCTTGTACCCACAAAAATAAAAAAAAAAATTCTAAATTTAAAAAATTATTATTCATGTATTGATAGATTTCTGCATTCAAACATAACATGTTAAAGGAATAGGGGTGTGTGCATGTGTGTGTACATATATATACACACATATATAGAGAATATATATTATAGAAATATATTTTCCTATAATAGTTTCTAATTACTAATTATAGTGATGTGTGTATGTATATATGAAGTATGTATTATAGGAAAAGTATGTATGTATTTTCACACATACACAGTAATACAGAGAAAATAGGATCTATAAGTTTTTCCTTCAATGATTTCTATGTCAATGTAAAAAAATTTGGAAAGGACCAGAAAAATGTAACTATTTAAAAGAAAATAGTGTTTTATATTTATCCTACTATTAATGCTCACTTTAGATATGTACTTAGTTGATTAGTCTGAATATTTTTCTGAGGATGCCCTATTTCAGTATTTTCACACTCTTTTGACTCCACTATTACATGTGTTGACCTTTTATTTGCAACAGACTCCTCTAAGGATGCAGCATAATGCTATAATATAGTGGAGGAATGATGTTGTAGAGTGCATTCCTATAAAGTGTGGCAGAATTGATTGGCTTATGATCTAGGAATATGAAGTTTGAGTCTTAGGAAACTAGACAGTTCAAATTTGCTCTGATCTCTATGAAGCGGGGACTTTTTTTTTCTCCCACATCTCTTGTACTGCTAGGCTTCAAGGTAAGGTGGTGTCTTCCTCATTTCTTTTTCCCATATTTCTCCTTAACATTTCCCTGTCTTTGAAAATCCTGCCATGAAATTATCTATACTTCCTTCCTTGCTGCAATCACTTACAGAATGCACTCATTCCTTTAGTATTTTTAACTTTGCCTCATTGTCATTCTTACCAACACCACTTCCCATCATACTTCTTAGGGATCTCAATAACCACATGGATGACACTTGTTGACATTGAGCTTCTTGACCTCTTCTTTGTTAATCTATTCCGCCACCTTATGTGAGACATTTGTTTTCAAGGTTCTATCAATTACTACACTCCTTCCATAATCTCAACTTTAAGTGTTCTACTTTGTGACTACCTTCTATTTTTCTAGCTAGTAAGCTGACTCCAAAACAAACTCAACTGATTCAATCATGTGTTCACTGTCCTCCCTTATCTGATTTTGTATTCTTATTTTCCTCCTTAAACAGCTTAGATTCCATGGTTTGTAATTATAAACATTACTTTGCATATGCCCGCATTTCCCTTGTCTCTCTCTCTTTTAGGAATCAGGATTTAAACCCAATCAGACTAATTCCAGTGTTCGAGCTCTAATCACTGCAGTATACATATATTATCTCATTTGAGTCTTACAACACACCTGTAAAAATAAATAAGAAAACAGGAGCTTGGGGAAGTTAAGTAAGTCTTCCAGGAACACACAGCTTATAAGTGGTGAAGCAGTATTTAAACTCTGCCTGCTTTGTGCCTACATCTCAGCAGCTAAACTGAGGGCAAATGTATACTAACTCATTACACTTTTAAATTCATGACCATTTCCACTAGACTTACAGTGCTGTCAGGCAGACCTATATTTCCTTAGTCTGTTTCATTTTTCCCAATACTTCTACCCTCTTCTCAATCATCAAACTCTCCCTAGTACTTAATCTCTTTGATAATCTTGATTTATATTTCACTGAAGTTATAGAAACAATCTGAAAATATTGTTTCCCAGTGTCCCACCACATCTACCATCCCATCTGCATGGAGACCTACCCATATACTTCACCTTCCCTCTCCTTAATGTAAATCAGCTAACTGTGCTCCTATGCAACCCCTCCAATGTTCACAGAACCTCATCTAGGTGATTTTCCTAAAAAAAAAAAAAAAAGGCTCTCTTTTTTTAATTACATGCCCCTCTCCAGTTTCTTCTCCATTTCTCTTCTCTCTTTCTTTACAACATAAGCCTTCAAAAGAGCTATCAATATACACTGTATCTAGGTCTTCTCCTCCGATTTTCTCCTGTTCCCATAGCAATAGAATTTTAGCTCAACCGCTCCACCAAGAGTAGCTGTTATTTAAGTGTACCAATGTTTTCCATTTTGCTACGTCCATGGATCTTTGGTCCTCATCTGGTTTGCACAATTATGCCTTCTTTTTAAAATAATTCCTTCACATGACTGCAAAAACATCACTTTCTCTTAGCTCTATTTCTACTTCTCTGACCACTTTTAAATATCACAGTCTTTGAAATCTCTTGCATTATACCTCTTTACCTACACTTTCTCTTTTACCTGTATGATTCAGTCTCAAGGCTTGTAGACTCCATTCTTCTTACTGTTCCAGCCAAAGTGTTTGCTGTCGTCTTTCTTACACACATGGAAACCAATTTATATGGAGATCCTCTTGTCTCTACTTTAATCATATAATAAAAATCTAGAATTCTGCCACCTTTTCTTTCACTACTACCACTCTTACCAAAGTCATTATAATCTCCTGCCTGGATTGTTATTATGACCTCCCACCTGTTCTCCCTGTCTTTGCCTTTTGTTTCTCTACAAATTATTTTCAACATCACAGCCATGTAAATTGTCTATGTAAAATCCTCCAGTGGTTTTCCATGAGATTCCAAGTAAAACCCAAAGCCCTATTATCTAAGGCTGTTTCTGAACTGTAATATCATGCCTTAGACTGAGTAGTTTGTAAATAATATAAATCTATTTTTTACAATTTTGGAGGCTGGGAAATCCAAGATCAAGCTGCAAGCAGATTTGGTGGTCTAGTGAGGGCTCTTCCCTGCCTTTTTTTTTTTTTTTTTTTTTTTTTTTTTTTTGGAGACAGTTTCGCTCTTTTGGCCAGGCTAGGGTGCAGTGGCACAATCTCGGCTCACTGCAGCCTCCACCTCCAGGGCTCAAGCAATTCTCCTGCCTCAGCCTACCGAGTAGCTGGGATTACAGGTATGTGCCACTATGTCTGGTTGATTTTTGTATTTTTAATACAGATGGGGTTTCACCATATTGGCCAGGTGTCGAACTCTTGACCTGGTCTCGAACTCCCGACCTCAGGTAATCTACCCGCCTCACCCTCTCAAAGTGCCCTGCTTTTAATATGGTGCCTTGTTGCTGTGTCCTTACACGGCCAAAAAGCAGATGGGGCAAAAGGACCTAGCTAGTTCCCTTCAGTACTTTTATAAGGTTACTAATCCCATTCATGAAGGCTCCACCCTCATGACTTAATTGCCTCCGAAGTCCTCACCTCTTAATACAGTTACATTGAGGTTTAAGTTCCAACATATGAATTTTGCGGGGGCACATACATTCAAATCATAGCACCTATGAAGCCCCATAATAACTGGTAAGTGCAAAATAATTCTCTGTCTTTATGTTCTATTATCTCATCCCTTATTCACTCTGCTCCACACTGGTCTCCTTGTTGTTTCTTGAGCACATCAAGAACGCTTTTGCCTCATAGCCTTTGCCCAGGCTTTTGCTTTGACCTATATCTTTTATTTATTTATTATATTAAACAACCACATGGCTTATTCCCATATAACTGTTATTTTCTGGGAAATGTCATTTTATCAGTGAGACCTTCCTTGTCTACACTCTATATAATAGACTTGCCACCATAGTTTTAAAATTTGTAGTACTTGTCAACATACTAAATACTTATAACTTTTTAAAACCTTTGGCCACTAGTAGATATAAAATTCATGTAAACAAGAATTGTTTTGAGGTTCATTGCTGTTTCTACAACATGTAGACCTATGTCTAAAACAGAAAGGTACTTAACAAACATCTGTTCAATAAATGAATGAATGAAGGACCCTGGAAAAATCTCTTGTATCAGAAAACCTAATTTAAAAATAAAAGTAATGAATTTATTTTCATGGCAAAACTTTCAGCATGGCTAGAGAAAATATAGAAATAGTGATTATACAGAGTTCAAAGAGCACTGTTTGAGTCTTCACAGCCAAGTGCCATGAAGACCATACAGATGAGAGGTTACCAGAGACTGTTTATAAATACTACCTGTAGGAAGCTTACAATTGAGTAAAGGCAGCAGTGCACTGAAGGGAGAAGAACATATACAAATATGACCTAGACTATAATCCTATAATGAGAGAAGTCAGACTAAATGCTGTGATTTCATTCTTTAGAAAACTGGATCTCATAACATGTGACATGATGAAGTGACTTTTGTTTACGCACCAGAGTTGAAAAAAAAGTCCATGACATTTGGGTCATATTTTGAATATCAATTAAATGATCTAGAAGATTGACATGAAAATACAAATTTATAAAAATCCATTATTAGGTGAGTAAAAGCTTGTATAACAAACATTATCACATAAACTCATGTAGACCATTAAGAGAGAGGCTTTCAAAACTGCTGTATTTTCACTTGACTAGTGTTATTCCCATTTTCATTATTTTTGCCCCAAATTTTTTATATAAACATTTTTACAAATTTATACTTAAATTTGCATGATACTTTAGAGAGTTTCATTCTTCCCAGAGTCCCAAGATGCCTCGCAGGGTGTCATTCGTGATCTTTCTTTTTGTATCTCATCACTACTCTCTTGGGTTTAACTATAAAGTTGTCCTTTATGTCCTAAATCACTTGGTTAATGACTTGGTCTTTGAGTTTCTTTGGCTCTATACCCCTTACCATCTCCCAGCATCATTTACTACCAGTACATTCCATCTCCTGAGAACTCCATCCCTCACAAGAGTCCTACTTCCATCTCTTACTAGAGGAGAGAAGGCAGGCAGCTCATAGCAGAGTACATGTAGACGTGAAAGACTGTCTCCAACCTACAACTTGCCATTCAACTCTGGGTCCCTTTGAAAACCTTTAACCTGTCACAAAGAGTAACATAAATATCACTTTGATAAAATTGTTATTTTTTTCTGGTGAAGACAAGAGTTTGATCACTGTCTATATCTGTCTTAGTAGTCATTCATTAAAAAATACTCTTATTTTGACCACTCCATATCTTGAAAACTTCCCAGTGCTTTTTCAAAAGAAAACATAAGTTCTACTTTCCAATCCTAATCATTCGTTTATGTTAAATAGACATTTTATGAGTACCTATTATAGATGCGTAAAAATGAATAAAACATTTTTCCTCCCCTTAAGGAGTTTTTAGGTTTGGGAGAAGACAAAAATGCAATGAATCATTACAAGAGCAATAACTATTATAGTATTGAATGTATGTACAGAACATGGGAGAAAGGAGCAATCAATTAGAATTGCCTGATACATAGAAGATTACAGAGAAATGGCATTTGTACCAGCTAATGGAGGGTGAGTCCTGTTCTTTTAATTTTTTTCTAGTTTTTCCTACTCCTTTAGTCATAATAATAAATGTGACCAAAAGCAAGATGTTGGCATTTATATACAGAGATGATTACATGTGTTCTCTTTTCCAATAATAGCTCCAGGTCTCTTCTAACCCCAGATGTTCACTGGTCTCATGTTTGACCCAAAGGTACAACTTTGTACTGTGGCTGGTGTAGTCTGTGGCCAGTAAAATAAATAAATAAATAATAAACAAACAAATAACATTTGTAACCTTAGATTTCTTTTTTTTGACCCAGAGGTTCTCATAAATGACATACACAAAAATGCTATTTCCCTTTGAGGTGCACTTTCATTGGTGGAACCAAGATTCTGTACAGATGCTGGCCTGATAGTGATAGCTATCACTACACTAATTTTGTGTTCCTTTAAAAGGGCATATTGTAATACAAGTGAATGACTGTGGGTGACAAGGATATCTGCTCTAAGTTATAGAAAAAGTAGCCATTTTTCATGCCTGAAGAATGGCATCTTATTATTATTAAATTACGTCTTACATACCTTTCAACTGATGAAGATAAATTACTAAGCTACAATACCATGATTTTAAACAATTGTTATATTCAGTAAGTGTACTGGCCTGCCAGAGGATATAAGGCTTTTTAACGATTTTTGAATGTATATTAATCTTTTTAGAAGTAACACAATGTATTGATAAGAACATAACATTTAGACTCAGAGGACTTAAGTCTAGTTCTATGTTCCAAGATACATCAGTTACATGATATTGAAGAACTCACTTAAAAATACTGGACCTCAGTTTAATTATATGTACCATGCAAAGCACTCAACAATTTTGGATTTTTATTATTATAAAAACAGTATCAATGCACAGTGCTTTTTTTTTTTTTTCTGTTTTGCTCTTATTGCTTTCATTTTCTTTCCTGAATAGAGCTAACCCCACAGTACTTTTACAACTTGCTTTTTCTAATTCATCATGAGTTTCTCTGGTGAATTGGGAATTTTACAATTGTGTAGATAGGATACAGTATATGATCAGGAGACTGCTGAATTGTCTAGAGAATTTCACAGTGTTGAGTTACTCATTATTTTAAGAGGAATTTCTATTTTTAAAATCTTATGGGTGTGGTAAGTAAGGAAGAAGGAATAGACCCATTATGATTTCTAAAGAGAAATGGAAAAGGTGGGAAGAGAGAAAGAAGGTGGCATGGAAAATAAAACATCGTAAGACAGTACAAGGAGAATGCTCCAGGGGGGCATACAACTGTGATTAGATGGATCCATGCTGCTCCTATGGAGAAGGGAGACCTTCTGTACTCCAGCTACTGGGGGACTGCTGGAGGCCACCTGTCTTTTAATAATGTTTTAATAACATCTGGACACTGCCGCTACTGGTTTCAAGGAGAGCTGCTCCAAGGACAGCCAGCATAAGGAAAGAGTTTGCAGAGTTTGTGTTTCAGATATACATCAGTGGTTAGTGGTTAGATGAGACTAGATTGTTCATTCTTTCAATAAATATTTCGTTTCTACTATGTGACAGCAATAGCAATAAACATAACACACGAAAATTCCTATTCTCAGGGAGCTTATATTGCAGAGAAATATAAGCCTTTTTTGGGAATGAAATCTTTGCTGGTTTACTGAATTTTTATTTCTTTTCCTTCCCATCCGCTATTGGATTATTTAATTATCAATATAATGACCTCTGGGCATTCTTACTGTATTTCTGTTGATGCAGGTTGCCAGAGGCAGTTTGGTGTAGATGCCGTCCCATCTATCACTAACCAGGTACGTGATTTTACCACAGAATCAGAGTCCAAAGAAACAGATGAGTTCTTTCAGCACATATCTACTTCTCTCTTACCCTCAGTTTAGTGACTTATGCTCTGTCAGAAAAAGGGGAGGAAGTTGTCTCCTCCTGAAAGTAACTTCTGCATAAAAGTTTGCCTCCTTTTGAAGCTTGCTCTCATTTTTTTACAGCATGAATGGTGCTCATAGCTGACATCCATGCTTCTATAGACCCAGAGTCTGTGAAGTCAGACCTTTTTGCATCTGCAATCAGGATGTGTCACCCTGAGAATAATCTGTCTTAACAATGAAACACAAGGCTTTTCACTGTCTCTCAGGGAGAGCTGCCCCACCAAGTTTGGGATCAGGTATTTTGGCTCATGGAAGACAAAGCATTTCCACTTCCATGGTTACAACAAGATTGTATTTGTTCAAATAGGAAAATATCAAATATTCAAAAAGTGAGTGTGGCAGACTCATGTAGATGTCTCCAATATCTATATCCTTTTTAAATTTATTAATAGAACCTCCAAATTACAGCTGCCCAAAACAAAGGCAACATTTTCTAATTTCTCCTGCAGTTTAAAGTGGTTCGGTGATCAAAAAGGCCAAAGAGAGATAAAGTGAACAACTTCTAAATAGTGTTTTGAAAGGAAGGGCATGCTACTTTATACCTCCCTGCAACATCCTCATCCGGAATGAGAACCCAGTGGTCGTTGTACTGAGCCATCTTCAACTGCAGGCAGGCAAGTCCTGGTGGGTGGTAAAGTAAAATTAAAGAAGGATTTTGCATCTCTAGCTCCACTGAGCTGCCACTTCATTCCTGAGCTACCTACCCAAACCTTGATGTCTTTTATAACTGCTGCACTTTAATGGCTTCTTGCTTCAATAGCCTAACATATATCTCAACTAATCTAGAGCTAAATGATGAGGTAATAAATAGACATTAAAATGTTACATTATCAATAACTTTCTTTGACCAGTGCCAGCAATATTATACATGAAAGTATAAGTATATACACATGTATATGTATGTATAGATGACTACCCCATTCTCTGAGAGAATATATATAGAAAGAGAATGGAAGTATTTTAGGGATGACTAATAAGAGAGTATTTTATAAAATTTTCATTTGTTTACTTGTGGTGGCAGGCACCTGTAATCCCAGCTATTCAGAAGGCTGAGACAGGATAATCGCTTGAACCTGGGAGGTGGAGGTTGCCGTGAGCCAAAATTGCACCACTGCACTCTAGCCTGGGCAACAGAGCCAGACTCCATCTAAAAAAGAAAGAAAGACAAAAAAAAAAAAGAAAAGAAAAGAAAAACAAGTTTAAAAAATAATGAAAAAAGATATATCTTGTTATACATTAAGTTCACATAATTTTATAAATTGTTATTTTGGTGTCGGTAATAACTTTGTTATAATTCATGATCTCTAAAAGTCAATGAGGAAGAGAAGACCTGAAAAGTACATAGAAGGTGGTGAAAATTATTGTATTGTAGATATTCTAATATTGAATTTCCCCATTTCAGATATTTATTTTTTTAGCAATAATAATACAACTATGCTTGTATTTGTTTGCAAAATTCATTTATAAAAACCTTTTTTCTTTGTGAACAAATGGGAAAAATTAAAACCCTAAATATTAACTAAATAATATCTTGATGAAGATTTTAAAACAGTTTGGCTAGCATTTTTTTCTCCTTAGAAGTGATGTTGCTGTGAAATGTGAGGATAACACTTCATGTGTTACTATTTGTTGTGAAGTGGTTTAATAAATGTTTAAACAAGTCATTACCACGTTGACAGCATCTCTTATCATGGAGTTGCAATTTTGAGATTGATTGTCATGCTAGGCTTCCCATCACCTTCCTCTGCCCTGAAAATGTGGGGACACATAAACATGACCCTCAGAGGGTGCGAACAGACTAGATTTGCAGCGAATGTCTGTTGAGTCTTCCTCCCATGTGTTGAAGAAGGAAAAACCATCAGCCCTTCTTTCCACTCTGATGTGGCAGCAGGCAAAGAAAGGAAAACTGTGTTTAATATAGTTCAACTGCTAGGAGAGCACCAGGGTAGCATCTTTGGAGAATAATATGTTTTTGCTTATTTGTAAGTAATCTCAAAAGAAACAGCAAAGAAATTTTTTCTCAACTTGTCTAATACTTTACAAATTTAAACTAGCATGCAAGGCATAAGTACAGTTTAGTCTTCTGGATCTTTAGAGTAAAGGCCACAATCTTGCTTTCATGAATAGGTATAGTAAAATACAATTTGTGCTATGGGCTGAATGTTTGTGCCCTACCCCCTTCTGCCAAACTTATATATTAAAATCCTAACCCCCAACGTGATAGTGTTAGAAGGTGATTAGGTCAAGAGGGCAGAGCCCTAAAGAAGGGGATTAGTGACTTTATGAAAGAGGCCTCTTTCCACCATATGAAAACACAACAAGAAGGTGCCACTTATGAGCCAGGAAACAGGCCCTCACCAAACACTGAATTTACTGGTCCCTTGACCTTGAACTTCCTAGTTTCCAGAACTGTGAGAAATAAATTTCTGTTATTTATAAGCCAACCAGTTGATATATTTTGGTATCAAATGAACCAAGGCAATCTGTGACATTTATTCATTTAATTATAGTTACGAGCTCCTATTATGTGCCAGGTGAATAATGAGCCCAACAGGTATCACTTCTGTCCTCTTCAAACTGAAAGTCACATGGTGGATCTACATTGGCTTTGTTTTCATCTTCCTGTGAAACTCAGGAAAATTACATTCAGCAAAAACATGACTCTATGATCCTCAGGCTGCTCTACCAGGAACTGTTCCCCTTGAGCTTTATCGATGAGACCAAGTATGATCGGAGTATGGTAGATTACCTTCAGTCTTACAATCTTAAAGATGGAAGGTCCCTGAATTTATCTGCTGCAGACTTTTTCTTGATGGAACTCTACCAGGTGGATGGCAATTCAGTTTTATAAGGGTACCCTTCCAGATGTATTTTAAAATTTGTTTATATGATCATACAAGGAAATGAGGTCAGTATATGTTTGATTGTAATAGATCCATGTTTAATCCTAGTGACCACCATTGCTTCATAAAAATGCCAACATGAAACATTTCAACAATATTTTAGGGACTAGTTGGGATTTTGGTATCCACCTTCCTTCCCTATTGAAAATCAGTAAAGTTGCTCATCTCAAGTTTTCTGTCATCTTTCCCATTCTCATCAGGAGCTGTCACTTTCTGGATATATTTTTTGGTGGTCACCACTGAGAGAAAGGGTGAAGGTGGCATCTAGTGAGTAGAGGCCAGAGATAATTCTAAACATTTTACTATGTACAGGATAGACCCCCACAATAAATAATTATTTGGTCAAAAAAATCAGTGTTTAGTGTGAGATAATCTGATTTAAAACAACTCAAATTATTTGTTTTTGTTAAGATATTTTCTTTAAAATCATTTTTTTGTCTCTCCCCTTATACACAATTATACCCAGATAAAATATCAGTTATTGAAGTGTAGTACCCTTTCTTTCTTCACTGATTTATTTTTTACTAAACATTTAATGTGTGTCTGTACTAAGTACTCTAAGAAACACAGTGACAATAAGTCTTTGTCTCTGGCTTCATCATCAAAAATGTATCTGTGAATTAAAATAATCACAGTTTAAGGTTAAAAACTGGTTAATCATGCAAGAGCAGACAGAAAGTACCAGAGGAAGTCAGAAAGATTTGATTATATCTGGCTGGAGCAATACAGAAAATACAATGGAGGAGAGAGCATCAGAGCTGGGTCCTGCAATTTGTACATGCTGAGGTTAGGGGACAGTCAGGAAGTGAGAAAGGAAGAAAGGTATATAGAGCTAGCTGGGGCAGGCAGGGGCAGGCTTATGGGACAGTCAGTGGTGGCCAAGCTTGACTTGAGGGTGAATGCATAAAGGTCAATACAGAGAGATGTAGTTGGGAAAAGTCTTCGTTTCCTTACCCAGCTTTTAACAGCAAAGGCCAAATTATTTCTTTATTATTCTGAAAATGTGCATGTCAGAATCACTATAACAGTTTTTAAAAATTATGTCAAATTTTCATATTGTACATTAAACAAACTAGATTTTTTTATAGCAATCTAAGCTTGTTTGATGCTGTCCTAAGTTTCCATGTGTTTTTACTGCTTTTCCATCAGCTCAGGTTTTTCATAATCAGCAATCAATAAGCAGAAGCTGTTTTTTATTCATTCTTGTGCCTGAAAATTCACCTTGAATATGCACATTCTCACAGCTTCAAGGGTCATAATAACCCAAAAATACATCATTTAGAAGACAGCTCAGTGATTCACTCCCCAGTTTAGAGTGATAATAAATTCTAGCCTGAAACAATAGCATTGATACAGAACATCTTTGGAAAGATCTATAAAAATGTGGCATTGCATGCAGGGGCAATATCTATAAATAGCAGTGATTCGGGAAGGTCATCATATTTTCCTGAGGGCTTGACTTAAACTGCTGATTCTTGGGCCTCTGTCTATATTGAATATACTGAATCAGGATGGAGAAGAAAACAGCACAAAATTTCATTTTTCTCTTTTCACAAATGCGTCAGGTGATACTTGTGAAACTAAGGTTTAAGAACTATTGTAGAAGATAGAAGACTCAGACTGCAGTTAATCATGTTGCAAATGTGATAGTCAACAAGTGTAAGAAACGAACTGGGCTCCAGATACGTGGCTTTGTGGGGATGAGTGAGGTCTAGGAGAATGGATTGAATTATGGTACACAAAAAAGACGAAGATGGGAGAAAATACAGAGAATGGAAGTTAAAATATTTGTTTGTTTGTGATTAGCATTACTGAGAGGGAATTCCTGTATTTAAAAAAAAATACATCTATTTATTCTGTTGTAAAAGTAGAGACTTAAAGAAGGCATAGAAGTATGCTTCATTGTTCGTTACCAATCAGTTTTTGGGATTTACCTGCACATGATTATAAAAATATGTTGTTGTTTTTGGATTCTGATCAAAAGGAAAGTTGGGGGCATATATGTCACTCCTTTCCCTTTTGCTGAGCTAGTAAAAATATTATAAAATTATATTAGTTTTCAATTGAGGTTCCATCTACCTTTGTTTTCTAATTACATCGATCATTAAGGTTATAGTAACTTGAATGATTGTTTTTATTTTTCCTATTCTTATTCTCTTATTCATAAGTTTCATAAAGTCCCTACCTTGTTTTATGAAGTGCTTAGGTATTATATTCATGTTTTGATTGTCTTTTAAAGCATAATTGTACTAGGTATGCCTCCAAGGCCATCAACTCTAAAGAAGACTATGTTCATGCTCTGCCTATAACGTAGAGGTGAGTTCTATAATAAAAATAAAAATTTTTTGACAATGAGAATGTCCCTCTGTATACTTGATTGGAAGGATCAAATTTACCTGCAGTCTGCTGTGGCCTTTATCATAACTTTATTACTCTTTAGCACATGTATTTTCCTCTGTAAAATCAGAATGCTGATGTCACACCACCATGCATTGTGATGATTATATGCAATCATTATGTAAAGCACTTAGCCTGAGAGGTTTCCAATAAATATGACTCCTCTTTTATTACCTCATTTATGTAGTAGAATTGATTAAAACGACTTCTGGCTTCCTCCTACCTAGTGCAAATTGAGAGTAGAAATTACTTTGACTTAATGTGGAAGATTGGAATACTTTTTATGATATTCAGTGCTTCTCTCTGTGGACCTCCTTCTGCAGAGGAGGCTTATATATCTCTGCAGTTCTCCACTTAGGCACTGCCATGTGACTAGCATTAGCTAATGAAATGTGAGTGGAAATGATGAGTCATTTTCTAGCAGAGGTGCTTAGAGCCAGTGCATGATTCACAGTGTTCTCTTTTTCTCTTTGCTACCAAGAGAGACAATGCTTCGTAGAAGCCCCATAAAGAGGCGACTCCATCAGCCTCCATACCGGGGAGAACGCTGTCTGAATCTGGAGCTGGGATAAAGCTGGCCCACAGTGAACACAAGCCATGAATGAGAAAGAAATATTTGTTCGAAACCACAAAGATTCTGTGGTTATTTTATGTTGCATAACTAACCCACATAAAGAATTCAGTGAGAAATAAATAGTAAAGCATATTCCATTACAGTCCATTTGAAGTCCCACTATTCATCTTAAGCTTTCCTCAGCCATGGGCGTAGGTCATAGCGGTCCGTTTTGCCTCTCAAGCCTTGTTTGGCCTCCTGACTGGGCACCTTGCCAAACCTGCTCTAAGGCATTGTAAAGTGTTTGAGGGAATGTGACTCTTTTAAAATCCCCACAGAGAGGGTATGCACCAAACAGCTTCTCCAAACCTCACTGTAGAATGTTGACAGATGTATTTTACACTTCAATGTAAAACAAGCATCAGTGGGTCATACCACTGGACACTTTTGGAAGTCAATATAAACAGAAAATGAGAGAAGTATACCTAGCTTAGAGGCCTGCGAATTTCGGGGCAGGGCTATTGTTTCTAGAACCCAGTCCAGTCGTCCTGCTTGAGTATGACTCTGTCAACAATACCAGGTCCAGATGCCTTTTTAAGGAAGAAAATTTATTTATGGTTTTAGCATTTGCTGAATTGTCCCCTCAATGAGCCACTGTATTAAGAGCATTTAACCTAAGACGTTTGGGGTATGACCTTAGAACTCTTCTGAGAATGCATATAAAGTCTACATAGATTTTGAGCCTACATCTGTGTAAAAAGATACCCTGTTATATTTTAACTAGAAATATTATTTTGATGTAGAAAGGATCATTCAAAAATATTTATCAGACCAGGTATGGTGGCTCATGCCTGTAATGTCAGCACTGTGGAGGCTAAGGCAATAGGATCACATGAGCCAGGAGTTTGAAACCAGCATGGTCAACATAGAAAGACCCATTTCTACAAAAGAAAAATAAAATAAAAAAGTAACTGGGTGTGGTGGTGCACAACTGTAGTCCCAGGTGCTTGGGAGGCTGAGTTGGGAAAATTGCCTGAGGCCAGGAGTTTGAGACTGCAGTGAGTCATGATTATGCCGCTGTATTCCAGCCTGGGTAACAGAGTGAAACCTTGTCTCAAAAGAAAAGTATAAAAAAAAAATATATATATATATATATAAATGTATGTGTGTGTATATATGTACATACATGTGTGTATATGTATATATGAATGTATATATATATTTATTAGTCTGTTAAACTGAGTTGCTTTTCTTATTTTTAGAAAACGTGTCATAAAAATGTTCAAAATTTTATAGAATTCCATTCATCATTCACTACAAAAAATTAGAGCACTCTTTATCTTTTTTTTTTTCCTAAAGCAAGGGTTTCCTGTAAGCACTCACAGGTCCTAAATATTTCTCCATGTCATTAACAGGGGATGAACTTAAGGATACACAGGTAATGTTTACGTTAGAATGTTGTAAGGTGGTATATCTTATACTCATTTTGCAAAGACTGATGAATACTATCGCAACCTGGTGTATTTTTGAAGATTTCTCTTTCACTATTCATTCAGAAATATAGATTGGATTCTGACTGTCAGGTGCTATAAACATAGTATGTCACTATGAACATAGTGAAAGAATAGCTTATATTCTGGGCATATATACAGCCTTCATTATTTGTGATGTAATCTCTTGAAAGTTTTTCAATTTGGAAAGCCTGATTTAGGGTGGTGAAATAGCAAAGTGACAGTGAAACAAACATGTATTGAACATTAGGCAGGCCAGAAAAATGTCGTTGCATAAAGATGTTATTGATCTAATTAATTAAAGTCAGTTGTACTAGTTTACTGATATTGAAACCCCAGCAAACAAAATGTTCAAGCAGTAGGAATGTGAACAGTAGAAACAAGAACACATTTTTGGATATATTTTAAGAGGGAGATTCTCAAATAAAAGAGATATAAGCTGTTTGGTCTGCATTAGTCTCTGCCTTGGATTTGCTGAAAAATGGTGTTTTATGATATTGTCAATTCTCTCTTATAATGATCTATGTTTGTAAAAATGGCTGCTGTATTTGGCAAGTCTCAAATTTTCTTATAGATTATGAAAACAATCTATATGAAAAATCACATGTCAACAATTGCCTAATACTTTCTAGATCATGGTATTAAGAAGAACTTTGAGATGATATTTAGGCTTTTGCAGGAAAAAAGAGTCCTTATAAATAAGTGATATGCACTATGTTGAGATGTGTTGATGTATTAAGGAAGGCAACTATATCATAAATATCATGTATTTGCCATCCTTGTTTTATAACACTTTATAGTTATAATAAGTTAGAATTTGTCACTTTCTGATATTCTCTAAGTGAGATTATCAAGTGATTTCTTCTTTGATTCATTACTGTGACTTTATTAAATATTGCTAAAACCTCCTTTAATTTTTGAGACATTGGTGCACCTTCATCTTGGGTGAATTTCAAGCAGTGGTTAACTATGGAGGCATAGGAGAGTATATCAAGACCCAAGGATATGGTTGAAAGAAATCCTGAAGAACAAATACTATCTCTTGATAATGTTGCTCAATAATTATTATGAATGTGGGTTGGGATAATGGTGGGAGTTGGGGAAGGTTTAAATACAAGTAATTTTGAATTATACTGTAACATTGAAAGAAGTTTAGATTATACAAATTTATGTGAAAATTTACTCCTGAGTAATATATTGAAATATTACATTCATATCCCAACAATACCAACTTGCTTCATGAAGTCAATAAGGGTTAACAAAATCTTTAAGCTGATTTGTATCACATTAGGTCAATAAGGGTTAACAAAATCTTTAAGCTGATTTGTGTCACATTACTGTGGTAACTGTAGGAAGCAGTTCTCAGTGGAAAAATCCCAAATATTGCTAATTCTGTTAATATTTTATTTTCACAGCATTTTTTTTGCTACTTTATAATTTCCCACTTTCCTTGAAGGGAGGTTGAAGTATGCCAGACATAATTTATCTTATATTTCAGTTTTGAAATGCATATGCATATTTCTGTTTAATAAACTTTTTATAGAAGTTAATTTACAGCAAAATGTAGAAATCAAAAGTATACAGATTGATAAGTTTTCACCAAGTGAACCCATATATCCACCACACAGGCCAATAAATAATGTATTACCAGCACTCATGAGTCCTTTCCTCAGAGGTAACCAACTATCTGGTTTCAAATTTTTTAGATATCTCATTTTGAACTTCATGTAAAAAGAAACAAACAGTGTATGTCTGGCATCTTTTGAATAACATTATGTTTGTGAAATTCATCCATGCGATAGTGTTTAATACTTGTTTATTCTTTCACATTGCTCTGTAAATTTTCCTGGATGAGCATTTTAATTGATTTATCCATTTTACTGTTGATGAGCATTTGGGCTGATTCCATCTTTGGCTATTATCAATAATGATGTTATGAACATTCTTAAACATGTGTTTTAGTGCACACACCAAGGTATTCTATTCACTTTTAGAATATACCTAAAAGTGAAATTTGTATGTTATAGAGTGTACATATATTCAGTCTTAGTATAAACAGCTTGTAGTTCTCCAAAACGGTAGAGCCAATTTATACTTCCAAGAGAAATATATATGACTTCCAGTTGTTCCACATTCATACCAGTAAGGTCTATTGTCAATCTTTTAAACTTAGCTCTCTGATGTTGTATAATAGCATCCCATTTGCTATAGTATGAATATCTTTTCTAAAACCCATGTTGAAATTTAACAATATTGGGAGGTAGAGCCTTTAGGAGGTGATTAGCTTATGAATGGATTAATGTAGTTAACTCAGGAGTGAGTAAGTTATCACAGGAGTGAGTTCTGGATAAAAGAATGAGTTTGGTCCCCATTTGCTGTCTCTCAAGTGTACTTCCTCACTATGTGATCCCTTCCACCATGGGACTATCCTTGTCAGATGTCAGCACCATGCTTTTGGACTTTCCAGTCTCCAGAACCATGATCCAAATAAACTTCTGTTCTTTATAAATTATCTCATCAGTGGTACTCCATATAGCAGCAGAACACAGATTAAGAATACATTGTAGTTTTAACTTGCATTTCTCCAATGATTAATGAGAATGAGCACTCTTTCTTAATTATCCTCTTCTGTGAAGTGCATACTTATTAGTTTTAAATTAAATTGTTTGTATTTTTCTATTAATTTGTAGAATATTTTAAACATTTGTGTTAGTTCTTTGTCATTTATATGTTTGCATATTTTTCCCCCTGATTTGTGACTTGCTTTTCCATTCTCTTAATGGTGTATTTTGATTAAAAGAAGCTCTTAATTTTAATGTAGTTCAAGTTCTAGATCTCTTTTCTTATGGCTAAGGCTATTTGAATGCTTTTCAAGAAATCTTTGTTTATTCAAAGTAAAGCATTCTGTATTATTTTTCTTGATTCTTTATTTCTTATTGCCCTTTTATATTCAGATCTATTATTTGAAAGTGATTTTTGTTTATGGAATACAATAGAAATCAAGAATCATTTTCTTATATAGATATCTAACTTGATCAATACTATTTATTAAAAATACTGTTGTTTCTTCATTGCTCTGCAGTGAAATTTTTGTTATAAGTTATATGCTTATATTTGTGAATCTGTTTATGTACTCTTAATCTGTTCTAATGTTTTGATTATGTCTCTTTGCATCAATACTGTACTACCTTAATAACTACTTTAAGGCCTTAACATCTACTGGTACAAGTCATCCTGATATGTGTGACCATCATTAATTTCATGATTCTGGGGAAATTTTATAGAGACAGAACTTCATAAAATGCTATCTTCATCTTTACATTTTCATTCTGACACATTTTTGTCTTTCCTGTGGAAAAATAGATTTGAAGTCACAACCTATTTTATAAGGATACTAGGAGAAATGCTCATTTTTATAAACACCATGTAACTACTGCTACTACTACTACTACTACTACTACTACTACTACTACTAGTACTACTACTACTACTGTCATGATGAAACTAAGCTTTACGAACACTTTAAAGGAAAAATAATTCAAGGAATTTCCAAAGTTTCTAAATGTGTCAATATATTTTTTCATTCAAATAAGAACTAAAAATATCCACTGCATACTAGTCCACATGAGTTTTTTCATTCCTGCTTAATGTATAGCTTATGAAAGTACTGAAAATTCATAAATAGTATAAAGGATTTATTTGTCAGTTAATAGGTATACTATAACAGCATCTCAAGTTTGTGACCAAAATTTCAACTAGCTATTTTAGTTTGATAAAAATATTATACAGAAAAACATAGTTCATTATGTTCCTACTAGCTGTTTGAAAAAGTTCAGCCTTTGCTATGCATGGTTTCTCTGTATAACACTTGGTGGAATTGTAATGCTTTTACTGTCACCTCTAAATATCATTACACCTTAGAAAATCTGCAGAGTTATATAACACTGGGATAATCAAAAATCACACTCCTTTCATAGCACAGACTCTGAGTTTTGCTGATATAGAAAACACGGAATCCTAAGACCTTCAGCCATCTTACCTAAAGTTTATAGGAAGGCAGAACGATAAACCAATGGCTGAAAAGAAATTAAGAAAAATCTCTCCTGCAATACAAATGAGAGAGAATGGACAAAAATAAATCAGGCTCCCCTAGCTTCACTTATAGTCCTTTTAACCAACAATATTTTCTTTAGAGCCTGGCCTACTGCCATGAAGAAATTCAGAATTTGAATGCAAATTGATTGTTAAAAAAACAGAGATTTAATTGGGAAATGAGCAAGGTAATTAAGAAAGAATAAGAATATTTCTAATCTCTGAGATTTTCAGAGGAGTGAACTAAACCAGATTTTTAGATCATATGGTTGTACATCATATGGTGCTGCAATGAAAAAAAAATACGCAGCAGAAAAATTATTCTTTGTTTCAGGGATAAAATTGTTATGTTTTTCTTCATTGACATTTCTGTCACACTCAAGTTCCTGAAGCAAACACTCCTTTCTTCATTAACAATGAAAGGAGTTCACATCAGAGCTCAGCTACTTAAGAAATGCAACGGATATGACTTACACAGGTCAATTACAATTTCTAGTAATTAAAAACAAGAAAGAAAAATGTTCGTAGTCTCACATGAGACTGTAAAATTTGGTGATTTTTACGCATTTAAAAACTGAGACTTGGGGCTGAGTGCAAACAACACACAGGCCTGGCCGACACATCCAGAATTCCTGTGAATGCAATTGGAGAAGTCACATAAGCCTCATCCAGAAGCTGACACCTCACTCCCAGAGAATAAACTTACCTTCTACCTACATTTCACAAAACTCACCTGTTATGATTATGTCTGTGTTGCTCAATGTCTGGTCTTATTTCACACTAGAGAATCAAAAACTACTTGATGAATAATTATCTGCCTATTCATTTTTTAAATTCCATTTTCTAGCTTCCACTTTCACTTCCTAAGCCAGGATTTACTCTCATAGTCCTTTGCTAATTATGTAGGTTATCTGGTGCTCTAACAAGGTGGTAGTCAGTGGCAGTTCTGCTCCTAGTTTAGGTGAACTCTTAAAAAATACCCTGGAAGTACACAGAACTGCAGTAGCTCAACGTTTCAATCTTAAGAGTAGGAGCTTATGGGGAAATGTCATCAACTAATATTTCTATTTAGCGTTGACCTTCATTATTTTACTTTATTCTCTTGTGTCTGTGTGTGTATATGTTTGTATGTATGTATTTTATTGCTCATAAAGCAATCGATTTTTTCATCCAACCCCTGAACCCGGCACTGTGGTGCTGGCATGTGTACTGATTATGTTTGAAGCAGCTCAACATTTGCTCTGTCAATTGGACGGATTATCAAAATTTGCTAGAGAAATCACCCTGTGCTTGTTCTTATTCATTTGCAAGAAATGCTCTTACGTACTTTTGATTCCTTCCCGACCATGCTATTTTGGAAGATAAGTTTAACTTCTTGTGTACTACCTTTCTTTGATAATGCTGTTGTTTTGTAGCCTTCTGCCACTGGCTATTTGTGATTAGTGTTATTTTAGAAGAATCAATATACACTTCACCAAGGGGAATCAATTTTCCAGCGTGCATGTGATTGCCAGTTTCATATGATGATTTGACTGAACCAAAAAATGCCCAGATAGCTGGTAAAACATTATTTCTGGATGTGTCTGTGAGGGCGTTGCTGGAAGAGGTTAGCATTTGAATCAGTAGACTGAGTAAAGAAGATGCCCTCACCAGTGCAGATGGGTGTCATCCAATTCACTAAGGGACCGAAGAAAACAAAAAGGAGGAGGAAGGGTGAATTTTCTCTCTGTTCGACTGACACTTCCATCTTCTGTCCTCAAATATTGGCACTGCTGGCTCTCAGGCCTTTGGGTTTGGACTGGATATGTACTACAGGCTACCCTGCTCTTCTAGCTTACCGAAGACTGATAATGGGACTTCTCAGTCTCCATAATCATGTAAGCCAACCCCTCATAATTATCTATCTATCTATCTATCTATCTATCTATCTATCTATCTATTTTCTATCTATCTATCTATCTATCAATCAATTAATCACCTATCCATATCCTATTTGTTTTCTTTCTCTGGAGAACACTAATACAATGTATTTCACATGCTTATGTAAAACTTCCCACAAATAACTTCAACATTTTTTTTCTGTAGTGGGAAAAGTTGTGATTTAAGGAAATTAAATAAAAACATAAGATAGCAAAGGTTTAAGTGACTATTGTGTAGTAGAAACTGTCACATGTGATATACGATATACAGAACCAACTAAAGATGCATGTTTACATTTTTAATGTATATTTTATTATACTATTGAATAACTTAGATAACTGATACTGTGAAGGGAAATTTATTTGTCCAAAGTCACATATTCAGTACTTACATAGCACAGAATTCTCTGACAGAAATGTCAGCATTTGTACTATTACTTAATTACCATGTACAGCTGACATTTGAGTGCTCACTTACGTCAATCTCTGTGTCAAAAGCTTTTTTTTTCTTTTTCTTTCTTTCTTTCCTTTTTTTTTTTTTTTTGGTGGGGGACAGGGTCTAGGTCTGTCACCCAGGCTGGAGTGTAGTGTTGTGATCTCAGCTTATTGCAACCACCACCTCCCAGGCTTAAGCAATCCTCCCATCTTAGCCTCCTGAGTAGCTGGAACTATAGGTGCATGCCACCGCACCTGGCTAATTTTCGTATTTTTTTTTAATAGATGGGTTTTGTCATTTTGCCAAGGCTGGTCTTGAACTCCTAGACACAAGTAGTCCACCTGCTTCGGCCTCCCAAAGTGCTGGGATTATAGGCATGAGCCACCATGCTTGGCGCAAGAGCTTTATGTATACAATTTCATTCAATCCTCCAAGTAATGTGTGAGGGCTTAATATCCATTAAGTATACTAAATAACAACAATTTCACCTTTCAAGAGCTTGAGAGACTTGTGCAAAGTACCTTACTGGTAAGAAGCAGTGCAAGATTAAAATTCAGGTACACATAAGGCCATGGCCCAGGCTTGTCTGCGCTGCATTAGAAGACTCTAGAAGACACTGCATTGGTCAGCAGGAAATAAGGAATTTTCAGAATTGATTTGGTTCTCTTGATTAATTAATTGGGTCAGTGGTTCTCAACCCTGACTCAAGGAATCAGGAGATATGGGCTCCAGGCCAAGTCAATTAAATTAGAATCTCTGGGGAGAAGGGCTAGGTATAGTTTGAAAGGTCAGCAGGTGAATATAATAATGCACAGCCAGTCTGAGAATCATTGCTCTGGTTGTATCTAAGTCCTGCCTTGTTTTCCTCCTACTTGCCATCAACTGGTGAGTTCTGTCTGCAGGCCCAGGCCTGTTCTAGCTCCTCCTCCTTATGCAGTCATGGGCCTCCCTCAACTTTGATGTTCAATGAGCTGACATAGATACATTTACAGATAAGTTGCAAGTGATAGGAAATCTGGTCCTTACTGGATTGCACAAAATAGTGTTCACTGGCTCTTGAAAACTTTCTGGTACCAAATGTAGCTGATATCAGATTTCACTTCCACTAGAGTGGTACATTTCTGAGTTTACTATCAACACTCTAGTCCAGCGAAAGATGCTCTCCTGTAGCTGAAATGCAAGTCCTTCCTTGACTCTGATTGGCCTGACTAGCATTCTCCATCCATCCCTACAGCATCCACAAGGGATTCTCTGGGTGTGGCTTGGTTTATTCTGAGCCACTGATTCCATCTTTGCAACCTGAAAGTAGAATCAGTTGTAAGCTCAGCAGAGTTCAGGGTAGAAAGGAGTGGTTCTTCCTCAACAAAATTAGCATATAATTGTCTTAAGAAATAAAGAGAATCCCTTCAATCTGATGTTTAGTGTACATATTATATTCACCCGAGGACTGTAAAAAATATATTCAGTCCCCTCCTGAAGAGGCTCTGAATGAATCCACAGGTGTCCATTTAGCCTTGAGTGACATCATCTCCTTTCTGTTTCCCTCCCCATTATCTCTCTCCTTTCTAGAACGGACCCCAAACAATAAAATGCAACCTGAATACTTCATTCACTGCTCAGATTTTAGTACTCATGAAAAACAAGATAAAATAAAACCTACTGTACTGAATTATCTTTTGAAGATAATTTGCAACCAAGTCACTCTGACTCATCTAGTCAGCTTAGAACTTGATTTTACATTAAGAATTTGATTAATTCTTTTCAGGTTTTGGGGCCTCAAATTTCCTGTCTATAAAATAGTGAAATGAAGCTGTATGATTCTAAAGTTTCTTCCAGCTCCAAAGTTCTGTAAATTCTATCCTAATTTAATTTCAATTTAGTCTATTTTTTTTTCTAAAATAATTAAAACATATACTCATTGAGATTTAAGGGTCAGAGGGTAATTATATAGTTCTATTTTCCTGGGACTGTCCAGGTTTTCACCTTTGTTCCTAAGAAATTAGTAATCGTGCCATATATTATTCTCATAAACTTTCTGGTTTGGTTGATAAACTATATGGTCATTGTAGGGACTGTATTTTATGAGAAGACACGGCATCTCGATTCTACTACTAATAATTAATATGTGTCGAGCACTGACCATGTGTCAGACCATATTGTCAGTGCTTCAAATATTTTAATTCACTTAATCCTCATAACAACACTGTAAGTCAGGTAACCTTGTTAGCCCCATTTTATAGATGAGAGCAAGCTTCAGAGATATTAAAAATCTTGCCAAATATCACAGAATAAGTGCTAGAGCAGTATAGTCTTTTCCTCTCACACTTAATACATTTGCTAACTTAATTAGGTAATTAAAGTGAACAAAAATAACATGAATGGAATCACTAAATGAAAATATTGATCATGGGTTTGGAAATCAAATATAATATGGTTATCAATTATAACCCAAACTGTAAAGTAGAAGATGCCAATTATGAAAACCTAGTGTAGGCAAAATTCTGAAAAGAATAATGCAAAGAAATTTATGGTATCACACATGTGATATGTGTCTCAAGAAAACTATTTGTATCATTGTCCTTCCCACCCCAAATTATACAGTTTAATGACAAAATTAAATTCTAGTAATGTGTATATGACCTTTTGTATCAACATTTACCTAATAAAACATGTGATATGCATGTTTAAGAAAACTGTCATTTTTCTCCTTCTTTTTGACTTGTGTTCCAAGCTCCCTACTTTTTTTTTATTTCTTGCTTAAAGGAGTAGCTATAGAAGTCATTCAGTTACTATAAAGTTATTTTTCTTTTTCTATTTTAAGTTACTATTTTTTTTCTGCAGTTGTCCTCCAGTTAAACTACTAATGATTATTCAAATGTCTTGGACAACTGTTTTCTCAATTATTTGTTTATATGTATGTATTTATGTATTTACGTATTTATTTTTAGAGCAATGTGTGACAAACTTGTCTAATTATTGTCTAAGGATCCCCAATTTAGATCAGCTACTTTAACTTTCTCGGAGAGTAATTCCAGTAATTGCTGATTTTGACAATTATCACAGATGAAGCTAAAGATTAAGATAATATGAACAAGAATGTCTGAGAATAACTCTTTTGGACTACAAACAATTTTTGTTGCATTGAATAGAATACAAATTCTGAAAGAAACTTGGTTTAAAAGAATACTAGATAAAATTTTAAATTGAACAATCAAAAATTTATTTAAAATATTGTAAAATAAATGTATGTACTGGTAAATATGACCTGTGAATTCTATGAGTAGATTAATATTTTGGAAACTGAGTTCACTTAAAAAAAAAACTTGAAAATCAAGTACGCAGTAAACTTTGTGATTTTCCCATAATGCATGAGTTCTTTTTTGACTTGAATTTATTGGCATTAATCCTCATAAAAAAATATTGCCAGATATGTATTTTTTGCCCTAATGATTTGAATTAAAATGACTAGAGCTTTATTTATCTACTTTTCAGTTTTTCTAATATTAACTATGAAAATATATATTCATTTTAATTAAACTTGTTAGAAAACAAATGGAAGCATCTTTGTATATTTTAACGACACAAATTATTTTGTTATTGATGTAATTTTCTCAAACTGTAAATTTTGTTGCTTTTGCCACTAAGTCACAAGTCTGTCACATTTTTCCGTGATTGACAGAGAGCCCTTGAATTAGGCCAGCTGTTGGAATGCTGTGCAGTTACTGCAAAAGCTTTCTGGAGGCCTTGACTATCACATTTTCATCGAATGTGAATTTCTTTTTGTACGTGTACATATTGTACAGAGAACAGAAGAGCTCACAGCAGCCCCTAAAAGGCATCTGTTCTTTATAGTGAGATGAAGAAGCTGCAGAAGGTTTGTGGAAACTTGCTGAAGCTTGTTGTCACTTAGCAGGAAGTGTTTAGAAGTTTGCAAAGAACAGAATTACAATTTGTCAAACGTTGCAAACTTCCCAGTGAGCACACCATGTTTGATTTCACCATTGCTCTAAATAGTATTGCACTTTATGTACTTTCAAGATGACCAACTTTCCTTTTTGGTAAAATACTAAAATTTTCTACACAGGAATTCACAGTTACTCAGGTGAGACTCTTTCTTTTACTTTTAGTTTTTTTGGTGGAAAGGGGTGTGGAGACTATAGTGTAGAAGTCACAGTCATAGCAGTCTAGACACCTGCTTTGTTGATTGGGATAAAGGGAGTTTTCTTGTTTAATTATAAACTTTCTTCAGGTTTACAAAAAATTCTTAGAAAAAGCCAGGGAAGTGCAGGAACCAAGGTTTCGTAATGTGAATCTGTACCTAAAAGCCCCTAGTTTAAATCTCTTCACCACTACTCAGAATTTGTTCTTTGATTATTATATATACTGGACCAACTAGAATCAGCAAAGAATACATTGAATTCTAAAAGTTTTGACATTTTTGTTGTCAAATTCTCTTTCTCTCCCCTTACCCACATGTGATTTCTAAGTTCTTAATTTTTTTTAAATAATCTATTCAACCATGCATTTTTAATCTTCCAGGGGAAAAAAATTACTCTCTTCCCACCTCTCTCTGATTTGGTTGATTTGTTTTGGTCAAAAAAAGATCAAGTTGCTTTGGCTAAAGAAGGATTTATTAAGTGTATGGGGTTCACCCAAAATAAATTAGTACAATAAACCCTCAACCAAGTAACTTAGGACTGTGAAGTATAAGAAAATTGAGTCACAAGCACCTTTTTCCATTGGAAAAAAAATACTTTCAACCTTGTACATCAGAAGTATACACTGGACCCAGTATTAGCATGAAAAGGTTTTGGTGAAAATATGATTTTATTGTAAATAGATCCAGGTGCTGTGATGAATTGTTTAAACTCTGAGGTTTATTTACCCCCCTGGGGCTAAAAGTACAGGTACAGGGACTTTAATAGAAACATTTAGAGAGTCATCTGCTGACTAAATAAGCTTCTCAATGTGGAAAGATTTCCTTCATTTTTTTCTACTGGTACATGTTGACTCATTCAAGAGAACCTGAATGATCAAATAAATTCTGGGGGTTTTCTCCTTATCTTGAATGGTATAATTTCATATTCTAAATAACTGGGACTTTCTCCTGAAGTAGGGAAAAATTTTGTCTCCTGAAGTAGGGAAGACAATATTTTCTATTGTCTTCAGCTGTTTTCTGAAATATTGCCTCATGAATTAACACATTTTTGTATTAACTCTCCAATGTAGGTCCCTAAAAGTTAACACTATCAAGTTTGGTAAGAGATTCTTTTGTCTTTCAGGTATTGAGTTTGAGCAAATGGAATGGAATGTGCTGGAACTGGTCCTTGCAGCATCCTCCTGCCACCTTGGGTCTATTTGCATAGTGAAGGTGGCCTGAGATGGCGCTGGGCTCTTGAGAGACTTCAGGAACAAGTTGAGGTTTCTGCCTGTCATCTGAGTTTAGGTACCACGTATGAGAAAACCTCACACTGTTTCTAACATGAAATGTTAAAAATTGTTACATCTTTTTCAAAAGGGAGAACCCTTTGTGATTACTAAGAAGAATCAGTCAGGTGCAGTGGCTCACACCTGTAATCCTAGTACTTTGGGAGGCCAACGTGGGTGGATCACTTGAGGTCAGGAGTTCAAGACCAGCCTGGCTAACATGATGAAACCCCATCTCTACTAAAAGTACAAAAATTAACTGGGAGTGGTGGCAGGTGCCTATAATCCCAGCCACTAGGGAAGCTGAGGCACAAGAGTCTCTTGAATCCAGGAGTTGGAGATTGCAGTGAGCCAAGATCGTGCCACTGCACTCCAGTCTGGGTCACAGAGTGAGACTCTCAAAAAATAAAAACAAATTAAAAAAAAAAAACAAAAAGAATCTTAATTTTAAAAGTTGGTTGAAAATGTGAATCCTTTTTAGGTTAAAATGGGCCTTGCTCTTTTGTTTACTCAGGGCAAAGTGGAAAGGAGGAGACAATCACTGGTAGGTCTCTGGTATGCATGTTCTAGAGTGGGTACAAATGACCATTTGATGAGTTGTTTCTAGGAACTTTATACATACCTTGAGAACTGATGAAAAATCTCATTAATTCCTTAGGAACATTACCTCCCTTAATGAAAGGAAAACAGCCTATTGGCTCTCTAATAGTAATCAAGTGAAGTAAGGATAATTCTAGACTTTTATTTTTAATCACTATTTATAGGAAGCTGTCCTTTTTACCACTAAGGTGTAACCAGAAACTGTTACAAGCAATTTAATTGCAATGTGGATCCCCCTTTTCTATAAAGATTTCATTCTAACTTGGGATGATCTTCCTGATCAAGGAGTCTTTGTCAGATAATCCTGACATCTCAGTTACAGAGCAAGCAAAACTTTGCCTCAATGCTCTTAGGTCCTCTGGTTGGGCCTGAGAATTAAATTGGCATAAAATATATTAACAGGAGAAACATATACAGACTTTTTACATGTAGATGGGTGCTGCCATAGGACAATAAAGACCCTAAGAAGTGGTAAAACTCAAATGCTTATATAGCAGATTGAATAAAGTGTGACAATTGTGGAAAAGTAACTAAAATGTGTGGGGAGGCTAAAGGAAGATAAGAGCTATTTTAACAAGGTCTGTTTGTACAGATTTTTTTTTAGTCTCAACTCCTCATCTCCGGTGACGAGAATGTTTCTTCTCTTCTGGTACAGGGAGCGTATCTTTCACATGGGAGTTTTTGTCTCCTGTTTTTAGGAAGAAAAGAGGAGATTGGAATGCCCTTCTTGCATTTGCTGTTTTTCAAGGGCCTTTAGCTCAAAATAATCTTTACACCAAACTAGCATATTTCGGGGTGACATATTCTGCCACCCTTCACAGTCTGCGATGGTTAATTTTATGTGTCAGCTTGACTAAGGTAAGGGAAGTCCATGTAACTGGTAAAACATTATTTCTGGGTGTGTCTTTGAGGATGTTGCTGGAAAAGATTAGCATTTGAGTCAGTGGACTAAGTAAGAAAATCACTAACATGGGCAGGCATCGTCCTATCCATTGAGGGTCAGAGTAGAACAAAAAGGCAGAGAAAGAACGAATTCTCCTTTCTTTTGAACTGGGGCATCTATCTTCTCCTGACTTCAGATATCAGAGTTTCTGGTTCTCAAGTCTTTGGACTTGGCCCGAATTTCACTGCCTGCTTTCCTGGTTCTCCAGTTTGCAGAAGGCAGATCATGAGACTACTAACCCTCTATTAGTACATTAGTTCAGTCCCATAATATTGTGTGTGTGTGTGTGTGTGTGTGTGTGTGTGTGTTGGGAGCTATCTCCTGTTTTGTTTTGTTTTTCTCCTCTGAAGAACGCTAACATACAGCTTATTATACAAATAAACTGATGTTTAAAAACTTCTATGTTCATTTAAATGATTTCAAATTATGTATTAAACCTGTATGTTCAATAAATAACCTACCACACTTAAATTTTTACTCAATTTGAATTGTCTTCTTTTTTTGTGAGAAATTTCCCCAATATGAGTAAAAGCAATCAAGTTTGTCTACTGATCTTAAAGTTAGGTTCATATATAGAATCATTTTTTAAAAATAATAATTGGTGCCACATTGAAACACTGAATTCATTCCCTTCCTAACAAAACAAAACAAAACACAAAACAAAACGTTTGGGTGAGGGAGCTCTAGTTAAAGAGGTGTGGAGGGAAAGACATTGCTACTGAATACATTGTTTCTGTTCATCTTTATTTTTTTACTCCCTGAAGTGAATCTCTTCCTGGAAAAGGAACAAGAATTTTCTGAAGGGCAGTCTGAGGTTGTGTTGTGGAACTGAGGAGGGGAATATACCTCTCTCACAGTTTCTGCAAGATAAGCCTTGGATCCTGGATTTGAATAACGAGCCACAGTGGTTTCCTTCTGACTACTCTTTGGTCTCTCCAATGTCCACAATGCAGGGTTCTAAGGTTGATCCTTTATACTGGCCATCACTGGACAGAGTTAAAAATGGCCAGAAAGGTTTATGTGACAGTATCACAAAACATTGAAATACAGAAAATATAAACGTAATGTGATGAGTCACTTATATCCATTGGTGCTCTAGAAAAGTTTAATTATCAGCTTTCTGAAAAAAAGCATGCATGTATATGTATAACTTTATTATAGGATGTTCTGATATAAAATATGTGTAACATACAATTTACAAATAAGAACAAAATACATAGTACCCTGTATTGCACAATGAACATAACTAAGTTTTTGTTGATTGTGATTGAATTCTTATATGCAGCTAAACTAGCCTATGATGAATGAATGAAAGTCATTCTGACATGAATGTGTGTTGATATTTTTGTAAATTTGTTGAATTTTCATGCTGTAAGTGGTTCACAATGGGTGATTTCAACCTACCAAGTAGATGTAGAATGTAAAATAGGGGCCAGGCGAGGTGGCTCACACCTGTAATCCCAGCACTTTAGGAGGCCGAGGCAGGTGGATCATGAGGTCAAGAGATCAAGACCATCCTGGCCAACATGGTGAAACTCCGTCTCTACTAAAAATACAAAAAATTAGCTGGGCATGGTGGCAGGCGCCTGTAATCCCAGCTACTAAGGAGACTGAGGAAGGAGAATTGCTTGAACCTGGGAGGCGGAGATTGCAGTGAGCCGAGATCACACCATTGCACTCCAGCCTGGGCAAAAAGAGCGAAACTCTGTCTCAAAAAAAAAGAAAAAAAAAAAAAAAGAATGTAGAAGGAAAAATGGAAAAACCCATAATTGTGTCATTTGCACCATACAGATACAATAGACCTAAATAACCTCAAGATCCTAGATAACAGAAAAATGTAAAATAATTACAAAGTGATGGATTTTGAATCTGTATTACCATTTTTACGATGTAATTCATTTAATTATGTTTATAGTGTTTATTTTTTTATGATGGTTGTTTAGAAACTGGTTTGTAAAACTTTTCTAAATTTAACTATTGCTCTCATAAGCCTGTAGAAGCCAGTTCTAGCAGACCACTACTTCACCTTTTGAAAGCACTCACTCTCAATTTCAAACATTTCTTTTATGATAAGAATACTTGTATGGATGGATGGCCTTATATACTAGATAACTCTCTAGTTATATTAAAAGCAAACCCAGCCTTTAAACCTTGAAAAATTATGTACAGGCATAACTTATTGTATTGCACTTTGTAGATACTGAAGTTTCGTAGCAACCCTCTGTAGAGAGTTTGTAGTAACTCTGTGACTTCTATGTATTTCACTTAAAATAATGAAATTTCAGGGAACTTATTGGACTTCTGCCACAACTGAAATATCAAATATAAGATTAGATATTCTCCATTTCTAATTTCTTCACTCCACACTCAAAACACACTGAGTGTTTTCTCTTTTTTATTCCTCCCCATGATTGTTAAATAACAATAATTATGTATTCTCCAGATAGACAAAACTAATAGGATATGTATAGATAAATAGAGATGTAAACAAGGAGATGTATTATTAGAATTGACTTACATGATTATAGAGGCCAAGGAGTCCCATGATAAACTGTCCACAGGCTGGAGAACCAGGAAATCTGGTGGTATAATTCACTCTGAGTCTGAAGGCCTAAGAACAGAGTGGCCCACTTCTGTAAGTCCCTGGAGTCTAAAAGTTCAACAACCAGGAGTTCTGATGTGTGAGGGCAAGAGAAAATAGATCCTCCAGCTCAAGAACAGAGAAAATTTGTTCTATTTGCCCATTTGTTACTTCGGGCCCTCAACAGATTAGATGGTTAATATCCACATTGGTGAAGGTGACCTTCTATACTCCATCTACCTATTTAAATGCTAATATCTTCCAGAAGCATTCTCACAGACACACCAAGAAATGCAGCTGACCCTTGAACAACACTGGTTTGCACTGTGCAGGTACATTTATACATGGATTTTTTTCAACCAAATGTAGATCAGAAATAGTGTTTAACCCTTATATGTGGGTTCTGCAGCACTGACCATAGAACTTGAGTATATGCAGATTTTGGAATACATAGCAGGTCCTGGAACCAATCCCTCCTATACATCTAGGAACAACTGTAATGTTTCGTCAGTTATTTGAACATCTTTTCATTCAGTCAAGTCATCATGTAAAATTAACCATCACAAGCATCGTTTTTCTTCCCAATACAAAGTTCTTAGTTTTGCAAAATGTAATCATTAAAGTTGAGACTTGTTTTCACTCACTTCTCAAAAAACCAAAATGGGAAGTCACCTTAAATGAAATGCCAGGCTTCTTAAAACCCTGAAACACTACATATAGACATACCTTATTGTATTGCACTTTGCAGATATTGCATCTTTTACAAGTTGAAGGTTTCTACCAACCCTGTTGTAGAGCAAGTCTACTGGTGCCATTTTTATACTAGCATGTTCTCACTTTGTGTCTCTTGTCACATTTTAGTAATTCTTGCAGTATATCAAACATTCTTATTATTATCATTATATCTTCCATGGTGATCTTTTATGTTACTATTATAATTGTTTTAGGGCACCATCAACTGCATCCATATAAGATAGCGTATGTTATCAATAAATATGTGTCTTCTGACTGCTCCACCATCTGGCCATTCTCCCATCTCTCTTCCTCTTCTAGGGCCTCACTATTCCCCAAGACACAAAAATATTAAAATTAGGCCAATAATAATGGCCTCTAAGTGTTCAAGTGAAAGGATCCTTTTTATTTCTTGTCACCATATGAATAATTTATCAAAGTAAGCATAGAGGAATAGTGAACAATGACTTTTACTACACATTTTGATAAGAATTTAAATAAAACAAACCTTTTTGTGTCAAGTAAGTTTTGTCATTCAAACATCATAACTGATGAAATAATATTGGAATGGATCTTTTAGCTAAACATGATAATTCATTCTCATTGTTCTGTAGTGTTCCATTGCAGAAATAAACCACAATTGATCATATGTTTGTATTATTTCACCTTGTTTGGAGGCTGTAATGAATAGATCTGCTGTGAAGGATTTTGTACATGTCTTTGGTGTAGATATGTATATATTATCTGAGTATACAACTAGGAGATAGAATTGCTGGGTCATTGAGGATAATAATTACTGGACCATTAGATATACATATGTACATTTTTGGAAAACATCACCCATCGGTGGTTGTACCAGTTTTACTCCCAGCAGTCAACTTTGAGAAACAACTTTACCTTTTTAGAAGTTATCACAGGATCAAAGGGAATTATAACTACTAAACTGGAATTCTGGCACCAAAAACAGTTATCTATTGCCTCTGCCTTATCCCTTAATGCTTTCTTTTTTGGTATGGTTTATCTATCCAATTCCCTTTTGAGATATTAAAAGAAAACAAAATACCTTTGCTTTTGTTGTCCCAAATCCCATAGAGAGCCTGGAATCCTCATATCTGTGGTACAGTACGAATTAAGAAAGTTCTGGTTAGCATTGGGGTATGTTCTGATCCAAATTATGTTCAATAGAAAAATATGGAATTCCAAATTCTAGCATTTTTCCCTTATATATTTTTTTTACTAATATCTTGAGCCAGCCAATTTGCTGGAAAATTGTGTTTCAAAATCACACCTGTCTGTGATGTTCTAGATGTCTCCCAAAAATTACAACAAAAGGAACAAATTTGGACCAGGATCTTTTTCTTCCACATGTTTGCTATTTCCAGGAGTAAGAAAGCAGGGCCAACCTATCTGTTGTTGGTCTCTTGGAACAAGATGCTAATTAGCAATGTCATATAAAATTCCATTGTAGGAAAAAGAGTAAAAAAATCAGAGACTTAAAACTTTTCATTTGGAATACCTGCAGCACTTTTACAAGGTCTATACCATTTTGCTTAGCACTTTATGATAAACCAATTCGTTTTGTTGTCAAGAAACATCTTTATTTTCTCCAATATATTTCACTTAGTAGACATGTGTTAAGTTTGAATCTAAAGTTGCAAATTTATTGGAATATTTGAGATTACCTATTTAAACTTAAAAAATCTGTAAACAAAACGAAACATTTTTTCCCCATGTGAAAAAGTGAAGGCTTTAAAAACATCACACATTGGTCTACATTCGTTAGTCCTGTGTTGCATTTTATTACTCTATTTTTTCTTTTTAAATAATTGTCTAAGATTTTAAACCTTACTATTCTATATTTCCATCTTTTACCTGGACAACATGGGTGTACTTCCTTTAAAAACATAATTACCAATTACTCTGCCAACCATAGCTTTTGCTGTCTTGTGCTATAAGATGATTCAATATGTAAGCATTTGCTTTGGAGTTCTCGGGTCAACTACCTGCTATTAAAATGGCTCCATGTCAACCTATGGCTGTATAATTCACTTTAAAGTTAGTATATTAGGTTAGAGAAAGTTCCAAGTTATTGTCAAAAATGTTTCCGACTTTCAGGCAGACATATGCCATAATTTTTGAAAAGCACATTGAAAAGAAAATGAGGAGAAATGGTGCCTGGGCTTGAGTTATATCAACATAAACATTTTTTAAGCTACTCTGGCAGAGGCAATCTTGTCTGAAGTCAATGCAAACCATTATAAAGTTGGGCGAAACCTTTGCTCGGCCATGAATGAAACCAGCACATGGCGTTTATATCAGGAAAGCAAAGAGTTTCGAAGGAATTGAGAGCCAAGGCTGGGCAAGATTGCATGTTGGAAAATTCTGTAATTCATGGATCGTTTTCTTTTAAGCATATGCATGTTAACGTGTCTTTAAAACTTCAGAGAAAACTTCTACTTTTTGATGCAAGTTACATGAGGTGCAGACAAAGAGTCTTATGATTTGTACAGGCACAAGATGCACAACATTTTGAAAATCCCAAGATAGCTTATGCACTTTTTTTTTCTTCACAGTAGGAGTAGAACTTGAAGTTCTGAATCAGGAGTGTAAATGCATTGCAGTGTAACAAAAATTTGAGAAATAGTAAAGGAAGTACAGATTAATTACCTAGGATTCTATTATCACATCCCACTTGAGTTACCATTAACCGTAACACTGTGGGTTGTTTATTTAGGGTCTAGATACGTGCTGGTTTAGAAAATTGCAAGAGGTATAAACCATCTTGAAATGTTAGAAGGAACAATATAATGAGGTCCTATCTTTATTGAATTATTTTAAATCCAGAATCAAATGTATACAAACACAACAGAGCATTCAGTAGTAGTAGTATCTTCTATATTTCTGGAAGCAGAGCTCCACATAGACTAATTTGATCATTCATTTTTTTTCAACAAATATTGAGTATATGCCATCAAAATTCAATGCAACAATAGATGCATTTTGAGGTGGTCCTACCAAACAGGAGATATTAAGTGTCTGGGTTAATGTCATAGTTAAGTGATTTACTGACCCTCACAGGGCCACCGCTCATGACTCCTAACTCCTTATCATGCTCTCTTTCCGCTCTACCATGTGCCTTCATTTTTAGATTAGAACATGGAAGTTGTATTCTCTGTTGCTAGAAATTATGTTTTTTACTAGAATAAAACATGTCTTTTAAGGGGCACTAACTTAATCTTACTGTGGATTACTAAATCTGACCACTCTTCATTATAAATGCCTCTAGAAGAGTACTTTTGAAATTCTGTTTTTCAACACCACTAGTTAACAATGGTCCACCAGCATTATATGATGTCGACTTTGATAAATTGAAAGAAGACAAAAGGAAAAAATTTACAATGTGTAAGTATAGGTTTAGTGAAATTAGGTATGGTGTGGCTTATGTATTCCAGAATATATTTCAATGTTAAGTTTCATAGGAAAGAGAAAAATGTATAAATGTAAAGGTAAAATATATTTTAACTTCAAAACCATGCATGTCATTCATATCTTACTTAATAATACCATCTTATCTTTATTCTTTTATGTATAAATTTCAATTTTTAAAACCACCAAGCAAAACTGTTTCAACATATTTTTCTATTGACATGGTGTTCATCAAATAAAGTTGTCAAAACAGCACTTTTCAGTTTATTACAGTTCTTAGGCCTGGGCGAATGTAGCACTAGCCCTATATTTTAGAAGCCCCTACAGTTTATAAACGCACCCCACACACACACACACACAATTTATTAAGGAACACATGCACATCAGCTATTGGGGTCAAGCATCCAGTACTGAGACAGCACAACCCACATCTGCTCTCCTACTGAACACATTTTAGGAACCCAAAAATGCTTTTTTGCCTTAAAAATGTAAAAATTATCCAAATGACATGAAAGTTTGTAAGTGGTAGCTGACAGTCAAACATTCCTTCAGAATGTGGAAGGACATGAGTGAGGGTTACCTAGGGTAAGAAGAAAAAATAAAGTTCTTGCATGACAAATTATTGTCTCCCAGTTGAATCAAGCATTCTTTTTTTGTTTTTGCTTATCTTTGTATTTTCAGATCACAAATTGAATTACAGTTTCTGAAGGGACTATGAATTAGCAAATGTGGACAAATTTGCAATATTGGATAACTATTAAAAAGATAGGAGAATAGACAATACAACACTTAAGAGTTTTTAGATTTATTTTATGGGTTTTATTTATACTCTCGCCTCACACCCCACAAATGTTAGAGGCTTGCCTCCTTCCGTTTAGATTCTATTCTGCCAAAAAAAAAAAAAAAAAAAAAGCCAATTTTCAAATCATGCCAAATATCTAGAAGAAAACAAGAAATTTCAGTGAGAAATCTTAGTCTGTCATTCAGGACATTCCATAGCATAATCCTGAATATCCTTGCAGTTTTATTCCTAGAACTGACTCTGAGAGAAGGATTTGTCAGCACGGAATGTGCTAAGGAAAAGCACACAGAAGAATCCAGTAAGAGAGTCAGAGAGCAAGACAGAGAAGGGAAAGAATCAAAGCAAAAGCACAATATCAGGTTGTGAGAGTCTCAGTCTGATTCCAAGGGGGAGCTCTAGAGTGCAAATTATACTTTGCATTTGGTGCTACTGTCAGCAAGCGAGCATAACTCTCCTACTCTTGAGCCAGTCAGTCACTGGCGTGAGTGTGGGGTGGTGGGGATGTGTGTGTGTCGGGGGGAATCTCCTTCTCTTTCTTTACTGGCAAAGCAAATCCAATCACTCCAGGTCAGTTCTCCAAAGGGAAACCTGGAATTTGGGTAGTTCACCAATAGTGTACCCCACTCCTAGTACTTTCCCTTACTATTTTATGCCGTTGTGTGAAAGGATGAATCCTTTTTTCCTCTTAGAGTTTTGCCATACACGAGTATATCAAGTGCTCTGAGAAGGCCACTGTAAATAAAAATGTTTAACCCCAAAGTTACAGAAGCTAACATGTCTAGGAAGCATTTTGCCATGTATCTACCAGTATCCTTAGAACACATTTTGAGAATTACTTGTGTAGGATTTTATGATTTGTTTCTCTAGTGCACCATGGGTTGTCCTTCCTTTATGACTTAATGTGTGCTAGCCCTTTTGCCTAGCATCTAATTTTCTATTAGAAGGAATGCTGAAGGAAGTTGTTTCTAATTCTTTATAACGCATGTCACAAAACACGGAAGTTACTGTTGTTCTTTTTTTCTAGTGGTCTATGAATGCGTCACCTCCTTGCTTTTCTGTTCCCTAGTAACACCCACAAGTATTTAGGCTCCTAAGTACAGTGTTTAGAACTACTGCAAGGCACAGAGGAAGGTAACTAATAATTACACGGTAAGTTGAATCAATAAGACATTAGTTAAGATTTTATACCGGATTTTCTCCTAAATTTTTACCTGGATATCTGGGAAAGAAAATGTTGAGGTTTATACTGTTTCCCAAGCCAAGAAGAAATGTTGTCTAACACTGCTGAGATTCTTCAGTAGGTAATGTGCTAAACCAAAGTGGCAATCTAATTCAGAGGAAGTTATCAACATGGAATGTAGGACAATGGTGCTGAGGAGGTAAACGTGTAAACAGATTTCTCCCTAGGTTTGAGGATTATCTAGAGTACACATTGAGATAACAACGATTTAAATAAATGTTGAGTTGACGCTAAAAGAACACTACATATTTTTAAAGTCTGAAATGCTTTTATTTTCTAAAGGAAAAATATATAACTCGGTAACCAAAGTTCATAAAAAGCACTGCTTTTACATGCTGAATTCTATGACATATATAAGTACAATTTTCAGGGGGTAAAAACCAAATTGCTAAGGGGAAAGTTCTACCTTCTATTTTTATTCTCTTTATCGATGTGAACTTCATTAGGAGCTGAATGTTTCTAGGGAAGACTTTGTGTCACACAATGTGCAGGGATTTGCCTGAGAAATGAAAGAAGAAGTCAGTCATAGCCTGAGGAGACAGATACACCAAGGCCTGCCAGGGAGCATTGGCCTGACTGCAGTGGGTGGCTGCAGCCAGTGGGAACCGGCCACTCCTTAGTCAGGCCTACAGCTGTTGATTTCCTCCACCCCTCATCTGGGGGTCTCATCCACTCCCTTCCTTTCACTGTCACTTAAGTTTGTGACCCTCAAATCTAAATCTCCAACTCCAAACTCGCTCAACAGTACAAAACCAATATGTAATTACAATTGTCACAAGTTTTCTGCCTCAGGTCTCTCAAATTCAAGACATCTCAAACCAAACACATTAACTTCTCATACTATTCCTACATTAGCTCTTTGGCTTAATATTATTGCTACTGTGGTTGCCCATGCTGTAAATCCTTTTTTTTTTTTTTTTTTTTTAAATTTTCATTGCTGAGTCTTTTCCTCCAATCCCACATCCTATTAGTTAAACAAAGTTTCTTTACTTTCAAATTTTGTCTTTTTCTTTACTTAACACAATTCCTCTAGTGCAGAATATTGTAAAACTCATTTTTCCAGCCTCAATGTCTCTCCCCTCAAATCTATCCTTTTCAGTATCATCAAGGTTATTTTCTCAATACCTATATGGAATACGGAAGTAGCACCTTTTCTTAAAACAAACAGATGAGTATACAAGTAAACCCCCTTGTAGCTCCTCTCTGCGTCTAGAATAAAATAAAAGCTCCTCACTGTTGCTTAGTCAGTTTTTCTGGTTTCTCATCCACATTATCTCCCTATGTCATATTAGAAATCACTTGCATTTTCTAAGTATTTCCAAATATGTTGTGCAATTTCACACCTTCATATTTTTATTACTGCTTTAAATGACCTTCCACACTTACTATCTCCACCTGGGGAAGCCACATTTCTTTTAAAGACACAGTCAAAATCTTGTTTTTCATATGAAAACTTTCCTGATCATTCCATCGTCTTGGATCTCAAGATATTTTGCTTATATTCTTAAATAGCACTTGCTTTTTATTAAAGTAAGCTGTATGCACATCATGATCTTATTAACCTTTGTGTCACTAGAGTTTAGTAGGTGCTCAAGAAATTTTTGCCAAACTAAGTTATTGAAATTAAATCAGGAAGATTCTTATTTATAGAGAATATACTTGCAGAATTGTCTGAGTCTTACAACAGTTGAGTAAATGGTGAAGCTTATGTTTAGACTAAGGAAAAACTCAGACGATAGCTTGTATTTACCCAAGCCATAAGGTCTATTTCTGTGTTCCTATTGATGTCAATGAAACTCAGACTTTAGATCTGTCTCAGATAATTTCAATAAGCATTTATTTTTAGAAGTTACAGTTTATTGTGATTCCATCATCCATAAAATAAAATTAATAAATCTTGTCCTCTGTACTCCAAAGGCTCTTGTTAGAGTTCTTGTTTGAGATTTAATTTCTGCAGGAAAAGAAAAAAAAAAAAAAAGAAGTTTCTGTGTGTGCTTTGTTAAAATAGCCCTCATCTAAAATAGCTTGTATTTACATGCACAACTTTGCATATAATTCAGGGGGAAAAAACAAGCAAGTAGTCAATCAAACATATGAAAACAATAACAACCACAACTACTAAAAAATCCCCCCTGCCCAATTGCCCTTTTCTGAATCACACAAATATCAGATGGAAAAGAATTCAGATGTTCCTTAAATATCTTAGATACAGTTATATCCTTCTACAGTATGTAAGTCCTAATTGTGAGTACTGGATCTTTTGATGAAATAGCAGGGTCAAGCCTTTTGCCACATTTAAAAGACTGATGCAATTCTCTTCAGCAGGTTTTGACCACAATGTAAAATCTCCCCACAGTTTGACAATTGACATTCTTTAGCACAGAAGAAGCCATTACCATCTGTCATGTGACTGCTCTGAGGATAATGAGAATGCTTTGGACATGTGGGTTGGAAAGAAATGACTTTATTCCAAGTAAAATAAATCTAAATAATACAAATGCAGTGGGAGTGTTGCTAAATATTTCTGGAGACTCTTGAGGCGCTTTAGAAGAAAATGAATCATTTTAGTAATCATTTTTGCTTCTCTTTCTCCTAACTCTGACAATTTAAAAATATCATACAGGCAGAACCTGTGTTTTAAACTCTGCCTGTACTTCCAGGAGGGTGTCCGTAGGGCTTTGCCTGGAGGGAGGTCACCAGGAGTCAATGCAAATCAGGCCAGTTGCCTCAGGTTTCCTCCAGGACCCTTGCAGCACAGGCAGGTTTTAGAACAGCAACTCTGTAGAAAAAGGAACACTACTAATGTGTTGAAACAAAACAAAATAAGGTTGTTTATTCTGTTTAACAGGAGGACAAGAATTTTTTTTAGGTTTTTAACCGTCCTGCCCAGCAGAGGTGATCGCTGCACTAGCAGGCTGTGTTTGCTCAGGGCTCCTCAGGTAGCTGCAATGACTGGTGTTCAAGGGAGGATGAAGTCTCAACTCTGAAGTTCTGCCTTCTGTCAGACCTTTTAATGTAATCTTCCCATCCATTCTGTTTAATAACCTTTTGTCCAATAGACATAACTTAAGCATAAATATGTATCTGACTGCAATGAATTAGTTTCCTAACAGGTGAAGGAATCTTTGCCAAGATTCTGCAGAGATCTGGTCAATGTAGATAATGTGGTACATTAGAGCACAGGCTGGCAGTTCATTGCTGTATGAATAGATATAGATTTAGCATTTATGAGAGCCTTTGAATAGGAGGAAACGGAGCAATGAGTAGCAGACAGTCCTTCCTGGGTTTGATTTTAGTTAGCACTTTCACATCAGGTCAATGAATCTCTTGTCAGTACTAAAAAAAATGTGTACTCAAATATCAAAAGGTAATATGTCTTTCTTTACAAGTGAGTTTTTGCCTACAACATTATTAATCCTATATAAATAACTCAAAAATAATTAAAAGCCCATTTTCACCCTTTCTATTAATTTAGTATTTCCCTTAGTGGAGGAAAATGTTTGCTTTGTATTTCTCCTAGTAAAGTTAAATAGCCTGATTGAAAAATGGGCATGGAGAAGGTGGATAGGGAGAGATTTGTTAAAGCATACAAAATTACAGCTAGATAGAAAGAATAAGTTCTAGGGTTCTTTGGCACTGGATGACTATAGTTAACAATAATATACAGTTTCAAATAGCTAGAAAGAGGATATTAAATATTCCTAACACAAAGAAATAATACATGTTTCAGATGATGGATATGCACTAGATATGAATGAAAACATCACTATGTACCCCATAAATATGTACAACTATATGTCAATTAAAAATAAAATTTAAAAACATAAAAAAATGCACTGACATTGAGACTTGTGTTCTGGTCTAGTGTAGCCACCAGCTTCCTCTACTTTGGACAAGTCACTTGATCTGTCTAGTTTATAGTTTCATCCTCCGTACTTGAAGAGCTGGAGTCCTATGATTGGAACTCTGGGATTGTGAAGAGTTGGGGTCCCATGATTCCTTTTAACTCTTAGAATTTTATGAAAAACCATCAAGATAATGATGGTATCTTTTTCCATCTCACATTAATTATGCAAGATCTTCAGACCTGTTTAAATAATATTGTGGCTCATATTTATTAGAGATTCTTTTATGGTACTTGCTTTTAGTTAAGTTTTAAAAGTTATTTTTGTTAAGGTTCACTTGTGTTTTCTTGTTTGAATTTAATACCCGACTTGAATTTTCCCTGTCTGCTAAGTGATTGTTCACTTTCCTCGTTTCTCTGGGTCTTCTTTTCAAGGCCACAGCTTGAATATCAGTGACACAAATGTCTGAACAGCTCCTAGAGTAATTAAGGGCGGTACACTCTACAACTGTCTGAAATGCTTAGTCCTTTCTTCTGCCCATTCTGCTTTACTGTTTCCTCTTTTCATTTCCATACCTCTTTCTCTGCACTCTGATGCTCAAAGCCTTCTTGATTTCCAGAAGTGTTCAGAGCTCTGCTCAACAGCAAAGTTAATATTCCAGAGCAGAAGGATGCTGTCTCCTGCTCTAAAGATAATATATGAGAAGTGCTAGAGCCAGTGCTCAGCCCAGTACTTGTCACAGAACTGGCAGTCATCAAATGGAGCTCCTTTTCCCTAAGAGTAGACATTTCCTATTCTACTGCTTTAAATCTTGTTCACTGATTTTCCTAGATTTATAATAAGATTATAGGTTTAGTCAGCACTAACAAGTGGAGTGGGTGGATGAATCAGACATATCTGGGATCTCTACTTCTTACATGTCTCTCTTACCTTGTCCTGTCCCAGAGCAGCTGAAGTGGCCAGTTCTGTTTGGGCTCCAGCATATTTCACAAACACAATCTGACCACACCCACCTCCTGCCCGGGGGCTTCCTTGCTGATACTGAGATATAAGAGCCCAAAGGAGCTGCTGAGCATTTATGCAAGTACAATGCAGAAGTCCAGATGCAGGGAGAGGAGGAACAGAAGACTGGGAGCTAGAAATTTCCACTCTGAAGAACAAATCTATGACCAATGGAGGCTAGATCGAGTGGATAATTTTTTTCCCTTTCTTAGACCTAGAGATAATTACCACTTTGGTAGTGAACATATGGGATCTTTTTCACTCGATAAAGTGAGTTGCATTTGATACCAGCTCTGTAAAACATCCAATTATTAGTTCGTCTGTTCTTCTCTGGCTCACCCTCTCTCTCTCTCACTTGTGTTTGCCTGGGTTTGCACTCTAATAAAATATTCAGACTGAAGTTTTTGTTTCAGGCTCTTCTTTCTAGGGAAATAAGACTAAGATATTGGTCAATTTAGACAATATTCATGAACACATAGAATCATTTATGATCTGGTGACTTGTAACGAAATGGAATATATTTTGCACTATGAGATATTTAAGACAGTCAAGATTATGGAGGTCAGATGTATTAACTAGTTATCAGTTGCTGCTCTAGGCCCACCATACTTTTTTTAAATTTAATGCTCTATGGCACGGTAGAAATACATTAAGATAGAAAAAGTAGTACACATAAATTCACAAGGGTTTTCTCTTTTCAGTTTTGTAGATAAGAAAGAGTATTTCCCAAATGTGAAGGGCAAAAATATTGCTGAAACCAAATCTGCTTTTTATACTTATTTTTAAAGATATGCTCACATTAAAATGCTTCTTGCTATTTCTACAGGGATTAGTAGTAAGAAAGATTTTGGAAATGTTGCTTATGAAAAATGTTTCTAAGTTAATACTGGTAAAAACAATACAATCCTTTGTCTATACAACAGTTTGAATTTCACATTTGCCATCCTTATCTAAACAGATTTTTAGAGAAAACAATAGATATTCATGATTCAACAAATATTTGTTTTGTATCTGTTCTGTGCTATGAACTGTTTTACGTGCTGAAAATTCAGCAGTGAACAAGATAAGCCAGGTCCTTGCTTTCATGGAGCTTATGTTCTAGGAAAAGGAAATAGACAAAACAAAAGAGTACACAGATAAATGAACAAGATAATTTTTAAAGGTGACAGTTCCATGAAGACAATGGAAGAGAGGTGGTATGTAAGGATTGAGGGAATCTGTTTTAGAATAGGTAATCACGAGAGATCACTGTGGATGTGGTTTGGGCACTGAATAATTCCTAGATGCTGACTGTGCAAAGTCTGGGGTAAAGATTTCCAAATGATGAGCAAAACAAGTGCAAAGGCCCAACATGAGGAATGAGTTGGTACAGGAGAAGAAGGAACCTGCTGTGGTTTGAGGATAGTGCCAGGAGTTACTGTGCTAATAAATGAGATCAGAGAGGTTAGAAATGACCAGAACCTCATTTTAGGTCATATTAAGGAGTTTTGAGTTTATTCAAAATGTAATGGAAATCCACTGAAGGGCGAATAGCAAAGAGTTAGTTTCATAGTACTCTTGCAGAAGTTGGAATATCAAAATAAAAAATAAATCTGATGATCATTTTCTAAGATATCAAAATTAAGAAGTTTGACCAAGGAAGTGATATAATCTGATTTATGTTTTGATCACACTCTGCTAGGGACATTTTCCTACTTCAAGTAAAGAGTAGAAGACTTACCTGGATATAGGTCCCTTTACCCACCCTTCTTTATATCATTGTTGCTTAAATATTTCCTCTACTTACATTGAGAACCACATCAGACAATGTAATTTTTGCTTCAACTGTCTCAATATTATTTAGAAAACTCAGAAGAAGACAGATAGTTTGTTTTATGATCCATATTTTGGCTCTTTTCATAGTTATTTCTTCATTCTTAATGTTACAATTTCCTTCTTAATTCATTTCATTTATGTTTAAAGTACATTCTTTTAGAGTAGGTCTGTTGATGACAAATTGTCTTAGTTTTCCTTCATCTGAAGATGTCTTGATTTTATCTTTATTCCTAAGGAAGGAATGCTGGGTGTAAACTTCAGGATTGATTTTTTTATTTTTTTTCTGCATTTCAAAAACATTATGTCCCTTCTTTGTGGCTCCCTTAGTTTAGGATGATAAACCTACTGTCGTTCAAATAATGACTCCTCTGTAAGTAATGTGCCATTTCTTTCACTGTTTTCAAGGTTTTTTTTTCTCTTTTCTTTAGTTCTTTGAGGATGGTTTATGATATCATAATATCATATCTTGTCATATCATGATATCATATCTTGGCATGGATTTCTTTGGGTTTATCCTGTTTGTGGTTCACTCTTGGATATATAAGTTTATGTCTTTCACCAAATTTGAAAATTTTTAGCCATTATTTCATCAAATACTTTTTCAGTTACACACTCTTTATCGACTCCTCAATAATATGCAAGTTAGATCTTTTGTTATTGTCTCTCAGCTTCCTGATATTTATTTATTCCTCTTCAGTCTACTTTCTCTCTGTTTTTTGGATTCAGGAATTTCTATTATTCCATCTTTAAAGTTACTGATTCTTTCTTCTGTATATTTATTTCACTATTGAGTCAACCAGTGAGTTTTAACATTTTGATTACTGTATCTTTTAGTTTTAAACTTTTCACTTTTCCTCTCTTTGCATTTTCTATTTATTTGTTGAGATTTTGCTATGTTTTTCATTTGTTTTAGTTTGTATGCAACAATTAATTGAAGCATTTTTATGATAGCTGCTTTAAAAATCAGCTATCATAATTACAACATTTGTATTATCTTGGCATTGCCAACAGTTGATTGTTTTTTCTCATCCCAGTTGAGATTTCCTTTGTTTTAGGTTTAGTGAATGATTTGCAATTGTATCCTGGACATTTTGGGCATTATGTTTGTGAGGTTCTGAATGTTAGTGAATCTTCTTTAATTCACAGGAAATCACCATGCTCAGGTGTAACATGCAGGTTCAATTGGGAGTGGATAGTTAGCTCCCTGATTGAGATCTGCTGTCCCAATTCTGGCATAAACAAAGTATTAATTCTCATCACCTTACTCTGCCTCATTGTGGAGGGTGGGGGTGAAAACTTTGCCACCTGCTGGTCTCTACTGATACCTCCCTGGTGAAAGCAGAGCTTGCGCTGAGTCATTGCTTCCTGCTGAGGGTGAAGGTTCTGCTCCCTGTTGAGTCCTGCTGACACTGGCAGGGTTGGGGAGAAGTGAGGTGCCAACTAATAGTTTTACCACATTGCTGCTGGGTGGGGTGGGAGTTCAGCTCCCCACTGAGCCTACTAACATCAGAGAAGTGATGTGTGTTTTTAAAAGATCACTCTGGTTCTGTATTGAGTATGGATTGTCTTGAGACAAGCAATAATTCAGGAAAATACAGGGAAAGGTGACTGTCAGTCTAGGTTAGAGATACTATCCATGTAGATCCACTTTAAACTTCTAGGAAACTAAATGCAATAATTGTTATCATTTCAAGTAAGGCTCATGTCATGATGCCTTTTATGATGGAGAGCATCTGCATTTAGATGGAAATAATTATTCGGTTTGAAGTACATATAGTATAGAATTATTTTCTTCATTCCATGCAAGAATTAAGGGGTGTCACATTATTTTTCTGGGAAAAGACTGAAATCAGTGGATTAACATGTTCTGTGGCTCATTTGTGGTTATATCAGATTTCACTTAAGTAAAATTTACCAGGAGTAAATAAAAATATTATAAAAGATTATAAAATGACAGTTAAAAATTTGGGCTTTGGAATATGGCAGACCTGGATATAAGTCCCAACTTCCTGATTTATAGATATGTGACTTCAGAATAAGCACTTAACCTCTTTAAATCTCACATCCCACATCTGTTAAATGGGGTTGAAAATACTCATTTATCATAGACTGTTGTGAAGGTTAAGATATAGAGCAAAAGGCTGTGTTGTTATATTTCATTCTTGGAAGGCACTATAGAATGATTATTTTTCTTCTGAGGACATTTTTATGTCTCATGATTTAGATAATTTCCTCAAAGGCAAGAAATATTATTCAAATCAGTAGTGCTTTTGTGTAAGATGTCACCCTGCTGATATATGTGTATACAAACAAATAGAAGGCACCTAATGATTTTATATTGTGCTGTTTAAACTTGTAGAATTATAATTTTTGGAGAAATTAAATACATGTTTTTTCGTGTTTTTTTGTTTGTTTGTTTTTTGTTTTTACCAAGTTTCAGTGGGATTGATGCTCAAAGAATGGTGAATAGAACTAAAGGCAAACTTAACCAACTTAGACTAAGCCGGTCTTGTTTACACAAGACTCTCGGAGTCTATGTCTATTACTAGAATAATTCTAATTAGGCCTATGATTTCTAAAAGCCACAAAACCTTTCTGTGTCTCTTTTTTTTCTATCTCTGAGATGGCAGTGAGGACAGTTATTAGTTTTCTGTCTGCCACACTTGTCTAGTAAGCCAATGTCTTGGGTTCATTTGTGTGTTGATCCTTTGCTTGTCTATTGATGAATGGAGTTTAAAGAGGATGAATTTGATTCTCTTTCTCTTACTTGACTAAAAATAACAAATATTTAATAAATTCATACTGTAAGCAAGGCACTTTAGAAGCATCCTTTAAGATAGTGAGTTTTCACATAAGAGTCCCTGAGACAGACTTTTTGACAGTCTCTTCAAAATCTATTCCATCCCTCTTAATATTGTCCACATGTTCATCTTCCTCTAGGCAGCCATGAGCCCAGGAAAGGCTGGTTCTGCCCTCTTGTTGGTCAAGAAGAGGCTTTTAATTTGTTTAACCAATTTGATGCCTCCCCACTTCCTTTGCCAGTGGTTGCTTAGACATCAGCCTGTGAGACAATTTTAGTCATTAAATAGTCTGCTGCTAGGTTCCTGGGAAGGGCTTATTTATTCTAAAAAGGAGGAACAAAAAAATGAATGTCCTCTGCCTTCTTCTGGACATGTTTACATGTGAAACTCACAACTATTGCAACCATCTTGTAGACATGAGAGGAGAAGTTCCAAGAACGGCCAAGAGTCTTCTGATGGTGGAGCAGAGGTGAGCCACTCTCTGAACCAACCCAGCATCATACTTTGTCTAGGTTTCTTGTATTTTTTAAGTACATCTTCTTGTTGTGTAGGCCAGCTGAGTCAAGGTTTCCTGTTACTTCCAGCTAGAGGTAAACTGAGAAAGTCCCCATATTCAAAATGAACTAATAAACCACAGATGGAATGCAAGCAGGGTGAAAATAAAATTCCATAGTGCACTATATGAAAAGTAACACGAAGGGCAACTGAACTCAAGAAATACTTCAGGATTTTCTGCTAAAATGATATCTATTGCCTCTGTCTAAATTCAGTTTTTTCCCCTGATGCCTCATAGCACACTGTTTACACTTTACCTATGCCATTTACATTATCTCTTATAATATAGTTGCATATGATTATCTTAATTTTCTAACATGTAATCTTGAAGGCCTATATTTTTGCTGCTTATACAAGTGTGTACTGTTGTACAAGTAGGAAGTGAGGAAGCATTTTTTGAATGAATAAATAAATATTATACAGGATTATAGAACTTCAAAAGAAGGTGAGGCCAGACTGACTTACCCATGTGAAGAGAGCTTATTCTACTTTATAAATACAGTTGAGTTGAATGGGAAAGGCATTACAGAAGCATTTGAAATTGTGCCTTGAAAGATCAGTGAGGTTCAAATAAGTAAAAAGAAAAGCCTGGGGAGGGCGTTCTAGGGGAAAAATAAAGAGACAAAAGGGATATCTAAAGCAAAGTTGTAAAATTGTCTAGTTTTTATGAGAAGTAGAAGTAAAACTGGAAAAGTCGATCAGAGTCAAACTGGAAAGATCTCAAATGCCAGAATGAAGAGCTTGTCATTACCTTCTAAGAATTATAGAAGAACTAGAGATTGAAACAGAAGTATTAAGTTATACAAAAATGATGTTTTATAGAAACATTAATCTAAAATTCCTCCTTGCCTACCCTTTTCTATAAGAATCTAAGGGCCTCTTTACAAATTTCCTTTATGGCTTGGTACCTTCTAGTTGCATACATCAAACCATGCCGTGATGGGGCACAGTTTCTGAATATAGAGTGCTGTTGATGAATATACATGATCATTGAATACAATACAACAGAATTCAAGTAAGAATATTCTCTCCGACCCTTCTCCTCCCCTTTGCTTATTTCTTTCCTCCTTCAGATCTCTCCTCATTCCAGGCCACTTTTTACTGTTCTTACTGGTAAAACAGTGTAATATAGACCCTCTGCAGTATAAATAGAGCTAGCTTTGCCATCAGATACTTGTAGCTCAATATTGGGCATGGAGATATTTAATATCAATGGAATGCTAATGGAAGAAAGAGCAGAGCTTTCAGAAAACTAAAAAAGCAGCAATATCGTAGAAGATATGGGCAGTGAGAATTTTTAACCTTGCTACTAAGTTTAATAAGGAATTTTGGGGAAAAAAATCAGGACTCTGTGGAGAATGTATCAAATGTGGACTTTTGCACCGTGTAGGTCTTGTGGCATTGAGTGATATTAAAACATGTTAAGTGATGGCTGGTAGGCTAAGCAATGTAGTCTGGTTACAAGCCCAAGAATACCTAGGCATAGTCCCAAGAGAAGTTTGTAATCAAATGCAGCTTGCAGAGAGAGTTTCAAATCTTACATGATTTTCATAATGAATGTTTTGGATTATCACAATATGTTTTCCTATGCTCATTTTCATCTAGATGGAGGGGGGATTTCAAGAATCCATGCCTTATACTTTTTATTTCAGTTCCTTAAGGTACTCAGAATTTCCTTGCCAGAAGGATCCATGTAAAAATTAGAATCCATCTTGAAATTCAACTAAAGACTGCATCCCTAAGTTGTTTCAAAAAATTGAGAGCTGAACATATTGTAATCCTCAGAGCTGTCCCTAGACAGACAATATTGCAGAAGTTTTTGCCCATGTGTCTTTGTTTTGCAAATGAATATGCAACATTACATTAGAGCAACAAAAAAATTAATCTTGGAATCGAAGAATCTAACAAATGTTGAATTGAAAAACAAGTTAGTTAACCTTACAGAAAAAGAAAAGAAACATTTAGTAATTTATTAATGCCTCAAATTTTATAGTGATTTTTCCATTGACAGTCAAGGGAAAGGGGAAGGAACTAGAGACTGTGTATAGAATTAAATGCTGTTTTAAATGAATGTCTACTGTTGTTCCTGTAAATACTATATAATAAAGCTAAATTATTCAGATATTACTGAGAAATGTATTCTTATGAAAAGCACCAGGCACATAGCCAATCTCATTTCAAAACAAGGCAAAAAATAAAATAAAATTGTACCATTTACAGAAACCATGGCTTAGAACACCTCTCATGACCAGAATTGTTACAATTCTAGTATAAAATCTGGTGGAATTATTCTTTAAAATCTCATGGAAATATTACTATGAAAATACCTTCTAGTTTCATGTGGTATTGTGGATAATCTGGAAAACTTTTGGTGAATCTATTTTTGTCTCTTTAAACTATACTTATAACAGCATTTAGTTTTCTTCCTAATCATCTAAAATACATAGTCTATCCTTGGTTTAAATGCTAAAAACACGACTGAATTTTCTACGAAGTTTAAGAATAACAGTGTTTGAAAAGAGACTTAAAAATCAAGGTAAAACTTTTTTTTTTTTTTTTTTTTTTTTTTTTTGAGACGGAGTCTCGCTGTGTCACCCAGGCTGGAGTGCTGGAGTGCAGTGGCGAGATCTTGGCTCACTGCAAGCTCCGCCTCCCGGGTTCACGCCATTCTCCTACCTCAGCCTCCCGAGTAGCTGAACTACAGGCGCCCGCCACCACACCCGGCTCATTTTTTGTTTTGTATTTTTAGTAGAGACGGGGTTTCACCGTGTTAGCCAGGATGGTCTCGGTCTCCTGACCTCGTGATCCGCCCGCCTCAGCCTCCTAAAGTGCTGGGGTTACAGGCGTGAGCCCCCGTGCCCGGCCAAGGTAAAACATTTTTTTTACTTAATCATTTAGTTTAAAATGTTCCCACTAACTGTTTCTATTTGGATGGCATTACTGAGAAAGAGATCTATTAATAAATAGTTCTTTCTATGAAATATCTAAATGGAACACGGTTGATAAACTACTAGCTTTGCCTTCATAGCCTTGGAAAAGAAAACCTTTTGCATTCTGCCTTGTGATACCTGCTTGATGGTAGAAATGGTTGGACTAAGAAATTACCCTCATCATTTTCCACACTCCATAAATGAGGTCAAATGGCTCTAAGGTTTGTCTCTTGCCACTTCTCTTTATTGCCTTTTCGCTGATTTAATTTCTCTCATTGCCAGCCTCCTTTAGTATTACTACTTCTGATTATGACATTTCAGACAATGAAGTGTGCTACTGAAATTTATTCTCTTGTTTAATAGATGTTTCCTCTATAATTCATTCAACTTTCTAAAGTGATTTGACCATAACCCATTACAAATGAGAAAACTGGCATATAGAGAGGTTCAGTGTTTTAGTCCTATATCTTTAGTGACCAAGATATAACTAGAATTTACTTCTCTTACTTTTTTTTCTTTTCCTTTTTTCTTTTTTAAGACAGGGGATCTTGCTCTATTCCTGAGGCTGGAGTCCAGTGGTACAATCTCGACTGACTGCAGCTTTCGTCTCCCAAGCTCGAGTGATCTTTCCATCTTAGCCTCCCGCTGGGATTACAGGTATGTGCCACCATGCTCAGCTAATTTTTAAAATATTTTTGTAGACATGGGGTCTCACTATATTGCCCAGGCTAATTGTCTCACTTTCTAACATGGCTCGCTTCCCATGGCACTGCTCAGCCTTCAATCAAATGAAGTAAATGGATTTTGCTGGAAACACAGTTCTTGTGAGAGGATGTAATACATTCAGCTCTGTATGCTGACCAGCATGTTCCCTCTTCACTCTTTTCCTGTCATTCCCACTACTCTGTGAGGCAAAACAGCATTTACTGTGGCACTGAAGACATATCCTGAGGACTCAAGTTTGAGGCTGTTTCTCCCAGGCCTGAAAAAAACCTATCACCAGCCTAGGCATTGTAGAGATCCTTTCAACTTTTAACAATAATTTTCTTCTGAGTAATCAAATTCTAAGTTAAAGTTGGTAGATAATTTTAAAGAGCAGAGAGCTGGCAAGTTATATTATTTTAAATATTTGTATATCTGATATACATATAGATAGGCTCAAGAACTTCCTGTCCCAAATCATGTATATTATTAGTGCTTATTATAGATTTAATACAAATGTGTTTAGTAAAACATTTTTGGTGTTTATCTAAATTTGGAATATTAAACAGCTTAAGAATATTTTCATTTTCATTAATTTTATTGGTTATTATGGAAATAAATCTTTCAGCTGAACAAACATAAGATATGTTTTTTAATTCCTATTATAAACATTACTTCAAAGTTTAAAAATCTCTCATGTAATACCTATTAGCTTTTTGGGATTTCCTGAGGTGTACTTGTAAGTCTATTCATACCTACTGTGCCTATGACTCAAAGAGAAGTCAAATAAGGAAGAAGTTCCAAAAATAAGTAAGTGTTAGTGGAGGATAACACATACCATCCTAACTTTGTTTCTTCTGCATAATTTTCTGACTTTTGGTATTTTTTCATTTTTTAAAATTTTTGGTAACCTAGTTTGTTCAGTTTTGAATCACGTATACATACATGGTTCTTTGTATGCTTGTGAATGATTTTTAATTCTGTAGCTCTTAGATTTAAACATGTTTTTCTTTTAAAAGATAAGGTTCATCCCCAGTTTTTATTTATTAGGTATAATATCTAGTAATTTTATTTACAAAACTTTTACTTCAAAATGTTTATTAAGCTAATTATTAATTTTGCGGAATTTAAGCTTTCTTATATGTGAGAACTTACTCTTATATAAAGAATAGAAGATCATCTGAAACCAATTATCTATAGTGCTTATAATGACCACTCCTTCGTTTGCTGCTATTTTTCTGTCTTAGCTGGCTAACATGCTAGAGATCTGTGGCAAATTGCCTTTACGAATAAAATTGTGGCTTCATCTTTCTATCTATCACCTGTCTCATGAAGAGCCTGCAAATGTTAGATATTAACTGAGTCATTAAAATTAGTCTATTGCTAATGGGGTTTTCATCTTTGTAACTTTAATCTAAATACCTACAAAACACTTTGGAAAAAGTACAAATCTCATTTGGTCTGAAAATACGCTGTAGGCCAAAATTTTCTACTTTCTTTATCTGAGAAACTATTTCGGGGCTAGAAAATGATTTCTCTTTAAATTCTTTATCTATATATCTTTGAATTTCCTGCATAGTCTACCTATCTCATTAGCTCAAAATTCTCAACAGCTGGTCTTTTACATTAACTTGTAATTACTTTATCCCCTTGTCATGGTCCTTGTTCAGAGTGGAAATAACTTTTGCTCCAAATAGGACTTCCATGATCATAGATTGAGAAAGTTAGATGTTGCAATAGCCATAGAGGTTACTTTCCATTGCATAAATGAAATAGAAAGTTTCATCAAATATTACAGCAGATTATAATTTCCTTTAATTATTAAAAGCTTATTTATTGTGGCACTATTCACAATAGCAAAGACTTGGAATCAACCCAAATGTCCATCAGTGACAGACTGGATTAAGAAAATGTGGCACATATACACCATGGAATACTATGCAGCCATAAAAAAGGATGAGTTTGTGTCCTTTGTAGGGACATGGATGCAGCTGGAAACCATCATTCTTAGCAAACTATCACAAGAACAGAAAACCAAACACCGCATGTTCTCACTCATAGGTGGGAACTGAACAATGAGATCACTTGGACTCGGGAAGGGGAACAGCACACACTGGGGCCTATCATGGGGAGGGGGGAGGGGGGAGGGATTGCATTGGGAGTTATACCAGATGTAAATGACGAGTTGATGGGTGCTGATGAGTTGATGGGTGCAGCACAGCAACATGGCACAAGTATACACATGTAACAAACCTGCACGTTGTGCACATGTACCCTAGAACTTAAAGTATAATAATAATAATAAAAAAGCTTATTTTTATTGATTTATTAATTTTTTCCACTGAATTTTCAAATTTATCAGTGTAGTTACTTACATTCTTGTTATCTTTTTCTTTTCTCTTCAATTGTACAATGGAGTTTAAATATCAGAAGCCATATGTTTTCCATCTTAAAATGCAATTAGGAAATGAGAAACCCAAAGGATGTAATTATTCTGTAAATATTGGTAGATGACCAAATATTATAATGTTAATTTCTGACATTAAATACAGGAAGTGTGGCAAAAGAATCAGAAAAAAAGAAAAACAGAGGAAAAAGAAGAACATTTTAAAAAGAAAGAAGAAATATTGTAACCATAAAACAAGAACAGGGTACTATAAAAATGGATATAAAGAAAGCAAAAAAAAAAATAAAGCAGCTAGAAATTTAAAATTTAATGAGAGAAAAAATATGGGAAGAGATAGTTGGAAGAAGTTGAGAAAATCTTCCAGAAAATGGAGCAAAAATGTCAACAACATTGAAAACAGGAGAAAAAATGAGAAATTTAGGGGACCAGTCTAGTAGGTCCAATACCTGAAAAATAGAAATTGTATAAAAAATAGAAAAAATGAGAAGTAAAACATTAATTATTTTCTTGGAATAAAACAATATTTTTTTCAGATTGAAATGATTCCTAAGGTTTTATATAAATGTTTAACTCACCATACACCAAAACATATCATCACAAAATTTCATAATCAAGGATTCAAAGGGAAAAATAGTATCCATAATTTCAGGGAGAAGAAAGAAACAAAAGAAAGCAGATCTACTAAAAGTAATTAGAATAACTCTGGACTTTTTAAGGTAACATTGAAAGCTAAAAGTCAATGAAGAACTATCTTCAAAAATTTTCTAAAGAAAAAGAATGTCCAATTAGAAGTCTGCTTAGCCAGTATCAATCACTGGAGACTCAAGACTATTTTCAATCATTCACGTTCTCAAATAACACATTTCTTTACCTAATAAGATGTTGGAGAATGTGTTCCATCAACCAAATGAATAAAACAAGAATAGTTAACACATGAGATTTGGGGAGCAGGAGCTGCAACACAGAAAAGCAATAAAAGGAAGAATCCAGACTAAGAGCTGTGCACTACTTGTACAAGGAAATTACCTCTGAAGGGTGAATCTAGAGGCTCCTGGAAAAAATCCTCTTTGAGCAGATGAAACTGATAGAATGCCTGACACATCTAAATATCTAAAGAGGAGATTTAGTAATTGATGAAGAGTTTGGAGCTGAATTAGTAATGAGTGTAAAAAGAACCAAGCAAATGAATAAAATAAGATATATGCAATAACTAGGGAAAACAATGGGAAGGGAAAACTAATTGTATTACCCATTCTCATACTGATATAAAGAATACTACCTGAGACTGGGTAATTATAATGGAAATAGGTTTAATTGACTCACAGTCCTGCAGGCTTAACACGAAGCATGGTTAGGAGGCCTCAGGAAACTTACAATCAAGGCAGAAGGTGAACGGGAAGCAGACACCTTGCTCACAAGGTGGCAGGAGGCAGTGTGTGAGAATGAGGAAGTACCACACTTTAAAACCATCAGCTCTCATGAGAACTCACTTACTATCATGAGAACTGCATGGGGAAACTGCCACCATGATCCAATCGCCTCCCACAGGGTTCCTTTCTCCACATGTGGGAAGTGTGGGGATTAAAATTTGAGATGAGATTTGGGTGGGGACACAGAGACAACCATATCACTGATCACAGTCTATTACACAGCTCAGCTTAAAGAAAAAATTTATTGTTGTGATAATATATACTCCGAATATTAATCTAAAGAAGTTACAATATAATTCCCATGGAATATGGTGGAATTGTTCTAAATATTAGGGGGTGGGAGGTTGAAAGGAGAGAATGCTAAATGCTTGTGATCTGCAGTGGAAGTGTATAAACAATACTTAAAACTGAGAATTCAAACTCAAGAAGAAGCAAAAACATTATGTTCTTTAGAAATATGGTAAGTTATGCCAAAATAATCAGGCAAAAAGTATAAATAAAAGAATGTGATTAGAAACATGGTGATATATACCAACATAATTGGCTAAGAGAGATAAAACTTGTTGCTATGGAGGGGGAATATGTAAAAGTAGAGGTAGGGATTTACTAATATTCATAATAAAATTTCTGGACCAGGTGCAGTGACTCATACCTGTAATCCCAGCACTTTGGGAGGCCAAGGCAGCTGGATCACTTGAGGTCAGGAGTTCAAGACCAGCCTGGCCAACATGGTGAAACCCCATCTCTACTAAATACAAAAAATTAGCCTGGTGTGGTGGCACATGCCTGTAATCCCAGCTACTTGGGAGGCTGAGGCAGGATAATTGCTTGAACCTGGGAGTCAGAGGTTGTAGTGAGCCAAGACTGTGCCATTGCACTCCAGCCTGGACAATAAGAACGAAACTCTGACTCAAAAAAAAAAAAAAAATTCTGAGACTATTTGGTTCTTTTTTGAATTTAAAATTTTATATAATTAAAATTAAGGAAAAATAGAAATATGGAAACTAATCAATACAAAAATCCCAACAAACCACATAAAATGCAATATTTTAAACATTTTTAATTATACTAGAGATAGTGTCACACTATGTTGTCAAGGATGGTCTTGAACTTCTAGCCTTTTAAGAACCTTCCAACTTGGCCTCCCAAGTGCTGGGGTTACAGGCATGAGCTATCAAACCCAGTCTGGAAGATATTTTTAAAGCTCATGGTTAAAGCAAGGAAAGATAATTAGATACAAGTGGATCGCTCAGCCAGTTGAAAAAATTAGCGTAGTGCTTATCTGTTTATTTAAAAGGCTTTGTTTTGAAGTCACCTAGAGCATATTTGAATGTGGATAATAGATTATATTCTTTTAATGTTTTTTTTTCTTATTTACTACCAATAGGTACTATATAAGATAAACATGTATATAAGATAAACATGTCTTCTTGTAGACCACCGTGAATTTTGGGGGGAACAAATCGGGGTATAAATGAACAGTACTGACATAAGACCTATTAAGAATTCGGCCGGGCGCGGTGGCTCAAGCCTGTAATCCCAGCACTTTCAGAGTCCGAGACGGGCAGATCACGAGGTCAGGAGATCCAGACCATCCTGGCTAACACGGTGAAACCCCGTCTCTACTAAAAAATACAAAAAACTAGCCGGTCGAGGTGGCGGGCGCCTGTAGTCCCAGCTACTCGGGAGGCTGAGGCAGGAGAATGGCGTGAACCCGTGAACCCAGGAGGCAGAGTTTACAGTGAGCCAAGATCGCGCCACTGCACTCCAACCTGGGCGACAGAAGGAGACTCCGTCTCAAAAAAAAAAAAAAAAAAAAAAAAAAAAAATCAAAACTTACAAATATAAAACAAATGGAGGGAAATGAGATGTCTAGTACCAACAATTATAATAGGGATTTAGAAAATGAAAAAATAATTATTAGATCCAATAGCATATGATCTAAAATTGTTTAATTAATGCTTCAAATGACCATGATGTGGTAACTTTTGTGCTCTGAGTTATATCGGGCACAAAATATAACATGCTCTTTTTTTATGAAGGCAATTGAATTTATGTATAAGCGAATTTATTTCATTTAATAATTATAAAATACAGGACAAAACCCAAAATTGTAGAATAAATGAAAATGACAAGCAGAAAGAATACTTTGTGCAGTTTGTAAAGAAAGTGAATATTTTTGGAAGAGCTATATTTGAGATGGGACTTAAGGAGGGGAGGGATTTCTGGATGAAGAGGAGGCAGAGGAATTTACCAATGAGGTGGGAAACAAAGGTGAAACTCATCAAACTGGAGTGAAAGGCACACATTGGCAAGTCATGGAAAGTGATACAGTTGGGAAAAATGATACAGGTGGGACCAGATTACTAAGGACTACAGGTTTTACTATACTAGATACCAGAAGTTATTTTAGGTTCTGTAAATGCACAATTAATAAGATTTTTAAAAAGTTAGCTTGGCAAATAGGTATAAAGAAAACAGAGAGGAGAGAGTCTGGTGGCAATAAGATGAGGTAGAGGTTGTATGTATGAATTGTTGCAAGTCTTCATTAGAGCGGAACTGCAGAGATAAGTGTAATGAAACATTGAGAATTTGTAATACCATTTACATTTTATATTTATGAAGTTGGGTCAGAGAGAAAGGATTATATCATTAACTAAAATGGGTAACTTCACATGGAGAATTTAATGAAAGGCGTTTGTAAAGAAATTATAACTCATCTAGCCAGTTAATATCAACATATTTAGAAGACTGCTTCTCACCCTCTGTTTCTCTGGAGTGCTAAAGATATCTGATTGATCACTTTTTAAAAACATATTTAATGGGAACGACTGTATAGATAGCGGCTGGGAAGTTATACTAGGTTTTCTGCGTGAAGAGGAACATCTACAGAAAGATAAAGCTGGGGAACTGCCCTACCTATCCAGAAAAATCATATCCAGTCTCAAGCAAACGGTTGCTGAAAGTATAGTCATCGTAGCATTTAACTCTAGTTGTGCAGATAATAATGTTAGGTTGTATATCTATTTAGCTGGCATAGATATGGCCAATTTTTCCATTGTTAGGGGTTTGCAAATAAATTATATCTTTGTTTTGTCTTGTTTCATCTCCATGGATTTGTGATTGCAATGATACCTATACAATTAAATGCAACCAAGTGCTTTGTGTACATATAGTTGATTCCTTTTGTTTAAAAATGTTAAGACTCTGCGATCCTTGTGATAAGCCAGACCCAGAGGTTAATTAGGTCGAAAGTAATTTGATCACATTACTGCAGTTGAAGTTGGTGGCAAGCATGTGGCCACAATTCTGTTTAAGATTTAAAATATTTGTATTGCAACCAAGAAGCCTAAACCCTGGTCATATCGTGCTACGTGTACTGGAAGAAGAAAGAGGAAGAGTGAAGGTGATGTCGGGTAATGGGGAGGGTGAAGAAAGAGGGAGGAAAAGGCATCTCCCACCCAGCCTCTACGGTGTCTTATAAACTGCAAGGATAGGGAGCTTTTTTTGTTTTAGAGGTACAAATTTTTAACTTACAACATTGTGTTTCTTTTTATTTGGACAGTTTGTCTAAATTTGGTTTATTCAGTATAGCCCCAGACTATTTTGTCTCTTTGAACTAGATGAAATAATTATAGCTTCCCCCCGCCCCGAACAATAACAAATCGAGCAAACCTGAAAGACTTGTGTTTTTCTATTTATTTCTTTTGTGTATTTCTAAAAAGTATGAAACCAACTGCTGCTTTCTTCTAGTGGTATCACATATTCATATGATTCATATCAAAAGAGTTACCGAAGTTTGACTTGTCTTCTACTTCACATTCAAGTTTGATGAGAAATATTGCTGAAGACCATTAATCAGGGATACATGCTGCTGTGTGGTGAATATGGAAATTTGTAACACTGTTTATTATGGCCCATGACGGGATGGAGTGTGCTTCCTTTTTGGTGTGTACAGTGCACACCCTACCAAGGAACTGCTTCTCAGCTGGGAATTTTAGTGTGCCTAACTCTGACATGCCCTTTAGTACCAGGTCTGAGCAAACTACCTTGAGGAAGATTAAGTCCATGTCTGCTTGTGATACAGACATGGAGAAACTCATTTTTCATAACTATAAGCATCCATCCAGAGGAGTCAGAATAAGAAAAGACAACACGGAGCTATCACTATGGAATGAGTGCATTGGGTAGACCTGAGATACCTCTTTGAGCTCCTGTAAGTGAATACTTTCAGGAAAAAGGGTTCTGAGGCCCTGGAGTTTTGCATATATTAACTTATTCCACAATTTATAGTCAATGACTATTCATCAAGCGCCCACAATATACCTTGTGATATAGCAGTGAATAAGACAAGGTTCATCTTTAGGGAAGAAGACAAACTGTGGGTGTGAGTTATTGGAATGCTCTAATACTTACTTTGTTGATATGGCAGGCAGTTAGAAACAGGATATGCTTTACTACATATTCAAAGAAAAAAAAACCTGGAAGTAAACACTGAAAATGTTAACATTGGTTATTTTGAAATAATGGGATGATGGGTGATGTTTATTTTCTCTGTTATTTCCTTCCAAATTTCTAAATTTTTTATAACATGTATTATTTTTATATTCAGAAAATTGAAAGCTCCTGTTAATGTTTTCCCTTACAGTGTGGAATCCAAATGTTTGAGCTAAAGTTACCAGGAGAGCTCACAGGCCAAAGTGAGTTTAGCCTGGGATTCCAAGTCATTCCCTGGAGTCCATCTGGGCAGGGCAAGGACAGAGGCACGGTCTCTATGTAAATCATGAATTAATGTCAAGCTAAAAAGAGTAGTGGGAGAGAGCTGGGAAGGCAGGATAATTCACAGCCTGAGTCAGAGCTGGGTCAGGGCTCAGGAAGGTGTCAACTCAAAGTTCCATCCTGAGCTTTCCCAAGCCCGTGGACCCTGATTGGCAACTCTGAAATCCAAGAGCTCTGCAACTTTTCAGAGCTTTCTTTTCATTCGACAGTAAAATCTAATCTGACTTCTACTCATTTGGTGGTAAAATTTTACCTTAACTTACCTGATGCTGTTATAGGCCACTTATAATTGTGTTTAATTTTTAGATTCTGCTCAGACATGCTGGAGTTGTTAGATAATATGTATTTTATGTTCCATGTCACCTTTCTAAAACCCACAAACATCTGATTCTGAAACATAAATGACCCCAGGGTTTTAGAGAAGTTATTGTAGATGTACCTGTCTATTTGACATTTCTCTCTATATATACTGAAGTCACTTCCAATTCACGTTTCCTAAAACAGATCTCACCTTGCCCTTCAAACCTGCTTTTTCAGATGTTCTATCTCTGTTCCTTTAGTGGCTATCCTCCCAGATACAGAAACTTAAAACTAATATCTTAATGAGACCCTTAATGGTTAGAATTATTTATAGCTGTTAGTCTTCCAATAGGACATACTATGCCCAAATTTTTATTACTCCAATCTCTCATTTGCATTCCTGACAGATTGATCATCTGAAACATCCAGATTTCTACCAAATTAATAAAGCACCTCACCCTGGAATTAAGGACCTCACCTCACCATATGCTCCCAACCTCACCTCTCTAATAACCCTCTAGGGGATTTTTTTTTTTTCTAGAGAATCTTAGTCTATACTCCTGCCTTAAACATATTTAGATTTTCATATTTTACTCACTGCTAATACCATCTCTGTCTGCTGGAGTAATCTTTAATTACAGCAACTAACATCTTATATTTTCCAAGTAAAAACAGCACCTCCTCCATGAAGCCTTCTGTAGTCAGCCACAAGTGACTTGCAATCCTTTGAACTCATACTATGTATTAACTGCCTGTTCCATGTGAAAAGTATATCCAGCCTTGTTTTGTCTATATTCATGTATTGGTGGCTATTTAACCCAATAGCAGAGCATATAGTTGGCCTTCAATAATGTGAATTTCCTTCTACATAAATATGTAATACTGTTAATATCTAGTATCTCCATATTCCCTACAGTGCTTATAGTACATGCTCAGTAAATATTTGTCAAACACTAGGATGAAACTACTATAAAAGTGCAAAAAGTGGACTCCTATTCCAATAACTAGAATCTTCCCATAAGATGTATATAATACTCTTCATTAACTTACAAAAGTCCCATAACCACAACATGTGAGTATAAACCTTTGCCTAGATACGTTATTTTGGTTAAGAAGTCTGGAAATCTCATGAGCTCCAAGAAGGCTTTCTGAAGAGCATTCTGTAAAGCCCCTGCAAAAGCTATCTTAGCAAAATTTCCCACACCAATTAAATGTGCAAAAATGGCTTACATGGAGATTAACCTCTGGGTTTAAGGGTAAGTTGACTTCCTCATTTTATTTAAAATAAGTTACTTTCCACTGGATTGGAAAGCCAAATAAGGTCAAAAATTGAATTCACTAGAGGCTGCTTATTAAGAAAAGTATGTGGCAAAAGCATTTATTCTGTAAAGACAAATTTAATCCAATGATAGACAATCACTTAAAAATTAAAATGTGTATTTGGAAGATAAATAAAGGGCAGGAATAAATTATTAAGCATGGAGTATGAATAATGATAATTTTATAACAGATGTTTATCCTTTTTATTATTTACATTTTATTAGTGATTGTATTGAAAAATTATTGTTAAAAAATATTTTTTATCCAGCAGGTCTTCAGTGATGAGGGAAACAAGATGTTTTCCAGCAGTTACTTTTGTTAGTTACCAATCAGTTTGAAGCTTTTTATTATGTTCCATGTACAGAGAAAATGATTTCTCTAGAGGAGTCTGATCCCGCAGACACAGTTCAGAATAGTGAAGTCTTTGGGCTTTCTGTACTAGGCCATTGAGTTATGCCTCGAATCCTTTGGGAGATGCCAACAAAATGTCTAGGTTTAAAGTCCTTCTGTTCCAGCTTCCATGGGTCTGTTGACAGTACTCTTAATATGCAATAGAATTGAGCAGTTTTAATAATGTCTCTTCTTTTTTGAAATTTTATCTTCCCTTGGATTTCTGATCATTCCATTCTTCTAGGTCTTCAACTTTTAAGGCTGCTTTTCCCCAATGCTCTTTCTTCTCAAACCAATGAAATCCCTTCTACGTACCTACTCCTTTCCTTTGGGACATCTCACACTCTTTAATGATTTTCAAATGTGTGTCCTTGCCTTATCTCCCTTTCCTAAGAAGTCACATGACCCGTAAATGGTGAAACTGGGATTTGAACCCAGGTTTGTAGACACTAAAGTCCAATTTCTCAATCATAACACTAACCCTGTAGGTTATGTTTCACTATTATCATTGCTGGCATTTACTGAGTGCCTTGATTTGGTGATACTATGTGCCAGTCACTGGGTTTAGATCCTTTCCATATGCTATGCTAATTTTCATGATAGGCCTTTAGTATTGTTCCAGTTTCCCAGGTGAAATTTTATGCTGTGGGTGTGGTCCATCAGAACTTAAGGAGTTGTCATCTGCATTGTCAGTAAGATCTCAAAGGCAGGCATAGTTCTGGAGCACAGTTACACGCTGCTTTAAAACATTAACACGCAAACTCAAATGTCTATATCAATGGAGTAGGTAGCATAAATAAGCAAATCAGGCTTTAAGACAATAGGGACTAGTGAGGATTGTGGAAAATTAAGAGGTGATCCCCCATCTGAAGTCATCCAGGTTCAGTTTGTAATGTCACTGTGTAAGTGAGCATGAAAGTAAGCCAGCCCACAGGTGCACACACATACATACATACCCACACACAAACACATGGGCATGCACACTCAGATGGACAGTTTGCAGTCCCTTCAACTATCACTTTCCCTTTTACTTTCACAAGCAAACGTTATTAGGTAGAATAGATAGATCAACAAATACATACTGCCATTTGGGGGATGAATGTGAAGTAATTGATTTGCATGTATTCATATTTAGAATCTTAAGACTGGTCTGATAAATGTCTGATGATCACTTTTCAGGAGTGTCGGCTTCGGTTGAATTGTTTTATTTAGGCAGTCATGAAAAACAAGCTTTAGTACTTTCTCAAAGAAGAAAAAATAGATCATGAATTTCTTTCTTTTTTTATCAGATGATAATAATACATAGCTTGAGAGCACAGCAGTTCTCTCTCCACTTGAGGACTGACCCGAGGCTCCACTTTGAGATTGCCACGCGGTGCTCACTGTGGCATGGACAGTCAGCAGGCCAGACAAAGCCCCCCACTCGCGCTGCAGAACGCCATGGGTGACTCCCTTGCTGCTTGGTTTTTCAGCACTGGCAGATGGGACCTCATTGTTTCAAAGTTTCAGTTTGGAAAATTCAGACATTAAGGGTTAATCTACATTTTAAAGTAGTCGTCTTTGAAGGAAATTATGCTATAAATGAGAAACCTGTGTGGAGTTCTGGGTTCTTTATGTTAGCTTTGGCAGGGCCAGGAGACTGTTTTGATGATAGAGACAGCATTGGAAACCTGTATTTTATCTCGCAGGAAAACGAAGCAAATTTAAAACATTCTGCATTTGCCTTTTGACACCCCATAACCAAAAGATGAACTTTAATTTCTGGGAGGCCTCCCAGTGATTAATGCCTTTACGTTTATGACGTGAGAAGAATGAGCCGTATGTTACAGTTGGTCTTCTGTCCGTTTCTGAAGACAGCCTGTGCCAGGATTTTGATGTGCACTCGCGTTCTGGCACCAGGCTGCACACTTCTCACCCAGCACAGAGCCAGCTCACAGATCCTGTTCGGCACAGCGACTCCAGACATACAGCATGAATTTGAAGGCGGCCTCCTCAAATGTGGCAGGCACAGTCTCCCTCTTCCTATTTGGAGCCTGTCTGTGGGGCTAGGACCTCTCTCAGCTGCCTGTAAAGCGGCCTTGGAGAGCTGCTTTTGCTAGCTACTTATTGCGACAGTCTCTGGGAAAGGGGGGCGTGGCCCTCTAGGGCAGCTTCACAATTGTTTTCTGTTTCCTACCTTTGCTGGTAAAAGGAAACTGTTACTTTGCTCTTTTCACATATGCCTTAGAAATCATATGTTTCACTCTCTTGGAGGGGACAGTATTGGGGTGAAGACCTTTGGGGCTTTCTTTAATTCCTGCATCTCCTGTGGGAGACGAATGACATTCACTAAGCCATGTGTGGTAGCTGTGAATGCTGTCTACCAAAGATTTTTGGTTCTCCCCCACTTTATGGTTCCTGTTACGATGGTACTTCCTCTTCTGTGTGTAGCCACATAACTTGCTTTGTTCAATAAATATGGATCAAAAGTGGCATGTGTTACTTAGGACTGTAAACGTTAAGAGCTGGTGAATAAGTTACCACTCTCCCTTCTTGCTACTGCCGTGATTGAAGAAGTCCCAGGTTGAGATGCGACGTCTGTCAACCTGTGTCCCTGAGAGAGTCTGAAGAACAGAGCATCCTTGCCCTCCAGTGTCAGACACATGCCATGAGGAAAAAATACATATTTTTTTGTTAACCACTGTGATTTGGGGATTGTTTGCTACTGCATCATAAGTAGAACCACTGCCCTGAAGCTCAAACAGTACAGAGACAGGCCCATCCCTTTCTTGTTTCACTCTTCCTTTTTAGGTATCTATAACATAGGTGAGTTTCTTCCATGTGGAAAAGGGACAAACAAAGTTGGCTTTAGCAGGTCCACCATCTTCCAGCTTTTCTCCCTGTGACAGGCTAGAGAGACCAAAATCTAAATCAAGAAGGGAGATAGGCAAACCTGCTATGTTCTTTAATTAGCTTTATTTACCACGAACACATTTAATACATTTTCATCCCCCTCGATTCTTGTTCATTACTTTTCACTTTGGTTGGGAGTACACAGGTAGGAAAAGTGCTGACGACTGTTTTCCAAAACCTCCAACACGTTGTATAGCACACCACTTATTCCTCTACGTAGACAACAGGTATAGCATAGCATGGTATTTGTGTTGTTTCTTAAAGTCCTGAAATGATAGCATCCTGGTGGCTTATAGAAGTGGTAGACAGGCTGGGTGCAGTGCTCAAGCCTCTAATCCCAGCACTATCGGAGGCCTAGGGGGGTCAGGAGTTTGAGACCAGTGTGGCCAACAAGGTGAAATCCCATCTCTACTAAAACTACAAAAATTAGTCTGGCGCAGTGGCAGGCACTTGTAATCTCAGCTGCTCTCAGCTGCTTGGGAGGCTGAGGCAGGAGAATTGCTTGAACCCGGGTGGCAGAGATTGTAGTGAGCTGTGATGGCGCCACCGCACTCCAGCCTCGGCGACAGAGTGAGACTCTATGTCAAAAAAAAAAAAAAAAAAAAAAAAAAAAAGTGGTAGGCACAATTCTAAGATGGGCCCTAAATTTCCAACCCCAGATGTGCATATTCTTTACATGACCCTTCCTTTTGCTGTATGAATTAAAATATCATTTGTGAGCCGGGAGCAGTGGCTCATGTCTATAATCCCAGAACTTTGGGAGGCTGAGGCTGGCAGATCACTTGAGGTCAGGAGTTCGAGACCAGCCTGGCCAACATGACGAAACCCTGTCTCTACTAAAAATACAAAAATTAGCCAGGCGTGGTGGTGGGCGCCTGTATTCCCAACTACTTGGGAGGCTGAGGCAGGAGAATTGCTTGAACCTGGTAGGTAGAAGTTGCAGTGAGCCAAGATCATGCCACTGCACTCCAGCCTGGACGACTCCATCTCAAAAAGAAAAGAAAAGAAAAGAAAAGAAAAGAAAAGAAAAGAAAAAAGAAAAGATCATTTGTGCACAAATGAAACATTAGCCCCGTGGTTAGGCCACACTATATAGCAAAGGTGAAAAGATTTTGCCAATGTAATTATGGCCACTTATCAGTTGAGCTTGAGTTTCCCAAAAGGGGATTACCCTGGTTGAGCCTAACTTAGTCTGGTGAGCTTTCTTCTTTTTCTTTCTTTTTTTTTTTTTTTTTTTCTGTGGTGGAGTCCCGCTCTGTTGCCCAGGCTGTAGTGTAGTGTCATGATCTCGGCTCATTGCAACTTCTGCCTCATTGACTCAAGTGATTCTCTTGCCTCAGCCTCCCGAGTACCTGGGATTACAGGCACCTGCCACCACCCCCAGCTAATTTGTTTGTATTTTTAGTTGAGACAGAATTTCACCATGTTGGCCAGGTTGATCTTGAACTCCTGATCTCAGGTGATCTGCCTGCCTTGGTCTCCCAAAGTGCTGGGTTTATAGGCGTGAGACACTGTACCTAGCATCAGGTGAGCTTTTCAAATGGTTGATTAATAAATTTATTATTGTTTGAATCTACCAAACTGTGGTAATTTGTTATTCAGTAACAGAAAACTAATACAAAAGGAACATGATTGGACAGGTTTTTTTTGTTTGTTTTTTGTTTTTTTAAAAATATATCTGGAACTGGGAGTGTTGTCTTCTCATGTGGCCAAGATAGAACTGGTGGTGAGAACCTCTATGCCCCGTCCTTCTCTCCTTAAGCAATTCAGAAGGGTGATGGAGACAGAGCATAGTCTCTGTGACAATGGACAACCTTGTCCTTCAGCCCAGTGCTGGTTGTGAGAGGAAATGGAGATCTCCCTGAAGACTGTTGAGTTTCAGTGGTTATTAAAGTGACAGAAACTCAAGTGTCCGATATCAGTTAGGAGATCTTCTTTCTTCAAGATGACAAGTCTGAGTTCTAGCACCAGCATAAGGATATTTTACTTGATATCAACAGCAAGAATCCATGGAATGAATCCGTTAGGTCATAGTAAGAACACTGATTATTTTAAAATTTATCACCAAGAAGCCTCTCGAAGAGAGTGATGCTGTTCTGCTTGATAAAATATAAACTCAAATACATTAAATATTAAATAATATGTTTATTAGTTACAAACAGAATGTATTTGTGGGGTCTGATAATAAAAACCTTTTCATAAATTTGTGTTCATTCATTTTAGTCTTTTTTCTGACAATGGATTGCCAGTTGTGTTTCCGGCATTTCTACCCTTGCCTCTCATCTGCAGTTTTGTTCTGGGGACAAGAAAAAAGATTGCTTCATCTTTCTTTCACTGTACTCTCCTGCACCTTTTGAGGCAAGGATGAATCTCAAAGAGACTGAGTCATAAATGGGGAGTCATAGCTGCAATGATTCCTCATGCCTGATGCTCTGTCCTAGACGCAGGAGAAATGTGTTCAGCTGGGAGAATGAGTGAGTTTGTGGGGTGAATTCAGAAGCCACTGCCCTTGACCCTTTTTACAAGTATTCAGGGAAGTCTTGGAGTGGCTAATGTTGGTGGTGGTAAAGAAGTGAAAAGGGGGCCAGGCACAGTGGCTCAAGCCTGTAATCCCAGCACTTTGAGAGGTCGAGATGGGCAGATCACAAGGTCAGGAGATCGAGACCATCCTGGCTAACCCGGTGAAACCCCGTCTCTACTAAAAAATACAAAAAACCTAGCCAGGCGAGGTGGCGGGCACCTGTAGTCCCAGCTACTCGGGAGGCTGAGGCAGGAGAATGGCATAAACCTGGGAGGCGGAGCTTGCAGTGAGCTGAGATCCGGCCACTGCACTCCAGCCTGGGCGACAGAGTGAGACTCTGTCTCAAAAAAAAAAAAAAGAAAAAAAAAAAAAGAGAAGTGAACAGGAGTAACTCATATCCTCTGAATCTTCAGAAGATCACATCAGTGCGGGGTGAACAGGGGTTACATTAGTGTTGTCTTCTGAGCACTCAGAGGACATGAGTTACCCCTGTTCACCTCTTAAAAAATAAAATGTAGCTGTTGATGTTTTTGATATCCTCAGAAATAATTATTCTTCTCTAAGAAAGAAGAAATCAATCTAAGGGAAATTCTATTCTTCATGAACTGCTAAGGTCTTTATGCTCTTCTACATTAAAATCAGTCAATGATCTCTATGGTTTTATCAATAAATTCTTGCTGGTTTTATCACACTAAGAATGACCATATACATTCTAAATCCAGCTCAGGTGATTTTAAGCAGATTTAATAAGTGATCACGAAACAAATATGGTATTTCACATTTTTACTTGTAGAATTTCCTTTAAAGGGTTTTAAGATTCAAAAGCTTTCCAACTTTGCCCTTCCTTCTTCATGTTTTCTCATTTTCCATAGAAAGATGCAATAGAAAAACCAGAAAATGTAAATATAGGACAATAGCTGGATAAAACCTGTTAAGAAAACTGACTATAAATGGTTTACAATATAGTACTATCAAAACAAACATTCCCATCACCAAACCATGTGTAAATTAAATTTTCCCGACAGTGGATCTGAAGGTGTTCATCCTTCCTTGCACCCTTTTCCAGTTTCTGCCTTTCACATGTAAATGGTCATGAAGCCCAGCAACTCATCTGCCATCCCTTCTCTCTCATTTGTCTCCAACCATTCAAGGCTAGGCCCTCGTGACCTCAAATGTGCCCTTTTTTATTATTTCCTAACAAAGCATGCAACTTCCAGCTGCTTGAGCCCAGGGCCCCACTTTCAGTTTGGACTCATCTCATGACACACAATCTTCTCTGTAGGAGGCTCTGGGGCCCACTGACCCTGGCATCCCTCCATGCCTCACTTTCCTTTGGTAGTTATCATCATGTAATTGTCTTAGTCTGTTTGGGCTGTTATAACAAAACACCATAAACTGAGTGGCTGATAAATAACAGGCATTTATTTCTCATGGTTCTGGAAGCTGGGAAGTCTGAGATTAAATCACTGGCAAACTCAGTGTCTGGTGAGAGCCCACTTCTTAGTTCTTAAACAGCCATGTTCTCATTGTGTCTTCACATGGTAGAAGGGAGGAGGAAACTCTTTGAAATTTCTTTCATAAGAGCACTAAAAGGCTTTGCCCTCATTACCTAATCTGCTACCAAAAAGGCCCCACACTTGAGTGATAATATTTGGGTATGTGATGGTATTAGGAATACCATCATATTGGATGTCAGGAATTCAACATATGAAATTTGAGCAGATACAAACATTCAGTTTATACCAGGAATATATCACAGGGGTTCTCCTCTAAGCCTTGCTGCTCAACAGCCCATTTTTTGAAAGCCTTATATTGTAAGCATATCAGACCTTTTTCTTTCGGTTGTATAGTCATAGATAGGTTATAAGAACAAAAACTTTTAAAGGTACAAAGAACCAATATAGTTGCTGTCTCCTATCTGAAATGTTAACTAAAAGATATTTCTGGCTTTGTTCCTTCACGTTTATTTTAGAAGATGGGTTTTACCAATTCTATCTAGGTTTCCATATTTTACCTTAGTAAAGGCCAATTTAAAGTGAGCCTCACAAAATCTGGAAACATTTCCCTTGAGAATTGGAAAAAGGAAAGGATGCCCACTCTCACCCCTCCTATTCAACATAGTCCTGGAAGTCCTAGATATAGCAATCAGGCAAGAGAAATAAATAAATAAAAGGCATAAAAATAGGAAAAGAAGTCAAACTGTCTCTTTTAGCTGACAATGTGATTTCATACCTAAAAATCTCTAACGACTGCCAAAAGCTCCTGGAACTGGAAAATTACTTTAGGAAGGTGTCAGGTTATAAAATTAATGTGCAGAAATCAGTAGCATTTCTATACATCAATAGTATTCAAGCTGATAATAAAATCAAGAACACAATCTCATTCACAATAGTCCACAAAAAAATGGAAATGCCTAGGAATACAGCTCACCAAGGAGATGAAAGATATCTACAAGAAGAACTGTAAAACATTGCTGAAGGAAATCAGAGATGACACAAATAAGTGGGAAAATATTCTATGCTCATGGACTGGAACAATCAATATCATTAAAATGGTCATACTGCCCAAAGCAATTTACAGATTCAACACTATTCCTATCAAAACTACCAACATCATTTTTCATAGAATTAGAAACAACTATTCTAGAATTCACATAGAACCAAAAAGGAGCCTGAATTGCCAAGACAATTTTAAGCAAAAATAACAAAGCCAGAAAAATCACATTACCTGACTTCAAACTATACTGCAAAACTACAGTAACCAAATCAGCATGGTGCTGGTAGAAAAACAGGCACATAGATTAAGGGAACAGAATAGAAAAATGGGACATAAACCCTCCTATCTACAACTATCTGATCTTCAACAAAGCTGACGAAAACAACCAATGGAGAAAGAATTCCCTATTCAATCAATGGCGCAGGAATAACTGGTTAACCACAAACAGGAGAATAAAGCTGGACCCCTTCCTGTCACCATATAAAAAAATAACTCAAGGTGAATGAAAGATTTAAAACTAAGACCTCAAACTATAAAAGTCCTAGACAAAAACCTAGGAAATACCCTTCTCAACATTAGCATTGGCAAAATGTTTTTGGCTAATTCTCCAAAAACAACTGCAACAAAAACAAAAATCAACTAGTGGGACGTAATTAAATTAAGAAACATATGCACAGCAAAAGAAACTATCAACAGAGTAATTACCCTAATGATCAATAAGGCTAGAATAACTTTGATCCCCTGAGATCAATGGATAGTAGATTCTGGAATTCCTAGAGGCTAGATACATGGGCAGCCAACAAAGGTACTGCCCAACTAATCAAAATGATCATGAGCAGGTGAGCAAAAGGTTAATGCTAGCCTCCACAATGGAAACCTTCTTAATCAGCCTATTAAAACAGAAACTCACTCTTCCTATAAAAATAGACTACCTTACCACTCTCCTTCTTATCAGTTCTAATGATGCCTCTTTATATTTTTCACTTTTAACACTATAATTTTCCCCATTTTTATGCTTCTATTTTATTATCTACTGCCCCCAGTACCCTGCCAAGAATGTAAATTTCCCAAGAGCATTTTTGGGAGTCTATTTTGTGTACTAACATATTCCAAGCACCTAGAATAGTAACTGGCAAATAGTAGGTGCTCAATGGACTTTGGTTCATGAACAAACTAGTTTCCTTCACTGTTAACAGATTTTTTTTTTTTTTTTTTTTTTTTTTTTTTTTTTTTTCCTGAGTAGTACCATGCTGGGGTATAAATGGTTTGTATCAAGCAATGTTTTAAGAAAAAACTTAATGAATCCTGTGGCATTATCAAGATATTGTCCATTCCTTTGTATGGAGCCTTTATGAATATTCTTGTGAAGCATTCTTGGAAGGTTGGGGGTCCAAAATAATTAAAACATTTTTCCTTTACAATTTGTTTACACTTGTTTGGTAGAACTAGGACTTGGGTTTTGTTCTTCTGAAGCAATTTTTTCCCTCTTTATTATCATCCTCTTGGACATGATTCATTCTACTTCTATATTATGTGTTATCATAACCAGAAATAATGTAAGGGAAAAGATGGGTTGTATTACAGAAGTATTACTTAATTATCTTTTAAAACAAGCGGTTCTCAATGGACCTAGAGTTTGGAAGGAGTTAATGCACCATCCGACAAGACTAATATACTCTGAGAGAGGGATATGTGTACTCCAAAGACCTGAGTAATGATGCCATTAACCTTTCGTAGCCTAGTTCTATAATGCACTTCACCATTGGTTCAAGTGACTCTTTTTCCTTTCATTGTGACTAGCTAGAATTTTTATTAAGTGTCATTAATCAAAGGTGAAAAATTCTCTGAGCAGGAAAATTGTCAGTAAAACTGGCTGCTGTATGTGGAAAAAAAATAAATAAAAGGGTTTGTTAATTATATATTAACTTAAACACTAAGAGTCTTTTGAAATCATTACAGGTTGCAAGTCCTTTTTGATTTCAGAGGTCTAATTTTGGGGAAGACCTATTAATCTTTTTTTCATTTCTTTGCCTTTCTTATTCAGTAATTGAACTATTCAGGTGTTATTGATTAATGTAGCTTTCTTAAATGACAGGTTGGTATGGCAGCCATAACTATTTTCCATGGTGTTCTTACTTCTGAAATGACTCATAAGATATTCTGAAACTTAGAGAAAGAATAAGAATTTCAAGTTTTCTTATAAAAACAGATAGATTTAAACACCACTAAAAGGGGGGAAACTTAGACTTTCCTTGGATCACTGCTGTTGGGGCTAACAGAAATGAAATTTAATTTGTATCAAGAGTAACAGATAGCAGATTATAAATAAAAAGATTTGGGGAGAAAATGGACCTTAGGAGCATTTTTTACTAATATGCCCCCATCTGCATTTCCCTGAAGTGACTGAAGGAATAAATTCTATTCCAGATGTAGCATACTGAGGCTTATGCTAGTCGTAAGTAGATGAATAAAGCTCTTCATATTTTTAAGAAGCTCACATCACACAGAGAAAAAAGAAAACAATATTGAGAACTTGGGAAAAAGCAGGATCGGTAGAAAGTAGGTATTTCGAAAGGCAGACCCTATAGGATTATCTCATAGCCCAAGACTGCCAATATCATTTATTTTGTGGAATAAACATCTGTGCTTTGCAATATAATTGGAGGCTACAAGTGCGATGTAAGTTCTGTTTAGTTTGCAACTCTAGTTGTTTCTTATGCCACACTGTTTGTGTTAATTGCCCCTTGTGGTTGGGCTGCAAAGTCTCTAATCCTCATAGTGTGCAAGTGAATTTGTGCTGTGCTTCTCTCAAACACACCTGCAAGAAATTTTAATAGCTTTAAAAACTGAAGATGTTTCTCTAACTCCCTGTTGCATAACAGTCATGACTACCTGAGGTATCATCACAAAAGATAATTTAATAATAGCTATGATGATGTAGGCACCTGAAATTCCATCTGGCAATATATACTGTAGTATGATATATATACACACACACAGTGATATATATATATAGAGAGAGATATTTTTATAAACTTGGCTAATGTATTTCCATATATACACACACATATATGTGTGTGTGTGTGTGTGTGTGTGTGTGTGTATATATTGCATGCTCTTGCTTGGACATCAGAAAGAAAATTTCAGCAATAGTTATAACAGCGAATCCATACTGAATTACAAGTTGGTGAATGCTTTGACAAATTATGACCCGCTTCATATCACCCCCTGAAATTTTCTCTTAACATTTAAATTTAGGTTAGAATAAAATTATATAAATATAGAATGAGAAAAATAATCTGTTTCGCTAGCTTAGTCTTGTTGGAGCTGTGGTTTCAGAAAAGCAAAAATAAATGCTACTTCTACTAAAATGTGCAGCAGAGTTTAAAGATTTTCTAAGCTTTCAAAACAATTTATTTAATATACCTTAAAAAATGAATAATCATTTTTTAGGGAGAGGAATAGTTTTAAATAGGGCTACAGTATTTTTCATGAAGAGATCAGTTCCTCTGATGAAGTAATAAATGAATGATTATATGGGTGGACCAATGAATGAATTAAATGAATGTGTATTTTCACTAAGACTAAAATTTATACTTATTTATTTATATATTTTTTTCAATTCAATCTGTGCTGAAAATACATTTTTAAGGGGGCAATATTTCAGAAAAATAAGCATCTTCCAAAAATATATGTTATTGATTTTTGGTCATCACTTCATGACTGTACATCTTATGTGTCATTAATTCAATATTTTGAAATTTGGACACATGATAGTTAGAGGAATAATGTGTACACTATGACGGTGAACCATCTACTTTCTATCTGTTCTCTGTTCATGTTGCTCTTCACTGCCTCCAAATACACAATTAAGAACACCTTGGATTTTCCTATCATTGGAAAGTATTTATAGAGTTAACAAGATCTCATTATGGCTGATTGGATTTCTGGTATTGGTGCAGAAGGGTGGGAAGGAGCAGAGGTTAAGTCTTGCCAACAGAAGAGTGTCTTCTAGAGAATTCTCTAGATTGTGTTCAGTTTCCTGCATTGGGTGCTCTCAGTTTACTGCTAGTTAATTAATTTTCTTTCATATTTGATAGGTGTTAAAATGATTTTAACTCTTACTACTGTAATATATTGCTTAATACATCATATAAACTTTATCAAAGGCAAAAAGGAGAAAAATGTCTAGCTTCAACTTAGATGATTTTTATGCAATTGAAGTCCTACCTGCTGAATGTTTGTTTGGTCTATATTCTTAATTCAGAATTTATATGTAACATTTTGAAAAATTGGGCCTGAAGCTGTAATAAAGTTCAGCTAGTCATCAAAAAGCATATATTGTCAATGTTTTTCTCAAAGGAAATGATCCTAGTGAGGCTGCAAACCTCAAAAGCTACCTTGAGATGTTAAAATGTCCCCAAAAAATTGAGTTTTAAAATGCCAAATAGTACCTCAGGGGAAACTAAATCTGTCTTAATTGAAGTTTTATAACTTCAAAAATGTTGGTTTGTAATTTGGCTGGAATTTTAGGTATATTCAGTTATTTTCATTTTTTAACCGGGATTTTACCCATTGTATTGAAATGTAGGGTTTTTATCAAAGAAAGAATTAATGACATGAAATGCAATATATCACATACATTGTCTTTATCACATACAGTGTTTTTTGGCAAACAAAATAATCTCCATAATGAAATAGAGTTCATTTGATTAATATAAAATAACAATACCATACATTCTTTGCAGATTATACATCATTATGTGTCAGACAAGAATATATTCACCTGCAAGAAACAGAAAATCCTATTAACAGTGGCTTAAACAATAATGACATTTAATTATAGTAAACAAGAGGCAGTATGGCAATAGGAGGACAAAGCTTGTGCTGCATTTCATCTCTGCCAAAAAAGCTTCTGCTGCTTCTGTCCTTTCACTCTACTAGGCTCGTCACCCCATTTCAAATTGATAGTTCAGACTCCAATTGCAGTGACAAGAAGAGGTAGTACTAGTAGGGTCTGTCACTCTTTCTCATTAGTGAAATGCTTTCTGAAATACATCATCCTAAGGGACTTTTAATTACATCACATTGGCCAGAACTGCATCACCTGGTCACCTCTAGCTGCAAGGGAAGCTCAAATTCTAAGTATTTAGCTCTTTCGAGATAATGGAAAAGCAAGTATTTAGCAATTCTAACCTATATAGTAGGATTTAGCAAGAGTAGAGGGTGGAGAATTATGTCCCCAGTGTCTATGATGATTTCCAAGCTCTATCTGATGTCCAATAGAATTCTAGCAATTTGAATATGAAGTAAATCATGCAGAAACAATGGAACAAAAATAGCTTTTGAAAGATTATTGCAGAGGATCTTACTGAGGGATAAATGCCATTATTTTGTATGACTGATGTATATTATAATTTCAAACAAAAAATGTCACTAGCTGTTTTAGAAATAAGAACATCAGTTGTATTGTGTCTACCTTAAAAAAAGGGATAGAAAATAGGTTTTCTCTTTAAACAGCTGTCTAATACAAGCCCTTTTAAATAACTCATGTCAGCAGACTAGTGTGATGATTAGAAAAAGATTTTTTTGGTGACGATTTAGTTAAATGAACACTAGTATCACTACTCAAATGAGTATTCATAACCACTACTTGTTTAATTCTAGAGCAGCAACAAAATGGCAGAGGGGACAGCTGCCACATCATGTACATACACACACTCCTTCCTACACACGCTATGCTTTGTACATCAGATGCAGCATAAATACCATGGCATGTGGCAGTTGCTATGGCAACACTTTTTTTTAATGAAGAGCAGATGGAATAGGCATATAAAACTTGCATAAGTTTTTAGTAATCTGTGAGTTACTGTAGACTAGTTGCTGAAGGAAACTTTAAAATTCTAGCTTTTCTAACTCTCTGATATAACATGTTCAACGAGCTCTTTTCTCCTTGCCTGGGTCATTCCATTTTGGTGTCCAAATGGCAGTGAAAAATCGTTAACTGGTTTTTATGTACCACAAAAACAGTGCATAATTGTAAATTGTAAAATTGTGTATTCTTGTCTTTGCTTTTCCAGATAAATTTCTATTATAGAGTTTTAAACTTTTGTCTTCCATTGAATACATATGTATTTCCAGTGGCCCCATATTGGGTTCATTAGTTTAAATTAAATTCATACAATATACATGATGATTTTAACAACAGTTTTAATTTATAAAACATGCATAATAATTATGAGGCTAGTTCCATGTATGATATGGCTACTGCATTCTATATGGCTTGTCACACAGTACAAAGTGCTATACAACCTGTAAGTGCTATAAGGCATATAATTAGTATTTTGGGTTATTTTTTGTTCTGTTTGTCTAATTGTTCATTCTAAGTGGCCTTGTTCCGAAATGTGCTAATCATGTATACTTCCTAGCTACTACACAGAAAAGGGCAGGGAAAAATAAAAATAAAAGAATGAGTTTTGATTGTACCATCATAACGAATGATTTTTAAAATAGTACATGGCTTTCTATATTTATTTGGAAAACCGAATGGTAAAGGAGATTGCAACACGATTCAGCTACTACTTAGTGTGCACCCAGCATAAGACAACATAGTTCAATAACACCTTTGGGGGTAAGTACAGGAACCACCTTCGGGGACAACAGAATCATGGGGAAATAAGACAAACACTTTTCTCTAATATGAAATAGACACTAAAGGTCATTAGGAGGGAGCTGTTTAGGATCCATGCGGGAAAAGATCATATTTGGTAATGACTCTCTTTGATGTCTCATTATCGTTTGGCACTATTTGTTTTATGCAAATCTTTCATAGATCTCTGCATGAATCTGTAATCTTGAACTTTCCTGGTTCCTTAATCTTGTTTGATGGCAAATTCTCTATCAAAAAGACTAGAAATATTCCTGGAAAATGGATTCACATGGAAAGATAATAAAATTACATTAAATCAACTTTTATTTATTCCTTGGGCTCTTTCTGGAGAATTTCCTCAAAGATGAGTCAGGCTTGTAGTTAGCCTATGTATTTTCCATTTTATGTGAGGACAGAACTGAGTAGAGAGATTCATGATCAGTAGTTCTTTTGTATTCTCAGCATGTAAAGATATCCTTTGGATTGCACTCCAGGCTGCCATTTTAGATGCTATGATGGCTTGTGCTTCTGCTTCAACCGGTAACAAGCTTCATGATGTGATAGTGCACTATTTTCCAGCTAGTCTCCGATATGTGTTTAATGAATGATGTACCGCTGCCCTTATTGCCCAGGTGTTCTCAGACATGCCTTATGGTAGAAGGTGATTAGTAGAATTCCAGAAGTGACAGATTCTTATTTTTACAGAGCATTCATTACAGGCTCCACAGTTGCTACTTCTATAGACAGATGGCTGATTGCAAAAGCTGGTCCCACAAACCTTTGTTCATTAATTTGTTAGTTTATCCATTCAGCATGTATTTAGTAAAAAGTACCATACAGCATGCCTATACACGACACTAGAAATACAGAGCTGACTATGACAGATTTCTGGTGCTTGTAGTCTAGAGGGAGCATCAGATACTGAACATGAGCATACTTTTTTTAAAGTGGTGATTGCAAATTTTATCCTGCCATAATTCTATGGTATGGGTTGATGAGCCCAAGCATAACTGGAAAGGATAATGGAAATAGGGTAGCCCAAGGCAGCTTCTCCAAAAAGGAACATTTGAGGACAGGGTACATAGTCTTCTAAATTACAGTAGGCTTCATTTCCCATTTGTATTTTAATTTTGATAGAAAACTTAAAGTTCTTATAGTGTTATTGGCAATGTGAACAAAAAAGTAGTATGATAGAAAGATCAATAATTTGGAATCTAACAGACTGAATTTGATTCTTGAGTATTTTTTATCAATATGTGTATCTTCAAGCAAATTATCAAACCCCATAAGCCTCAGCTTTCTAATCTGCAAAATGGGATTTTAAAAAGCTAAGTTGCAGAGATTTGAGAATATTAAATTAAAAGATCTAACCTGAAATTAAGATGATAGTAATTTCCATTGTAGGCATAGGTCATCTATGATTTGTGTGTTCTGTAGCATGTTTTAGTCAGTATACATGATCCAAGATTTAAGAAAAACTTTTGGGGTGGGGAGGTAGTGTTATCAAGACAGCGCTTACTGTGTTATCAAGCTTGTAACTGATTTGTTACTCCATGCATTGAAATAAGCAAGGTAATAATAGTATTTGAATTTTTATTGAATTTTATTATTTTATGTATTACAGTAAGGCTAAAATAATTATATGACAGAGAGGGGAAAAATAGTCGCTCCTGAGGATTAATATTCTGAATCCAAAATACATTTATTGTTTCTTAGTGATAAATTAAGACTACCTAATTTAATTATTTAAAAAGACTACTAGTTAAAGTTAAGTGTATCCACAGCATTTTAGCGCATAAGAGATAAAAGTGTACCTTCTCAAGCCCTAAGAAAATTACATAGAGGTACTATCCCTGCTGGAGTTAAAACTCAAGAAAGTTATTCTCCCTTATCACGAACCAATATACAATAATTACAGTAATCATACTACATTCCTTAATAAATTAACCCTTCACTCCAGGAGAAGCTAAGGGGAATTAAGCATGCTTTGAAATCCAGAGAGTTACATGTATTTTTATATTTCTAATTCATTACAAAAATAATTGTGGACTCTAATTTTGTTTGAGCTCCTTATAATTGCAAAATAGCTGTTAAACAATTGCTGCAAAGGCTTTGCTTTGTAAGATATTAATGACTGTGCAACCTCTAGTAAGACACTTAATGTGGAAGGACGTGAGAGATTTATAATTGACACAATCTTCTCAACTGTTTGCTCCGAAAACAAACAGCTCGCCTTTACCTTGGCACTAGTAATTGACAATTAATTGACAGCATTATTGATGGTGCATTGGGCTATGCTTTGACATTTGTTAGAAATAGGATTTACATCCATAATATTATCACAGGTCTTGTGATGTTATTAACCATAACTCACTAGCAAGATACAATATATATAATTGAACACTATTCTTACCAGTATCATTAGAGAGTGTTAATCACTGCAATGGAGAAACTTGTTTCTAGTTGTGATCATTTTATACTTCCATAAACAGTGTTAGATGAACAGATGTGGAAAAATAGAGTCCACATAAAGAAGAGAATTAATGGTTAAATTCTAGAATAGCTCTGGGAATTTTTTTTTCCAAGACATTTTTATCAAATGAAAGTAGACTAATCATCACAAATAAAAGAGGTCTAATGTGCTTATTATTTTATACACGAATATAGATCCAAAGCAGCAGATCATGTAGATTTTATCTTCACAAGTGGGGCAAAAGTTTTGTATTTTCTAATATTTTGGTACATAAATGTTGTTGGTGTGTTAGTCTTGTAGACTAGTCATCACTGGAGCTGGTCTTTGGAGAATTAAGAGGTAGGCTGATTGATTTTTGTGTTCCTTATTAGCACCTTTTCTGTACTCTTCTTCCCTGCCATCCCAGCCTCACATATCTGTCCCACTGCAGACAAACAAACTCTGTATTTGAAGAGAAAACATGAGCCTGAGACCTAATACTCTTGCTCAGTGTCATGGCCAATGGCAAGCTGGAAACGCTCTGAACCTCAGTTATCTTATCTATAAAATAGTAAACTAATAATACTCACCCAATATACCTCACAGAATTCTCCTGAAAACACAATAAAAATTTTAAGATGCTATGCATATATAATTTGTTGATGATTCCAAACCAGTTTCTAATTCACATTAATGTAAACAATACAGTTAGTCATGTTCCATTAATCATTTCCCATCAAGTAATTATAGTCATTTCCCATTTGCATTTTAATTTTGATAGAAGACTTAAATCAAAGTTCTTATAGTGTTATTATTGGCAATGTGAACTAAAAAGTAGTACCATAGAAAGATCGGTAATTTGGAATCTAACAGATTGAATTTGATTCTTGAGTATTTTTTAATCAACATGTGCATCTTCAAGCAAATAACTAAACCCGGTAAGCCTCAGCATTCTAATCTGCAAAATGGGATTTTAAAAAGCTAAGTTGCAGAGATTTGAGAAGATTAAATAAAATAGTGTGTGTAAGATTATTGTATATTGTAGGTACTCAGTAACGGCTAATGACTGCAAATAAGAACATCTAAGAAATGTAGGACTTTGGAGTATTATATTTTTTCTTGAAATTATATTTAGTAGGCTGTTAACCACAGCCCTGGCTATGCAGCCCTTGCTATAACATTGACAAAAAGAAGAAATAATCATCTCATCTTGTTTTCTTGTATAAAAGACAGGAATTTCTTAGTCCATGGTTGTATTTCATGGTTGTACATTATTTCCCCAATTTATCATTTAATAATAAAAGCCAACATATTATCTACTGTGTGTCTATATGATATATGCTTACTTACTATTTTAGTTTTCTATTGTTGCCAAAACAAATTACCATGAATTTAGCAGCTGAAACAACACAAATGTATTATCTCACAGTTCTGAAGGTCAGAAATCAAGGTATTGGTGAGAGCTACCATTGTTTCTGAGACTTACAGTCCACATCCTAGCTCACTGGTTGTTGGCAAAATTTAGTTCCCTGTAGCTGTGAAACTCAAGTCACTGCCTTCTTGTTGGCTGCCAACTGAGGACAGAAGCCACCAGCCATCCCTGCCATATGACCCTCTCCATAGCTTTGCAGTTTGCTTCATCAACATCAGCAGAATTTCTCTCTTCAGTCAGCTAAGATAGAATCTTCTATAACCTATGAAAGTTCACAGAAGTGATACTTCTATAACTCAACCTCGCCAAGGAAGAAACTATTCAATTGTATTCCTAGGTCAAATGAAAAGAGTTATACAGGGCATGTATGATTCTAGAGGTGAGAATTTTGGGGAAAGAATTTTTTTTTCCAAGACAATTTTTAACAAATGAAAGTAGACTAATCATCAGAAATAAAAGTGGTCTAATATGCTTATTGTTTTATAGGCAAACATAGATCCAAAGCAGAAGGTCGTGTAGATTTTCTCTTCAGATGCAGGGCAAAAATTTTGTGTTTTCTAATATTTAGGTACATAAATGTTGTTATGTTAGTCTACTAAGCTACCTAAAATTGAGATAAATATTGTGACCCTCCAGTATTTGTTATTAAATTGTTGCAATGCTGCTCATCATTTTGCTGTTTTTCAGAAAGTTTCTGTCACTTCCCCAACCACTCTCCCATCCCCATCCAGGGTCACAGCTTTCCACTGTGAATGTAATGCAGGGAATAACTGTAAGTGACACCATTGCTGGCAGAAATGAAGGGCATTTTGTTAGCATTTTAAATTTTTTTATTTGTATATTTATTGAAACACTTTTTGGCTAAATAGAAGAAAAGAGTCTTGAGGAAGGGTGCTTTGGAAAAAGATGTCTATGGCAGGGACTGCTGGTGCTCACCGTGCTGACCTGTATTCATGTTTCTTTCTAGGAGGCCCACAAATCCATTTTCCATGCTCAGTGAAGGTAGGGATGGCCATGTTCTGGCCGAGAGTGTATGTGTGAAATTCAAGGGTTCCACCTTAGTTTTGGGCCCCAGACATAAGCCATGAGAGCTCCTCCCTCTTTCACACACTCTCTGTCTTCCCATGTTCACTGACTGACTGAAAAGGACTCTGAGAAGCTAGAAGAGTGCAGAGCCACAAATGTAAGGGGCAAAGGTCTCAGAATGATTGTGGATTATCTGTTGCCCTCCCTCACTGCCCCAGGTATTGGACTATGAAGTGCATGAAAAAGAAGCTTATATTGTCTTAACTCACTGAGATTTCTAGGTTGCTTATCACAGCAACAAATATTGCTGCCATAAACACAAATTTTTAAGTTACGTGGGACTGGCTTAACAGTAGGTAGGCAAACTGTAATGAAAACATACCAAGAGGTTATGAGGTAGGAGAGTCCTTTCTGTTGTGGTAAAACATTTGGTTAAACTGCTACCAGAGATCACCTGGAAGGCTGATCACATGCCCCTAAGCATATAACTCAAAGGAAGCGATTGGAAATTCTCAGAATGATAGTATGGGTATAACATTAATGGCTGCCTTCTGGTAACTTGTTATGAGATACTCAAACAATAATCGCCTAGTTTGCTAGAAGCAATGGAAAATAGAAATAATCCAGAACTTTGCAGTTTTGAATGGTTAGAAAAGCTGACTGCTTCTAGACCTCAAACAATAAGAAATATGATTTAAATGTCTTTGGGAGACAATAACTCATTAGGACTCAGCCACGAAGCAATGCTCAGACTAAACATGATGACATCAAGGGAGTCGTCATTAAGTTAGGGGGAGGACAGGACTATTGGGAATGAAGTAAAAAAATAATTAATGATTATTAGGAAAGAATTTTACAGGCAACTTCCGGCCATGATATTTGCACCAGCAGAAAGTGCTGACCTATGTTTATGGGAAAGGCACAAAAACTCTATAGATTCAAGAAGGGCAGGGTTGGCCAGGCCCACTTTAGATGTTGTCAGATAATGAACAAAAAAGTCAGGGCTAGAACTGACATAAAGTAGAATATAAAGAAGTCTTTCCCAGAGAATGGAATTAGAATCCAATCAAGAAACTTCTCCATCCTTGGGGTAAATCTCATCCAGTGGGATTTTAGAATTAGTATGGAGGGTGACTGCTGAGTTTCACATTCTACCTTTTTCTAAGCAGATGTTTCTACTGTACTTATCCCTTCCAAGGCCCATCATTACATATTCGGGGTAGCAAGAGACAGACAACTTGTCTTTTCAGTGGATAGGTCACCAGACAATGAGGAACCACATCAGTACCTGAAACAAAGAGTGTGAACCACCCAGAGAGGCTGAGCCTTGAGCCAGATGCAGTGCCTGCTTGAGACTTGAGTTGTCCGACAAGCAGTATTTGGAGCAAACTGTGGCAGAGACTGCTATTGCTTATAAACATCCATGTTCTCCTCTTTCTTTTAGGCACACATTAAAGTACATTTTCAGCCTCTGTTGTAGTTTATTGTGGCCATGAACAGAGGTCTAACCAGTAGAATATGAGTGAGACTGATGTGTTCACTTCTAGTCCTAGAGCAGAAACACCCCATGTGACTCCTTTATTCTCTACATGCTGGCTGAAATAAGAGAACTGTGGGAGCTTGGAAGAGGGTGGAATCATGAGACATAGAGGGAGGAGGGCTGGGTTTTTGAATGATTACGTGGAGCAGAATGTCATGCAACACCCTCTCCTCAATCCACCATTCCCCAAACTGCTACTTCACTTTGCCCCCGATGTGAGCGAGAAATAAACCTTTATTATGTTTAATCACTGAGACTGTGGAGTTATTAAAGCAGTTTGTAAATTGGTTTTCCTTTAACAACAAAAATGCCCTACAGGTTAAGAGATTAAGAAAACTGTCTTTCTCTGTCTTCTCTTCACTTCTCTCTCTTCCTTCTTCCCCTGCACCCCTCTCTCTGTGACACATACACACACACACACACACACACACACACACCCCCCACAAATACTAGAAGCAGAGAAGAGCACTGAGAGAAAGAAAAGAAAAAAAGAACGGAGTAATAAGTACAGGTGATCCGTTATTTAACTATAATTATCCTGTTGGAATACAAATATTCTCATTATGAACAATAAGACTTACTGGTTTTTTTTGGGTGAAGAAACCATACAATCTATTTTTTTGCTATAGGATTAAATGAGTAAAATTGACTTTTAGGATCCCATGAACTTGTGCAAAGGCTACGCAAGAAGCATGTGAGTGAGATGGTCTACGGAGGCTACTCCACCAAGTCTATGTTTAAGGTTGACATGCACCGAAATGACTGGCCCATGAAAACAGATGCATTTGTATGGCAGTTCTTCATTAATCTCTTAGCAGACATGTCTGTCTTGGAACAGATTCATGAGGTTTACTGTCGGTTTTCCAACAGCTAGAAAGGAATCCTTTCCACTGCTCAGGCCTGAAATTTCAATAAATATGGGAGAGTGAGGAGAAATCTTTAAGAATCTGAAGTGAAATGGCAGGATTGTCATCATTTCTGGCAAAAAGATTTGCCATCTAGATCTGATGTTCATATACTAGGCTGACTCTACATTTACACAAAATGGGTGGACTATTTTTTCTTCTACCAGCCAGTCATTCTTTTTATTTATTTATTTATTCTTATAGGGTACATGTGCATAACATGCAGGTTTGTTACATAAGCACATATGTGCCATGTTGGTTTGCTCCACCCACCAACTCATCATTTACATTAGGTAGTTCTCCTAATGTTATCCCTCCCTAACCCCCACAACCCAGACAGGTCCTGGTGTATGATGTTCCCAGACCTGTGCTCATGTGTTCTCATTGTTCAACTCCCACCTATGAGTGAGAACATGTGGTTTTTGGTTTTCTGTCGTTGTGATAGTTTGCTTAGAAGCTGGTTTCCAGCTTCATCCCTGTCCTTGCAAAGAACATGAACTCATCCTTTTTTATGGCTGCATAGTATTCCATGGTGTATATGTGCCACATTTTCTTAATTCAGTCTAACATTGATGGACATTTGGGTTAGTTCCAAGTTTTTGCTATTGTGAATAGTGCTGCAATAAACATATATGTGCATGTGTCTTTATAGTAGGATGGTTAGAATCCTTTGGGTATATACCCAGTAATGGGATCACTGGGTCAAATGGTATTTCTAGTTCTAGATCCTTGAGGAATCACCACACTGTCTTCCACAATGGTTGGACTAATTTACACTCCCACCAACAGTGTAAAAGTGTTCCTATTTCTCCACATCCTCTCCAGCATCTGTTGCTTCCTGTCTTTTTAATGATCACCATTCTAACTGGCATGAGATGGCATCTCATTGTGGTTTTGATTTGCATTTCTCTAATGACCAGTGATGATGAGCATTTTTTCATATGCTTGTTGGCTGCATAAATGTCTTCATTTGAGAAGTGTCTCTTCATATCCTTTGTCCACTTTTTGATAGGGTTGTTTTTTCTTGTAAATGTGTTTAAGTTCATTGCAGATTCTGGATATTAGCCCCTTTTCAGATGAATAGATTGCAAAAATTTTCTCCCATTCTGTAGTTTGCCTGTTGACTCAGATGATAGTTTAATTTGCTGTGCAGAAGTTCTTTAGTTTAATTAGATCCCATTTGTCTATTTTGGCTTTTATGGCCATTGCTTTTGGTGTTTTAGTCATGAAGTCTTTGTCCAGGCCTATGTCCTGAATGGTATTGCCCAGGTTTTCTTCTGGGGCTTTTATGGCATTAGGTCTTACATTTAAGTCTTTAATCCATTTTGAGCTAACTTTTGTATATGGTGTAAGGAAGGGTTTCTACATATGGCTAACCAGTTTTCCCAGCACCAATTATTAAATAGGGAATCTTTTCCCCATTTCTTGTTTTTCAGGTTTTAAAGATCAGATGGTTTTAGATATGTGGTGTTATTTCTGAGGCTTCTGTTCTGTTCCATTGGTCTATATATCTGCTTTGGTACCAGTACCATGCTGTTTTGGTTACTGTAGCCTTGTAGTATATTTTGAAGTCAGGTAGCATGATGCCTCCAGCTTTGTTCTTTTTACTTAGGATTGTCTTGGTTATGTGGGCTCTATTTTGGTTCCATATGAACTTTAGAGTAGTTTTTTCCAATTCTGTGAAGAAAGTCATTGGTAGCTTGATGTGAATGGCATTGACTCTATAAATTACCTTGGGCAGTATGGCCATTTTCATGATATTGATTCTTCCCATCCATGAGCATAGAATGTTATTCCATTTGTTTCTGTCCTCTTTTATTTCGTTGAGCAGTGGTTTGTAATTCTCCTTGAATAGGTCCTTCACATCCCTTGTAAGTGGATTCCTAGGTATTTTATTCTCTTTGTAGTAATTGTGAATGGGAGTTCATTCATGATTTGGCTCTCTGTTTGTCTATTATTTGTGTATAGGAATGCTTGTGATTTTTGCACGTTGAGTTTGTATCCTGAGACTTTGCTGAATGTGCTTATCAGCTTAAGGAGATTGGGCTGAGACGATGGGGTTTTCTAAACATACAATCATGTCATCTGCAAACAGAGACAGTTTAACTTCCTCTTCTCCTAATTGAATACCCTTTCTTTCTTTCTCTTACCTGATTTCCCTAGCCAGAACTTCCAACACTACGTTGAATAGGAGTGCTGAGAGGGCATCCTTGTCTGGTGTCAGTTTTCAAAGAGAATGCTTCCAGTTTTTGCCCATTCAGTATGAGATTGGCTGTGAGTTTGTCATACACAGCTCTTATTATTTTGAGATACAGTCCATCAATACCTACTTTATTGAGAGTTTTTAGCATGAAGCACTGTTGAATTTTGTCAAAGGCCTTTTCTGCATCTATTGAGACAATCATGTGGTTTTTGTCGTTGGTTCTGCTTATGTGATGGATTATGTTTATTGATTTGTGTATGTTGAACCAGACTTGCATCCCAGGGATGAAGCCAACTTGATCATGGTGGATAACCTTTTTGATGTGCTGCTGGATTCAGTTTCACAGTATTTTATTGAGGATTTTTGCATCAATGTTCGTCAGGGATAGTGGCCTAACATTCTCTTTTTTGTTGTTGCTTCTCTGCCAGACTTTGGTATCAGGATGATGCTGGCCTCGTAAAATGAATTAGGGAGGATACCCTCTTATTCTATTGATTGGAATAGTTTCAGAAGGAATAGTATCAACTCATCTTTTTACCTCTGGTGGAATTTGGCTGTGAATCTGTCTGATCCTGGATTTTTTTTTTTTTGGTTGGTAGGCTATTAATTATTGCCTCAATTTCAGAACGTGTTATTGGTCTATTCAGAGATAAAACTTCTTCCTGGTTTAGTCTTAGGAGTGTGTATGTGTCCAGGAATTTATTCATTTCTTCTAGATTTTCTAGTTTATTTGACTAGAGGTTTTTATAGTATTCTCTGATAGTAGTTTGTATTTCTGTGGGAACGGTGGTGATATCCCCTTTATCATTTTTTATTGCATCTATTTGACTCTTCTCCCTTTTCTTCTTTATTCGTCTTGCTAATGGTCTATTTTGTTGATCTTTTTGAAAGAAACAACTCCTGGATTCATTGATTTTTTTTTTAAGGGTTTTTTGTGTCTCTATCTCCTTCAGTTCTGCTCTGATCTTAGTTATTTCTTGCCTTCTGCTAGATTTTGAATTTGTTTTCTCTTACTTCTCTAGTTCTGTTAATTGTGATGTTAACGTGTCGATTTTAGATCTTCCCTGCTTTCTCTTGTGGGCATTTAGTGCTATAAATTACCCTCTACACACTGTTTTAAATGTGTCCCAGAGATTCTGGTACATTGTGCCTTTGTTCTCATTGGTTGCAAAGAACATCTTTATTTCTGCCATTTTTTCATTATTTACCCAGTAGTCATTCAGGAGAACATTGTTCAGTTTCCACATAGTTGTGTGGAAATAAACTTTTAAGTGAGTTTATTAATCCTGTGTTCTAATTTGATTGCACTGTGGCCTGAGAGACAGTTTGTTGTGATTTCTGTTCTTTTACATTTGCTGAGGAGTGTTTTACTTCCAATTATGTGATCAATTTTAGAATAACTGTGATGTGGTGCTGAGAAGAATGTATATTCTGTTGATTTGGGGTGTAGAGTTCTGTAGAGGTCCGCTTGGTTCAGAGCTGAGTTTAAATCCTGGTATCCTTGTTAACCTTCTGTCTCATTGATCTGTCTGATATTGGCAGTGGGGTGTTAAAGTCTGCCATTATTATTGTGAGGGAATCTAAGTCTCTTTGTAGGTCTCTAAGGACTCGTTTTACGAATCTGGGTGCTCCTGTATTGGGTGCATATATATTTAGGATAGTTACCTCTTCTTGTTTAATTGATTCCTTTACCATTATGTAGTGGCCTTCTTTGTCTCTTTTGATCTTTGTTGGATTAAAGTCTGTTTTATCAGAGACTAGGATTGCAACCCCCACTTTGTTTGTTTGTTTGTTTGTTTTGCTTTCCATTGGCTTGGTAGATCTTCCTCCATCCCTTTGTTTTGAGTCTATGTGCATCTTTGCACATGAGATGAGTCTCCTGATAAGAGCACACTGCTGGGTCTTGACTCTTTATCCAATTTGCTAGTCTGTGCCTTTTAGTTGGTGCATTTAACCCATTTACATCTAAAGTTAATATTGTTATATTTGAGTTTGATCCTGTCATTATGATGTTAGCTGGTTATTTTGCCCGTTAATTGATGCAGTTTATTTGTAGCGTTGATGGTCTTTACAATTTGACATGTTTTTGCAGTGGTGGGTACCAGTTGTTCCTTTCCATGTTTAGTGCTTCCTTCAGGAGCTTTTGTAAGGCATGCGTGGTGGTGACAAAATCTCTCAGCATTTGCTTGTCTGTAAAAGATTTTATTTCACCTTCACTTATGAAGCTTAGTTTGGCTGAATATGAGATTCTGGGTTGAAAATTATTTTCTTTGTAGATTCTGGATATTAGCCCTTTGTCAGATGAGTAGATTGTAAAAATTTTCTCCCATTGTGTAGATTGCCTGTTCACTCTGATGGTAGTTTCTTTTGCTGTGCAGAAGCTCTTTAGTTTAATTAGATCCCATTTGTCAATTTTGGCTTTTGTTGCCATTGCTTTTGGTGTTTTAATCATGAAGTCTTTGCTCATGCCTATGTCCTGAATGGTATTGCCTAGGTTTTCTTCTAGGGTTTTTATGGTTTTAGGTCTAACATTTTAGTCTTTAATCCATCTTGAATTAAGTTTTGTATAAGGTGTAAGGAAGGGATCCAGTTTTGGGTTTCTACATATGGCTAACCAGTTTTCCCAGCACCATTTATTAAATAGGGAATCCTTTCCCCATTTCTTGTTTTTATCGGGTTTGTCAAAGATCAGATGGTTATAGATGTGTGATATTATTTCTGAGGGCTCTATTCTTTTCATTGGTTTATATATCTGTTTTGGTACCAGTACCATGCTGTTTTGGTTACTGTAGAACTTAAACAAATTTACAAGAAAAAATCAAACAACCCCATCAAATGTGGGCAAAGGATATGAACAGACACTTCTCAAAATAAGACATTTATGCAGCCAACAGACACATGAAAAACTGCTCATCACCCCTGGCCATCAGAGAAATGCAAATCAAAACCACAATGAGATACCATCTCACACCAGTTAGAATGGCAATCATTCAAAAGTCAGGAAACAACAGGTGCTGGAGAGGATGTGGAGAAATAGGAACACTTTTTTTTTTTTTTTGGAGACGGAGTCTCGCTCTGTCACCCAGGCTGAAGTGCGGTGGCATGATCTCGGCTCACTGCAAGCCCCGCCTCCTGGAGTCATGCCATTCTCCTGCCTTAGCCTCTGGAGAACTGGGACTACAGGTGCCACCACGCCTGGCTAATATTTTGTGTTTTTAGTAGAGATGGGGTTTCACCACATTAGTCAGAATGGTCTCAATCTCCTGAACTCATGATCTGGCCCCTTTGGCTTCCCAAAGTGCTGGGATTACAGGTATGAGCCACTGTGCCCAGCCAATAGGAAGACTTTTACACTGTTGGTGGAACTGTAAACTACTTCAACCATTGTGGAAGAGAGTGTGGCGATTCCTCAAGGATCTAGAACTAGAAATACCATTTGACCCAGTGATCCCACTACTGGGTATATACCCAAAGGATTATAAATCATGCTGCTATAAAGACACACGCACACATATGTTTATTGTGGCACTATTCACAATAGCAAAAACTTGGAACCAACCCAAGTGTCCATCAATGATAGACTAGGTTAAGAAAATGTGGCATACATACACCATGGAATACTATGCAGCCATAAAAAAGGATGAGTTCATGTCCTTTGTAGGGACATGGATGGAGCTGGAAACCATTATTCTGAGCAAACAATCACGAGGACACAAAACAGAACACTGTGTTTTCTCACTAATAGGTGGGAATTGAACAATGAGAACACTTGCACACAGAGTGGGGAACATCACACACCGGTGCCTGTCATGGGGTGGCGGTGGTGGGAGAGTGATACCAGTAGGAGATATACCTAATGTTAATGACAAGTTAATGGGTGTGGCACACCAACACAGCACAAGTATACATATGTAACAAACCTGCACATTGTGTACATGTACCCTAGAACTTAAAGTATAATAAAAAATAAAAAAAGAAAAAAAGAAAATTCTTTTCTTTAAGAATGTTGAATATTGGCCCTCACTCTTCTGGCTTGTTGGGTTTCTGCCAAAAGATCTGCTGTTAATCTGATGGCCTTCCCTTTGTGAGTAACCTGACCTTTCTCTCTGGCTGCCCTTAACATTTTTTCCTTCATTTCAACCTTGGTGAATCTGACAATTATGTGTCTTGGGGATGGTCTTCTTGAGGAGTATCTTTGTGGTGTTCTCTGTATTTCCTGAATTTGAATGTTGGCCTGCTTTGCTAGGTTAAGGAAGTTCTCCTGGATAGTATCCTGAAAAGTGTTTTCTAACTTGGTTCCGTTCTCCCTGTCACTTTCCAGTATACCAGTCTACTGTATGTTTGGTCTTTTCACATAGTCCCATATTTCTTGGAGGCTTTGTTTGTGTCTTGTCACTCATTTTTCTCTAGTCTTGTCTTCTTGCTTTATTTCATTAATTCGATCTTCAATCACTGATATCCTTTCTTCCACTTGATCAAATTGGCTACTGAAGCTCTTGCACGTATCACAAAGTTCTTGTGTTGTGGTTTTCAGCTCTATCAGGTCATTTAAGATCTTCTCTACACTGTTTGTTCTAGGTAACCATTCATCTAACCTTTTTTCAAGGTTTTTAGCTTCCTTGTGCCTTGGAGAAGTTTGTTATTACCAATCTTCTGAAGCCTACTTCTGTCAGCTCATCAAACTCATTCTCCATCCAGTTTTGCTCCATTGCTGGTGAGAAGCTGTGATCCTTTGGAGGAGAATAGGATCTCTGGTGTTTGGAATTTTCAGCTTTTCTGCTCTGGTTTCTCCCCATCTTTGTGGTTTTCTCTACCTTTGGTCTTTGATGTTGGTGACCTACAGGTGGGGTTTTGGTGTGGATGTCCTTTTTGTTGATGTTGATGCTATTTCTTTCTGTTTGTTAGTTTTCCTTCTAACAGTCGGGCCCCTCAGCTACAGATCTGTTGGAGTTTGCTGGAGGTTCTCTCCAGACCCTGTTTGCCTGGGTATTACCAGCAGAGACTGCAGAACAGCAAATATTGCTGCCTGATCCTTTCTCTGGAAGCTTTGTCCCAGAGAGGCATCTGCCTGTTTGAGGTGTCTGTTGGCCCCTACTGGAGGTGTCTCCCAGTCAGGCTACACGGGGGTCAGGGACCCACTTGAGGAGGCAGTCTTTCCATTCTCTGAGCTTGAACACCATGCTAAGAGAAGCTATCTGCTGCCTTTTGTTCTGCTATGCCCTGCCCCCAGAGGTGGAATCTGGAGAGGTGGTAGGCCTTGCTTAGCTGCGATGGACTCCACCCAGTTCAAGCTTCCTGGCCACTTTGTTTACACTGTGAGCTACTCAAGCCTCAGCAATGGCAGACGCTCCTCCACCCATCAAACTGCAGCATCACAGGTTGATCTTAGACTGCTGTCTAGAAGTGAACAAGTCTCCGTGGGCATGGGAGGGCAAGGGAGGGTATCTCCTGATCTGTCAGTTGCTAAGACCGTGGGAAAAGTGCAGTATTTGGTCAGCAGTCTACCGTTTCTCCTGGTAAAGCCTGTCACGGCTTCCCTCGGCTAGGAAAGGGAAACTCTCTGATCCTTTGCACTTCCTGGGTGAGGCAATGCCCCCACCTTGCTTCAACTCACCCTCAGTGGGCTGCACCAACTGTCCAATCAGTTCCAATGAGATGAATCAGATACCTCAGTTGGAAATGCAGGAATAAATCCTCTCTTGCTGGGAGCTGCAGACCAGAGCTGTTCCTATTTGGCCATCTTGGAAGTGCCCTCTCCAGCCAGTCATTCTTACCATCCACCTGTCATGAAAGCTCAAAAGGCTTTATTAAAATGTATGTAAAATCCTTGATAAAAGGCCATGTATTTATGTAATTCTGCTTTTTCACTGGTTTATCAGGTTAGCTACCCTATACTTTCAGGCCTTGAGTGAGAGGAACTAAGTGTATTCCAATGGCAAGGGTAGACAGAAATGTTTAGATAATGGGGTGTTTGTCATGCAGTATGGGCATTGCAGTTAGCAGTCCTGGGTGTTATGAGAAACCAGAGTGAATTGCTAGCAACACTACCAATGAGGAAACCTTGAACTTGAAAAAGGAAGCCTTTTTCATAGCCTTGAACTTTGGCTTGGAAGAGTTTTGTCCAATAAAAAAGATTTTAAAAAATTGTTATATTAATAATACTAGTAATTATAATATTATTAATATAAGTAATACTAATAATTGAACAATGAAACTAATAGTGTCATTAGTAGCATTTTATTATCATACATTTTTAGAGTTTCCTTTCGAGTGGCAGTGCCAACAGACAGAGCGGGGCAGAAAACATAGATACACAACCAGTTTATCATCTATACCACAGACGGGCAGTCATTAGAAGATGTGACAGGTATGCTGTGCCTTGGGCACATGGGCCTAGCTTCACTCTTTTATATGCAGTACATATCACAAATGTTTATCCTCAACATCTTATCCTAATTGCATGAAACCCTCCAGATTTTCTTTGCTCAAGGTGGGGTTAGTTAAACTACTCATTGCTCCATCCCTAATGTATTAATGTTGTTTTTATTAACGATAATATTATTTCTGTAGTAGGGGAGTTTATTGCCAAGGCAACCATGGCATGTGCATGGTTTAGTTTTCTTGAATTTCTACTTCATTATAGCAAACCCCAACTGTGTTCTTTGCTCAGCCCACTCTTAAGGTGGCAAATCTATCATTCTGTGATTTTCTATTTTTCGTTGTTTCTCCACCAGTCTTTGTGATCGATATCTATCCCTATGAATCCCATTGTTTAACTCTACAAAGCTGAATTTGGTGCATTTTTCTGCTTCAGTACAGTCTGTTCCTCTTCTCAGACATATTGTTCACTCAGCATTTTATTTTTAAAGTCCTTTCTTTAGTCCTTATAATAAGCTTTTGGGGTTGTTACTATTGTCCTGGTTTTGAGATAAGAGACCAAGGGCTAAAGAAAGTAAGAGATACACTCAAGGTGACAAAACTGCAAATAGTTGAAAGACTTTTAACATTTATGTCTTCTAACCATAAGTCTAAATTTTAAAATATGCCATACTTTGCATAAATCAGCTCTGTTTTGACTGAGATAAATAGTCTTGGTTCTGTAATTTTGCATTTCCTATTGTAATGTCAATTTTAAGATAAAGAAGAAAGTTTTCCAATTTATTATATTTTTTATGTTTAAGAGAAGACTAAGCATAGAAATAACATTTACATTTTAAAATATTAAATTTCATCATTTCTTATACAAATAGGACTAGATGAAACATGAGTCCATGTGCATTTCATATTGAAGTTCCAGGTTGGTTATATTATCCAGACCGACATTTAGTGAAACCTTCTAGTATATTTAACTCAACATAGTTCCAAGTGGTGATGTTTGGCCTGATATATAGGGGTCTTTTTCAGTGAATATATACTTTATTTTCTCTATGATTATACATAAAATAATTATTAATTGTAGAAAAATTGGAATTACAGGGATATGTTGATTTATCTGCTATTTGGTTATAGGAGCCCCTACTACTCTTTGCTATTTTCAATGATAGGTGTTAGGAAACCATGGAGATTCCTTTCTTTCTTAGTGAAGCAAATTCTGAGAATGCTCATTGGACGTCAAGCAAAGGCCAGCCTTTATCAGAGCACACACATTTCATATGGACACTCTTTAATACTATTTTTGTTTGATTTAGTAATGTTTTTCTTTCAGAGAAAATAAATAAGTGATTATTTTATTCGTAATAGGCATTAATGGAAATTGGCTAAGTTGACTAGGAAGAAAGAGTAAAATCCTATATTCCAGGGTAGAACTCAGTTCTCAGTGACCCATAAGCGAAAACTCTTTTCTTCCCACTCCAAATTCTGTACCTAATAGGGGTTCTACATATTTGAGCAGGAAACTGGTAGCCACATTGTCCCTATTTTTCCTGTCTTATATGAGTAATTTACTCCTGAAAAACATATTATACAGAAAATTTTCAAAATTAAAAAAATACAATTAACATTTGTCTGAATAGCAAGTTTTCATACATTCCTGAGCACAAGGTGATACTAATTGATGCTAAGGCAGCATCAGATTCCTTCAAAATTGACAAAAATTACTTTAATAGGCAACATTAGCTATCATAACACTACCTAATAAATCACATTACCTTCAATTGTTACTTTAAAATATAGCTGTTTATCTGCTATCGTTACATTCTTTTGTAGCTATTTCGATCATTTGCTTAAGACTACACTTAAAAACAGCATAAATATGATGTAATGGTCAACATTTATGTATTTCAAACTTTAACTCATAAACAAGAACAACAACAACAAAAAAAACCAAGAATGGTGAAAACTAAAAATAAATTAAACAGAGTGAAAATAATATCACCCCGGGCCACAATAGCAGCACAAATTCATTCAAGAGAGTAAAGACCTCATGGCCCAATTACCTCTTAAAGTTCCCACCTCTTAATACTGCTTAAATGAATATTACATTTTAACCTGAGTTTGGGAGGGTATATTTGAACCATAACTATGAGCATGACAGTTTGAGGAGTACTGGCCATGTATTTTGTAAGATACCCCTCTGTTGGAATTTGTTTGATTTGTGTTCTAATGGTTCAAATAGAGTTATTGATTTTGGGGAGGAAGATCACAGAGGTAAAAGTACCATTTTTATCACATCTTATCAAGTGTACCGTATCAATTAGCATCTGCAGAGAGACAGAACTTATATAATCAGTGTAAAGAGATGTATTTTAAGAAATTGGATCACATAATCGTGGGGACTGGTGAGTCTCAGGTCCGTAGGATAGCTTGGCAGAATGAAAACTCAAAAAGGAGTTGAGGCTGCACTCTTGAGGCATAATTTCTTCTCTGAAATAACCTCAGTTTTTGCTCTTCAGACCTTCCATGGATAGGATGAGTCACACTCATTTTATTGAGGTTAATCTCTTTCCTTAAAGTTAACTAATTGTAGACATTAACTTCATCTATAAAATACCTTCACAACGATGGCTAAATTAGTATTAAGTTAAACAACTGGGTACTATAGCCTAGCCAAAGTGACACATAAAACTAACCATTACAACTACGTGCTATGAACATTTTATCACTGTTCATGTTGACCCTTAATACCTGGTTGAGGTCGCATTTGTCAGGTTTGTAAAGTATTTGTAAAGCTTCTCATTCTTTTTTCATTATGTGTAGCCTATATTTAAGTGGTGAGGATTTATGCTTCCCCTTTTTGAGAGAAGATTATCTACATAATTAATATTCTGCAAGGAAGATTGTTGAATGCTTTTCCAATATATTTATTTATTCAATCATTTGTTTACGTCAGTATGGGCTCATGGATATTTACCTCATACTTTGGTTTATAATCCAATATTATTTTATTTATTTCAGTTTCTCAAATTGCTTCAGGTTTGGCTAGTTGGAGCTCTTTCAGTTGTCTCCTGTGTTCCTTTCCACACCTCCAATGATTCAATTATTTTCTCACAGCTTCCTTACATTATGAAACTATAAAATGCTCCAGATTCATGTTATATATTTCCAACCCCAGTCCTAGAATCAATTATTTCTCTGTATATACAAATTGCGTATACACACACATTTATAAGTATTTATGTATGGAACCATCAATATCAATATTAAACCTATTATGAGTTTATACTGATGTTTCCAGCTCTAACTCATTACCACATGGATAATTCTAGAGGTTCCTCTGCTTGCTTATCTGTAAATTTCTGCTGCAACAGTAAGAAATCAGGCTTCCATGATCTATGATCCATTTTATTGATTTTGTATTACATGTATTGCAATATGAGAATTAACCAATACCATTATGAGAAACAACTTTATCAACTACAGTAGAGTGCTTATGCACAGTTCCTTTTGTCTTTAGTTGTGTAGACTCCACTCATTTTCAAAGTTACTTACATCAAGACCTTTCAGTTTACCCTCTGTAGTGAGATTGTTTCACAAATTTGCAATACAGGAGGATTTTCTGTTCACAGTATGCATTCCTTCCTGAGATCCTTGACCCCCTGAATATTTTATTTTCATCAGTTGTACTGTAGCATTCTATCAATTTTCATGAATACATAATACCATGTATCCACTACCACAGTAGTACAGAGAATTGTTTCACTGCCCTGAAGAAATAGCCTATGCTTTAATCAAATTTCCTTACCTTGCTCCCCTGGTAACCACTGATCTTTCCACTTTCACTATTTGTTTACCTTTTCCAGGGCACTTAATTGGAATCATACAGTATGCCACTGTTTCATACTGGCTTCTTTCAGTTATCTATGTGCATTTATGGTTCAACCATGTCTTTCCATGTGCATTGATATCTCTTCTTTTATTATGAAATAATATTCTACTGTATGGCTGTACCACAGTTGTTTTATCCTAGATTATAATTTTCAGGAAATCTGTTTCATAAAAACTGGTATGTGGTAGGTACACTTTTTGAGTGTTTGCTCATCAGAACATATTTTTGATGCTTTTCAAAAAGGTACAAGTTTTAATGAGTACAGGATATTTATGAACACAAACTTTCACTCTCAATGATCTGCAATAATACAAACTGATATTTACTGAGAATATTGCACCAATTCTAAAATGTACATTTTTTCATATTCAAATATCTCTGAAATTGTGATGAAACTTGTAATTAATAGCTTCACGCAATCAATTTGGGGTGGCACAGTTATGACAGTTTTGTTACACATGCACAAATTTAGTCACAATTTTTTGTCATAATTTTAATTAAGTATATGCATTGATGTTATTGTATATATTGTTTAAATGCCATATAAAATTCCTTCTAAATAATTGCACAATTCAACAGTTAAATATATAGATGTTGAAAATAAAAATGTCATAGATTGGAAAAAAAATTATTTACATAATTTGATGTAAATCCAGGCACATTTATTGTTGGAAGAATGATTATACTTCTCTTGTATTTTTGGAAAGATTAAACAACATGATTTATGTTATCAAAGAAGTGACAAAACCCTAGAGGACTTAACTCTATTAATTATTTATTTTATAGCTATATATGAACAAATATTGCCTGTAACATTCAAAGGAATGCAATTGAAAACATAAGAAACTGCCAAAACCTTGGTGTAGGTGAAATTAATTTCAAAGCAAATGAGAAGCTGGTGTGATGGAATGTCACTCAGGATTATCATTAAGGCATATGTCACAGCTTAATTGGCAGTCTTTTACTGTCTTACTAATAGATAAAATAATGGTGTGTCTTATCACCATCGAAATCTTATATTTAATAAGACATGGTATTTATGATGTGCTGTGCTATGTGGTCTATGTATTTGGTATCATTTAAGCTACTCTTTTATCCAGTGAGGCAGGTATTAATAATTGTCCTAATTTATAGGTGATACCACATAGAAAGAATACATAGCTCATCGGAGGTCATAAAGCTAATAACTGGTAGGATTTGGATTTGCGTTTTTATAGGAGAGCCCATGTTCTTACACCCCACTGTAGTGCTGCTATAAAGATTCATTCCTTTCTGAGAATTACAATTACTGAGAAGTTTGAAATTGGCCTGGGTTTTCATTTGTTTTTATAATTCATACATTTTAATTAAATTTTGTATTACATCTCAATTCTGCCTGCCTCCTCACGATTTTCCCCAAACAGGTCTCCATTAAAATAACAACTAATGTTTTAAAATTGTGGAGGTAGGAAAGAATGCCTAATGTAACAAGAAGTTTAGGGCAATAAACTACAATTTGATAGGTTTTTAAAAAGTAGATATATGGGAGAGAGGATCCAACTAAATGTATCACTTGGAGTCCACTCAAAATTCACTCTTGAGAAATAAACAATAATCAGATGTTATACTCCAGTATCACTAACATGTAGCAATATTTGAAAGTTCAGAAATGCTAGGTTTATGTGACGAGTTTCTTAAGCAGAGAAATTTAGGGCATCAGAAACATTCGACTGGGTGCGCTGTAATCCTGACACTTTGGGAGGCCAAGACGGGCAGATGACCTGAGGTCAGGAGTTCAAGACCAGCCTGGCCAACACTGGTGAAACCCCGTCTCTACTAAAAATACAAAAATTAGCTGGGTGTGGTGGCAAGCATCTGTAATCCCAGCTACTTAGGAGGCTGAGGCAAGAGAATCAATTGAACCCAGGAGTTGGAGGTTGCAGTGAGCTGAGATAGCACCATTGCACTCTAGCCCAGGTGACGAGAGTGAAACTCTGTCTCCAAAAAAAAAAAAAAAAAAAAAAAAAAAAAGAAAGAAAAATAAACGTTCCTAGCATGGGATTGAACAATACAAAACTTCAAGATTTTGCAGAAAACTGAATCAGTAATGTGTGGGGAAATTTTTCAAACTCTCTAATTATAAGAAAAGAAAAAGAATAACATTATAGAAACAATAAAAGGGACTAAGGAAGACTTGGAAGATAGAGAATATAATGTCTGATGAGGTTTCAAAAAAGGAAGCATCTCAAAAATCATACCAGAATAAAAGGATATATGGTTTGGCTCTGTGCCCCAACCAAATCTCACTTGAATTGTAATAATCCTCATGTGTCAAAGACTAAGTGGAAGTAATTTAATCATGGAGGCAGTTTCCCATATGTTGTTCTCATGATAGTGAGTGCTTCAGCTCCAGTCATGGCTAAAAGGGACCAAAGTACAGCTCAGGCAATTACTTCAGAGGGTATAAGCCCCAAGCCTTGGTGGCTTCCACATGGTATTAACTCTGTGGGTGCACAGAAGTCAAGAATTGAAGTTTGGGAATCTCCACCTAGGTTTCAGAGGGTGTATGGAAACACCCAGATGTCCATGCAGAAGTTTGCTGCAGGGGCGGAGCCCCATGGAGAACCTCTGCTAGGGCAGTGCAGAAGGAACATGTAGGATTGAAGCCCCTATATGGAGTCACCAGTAGGTCACTGCCTAGTGGTGCCGTGAGAAGAGGGTCACCATCCTTCAGATCCCAGAATCGTATATCCATGGACAGTTTGCACTACGTGCCTGGAAAAGCTTCAGGAACTTATCACCAGCTTGTAAAAGCAGCCAGGAGGGGGGGCTGTACACTGCCAAGCCACAGGCTGGAGCTGCCCAATGCCATGGGAGCCCAACCATGCCATGGGAGCCCACCTCTTGCATCAGCATAACCTGGATATGAGGCATGGAGTCAAATGTGAACATTTTGGAACTTTAAGGTTTAATGACTGCCCTGTTGGATTTCAAACTTTAATCAAGCCTGTAGCCTCTTTTATTTTGCCAATTTCTCCAATTTGGAATGGTTGGATTTACTCAATGCCCATATCTCCTTCGTATCTAGGGAGTAACTAACTTGCTTTTGATTGTACAGGCTCATAGGCGAGAGAAGCTTGCCTTGTCTCAGATAAGACTTTGACTTTTGGGTTAATGCTGGAAGGAGTTAAGACTTGGGGGACTGTTGGAAGGGCGTGATTGTGTTTTGAAATGTGAGGATATGAGATTTGGAAGGGGCCGGGGTTGAATGATATGGTTTGGCTCTGTGTCCCCACCTAAATCTCACCTTGAATTGTGATAATCCCCATGTGTCAAGGGGGGAACCAGGTGGAGGTAATTGAATCATGGGAGCAGTTTCCCTCATGCTGTTCTTGTGATAGTGAGTGAGTTCTCATGAGATCTGATGGTTTTATAAGTCTCTGGTATTTTCACTGCTGGCATTCATTCTCTCTCCTGCTGCCCTGTAAAGAGATCCTTCCACCATGATTGTTCCTGAGGCCTCCCAGCCATGTGGAACTCTGAGCCAATTAAACCTCTTTTCTTTATAAATTACCCAGTCTCAGGTATTTCTTCGTATCAGCACGAGAACAGACTAACATAAAAGGAGAAAACAATGATATAAATTATTTAATTCCAAGTATTTATGAATTTAGATAAAATTAATTAGAAGTTACTAATACCTAGATATAGGTTGATGAAATGTAGAATGCTTAAAATTATCCCAAAAGCATCATGACAAAAAATAATGTTATTTAAAAAAGGAAGAAAATTATGGCTTGCTTAGGATTCACATTAAACATCTAGCACTGGATAATTTTCTTCACTGACTGCTTTTGTTGCAGAGTATTTTTTCAACGATGGTTGTGTAGTGAACAGCTTTGAGAGATAGAGATATTGTCTCCCTTTGGAGCAAAAAGCAGTTTGCACATTTTCCACATTAAAAGATTTTGGCTTCCTAAATTCATTGCTCTTCTCCTATAATAAAATCTATTGCATATGCAAGAGTTACCTGGCCCTTTCTGCTGTGTGTTGTGAGAATTTGATCCCTGGAACAGCACAAGAAAATTATGAAACTCTAATTTCAGTGAGTAATAAAGGTCGTGTTTTTAACCCAGGAGTATTGTGTCTTTTGCCGGCATTCGGGAAACTTCACCAGTCTAACTAGCCTAACTTGTCAGCTTTCAGAAAGGGTAAAATCTTAGGTTCTTTATCATTCTTGACAAAACCAATTGATTGTTTTTAATTATTACCCCCACAAAAGCCTTTTTAGATGTAACATAACTCAGAAGACCTATCACTGTTTTCCTCCCCGTAATACTTCTTAAAAAACACTAAAGCTGGGTGAAAGTTAGAAAATAAACATTTTATGTATTGATAAGTCATAGTATACAATGATTGTTAATGATATTGAGACCAATTAAGTGTAAAAGTAATTAGAAATACTTGTATGTATGCTTAATAGAAAAATAAATTTTAAAAGAAAAACCACATAAAATAAAAAATGATTACTTAATTATGAGTCCTTAGATCAAAAATTCCAGTAGTACTGGCAGAAATTTGGAGGTGAGTAGAGGAGAAAAAAGGTGGGTAATTTTAAAAATTTCCTTATTTTTAATAAAAGATAGTTCTAACAAGTTTGCATATATTCTTAGCATCCAATCTGGTATTTTGAAACTTAAAAAATATAAACAAGAAATTGATAGAAAAAGAAATTTTAATGGCCAAAACCTATTAGGAAAGGAGCAAACTTAGTAATAATAAGAGAAAGAAATATAAAATTTAGAATACAGTAGTCAAATTGCAAAATAATTGTCAAAGTATTGATAGTATCCAATGCTGACTAAGATGTGGGTTCTCCAGAGAAACAGAAACAATGACATACATACAGATATATAAGATACAATTTATTATGTGAATTCGCTTATGCAATATGGACTCTTAGAAGTAGTACAATATGCTTTCTGCAAGCTGGAGAACCAGATAAGCTGGTACTATAATTCAGCTTGAGTATGAAAGCCTAAGAACCAGAGCTCCCATGTCCAAGGACAGGTGAAGATGAATGTCCCAGCTCCGAGAGAGAGAATTCACCCTTCCTCCACATTTTTGTTCTATTTGGGCTCTCAATGAATTGGATGATGCTAGACTACCTAGAAAGAGTGGATCTTCCTTACTCAGTCTACTGATTCAAATTACAAGCTCTTCCAGAAACATTCTCACAGACCCACCCAGAAATAACGTTTTGGAAGGTATCTAGGTATTCCTTAGCCTAGCCAAGTTAACATATAAAATTAACCATCACATGTGTTGAATGGTGAATCAATCAATATTAATGCCATTGTAATTAGATAAAAAATAGTTTGAGGCCAACTCAGCAGTGTCTGTGCCACTTTCAAATGCATATTTTGACCTGTTAATTACATCTCTAAATTATGTCCCAAATATATATTCATATACATGCACAAATAAATATATAAATGAATGTGAAGATACTCGTGGCCTTTCACTTAAAAGTGTTCTACTTTTCTTCTACAGTAATCAAACTGTAGAGAGACACATGGCTTTCCAACTGTTTTCCCTTTCTCAACCGCCTTAATATGACTCTTTCTTACTAACTGAAAGCAAGCAGAAGTGATGCATGCTACTTCTAGAATGGAGGCTTTAAGACTGGCCTGCCACCTCCATGCTATCTCCACTTCGTATGGCCTATTGTTGGCAGGATCTGAGGAATGGTAGCAACAGCAGCAATCACGTAGATGTTGAAAGGAGATAAAGAGTCAAAAAATAATGTGGGTTCTTGATTTGCCATGTGGGTCAGAAAGATACGTTTTGCATGTTACATTAAAAATTACACAATTATACCTATATCTATGGATGTGTGTTGTCTATATATTTATGTGCAATATATACATATGAGTGTGTATGTGTACAAAAGAGTCACTCAAAATTGTATGTGAAAGTTGGAAAGAGTAATATTTGTTTTATTTTATATATTTATATATCTTTAAGAATGGGGTAGTGTGTTTGTATTAAGCGCTAGATAAATGCTCTTAGTGTTGATAAACAAAATAAAAACAAACACAAAATTACCTATTACAAGCCCAAATATCGTAAAGTTATCCACTAGATTAGAATAAAAGAACAAGAGAAACTATTAGCAAAACAAAAAATCATGGAGAATTTTATTTTACGGCAAAATAATATCTGACAATAAAATTTTCAGAATGTAATACAAATGAAACGGTGATAAGTTTTCTTCATGTATCATTCATATACCATTCACATGTTTTAAGCAAAATTTGCATTATTACTATATAGCAATATACAATTCAAAGGAAAATCAAATAAGAAAATTTTATGTTAATGGAAATGGTTTATAAAAACAGGAATTATGAATGTCTAAACATAAAATGAATATGTCAAGATGTATAATACTGTCAAAAGCAAAAAAAACCTTGTAAAACTAGTAATGCATTACATATCAAGTAAAAAAGTAGTAATTTATGTTAACATTCTAAGTATAAAAAAGATATAATAAATTAAATTATATGTGTGTGTAAATATGCATATACAATTATCTAACATGTCAACACAGAATAAATCTTGATTTTAAACATCTATGGAACATTTTAAGAAGTGATATAACATTTAGTTGAGAAAGACATCCTCAATAATTTACTAGAAGTCAACATTATTTATACTACAGCCTTTGACCACAATGTAAAATAGTTAGAATATAGGAATACGTTTTATATCAATTCTAATATTGGTAACTTGTGACTTTTTTAATAACCTGGGCTACAGATTTACCACTTTTATTAATTTATTTTATTTAATTAATTAATTAATTTATTTTTTGAGATGAAGTTTTGCTCTTGTTGCCCAGGCTAGAGTCCAATGGCACAATCTCAGCTCACTGCAACCTCCACCTCCTGGGTTCAAGTGATTCTCCTGCCTCCGCCTCCTAAGTAGCTGGGATTACAGGCATGAGCAACCACGTTCAGTTAATTTTTGTATTTTTAGTAGAGATGGGGTTTCACCATTTTGGTTAGGCTGGTCTTGAACTCCTGACCTTAGGCGATCTGCCCGCCTCAGCCCCCCAGAGTGCTAATATCATAGGAATGAGCCACCGCGCCCGGACTATTAATTTTTTTTAACCTAGATTTTGATTTTATTGCTTTCTTTATATTTTCAAGTTTTAATTGGTTTCTGCTTTACTTGTTATTTCTTATTTTCTTCTTGCTTCCAGCTTAAATTGTTCTTCTTTCTTAAATTGTGTACTTAAGGTGGAATATTATGTTACTGATTTGAGATCTTTCTTCTTTTCTAATATATGAATTAATGTTGTAAATTTTTCCCCAATTGCAACATTCACTATGTCATAAATTTTGATAAGTTGAATTTTCATTTTTATTTAAGTCAAAATATTTTTAATTTGTCTTGCAACTCCTTCCTTGACCCATGTGTTACTTTAGAAGGGCATTGTTTAATTTTCCAGTATTTGAGAATTTTTAGCAATTGATTATTGATTTCTAGCTTCTATTACTTTCTGAGAGCATACTATGTATGATTTTTATTCCTTTAAAATTTTAAGGGTGTGTTTTAATGTTCCTAATGTAATCTATCTTGTTGAATACTCCATTTGTGCTTGAAAGAGATGTGTATTCTGCTGTTGTTGTATGAAGCAATCTGTAAATGTCAATTGGATCAAGTTGTTAATAGCGTTATTCTGGTCAACTACATTTTTACTGCTTTTCTGTCTGTCTGGTCTGTCAATTACTGAAGAAGAAGTGTTGAAATCTTTTACTATAGTAGTGAATTTGTCTATTTCTTTTTCAATTATCTCAGTTTTAGCCTCTGATTTTAGGTATCCTGATACTTGGTTGACAAGTGTATACATGTTTAGAATGACTATGTCTTTCTGGATAAATTGGCCCCTTTTTTTACTATGTAGTACTTCTATGTATTCTTCATAGTTTTCTTCATTTTGAAATCAGCTTTGTCCAAAATTAGTGATGCTACTACTGCTTTCTTTTGGTTAGTATTCTCTATGCTTTTACTTCAACCTACCTCAATCTTCATAAAGTGGATATCTTGTAGACAATATGTAGTTGGGCCTAGTGTTTTTGCTTTTTACCTACTTAGAAAATCTATATTTTAATTGGTATGTTTATAATATTCAGATTTAAAGTGATTTTTCTTTATTTGTATTATTATTCACCATTCTTATAACTGTTTTCCATTAACCATGTTTGTTCTTTGTATATTTTTTGCCCCTCCTTTTCTGTCTTCATTGATCTTACTTGGGCATTTCATGATTCCATTGTATCTATTCTCTTAGAGTATCCATTATATTTCTTTCTTAAAACACATGTTTTGCCTAACATTTTCAATATACATTTTAAACTAATCTAACTCCACCTTCAAATAATACTGTACCACTTCATGTGCAGTGCAGGTACTTCTTAAAAGAGGAGTCCCATTCCATCCCTCCGATCACTATTATATTGCTGTCATTCATTTAACTTGTCTGTGTGTGTGCTATAATCACTCAATACATTGCTATTACCTAACCAGTTATATATCAGTTAATAATACAAAAAAAATTTTACTGTATTTTAAAATCTTTATTTCTTTTTTAAAAATAATTTTAGCTTTTATTTTAGATTCAGGGGATGAGTGTGCAAATTTGTTGTGTGATGCTGAGGTTTGGGGGATGAATGATCCCATTATATAGGTAATGAACATAGTAGCCAACAAGTAGCCTTTCAGCCCTTGCCCCTTGCTCCACCCTCTAGTAGTCCCCAGTGTGTATTGTTGCCATCTTTATGTCCATGTGTACCCATTACTTAGCTCCCACTTAAAAGTGAGAACATGAAGTATTTGGTTTTCTGTTCCTACATTAATTCACTTAGGATAATGGCCTCCAGCTGCATCCACGTTCCCACAAAGGACATGATTTCACTCTTTTTATGGCTGTATAGTATTTTATGGTGTATATGCAGTACATTTTCTTTATTCAATCCACCACTGATGGGCACCTGGGTTGATTCCCTGTCTTTGCTATTGTGAATGGCATGGTAATGAACATATGAGTGCATGTTTCTTTTTTTTTTTTTTCATAAACTCCATGTTTTAATCTGATTTTTCTGGTTGAACAATATATCATGAATGCGTTTCCATGTCTAGAAGTATATTGAATTTTAACTACTTTTATAATATACTTTGAATATTGTGTTATTTTTTCTTTTTTTAAAATTTTAGTTTAAGTTCTGGAACACAAGTGCAGAATGTGTAGGTTTGTTACATATGTATATGTGTGCCATGGCAGTTTGCTGCACCTATCAACCCATCATCTAGGTTTTAAGGCCTGAATGCATTACTTATTTGTCCTAATGGTTTCCCTCCCCTCACCCTCCATCCCCTGACTGGCCCCAGTGTGTGTTGTCCCCCTCCCTGTGTCCATGTGTTCTCATTGTTCAATTTCCACTTGTAAGTAAGAACACGTGATGTTTGGTTTTCTGTTTCTGTGTTAGTTTGCTGAGGATGGTGGCTTCCAGCTTCATCAATGTCACTGCAAAGGACATGATCTCATTCCTTCTTATGGCTGCATAGTATTCTATGGTATATATGTACCACATTTTCTTTATTAAGTCTATCATTGGTGGGCATTTGGGTTGGAACCATGTCTTTGCTTTTGTAAACACTGATGCAATAAATGTATGTGTGCATGTTTCTTTATATTAGAATGATTCATATTCCTTTGGATGCATACCCAGTAATGAAATTGCTGGGTCAAATGGTATTTCTGGTTCTAGATGCTACAAGAATTGCCACACTGTCTTCCACAATGGTTGAACTAATTTACATTCCTACTAACAGTGTAAAAGCGTTCTTATTTCTCCATAGCCTCACCAGCATCTATTGTTTCCTGACTTTAATAATTGCCATTCTGACTGGCATGAGATGGTATCTCATTGTGGTTTTGATTTGCATTTCTCTAATGATCAGTGATGAGGTTTTTTTCATATGTTTGTTTGCTGCATAAATGTCTTCTTTTGAGAAGTGTCTGTTCATATCCTTTACCCACTTTTTGATGGGGTTGTTTGTTTTTTTCTTGTAAATTTGTTTAAGTTCCTTGTATGTTCTGGATATTAGCCCTTTGTCAAATGTAGAGATTGCAAAAGTTCTTTCCCATGCGGTAGATTGCCTGTTCACTCTGATGATAGTTTCTTTTGCTGTGCAGAAGCTCTTTAGCTTAATTAGATCCCATTGGTCACTTTTGGCTTTGATTGCAATTGCTGTTGGTATTTTCATCATGAAGTCTTTGCCCATGCATATGTCCTGAATGGTATTACCTAGGTTTTCTTCTAGGGTATTTATGGTTTGGGGCTTTACATTTAAGTCTTTAATCCATCTTGAGTTAATTTTTGTATAAGGTGTAAGGAAGGAGTCCAGTTTCAGTTTTCTGCACATGGCTAGCCCATTTTCCCAGCACCATTTATTAAATAAGAAATCGTTTCTTCATCGCTTGTTTTTCTCCAGTTTGTCCAAGATCAGATGGTTGTAGATGTGTGGTTGTTATTTCTGAGGTCTCTGTTTTGTACCATTGGTCTATAAGTCTGCTTTGGTACCAGTACCATGCTGTTTTGGTTACTGTAGCCTTGTAGTACAATTTGAAGTCAGGTAACATGATGCCTCCAGTTTTGTTCTTTTTTCTTAGGATTGTCTTGGCTATACAGGCTCTTCTTTGGTTCTATATGAAATTTAAAGTAGTTTTTTTTTTTTGATTCTGGAAAGAATGTCTATGGAAGTTTGATTGAAATAGCATTGAATCTATGAATTACTTTGGTCAGTGTGTTCATTTTCACGATATTGATTCTTCCTATCCATGAGGATGGAATGCTTTTTCATTTGTTTGTGTCCTCTATTATTTCCTTGAGAAGTAGTTTGTAGTTCTCCTTGAAGACGTCCTTCACATCCCTTGTTAGCTGAACTCTTAGGTATTTTATTCTCTTTGTAGTAATTATGAATACGAGTTCATTCATGATTTGGCTCTCTGCTTGTCTATTGTTGGTGTATAGGAATGCTTGTAATTTTTGCACATTGATTTTGTCTTCTGAGACTTTGCTAAATTTGCTTATCAGCTTAAGGAGTTTTTGGGCTGAGACAATGAGGTTTTCTAAATATACAATCATGTTGTTAGCAAACAGAGACAACTTGACTTCCTCTTTTCCTATTGGAGTACCCTTCATTTCTTTCTCTTGTTCGATTGCCCTGTCCAGAACTTCCAATACTATGTTGAACAGGAGTGGTGAGAGAGGGAAATCCGTGTCTTGTAACAGTTTTCAAAGGGAATGCTTCCAGCTTTTGCCCATTCAATATGAGGTTGGTTGTGGGTTTGTCATAAATAACTCTTGTTATTTTGAGATATGTTCCATCAATACTCAGTTATTGAGAGTTTTTAACGTGAAAGAATGTTAAATTTTATCAAAGGCCTTTTCTGCATCTATTGAGATGATCATGTGGTTTTTGTCATTGATTTGTTTATATGATAGATTACATTTATTGGTTTGTGTATGTTGAACCAGCCTTGCATCCTAGGGATGAAGCCAACTTGATCATAAGTGGCTAAACTTTTTGATGTGCTGCTGGATTTGGTTTGTCAGTATTTTATTGAAAATTTTTGCATTGATACTCATCAGGGATATTGACCTAAAATTTTCCTTTTTTTGTTGCTTCTCTGCCGGGTTTTGGTGTCAGGATGATGCTGGCCTCATAAGATGAGTTATGGAGGAGTCCTTCCTTTTCAATTGTTTGGAATAGTTTTAGAAATAATGGTACCAGCTCCTCTTTGTATCTCTGGTAGACTTTGGCTATGACTCTGCCTGGTCCTGGGTTTTTTTTTTTTTTTGGTTGGTAGGCTATTAATTACTGCCTCAATTTCAGAACTTTTTATTGGTCTATTTAGAGATTCTACTTCTTCCTAGTTTAGTCTTGGGAGGGTGTATGTGTCCAGGAATTAATCCATTTCTTCTAGATATTCCATTTTATTTGCGTAGAGGTGTATATAATATTCTCTGATGGTAGTTTGTGTCATTGTGGATCAGTGTTTATTTCTCCTTCATTAATTTTTATTGTGTCTATTCGATTCTTTTCCCTTTTCTTCCTTATTAGTCTAGCTAATAGCTTTTGTTTGTTTGTTTGTTTGTTTGTTTCAGAAAAGCAGTTCCTGGATTCAATTTTTTTTTTTTTTGAAGGGCTTTTCGTTTCTTTACCTCTTTTGATTCAGCTTTGATCTCAGTGATTTCATATCTTCTGCTACGCTTGGATTTGTTTGCTCTTGCTTCTCTCTAGCTCTTTTAATTGTGATGTTAGGGTGTCAATTTGAGGTCTTTTTGGCTTTTTGATGTGGGCATTTAGTGCTATAAATTCCCTCTAAACACTCCTTTAGCTGTGTCCCAGAGATTCTGGGGCATTGTCTCTTTGTTGTCGTTGGTTTCAGAGAACATCTTGATTTCTGCCTTAATTTTATTATTTACCCAGGAATCATGCAGGTTGTTCAATTTCCATGCAATTGTGTGGTTTTGAGTGAGTTTCTTAATCCTGAGTTCTAATTTGATTGCAATGTGGTCTGACAGACTGTTATGATTTCAATTCTTTGGCATTTGCTGAGGAGTATTTTACTTTAAATTATGTGGTCAATTTTAGTATAAATGTCTTGTGGCACTGAGAAGCATGTATATTCTGTGGATTTGGGGTGAATAGTTCTATAGATGTCTATTAGGTCCACTTGATCCAGAGCTGACTTCAAGTCCCAATCATCCTTGTTAATTTTCTGTCTTGTTGATCTGTCTAATATTGATAGTGGGGTGGTGTTAAAGTCTCCCACTGTTATTGTGTGAAAGTCGAAGTCTCTTTGCAGGTCTTGAAGAACTCATTTTATGAATCTGGGTGCTCCTGTATTGGGTGCATATGTATTTAGGATTCCTAACTCTTCTTGTTGAATTGATCCGTTTACCGTTAATGCAATACTTTTCTTTGTCTTTTTTGATCTTTGTTGGTTTAAAGTCTGTTTTGTCAGAGAATAGTATTGCAACAACTCTTTGTTTTGTTTTGGTTTGGTTTTTTGCTTTCCATTTGCTTGGTAAATATTTCTCCATCCCTTTATTTTGAGCCTATCTGTGTCTTTGCACATGAGATTAGTGTCCTGAATACAGCACACCAATTGGTCTTGACACTTTATCCAATTTGCCAGTCTGTGCCTTTTATTTGGGGCATTTAACCTGTTTACATTTAATGTTAATATTGTTATGTGTAAATTTGATCCTGTTATCATGATGTTATCTGGTTATTTTGCACACTAGTTGATGCAGTTTCTTTAGAGTGTTATTGTTCTTTATATTTTGGTTTGTTTTTGCAGTGGCTGGTACTGGATTTTCCTTTCCATGTTTAGTCCTTCCTTCAGGAGCTCTTGCAAGGCAGACCTGGTGGTGATGAAATCCCTCAACATTTGTTTGTCTGGAAAGGATTTTATTTTTCCTTCACTTATGATACTTAGTTTAGCTGGATATGAAATTCTGAGTTGAAAATTCTTTTCTTTAAGATGTTGAATATTGGCCTCCAATCTCTTCTGGCTTGTATGGTTTCTATGGAGAATTCTGCTGTTAGTCTGATGGCTTTCCCTTTGTAGGTGACTTGGGCTTTCTCTCTGCCTGCCCTTAACATTTTTTCCTTCATTTTCACCTTGGAGAATCTGATGATTATGTGTCTTGGGGTTGATCTTCTCATGGAGTATCTTAGTGAATGTCTCTGTATTTCCTGAATTTGCATGTTGGCCTATCTTGCTAGGTTGGGTAAGTTCTCCTAGAACAATATCCTGTAAGGTGTTTTCCAGCTTGGTTCCATTCTCCCCATCTCTTTCAGGTACTCCAATCAATTGTATGGTTCGGTCTTTTTACATAATCTCATATTTTTGGATGTTTTGTTTATTCATTTTTATTCTTTTCTCTCTAATCTTGTCTGCATGCCTTAATTCAGCATAATGTTCTTCAAATGCTGATACTTTTTCTTCCGCTTGATCGATTTGGCAATTGACACTTGTGTATGCTTCGTGAAGTTCTTGTGCTGTATTTTTCAGCTCCATTTGGTCATTTATGTTTCTCTCTAAACTGGTTATTTTAGTTAGCAGCTACTCTAACCTTTTATCAAGGTTCTTAGCTTCTTTGCATTCTGTTAGAACATGCTCCTTTAGCTCAGTGTAGTTTGTTATCACCCACCTTCTGGAGCCTACTTCTGTCAATTCATCCATGTCATCTTTCATCCAGTTCTGTGCCTTTGTTGGAGAGGTGCTGTGATTATTTGCAGGAGAAGAGGCACTCTGCCTTTTGGGTTTTCAGTGTTTTTTTTTTGTTGTTGTTGTTGATTTTTTCTCATCTTCGTGAGTTTGTCTAGTATTGATCTTTGAGGCTGCTGACCCTTGGATGGGGTTTTTGTGGGGACTTTTTTTGTTGTTGATGCTGTTTTTCTTGCTTTCTGTTTTTATTGTTGTTGTTTGTTTTTGCTTTTTTGTTTTGTTTTGTTTTGCACTCATACTTTTATTACAACACAATTCACAATTGCAAAGATGGAATCAACCTAAGTGTCCATTGACCAATGAATGAAGAAAGAAAATGTGATTAGACAGCTAGACAACAAATATATGTCTATATCACATATATATATCTATATATCACACATATATATCACATATGTATGTGTGTGTGTATATATATGTATGTATATACCATAGTATTCCATGGTGTAACACTCAATCATAAAAAGGAATAAAATAATGTCTTTGTGGAAACTTGGATTGAACTGGAGGTCATTATCCTAAGTGAAGAAATTCAGGAATGGAAAACTAAATACCACATGTTCTACTTATAAGTGGGAGCTAAGCTATGTATATGAAAAGGCATACAGAATGGTGTAATGGACATTGAACTCAGAGTCAGGGTGATTGGGAGGGGTGTTAGAGAGCAAAAATTCCTTATTGGGTACAATACACACTATTCAGTGACAGGAACACTAAAAGCCCAAACTTCGTAAGTATACAATTCATTTATATAACCAAAACCACTTGTACCCCTAAAGCTATTGAAATTTTTTTAAAGATTCTGTTAATGGATTGACTATATGGCTTCATGTTGTGATTGTATTTTTATGTTAAATTTTAAAATACATTTTCATGTGTATTTTTAATTCATTTGAGATTTAGGAGAACTTGCACCATGGAGTATTAAGAGCCTTTAAAAGAGACATAGAAAGTCATAAGTTTAAATAATTTCTTAAGTCTTAAAATGTCACCAAAATATGAAAATTGGAGTGAGGGACATTTTCTTTAAAACAATTCAATTGCCATGCTACTATATTTTTTTCTTTTGCCAATATAATGGCATGTTCATTGTATAGTATATTTATTTTTCTTTTCTTCTTAAGTATTTGATGTTTGATATTTCTGTATTTATTCTCCTATATCCTCCCTAGTCTCTTTTATCTTATCTAACAGGTCTTCCAGAAATATAGTCAGACTTTTCTTGTTAAATTTTGATAAGAATACTGATAATAGTCACTAAGCTCAGTAACAGCAAAACTCATATGTGCCTCAACAATTTGAGGTAAAGTTTAGATTTTTTTTTCTTGTCCCTTTTCCTTACCTTGAATTTTCTCCCCTTTCCTCCCCTGTTCTCCCTCATTACTCTTTATCTGTCTATGTGCATACTCAAGTTATTTGGTGTTTCCAAGCATCTCATATTAGAATTAAGACTATTTTCCTATTTCAGTTTAAAAGAACCTTTCCTAGCCACTGCATTCTTCATTGGAAAATACTAGACACCTTTCAACCTCAGGCTGGACAAAAAGTAAGCAAAATTAGAACACTTGGAATACCCAGTAATCCCTTCTTCCCTTCACACACATGCACAATAGTGTTCTACTTATAATGAGATGAGAGAAAAGAGACCTGACGTGAGTGCTGGTTTAGTCAAATGGGAATGATCTCAATTGTTCTGCTTATTTTCTGCTCTCCTGACCTTTAGGCCCTAACTGCCTTAAGGAATTCTATCAGCCACCACTTGTCCAACTGACAAGTTATATACCACCAGGACCATATGTCACATTCAATAATATCCTACGGGGGGGGGGGGTAGGGGTGAGATAAGTACAAGTACGAGGGGTTAAATTCATGCAAGCAGAGCAATTTCTTATTACTTGATGAATCAACAGACAGATAAATCAAACAAACATAATCAGCATGTTTCTTTGCATCTCTTAATATCTATTTTATATTATCCTTCTCTTAGTGACTGAGGGAGGGTTAATCCACACAGAGACCAATACAGAATTTACTTAATAAGTGATCATATTGTAGAAAATACAAATAATACCAAACTTCTTGAGAATTAAAACCGTGCAGACCAAGAATATCTATTTCTAACAGTGTAGCAGATAATGTGATAAAAGAGAAGAGGCCTGTTTAATTTATTCTTAAAAGTTATTTTCAATTGTGAAATAAAATGCAATTTTAAGTTTAGTTCTATAAAGAATTGACTTGACACCTATAAATTATCTATGTTACAAGTCCTGAGAGGTGGTCTCACATTCACTCAGGTATATTTATTTGATAACAAAGATACATCTTAATTTCTTTTATCCAACTTATAAAATTTTTGGATCCATAAATAGCAATCATAGCAAATTAATTATTTGAAAGAAACAGTTTAAAATAATGCTGAAACTCTTTTTTCAGTCTATATTCTTCTGAATTTGCACATTTTACTTTACTGATTACAATCAGTGGACGACACAGCAAAATGCCATGTGTGTGTGCATGCATGTATGTTGTATCCAATTGTGATTCAGAAAAGTATACTGTGCACAAACAGGCACACACACAGACACACACACTGTTAGGCTTCCATATATAGAAGGCAATGTAGTCCATGTGTTCTAACAGTACAAAAAGACTTATTTCTTTTGGAATAATAACAGAAAAATTTGATTCACTGCTTTAGTAAAGACTAGCAAGCATATTTAAACAAAGTTTCTTACAGCTTCTTTAAATTCTAGATATTTTTCCTCTTGATTGACTTTGAGGAGACTGGTCTCTTAGGTTGTGCTACCCAGAAGAAGAGCTTAAGAAAAGGATTCAAACTGTACCTGGTTTACAGATGTGTCAGGTATGAGGTGTGGGAGGGAACTTCCTTGGTGAGGTAGCTCTCATGGTAATGCCAGTTCTCCAGAGAAGAAGGCAGCATGAACCATTTATAACCAACACTAATGGCAGCTGGGGATGGATGCACCTGCCACTAAATGAATCTCGGTAGAGCACAAGCAATAACCACTATAATTGTATACTCTCTCCATTGAAGTAATCAGATATATTTTGGTGTAATTAATATTTTCCTTGCTTCATTCATTCTTAATTTTCTTAATATTCTGATTATTTATTAATATTTTATTAATAGATTACAAGAGGGTATCAGTGAAACTAGTCTAAGGGGATAGTTTTCACAGAGAGTTCCTCCTATTTTATGACTGCTGTAAGCTTCTAGCATTATTCTCCATTCTTCACTGAAGCATTATATTGGTAACTCATAATTTTGTCAGATGGATATTATATGATATATGTAGATAACATATGATAATATTACCATTATGTCACCTGGAATTCATTTACCATTACATCAAATTAATTAAAAAATAATATTTTGGTCTAAAATTCTCTTTTTTTGTTGTATCTCTGCCAGGCTTTGGTATCCGGATGATGTTGGCCTCATAAAATGAGTTAGGGAGGATTCCCTCTTTTTCTATTGATTGGAATAGTTTCAGAAGGAATGGTACCAGCTCCTCCTTGTACCTCTGGTAGAATTCAGCTGTGAATCCATCTGGTCCTGGACTTTTTTTTGGTTGGTAGGCTATTAATTATTGCCTCAATTTCAGAGCCTGCTATTGGTCTATTCAGAACAGAACAGAGTCCTCAGAAATAATACCACAAATCTACAGCCATCTGATCTTTGACAAACCTGAGAGAAACAAGAAATGGGAAAAAGATTCCCTATTTAATAAATGGTGCTGGGAAAATTGGCTAGCCATAAGTAAAAAGCTCAAACTGGATCCTTTCCTTACTCCTTATACGAAAATTAATTCAAGATGGATTAGAGACTTAAATGTTAGACCTAGTACCATAAAAACCCTAGAGGAAAACCTAGGTAGTACCATTCAGGACATAGGCATGGGCAAGGACTTCGTGTCTAAAACACCAAAAGCAACGGCAGCAAAAACCAAAATTGACAAATGGGATCTCATTAAACTAAAGAGCTTCTGCACAGCAAAAGAAACTACCATCAGAGTGAACAGGCAACCTACAGAATGGGAGAAAATTTTTGCAATCTACTCATCTGACAAAGGGCTAATATCCAGAACCTACAAAGAACTCAAACAAATTTACAAGAAAAAAACAAACAGCCCCATCAAAAAGTGGGCAAAGGATATGAACAGACATTTCTCAAAAGAAGACATTCATACAGCCAACAGACACATTAAAAAATGCTCATCATCACTGGCCATCAGAGAAATGCAAATCAAAACCACAATGAGGTACCATCTCACACCAGTTAGAATGGCGATCATTAAAAAGTCAGGAAACAACAGGTGCTGGAGAGGATGTGGAGAAATAGGAACACTTTTACACTGTTGGTGGGATTGTAAACTAGTTCAACCATTATGGAAAACAGTATGGCAATTCCTCAAGGATCTAGAACTAGACGTACCATATGACCCAGCCATCCCATTACTGGGTATATACCCAAAGGATTATAAATCATGCTGCTATAAAGACACATGCACACGTATGTTCCTTGCGGCACTATTCACAATAGCAAAGACTTGGAATCAACCCAAATGTCCATCAGTGACAGACTGGATTAAGAAAATGTGGCACATATACACCATGGAATACTATGCAGCCATAAAAAAGGATGAGTTTGTGTCCTTTGTAGGGACATGGATGCAGCTGGAAACCATCATTCTTCGCAAACTATCGCAAGAACAGAAAACCAAACACCGCATGTTCTCACTCATAGGTGGGAACTGAACAACGAGATCACTTGGACTCGGGAAAGGGAACATCACACACCGGGGCCTATCATGGGGAGGGGGCCGGGGGGAGGGGGGAGGGATTGCATTGGGAGTTATACCTGATGTAAATGACGAGTTGATGGGTGCTGACGAGTTGATGGGTGCAGCACAGCAACATGGCACAAGTATACATATGTAACAAACCTGCACGTTATGCACATGTACCCTAGAACTTAAAGTATATATATAAAAAAAAGAAACATAAAATAAAAAAAAATAATAATATTTTGTGGAAAATATTTATATCAATAAGTTTTAGGATGGAATTAATTCATTTCAGAAAATCTCCAAAAGGCCTTTTGATGAAACGTTTGATAAATTTACAAACTCTTCTATGATTCATTCACTTAAGTTGCCTTAATTCTAAAGGTTATAAGATCTTTTTCACTGGATGAGATCAAATGTGATGTATTATTTCAATGGGTTTTGAATCTGGATTGAAGCATGTACCTCTGATACTAGCATGGAGTAAATTACTATTTCTTAGAATAACTTTTTTACAAACTATTTGCTGTGGCAAAGCTTCATGGTACCATACAGGAATAATTTAATTGTCATGGGTAGTGTATTGGTTCATTCTCACACTTCTATGAAAACTCGAGAGTGGGTAATTTATAAAGGAAAGAGGTTTAATTGACTCACAGTTCCTCAGGGCTGGGGAGACCTCAGGAAACTTACATTCATGGTGGAAGAGGAAGCAAAACATGTCATTCTTCATATGACAGCAGCAAGGAGAAGTGTAGAGCAAAGTGGGGGAAAATCCCCTTATAAAACCATCAGATCTCATGAGAACTCACTATCATGAGAACAGCATGGAGGTAACTGTCACCATGATTCAATTATCTCCCACTAGGTCTCCCCCACGACACATGGGAATTACGGGAACCTCAATTCAAGATGAGATTTGAGTGGAGACACAGCCAAACCTTATCAGGTAGGGTGGATTGTTTTAATGTTAAGAAAATGAGGATTTAAAAGAAATAAAAGTATGGATTTTTTGCACCAAATTTGTTTTAATAAGCACTAACAATTATCACATGAGTATGGTAATAGTAAAAAATAATAATACCAAACATTTACCTAGAACATATTATGTGCCAAGCAGTGTTCTGAGCCCTTTCAATATATGAACACTTTAATTCTCACAACAACCACATGAGGTTGTACGACTATTATCCCTGTTTCATAGCTGAGAAAACTGAGGCACCAAGATTAAGTGACTTGCCTGGGGTCACGCAGCAAGTAAGCCATAGAGACACAATGGAAACACACACAGGCTGGCTCTAGAAATCAGTGCTTGGCCACCACATAAACAGAGGTATTCCCATGAGTCATCTTCCTCTCCTTTCCCACATGAAACTTGACATATACATAGAAAGTATATAGTATTGATCTCAGTCGCACTAGCATACATTGCATATGATGAACAAAGTATTGTCCCTTAACTAAACCATGACCATTAGCCTTAAAACTAGCTATGGGGCTACAATGATTATATTACTTAGATACTTTTATTCTTCCTTCTCTCTCTATACCCTCCCTCACTCTCTCCTCTGTCTTTCCCTTACCCACCTTTATCTTTCTTCTTTTTCTGTATCAAATACATTGCAATATTTAAGAAGACAATTTACTAGTCAAGGGATTGAAAAAAGCCTTACAATTCTGCAAATCAGGAAATAAGACATTTGATAACATGCTTTTGAAAATACTATAGTTTTAACTATTTTGTAAATATTAACCTAAGCATTATATACTCAGTGTAAAAATGCCTTATCCAGACTTTGAAAAACATTCTAAATTATCAGCAGTAATTAATATGTGAGAGGAATCTGTACATCTTATTATTTTATGATCTAACTAAATTTTACTTTGGACTCTTTAGACAATCTGTTAGGATGAGGAGCAATATGTATTTGTAATTTTCAGAATTAAAAAATGCTTGCAATTGTTTTCTCTAGTTACATGTACATATTTTCTATTTTGAGATTTTTGTTTCTTTTGAAAATGAAGAACGCTGTTTTTCAATACCCTCTTTTAGAAAAATAAAGAATCTTTTTCTGTTTAACTCTGTCTTTGGAAAGGGAAATTAGCAGCTGTAGACTATTATTTAAACTTAGTCTGATTATATATCTAGAAAATGAAGTCCTACCTTAACTGTTTAATTAAAGATTGGAAGAAAATATTTAAGCAGGTGTTAATCAGGTCTTTAAAAAAATATTGCATACTCTAGCCTTCCCAGGTGCAGTTAAAGTTTTCTTTCCACCTACAAAATAAAACAAATACTAGATAGATAAAAGTCTATTTTGAGGCCTGGAAGTTCATTTCTTAAGGTTGGAGAATCTTACGCTTATTACCAAATATATAGTGCTCATTCTTTTCAAACAAATAATACATTTAAAATACTTTTACATCTTTATAATTAACCTTATATTATTGACAACTGACTGACATAAAGCATATTATTTTGAGCATATAATTTGACAAGTTTTAACATATATACACCCATGAAACTGTCACAGCAATTAAGATAATTAATATAGTATAACTTTTTATTATAAAATACATAAACACAGAGAAAGTACACAAGATAAAGTTATACAACTCAATTATTTATCACAAAATGAGCTATCAGTCACCATTCAGGTCAAGAAATAAAATAATGCCAATCGCAAAGATCCCCCTGTAACTTACCAATCGCTACCTTCTATCTTACACAGGTAAACACTAACCTAATTTTTTAGTAATTTAAAAAAATAATTTTAGTAAATAATTTTGCATTTGTAAACTTTGTGGTTTAATTTTACCTATTTTTAAATATACATAAAAGAAATTATGTAGTATGTGATCTTCAATGTCTGACCCATTTTACTTCATATTATGTTTATGAGGATTGAATTTTATCAGATGATTTTTGTACATCCATGCAAATAATAATGTAATTGTTTTTTTCCTACATTTTGTTAAATGGTTAAATTATACTGTTTGAATGTCAAGCCAATATATGGACTAAACCTAACTTGATTGAGAGAGAGAGAGAGATTTAGATAGAGATATATTACTATGTTCCATTTGGTAATGTTTTGTTTAGGATTTTTATGTGACTGAATGCAATATATTGGCTTCAGAAAATAAGAAATTAGAAAATATAGATTAATGGCAAAGTGTAGAAGGCTTCCAGAACCAAGGATTTGAGTAAAAAGTTCCAGCAATAATTCACCAACCACTAAGATATGCTGACATAGAGGTAATCCCTAGACTGCCAGACTTAAAAATAAAAACAATAATTACAAAACAAAACAAAACAAAACAAACTCTGAAGGATCATCGGTAACAGTACAGCATGCGGGACACTGACTCTAGAGAATTGCTCCAGGCAAGTCACTAAATATAAACAAAGTAAATTTAAAAACATAAGCAATAAAACCTTCCTGAAGTGGGAATAAGAATCCAGGATTGCTACAAAATGTTATCTAAATGGTCCAGTTTCAAAAATCTTAAGACAAGTGAAAAAACACTAACGTGAGACTCATACACAAGAAACAAACCAAAAAAAGTCAATAAAATTACTTATGGGGGATCCAGATATTGGACTTTGTTCTTGAAGACTTTAAAACAGCTATTATAAATATGTACCGAGAACATCATGTTAAAAAACTAAAGGAAGGTGTGACTACAATGACTCATCAAACAGAGTATCAATAAAAAGATAAAAATTATATGAAAGAGCCAAATGGAGCTTTCTTGTCTTGAGAAAATGAATTAATCCATTCTCATACTGCTAATAAAGACTTCCCTGAGACTGAGTAATTTATAAAGCAAAGAAGTTTAATTGACTCCTTGTTACGCAGGGCTGGGAGTTCTCAGGAAACTTACAATCATGGTGGAAGGAGCAGCAAACACTTCCTTCTTCACATGGTGTCAGGAAGGAGAAGTGCCGAGCAAAGAGGGAAAAGACCCTTATAAAACCATCTGATCTTGCAAGAACTCACGATTACCAGAACAGCATGGGGAACTGCCCCCATGATTCAATTACCTCCCACTGGGCCCCTCCTACAACATATGGGTATTATGGGAACTACAATTCAAAATGAGATTTGGGTGGGGAAACAGCCAAACCATATCAAAAAGCACATCTATAAAAAACCTAGCAGTAACAATGTACTTAATAATAAAAACAATAATTTTCCCCAAGATCAGAAAGTAGGCAAAGATGTGCACTCTCACCACATGTATCAAACATTATATTGGAGGATCTAGGCGGTACAATAGGGAAAAATAAAAGAAAGACAAAGGGAAAAGAAAATAAGTTAACTAAGATAGAAATAAGAAGTTCTATAACTGATTTTATTTTCAGATGACATGACCCTATATGAAGAAAGTATGAAGAATTCCTTCTAAAACTCATCAAAACTAATAAATAATTCCAGCAACATATATTAATATATAAAAGTATATCAGTATATCTCAATAATATATAATTACATCAATATATAAAAATAAATTTTTATTTTTATTCACTAGCAATAGCCTATTAAATATATAATGTAATATTCACAGAAGCATTAAAAGGAACAAAGTAGGAATAATATTTTTAAACACTTGCAAAATTTATAAACTAAACTTTTTCAAATTTTTTTGCAGGGAAAATTAGATTTAAAATATGAGAACACATTCCAAGTTCATGGACTGGAGTGCCCATGTATTCAAGGTAACAATTCTTCCCACACTGATCTGTAGATTCAATGTAACCTCTATGACCATGTCAGTAAGACAGTTTTTGTATGGAAATCCACAAGATGATCCTAAAACTTATCTGGGAAAACAAAGGAGCAAGAATTAAACACTTTTTCTAAACCAAGAACAAACTTGGAGGATTTACACACCCTGATATCAGAACATATTACCATAAAACTGGCATGAAAATAGAATGTAATGTAATGGGAACAAAGAAAGTGTAGACATAAATCTTTAACCTTATGATCAACTAGTTTTTGACAAAAGTACTAAGGTGATACAATTGAAGAAGTATCTTTCAACAAATATTGTTGGAAAAATTAGTTATCTAGAAACAAAAAGGCGGCGTTAGACTCTGATCTCATGCCATACACAAATATTAATGCAAAATGGATTGTAGACCTAAATACAATAGCTTAAATGTTTAGAAGAAAATATAAAACCTTCATAACATTTTGTTAGAAAAAGAATTTCCAGATATAACACCAGAATATTGTTAAAAAATGGATAAATTAGACTGATCATAGTTAAAAAGTTTTGTGCTTTAATGATAGCTATGAACAAAGTGAAAAAAGCTCAGACTACGGGGAGAAAATATTTGTAAACCACGTATCCAACAAAGATGAATGTCTAGAATATACAAAGAATTACTACAATTTAACAATTAAAAGATAAACCAATTTTTTAAAATGGGCAATACATTTGAATATACATTTTTCTAAAGAAGATATGTAAATGGTTATTAGACAAACAAAAAGATGTTCAACATCATTATTCATTAAAAAATGCATATTAATCCCACAATGAGGTGGAAACTTATGCACACTAGTGGCTACAGTAAAAAAGATAGACAATAATAAGTACTGGTGAGGATAGGGAGAAATTGAACTCTCATGCATTGCTGGTGAATTTAAAAATTAGTGCAGTCACTTTGGAAAACAGTTTGAAATTTTCTCAAAATATTAAAGAAAAAGTTGTCACCTAACCCAGTAATCCCATTTCTAAATATATGCCCATGAAAATTTTTTTAAATACACATTTACACAAAAACTTATTATGCAAATGTTTATAGCAGCATTATTCATACACATTTGAGTTGTTTCCACTATTGGCTACTATTCAACTGCTAATTGGCTATGAATAGTAGCCAACAGTGGAAGCAACTCAAATATGTATCAACTGATAAATGGATAAGTAAATGTGGTATATATATATATTTTATATATATATATTATATATATATTTTATATATATTATATATATTTTATATATATATTTTATATATATAATGGAATATTATTCAGTTGTAAAAATGAATGAATACTGACTGATACAAGTTACCACATGGTTATGAACCTTGAATATATTATGCTAAGAGAAGGAAGCCAGATGCAAAAGATCGCGTATTATATGGTTCCATGTGTATGAAATGTCCAGAAAGATATACTTATAGGGAAAGGAGGCATATTAGTGATTGTCTGGGGCTGTAGGTGGGATAACATAGATTAACTGCAAAGAAAATGGACACAAGAAATTTTGGAAGATGACAAAATCCTCAAAATATTCTAAATTTTAATTGTGGTGGTAATCGAAGAGCTCTATGAAATTACTAAAAATGATTTAATTATGCATTTAAAATAAGTAAATTTAAAGTATATAAATTATACCATAATAAATCTGCTTGAAAATAATCTCAAAATAATTTTTGAAAGTCCTACATTAGAATTCAATATATTTCACCTCAAGCACTTGTAAACATTTATTCCCTGCACCCCTACCTCAAACTGAAACGATTCCTAGTGTTGCAATGAGAAACTGTATGAAGTTGTTGACTTGCATTTGAAACAGAAATTTTTAAAGACTGAAATACTGAGTTCAGTGAAACGTGAAGTTTCAAGATGCTGGGTAGCTGTGGATTTGCTTCTCCCGTATCACGCTTATTCCAAATTTAACTCTCTTGGAGGGAACGGCAGGTGAATTACCTCAAACTGGCAAACTATTACTTTTCTCTCATCTCCTCTTCCTTCCATCTTCCCTCCCTTCTTTCTTTATTGCCTTTCTTCTTAATTAACCTTATTCCTTTTTTTTTTTTTTTGGCCAATCATTTATAGTAAATAATTCTCTAAGTTAAGGGATTCTGATATGCCTCTATATTATTTGTGTTTGTATATGTCTGGAAGACAACATATATCAACACCAAAATGTTTACTTGATAATCATGTTTATTTCTACCTAGGTAGTATTTCTCTTGCTTTTTATTTATTTCTTTGAAAATATCTGGTTTTTGTTTTTGTTTTTGTTTTTAAAAGATTTTTGGATCAAATATGTAGTTTCTCCTGTAAGCCTTTTGGGGGAAAATTAATAAATGCTATTTGTTAAGTGAATAATGTACCTATAGTAACCCAATTAAACAAGTTAAAACAACATAAAATATATTGAGTTAACTAAAAATGCCTCAATTCTAAGATTCAAGGGAAATACTGAATATAAATATATAATGTTTATAAATATTAAATTTTAATGTTATATTTGAGACTAAACATTAGAAAAGAAAATTTCATTTGTTTACATTTTTAATACACCCAGCTAGATTGTATAATATTGAACAATATGGAATCAGCTTTTCAAACATTTTTGACAAACTCAAACCAAATTGCATTATGCCAAGAACATTTTGCCTTATTAATATCATGTGTCATTCAATGAAAGCTAATCCATATGTTTATGATTCATTTATAATTAAATCATCAAAATATTGATTTAAAAGCCATTTGATGTCTAAAAAGAAATGTTGGAGTTTTAAAAGCAAGTTTTGGCCAGGCGCAGTGGCTCCCGCCTGTAATCCCAGCACTTTGGGAGGCCAAGGCGGGTGGATCACCTGAGGTCAGGAGTTCAAGACCAGCCTGGCCCACATAGTGAAAACCCTGTCTCTACCATAAAGATAAAAAGAAAAAAAGAAAAATTAGCTGGGTATGGTGGCGGGCACCTGTAATCTCAGCTACTTGGGAAGCTGAAGCAGGAGAATTGCTTGAACCTGGGAGGCAGAGGTTGCAGTGAGCCGAGATCGCGCCACTGCACTCCAGCCTGGGCAACAAGAGTGAAACTCTGTCTCAATAAATAAATAAATAATAAAAGCACGTTTTTTAAAATAAAGATTTTATGGAAGATTTAGGATCATTTTATAACTTTGAACAATAATTTTTTAGGTTTTTAACAAAATACTACTGCTTAAAAGGAGATAAATGTATTTTCCTGGTTGAGTAATGTCTAATGATAATTATTAAAAAACTGAATAGAAATGTTATATATCCTTTTAAAAAAAATTAGAGACAAGGTCTCACTTTATTACAAAGTCTGTAGTGTACTGGCATGCTTATAGCTGAACTCCTGGGTTCAAGCTATCCTCCCACCTGGGCCTCCCATGTCTCTGGAATTATAGATGTAAGCCACTGTATCCGGTTGTATTTCTATGTTTGAACAACTGTGTCCACATTTGTATAAGTTTTCATTTTAAAAATCTCTTTTCAGAATATTTTATACTTATAAAAAGAGATTCAGAACATTCTACACTTATTTAATTCACTAATAAATTTTGAAATTAAATCTTCTACTATTATTATCTAAATTCAGGTTTTGCATTGTTCTTTGCTTGTTTTAATGCTCCTGGTGGTTTAAATTCCTCTCATCCCTCTCTCTCTTTTTTAAGTTACTGTGGAAATAAAGCTATAATAAGATGTACAGAAGGAGGCAAAGCAGAGAGAAGAAAAATCTGAGGGTCACAAGAATGCATTCACAGAACTGTATTCAAAATATATACATAAAGATATACTCAAAGACCTATTCAACAGTATATTCTTTATGAATATATAAATATATTCTTCATAAAAATGGTCTTCATGAAAATATTCTCCTCATGTATATATATTTATAGATATATATTTCTGTTGGGGCAGAGAGAAATCAAGCACTCCTTAAGATATTGTATTCAAGATAAATTGAAAAGTGAGAAAAACTTTACAGAAATATTAAAAAGATAGTGAAACCATCCTATCAAATATAGATGGCTGTAATTTACTTTTTTAAGTTTAGTAGATAAAAGAATATTGGCCTTTAGTGAGTTAGCTTTCAATGAATTTGCTTGTATTGAAAAGAATTTCAGGGATTGGCCTAAGTTTTGTGTCCAGGTAAAAGTATTAAACATAATTCATATTAGAAATCAAAACTCATAAGAATTAAAAATGGGATTGCTTTTAATTTCCACATGAAATACCGGGATTGCTGTATCTCTTTCTCCATTGCCTACTCCAGTGGAAATCCTGCTGGTCAGGGAATTAACTAAAACAAAGGTTGGGGTGATACAGTAGAAATGTGGATAAAAGTGGGCAGGTAGCGAAAATTGGATTGGTATTCTCTACAAAGGCAGAGTAATCAAGTGCTTAACACAGAGTTGGAGAATTGTCTTCTGTGCACTGAATTTAAGTAGTTTAAATATCCTTAGGGATGGAAATATTTTCTTAGCATAAAACACAGGTGCATGTGCTATACCGCCAAGGAAAAGCATTGGTAAACATTTGAACCTTCTTCCAATGGCCTAGTCCAGAACCAAGCTTTCAATCTACATCAGTGACTTGGGTTTCTCATCATACTCAAATAGAGATGGGCTGTTTGCAATGTAATAAAAGGACGGCCTCAAAGTAATAAAAAGTCTCAGAGTTACATGAGGAATCTTTATGCAAAGGCAATGAGGGCCAAAATAATCTTCAAAGGAGTTGACTATGTTTGTTCAGCAGCAAGAAGCTTTTAAATGGAGAGCATTCACTGGCTGTTTGTACTGGACAATGATTTTTACATTCCAGTCATCTCACTTAGTCTCGTTGGACCAGGTTCTTCCTTTTTAGGTGAAGAGGTAGTTGGCAGAATGTCTTTCCTGGCATAGAAGAGAGAAGAAACTTTTTGTTTTCATCTTTTCAGACTTTTCAAAGCTTCTATGCTTATATCAGATTATGACAATAAAAGCAAGAAACAACAGATCACTCATTTTTTGGGAGATAGGAAAAGTCCAGTTCTGCTGAGAGTTCAGGATCTCTTTGGCCTTATTGCCATGACAATGCATATTCTTGCTTTTTACTTTCTTGTGCTGTTTCTCCCTGGACAGAACTGCATGTTCTCAAAACATGGGCAACATTTTCTTCTTTTTCTCAATGAACAGTGGTCATGACAGCAACCAGTGTGCCTTCTTCAAAGAAGAAAAGCACTCATTTCCTATTTTGATTAATTTTACTTTAAAAAAACCTAGTTCCTGAAGCTTTCTCTCTCCCCATTAGAATGTGTGTTCCCAACGACTATGTGGTCATAAGAATCTTCACCAACATGCCTCCTTTCTTCTTCTAGCATTCATAACATCTGTATAATGGCCAAATGACTGACTCTCTTCTCCCAATTCTGGCATTTTTGTCATTGTTATTGTTGACAAATATTGTTGACAAATATTGGGGAATTATTTTTAGAATTACCTTGCCTTACTGTTTTCCTTGGTTTCTGCCTCATTTTGAACAGTTTTCTTTTGCAGTAGGGAGGGAGGGTGAGGATATAGTGCTGTTTATATTGAGGCTGTAGCCTCTCTAATATTTGGATAAGAAGGTGGGAAGGAAGGGAGGGTTATGAGTGTTATGAAAATTAAATCACACAGAAGCATCTTTACTTCCAAATTCTTTTTTAAAGTATGCAATTCTGACTCCACCAACTATATATAAGAGTACTTAAAATACTGATGTTTAAAAAGTGATGATTTGACAATAAGAATGACAAATTTCAGTTAAACATAGTTGCCTTCTGATGGGAGTGATCCACCTTTAATAGCAAGGAGACTTTATGTCCATTTGGATTCACAATTGCAATGGACTCAGAAGAATCCCGTGTGTCCCATCATGTGACCATTTACTAACACAAACTGAAGCTTGTAAAATTTAATGAATAGATATATTAAATTGTTCTCAAAGGAAAAATACCATTTTGCCAATGACATGTTTTATCAAAAGTAAAGATTCACTTTAAGAAAATATTTTAATCAAGTTAGTTTTTCTGCAGTGGTACAATTTGAACAGAACAAGTTGACATACTTGAGGTGCACAATAAAAGGGGAATAAAATAATAGCACTAGCCTAAATTGGGCTGGAGCTCTTCAACAAAGTAATTGTTACAGGGTGCAAGCTGAAAAAACAACTATCCATTTTTTGCAGAACTTTAACTCCAGCATGAGGTGTGGTGGAGTTCCACAGGAAACCATTTTTGGGGGAAACAAACAATTACTCTGGACATGTGGTGAGGCAAAGGAATTGGAATCTGGCAGGCTTAATTGCATTAAATTTGCTCTGGGTGTAAAATATGTTAATTTGCCACTGTCTGGAAGAAATCATGGTGAGTCATTCACAGAACTACTTAGAATCTATTTCTGACATGTCTAAGTATCTATTGCTTTAGCCATTGCCTTTTCTCTTCACAAATCTACTTTTTAATAACGTGTAAAAAAAGCAGGAAAAATTATTTTATCTTAGTCCACATGAAACAAATTTCAAGCAGAAATTATTGAGTTGAACAAGCAGCTGGTAAGATTTCATTTCTGTTGTGACATTATTTTGTATTTTCTGTTTGATCACAGTTTTTATGAAAAGGAGCAGGATCATTCTTTATTCTTGGTGATAATATAAATAATTTCTTCCAATTTATTACTAAATCAGAACCATATTCTATTCATAAAATGAGCTCTCCCAATACCAAAAGATGGTATATGTACTTTCTAACCACTATTGTTTCAGAATAATGTAAGGCAAATATCTACGTATTGAAGCAGATGAGGATTGACTTGAAAGAAAAAAAAATGAATCTAGTAGTTTAAAATAAGAATTTTGTTTTATGATCTCAAAATATCTCCATAATTTGAAACATAATACCGCCAATACACAAATAACGCAACTTAAGCAGCTATCTCGAACCTTTTAGCAAGAAGGTCCCTTGCTAGGTCTTCAAAATTGCAGCATCTGAGCTAGTCTTTTACTAACTACACTTTATATAATTAATGCTAATCCTAAATTAAGCAATTTGAAAATAAAACATAAAAATCTATTGGGTTTATAATCAATCATTAAACAACTGACATTAAGCCATTGATGCTTTGCTATTATGACAGAAGTAAAACAAAAATAACAGAATCAAACAGTATTTGGAAATATTGTTTAGCTAGCTCTATCTTGGAGATAAAACACAGGTTCCCAAAATGCTGCCACCTTCCTACCTGTTTTCAACTAGCAATGAACATGGAATTATAAAAATTTGCACACATAACGCTTGTCTCTTAAAATAGCACTAAACATATGTGAAGTCTCCAAATTAAAGCTTACCCCCCACCACCCCAACTCCAGAACATTGTAACCACAAATGCCTTGAGATATTGGCTGAATCATCCCCCTTTCCAAAATTGTCCATCTGTCTTTGAGAGTGGCTGTGATCCGGAGGCTCAAGTTGACTTACTCACTGAGCTGCCTGCCAGTTTAGATGCACTTTGTAGGTGGAAAATTGTTGGTCTTTGTCCCTCCCAGCTTGCAAGTAAAATGAAGCTGCCAAGAGATAAACGCATTCTAAGTTTATCATGCTATTCTTGGCCTCAAACTACAAGCCATAAGGCAACTATTGCTCAAGGTACCGTGTTTACAAGTGTTCAGTCCTCCGCTGTTTCAGAGACCCAACAAGATGGAATATCTTCCTGCCAGCCTATATTTTGTTTTTTCCTAAGCTTTCACATTTTTCAATTTCTTTTTTAAAAGAGGGAAATGGAGCAGCTTCCTTGAAATCATTTTGAAGGTTTGAAGTCTTGTTAAAATTTTGATTATGATGTGTTTAGGTTTTTTCCACATAAGCACTGTAAGTTCATAGTAAGACTGGACACTTCTTTCCATTATTATCAGTATTGTTATATTTACTATTATTTTATTTAAAAGTCAACAATATGTGTACTAATTATTTCCATATAGATCTTTTCCATTGTTGCTATTTACTATTTTATTTGTTTACTATTTTGACCTTTAACACATTTATTAAAATAAAACCCCTTTTTGCTTTTAATTACTATTTTTTTTTCCTGCCTAGGTAGAGGTATTTAAAATAATGTAATCAGAGTTTGGTAATATTCTCAAAACCCCCCAAAAACATTTTTTTTGAAAGAAAGAGTACTGAGTTACTGAGTTAACTTTTCTCACAAATGTCTTCCTGGCTGCATTGGATAACAGGATGTATTGAGTTCATACATCTTAAATATAAAAGAGGAGTATAGCTATATCACATCCTATATTGGCACAGTATATTGACATGTATTATGTATGATGTTACACTGTTTAAATTATTAGAAATCACATTAAAAGAAATTATAATAAGATAGGGCTTTTTACCAAATCTAGGATATTTGGCAAAGATATGATAATCAAGTTCAATCCTTGATTTACAAATAAGACTTTGAGCTCTCCGAGTTTTAGAACTATATTTTATATCGTGATTTCTTTGCATTTCATTAAAAGTAACATTTTCTTCAGAGTTCAGCGTAGTACACAGATAATTTACCTATAGAAAAAGAGCTTAATTGGTTTTTTGGAGATGGGCGATAGTAATCCACAACCTGGAATATTTTTTAACATACTCTCACTAATCTGTTCTCATTCAGTGATTTAATGCTGCTACAAATTAAATTCACTGACTACATGACAATTGAAAGGAATGTTAGAAAAATTTACTTGTTCTAGTTTAAGTTCTGGGGTAGGGAAGAAAGATTTGCAACAATCCACACTGGGAGATTGCAATAAAAATGCATTGTTAATTTGAAGCATTACTTAGGATCATTCAAAAAATCAAAATCAGTATGTCCATGTTAAAATGAGCAGAGATAGCTTTAAGGATTGTTATACTTAAGACTTAAAATGGGCTGCACAACCACCTGATGGCCTTCTGAATATGTACAGATAATGAAGGAAAATGGATGAACATTCTATTTGAAAATTATCTATATGCCAGTTTTAGAATTTACCTGCAGCACTCCACATCTTGATCCATTTAGGTTGCTATAACAAAACAACAAAAACTGGGTGGCTTATTGGCAACAGATATTTGCTTCTTACAATCCTGGACGTTGGGAAGTTCAAGATCAAGACACCAGTAGACTTGGTGTCTGGTAAGAATCCACCTTCTTGCTGCCTCTTCATATGGTGGAAGGGATGAGATAGCATGTTGGGGACTCTCTCTAATAAAGGCAATAATTCCAATAATGAGAGCCCTGTCTTTGTGACCTAATCACCTCCCAAATGCACCACCTCCTACTACCATCATCTTGGAGTTAGGTTCCAACATACGCAATTTGCGTGACATAAACACTTGGTTTATTACATTCCACTAGCAGAAAATATGAGTGATAATCTCATCAGCACATGTAAAAATGGTAACTACCTTTGTTCTACATGACTCAAAGTAGGTTGGCAAGACTCATGTGCATTCCAAAGACCATCTGGTCAGAGGCATTTGATGTCTTTGCTTTACAGATATCTTACTCTTGGTTTATTACTCTAATACAGTGTTTTAAAATGTTCTTATCTAGCACAGAACAGCTAATTTGGTTATAAAATATGCTATGATACTTTGAAACTCATATTTAATTGTTAGAACATGCAGGACTTCTACTTTCAAAGTCTAAGAAATTGCATAGATTTTGAAAGAGTAAGGGACTGATTTGGCATCAGTCATTGCTAGAATCCAATATTCTTTGAGTTGATGAATATGACCTTTCCGCAACTGGTGGAGAGGACTCTACCAGAGCATTGTTATGTTGGCATTGTAAAAGGAACAAGATAGGTTCTTAGACAAGTATTTAATATGTTAGCAGTCATACTGAAAAGACACATCTGAATACTAGTTTATAATCTTTTGCTATGTACACATTTATAAACTATTTATTTGTATTTAAGTCTGATTATTGGTTCAAGCCAAATGTAAGTGCATCCAAGAGTCAGAGTCATGAAGTAGGTGGGTTTCAGCATTCAAAGTCACTAGTAAGAAATTAGAATTTTATGTACCTGGAATTCTCAAATACTGAATAAATTTTTTAAAAAATGCCTTTTTTTTTTTTTTTTAAAGATTAAGAATATTTTCAAGAGTAGAAAGTTTAACATTTCTGAAATACCTTTGCAATACCTATCATGCCAGGATATTTCTTTAACTTTTCAATTTAATACTCTAAGGATTCTTTGTTTTTAATACAATTTCTTTCCATTTTGTTGGGTGAGTGTCCTTGAGGTGATATATATATGAGGTCATGCTGTGTGTTTCAGCTAGTCCAGATAATGCTGTCATAACAACACTAACCAAAGCTTAAAATCTCAGTAGCTTAAATGAAAGTTTATTTCTAATTTATACATGTTCAACAAGGTGAACCAAGAGTCTTCAGATTCACTGGGGGCTCTGTTAATCAAAATTACTGCAAGATCTGACTAACGGAGGATTTAGCTCAATACGCATGTTGATAACGAAGAAAGCAGAAAAAAAATGTACAAAGTGAATTATTTTATGGCTTCTGAAGCTTTTATCTGGAGGTGAAATTCATCACTTCTCACATTTCTTAGCCAAAGCAAGCCACATTATATTAACTAACCCATAGTACACATGATATTATCTAACCCAAAGTATGGTAGATGAATACTTTTACCTTGTGCCTTGAAAGAATAGAAATGGAAAATTATTGAACAGACCTCATGACTTGACTAATACAAAATAAAATGCTTACAACTATTAAAGGAAGTCATTTTTCCTAAAGCCACTGGAAGCAGAAGGCATTTGATAAAGAGCTTTGTTTTCCTTCCTAGCATTAGTATAATACATTGGGGTGCCATTAGGACATTTGGGTGCCATTACGCTTTGCTTCTATCTAAGTCTTACTTTATTGTGACTGCCATAATTATGCCATGATAATCACTTGCTTTTGGGGATATTTCAATGTTTCCACTCTTTTGCTCAGAAAGTTCAAATGGAAGCATCTGTTTCTATTTGTGAACTGTAATAGTGAATGAGCAGCAGCTGAATAAAAATAAACCTGGCTACAGACAAATTGTGTCCTTTATACAAGCACAAGTGAAATGGATAAAACAAGATCCAGCATATAATAACATGATATCATATAAAATTATCCAAGTATATGCAGCAAACCCTTGGTATAAAGCATATTATTTTAGTGTTTTGAGATCACATTGAAATGGGTAATATGTACATTCATGTGATTTATGTAGCATTGTGGAGAATTTGACTCCTTAATTATAAGTATAATGCTGGAAACACTGTTAAGTCTTATCAATAATTTAACTTAAAGGAATAAACACATTTTATAGATAAATATACAATTTCAATCAACTAAAACTTCTCATTAAAGACTTAAAGTAAATCTCATTGCATCCTACACATTTTGGTGCCTGAGTTATGGTCTACCACTTCTCTGGCAAGAGTGCCGTGATGATTATCCCAAATCTTACATTTTACATTTTTTACGCAATCGTTATACACGTCAGATACCCAAGAAATGACCTAGAATGTCTCCTTGAAGGCAATGAAGACTTACAGGAGCTGTTACTGTTACCTAGTTTTGCATACTATATTCTAATAATTTTTCCCCCTCAACTGTCACTCCTGGTGTAAAAGAAGAGCTGGGTCTTTGTACAATTCATGAGAATATGTTCAAATAAAATAAATCGTAAAGGACCAGAGGCTCTAAGTAAGCAGAGGAGGAAAGACATTAGATAATTTCTAGAGACAGAATATAAGAAACTATGAAAATAAGAATATGTGGAAATGAAAAGAGAAAGAGATAGCCAACAGGAGCCGGCCTGCAGAGATATTTTGGTCTTTGATGGCTTCCTGATTCTGCTTACCTTTTTCTTGAAGTGGTCTGAATAGTAGGTTTCCTTTCCTCACAATCAAAATAATTCTCTAAAATAGTGGAGGTGTCTTAATTCTACCTAGCACAACCGAATACTGTGCCTTAAGAAAAACACTTAAATTGCAATTATTCTGACCATTTTTGGTCTTTCATGTGCAATTAAGTCCAGAGACATTCTATCGGTAAGTGTCTAAGTAGTTGTTTAAATAATACTAAATATAGCCTTTAAACTTTAAGAAAACTGTGTAGCTATTTCAGAAAATACATAGAACTTAATCTTCCTATATCACTGGCACAAACGTGGATCGTGTTTTTTTTTTTTTTTGTCGTTTGTTTTTGTTTTTGTTTTTGTTTTTCTGAGATGGAGTCTCGCTCTGTCACCCAGGCTGGAGTGCACTGGCGCAATCTCGGCTCACTGCAAGCTCCGCCTCCCGGGTTCACGCCATTCTCCTGCCTCAGCCTCCCAAGTAGCTGGGACTACAGGCGCCCGCCACCCTACCCGGCTAGTTTTTTGTACTTTTTAGTAGAGACGGGGTTTCACCGGGTTAGCCAGGATGGTCTCGATCTCCTGACCTCGTGATCCGCCGGTCTCGGCCTCCCAAAGTGCTGGGATTACAGGCTTGAGCCACCGCGCCCGGCCTGGATCGTGTTTTTTATTAACCATTGATCTCTGATCTACTGAGAGGTTAAAAGATCCCAGAAAAGGCTCCAGAGTGAGAATTATAATTTGTGTGGTCACACAAAAGTCTAAAATTTTAAATGTTAACTATGGATTGCTTCTCCTGTAGTAAATACTATCTCACAGTGAGGCAGCTGATGACATTTTTTTTATTAGCGAATATTATATGCAATATGCATACCTTTGTGACTAAAGGGAAAACTTCTTTTAAAAAACCTTATAGCATAAGGGTGCAATTTGTTGACTGTTTCTATGTTTGGGGAGTTAAGAAAATATATAATTATGCTTGAGAAGTCAGTGCCTTGTGATACCAATTAAGAATGGTAGCGTTGCTGTTGCATCCCAGTTGTTCTCTTTTTTGTAGACCTAGATAGTTTGATACTTTTATTCTTTTGCTTAAGAAAAGAAAATTACATTCATCTTCTAAACATTTCCTTAAATTGAGGCAGCACATCACTTTGATTAAATTTCATGAATAGGGCATCACGATAAGCAAAATTATTAGGACAATTGAGTCAGGTTAAGATGAATAATATTGTCATTAATTTATATTATCAACCTTTTTATTTCATGAAGTAAGTTGACAAATGATGCGAAGACTCAGACTTTTACTATTGAATATATAGTGACCAGAAAGTTTAACATTGACAGCCTTCAACATTTGATCCAAGTAGCTTACTGAAATATAATAGCATAACAAGTATAGACAAGTGGGTAGAGCATTGGAACAGGAGTTCAAGGACCCATTCAAGTCTTTGTTCTGCCTCCTATAGATCATTGCTGGATCATCTACCGATGTCTTGTGCATCTTAAGTTCTTGACTCTAAGTAAAGGAACTCAAAACACTTGAATGTTTTAACTCACCGGGATATTATGAAACTCAAATCAAATAATACACAAGAAATATATTGTAAGTTATAACATACTGAGTAAATGTAATTATCATTCAGAAGCATCTCATTTAAATTATCCATTTGAAAATATATATTAACAAATGATAAGATAAAGCAGATACTGAATCTATAACCAGAAGACATGAATGTTAGCAGTCTTTACATAAGCTCATGAGACCTGAAGTAGAAACTTAACCTAGTGGGACATCAATAGCCTCTTAATTTCCTAGGAAAAGATTTTGACTTCCTGTCTATTCATAGAGTCATAGCAAGGATGGAATAATAGGGTCTATCCAAGATTTTTCCCCTTAGATAAATTTATTTTATAAATATCTCTAAATATACTTAATTCTCTCCTTAAAAGTAATGTATCTGTTGTCTATGATGAAGTGATGGAATAAAATTAACCTCCCTCCTAATCTAAAAAAATTAAGAGGTTCTCTTTTTTAAAATAGACTTACATAGTCTGCTGCTGCTTTTATACTTATACTAAGCAAAAGAAATTTACACTCATCTTCAAAACAGTTCCTTAAATTGAGGCAGCACATCATTTTGATTACATTTCATGAATGGAGCATCACAGCAGGTGTAATGAGATGATTCATATTAGGAAAGTTGAGTAGGCTGGGCGCGGTGGCTCACGCCTGTAATCCCAGCACTTTGGGTGGCTGAGGCGGGCGGATCACAAGGTCAGGAGATCGAGACCATCGTGGCTAACACGGTGAAACTCCGTCTCTACTAAAAACACAAAAAAATTAGCCAGGCATGGTGATGGGCGCCTGTAGTCCCAGCTACTTAGGAGGCTGAGACAGGAGAATGGCGTGAACCCGGGAGGCAGAGTTGATAGTAAGCCGAGATCGCGCCACTGCACTCCAGCCTGGGCGACAGAGCGAGACTCCGTCTCAAAAAAAAGAAGAAGAAAAAAAAAGGAAAATTGAGTCAAGTCAACTAAAAAAAAAATAGAGAAAATATATGAAACAATGGCCACTGGACATCATTCAGTAATGGGCAGTGAACTCTTACAGAAGAGAAATCAATGAACTGAGCTATATGATTACCCCAGTTTATAGCCTAGAGTGAGTTTTCATGCCCCATGCAAGGAGCTGGGACCCAAACAGAGTCCATAGCCTCCCTGATATGAGGAGGCAGGGGAAGCCACAACAACTAGAATTTGCAGAAAAGAGTGCCAGAAAGGAAAGCTCTATCAAGAAGAAGGAGCTGCAAAGACAGAAAGAACTTTGGCAATCTGTGCAGGGTCCTCTTTAAGTCTTCATTTGAGTATATATAATTACATGTATATGAGAAATCTACTCAAAGCCAGGGAGTCTCAGAAAATGAAGAGTCAGAACAATATCTGGTGATCACAAAAAGATAGTAACAGTTTGTATTTCCACAATCCATAGTAGGAACATTAGGTAGAATGCTCAGAATGGGATGGGTATTACCTTGCCTTAGTGGAGCAAAATTAGCCATAGATTAAGAATGTTCCTGCCAGGGACATTAGCTCACTCCTGTAAGTACTTTGGGAGCCTTGAGCTCAGAAGTTTCAAAGCAGCCTGGGCAACAAGGCAAAAACTCGTCTCTACAAAAAAAAATACAAAAGTTAATCAGGCATGATGGCATGCACTCATGGTCCTAGCTACTCAGGAGGCTGAGGTGGGAAGATCACCTGAGCCTGGGAAGTTCGAGGCTGCTGTAAGCCAAGATCATATTATTGCATTACAGACAGAGTGAGATTCTGTCTCAAAAAAAAAAAAAAAAAGAAATGTTTCTGGAATTACCTAACAAAACTTTAATGCAAATTTTGAAAGGATCAAATGATTTTAAAGTCACTTGCATCCTAAGCCAAAGTTCAAGAACAATTAAAGAAATTTTATGTATATTATGTACATAGAATAATATTAATTATATATTATTTTTAAAAATATGTATATATAAGCATAGGTACATGAGAAATCTACTCAAGGCCAGGCAAAGAATCTCAGAAAATGAATAGTTACCATAATATCTGGTTATCACAAAAAGATAGGAATATACATATATATTATAAAATAAATATATGTATATATTTATATATGAATATACATGATTTATATGTATATTTCTTTTATAATGTTTATATATTCCTTTTATAATATATTTAATTCCTTTTCCAATATATATTATATATAATATATGTATGTACATCTATATACATATCAGCACCCAAAAAGTAAAACAAAAATAGTATCTGGCATCAAATAGAAAATTACACTATATGCAAAGAATATAAACCTTGATGAGGATAAAAGCCAGTCAATGGAAATGAAACAGATGCTAGAATTAGCAGAAAAGAATATTAAACAGTTATTAATTTGGTGCAAAAGTAATTGCGGTTTTTGTAATTTTTTTTTTTTTAAATGACAAAACCACGATTATTTTTGCACCAACCTAATATCAGTACTTTATCCATATATTTTAAAAGGTAGAGAAAGTTATGAGCATATTAAGTAGGTATCCTCATTTGTGAATTTTATCAAAGATGTTTTATGTAGAAATAATATCAAGTTTCTTACAGAAAATTGAAAAGGGGAGAACAGTTCCAAGCTCATCCTATGATTAATCCATGAAACTATCATTATCTGCAAATAGGAAGACATTATAAGAAAATAAAGCAATATGTCAACTTCACTTGTGAACATAGATGCAAAAATTCTTAGCAATGCTTTAGCAAATCAAATTCAACAATATGTGAAAAGGATAAGACATCATGAAAAAGTGAGGTTTGTCACAAGAATGCAGGATTAGTTCAAGATTCAAAACTCAATCAATGTAATCTACCATTAATGACTAAAAAAAAGAAAAGCATAAATTTATCTCAAGAGATACAGTGAAGGCATTTATCAGAAATCCAGAATCAATTCCCCACAAAAACTCTCAACAAATTAGGAATAGAAGAGAATTTCTTCTGTTTTATAAAGGCCATAAATTTAAAACTCACATTTAATATCATATTTAATGGTGAAAGATTGAATGTTCCCCCCTAGGATTGGGAGCAAAATGAGGATATCCACTCTCATTACTTCCATTCAAATGTACTATGGGTTCTAGTCAGTATATGAAGAAAAGAAAAAAATCATACACACTAGAAAAGAAGAACCAAAACTGTCTTTATTTGCGGATGGTATAATATATAGAGAAAATACACAACATATTAGGATCTTAAATGTATATTAAGATTTCCCAGTATACAGTCAGTACATACATATCAACTGTATTTCTATAAGTTGTCAATTAACAATGTTTTAAAATTGCTGTCTAAAATGACATAAAATAGTGGAATACTTAGGGATACATTGACAAAGTATTATAAATATCTGTGCACTGAGGACACAAATCAAAATTGCTGAGAGAAATTAAATAAGAGCTAAATAAATGAAGAGTTATACCATGTTCTTGAACTAGAAGACTTGATATTATCAAGACACAAATTTTTCCAAAATAGATCTATATATTTAATGCAATTTTAATAAAGATCCATCCTAGAATTCCTGTTTGAAGATATTGGCAAACCAATCATAAATTTATGATATACCTAGACCATAAAGGACCTAGAGTAGTCAAAATGACTTCGGGTTTTTCAACTTTGAAAAAAATTAGAATATTTACTCTACTTGATTTAGATATCTAATATAAATCTCCAGCAATAAAGACATTGTGGTATTTGCAAAATTATTAATGGACCACAATAGAGAATCCAAAAACCGACCTACAAACATATAGTCAATTTTTTTTTATAAAGACACCAATACAATTAAATGAGGAAATAACAATCTTTTTAATAAATGGTGTTGGAAGAATTGGATAGCCATATTCTAGGAAAGAAGGAAGGAAGGAAGGAAGGAAGGAAGGAAGGAAGGAAGGAAGGAAGGAAGGAAGGAAAGAAGGAAGGAAAGAAGGCAGGGAGGGAGGGAGAAAGGAAAGAAAGAAGGCAGGGAGGGAGGGAGGGAGGAAGGAAGGAAGGAAAGAAGGAAGGAAGGAAGGAGTGAAGGAAGGGGAAGGGGAAGTGAAAGGGGAAGGGAAAGGGAAGGAAGGAAGGAAGGAAGGAAAAGAATGGAAGCAAAAAAGGAAGGAAAAAAGAGGAGGGAGGGGCATCGTTACAGTAGCTTATGCCTGTAATCCCAGTGCTTTGGGAGCCCAAGGCAGAAGGATTGCTTGAGGCCAGGAGTTCAGCTATAGTGACCAATGATCACACAGGTACATTCCAGCCTGGACAACAAAGTGAGCTTTAAAATTAAAAAAAAAAAAAAAAAAATTAAAAAAATAAAGAAGGAAGGAACCCTCAACACTTCATATTATGTACAAAGCTTAATGAAAATAGATCATAGACCTAAATGAAAAAGCTAAACTATAAAAGTGCTAGAAGAAAACAAGAGGAACAATTTTTTTTTTTTTTTAAATTTGGGTTAAGGGGTGGGACCAAGATAGCCAACTAAAACCAGCAGCAATTGGAGGTTCCCATTGAAAAGGACCATAATACATGTGAATCCTGCACCAGCAACCAAGGTATCCAGGTTCTCTCCTCAGAACTGACTAGGCAGCTGGCATGATCCACGGAGAGGAAGGATGATCAGTGTGGTCCACTGGACCTTCTGAGAGCCACATGGGGTGGGGGAGCTCCCACAACCCAGACAAAGGAGGCGGTGAGTGAACGTGCTACCCAGCTGGGGAAATGACACTTTTCCACAGAACTGTGCAACCCACAGATAAGAAGATGCAACTCAGGAACCCACACCACCAGGGCCTAGGGGCCCAAACCCAGAGCCACACAGATTCTCAACAGCCTTGCAACTAGAATCTGCTTAAGCCTACCAAGTTACTGGGGGGAGGGGTGACCAGCACTACTGCTAAGGCTGCCTGCAGTCTAAGCTCTTTGAGCTCCTTGTGGGAGGGGCAGCAGCCAGCACTGGGACTCATAACTGCCTAACACTCTAAGTTCCCTGGACAGGGGAAGAGCAGCATCCATCTCTACAACTCCAGGCCACACTTCTCTTCTACTGAAGCCTGCTGGACAGTTTGGTCCCAAGAGGTGTCCCCCACAGCCCAACACACCGGCTGTGGCTAACTGTGGCCAGAGCACCCCTTCAGACCAGATCGTGACCCATCCTTCCTCACTGGGCAGGGCCTCCCTGCAGGAACTCCAACACCATCCAGAGGCTCAGGGACAGAACCCTGATCTCTCTGGCCCTGAGCTCCTAGGGGGAGGGATGGCCATAGTCTCTGCAGACCAGCAGACTTAGCCTTTCCTCCTGGTAGCTCTGAGGAATCTGGGCAGCCCAGATGAATGGGTTTCCCCCCAGCAAAGTGCACCCCCTCCACCAAGGGACAAAGTGCTTTGTTAAACGGTCCTGTTCCCCATGCCACCCAACTTGGTGAGATACCTACTCCAAAAGGGGTTGTCAGACACCCTATATAGGAATGATCCTACTGGCATCAGGTTGGGGACCGTCAATGTCAGAGATCCCAGAAACAGGTGCAGGCACCCATCTTTGCTCTTCTCCAGCCTCCTTGAGTGATAGCTCCATGTGCGAGAGCGAACCAGATGAATAGGGCCTGAAGTGAACCCCCAGCAAATCACAAAAGCCCTGCAGAAGAGTGACCTGACCATTGCAAGAAAAGCAAACAAACAGAAAACAATAACAACGGCATCAACAACAAAAACAGTCCCCTTAAAAACCCCATTCAAGGGTTAGCAGCCTCAAAGATTGATACTAGACATACTCATGTAGATGAGAAAGAATCGATGAAAAAATACTAAAGACCCAAAAGGCCAGAGTGCCTCTTATCCTCCAAATCATCACAACATCTCTCCAGCAAGGGCGCAGACTGGATGGAGGATGAAATGGACTATTTGACAGAAGTAAACTTCAGAAGATGATTAATAAAAACCTGTGCTGATCTAAAGGAGCATGTTATAACCCAATGCCAAGAAGCTAAGAACCTTGATAAAAGCTTAGAGGAGCTGCCAACTAAAATAACCAGTTTAGAGAGGAACATAAATGACCCGATGGAGCTGAAAAACACAGAATGATAACTTTGTGAAACATACACAAGTATCAATAGCTGAATCGACCAAAAGGAAGAAAGAGTATCAGAGTTTGAAAAAGACCTTGCTAAATAAGGCAGGCAGACAAGATTAGAGAAAAAAGAATAGAAAAGAATGAACAATACCTCCAAGAAATATGGTACTGTGTAAAAAGACCAAACCTACAATTAATTGAAATACCTGAAAGAGATGGAAAGAATGGAAATAAAGTGGAAAACACATTTTAGGATATTATGCAGGAGAACTTCCCCAACCTAGCAAGACAGGCCAACATGCAAATTCAGGAAATACAGAGAACACCACTAAGATACTCCATGAGAAGATCAACCCTAAGACACATAATCATCAGATTCTCCAAGGTGAAAATGAAGGAAAAATGTTAAGGGCAGCCAGAGAGAAAAGCCAGGTCACCTACAAAGGAAAATCCATCAGACCAACAGCAGACCTCCCCGCAGAAACCCTGCAAGCCAGAAGAGATTGGGGGTCAATATTCAACATTCTTAAAGAAAAGAATTTTCAACCCAGAATTTCATATCCAGCCAAACTAAGATTCATAAGCAAAGGAGAAATAAAATCCTTTTCAGACAGCCAAATGTGAGGGATTTCATTACCACCAGGCCTGTCTTGCAAGAGCCCCTGAAAGAAACACTAAATACGGAGAAATAAAACAAGATACCAGCCATTGCAAAAACAAACTGAAATATAAAGAGCAATAACACTATGAAGAAACTACATCAACTAGTGTGCAAAATAACCAGATAGCATCGTGATGATCAAATTCACACATAACAATTTAACCTTAAATATAAATGGGGTAAATGCCCCAATTAAAAGATACAGACTGGCAAATTGAATAGTCAAAACCCATTGGTGTGCTGTATTCAGCAGACCCATCTCACATGCAAAGACACATATAGGCTCAAAATAAAGGAATGGAGTAAAATTTACCAAGCAAATGGAAAGTAAAAAAAAAAAAGCAGGAGTTGTAATCCTAGTCTCTGACAAAACAGACTTTAAACCAACAAAGAACAAAAAAAAAAAAAAAAAAAAAAAAAAGAAGAAGGGCATTACATAATGGTAAAGGGATTACTACAACAAGAAGAGCTAACTATCCTAAATATATATGCATCCAATAGAGGAGTACCCAGATTCATAAAACAAGTTCTTAGAGACCTACAAAGAGACTTAGACTCCCACACAATAATAAGGGGAGCCTTTAACACCCCAATGTCATATTACACAGATCAACAAGACAGCCAATTAACAAGGATATTCAGGATTTGAACTCAGCTCTGGGTCAAGTGGACCTAATAGACATCTACAAAACTCTCCACCCTAAATCAACAGAATATACATTCTTCTCAGTGCCACATAGAAGTTTTTCTAAAATCAACCACATAATTAGAAGTAAAACCCTCCTCAGCAAATGCAAAAGAATTGAAATAATAATGATATCTCAGACCAAAGTGCAATCACATTAGAACGTGGGATTAAGGAACTCACTCAAAACCACACAATTACATGGAAACTGAACAACCTGCTCCTGAATGACTCCTGGGTAAGTAATGAAATTAAGGCAGAAATCAAGAAGCTCTTTGAAACCAATGAAAACAAAGACACAATGTACCAGAATCTCTGGGACACAGCTAAAGCACTGTTAAGAGGGAAATTTATAGCAGTAAATGCCCACATCAGAAAGCCAGAAAGATCTCAAATTGACCCCCTAACATCACATAAAAGAACTAAGAAGCAAGAGCAAACTAATCCAAAAGCTAAAAGATAAGAAATAACTAAGATCAGAGCAGAACTGAAGGAGATAGACACACAGACACATACACACACACAAAATCCAAAAAATCAATGAATCCAGGAGATTTTTTTGAAAAAATTACCAAAATAGATAGACCTCTAGCTTAGACTAATAAAGAAGAAAAGAGAGAAGAATAAAATAGATACAATAAAAAATGACACAGGGAATATCACCGCTGACCCCACAGCAATAAAAACTACCATTAGACAATACTATAAACAGCTCTATGAAAATAAACTAGAAAACCTAGAAGAAATTGATACATTCCTAGACACATACACTCTCCCAAGATTAAACCAGGAAGAAGGAGAATTCTTGAATAGACCAATAACAAGTTCTGAAATCGAGGCAGTAATTAATAGCCTACCAAACAAAAAAAGCCCAGGGCCAGGCAGATTTACAGCCAAATTCTACCAGAGGTATAAAGAGGGGTTGATACCATTTCTTCTGAAACTATTCCAAAAAATTAGAAAGGAGGGACTCCTCCCTAACTCATTTTATGAAGCCAGCATCATCCTAATACCAAAACCTGGCAGAGACACAACAAAAAAAGAAAACTTCTGACCAATATCTCTGATTGACATCAATGCAAAAATCCTCAGTAAAATGCTGACAAACCGAATTCAGCAGCATATCGTAACACTTACCCATCACGATCAAGTCAGCTTCATCCCTGAGATGTAACACTGGTTCGACATATGCAAATCAATAAACTTAATCCATCAGATAAATAGAACAAATGACAAAAACTACATGATTATCTCAATAGATGCAGAAAAGGCCTTCAATAAAATTCAACATCCCTTCGTGCTAAAAACTTTCAATAAACTAGGTATTGATAGAACGTATCTCAAAATAATAAGAGCTATTTATGACAAACCCACAGCTAATATCATATAGAATGAGAAAAAAATGGAAGCATTTCCTTTGAAACCAACACAAGACAAGAATGTCCTCTCTTACCACTCCTATTCAACATAGTATTGGAAGTTCTGGTCAGAGCAATCAGGAAAGAGAAAAAAAATAAAGCGTATTCCAATAGGAAGAGAGGAAGTCAAATTGTCTCTGTTTGCAGATACCATGACTCTATATTCAGAAAACCCCATCATTTCAGCCCCATTCTCCTTAAGCTAATAAGCAACTTCAGCAGTCTCAGGATACAAAATCTTTGTTCAACAATCACAAGCATTCCTATACACCAACAACAGGCAAGCAGAGAGCCAAATCATGAATGAACTCTCATCCACAATTGCTACAAAGAGAATAAAACGCCTAGGAATACAGTTAACAAGGGATGTGGAGGCCCTCTTCAAGGAGAACTACAAACCGCTGCTCAAGGAAATAAGAAAGGACACAAACAAATGGAACAAACTTCCGTACTCAGGGATAGGAAGACTCAATATCATGAAAATGGACATACTACCCAAAGTAACTTACAGATTCAATGCTATTCCCATCAAACTACCATTGATGTTTTTCACAGAATTAGAAAAAAACTACTTTCAATTTCATATGGTATCAAAGAAGACCCCGTATAGCCATGACAATCCTAACCATAAAGAACAAAGCTGGAGGCATCACGCTACCTGACTTCAAACTAAACTACAAGCCTACAGTAACCAAAACAGCATGGTACTGGTACCAAAACAGACATATAGATCAATGGAACAGAATAGAGACCTCAGAAATAACACCATACATCTGTAACCATCTGATCTTTGACAAAGCTGAGGAAAACAAGCAATGGGGAAAGGATCTCTTATTGAATAAATGATGCTGAGAAAACTGGGTAGTCATACGCAGAAAACTGAAACTGGACCCCTTCTTATACCTTGTACAAAAATCAACTCAAGATGGTTTAAAAACTTAAATGTAAAACCCAAAATCATGAAGAAAATCTAGGCAATAACATTCAGGACATAGGCATGGGCAAGGACATCATGACAAAAATGCCAAAAACAATTGCAACAAAAGCCAAAATTGACTAATGAGATCTAATTAAACGAAAGAGCTTCTGCACAGCAAAAGAAACTGTCATCAGAGTGAACAGGCAACCTACAGAGTGGGAAAACAGTTTTGCAATCTCCCCATCTGACAAAAGTCTAACATCCAGAATTTACAAGGAACTTAAACTTGTTTACAAGGAAAAAAAAAAAAAAAAAACACCATCAAAAAGTGGGCAAAGGATATGAACAGACACTTCCCAAAAAAAGACATTTATGCAGCCAACAAACATATGAAAAAAAAGCTCAATATCACTAATCACTGGAGAAATGCAATTCAAAACCACAGTGAGATACCATCTCATATCAGTCAGAATGTGGATTATTAAAAAAGCAGGAAACAATAGATACTGACAAGACTGCAAAGAACAGAAACACATTTGCACTGTTAATGGGAATATAAATTAGTTCAACCTTTGTGGAAGACAGTGTGGCAATTCCTCAAGGATCTAGAAACTGATATACTATTTGGCCCAGCAATCCCATTCCTGGCTATATACCCAAAGGAATATGAATTATTCTACTATAAGACACATGCATATGTATGTTTATTGTGCACTATTTACAATAACAAAGTCATGGAACCCACACAAATACCCATCAATGATAGACTGGATAAAGAAAAAATGACGCATATACACTATAGAATACTATGCAACCATAAAAATGAATGAGATCATGTCCTTTGCAGTGACATGGATGAAGCTGGAAGTCATCATTCTCAGCAAAATAACACAAGAACAGAAAACCAAACACCATTATGTTCTCACTCATAAGTGGGAGTTGAACAGTGAGAACACATGGACACAGGGAGGGCAACAAAACACACCAGGGCCTGTTGGGGGAAATGGGGGATGAGGAGAGGGACCTTAGAGGATGTGTCAATAGGTACAGCAAACCACCATGGCACTCATATACTTATGTAACAAGACTGCAGGTTCTGCACATGTATCCCAGAACTTAAAAACAAACAAACAAACAAACAAAACCAACAAACCCTTTTTGGTTAAAAAATATTTCTAACATATGACAAAAACACAACTCATAAAATTAAAAAATATATAAATTTATATATATTTCATTTCAGATTTTCAAGAGACACTATTAAGAAAATGAAAAGATAAGGTATAGACTTAAGCAAAAGATATGCAAAACACATATTTCATAGAGGACTTGTTTTCAGAATACATAATGAACCCACAAAACTCAATCATATGTAAACAAACAATCTAATATTTTAAATGAGCAAAGATTTGGACAATTTGCCAAAAAAGATATATGGATACTAAATAAGCACATGAAATCATACTCAATATTATTAGTCATTAGAAAATGCAAATTAAACTGCAATTAGATATCCCAACACACAGCTCAGATGGTTGAAATTAGGTTGACTTAACACATCATCCGCTGATGGTGAAGATATGGAATGATCAGAATGCTATATACTGATTTGAAATGAAATATAACCACTTTGAAAAACATTTTATTGTATATGTGTGTTAAATGTGTACCTATCATATGATACAGCCATTCCATTTCTAGGTATTTACCTAAGAGAAATGATAGCACATGTCCACATAATTACTTGCACAGAAATTTCACAGCAGATATATTGGTAATAGGAAAAAAAGAAAACCATCCAAATGATGATCAAAAATTGACTAGAAAAATAAACTATATAGGCTACTACTCAGTAATAACAAGGATCATGACAAAATGGATAAATCTCAAAATAGTTCTGCTAATTGAAATAAGCCAAACAGAAAAGAGTACTTATTCTATGATTCCATTTATATGAAACTCTAGAAAATACAAACTAATCTATGTTGACAGAAAACAGGTAAGTGACTCCCTGGGGATGGCAGGTGAGGGAGAAAGAATGGAGGGTCACATAATATTGGAGCACAAGAACCATTTTTGGGGGCAATGTATATCTCCATTATCTCTATTGTGATGATGGTCTCCTGGGTGTATACAGGTCAAAAATCATCAAATCCTACATCAATATGTGTAGTTTTGTACAATTATTTCTTTTGAAATCAAGAGTATATCTGCATTAAATCAATAAAGACTACAGACAACTTCATTTGCATATAATTGGTAATAGCACTTCTTACATAGAACAAAAGTGACCATTTGCAAGATTTGTGAAAATAATATGTACATAGGCTTTGACCATCAGACCTCTAAACATATTTACTACTGAGATGTGAACCTAGAGTTGTACCTAAGACATATGAATTTGAAACAGTGCTTAAGTGCCTTACTGACAAGTCATGTGAATAAAACAATCAATTTGTCTTTGATAATCAACTCTTAGATTTAAGGCAGCTGAAATGTACAAACCAACGATGTACATGTGTTAGCCATCCACAACCCTACGTGGACTTAATAACATTGTTAGAAGAATAATGTCATTAACCAATGTGATCTCATATGCTGCCATGATGTATAGCCACCCCTTCTTATTTTCTGTTCTGAAGAACAACTTTGTGGCTTCACTTAAAAGAAGTGGTCTTTTGTTTCTCCCTGAGGTTGTCATACCAACAACAATTATTTAGCTATAATTGGTCCGTAGGAGGTTAGGATCAGCAGCCTAAAAACGCACTTTAAGGATTTCAGATTTCAGTTCAGTGGTTAAATTATAGCATTCTTTCTCTTTATAGTAATATTCTGAAAATGCCCATTTTAGACCTTTTACCTGCCCCCCATCCCCCGCCATCTTTTTATTTAGAGGAAGTTTCAGTTCATTAATAGGGAATAAACTCAGGATGCTTGTGGCTTTAAAATGTGATTGTTTTGCATCTTCTTGAATTTATCTAGCTTCACTTCTTTTGGAACTGGATGTGAAACAATGCTTCTATATTTTCAAAAGTTTGCCATGAATATGTTCATGATTCTTCACTCCACACATTTCATGTATTTTCATGTCCTAAACTATCTGTCTGTCATCTGGCTTTGGTTTGATCTGCTTTTTAAAATTTCACTCTGTCCCTTGACCATGACAATGTGCTGTTTTGGTAAATCTCTGTCCCTAATTATAATTTAATTGCATCATTTATTTCTTCTAGAGCATTTAACTCCATTTCCAATTGTTTAGATATTCTTATTCCCTTTAAAGATATCTCCTGCTCATCCCAACATTTTGGCAGAAAATATTGAATGATAACAAATCAAATAAAAAAGAGATACATTTAGAAACTTTTACTCATATTTTTGTGAGAATCCACCATTACTCAGATCTAGAAAAAGAAGTTAATATTAATTTTACCCAGAAGTTCTGGGCAAGATAGCTTCACAGAGGCATAACCAGACAACCTTGAATTAATTCAGTAAAAATAGATGAGATTTTACATGATATAGTTTATCATTGCTAATAACTATATGTATAAAGACTATAACTTAGCCAACTTTAGGTTTCAACCTTGACTTTACTGCTACTTAGCTATGTGACTTGAACAAGCTCAACATTTTTAAATGTAAGATTTCTCACCTATATAATGGCAATGTACTTTCTACTTTAAAGTGTGGGTGTGAAGGTTAAATGGGAGTATATACATTAAGTACTAAATACCAAATGAGTGCTCAATAAATCAATAGTAGCAATAGAATACAAGGAGAATTAAATGATTGGACTGATTTGAAAAGAGATTTAATAATATAATTATGAGAATGATTGAATAAAAATGAAAGATTAGAAAGAAGTTTGAGTCTGTATCAACTTTTGATTACTTACGGTATTTTATTACAGATACTTACAATATTTAAAAATATAACAAGAGATCTAATCCTCAAAACATTGTCATTGAAGTTAATGTGCTATTTAAACAAATCATTTGTCACTTATTTGTTTAACTTTCATTAGATTAAAAATATTGAAAATATCAATAAAATGAAAAAATTATATTTAAACTATAAATCTGTATTTTATATATTTTATTTTCATAAGTGAAAAACATTTTAAAGATAAAAATTCCAGTGTGCTACCAGATATTACGTGCTGTGCAGTATGTGTGTATGTATGTGTCCTAGTCTCCTCTATTTTATGGTTATTTATCTCTGTCCTAAAGTTGGTTTACATTCATAAAAGCACTTAACTTGATTGAGAACTGAATAATGTGAGAAAATGCAATCGGGGCCTTGTTTGTTTTTTTTTTTTTTTTAAAAAGACAATTATTTTTTGGTAAATAATATTTGGTCCAAACAGGTCTTTTTTTTGGGAGGGGGGTGGGAGTGGGGGCGGGGTTAAAAAAAGACATAAAACTGTTACTGTAGCTCAAGAACAGCATACATTTTTCCTGAGGAATCTCTAAACACTTAATAGGATCTGTGCTGCTATTAGTGAAGTATATGTTTAATAAAAAATATTAACATGAATTACATAACCCTAAAATCATTTAAGATGTGAAATGTAGAAAAAGTATTGGTGGTTGGAGCTCATACACTGGAAAATGGAAGCAAGCCAAAACACTGGCACTAACACCCTGCTCTTGTTAAGAAAATGCCAAGGAATCATTTCACAAGAGTAACTCACAGATTGCAACACAGTTACCTTAGCTGGCTCCTGATGTGCAGTATCACACCACATTTAAATTTCCATCTGTGGTGTCTGGAACTATTGTTCTCATTGGGAACTTTTTTTCCCCCAAAGTAAATCTACAGGATCTAAAAGACCACAGAATACACCTTCTTTAGTGGGATGACCACCTAGATTTAAAGAAGTTTTAAGTGAAGTTTGCAGTCTTTCAGCCACAGAATAATTTCCTCTTTCAAAACAAGTAAATTGGCATTTAAATTATGCATAGAAAATGCTGAATTTTGATATGTCTGGAATCATTTATTTTTCTTGGAATGTCTTCAGTGCTCCATTGCTATACTGTGCCTGTATAAGTAGGGAAAATAAGGATGCTGTGTTCCTAGTCCTTTCCTTGGGAAACTTAGTGATCAATACCCTTAGATTGAGCCCCAAGGAACTGATTGTTTTAAAATAACTGGTTTTAAAGGTAACTAGCAAATTATTTTGACACAATTTTATTTGTCTAGGAAATGTTTCCTTGTGTACTAATTGAGTTGTGATGCTGAAATTTCACACACACACACACACACACACACACACACACACACCATCCAGTGTAAAAGTGTTATAAATTGAAAGGAACATTTAACTAAAGCTCATGAGCTAGTTACATGACTAATCTTTCTGCTTTAAGCAGAGGCAATGTCTTTATAATCTTTACACTTTCTCTTTTTACTTTTTGTGCAAGGGTAAACTTACAGGTACTGTATTCAATTCTCAGGGAAGTTGAAAGAGGAAATAAAGTGTTTTAAGATATTTGAAAGAAAAGTTCACATCAGTAAAGTATTCATAGATATACTTTTAAACAAAGAAATACATACACACTTGTTAATGTCTTCATTATTCCTTGCCCCATGGGCTCACCTAGTAACTATGTTTTTTAATTTTTTGACTATGTATAGTATATCTTCAATATATGCATATATTAGATGTTTTCCTGAATTTATATTCAATATATAATTTTCATATTGTCTCCATTTTCTATGAGTTAACATGTATAAAACACTTAAAACTATCGAACAGAGAACTCAATAAATGTTAATTTAATAACAATTATTAAAATGTTGCTATTTAAATGCCTTTCTATTCAGTATTTGATTATAAACATTATTCTTGATCTAAGTCAGTATTTCTGGAGAGTTGTTGGTATTAGAAGTTGCATGATCTGCAAGGACCTTGAATGATCAGCCCAAGAAGCAACATTAAAGCAAACTCTACCTCTTTGCTCAGCAGTCCTGTTGCTAAGCAACTAACTTTGTTTATCCTCACCCTATTTGGGTCAGGACTAGGGGTAATGAGCTGATGCTAATTGCCAGAGAAAGGAGTTAGTGGCTGGAGATGAACTTAAAACTCCTTGGTTTTGCATTGTTTTCCCACCTAGTGACTTCCTGGCTAATTCTGGAAATGCTCTTCCTCTTCTTAAGTCTATCTCTTTTAGATCATTAAATTAACAACTATATATAGGGGCCTTTAACAAAGTGCCCACATCAAGATAGTCCAAATAATATGACAAAGAAATTGGATCTGAAGACAAATATTTCAAACCTTTCTAATAAAAGTGGCATAAAAATCACTTTTTTTTTGCTACAGAAAGTGAGACTTCTTTTGCTGATTTGTTTTCTACTTCCTTCAAGAAATGAATGGCAGAAGTGATTGACAAGGCACTATATACATTTCCAAAGCCAATTCTTATTACATAATATAGTTCTACAAATAAAAGTGACTATCAAGACGCATAAGTTATTTTTGTAGGAATAGAAGGGATGAGTTACATGCCATTTCATTTTGATAAACTTGAATCCAGTTTCTAATCAACAAGATTGCCCTATACAATAAACTACTGATTGTGACTGCTGGCGTTAACAGTAATAGGACAAGAAAATGTGTGGTACAATTTTCTCCATTCAGCTATTCATTTTCCTACTGCTTCGAAGGAGTCTTTATATCCTTATGATCTTTCTCAAAGTTAGCCTGATCAATCATGCTAAATGTGCCCAGTACAGCCGACGAATACATGGACAACTCTTGTTGATTGCTAAGTAGTGTCAGTTTGGCCTCAGTTCTTAATTTCTGTCAGAGTTCGCAAAATATGAATTTAATTTCAGGGTGTTTTTGCACCCTTTATAGATAATGCGCTCTACTCAAAGCCCACTTCATTTTATACACACTACTAAATGCATGAAATACATATATAGAAGCTGATATCCTCAGATCATATTATCTCTGTCTATTTAGTCTCTTTGAACCCTTCAAATTCACTTTTTCTCCTGCCAGTGCTAACTGGAGACTACATAATCTGTTGTATTCATTTGGAACAAAAACCTTTGTAAAAACAGTAATACGATAGAAAACATCAACAAAACCTCTACTATTTCAGACTTTACCGTCTCCAGCTCTGACATTTGGACTTGAAATTTAGAGGGAATCTATTAAACTGCAGTGAGAATTGTTTATCGATTCGCCAAAAGACTTTTATTCAGAGGAATCCAAGTTCCCATTTTCATAGAAAGTTTATAACTCAACGTAAATGTCTAGGCTTAAAGAATATTGAAACACAGCATGGATATTTATTTGAAAAAAATCATTTGATAAATTTTAGAACGTGGTGTTTTGTTTATTTTTTAAAGAATCTGTCAGAGTATATTGTTGGATGAACTAAATAATATAGTTTCCTGTAGTAGGTTGCTACGTTCACCACAGTTATAATGTGCCTTTCTGTCTACCTTCATTCCACAGGTGTGGTGGCAGATGCTTGCATGGCTATTTGTTCATTTTTACTGATGTGCTTTTGAAAATCCAGGAGAAAGAATGCCTTCACAACGGATGCCCTCCTACCTATAATTAATACACATTATCCATTTCTAACAGCTTAGCTATATCTCATGGAAACTACCCGTGGTTCAAACATGCACTCTTTCATAGCACAAACTAGTGCTTTGGCCAGATGCTACCTGTATTCCTAATCACTGATGATGCCAATTGTAGAGACATAACTAGAGATTATTAACCATTTGATATGGATTTTAAAAATCAGCATTTCCTCAAACATTCTGTTAAAATAAGAATTGGAGTGTTTTTCCTCTTCTCATTGTTTTCTTTATTCTTTGTTAGAATATTACTAATAGTAAAAAAAAAAATTGTTGAATTATCGATTTATGTAAACTGTGCTAAAACTTTTATATGTTAATTTCACTTGATCCTCAAAACAACCTTACAAAGCAGAAGGCATGCTATTTTTATTCCCTCATTAGTGGTAAGAAATACAAGGTACAGAGAAGTTAAGTAACTAAGGTCAAGTAGCTAGTAATATTAGAGTCGGGATTCCAATCCAGGCAGCCTCATTTCTCATCTTGCTAACTGCTGTGCTACACAGCATTAGACCAACAGAAGAAGGCACCAGCACTAGACTGAATTATTTACTTAAAGGTCTTTCTTTCTGATTTTTTTTTTTTTGGCATTGATTATAGCCAATGTTAATCTAAAATTTCCCCAAATAATATAATATTGTATTTTAATATTAATTAGAAAGCCAAACTACTAAGCCTTATTAGTCATAGACTATTACCATGTAGAGGGACTTTTGCCATTATTCCATCCTACTACACATTATATGAACTGGGAATCTGTGATCTGTGAAGAAAAGTCATTTTTCTCAACTCCTATACCTAGTTAGCATCAGAGTCAGGGTGTTAATTCATTGGATTTCTTTCTTAGCTGTAAAATAAGACAAATTCGAGGGCAATTTTAGTATCTTTTTCCTTTAGGGAATTTTTTTTTTTAACCTAAGTACATTGTATTTAGCTGATATTCACTACATGTACACATGAAAACTTAGGCAGAGTGCACACATGTATACATACATAGGTATTTAATTAAATTCCAGCTACTTCCAAAAATGTTTTGAAGCAGTTAGATCACCATTGTGGGTATACGAGAAAAGATTTGCTCATAGCGAAAGTATAAATACCTTGCTGATAGCTAAAAGATTACATTGACTAGCAATGATTTTTTTTGATAGATGGAAATCCTAAACCTTTTCTGATTCCATTGGAAAATACCAAGGAAGGAATTTCAGTAATGCATTTGGAAAACATTATTTGAAAAAATATGTGTGAATTTGTTACACTGCATGTTCTATGGGCAGAATTTTTACCACTTAAATGTTTCACACTTTTATGCAGAGGCCAGTTCTACATCCAACAGTTTAGATGAGAAACAATTAAGAATTTTTTTTTTTTTTTCCTGAGAGATTCATGAGTGTAGAAAGGAGCCACAGATACTTTTCACAAAAGAGTTAAATTTCTTTGAGCTCTGTACAAAGAGAGAAGGAGCGATGACAAAAATGTCTTCATAGGATTTTTCAACAATCTTCATGCCAGGTGTAGAATACTATCAGCTGTTCCATCTACTCCTTTGATTCACTTGGAATCTGGCTATATGAAATCAAAAAATAAGCTTTTAATATAGACATGTGTCCATTAGTTTTTCTCCTTATGGAACAGGAGAATTTACACTTTCTTTGGCAGTTACATTGAGGATTTCCAAGAAGCATTTTTATGTTTCTGTTCTCACATTTTAGTGTTCTTAGGTAATCAAATATCACCTTGATCCCAGCAATTTATATTATTTTCCCAAAAACAGGCGTTATGGGGATCCCTCATGTATCCTGCATTCGCCTCTTAGAATAGTTTTCTTCCATTTTTGGGCATAAATCGTTATTGTCTTTGTTCAGTGATAGAACAACATATATCTCACACTATATATTCAATAAGTACTCCAAAACTAATGAACTTTGTCGTTTTTTAAGTCAGTGTTGAATTATTTCATTTAGTCAACAATTTGCTTCATTTTGAGTGAAAATCAACAATTACTTTGATCACTCATTAAGCATTTAGTCTTTGCATGTGCTCCATTATGCATGTTAATACAAGATGATCCTCATTGTAATACTTGTTTTAATATTCTCAACTGTCATAATCTTTATCATCAGAGGAGTCACAGCAATATTATTTAGAGATGTACACTAGAGGGTGGTGTTTTACCTGGACACTAGACCTCTCAATGCATTGGCTTTGAGGAAGAATGGAAATTTTTCCAGGAAATGTTCCCCATGTTTAATGTTACATAATTCTCAGCACATATGCCCCATTAACAAAGTTGATAAACCCCAGGGAATGGAAGCAGAGTCTGAGTCACTTGGCGGCCTTGCTATCTGGTTTCTTCAACACATTCCTGTAGGTGTTTGGTTTTTCTGAGCTCCACATGCAGAGTGTCACTTGAAAACCAAAACTGATCACTAGGTGAGAATGTATTTGACTCCTTCTAACTACATGGAATTAGAAATCAAGTGAGGCAAATAGTGAACCTGAGCAAAGCTCTTAAATTAACCACTTCAATTTTAACATCCTCTGAGCCAAACGTGAGTACTTCCATGCCTGACCTGAAAAGAAGAGCAGAAATGATCAATGTTGGTGAGAAAAGTTATCTCAGGAAGAGCTCATTTTTCTCTGTGTGCTTCTTCTGGCTTTTACTTAGTGCTAAAAAATAAAAATAGAAATAAAAGCTTCTAATCTAGTGCAGCCTGACATTCATAATATCTTGCAAGGGCTGATCAAAATGTTGCTACACTTGGTCCCCCCTCAATAAACATTTTATGTTAATAACAGGTTATGGCTTTGATTTAACTCATTTTGCTTCTAGCTGTTGCTCTCCTTTGTATTTTTCTCAATTGACTCATGATTTTGGTTCAATTGTTGCTCAAATAATGAGTTCTATTGTGGTTTCTTATAACAAATGTTTCAAATTTTAATTGACTTTTACCTGGACATGTGAATAAAATTATGAAAGGGGAAAAATCCTCAAATGTATTGCTCTCAAATTTCCCTCCAAGAGAAAATTATTCTCCCTGCTCCGGCCAGTGGAAATTTGCTTATAATGCAAGCAAGTCTTGATCTGATGTTGCCGGTTTTCAGACCTATATTCTTTATTATTCTTCACCATCATCTAATTTGGAAAGACTGCTGGAATCAAGATATGCTGGAATAAATTTTTAAAAACACTATTTCATATGATCAAATTAAAGTTGAATTGACTGGTTCCTATTAAAGTTAAGCCCCGTCTAATACAGCCAAACTCTCTATTGAAGCTAGGTGCACGCTTTCCTTCAAATGTTCCTTAGCATTTGGCTCTGCTGTTTCTATGTTCTCCTTTCTTCAGTGATACGATAACATTGCAATAATACTTAAACGCTGACACAACAGAAAACCTTGCCAGTTTGGCTCCCAACCTTGGCAAGCTTTTTGTTATAGTTGCAACCCAGCTTACTCCTTGAATTGCACAAAACTTTCATAGCTCCTCCACAGCATGTCGTGTACAGGGGACTAAAGAGGAAAAGTAAGAGAGATGCTAATTTTAGACAGAGAATAGTAAATAGGACAACAAATAAAAGCTCTGTTTTGGCACATTGGAACTTTCTTTTTTCCCTTTTAAATGTGTGATTCCTTTTCCCAAATGTTGCACTAGATTTATTTTTAAAGGTGTCATCTATTTCCATTCCAGTGCTATGTCATCTATAATTTAAATTTATGAGATAAATCTTGAGGTTCACCAGTGAAGCAGCTGGAAAATTCTAGCCACTTTGCCATTGAAAATGCAGATTTGCTGAAGGTTTTTGTGTCTGACAAGCCCCATTGAAAGTACTTCATTCCCTTTCCTGACAAGCATCCATCAACATGTAATATTTATTCCTCTGTTTTAGTTTCACTACAAATAATTGGCGGTCCCTCAGCAAGAAGACAGTTTCCTGCTGAGGCAGCACCACCTGTACAGCTTCACCGATCCGAGAACAAATGCTCTGAAAAGAGAGCTTTCCTAGAACTGATGGATAAAATGAATGAGGGATATTTACTGAAATGAGGGAAAACTGAATTTGCTCCTTTAGTTACATCATTATTGTTACTTCTCCAATCCTCCTTCCATCACCATCAGAATGGCAATGAAGCATTCATAAATATATTTTACTGCTGAGAAGAAAAATATTCATGTTGACTTGTCTTCAATCCCTCTATTTCTCCACCTCTCTCTCTCTCTTTCTAAATCTTCAACTTCACAATGATTACCTTCGGCAGACTCAATCAAGAGTTGAGGGGGTTTGAGTCAGGGAGCAAAAAAGTTCAGGAAGATAATTTTTTCCCTTCTTGAACTTGTCTTGATTTCTGCTTTTAACTCTGGGCAAACATGAAAAGTTTAAACTCAACTGTAGCTATTGTAACATCAAAATAGATGGACAGTGTCTGTCCTATGGCTGCCGTGACTTTCCGTTACCTTGTAACCCCCAGACATGGATTTGCCTTGTTAGGAAAGGGGGTGTTCTTAAAGAATTATGTTTCTATAAGTGTGCACGGTTTGCACTCTTTAAAAAAATGGACAAATATGACAGGTAAATGAAGAAATAAACACATTTATACACTATTTTTAATAATGGACGAACTAGAGGAACACTTCAGATACATCTTAATTTCTCAGGCACGAGTTTTCAGATGTTATGCACCAAAGTAGGTATTCTATAGGCTGCGCATTGTACTTTGTTACCAAAATCAGGTAGTCGTTATTTCGTTCAAATTTCCAGAAAAATAATTATTGTGTAGAATATCCCAATTTTGAGTGTTAATCTCATGATTATTTTTCAAGGTTTAGTGTCTAGTATTCCCCATAGTCTAGTGAGAGCAATGAATCAGCAAGAGAAGAGTATTAAAGTACAAATACACCAATGTTTGCCAAAAGTAGCACCTTTTGAGGAGTAAACCCCAGTGATCTCAATCGTTGCTTTGTATTCTATTCATTTACTCTAAGTTAAACATTAATAAACAAAATAAAATTCCAAATACAACAGACCAACATTTATAGCGAACTATTGTGAATGAGATGGAACTGATTAATACGTTGTGAACCTTCATAAAGGATACTATGATTTCTGAGGGTTGGGCTGTCAGAGGAACCCTGAGCCCTATCATCCAAGGTACTTCATTTATATTTTAATATTTTTTCAACTTAAGAAAAATAACTTGATTAAATGGAATAGATTTAGTAAAAGCCCAATAGATTATGTATTTTTATTTATCATTTTATCAGCAGTTGTGTTTTCCCTCTATATCCAGATAAAGTGATTGCAATAAATACCTGCTGATTCTCTTAGTGGTTACATGAAAAATGTATAGTCAAACTGAGATTAGAATCCCAAGTGTTACATATTTTTAAAATTTTTATGAAGTATTCAAAGGATACCAATTGTTATAGCAAGGGGTTAGAGGCAAATTTAAAAATACCTTGTATAAGATCTGCCTTCAATGAAATTATAATCTAACTAGAAGTCGTGACTTATTAATAATTTCCAGACTGATTCATATATATTAAAGCGTATATGATTCAGAGAGGGAAAAAGCCCAGTTTAGGGATTACATTAGGGAAGGCTGCTTATCAGTGCATTTGCTATCATTGATGAATTCTTCTTCTAGACTGGTTTTGGAATTAGAAACTCTCTGTTTCCTGATGGTTTATGTTCTAGCTGTGTGTCCTTGTTTAATTTGCTATGCTTTTCTGAACCTTAATTTCTTCCTCCATTAGAGATGGCTAATACTACCATGTAAGTATTGCCCCACTGTTTGGAAAACCGTAAATTGTTATAAATACGTAATATATCTCTATGATCATTTCTCTGGGCCAGGCAGAATAGGAAAAAATCTACTTGAGGATGAAGATATTATGACAATTATAGTAACTAATATTTATTAGTTATTGTACTTATTTTATGGTGGGTTAAAAATATAGGTACCACATGGCATTCATCAATGCCAAATTAGGTGTTCAGAAGATAAAACTTATGAATTCAGGGTAAGAAGAGATCATCATGAACTGTGGAGGTCAGGAATGACTTCATGGGAGAGCTTGGATGTAACCTGGACTTTTTAAAATGGAAAGACTTTGAGATTTGAGGTAAACGAAGAGAGCACTCTGATCAAAGGGAACAGAAGAGCTCGGTATGTCAGGAGGAAAATCTCTTTCATAACCTAAGAAAAATACTTGTACCCCAGATGTGATTTGTATTAAAAATGACTTTCAATTTGTATGGCTACAATCAGGGCAAGCAGTCAATAGTTTACCTGTAAGCATCACCACTGACTATGGTTATATATTTAGCAGTTCTATATTTTAGTGCTATCTCCCTTGCCCTTCAAGACATTTGAGTTTGAGACCCCTTGCAAAAACAAGAGCAGATTTAAAATGGAAAAAAGGAAAGCAGAAGATCAAAGATGATCACGTCCTAAGGTTAAAAAGTAGAGTTTGGTGACTTCAGATGCAAAGCATGTTCTAATAGATATTATAATAGAAAACAAAAAATTGTAGAATAGTCATGAAAAACTCCTTACCCTTTTGAGAGGAATAGATGTTGCTTTAGGTTCTTTATTTGTGGTTGGTAGAATGAACCCCAACTTAGTAGATGAGTAAACTGAGTCTCAAAGGTTGTGAGTTGCCCAGGATTATGCTGCTAACAAAAGGTAGCTTGGGATTGAAGTATTACTACTTATCTACCATGTGTCACGTGTGGAAAGACACTACCATATATTTTCTACTGCAGTCTTCATAATAAGTTTGTGTGGGGGGTATTAATACTCCCACTTTTACAAAGATTTTTGTGCTACATATTTCTCAATTGAGGCTGGCATCTCTGAGTATCATGACAGATACAAATTTCAGATCCTCAAGACTGACATTTTCGCTCCTTTATGTTAGAAGGGTCAAAACATCAGAATCTAAGCCATTAAATGCCATATTTAAACAGTTTGCCAGCCCTTCATTCTGATGTGGGTTATTAATATTTCTGGTCAAAGCCATAGGTCATGCTTAACCAACTTGCAGTGGAAAAGCCCCCAGTGTAGCAAATGCCAAGGGAAAACTCCAGACTTCTCTGAACTCTTAATGTTGTGCAATACTTTAAAAAATATCCTTTAATGATATGTGCAAATCGCCTTCTTCAAATAGGAGAAGCAGGCAGAGGTTCTGTAATTTCACACCTGCTTCTGGCCAGGCATGGCCTTTCGGGCTTTGAAAAAATGACTCAACTTTTTCTTAGGCCTATTTTAGGCCCTTGCAGCACAAACCTTCTGAATGAAATATGTCTTGGGTTGATAGCCTGCTTCAAATCTACTTGGTGCCTCAAACAGCAGGGTGTCTAGAAATACTAGTCTCTGCTACTAGAGCAGAAATCTTAAAGAGCCATGCAAATTGGATCCACCCGGTCTTTAACTTGGGCCAATTCTTCCACAGTATGTGCAGACACATTCTTAGTTGACTTGACTGCATAATAGAGATAATTATAAGCACTTACTTATCTCACAGGGGTCTACTGAAGATTAATTAGTTAATGTTGGCAGACCAAAGGTGCAATATATGTGCTAAGTATTATTATTATTACGGTGCCACTTCTCTTTAAAGAATGTTGTTTCTAAAGTCATAGTGCCTATGTGCCATCTGCTCACAGCAGCCTTTACCATCTCCCTACTCAGAGACTGAATCCGGTATCTGAATAAATAGATGTGCTCAAAAAAAAATCTATCACACCTCCATCTGTGCTTATGGAATATGAATTCAGACATAGGCAGAAATGCAAATCAATCACAAGTGGAGAGGCTTCTCCAGTGCCCAGAGTCACATTTAGAGATGTTGCTCTAATATTCTTGCTTTTCATTTTAGAATCCGCTAACTCACGATGCGATGCTTCCGTGAAATTCTGTCTCTTCTGCATCTGAAATAGGGTGTTATGTTAGAGCCCTGAACTGCCTTCTATTTTGTTCCCAGGAAGTTGAAAGAGAAAACTTCCCCCAGAACACGTTCGCTGCTGATCTTTTGCCGAAATTAGCTCCATGATTTTAATGCTTTAGATATTAGTATAATTATCAGAAGCTAATGAGTTTTTAAAGGTTTCTATATGAAATTATGATTTTGAAACTTCCCTCCTGCCAGAATTATAACTAGGTTATAGACAACATGACATGATCTATGACCCATTTTTACTAATGACTAAAGAATGAAGATTCAGCTTCTTATGAATAAGCACTCTTTCTCGAACATGACAGGGCACTGCAACTATGAAAGCTATGAAAATTAGAAAGATTAAAACCTTGAACTAAAATTATCCAAATGTTTCACAGAAGCCACTATAGTAATATAAATACCACTCCTTGCTTTTGAAAGTTATTGGTATCACAATTATCATAGATATTTAATATTCTCCCACAGTAGGTGGCTCTATGGAATTATTTCTCCCCATCATCCTACTTGCTCTTCCTCGAGTCAGCTGTTGAAAATAAATTTATCTTCTCACTGAATTTCACCTCACTTGATCCATATACTCATGATAATTCCAGTAATTTTTTTTGTTTTATTTTCCTGTGCCCAATTTGTTAACAGATTTTCTCTTTAATTCAAACATATCCTAAGACATTTTCATGATGGCTATAAAATTAATCAAACAGGTAATAAGCTCTTGTTCATTATAGCTTCAGTGACCTGTTATATGCATAATCTGATCTCATGGAGGATGCAAGTAATATCTGAATTCAATTCATCTAATCTAAATTATGCATTTACCTTATGAGTTGGTTAGGTTTTAGGGATATAAAGAGGAATAAAGTACCATACCTGGCCTCAACTCAAGAAGATAAATCTGTAGCTAACTATATTAAAGTGATAAGTTCCAAACTAGGTAATTTGAAGAAGTCTTGAGAGAGCTCAAAGGAGGGAATGATTCATTCCATTGAGAGTCAGGAAAGAGAGTTTCAGAAGTCTGCAGAGAGATGATATCTGAGTTATGTGGTGGAGGATGAAAACAGCAGCACCAGGTGGAAAAAAAATACAAGGCACACAGCTATCCTGGCTCTAGACTTTCAAGCAGATTGATGCTTCCTTGAACTATGCCATTCTCTCTTATTAAAAATGAGCCTTGAATATGCTTCTCAGTTTTTTGTTTTTTGTTTTTTAAATTTTCTTTGTACAAGCTTGGATTTTACTCCTCTCTCAAATCACAGTTCCTAGATCATGTTTCCTGTTGCTTGCCCCTGGCACTTGAAAACAGATGCATCTCTCCCAATTTTGAAGCTCCATGTGGATACAGTTAGCTTTTACCCTGCTGACCAAAGCTCTAGGACCAAGAAATCACTGAGCCAGCATCGGTGCAAAGTTCACATTGGTCATCTAGAGGAAACTTGAATATTTTCAGGAGAAGAAACAGGGAAAAGACTTAGATAGCAAAAAGCACGACATGTGTGGTGAAAAATGAGCCTTCTGGTAAGGCCAATGCTCTTTGTGCCCTTGTGCCTCAGGACATTTGACAGAATTATGTAACCAGCCTCACAACAGCAGTGATACTGTGGAACAGCAGGGGTAATCCTACCTCAGCAATTCTTATGCCCATCCCTCAGAGAATGCTAATTATAGGTGGGGTATGCACACAAATAAGCTTAACTCCCTAAACAACCATGACATCATTTCTTCTTAGAGAAGATGGTCTAATCTGTCATCTCTTGAACCTGCTCTCTTCACATTTAAGGGTACAAATCTCTCAGGGGATAGCTCTTAAAAACATCGGGAAAATTAAATATTTTATGAACGTCCTGTTTACTAATTTGTAATGATAGAGTGAACACAAAGGTATTCAGTGGCTTAAGTCTTCAGTATTTTAGAGCTTGGTTGCCTTTGCCAACCCATTCTGTTTGTATATGATAATACCCCATAAGATAGAGATCCAGTGTTTTGCTAGATTTACCGATCTTTAATGGTGCTTACATTATTGGATAGCCTAAGACTCTGAAACCTTTGAGCCCCCCAGGAGAAAAAAAAGTATGTGATAGAGTGGAGCTGGCTGAAGAGGCTTGCAGCATGACAACTTATGCAATGAGTCTTTTGTAGACTAAAAAAGGGAGTCTGGACTCAGGGCTGTAAATTTGGCACTGTCCACAATTTCTAAATTGACTTTAAAATGAATGAGGTAATGGAATACTCAGACAGAAGGCTCATCCATTATAGAAATACACCTCAAATTGGTCCTTCTCTTGGTAAAGGCTAAGGAGTACTTCTAGTTAAAACTTGGCAAGTTATTTGCTTACCAGGTCTTGCTGGGATTTGAATTAACTGTCATAGTGATACAACTTTCCTAGAAACTAAATGAAAAAGCCAACATAAACAAATGTCAGGGAAAACCTTCACAATTTTCAGAATTAACTGTTTGATCTAGTTAGCACCTCTAGTACTGTTGGTATAGTCCATTTAAAACATCTTTCTATAAGGGGATAAAGAGTGAAATTGAAGCAAATTACACATATGGCATGGCTCTATCTATTTATGTAATGGAAGAAAAGGCAGAAAACAGAGAGAGAAGAAATTGGAAGAGAAGAGCTAGTGCTAAGTAATAAATAAAATGCTCCTTTAGTAGACCCTAAAAATTCTCAATCGGATCATTAAAAACAACAACAAATTAAAGGGTATTTAAAAAGCATTCAAAATTCATCCAGCCGAATATAACCCACACAGCTCTCTGAGCTTCCCATGTTGGTCAGGAGCTGCTTAGTGAATTGAGACTCTATTAAGTTGCATGTGGTTTCCATTCTCTTGTTTTTATAGCTTTTTTGGAATTTACTTTGGATCTGTTGGGACCGCTAACCATTTTTTGGCCTGAAGATTCTGTTGTAGACAATACCACAAAGATAATCTCTTTTGGATAGTCATCCCATCGTTCTCAATGTCCTGGAATCTTTGTTACACTTTAATATGTCAGAATTTAATCCTCATGACTATACTATACAGTTGTTACTCATATCTCTATTTTGTCATTCAATAAATTGAGGCTTTTAAAGATTGAATACCTTGTCCAAATAAGTGGTACAGTCAGCTTCAAGTCCAGATTATCTGTAAGTAATTCCAGCTCTCTGTCTTCTAAATTACACACGACATTAAGTTCATATAGTTTAATTTAATACGCACGAATCTTTTCAAAGTTGCATCATTAGGATTTTAAAAGGTTGCATTTATTATATTATGTATCTTTGTCTTTCACTGGTCCCCAAGATTATTTTTGCCTTGAGGGGACAAATATTAAGGCTAGAAATTGTGATGTAAAAGCATGTTATTAATCTGTTTTAATAATTTTGTAAAAAGTATTGATTGTCTGGTTATGAAAATATGAAGTTTATAAGGAAGCTAATTAATGCTGACCTTAACTTCCCAGTTTGGATTTTATTTTCCTTTTTTAAAAAAATTTAAAAAGCAATTTATATATATGCAAAATTTTCCAAACATTAAAGTAATTATAATGTGAAAAGTGATTCTTCCCTCCATTCTTGCCCTCCAGTCTCAATTTTCAGGGTAATGTCTTTTGCGCATATTTCCAAAACATACACACACACACACACACACACAAATATTTCTCTCTTTTTTAACATCATATTTTGGTAATATTTTCATTACCAGCTCTATAGCTCCCCTTGCTTTTCACAGCTGCAGAGTAGTATTTCATATATAGGTGGCCTGAAATTGATTTAACTCATTTATTACCCCTCACATTTAGAGATTTTGCAGACTTTTGTTCTTCAAAGTATACTGCAATGAACATCCTTGTTCCTATTTCTTTGTTTAGAGAGGCATGTGTAAAATGCAAGACAAATACCTCAAAATGACATTATTGAATCAAAGGCTATGTAAGTTTACAATTGGATATATAGGGCTAAATTTGCCTATTTTACAGTTTAGTTATTATTTTTAAAATTATATATGTGCTTATGACATGTACAGAAAATCCCATTTAATGAGCATTACAATTTTTTTTTTAATTTTTGAGGAACTGGATAGAAAATATTTTTTATGTAGTCGTATTTGCCAGTCTTTTCTAATGTTGCTCTGTATGGTTCCTTTTATTTAGAGTGTTCCCATACCAAAACTAATTTTTAATGCCAATTTTTTTAATGTTTCAAGTTTTATTTTTACATTTTAATCTTTGATACACCTGGAATTTATTGGGATCTATTCTTAAGGCAGTAACCAGCTTCTTTTTAAAATAACTACCTAGCTTTCCCAGTGTCATTTATTGAGAAAGTTATTTTTCTTCACTGATTCAAGATGCCAACTTTATGATACAAAAAATTTTTATATGTATTTCTATTTATTTCTTGAATTTTTCTTCCATCCAATTGATCAGTCTGTATATCAGACCCCAGCAACAAACAATAACAGTAGTATTAAAATATATCTTACTATCTTATCGAGGTATTCTCTTTTACTACTTTTTTTTTCAGAAACTTACTGCCAATTTTTTCATGTTTATTTTTACATAAGAAATTTAGAATCAGCTTGTTCAAGTTCCAAAAATAAGGCTGTTGGTATTTTATTTGGATCATGTGAAATCTGTAGATTAATTTAGTCTGAACTTACATTTTTACAATACTGAATCTTTCTGTGCAAGAATAAGTTTTGTCTCTTTCTTTTGAAGTCCCTTAAAGTATATATATATTCTTTGGTAGAATTTTAGCTTTTTTACAGAGATATTTCGAATTTGTGATTAACTTCGTACCTAGATGTTTACTCTTTTTATTTTTAAGATGAGATTTTACGTCTGTATTTTTATGATTGGGTTTGATTGTGTCTAGGAAAGGAATTAATTTTCATTACTTATTTACTTATATTTTGCTCTTTTTGTAAATATTTGTATTTCTTTTAATTTTAATTATTTTGAGTTTCCCAGATGTATAATCATCTAAAAAAAGTTACTTTATTTCTTTCAGTATTGATATCTCTTTCTAAAAATTACATTGTTTACTTTTAAAATCTTAAAATATATTATCTAGTACTTTTAGAGCAATGTTAAACAATTGAATAATAGTGATAACAATAAGCATCCTTATTTATTGTTACTGAATTTAATGGGCATGCTTCTAATATTTCACATTGTCACAGATTTTGTTTTCAGATATATATCAAACACATTATAAAGGTATAATAATACCTTTAATTAAGAATTATAAAAATCAAGATTAGATGTTAATTTTGACCAAACATTTTATTATTTACATAGATTATCATATGCTTTTATCTTTTCACTTTCTAATCTTTTAAAATACAATAATAGGTTTTACACGAAGATTATTTTTCTTCACATTTCATGAACAAACCTTAATTTCATGTTATCCTTTTAATATGCTGGAGGTTTTATTTATTTCTGCTGTTTTTCACCCGAAAGTAGTTTGGAGCTGTGATTTTTTTCTCTTTTCTCAAAAAGTAATTTTCTAGGTTTCAGATATTAATTTTATATTGCTTCTTTAATGGATGAGTTTGGAAGCTACATATTTCTATATTTTCTGGAATATTTATAATAGTTTTGAAATTATCTCTTCCTTAAAAGTTGATTAGAATTCGGCACTGAAACCCTTTTGTTTAGGAAGGGTTTACTTATTTAGGAATAGGGATAAACATTTTTCTTAATATTTCCCCCATGAAAATCTGAAAATTTTTCCTTATCTGATTTAACTTTATGTTTCTCTAGGACCAACTTTGTAATTTCTGTTATCATAAGAAATAATTTATTCTATTCAGACTTTCAAATTTACCTTGAGTATATTTTCTCATTTCCACTTGATCTGTAGTGACTAACATATTGTATTTTTTTCAATTTTACTCATTATATGTGCTTCCTTCTTATTTTTCCAAGATCAGTTTACATGTATGCACATACACAAACACACAAATACACTGGTAAACACATATATGTGGTTAGCTTTATATGTAGTTATATATAATACATGTGCTTTCTCCCAATATTGTTTTTAATATTAGTTACATATATAGTAATATATGAATATATTTTTTATATTTAGTTTTATATGATACATATTTATGTACACATGCATCAACCATTTTGTGAATTTATTTTTTTACTCTTTCTGTGTCAACTTTTATTTTAGAATCAGTGGGTACATGCGACGTTTTGTTACAAAGGTACGTTGCATGATGCCGAGATTTGGCTGGGGACTTTTTTTTTTCTTTTAACTCTTTTCCCCCTTTTTTTTTATCCCATCTACTAATTTTTTGCTTTCATCACTAGCAATTTCTTTCTTTGGCTTTTCTTAATTTTTATGTTCTCGTTACTTTTTAAATTGCCTTAGTAGAATATTTACTTCATCCTTCGTTGTTTATACAGGTAATTATTAAAATCTAAAATTTTATTTTATCATAATCTTAGTCAATTTGTATAGCTCTTTTTTTTTTTTTTAAGATACTTTACACTTTTGTTTGGCTTTTTCTTTTTAACTTGGGAGCTGCTGAATATAGAACTTCTGTCTTTAAACATTTGGTATTTTGTTTTTTTCCCTTTTGTGTTATTCATTTTGTAGTGTATTTTAAGCAGAGAATTTCTCTAAATCAATCTCTTTAAAATAAAATAAAATAATCTTTATAATTTTTGGGTAGGGAGTTTGATGTATTTTATTACTATATACACTTATGTGATCTATTGAACCATATGATTTGAAAAATCTAAGTTAAAAACAGTTTACTATGGTTTATCTATCTTTCTATCATAGTATGCAGACTTTGCTTTTGGATATTCATTTGATTATTTTCACTATTGTTATCATTATTGTTGTTAGTATTATTACTACTATATTGTTATTACTAATATATAAATCTTGAATATGTTTTATCTTTAGAGTGTTATATATGTATTATATACATACACACATACAATGTGTCTTTACATGTTATAAAGTATTAAAGTGTCAACTTTAACTCCTTTGATTTTCTTTTTTCCCATGATTTCAACTCTAATATCCATGTTATAAATTTTCCTTTTTTTTTGTTAGCATCTTCCCGAGATATCTTTGCCTACCCATTTCTTCTATTACTTTAAAACCACGTTATTTTAAAAGTTTACTTAGATTCACTATAGAATTGGGGTTTGTTGCTAATCAAAGTATCTTTTATTCTTAATATTTTATTGTATTTACTTTTACTAATGTAAGAAATATGATTGATGTTGGAACTACAATCTTTTTATATTTCTTGTGTTCTTGTTTTTAGTATTTTGTTGAATAGTTTGTATTTTATTGTGCTTTCTTCTTTTTTTTCTTGAGATTTGGAATGCTTGTTTATTTTAAAGTTATTCTTGTAAGTTTTAATATATTAAAACTGTTTCTTAATTTATTAACTTTAGAAAAACTTATTGAATCTCCACATCAAAACATAAGCAATTAGCTCAATTATTTACTAAGTGTACTTAGTAACAATTTTTGTTAGTCTCACCTTCCAATATATTATATTAGAATTTCGGTTGATTTTATGGTTGTTTATAACTTTCATCTTTAAAATCGACTTGACAGAAGGAGGTAGTATGATACTGAGATCTCACCTGGGAAATGATTATACATTCACTTTGTGTGTTTCCTTTTCTCTTACTCTCTCTCCCAGACTTCTTGTATCGTATCAACTGACAAGTAATAATAATAGTACCCACATATCTTCATCATTAGTTCTTTTATGTAAATTGAATCACTGCTCACCATCATTACATTCTATTTCAAGCGCTCTATTCCTGATCTTTATTTTGATTCATCTCTACCAAATTGGATATTGTGATTAAAGTGGCTGGATATCGTTCTCAAAAGTGTTTATAAGGAGTGCATAGCCTGGGCTCTATGATATATCTGTCTGTGACTTTAATTACTGAAAGGTAATTTACAGGGGAATAAAATATTTTGGTCACCTTTTTTCCTTCAGCAATCCACTGTCTATTATTTTTTAATCTCTAGTAGGCTATCTGTGATTAGGTTTCTTTCATTCATGAAACCAAATATTTATTTAGGATAAGTTATAACAACAAATTCCAAATTGTGAAAAGTCAACTGTAGCATATACTGTCAGTGACCCAGCTACATCTTGTCTGCACTCACTGTTTCAGTACATGCCTCAGGTTTTCATTGCAAGCACCTGCAACTCTCCTCCCAAGATCGATGCATGGGGAATGTGGGGTGGATCTGTGAGGGAGTTATGCCTGGGAGCCAGCCATAGGATTGTTTCTTTATACTCCAAGTCTAGTAACTGCTCTAGGATATATATGCTGTTTGTTGATCTATATCATTATTTTTTTCCTAAGACAGAATATATAATTCTAACATACAAATTCAGGTCTTTATTATTTCAGTGTTTCAAATACCTTATTCACAGATTTTATGTTCTTTTCCTCAGAAATATGAGATAGATATGAATATGCACATGTATACACTCATTTATGTATCTATAGAATTTAGTTTCTCTGTATCTTATTTTACATCTAAACATTTATTTTTTCCCCATTTAATTATTCTCTTATTTCTTTAAGTTGGACTTCCATAGCCCTAGTTGTATTTTCTATGTTGTCCCCATTGTGTTTCTTTTCATATGTCTTTTATTACAAAATGGTTTTATCTTCAACTTCCATTTCTATTTTTAGCATTATTAACTTGCTTTTAATTTTTGTTCTGATTTTTTTTTTTTTTTTTTTTTTTTTGCTTTTTCCCTAGATGGTGTATATCTCTTCCCTGAATTCTTTAAAAAATACAGCAAAGACAGTTTTCTTCAGGCCATGATGGAGAAAGGGCTCTTCAACACTCTCTACTCTCATCTGTTGTTAGTATAATCTGATATCTAAGCCCATGTTGGTCTCTTGATTGTTATTCCCTGCTAAATGGGGGCTGCCCTCTTTGGCATAGCTATTTAGTCATGAATTATGTATAAAGGGGAAAGATACTTGGCGAACTAGGGTGCTTTAATTTGAACATTTTTTCGTAAGTTCTGCAGTGACTTCTGACCCATTTGAATGACTCTACAGAGGGATCCAGGATTTTTCTGTATTTTGTTGAACAAAATATCTGCATGATTCCTGGTAATGCTCAATACAAAGTGTCTGTGTGGTAATGAGCTTGTTTGTACAAAGGAAATAAACTCAGATGGAAGAAGCGTGGTGTGGTGGTTACAGACACAGACTTTAGAACCAAGTAGATTTCCTGGGTTAAATCTTAACTTTATCATTACCAAGGTACATTCTATTGAACAAGTGGTTTTTCCTCTCCGAGCTTCTCATCTGTATCTACCTTATGGACTCTGTTTTTTTTGTTGTTGTTGAATGTCAATAACATAATGTGATTAGAATACTCAGTACATAATAAGCACTCAATCAGCCTAAGACTATTATTGTGAGACAGTGCACAGAAGTGGTGAAGATTATAGGTTCCCTGAAGGCAGACTGCTTGGGTTCAGAGCCTAGCTCTGCCACTTACTAGCTGAATGACACTGTGTGGTTTACTTAATTTCTCTGAGCCTCGATTTTTTCATGTGCGTGAAGGGTGTAATATTAATACCTACTTCATGGAGTTTTGAGAAGGCTTGAGAACAGGATCTGGCATATAGTAGGAGTTCATTCACTTTATTGTTAATTGTAACACTTTGCCCCATAGGAAAGCTTACTTTGACATAGAGCCAAAGTGTATTTTAATCTTTACATACTCAAGAGCATAAAATAATGCCTGAATATGTATGCCTCAAGGTGTTTATGACTTGTGAGCATTTATTTAGCCCCATATTCAACATAGTAATACCTTAGTGAATGCTGCTAAAATGAATAGACAGATGAAGAGAAGAAGTAATGAGACATTGGTACCAAGGCCTTCCTCTTTGTTTTTCATTGTGGAAGAAAATATTGAGTTCAATTTAACGAGCTCCTCTATTTGTTGATCTTCACTCCTTTACCCCTTCTTTACCTTCTTTGGCTTTTGTCATCTTTTTCTTTTCGTTTCAACAGTACAAGTTATCTACAAGAATATAGCATGAATTGATAAAAATTTGAAGTCCTTTGAAATACAATAGAAAGATTATTCTATCTTCCCTGAGACCAAGGCTCTAATTCAGCTTTAATACTGTTGAGGATTACTTTAATTATAGCGATCTAGCTGGCCTAGATGGCTCCTATGGCTCACAATGTTTATTTAAAGCATTAGCTCAAAATGGAGAACTTTTAGTTTTAGTTTTTCTACTTTATCTGACTCATTTTCATTTGTTTGCAGTCACTGAAAACCATGAAAGTTAATTTTCATCTATAAGTAGTAGTCCTGCTTCATTTCTCCAGCTGCAATAGGATGGCCAGTCTCATTGTGTAATTTTTGTTTAATCAGTTTACATCAGTTATTATTTTTATTATTGTGTTTATTACTATTCACTGAGTGCTAAAAATCTATTCAATACTGTAAAGTACATAAATCAACTGTATTTCCTGTCCTGGCAGCTGTTATACTTGATGTTTTTTCTGATACTGAAGAAAAAGAAAAAAAAAAAAAATCATGTGAGAACACAATCGATGTAGGTCATCTAGGGTTAATACTGTTTCATTGTTTCATTCTTTGTTTCTTTTTCTTTTCTTTTTCTTTTTCTTTTTTCTTTTTTTTTTTTTTTTTTTTGGTGACAGAGTTTCACTCTTGTTGCCCAGGCTGGAGTGCAATGGCATGCTCTCGGCTCACCGCAATCTCCGTCTCCCAGGTTCAAGCAATTCTCCTGCCTCAGCCTCCTGTAATCCCTCCTAGCTGGGATAACAAGCATTAACCAGCACACCCGGCTAATTTTGTATTTTTAGTAGAGGTGGGGTTTCTCCACGTTAGTCAGGTTGGTCTCAAACTCCCGACCTCAGGTGATCCAACATCCTTGGCCTCCCAAAGTGCTGAGATTACAGGCGTGAGCCACCACGCCTGGCCTACTATTTCATTCTTGATTCATTAGTGTTATTTCTGAGTAAGTCTCTTGTACTACATTAAGTTGCTTGAGAAATTTAAAAATGTAAAGGGCAGATTTCTTTCCTAGAAATATTTACAATTTAGTTTAGAAAACCAAACATATGCATAAATATGACTAGAGAAAAATTACCAGGTATTATGTGTTAGTCAGGAAATATGTATTGAGCTTCTACAAAATGTTAGGTACGAAGAGAGAGGCTCAGAATACAAAGATGGTTAAGAAATGACCTCTGATTTTAAAAATCAAAAAGTTTGATTAGGAATGAAATATCATATTGCTACCCCTAAAATCTGATTTTCATTGCAAAGTTACTATGTGTGCATTACTTTTGTACATGCATTTCACATGTTATCACACATAATTTTCACAATAATTCTATGGGGTACATATTATAGTCATTCTTATTTTACAGATGATGAAACCAAGGCACAGAATGCTAAACTATCTTGCTCCAGGTCATCCAGTTGGTATGTATAGACTAATGAAATCAGAGTGAAGGTAGGATAAGCACTAGGAAAACCTATGTAGAAAGAGCTAAAATTTCAGCAAAATCTCAAATGAGTAAGAAAGAACTTTCAAATAGGAGACAGGTCAGGAGTTAATGTACAGTGAAGAAGCACAGGCGTGGAGAGAAATGGAAAGTTTCAGGAAGAAAGGGACAGAAGACTTGGTCCTGGACAAGATTTGATAGAAATCATGAATGAAATTCCTTTGAGAAGTCAAAAAGAAATACGGAGTAAGACAAACTGAGTAAGATAACCTCCTCCACCCTCTGGAGTTTTCCCAGCTTATTTTGGAGAAAATTGAGTTGAATGTCCCTTTAACATTTGAGAATTAACATGACACACCTAAAAGCTCTGTGGTTTTCTTAGTGTCTGATAGTGCTACAGAATCACTGTTCAGTTAGAACATTCTTTTCAGACCCTCACTCTTTATAATGTAGATAATACAAGAAAGAATACAGAATCAAGCCGTTATCTCCATTAACACTTAGTGCCCATTAACCCATTTGTGAGTTCACTGAATCACTTAAGTTATCAGGTTAGTGACAGAATGCAAAGCAGGGCAAGTGATTTTAATGGAAGTGAGAGCATTTTGCAGGATTCCTAAATCACCGGACACTACAGAGGCACTGGGAGCAATAGGCTTACACCAACTTTGCCAATTTGCCTAGAATAGATCCAAACAAAGCTGTAAGGGTAGATCTTCCAGTAATGCAAGTAATTAAATAATTAATAGGGCACAAAGTGAAAAAGGTGTATTTTCCCTCTTTAGTTTTTTCCTTCCTTCCTTCCTTCCTTCCTTCCTTCCTTCCTTCCTTCCTTCCTTCCTTCCTTCCTTCCTTTCTTTCTTTCTTTCTTTCTTTCTCTCTCTCTCTCTCTCTTTCTTTCTTTCTTTCTTTCTTTCTTTCTTTTCTTTCTTTCCTTCTTTCTTTCTTCTTTCTCTCTCTCTCTTCTTCCTTCCTTCCTTCCTTCCTTCCTTCCTTCCTTCCTTCCTTCCTTCCTTCCTTCCTTCCTTTCTTTCTTTCTTTCTTTCTTTCTTTCTTTCTTTCTTTCTTTCTTTCTTTCTTTCTTTCTCTCTCTCTTTCTTTCTCTCTCTCTCTCTCTTTCCTTCCTTCCTTCCTTCCTTCCTTCCTTCCTTCCTTCCTTCCTTCCTTCCTTCCTTCCTTCCTTCCTTCCTTCCTTCTGTCATTTTGCAGTGGTATGCAGGAACAGCTAACAATTTATGAGGGCCAATAGTTAAACTTTCAAAAACTGTGAAAGCCAGTTCATAAACTCTTGTTTTATTGAAGTTTACCATGGTGAAAGTATTTACACCATGGAAATTGGCATATTTAACAAGTTAAGCTTCTTCCATTCCCTCATCCCTCCACCACTACTCCCACATATACCTTCTTCATAGTAGAGTCAAAGCTGAAGAAGGAACTTTTCAAGACATAAGGTTCAACCAGCACACCATGTGCTTCAAATGAAAATCTTCCTTCATCGTGGAAAGAGAAATTAAAGCTACTCTATGACGACGAACAAAACATATATTCCTACCTTATCATTCCTTGGAATCATATAAGGAAACACAAATAACTTGACTTAATATTTTTAGTTTCCTGCTTATTTTAAGAACAAAAGGTACCATGGAGCCTGTGATTTATAGAATGAAGAATGTTACAATATACAGAAAGCAAAGGTGGTTGGTAGTACTGTAGAAGACCGGTGGGGAAGGATTTTGAAATTTCAGACTTTGAGGAGTGTTATAGATTCAATGGTTTATAAAACAGCAGTGACTGAGGCAATTTAAATTTTATCTCCTTGCAAAATAGTTGCTTCTCCACTCTTCACTTTACCCCTTATTCTTCCAACTCTGATTCCTCCTTTGTAACTTTTTTTTTTTTTTTTTTGAGGCAGAGTTTCACTCTTGTTGCCCAGGCTGCAGTACAATGGCGTGATCAAGCCTCACAGCAACCTCCACCTCCCAGGTTCAAGCCATTCTCCTGTCTCAGCCTCTGGAGTAGCTAGGATTACAGGCACGTGCCACCATGCCCGGCTAATTTTGTATTTTTAGTAGAGATGGGGTTTCTCCATGTTGGTCAGGCTGGTCTCGAACTCTGGACCTCAGGTGATCCGCCCACTTTGACCTCCCAAAGTGCTGGGATTAGAGGCGTGAGCCATTGTGCCTGGCCCCTCCTTTGTTACTTTTTAAAGTTTTTTTGGAGCTGTTTCAAACTGGAGAATATCAGGGGGAAAGGAAAGGTTTATAAAAGGCCTGTGAGAAGAACAAAAGCAGACTGTTGGCAGGGCAAAAAAGGTGGTGGGGGAAAAAAATTCACCAAGACCTTTTAACATAGTATTAGTAAATAGCCTTGAAATTTTCAACTTGAGAGGAATGAAGTCACTTAAGCAGATGGGGGGAAATAAAAGTTAGATGAAACTATAAAGTATTCTAGTTACAAAACTGAAAGAAACTATTAGTGGCACTTCTCCTCTCATTTAAACAGCATGAATAAGACTCATTCAAAAATAAATTCTTACCCTGCAAGCTGTTTATGGAGTCAAGGAACCTATCTCATGCAGGTGTTCCATGTGTGAAATGCCAAAACAGATAATAGAAGCTCCAAACACACCATATTGGAGTTATAGGGAACCCTAAGCCCAAAGACACTGTAAGAAAAATAAGAGGTTTTCTAAACAAAAGTATGTTTGTACTTTAGTGCTGCTTAAAGTGATTCAGTTTGTTTTAATCAGTTATATTTTTTGTGCCATAAATTCCATATGTATACTAATTATACCAGTAAAATTTGGGTTTAACATTACAAGGAGAGAGCTTGTGAGCTCTGTGAGAAGATATAGCTTTTCCTAAAGGACACAAACTCAACTTCAGGTCATTACAAGTAAAATTTACTGTAGAAATTATTTGCAGAATAGCTTGAGGGCTTGATTTGGCATGCGCATGCATGCAGAGCTCCTGTAGAAGTTATGGAAACTTATAGCTCTATAAATGCCAGCTGTTGAAGGCAGGTTGCTCATAATCTGAGCTGAGGAGGAAAGAAAATGTAGATACAAAAGAGGAAAATAAATGTTTAGGAGCAAAGAGAAACAGCAGGCTACACACTTGGTGTACACAAAAGACTATGGGAAAAAAAGGCTGGATATTTCCTGGGAGATAAGGGGGAAAAAGAAGAACAGTGATTAAAAATGTCACTGCTGCCAAAGTAGGCTTAGAGGCCCAGGGGACTTCATTTGTATATTTGTCAGATCAATCTCTGTCATTGGTGGTTTTGCAACCATTGTTGTATACATTATAAATATAATATACACATTTGTTAATACATACATATACACAAGTAATATATGTATACAATTTGTACATATCTATGCACACAATAGATACACACCTATACACACAAGTAAATATATAGACATATATAAAATGGAACATAAATAGGATAGAAAACACATGTAAAAAATGCCTTTGAGAAACTTGTAATTTAATTGAGCATATAAGATACGATACACAGGGAATAATTGCACTATCATACATGTATTTCCCATTTGTTATTCAAACCACTTCAACTTCGGTCCTTCCCTACATGCCATTGAAACGGCTCTCCCTGAATTTTCAGCCAAAAATAATGTACTTTTTAAAGTTTTCTTTAAAACCTTTAGCATTGCAACATTTAACTGATCTGCAACATTTAACCTTGACCCCTCTCCACATTTTGAAACTTTTCTTTTCTTAGCATTCAATTCGCCATTCTCTCTTGATTTCCTTTATCTGTCTGGACACACTCAGTCTCCTTCATGACCTTTTCGTCCTTTGCTGGTTGTTAAAAGGTGGTGTTCCCCAGAAGTCTATTCCTGTAACTCTTCATCATCTGGGTGATTTCACCTGTACCCATGGTTTCACCATTACATGATTGAAATTCAGCCTAGAAGTTGGTGTTTATATATAACCACCTACAAAATATCCACTTGGCTATCTTACGCCGCTTCAAGAGTATCATGTTCAAAATTGAATTTCTCATTTTTCAGAGGCTTCAGTAAACATGCTCCTCTTCTTTTCTTCCCTCTCTCAGTTGGTGACACCTCCATTCTCTTGAATCATACCTGACTCTATCTACTACCTTGTCATCCCCTACAATGAATCCCCAGGAAATTCTGTCAATTATAATTCCCAAGTACTTTTCCATCAGACATTTTTTCTTCATCAGGACTTCTTATTTTATAGTTTGCTTTTTCCAACAGCCTTATAAGTAATCTTCCTCTTTTCAAAATTCTCTCCAAATAATTTCTAGACACATGCATGTTAAATATGTCTGCTTTTGATCCTGCTTTTGAAAATGCTTCAATTTCTTCTAATCATCTTGAGATAAAGCCCTAAATTTTTGAGTGTGGCATAATAAATCATTTTGTAACCTGTCCTCTGCCCAGCTATGCAGCCCCGTAACTCTACACTTCCTTTTTGCCCCTTTTACGGGATAACTCTGCATGTCTTCAGATTGTGGCTCATGTGCTACTTTTTCCAGGGAATTCTCTTTGAGGTTCTTCCAATATGCCCTCATACAGCACCTGAGAGTGGCCTCTACCACAGTGCTTGAGTCCAGTGCATTATATTAATTGTTTTTTTTTTTTTCTTTTTTATCTTTCCCACTGAATTTGGAAGCACCTAGAAAACAAAGACTATTTCTCGTTTGTCTTTGTGTCATTAATATGGGATAAAATCCACTACATAGCAATGCCTAGTGAACAAATGTTTTGTTAATGACTGAATTTATGGCTAAACAGTGCTAAGTCTGTTAGGAATTGCACTTGGATAAGGAAAATGAAATTTCCTCTTTCCCACCCCAGAAAAATCTCAGTGGATTAGACTAATGTGTGTTTTATTTCTCTTTCATGTAGAAGAAGTTCATGGAGATTTACCATGCATTGGTGTGGCAGCCCCACAATTACCATGTCCAGTATCTTTAGACTTTCTCCTCCATGATTAGTACATGGTTTTCACACTCAAGGTCATTTTGTGATCCAGCATAGCTACTAGATTTTCTGCCTTTCTGTCTGTATTACAGACTAGAAGAAAGAGGATCTGGGGAGAGAACAAAACACAGCAATGCTTATCTGTCTGAGTCAGGTCACTTTAAGGAACTCGCCGAAAGCTCCCCTTAGTCCTTATGCCTACTTCTTATTGGTTGCCACTATCTGCAAGGCAGGTTGAAAAATACAGTTATTTAGCAAGGCATATTTCCTCTTGGAATAAAATCAGCATCTGTTAGTACAGAAGGAAGAAAGCAGATTTTTAGTAGGTAAATTTTAATATTGACATGAGTGTCAAAATCAATTGTACCAGTGATCAATTCTATAGGAGTCCTGAAAATAACCAAATGGTTAAAGTGTCCTTGTAGAAAGGAGGGACATGCCTGTAAATGAATTCTGAAGGACAGCAAAAAGATTTGAGTAGGCTTGAGCACAGAATAGGTGTTAGGAGCAGGAAAACATCATAAAGCTTAAAATTAAAGATCAAAGATGGTAGGTTAGGGGTATTTATTGTTTGCTGTTGGTATTTTCTCTACCGGATGCTGGACTCCTTAAGAATAGAGACTGTGGCCTAATTATTTTATTTCTCCACTAGATTACTTAGCACCTGATACCCAGTAAGTGCTCAGTGAATTACATTCCAGAAGTGACGTTGTGGATGGGATAGAGAACATGTTTAAAGACATTTTTTGAACACATAGAACAAGTTGGACTTTTTTTTTCATGCGTGACTGGAGGCACTAAAAATTTTTAAGATGAATAATGCAATAAAAATGATGTTTTCAGAGAACCAATTTCTTGATAAAGGTGCTAGAAAGGGCCATGAAGAATATTTCAGAAGTTCAGTTTGAATAAGTAAGAAATTTATGTAGAAGGGAAGCAAAAACAGGGAATGGTTCCAGAAATTATTTGATAGCAGTTTTTACCCTTGTCCCCTGATGTTACTTTTTCTCTTTCTGTTTTACTTTTCTCAATATAAATTATCACCTTCTCATGTACTATAAAACATACCTAATTCTTAAAAATATTATGTTTTGGGGGTAATAAGATAGATTAGATACATACATACATATGAGAATTTTATTAGTTGAAAAACTGAGTTTATCTAGCCATTTTGCTATATTGCAGCTTGTAGGATGTAAGAGGAAACTGACTCAAAGTGAAATTGCCATAATGCTTTAGCCAGATTGAGAACAGCCTCAGGAATCCCATCTTTCCTAATACCTACCTCACAAAGGATGTACTCAGGAAGAGTTGGAAGCAGAGAGAAGAAAGAGAGAGTTAGGCAAAACATTCAATACAGCCACACTTCTTCACACAGATCATCCTCAGAAGTCTACTTATTGAAAGTCAGTTGTGAATTGGTTTGTTGGATTACAATGCTGGTGAATTATCCAAGTTAAAGAGACAGATCTGGAGATGAGAAATAAATTCACAGCTGGAAATACAGATGTAAGAATTATTATTGTTTATTAAAGTTGTGAAGTAGGAGCAGCTCTATAGGAAAGATAATCTACAGTGATATAAACAAAAGGCAAAACAATAGCTACTAAAGAAGGGATTTCAGATGATAATGATCAATGGTGTTTGCAACCATAAAACATTCTGCCTTAGGATGAAATGTATCTTGAAGCAAAGCTTAATGTCCAGACTTTTCCTCTTCCTCTCCTCTCCTCTCCTATAGTTAGGGGTAGTAGGTGCTGTTAAGCCAGGACACACTCTAGGTCAGGAGTGGGAATGAGATGAGGCTTTTATTTTTGTTTTCAATATGTGGGTCCAAGTTACTTTTTATATTTTGTATGTGTATTATTCTTCTTAAATTAAAACCACAGAAAATGCAATGTTGATTATGTAGCCCTGAGTATTGCCATATGAAGTTTTTAGATACCCAAAGCAGTAGGTTTTTGAAATATTGCCTTGCAGCAAGCTGACTTCTGAGGATGATCTGAGTGAGGGAGTGTGGCGCTATTGAATCTGTTTCTCTTAACCCTCTTTCCTCTCTCTGCTTCTGGAACGTCCTTCTTTCCCAGATTTTCCCACATACATCCTTGGTGAGGTGGGTATTAGGAAAGAAGGGATTCCTGAGGCTATTCTGACTCTGGTTGAAACAAGGAGTAATTTCACTTTGGGTTAGTTTCCTCTTACAACCTATAAGCTGCAATGTAGTCAAATGGCTAGATAAGCTCAGTTTTTCAATGGATAAAATTCCATGTATGAATGTTATATGTACATGTATCTATTTATGCATCTAGCTATTTTTTATCTATCATATTTTCGCTAATAAAATGTTATTTTTCCAATTCATTTGAATCCTTTAAGTGACAGGAGTTAATAGTTACTAAACAGAGGAAGATCTGTTTCTAGGCTTATAAAAATTAAATTTGTCATGTGGTTATGGTCTGTCGGTGGAAAATACAAAAGGCAATGTTGTTAGATAAGACAGATTCAGAGGAAAGAGATGACCAGATGACTACCACTGTCCTACTGAGTACCCAAGGGATGCTTCTGTGATAAAACAGTGACGTATATTTTTCAAAAAATTGATAAAGACAATCAAGAAATAAATGTCTATTGAGGATCACATATACCAACTAGCTATAGAGCTGAGAAGTACAGCAGCAAGCACAACACTAAGAAAGGGAAGGCCCAGAGATTTGAATATACAGCAAAGTCAAGTCAACAAATATTTCTTAAGAATTCATCTTGTTCTAGTTGGAGTGACCAAGAACAATATGTCTTTAGGAGAAACTTGCACAGTAGAAGCTTAGAAGCAAAGTCTTGAAGCCTATTTTGCTAAGAGGCTTCTGGCATCTTTGGATATAGTTTGTCTTTGAAAGAAAAACCAAGATGCAAGAGGCGATGGTGCCATCACCTTGCAGGTTTTTTTTTTTTTCTCCATAAATAGTATTTCACTAATCTCACCAAATTTAGACATACATATTGATAAAGTAATGCTTAGCATTGTGGAATAATTAATTCCTTTAAATATAGTCTTGAGAGAAGGATTTTGTCCTGTCCTTTGGTTCCCAATGAGGATAAGAATTTAAGCTAAAAATTAAGTTACCAGTATATGTCCCTGTGGAAACTTGCCTATAAATTTTATTGACTTTCTCTGATAAATCAACTAACTTGTCATATGTAATAACTCATATCTGATGAAAATAAACCTGTGATTTTTTTGAATTAGAATTAAGTCAAAAATTACTTTAAGCAAGGATCCCTTTGGTTGCATTCAGGAAACTTAATTATAATATAAGGTTTTTGCAATGAAAACATCTGCAATTCTGCAATCTGCAGTTTTGATTTCTACTTGTAATATTTATTAAAGTAGGCTTCTGAAAGAGGTAATCATAATTGCCTCTGGACCTCCCTTTATTGCCCTTCTAGACTTAGCATGTTTTATAATTTTGATTTAAGAAAAAGTCATTCTCTCATTATCTGGTAAAGTAGTCAGGCACAGGAACTCTGAAAGCAAGTCCTAGGCAGAGCTTTATTTGCTTTCTGCCTCTGTTTACATTTGACCCCAGTTTTATCTGCAGAAATTATTTATGAAGCTCTTTTTTTCCCCTTCTTGCTTGTGAAGCAGCTCTTGGGTCTGCAAGCCATAGAGTAGTGTGCTCATCATGCATATATTTAGCACCCTAATCTCTGCAACCAGTTTTAGCTGCTTGTTATACTTTTCTTGACATTTTCTTGTATGCTTTTTGACATCTGCTTGCAAACTTCTGCAGCCTTTTCAATCCTGATATTCACTTGTTTCATCTGATGTTATCATTCTCCTTAGATATGCAGATGTGTTACTTTCCTTCAAGTCCTGTCCCTTCAGTCTTTCTAGAAAGACTGTTCCAGAGACCTACTCACATTGCTTGCTTGTTTATTTCTCTGGTAGTTTACGGTTATACTATTTTCTGCCTCAGACCTCTAGTATTTGACAAATGGCATCATACTCTGCCTTTGAGAATCTTATGCCTTCAGTTCACTTTTTAATACGATCTGCTTAAAAAAAGCCACCACCACAACAAAACTGTGCAATGGTTAGTATTTCAAAGATGACAATATTTAACATCAGCTTTCCTAACTCTTCTGACAATATTCATTGCAAAACTGTGTTTCATAAGAGAGCTCAAAAGTTCTCATTAAATGGACACTTGTCAGAAATGATTTTATAAACTTAAGTAATTAGCAACCTAAGGTGATGTCTCATCAGATGGCATCACTTTGTGTTAACAGTCATTCTTTCTGATCATCAAAGCCAGATTAATCATTTATTTTCCTCTAATATTGTGTAGATCTACAACATTATCTGACTATTTGGTAATGAACCCTCAGTATAGGGCTTTCTTCAGATCTCTTATTTCAAAAGGCAGAATCTTTTGTCTCTCCGGAAATATGACACACTTGTAAAGCAATTTATATCTCTGGAAAAGATCCCTGCAGGGGGATCAGCACCTATGATTTCAGGTAAGCCAAAACAGGTATTTAGATCCTGAAATTTTTCCATAGGGCCTCAAAGATCTGTGAAAGTGAAGATCTAATCTGGAACAAAACCTCACTTGTTTCTATATTCCAATTGTCAGAAGACATTTGGGTAGTAGTTAATTGGTAAAAATCTGTCAGTGCTGAAGGTGAAGCAGTAAGGAGCTCAGCTTTCATCAATGCCGAATGGTGTGTTGTCTCACACATAATATTTAAGTCAAAAGCTTAACCTCCCTTGTATATTTAATGCAAGATAAATTACCAACACAGCATTTTCAAGTATTTAGGTAACTCTATATTTGGACTGAGTTTGACTAGCAGCAACATATTTCTTCTAGTAACATTAATTTAAAAATTAGCTTTGTACATGAGGCTGTTTCTACTCGTCACTAATAATAATTAACACACAGTATTTCACAGTATTTGAATTTATATTATTAGATAGTTTATTATAGGAATTGTCTGCATTTATGAGAGATTCAAAAATCGTAAATGACCCAACTCTAAAAAAATACTCTCCTGTAACAGATAATAAAATCATTCTTAAGAAAAGTTAAATAACATTTTTCTTATTCATAAGACTTTGGACATTTTCTTTATCATCTTAGAGAAAAACACAAAGAAAAGAAAAAGCATAGCTTTCTGGAAAAAAAGTGATGCTTCCTTGGCTCTTTAAACATTGAGCTAAGTACATGAGTTATTGAGGTGAAATAAGTTGCTTTCAACAGTTGTTAATATATCATTAATAATCATACATGCAATAAATAACAACATATGAGTTATTTCCTAAGAGATATATGACTGCAAATTGCAGTAACAAATCACAGCGTGTGTAAAGAATGCTCATTACTCTAGTGTGTACAGAAGCTGTTTTAACAACTGTATTCTTTATGGTGAAGCTCACCCTAATTAGCCTTGCAGATTCCTTAGGGAATGTGTGGAATGTTTGACATTGTGATGCTGGAGCTAAAGTCGGGGAAGAGTATATCGTTTCTGCACCAAGAAAGCACCAGGCCACAAGCCTGGATTTCTATCCAGTCACTTGTTTTAATGTATGCATTGTGCTGAAAATAAATAGCCTTTACAAACAAGTAGATCATAAAGGTGTTTGGAATTAAATGACTAATGAAATCAATATTAAACATATAAGCTAGACGGCAATGTGGACTAACAATATTTTTTTCTCAGCGGCGTCCCTTCCAATATAGAAGGCATGTAAACAAATTGCATGTCTATATGTGTTTGAACACCAAGATTTGTAGCCACAAATGTAAGAGGAACACAATTTGTAGTCTCTATTATATTCGAAAACTAAATAGACCATATATTTTTTAATATAAAAAGAAAAAAACAAGGATGAAACACACAAAAAAGCAGCACTTTTTTTTTCCTTTCAATGGAGCATTATATGTGGATTCTGCTGCTCTGTTAGCTTATAGCTTGTTACTAAATCAGACCTTTCCTGCAGTGAAAAAAATTGCATCTTTTCGTTGTAATCCTTGACAGCTTAAAGTTTAATGGAGGTAGTTTTTTTTTTTTTTTTTTTTTAAAGCTATATAATGGGTTGACACCATGGAAGGCTGCTGAGAGCTCACAAACTCAGAAATAGCATGAAATGCAATAAGAACACGTTCTTGCTGATTTTTTTAAAATCATAATTTTTCTATTCCTGATAGAGAAAGCAAGTAAAAGAAGCAGTTAGCTTTTTGTTTTCTTAAAGTAAGTTGTTTGTCTCATCCCAATGAAGTGATGTTCTTCTTTTCTGGAATAGAATCAAAATGGGGATTTATTCCAAAGGTAAGAGTAAGATGATATAACCATTAATAGAGAGAGAAAATAGATATCTACCTAAAAATAACAGCATGGTTGGGCACGGTGTCTCATGCCTATAATCTCAGTACTTTGGGAGGCTGAGGCAGGCGGATCATGAGGTCAGTAGTTCGAGACCAGCCTGACAAACATGGTGAAACCCTATCTCTACTAAAAACACAAAAAATTAGCTGGGCGTGGTGGCAGGTGCCTGTAATCCCAGCTACTCGGGAGGCTGAGGCAGGAGAATTGCTTGAACCCAGGAAGGGAAGGTTGCAGTGAGCCGAGATCATGGCACTGCACTCCAGCCAGGGCAACAGAGTGAGACTGTCTTAAAAATAATAATGATAATAATAAAATAAAAAGTAACAGTATGCGGAACACAAGTTGCCAAGATGAGAACTCAGTGAAAATAAGAAATTTCTTCTCTTTTGGAGGGAACAAGCGGACAAAAGTAAACCATCACTGGCTGACAATATCACCGTATTTGACACGCACAGGTCATGCGTGGTTATAGCTCAATCTAAAGATTCTGGGATACCATCTCCAGATAACACATGTTCAGGAATGTGGCTGAGGAGTGTTCAGAGACTATAAGATTTAAAACAACCTTGACAATTGGCACCAAGATTCCTCCTGGGGAGAGATAGTACTCTGGTTTATCTTGGTTTGTTTTTTCTTAGTTTATGGTAATACTTTGATAAATGATTTCAAATGATAATGTAGCATAAGGTTTTAAGTCAAACTTTAAGGGAATGTGATGAATAGAGCTAAGAAAACAAAAAGATGGCCTATCTACCATACTAATAAGTGAATAGAAATATGAGGGGCTGAAAAAAAAGGGTCATAGAGGAAAGAAAGGAGAAAGAGGATGGTTAAAAAATACAACATGCCGCAAAGCTTCTCTTCTTTTACTAACAAAGCTGTTTATTATTTAATTTTCTTTGGATGGTTACAATATAAAGACTGCTTCTCTACAACATTCAATAAAAACTGCCACATTCACACAAAACACCTGGCATAGGTAGTATTTTGTGGAAAATAAAGAAAAGGAAAAATGGAAGTGATCCTCCAACAAATTGACATGAAACAGATGGAAACATCCATGGAGGTGAAGGATAATAGCATAGAATATTAAGCAAGCAATAACTGAAGTGAGAAGTAGCTAGGAAGGTAGAGAAACACCCAGGGATGGGAAGGGATTGAGTCAATGCCTAGGTGATAGACATCATCAATACTCTGTGTTGTATGCCTACATACTGGTTCATGCCTGTAATCCCAGCACTTTGGGAGGCTGAAGCAGGAGGATCTCTTAAGTTCAGGAGTGGAGAAGAGACTGGACGACATGGCAAGACATCGTCTCTACCAAAATTTCGTCTGAAAAATTAGCTAGGTGTGCTGGTGCATGCCTCTAATCCCAGCTACTGGGGAGGCTGAGGTGGGAGGATCATTTGAGCCCAGGAGATTCAGGTGGCAGTGAACTATGATCATGCCACTGCACTCCATCCTGAGTGACAGAGGGAGACCCTGTCTCTCAAAAAAAAAAAAAAAAAAGTTTCATCCACAATAAACACAAATCCCTCATAGGTCAGATTTTCTTGAGGAGACTGGAATTACATGGTATATTTTCTTCCAAAGTCAAGGTCATAGAGAGAATGGCCTTGAAGAGTAATGCAGGCAGGTGGTGATGTTCTGTGATTGGTAGTGGATGATTCTAATGGAGTTTCTTTTCCGACCATATACCCAGGACCATAATATGCTCATGTCCAGTTGAAAATTAAACTTGACTCATTCAAACTTGGGGCCAGATTCTCAGCATTTGAGTTTTTACAATGAGACAATTATTGGTAATCACAAAGGCACCATATAGGTATACTTAATTTCTTTTAATTAGGAACCCATTCAACCAGAAGAAATTTGTTTTCAGCATGCTTACTTTACACTTCTTTTGGAGAAAAGTAATTACTTTCATCTGAAAGTATTTTACATTGTTCCATTATACTTTCTTAGATCTTTTTCAGGATTCCATTAAACGTCAGCGCACATGTGAGACCTTATGTGGTGGGGAAATTCATGGCCATGAAATTCCGATAATATTAGTTGCGTTTTAATGTTGATTTTGAGAACAAATTATAATGCTAGTTCTCAGGTTAAGTGATTGCTCCCTACAGAACAGTTTGGATTTGGCTCAAGTGTTGAAATTAGCAGATTTAAAATATCATTCATTACATAATATCTTTTAAAAATAAGCTAGAAAAGGCAAATGGGGAAACTAAAATTTGTAATTGAAGGTAATTTTTGAATGTATCATCAGAGAAATTTCTAATAATATACTTCCAGTATTTTTAAAGAATTTTAATAAATATACTTAATAAATTATTACTAAAACTTATTGTGAACCAAACAGTATTGTAGATACATAGAGTAGGTACTTATGGCTGTAGACCTTTATTACCAAAAATTTGAATGCTTAAATCAAAATCATGTTTTTACTATATCTTTTCAAGGTACATGTGATGAAGTCTGGAAGTGTTAAAGTTTGGGAATACCCTCCCACGTATATTTTTAAAATGTATCGGTAGATGTAAGTCAAGTGCTAAATTAAATTTTGATTTTGGATTTATGCTCTTCAATGCTTATCTGCATCTGTATTGAAGGCTGAAATTGTGCACTTAAAAATATAGCTCAGTATATCTTAAAATAATCACAATATGAAAAAAATTTTGAGAGATCTCTGGGCTTCTAATTTATGATATGCAAATATAAATTGATAGATCACAAAAATGTATTGAGCACCTACAGTGTTTGAAGTAGTGTTTAGTATTATGATAGAATGTTTAAAAAGGCATGGATTTCTAAGTTAAATAATTTATAGTCCCGTAAAAGAAATCGCACAATTAAGTGGATTGCACTATAAGGCAGGGGGTAAGAGACACTTCAAGAGAATTAAGAGAGTAGTACATCAGGTAAGAAAGATTACTTCCAGTTCCTGTGAAGACTTCCCACAGTTGTGCTAGACCCTAAAAGATACGCTTTGGCTAAGAAGAGAGGTGATAAAAGGCTATCTAGAGCCTATGTGCTATCTAGAGCAACATAGAGAAAGGCAAGCAGGTACAAATCATGGTGAATCTATAGGGAAAAGTAGGTCCTTCAAGTGCATGAGGATGTTGAACCCCTGATGGGAAGTAATGGGCAACAACATAAGGATAATGTGTCAAGGGATGAGTACTCAGGTGATAAATTTCAGCCATATTTGGTAGGAAATAGAGCTCCTGAGAGTTTATAAGGAGAGGAACCGTTGTCCCAGTCATACCTTAGAAAGATTAATTTGAAAGCTGCGTGTAGAAAGTGGACATGAGGTGGTTTATTTATGAAGGATTTTTTTTGTTGCACAACTGGTGGCAAAGATCCTATTCCACTTTTGTGTAATTTATTTTGATGTGATTACTTATATAGCTGTATTAGTCCATTCTCATACTGCTATGCAGAAATACCTGAGACTGGATAGTTTAGAAAGAAAAGAGGCCTAATTGCCTTGTGGTTCTGCAGGCTGCACAGGAAGCATAGTGGTTTTTGCTTCTGGGGAGGCCTCAGGAAACATACAATCATAGCAGAAGGTGAGGGGAAACAGGCACGTCTTACATGGTCAGAGCAGGAGGAAGAGAGGTGTGTGCGGGGGGTGCCACACATTTTTAAACAACAAAATCTCATGAGAGCTCACTATCACATAGGCAGTACCAAGGGGGAAATCTGCCCCGAAGATTCAATCACCTCCCACCAGGCTCCACTCCAACACTCCAACACTAGTGATACAATTCAACAGGGGGCTGGGGCAGGGACACAGATCCAAATCGTATCAATAGTCAAGAACTAATATTTATTCAGCCAGTTTGTTACTTTTAAAAAGCACCCCCTTTTTGGTACGGGTAGCCTTCCACTAACATGAAAACAACTGTTTCAAAAGCAAGCCCTTTAAAAAAAAACTTTTTAGTACTACTTAAAACACATCATATTTAGTGAGAGATAATAGACCTGATTAAAATAAGACACTGAAGCCTCCATTTCTTGGAGGTGTGCAAGTATCAGTGATTGTGCTAAGCTCATTGTGTGAATTACCATATTTACTCTTCAAAACCACCTCTGAGACAAACATGTTATTATTTCCACTTTGTGGATTTGAAATTCCAAAGTTTGCAGAGGGACGGTAAGAGAGACCAGATTACACCTCAAAGTAGCATATTAGTAGAAATTCATGGGTATACACTAAATAGGAACCACTAATGAAATAATTAATATAGGCAAAATAATTTAAACGCAAGATGCAGAAAACAATACCAATGATTTATTGAGCACCAGCTCTGCCGGTGTGCTAGCTGGGCTGCAGATATCTTCTCCAGACTGCTAAATTAGACTTGAATATCGTCATCACATCTACAATATTATCATGAATAAAAAATATAGTGCTGTTTTTAGGGGGAAAAGGATAAGTAGGAAGGCTTCCATTTGGTGTTGCTTTAGTCGGGCCTTTAGTATGTTTTATTTTGAGGGCAAAATAGAAGTAGAGGATTGTGAAATTGGAGAGGGTTTTGAGAGGAGGAATCAAGTGATGAAGACGGCAGGAAATATTTCCTGTGAGAAGCAACAGAACTGTGAGTCAGCATTAATGTAGTCAAGTGCTGCTGTTATTACTTGTTGACTGTGTGACTGTAGGCACATTATCCCTTTACATTTCAATTTTACATCTGTAAAAGTGGGACACTCTTAGAGGTCTCTTAGATTAAGTGTAAAAGTTAATGAAGAATGAGTATTGCCCCAGGCATAATTGAGGTGGGAAGGGGTTTTGTTGTTGTTGAGGGAATGACCTGTAAAAGAGATCAGAGGAAAGGGTAGATATGGAGCATTCAGGGAACTGCCAAGTATGGAGGAGCGAGCAGTGCATGTTAGAGAGGGGTGAGAAGTGAAGATGAAGACTTAGCACTTAAGGAAGAAATTAGGAGAGACCATATGAAATAGTGGCTATAAGAATGTGCTCAGGAACCACATTTTCTAGATTCAAATTCTCCTTGACTGTTTATTTGTTGAGTGATGTTGGGCAAGTTACTGAATATTTATTTAACTTCATTTCTTTATTTGTAAAATGGGTACAATAACATTTCTACTTCACAGCACTAGTATGACGATTAAATAAATTAGTCCTGTTGAAAGAAGAGGACATCAGGCCACATCTAAAAGAAAAAACTGAAGTTATTGCTTGGTAATCAAAAGAGAATGAGTTTTATAAAATATAGTCTCCCTGAGCAAACAATGAGGGCTTTCAGGAAGTATGGATATCAGGGATTGGCAAACTTATAGAAGCTAGAGTGTCTGGGATTAGTGTTAGCCACGGAAGGGTGAATACTGCAATGTAGCTTTTAGTGCTTGGTTGATAATTGGAAGCATGTCACTGAAATGAGGTGGCTATATTGACTACTTTTCATTAGCATGGTTACTGATGTAAAATTGTCTGATAGATTAGGATGGGCTTAAAACTGGCTCTAGTGGATACTTGTTATTATGATCAAAACGCAATTAGCCTTCTTTCTTGAATATATAAGCGTTTTATGTTGTACTCATTTTAAGTACTTAGAGTAGTGGCTTCACATAAATGTTAATTATTATTAATATTTCTCTTTATTATTATACTGGATTGAGAACTTTTTTCATATAATTATTTTAGAAATTATTTTATTCTTAAAAGCAATTGATATTATCTACTAAAATTTTTAGCAGTGAAACGACATGATTACAATTTCTTTAGAAAAAGCATTTCTGGCAATGTGAAGTTCAATGAGAAAGATATACACATAAATATTGTATTTTGTTTCTCTTGGTTTATGTGTATCAGGAGTGGTGATCTCAGATGTATTTTCCTTTGAGTCACAGTGGTAAAAAATGAGGAAAAGGAAAAGAAATAAAATTTACTTTATATAGCCTTGTGGCAAAAACACCTCCCTTATCGATTTTTACCAATAAAAATAACTCACTTTAGAAGTTCCAAGGGATTTTCACATTCAAGGAGTAAAAGGGAAATCAACTTAATGCTCTAGTCTAAATTAAATGAAAATTCATCATACAAATTATTGTTGAATTTGAAACAGGTGTTTCCCTCCTACTTAGGAAGATAAGAAATGAGAAAATTGCCACAGATTTGTTATTGATTTAAAGTGCTCTTAAAGTCAGGAAAAAGTTAATTCTCAGAGATATCCTTCTAAATTTTTATCTGAGGATGTTCTCTTCAATAAAGACTATAGAACATCAGAAGAAAACAAACAACAAATAAATAGATGTGTCATTTATAACATTAGAGTCTGCAAAATGGTTGGGGAAATAATCAAGGAATTAAGATGCTACTGGCTCCAAAAAGAAAAAAATCTTGATGTATTAGATGGTACCACCCAAATGAAGATGTCTCTATTGTCTGTGCAATTTTGGAAATGCCCAGTTCCACCCCAAAAAGAAATACAGAGATTGAAAATCCAGGATAATTGAGGGAAGCTTTCTCAGAAGCCCTCATTCCACTGCTTGAGAAAGGGAGCCATGAAAGAAAAATATTACACATGAATCCTTTGTTAGGAATCTGTGTTCACAAAACTCAGCTGTTTTCATGCAACTGTAAGAACACTCATAAGGTTTGAATAAAAGCAGACTTTTTCTTTTATACTGACCTCACTTAGAAGAGATTCAGGGGATTAGAGTGGTCTTAAAAATCTCATATTTACCCTTATAATAACACAGTTTGAACCATAATTCTCCACAAAACAATCCTTAGCATATAACTTTATTTTCATGCACTATTCTACTTCTGTAAGCATGAGGCTGCATGGCATCCCCAGTGTTTTCATGATAGGGTAAAAAAAGCACAATCTGAGGAGAAGCATGGCATTGAAATGAAACACTTAAATTCCAAGTCTGACTGCAAAAACTCATACTTGATTCAGTAAATGAAGTTTTCAAAAGTCAAATAAATAGTGTAGCTGCTGCATAATTTCTCCCTTCCCCACACATTCATTGCTTATTTAAATTCATGTGCCCATTCTAAGTCCACCCTGATGTAAGTCCTAACAAAAGGCAACCATGATCTAGCTGTCTGCCAGGAAAAATAAAATTTACATGGAATTACTGGAGTATTGGTTTGGTGTATTTTTATATTGAAACATGACAAAATTTGGGCTGGCACTGTGCCTTTCAACACTAGTAATATACTCCAATAGACTCCTATGATTCTACATTGTGGGAACAAATAGTATTGAAACTAAGAAACTAAGAAATGTTTTGAATGTACTATAACCAACACCTTTACATTGGGTCTAAGACAGATCTATTATTTCAAAAATTCTACTTGAGAATATGGGTAATTTTAGCATTCAGCTATGTTCTAAATGCACTGTTTGACATATAGTGAAACATTCAATAAATATTACAGTAGCATAGCATCAGTGTAGGCAAATGGTTAAGACAAAAGATAGAAATGAAAGTCCTTCATATACCTCCAGGACTGACCCCTACTTATCTCTCCAGCATCCTGCATTACCAACCTCTCTCATTCAAACTTGAAATTCCAGCCATAGTGAATACTTTCCATTCCCAGAAACAGTCTCTTCAGAAGATACTCGCTCTTCTTCCCTGAGTTATCCCCTGTGCATTCCATTCATTCTCAAATTAGTTACCTTGACAAATCATCCCTGATGCACTTGCCACCATATCCCAAAGTTAGGTGGCTCTCCAGCAGATTATGACTACCCTATAATTTTCTTATCATAAGGTTTATTTCACAGTTAACAGTTTCCATGTTACATAACTATTTTCCCCATAAGGATATAACCCTCTGAAGAATAGGAACACTAACTTTCTTATTCACCCATGCATGAAAGGCTTTAGTCCTGTGCCTGGCACACAGTAGGTACCCTAAATATTTGGGGATTGAATAAAGGTTTTTATTTGAACTATATGTAAGTTGATCTAGTGTTTTACAAATGTAATCTCTGAGTAACTATTGCCTCAATACCATGTCTGTAGGTCACTTGAATTTTGGCATTGTTTTTAGTACAATAGTTCAAGAAGACTGAGAATGAAGAGGTTCCATTTTCCTTCTGATAATCCCAAATGGATTATTTCAGATAATCCTGAGGCAGCCAAATGTTTATAGTATATTCATTTTGATGTTAGAATCCCAGTTTGTCAAACTTCTTTGCAATATTGTTCATCTTTACAACTGTAAGTTACAACTATACCTCTGGTGAAACTGTGTCCCCTGAAACCATGATCACAAACCATGAGACAGTTTTACAACCCATACTGAAATATCAGACTTGTTATTTCATGATCAGAGTAATATGAGTATTAGCAGTACTTCCATTATGAGCCCTTTACAGAGATCTCATATAATGAAGTTCCAAAATATCTTTCATAGGAACTAGTAAAAAAAGTTTGGTTTTCTATGATGACTAGTCAATTAAATCTGTTAACTCACTTCATGAGTCCTATGTCACTTAATAATGCCTCTGTACCTGGATAAAGTTTGGAAACCATAGCTTGAGACCAAAGTTTACACTTTATTTCAATTTGAGGAAATATGACCTTGTCTGGAAATACATAATTTTCAAAAGTACAAATATGGAATTGCTTTATTCACTGATTTGCTGGAAGGAATAATGATTTTTTTAAAGCATGTGTTTTTTTTTTTAAGTAGATGATAATGAATGTAAATCATTCTACAAAACAATGTGAGCTTATTTTCACATTTGTTTGGGATTAAACCGCATCCATAAACTGCTTCCACATGTATGCTAATTAACTCTGCAGCAGAACCAACTTCCCTACTTGGAGGATTAGAGACAAAAGCTTTATGAAATCCTACCTTTCCAGTTCAACATTTATTAGCATATTTCTGGTCACCAAGGTTCAGTTATGAGTAAATCTATTTTGGGATTTCTTTTGGCTCAGGGCATTGGTAATAGAGACGGAATCTTTCCCTCATAGAGGAAAAGATTGACTACACACCAGCCTGATGTAGACCTATTGTTATTATTATTTGATAGCTGTCAGTAGTGGATATAAAATTAATTAATGGTTTTCTAGCAAATAAATCTTAAGATAAAAAAAGTCACTTTTGCATCTAGGCAGCAGTGCTAGCAACTCCAGAAGGCCAGAGATTGAGTGGGAATTTAACGACATACACAACGGTAGGACTGGAAATTTTAAGTCAGACGTTAGCAATATTATTCTGATGACTTCAGGAGGTTGTAATGTGCCTAAGATCTATCTGGAAGGGCCTTTGTATCTGATGCTCATTAGCTGAAAAAGAGTAAAATGAAAATAACAGTGCTTTTTGTGAATGCGTGTATGTGTGTGTATAAGAGATATATATAGAGACCATGATTTAAATATAAGTACATTACCACAAATAATCAGAGAAATTGATTCTAGTATTTATTATAAGAATGCTCTGCATTTGCTCATTATATTAGCACTTTGTTTCATTTTGTTTTTGTGTAGGTATGTAAATAAAAATTTTAAGAATTTCAAGAGTACCCATTTCTACATTGATTGAAATATAAGTCAGATTCCTCTAAGTAGCAGTTTCTTCCATAGTTTCCATATTTGCAAAATTTTTATGATGATTTAGGTAATAATTATGGGAAAATAATGACAGTGATAATACTAATTTATACCTTTCAGGTTGCTCAGGTTAACATAAAATCTCAGAATTCTCACTGTTTCATTCTTTCATTTATACATTTATTCAGCAAGAATAAATGTATAATGTTCTGAACAACAACTCTGCACCAGATAACATGCAAGTACTGGTTATACACAGGCATGCCTAAATAAAAGGGATGCGTTACTTTATCTTACGGAGCTCTCAGCATTATATATGTATATTTTTTCTTTCCATATATATATGGATATGTGTGTAATATATATATGTATGATGTGCGTGTAATTAAAAATTGGGAAAAATTTTGTGAAAGATATTTAAAAGGGTTGATGAAAGAGAATTAAGAGGCATTTACCTGATTTAGAGGGGACCAGGCAAGGTCTCTGAGCATTTGCACCATTGAGCTTGATCGTTTCACTATGTTAATAAGGCTTGCTTGGCTTAAATGAATGTCTAACCAATAAGAGGGAAGAATGTTTTGTCTTCAAATGCGCACACTCTGAGTAGCTTTTGAGTGTTTCTCTCTGCAATATATTGGTCACTGACTCCTAAAATAATTGAATCAGAAAATCCCCTGAGTGAAACAAATGAAGGCAACTAGTTGTCCACAGCAACTAGTTTTTCATGTTGCCCCTTCCGCCCCTTACTCCAGCCATCGAACATCCCCTATATAAACACACTCTGATTAGCTTCCTCATGCTCATTAGAGACATAGAAATATTGTGAGATAATCTTCCAGTTAACCTACTTGAACCACAGAATAATTTAAAAATGAAATTTAAGATCCAAATATATACTTCCAAGCTTCCTTTTTGTTTTGCTAAATTGATGTTAATGAGAGAAATGAGTTAATATTAGACTAGTTGATATTCTGTTCCAGTACACAAGTATTCTAAAAATTATTTCTTCTTCGTGTACAAAAGAAGCTACTACTTGTACATTAGAATATTGCATTGTGTCTATTATACATTTTGAAGGCAAAAAATAAATAGGAGAATTGAGCATTTATGGATTGGAATAGCCTAAAGGAAAATGATTTTATATTTTAACTCATTTTAAATAAAATTTCTTTCTTTCTTTCTTTCTTCTTTTGTGATGTTAAAAGAATCTTCCAGGCTGAGTGTGGTGACTCACACCTGTAATCCCAGCACTTTGGGAGGTCAAGGTGGGTGGATCACCCGAGGTCAGGAGTTTGAGACCAGCCTGCCCAACATAGTGAAACCCCATCTCTACTAAAAACACAGTAACTAGCCAAGTGTGGTTGTGGACACCTGTAATCCCAGCTACTTGGGTGACTGAGACAGGAGAATTGCTTGAACCCAGGAGGTGGAGGTTGCAGTGAGCCGAGAGTGTGCCACTGCACTCCAGCCTGGGCAACAGAGTTGGACTCTGTCAAAAAAAGAAGGAAGGAAGGAAGGGAGGAAGGAAAGAAAGAAGGAAGGAAGGAAGGAAGGAAGGAAGGAAGGAAGGAAGGAAGGAAGGAAGGAAGGAAGGAAGGAAGGAAGAAAGGAAGGAAGGAAGGAAGGAAGGAAGGGAAAGGAGAAGAAAGAAACAGGGAGGGAAGGAAGGAAGAAAAAGAAAGGAAGGAAGAAAAAGAAAGGAAGGAAGAAAAAGAAAGGAAGGAAGGAAGGAAAAGAAAGAAGAAGAAAGAAATAGGGAGGGAAGGAAGGAAGAAAAAGAAAGGAAGGAAGAAAAAGAAAGGAAGGAAGGAAGGAAGGAAGGAAGGAAGGAAGGAAGGAAGGAAGGAAGGAAGGAAGGAAGGGAGGGAGGGAATCTTCCAAATTATAGCTTCATCAGTTTGTTGGGCTATTTCTTGTCTTTAAAATGCACAAAGTTGGGAAGTTAGTATCTGTCGTGTTGCTGTGTTTAGATATTTTGGATTCAGCTGAATTTAATTCCTGTGTGTTTCTCCATTATGCTAAATTATATATACCTATAAAACCAATATGATAAAAGAAAAAAATCTGAGTCACAATTGCTATCATCCACACCAGAAAGAAAAGACGTTTATCTTATCTAATCATAGGATCGACTGAAATAGGTCTGAAAGGGTCTGAAGCTGCTGACAAAACCACAACACTGGTCCCAATTAACAATACCCATTTTTAATTAACAGTCGCTGACTTTTTGCCATTGAAATATTCACGCTCTAGGTGTGAAATGGCAACCCCCATTTGTCATATCTGTCAAAATTAATTTGAAATCCCATGGTCTTCCTTCCACAGAGTAAAACTGAATAACTAGAACATACTTCCTACTACCAAAGTTTAGTTCCAGGACAAAGCCCAGGAAACTAGAACCTAGAAAACTGGTTGGGTCAGCTTTAATAATACAACTCATATCAATTATTTTCATAACATTTCTAATGCTACAAACTATACCAAGACTTATTCTATATTTTGGGGGAGGGTATGAGAGGCATTTGAAAGTTCTTATCCTTAATTCATTTTCATTTTTTTCATTCAAAAAATTGTATTAAGCACCTAACACGTGTTAAACACTAACCTTGGAATATCTTCTCAGATTATATTTAATATTGAGAACACAAATATGAACAAGATAATGTGTTCTGGATGACATCACAACCTAATAAACATGAGATAAACTTCCAAATTGCTCTATATGTGAATGTTAGGAATGAGTATATGATCTCTATGAAAATTTTAAAGTATAGCACCATCAGTGATAGCATGGTTATGAAGGAAGTTAAAATAAGAATAAAGAGAAAGCAAGTTGCCTAAACCTATGTAAGACTTTTTGCAAACGGATCACTTATACATTAAAAAAAAGCTTGTTTGGATTCAGTGCTAATGTTAGAATTGGAATCACTTGTGTGTATTTATTGAGCATCTAATACAAAGGTGCCTTTTTTTTTTTTTTAACCAGTAAATAACAGGATGTTTTACTTGTTTCATTTGATCTTTATAATCTTATGAAGTATATGGTAATACATTTTATTACAGAAATGAGAAAATTAACTCAAAGGCCTCGTTGACCATCTTAAAGTTATAGAGCTGAAAGTGATACAGCCAGTGCTACAATGATCAACTGACACATTCATTTATGCATTCATTTGTTGAGTGATCACTCTATGCTCTGAGGAACTGGGGATTGAAACTATAGCAATGAATAAAGCAAATGCTCTGATCGCAAAGCATTTACTTTCAGCAGAGGTGGGAGATATATTACCTAAGAAATTATGATAAAGAGGAAAAAATGCAGTAAGCACGTATTATGTAGCTGGGTAGCATGTATTAAAGAATGAGGGTTATATTCTTTCTGTTAATTTTGGGAATAAATGTAATTTTCTTATGGATTTTATGACTTTTCCTTGCTTGCTTTCTTTGTCCATTTCCTATAAAACACAGGTGTCATTAGCCAATAAGATCTAAAAATTTGCAAATTTCCAGTGCTCAAGTAGCTTATATTTTCATTAAAGAACACAACATCACTCTTAACGTGACAGAAAAGCTGTGGAATTTTCAAGGTTGTAATCATTGCCTAGGTCTCCAGTTAAACAAAAAGGAGAATAAAAAGTGGTGCATGGAAGCCGTTGCAATCCTCTGCCACTGGGGAACTTATTATTACTAAAGGGAGAATTAAACTGAGCGTATTAGGGGTAAAAACAAACGGAAGGAGGTTAAATTCAACAAAAGTTACCTGGAAATATACTGGTTTGTTTAAAGAAATATGTTTCTGGTGGGCAGGAAGATAAAGATAAAATCCCTGCAAGATTTAGTTGAGATTAGAGCTAGTGTTATCCAAACTCTGACAGAACATAGATACACAGAAACACTATCAACTTGGAAATTTGAGGCTCTCTATGAAGAAGGCATATATTAATAATTAATTTAGCAATAACTTTCCCCCCATTTTATATGTTAAGTGTTAACATATTAGGAAAAACAGATAGGCAAAATAAGGAAAAAAATTACACGCATAATTTTTCTACTGCTAATTGGACACATGCCCATATTTTTGGGTGGTTACACTGTATATGACTTAGCACAAATTTTATCATGTTTTATGCCATTAATATGATCCAGGGTTTTATTTTTAATGGCTGCATACTGTTCATTAAATCTGTCTATCATACATTAGTTAAGTAGTCTTTTTAACGTACTTCCAATTTTTCAGTATCATAACAATGAGTATTCTCATAGCCAAATATTCTATAGTTCCATGATTGTTTCCCTATGATAGATCAAAGAGTGGTAAATATTTTAACACTTTTGATATGTATGGTCAATCCTTTCACAGAAAATGTACTGATTTACTTTACTCAGGTACTGTGAAAAGTAATTTTCTCCAGATTCTGAGCCTCATTAGATGCCATTTCTAGCTTGAAAGACAATATTTATATTTCATTGTTTAAATTTGTATTTATTAATTATTGGCGATGTGAAATTTTTTCCTGCGTTTCTTCTTTTGGTTAATTTTTTGCTTTTCCCCGCTCTGTCCAACTTGTTACTGGTGACTTTTTCTTGATTTGTGAGAAATATTTACATATTAATTATACCGATTCTTTGTCCTCATATATGTTTCAAATAAGATAAGGTTTTTTATTTGGCATTTTTAATAGTGAAATGTGACAATATTTTCCTTCATACTTTCTATTTTGGTGAGATCATACATAATTTTTTATTTCAAATAAAAGAATTAACATCAATATTTATTCTAGTGTTTTTATTTAGACTTTTATTCATCTAGAATTTTGATGTATGATATGATATAGGAATCTAATTTTATTTCCCAATGATTAAAAGTTTTCCAAATGCTCTTTAATTCTTTCTCTTAATTAATTCACATGTGGATTTGGCATGTGATATTTATTATATCCTCAATTATTAAATATAATTTTGTCTGTTTCTGGTTTTTCTCTTCTTTGCTGTTGATATATTTCTACTTGATTTTAATTTATTTAGTAATTTTTACATATGGTATAATGTTAATTTTCAAATGTTTCACATCCTTCAAATATATCCTCCAGAAACTTATCTAAACAATTTTGTCAGATATGAAAAAACAAACTTGCTGATATATTCTTTATGATTGCATTAAGGTCATAGACTAATTTGGGAAGCACTGATATATTTATAATATTTCATCTTTTTATCTAGGTATATGGCATCTCTTGTTATTCATTTAGATGTGTTTTTCTGTAATCATTAGGAAATTATGAACCATTGGTTCGAGAAGAACATTTATTTAAAAAATCCTGGAATGTTATTATGAAAGACTACAAAAACTGCTATAAAATCCTTGAATGAATTACACAAAAATTAATTGAATTTTGAAAATGTTTACATCTGTTTTGGGAAGAAAGAATTTGGTTGTTAAAATATAGTCAAGTTAACACTATCTAGAGACAATATTTATGGTAACTAAATGATTATTATCACTTGTAGTTTTTATCATCTTTCTGCCCTAAAAAAATACGTTGTCCTGAAAAGTATGCTGTACAATTTTCTTATTGAACAACAATAAAAAAAGGAAAAACAAAAGTGCCAGAAATAAAAGCAACATTTGATACACAGAAAGACAAAATACCTCAAAATATCAAAATGAGGAACATAGGTATATGAATTACATGTGTTTGTGAGTGAACCAGGAACACCTGGTCACTATCAGAGGCCGGCATAACGTCAAGGAATGTAAGCCAATTAGATGTTCATCATGTGGTATATACCATTAGATCAAAAATAAATGCTTGGAATAGTACACATGTATGAGGGCAGGATTCAGGAACACAGGAATGAAGAACATGTTAGGAATGGGAGTGCATAGAGAAATATTTCTGGATACATCCTAAGAAACTACACAAGGATAAATTCCAAGTGGTGGCATTTGAAAATGTTTTAATTGGTCCATAACAGAGAGAGGAAACTCAGGAAAGTTAAAATAATAGTATTTTACAATTTTTTCTGTTTTCATCAGTGACATTAACCTGAAATCTTATGTTCTTATCAGGGTTTGATATCATAAAGGGTATGTTTCTTTGCATCCATTTACTTTCAACTTTTCTGGATTTTTATATGTAAGACATGTCTCATAAATGGCAGGGCTTTTCCCCAAATTTTTATTGTCTGATAATCCTTTTTCTTGGATTGGAATAGTCTATTCATATTTCATATGGTTATAATATATTTACCTTTAAGTCTCTCATTTTACTATTATCTCTCTGTTTTTATCTCTTCTATATTGACTTTCTTCTCTTTGCTCTCTTTTTTCTAGATAGATTTCAAATTTTTGGTGCCATTTCCCCTTCATATCAGTTAGTTTTCATAAGCACAAACTTTTATTATTCTTCCAATATTTAATGATTAATTAAACTATTTTTATAATCTCCTAGACAGCATCAGGATTTCAGTATACTTTCATTTCATTTACACTTTTTCTGATTGAATGCTATTTTTTGTCCAATCAAATTATAAATATATATTAAGCCCCAGAGACCAAACCAACTATTATTTCAAATAGTCAGTATTAATTTAGATTTATCCACATCTTAAATCATTTAATTGCTCTTTATTCTTCCTTTTTCTGGGTTTGCATCTGGAGTAATTTAACTTATGCTTCAAGAAAATATTTTTCCCCTTTTGTGTAGGAACTGTAGTATCATTTCCTCAAGGTTTATTTTTGATTATTTTCATTTTACCTTTACTGTTAAATAATAGAATTTTAGGTTAGTATCCAGTATCTTTCAGAATCTTAAAGATATTATTTCTATGATCTGTTTCTTCATATCATGGTTTGGCTTCGATTAATTGCCTCTTCATATGCCCGCATTTCTTTTTTTTTTAAACTTTATTATCAGACATTATGATGTATAAATGTAAGCAAAAAAATGCAATTTTGAACAGTATTATCTTTCTCTAGTTAAAAAAAAATTCTGTTTGGTGTCTAGGAGCATTTGCAAACAGATTACTTTAATCCAATAATAAATTGAGATGAATTGAAACTCTAATCGTGACAAGATCTAACTTATTTCCGGTTTATCCTTCTTCCTGAATGTAGCCATTTGGCATACCGACAAAACATTGAGGCTTTTATCAGGGGTATCCTAGTGGCTCTGATGTCAATTTCCTCATCCCCGGGCCCGTATCTAATCCTGAAAATCTGTTCAAACTACTCCTAAGCGTCTTGGTTTTTCAGCTTTCCTGTTTTCAAAATTAGCAGTATTCCTAAATAATAAGTGGCCCCAGAAGGACTTCCTTTTTTCTCTTAACTCTTGACCCACAATTTTTTCCAGCCCTGGTAATTCTCTGATGCCTACAAAGAGAATTATACACAGATAGACAGAGACACACACACACAGAGTACACACCACACACATGCACACACCACACACACACACAAATTGAGAGAGAGAGAGAGAGAGAGGGAGATAGAGAGAGAGAGAAAGCCAGTTAGTGGTTCTTGTTGTCGTCAGTGCAAGGATTGATTTGAATGACCTTATCTGACCTTGTCTCTCTTTCCTAGAGGTCATTTTATTCATTTAAAAACTTCCCTAAGCTAGAAAGGTTGAAAATTGAATTTCAAATGGTAATGAATAGTGAGAATCTTGACTTACCTTAGTTTCTCACAAGATATTGCTAGCTTGTCACCATGGAACTAAAAATATAAACTGAAAACCAGGGAAAGAGACTGCAGCAATGAACTTACATGTCAGTGTGGCTAGAAACTAACACCTATGTGTATAATAGCAAGAAAACAATATCTGTAGAATTAAAAATAGAACTTGGCTAATGAATGGAGAAGATGCACATATGCTGGCATTTTTCTGTTCTGCTGATGTATCAGATTTTATTTTATTTCACACCAAAAAACTTTATGTCAGGATTGTCTTCACCTAATTTAAAGTTCTTGATCCCCTGGGCCTTTACCTGGACAGCTCTCATCCGGGCTTAAGCATAGAAACAAATTTATGAGATAATGTAAATTAATAGATAATAAGTTTCTGTGTCAAGAGTAATAATTTAGTGGCTTTCATATTTAGCATTACATAAACAACAATGACAATATCTAGCATTATTGAATTCAGTTGTATATTCAAGGAATAATCAGTACTGAACTTTAAACTACTCAGTATTTGCCTTCAGAATTTCTTATAGTTTGAGTTTGCTGACAACAAATTCTTTTAGCTTTTGTTTGAAAATGTCTTCCTTTTGTCTTTATTTTTGAGTGATACTTTTACTAGGTGTAGAAATCTAGCTGACAGCTATTTTTTTTTTTCTTTTTCCCTCATCACTTTAAAGTTGGCATTCTATTATCTTTTGGCTTGCATTGTTTCTGACGAGATATCAACCATCTTTTATGCTGTTGTTGTTCTCTTGTAAACATAAATGTAAAGTGTCTTTTAACTCAGTTTTATTTATTTATTTATTTATTTATTTATTTATTTTTGTGATGGAGTCTTGCTCTATGACTCAGGCTGGGGTGCAATGGCACGATCTCGGCTCACTACAACCTCTGTCTTCTGGGTTCAAGCGATTCCCCTGCCTCAGCCTCACAAGTAGCTGAGATTATAGGTGCCTGCCACCATGCCCAGCTAATTTTCGTATTTTTAGTAGAGATGGGGTTTCACCATGTTGGCCAGGCTAGTCCCAAACTCCTGACCTCAGGTGGTTTGCCAGCCTCAGCCTCCCAAAGTGCTGGGATTACAGGTGTGAGCCACCGCGCCTGGCCATCTATTTATTTTTTAAGGATATTTTCCCTTTAAATTTGTTGTTCACTAATTTGACAATGATATATCTAATTCAGTTTTGTTTGTACTTATCTTGCATGTATTCTTTGAGCATTTTATTTCTTTTTTAAAATTTTTATGTTTAACTTCCGTGGGTACAGAGTAGGTTTGTGTCTTTATGGGGTACATGAGATGTTTTGATATAGGAAGGCAATATGAAATAATCACATCACGGAGAATGAAGTATCCATCCCCTCATGTATTTTTCCTTTGAGTAACAATCCAATTACACTCTAAGTTATTTTAAAATGTACAAATAATTTATTATTGGCTATAGTCATCTTAGTGTGCTATCAAATAGTAGGTCTTCTACATTCTTTCTGTTTTTTGTGCCCATTAACCATCCCCACCTCATCCACAGTACCCGCCCCACTACCCTTCCAAGCCTACAGTAACCATCAAAATTCTACTCTCTCTGTCCATGAGTTCAATTGTTTTGATTTTTAGATTCCATAAATAATTAAGAATATGTAATGTTTTTATTTCTATACCTGACTTATTTCAATTAACATAATGGTCTCCAGTTCCATCCATGTTGTTGCAAATAACTATATGTCATTCTTTTTTATGGCTGAATAGTACTCCATTTCTCCATTGTGTATACTTGCCACATTTTCTTTATCCACTATTCTGTTGATGGACACCCATGTTGCTTCCAAATCTTAGCTATTGTAAATACAATTGCAACAAATATAGGAGTGCAGCTATCTCCTCAATATATAGATGTCCCTTCTTTTGGATATATATATACCCAGCTGTGGGTTGCTGGATCATAATGGTAGTTCAATGTGTAGTCTTTTGAGGAACCTCCAAACTGTTCTCCAAAGTGACTGTAGTAATTAATATTCTCACCAACAATGTACAGGGTTCCCTTTTCTCCACATCTTTGCCAGCATTTGTTATTGCCTGTCTTTTGGATATGAGCCATTTTACCTGCAGTGAGATGATATGGCACTGATTTACATTTTTCTGATGATCAATGATGTTGAGCCTGTTTGTTCTTTGTATGTCTTCTTTTGAGAAATGTCTATTCAAATCTTTCGCCAATTTTTAAATACATTATTAGTTTTCTTTTTTTTTTTTTGTATAGTTGTTTGAACTCCTGATATATTCCGGTTATTAATTCCTTGTCAGATGAGTAGTTTGCAATTATCTCCCATTCTGTGGGTTATCTCTTCACTATGCTGACTGTATTTCTTGCTGTGTAGAAGCATTTTAGGTTGATGTGATCCAATTTCTCCATTTTTGCTTTAGATGCCTGTGCTTGTGGGATATTACTAAATAAATTTTTGCCCAGACCAATGTCCTGGAGATTTTCCTCCAATGTTTTCTTATAGTAGTTTCACAGATTCAGGTCTTAGATTTAAGGCTTTAATATATTTTGATTTAATTTTTTATATAGGGAGAGATAGGGCTCTAGTTTCATTCTTTGAATATGGATATCCAGTTTTCTAACACCATTAATTAAAGAGACTGTCTTTCCCCCAGTGTGTGTTCCTGGCAACCTCATCAAAAATTAGTTCACTATAGATGAATTTGTTTCTGGGTTCTCTATTCTGTTTCATTGGTCCATGTGTGTGTGTTTTTATGCCAGTATCATGCTGTTTTGATTAATGTAGTCCTGTAGTATAATTGGAAGTCAGGTAATATGATTCCTCCAGTTTTGTTCTTTTTGCTTAGAAAAGCTTTGGCTATTCTGGGTCTTTTGTGGTTCCATATACATTTCAGGATTGTTTGTTGTATTTCTGTGAATAATGTTGTTGGTAATTTGATGAAGATTGCACTGAATCTGTAGATTGCTTTGGGCAGTATGGACATTTTAACAATGTTGAGTCTTCCAATCCATGAACATGGAGTACTTTCTCATTTTTTGATGTCCTTATCAATTTTTTTCATTAATGTTTTATAGTTTTCATTAAAGAAATCTTTTGCATCTTTTGTTAAGTGAATTCCTACTATTTAATTTTATGTGTGGCTATTGTAAATGGTATCCTTTTTTATTTCCTTTTCACATTGTTCACTGTTGGTGTTTAAAAAATGCTACTGATGTGTGTATGTAGATTCTGTATTCTGCAATTTGACTGAATTTGTTTATCAGTTCTAATAAGTTTCTTGTTGAGTCTTGCAGTTTTTCCAAATATAAGATCATATCATCTGCAAACACAATAATTTCACTTCTTCCTTTCCAATTTGGATGCTCTTTATTTTTTTCTGTTGTCTGATAGTTGTAGCTAGGACTTCCAGTACCGTGTTGAATAACAGTGGTGACAGTGGGCATCCTTGTTATGTTTCAGATCTTAGAGGAAAGGCTTTCTGATTTTCCCCAATCAGTATGATACTAGCTGTGAGTCCGTCATATATGGCTTTTATCATGTTAAGGTATCTTCCTTGTATCTCCAGTTTTTTGAATGCTTTTCTTGTGAAAGGATGAATGCTTTTTCAACACCAATTAAAATAATCATATGGTATTTATCCTTCGTTCTGTTGGTATACCACATTGATTTGCACATGTTGAGCCATCCTCACATCCCAGGAATATATTCTACTTGGTCATGATAAATGACATTTCTAATGGTTTTTTTTTATTTCTTTTGAGACAGAGTTTCACTCTTGTTGTCCAGGCTGGAGTGCAATGGTGCAATCTTGGCTCACTGGAACCTCTGCCTCCCAGATTCAAGCGATTCTCCTGCCTCAGTTTCTCAAGTAGCTAGGATTACAGGCATGCACCACCACACCTGGCTAATTTTGAATTTTTAGTAGAGACAGGGTTTCACCATGTTGGTCAGTCTGGTCTCAAACTCCTGACCTCAGGTGGTTTGCCAGCCTCAGCCTCCCAAAGTGCTAGGATTACAGGTGTGAGCCACCACCCTTGGCCTCCAATGTATTATTGAATTCGGTTTGCTAGTATTTTTGTAGAAGAGTTTTGAATCAATATTCATCAGATACCTTGGCCTGTATTTTTCTTTATTTTATATATCTTTGTTTTTGTAACAGGGTAATACTGGTCTCATAGAATGAGTTTGACAGTATTCTCTTATCTATTTTTTGGAATAGTTTGAATAGGTTTAGTATTAGTTCTTCTTCAAGCATTTGGTAGAATTCAGCAGCGAAGCCATCAGGTTCTGGGCTTTCTTTATTGAGAGACTATTACGGTTTTTTTTTTTTTTTTTTTTTTTTTTTTTTTTTTTTTTTTTGAGACAGAGTCTTGCTCTATCACTCAGGCTGGAGTGCAGTGGCACAGTCTCGGCACACTGCACCCTCTGCCTCCCAGGTTCAAGCGATTTTTGTGTCCTCCAGAGTAGCTGGAAATACAGGTGCATGCCACCACACCTGGCCAATTATTGTAGTTTTAGTAGAGACAGGTTTTCACCAGTTTGCCAAGACTGGTCTCAAACTTCTGACCTCAACTGATCCACCCACCTTGGCCTCCCAAAATGCTAGGATTTCAGGCATGAGCCATCCTGCCCAGTCCTTTTATTATGGCTTCTATCGCATTACTTATTATTGGTCTGTTCTGGTTTTGGATTTCTTCCTGGATCAATCTTGCTAGGTTACATGTATCTAGGAATTTGTATATAATTGCTCATAGTAGCCACTAATGATTCTTTGATTTTCTGTGGTATCAGTTGTAATATCTCCTTTCTTATTTCTGATTTTATATTTTTGGATATTCTATCTTTGTTTCTTAGTCTGGCTAAAGGTTTCTCAATTTTATTTAACTTTTCAAAAAATCCACTGTTTCATTGGTCTTTTGCGTTTTTTAAAATTTCAATTTCATTTATTTCTGTACTGATCTTTATTTATTTTCTTCTGTTAATTTGGGGTTTGGTTTGCTTTAGTTTTTCTAGTTCTTTAAGATACACCATTATATTGTTTATTTGAATATTTTCTTTTTTTTTAATGTAGGCACTTATAGGTATAAACTTCCCTCTTAGTACTGCTTTTGCTGTATCCCATAGATTTTGGCATGTTGTTTCCATTATCATTTGTTTTAAGAGAATTTTCAGTTTCCTTCTTAATTTCTTCATTGACTCACTGGTCATTCAGTAGCATATTGTTTAATTTCCATGTATTTGTATAGTTTCCAAAATTCCTCTTGTTACTGATTTCTAGTTTTATTCCATTGTGGTCAGAGAATATGATTGATATTATATAAATTCCTTTTAAATGTTTCAGGACTTGTTTTGTGTCCTAACATATGTTCTATCCTTGAGAACGATTCATGTGCTGAGGAAAAGAATGTGTATTCTGCAGCTCTTGGATGGCATGTTCTCATGTTCTGTAAATACTGTAAACACCTATTAGATTCATTTGCTCTGTAGTGAAGATTAAGTCAGATATTTCTTTGTTGATTTTCTGTCTGGAGGATAAGTTTAATGCTGAAAATGGGGTGTTGAAGTCTCCAACTCTTATTGTATTAGAGCCTATCCCTCTCATTAGCTATAATAATATTTCCGTTATGTGTCTGGGTGCTCCATGTTTAGTGCATATATATTTCAAGTTGTTTTATCCTCTTTTGAATTGACCCTTTTATCAATATATAGTGACTAACATTGTCTCTTCTTGTAGTTTTTGTCTTAAAATTTATTTTGTCTAAGTATAGACACTCCTCTTTTATTTGTTTGTTTCAATTGGCATGAAATATCTTTTTCCATCTGTTTATTTTCAGTCTATGTGTGTCTTTACAGGTGAAGTGTGTTTCTTGTAGACAACAGATCAATGGGTCTTGTTTTTTTCATCCATATAGCGAGTCTATGTCTTGATTGGAGAGTTTATTGCATTTACATTCAGTGTTACTATTGATGAGAAAAGATTTCTGCCATTTTGTTCTTTGTTTTCTGGTTGCTTTATGATCTTCTCTTCCTTCTTTCTTTCCTTCCTATCTTCCTATAGTGAAGGTGATTTCCTCTGGTGATATAATTTGGTTTCTTGCTTTTGATTTTTTGTATGTTCATCATGGTTTTTGGTTTGAGGTTACCATGAGGCTTGCAAACATGATCTTATAACTTATTATTTTTAACCTGGTAACAACATAACACTATTTGCATAAACAAACAGACAAGGAAAAAGATTAATAAAAACTCTATGCCTTAACTTCATTTCCTCACTTTTTAATATGTTTATGTTTCTATTTTTATCTTACTGTATTGACTATGTCTTGAAAAGTTGTTGTAGTTATTTTTTATTTGTTCATTGTTTAGTCTTTCTACTTAGGATAAGAGTAGTTTACACATTGCAGTTCTGGTGTTATAATATTCTGTGTTTTCCTGTGTACTTACTATTATCAGTGAATTCGGTACCTTCAGATAATTATTTATTGCTGCTCAATGTCTTTTTCTTTCTGATTGAAGTACTCCCTTTAGCATTTCTAGTAGGACAGGCCTAGTACTGATGAAATGCCTCAACTTTTGTCTGGGAAACTCTTTCTTTATACTTTATGTTTGAAGGATATTTTTGCCAGATATACTATTCTAGGGTATTTTTTTTTTCTTCTGCACTTTTAATATGCCATGCCACTCTCTTCTGGCCTGTAAAGTTTCCACTGAAAAGTCTGCTGCCAGACATATTGGAGCTCCATTGTTTGTTATTTCTTTTCTCTTGCTGCATTTAGGATCCTTTCTTTATCTTTGATGTTTGGGAATTTGATTATTAAATACCTTGAGGTAGTCTTCATTGACTTAGATCTGCTTGGTATTCTATAACCTTCTTGTACTTGGATATTGATATATTTCTCTGAGTTTGGGAATATCTGTTATTATCTCTTTGAATAAGCTTTCTATCCCTATCTCTTTCTCTACCTCATCTTTAAAGTCAATAATTCTTAGATTTGCCCTTTTGAGGTTATTTTCCAGATTGTGTAGGCATGCTTCATTGTTTTTTATTCTTTTTTCTTTTGTCTCCTCTGACCGTGTATTTTCTAACATCCTGTCTTCAGGCTCATGGATTCTTTCTTCTTCTTGATCAATTCTGCTATTAAATGACCCTCATGCGTTCTTCACTAGGCCATTTGCACTTTTTAGCTCCAGAATTTCTGCTTGATGCTTTTTAATCATTCCAATCTCTTTGTTCAATTTATCTGATAAATTTGGAATTCCTTCTCTATGTTATTTTTTTTGAATTTATTCAACACAATTATTTTGAATTATCTGTTTGAAAGGTCACATAACTCTGTTTCTCCAGGATGGGTCCCTGGTCCCTTATTTCGTTCATTTTGTGAGGTCATATTTTTCTCAATGGTGTAGATGTTAGTAGATATTCTTTGGTGTCTGGGCATTGAAGAGTTATGTATTTATTGTAGTCATCACTGTGTGGGCTTATATGTAGCTGTCCTTCTTGGGGAGGATTTCCAGATATTTGAAAAGATTTGGGTGTTGTGACCAAGGCTCTATCTGCTTTAAGGGACACCCCAAACCCAGTAATCCTGTAGTTCTTGCAAACTCATAGAGGTACTGCCTTGATGGTCTTGACAAGATCAGTGGGTTCCTAGGCAGAGACCCTTGCTTGCTTCTCTTACTTTTCCCCATGCATAGAGTCTCTCTCTCTCTTTCTGTTCTGAGTCATCTAAAGGTGTTGCATGGAGTGACAGAAACATCCCTGTGGCCACCACCACTGTGAATGCAATGAGTCAGTTCTGAAGCCAACACAGCACCTTGTTTTGCCCAAGGCCTTCTGTCACCACTCCCTGGCTACTGCCTATGTTTGCTGAAGGCTCTGGGACTTTACAATCAACAGGTAGCAAAGCCAGCCAGGCCTATGTCCTTCCCTTCAGGGTGGTGAGGTCCCCCAGGCCCCAGATGCATCCAGAAGTGCCATCTGGAAGTCGGGGACTAGAGTCAAAAACCTTAGAAACCTACCTGGTGTTCTACTGTATTGCAGTTGAGCTGTCACTTAAATCACAGGATGCAGTCCTTCCTACTCTTCCCTGCCCTTTCCAAAGTCAGAGGATCCTCACCCCATGTCCACTGGCTCCTCAGTCCATGAGGAGTACTGCCAGACTACTAAAGATATTACCTTAACAAGGTCTCATATAAGTCACTTTGTAGTGAGTGCTGCCTGGCTTGGGATTCACCCTTCAGAGCAATGGACTCCCTTTTGGCCCAGGGGAGGTCCTGAAATGCTGTCCAAGAGTCAAGTCCTAAAATTGGAGATTCTAAGAGCCCCCTGGTGCTCTACGCTTCTGTGGCCATGCTGGTACCTAAGATGCAAAACAAGGTCCTCTTTACTTTTCCCTCTGCTGTTCTCAAGCAAAAGGAGTTTTTCCCCTTAGCCACCACATCTGGGAATGTGGAGGTCTCACTTGAAACCAGGAAGTCTCAGAGGTTCACTCAGTCCCCTCGATGTAGTGCCTGGTTGTCACTGCTGGTTAATCAGGGGTCCAATGGCTCTTCAGTTATCAGGTGATGAATGCTGCTAGGACTGTCTTCTTTCCATCAAGGCAACAGGTTCCCTTTTAGTCCAGCATGTGTCTACAAATGTCATTTGTGAGCCGGGGCCTGGAACAGGGATTTCAAGGAGTCAGACTGGTGCCTATTCTACTGTGGCTGAGCTGGTGTCCTAGATGCAAAACAAAGCCCTCCCCACTCTTTCGTTTTCTCTCCTCAAGTGGAAGAAGGGGTCTTTTTGGAATCATGAGCTGTGCAACCTGAGATTAGGGGAGGGGTGATGCCAGCACTCCCTTTGCTGCTCCAGGTGGTGTCTCAGTATTTTGTGTGCCCTCTCAGTCCACTGTCTCTGGGCCCAGTTCAGCACCAGGACTTCCTTAGAGTATCAGTCCTTATGGCCTAGACTGCCTTTTAAGTTTACTTGGAGGCACAGAATGCTGTAGCCCTTGGTGGAGTGGGTTGCAGTCACTCAAGGTCACTGGGATCAGTGATTTCCATCTGATTCCACCTCCTTCTTGGACAGGTGTCAGCTAAGTTTGGTCTGGTTTTCTTTTCTGCTCTGACCGGACAGCACTGAGTTCAATATCAGGCAATTGCTGTGCTCCCCCACTTTCAGTGCCCAGAGATGTGCTCTGCACCATGCTGTCACTGCTGGAGGGTGGGGGAGGGGTGGTGCCCCAAGATTAAGAACTATTTTTTCCATCTCTTCAGTGCCTCTTTCAGCAATATGGAGTTAAAACTAGGTACTGGGAGTGCTCACCTGAGTTTTGGTTTGTATGAAAGTGTTTTTTCCTGTATAGATAGTTATCTTGATGTCCTTTCATGGGGTCCGATGGTGGAGCTTTCTTTTTCAGCATCTGGCTCTGCCTGCTCTCCGTGATCATTTTAAATAGCTGGGCTGTTCAAATTTTTAAATTATTTCTCCTTGTCTTTGAGGACTCTTGTTATACAAGTGCTATATTATACTATGTGTCTCTCACAAGCTGTTCTTAGTTTTTGGGTTTTTTTTTTTTTTCTTCTTTTTTTAAATTTCTTTTTCCTTAATCTATGTGCTTCAATTTGTATAATTTCTATTGACCTATTTTCAAATTCCATGATCCTTTCTGCTACCATATGCAGTTTGCTACTAAGCTCCATATTCAAATATTTCTTAATTTCAGATTTTAAAAAATTTCAGTTATAGAATGTCAATATGTTCTTTAGATTCCATTTCTCTACTGAGAAGAATGTCTATCTGTTCTTCTAATTTTTTTAACATATTGATAATTATACTTTTAAAGTATATAATCTACTAACTCCAAATTCTAATTCATTTGTGGGTCTGCTTCTATATATTTATTTTTCTCTTCTTTTCATGTCTCATCATTTTTGACAGTAGTAAAGACTTCATATTTAATAGCATCAAGTAATTTGGAATCATTTTCTCCAGAAAGGGCACATTCCTTGCTCTGTCAGTCTGCTAGGATAAAGAGTTGACTATTTTGATCCAAATAGGAATTCAGATGAGTTGGGTCTGGTTTGCAGCCTGAGTTTCAGTTTATTACTGATTTTAAATGTCTTAAGAGTGAGATCATTCTGAATAATTACAGACAGACACTCTCTAGAAAACATTTGGGATTGAAGCACTACAAGACTACGGAGATGACCCTCTGAGTTCCAAATCAGCCCATAGCATTCTGTGCTGCCACTCTCCACAAAAGTCCCTTGGAAGTACCTCACCAAAAAATCAGCTCTGAGTTTTTGAATCCTATGGATTCCAATCCAACATACCAGCCCATTAAACTATTAAAACCATGCTGCAACAGAGTTCTGCCATTTGTTGCCTGCTTGTTCTCAACATGGCTAATGTGCACAGAAAGGGAAGTGGTGTTGCTATTTGCTGAAAAATGTGGTCTTTCTTCTCTGGAAACTCGTTATTTAAAATTTATATCTCTACATATTCTGAAAGGGTATGTGTGCATGTGTGTGTATGTGTGTGTGTGTAATTTTACTCTGCTCTGGTTGATAATTATGATTACTTGTATTTCCTGCATGGATGTGGAACTCCCCAGAATACCAGCACTTCACTCATGCTCATTTAAAGTCTTAAGAAGTAATTGATATACTGTTGTTGAGTTTTTTATGTTAAAAGATTGCGTTTTACAGGTGATGGTAATCTCTCAATAGTCAGTAGAATGTCTGTGTCATGACAACAGCTATTTATGGAGTTCTTACCTTGAGTCAGTTAATATTCTAAATGCTTTACATATATTACCTCATTTAATCCCTACAGCATCCCCATGACTTAGGGTCTATTATTAACCTTTTTATACACATGGGGAGACTGATGCATGGCGAGTTTAGGTGACCTATCACGGACATACATGTTGGAGTCAAGATTTAAACCCAAGCAATCTTTTTCAGAGCCCAAACTCTTAATCACTACACATATTATGGTATTGAGTAAACATTTAACCGGGTTATTTTAGAATTGTTCCTCACTCCTCTCTCTGTTCATATTCTAGAAATATGTTTATTTTCTGTTTTTTTATTTCAATAGGTTTTTAGGAAACAGGTGGCATTTGGTTACATGAATAACTTATTTAGTGGTGATTTCTGAGATTTTGGTGCACTCATCACCTGAGTAGTATACTCTGTACCCAACATGTGATCTCTTATCTCTCACCCCCCTCCATCAATTCCCTCAAGTCCCCAAGACCATTGTATTATTCTTGTGCCTTTGCATCTTCATAGCTTAGTTCCCACTTATGAGTGAGAACATATGATGATGATGTTTGGTTTTCCATTCCTGAGTTACCTCACTTAGAATAATGATTTCCGATTCCATCCAGGTTGCTGCAAATGCCATTACTTCATTCTTTTTCACGGCTGAGTAATATTCCATTATATATATATATCACAATGTCTGTATCCAGTCATTGATAGATAGCAACTCAGTAATAGTGGGGGACTTCAATACTCCACTGACAGCACTAGACAGTTCATCAGGACAGAAAGTCGACAAAAAAACAATGGATTTAGAAAAATGTTTTACATAGTCCTCCAATTATATTATTCTCTTTTACACTTCAATCTTTTTTCACATACTCTGTAGCCTACCAGGATTTACTTCTATTCCTTGTTTACATTTTTTTTTTTTTTTTTCAAGACAAGAGTTTCATTCTTATCACCCAGGCTGGAGTGCAATAGCACGATCTCTGCTCACTGCAACCTCCACTTCCCGGGTTCAAGCGATTCTTCTGATTCAGCCCCAGAGTAGCTGGGATTACAGGTGCCCACCACCATGCCTGGCTCCTTCTTCACATTTATCTTTCCTTTATAATTCAGCTCAGCTATCACCTCCCTCAGAAACTTTTATCACTTACAATAAATAATACCCTGTACATATATCACATTAGCATTTAACCAATTGTATGTAGCATCTTTATGTATGTATATCTCACCCACTAGTCTGTAAGATCCTGAAGAATAGGAACTAGAGCTTAACAATTTATTTATACACAATGCCTAATGATGCTTGAAATATTATAGTCACTGAATATATGTTTACTAAACTAATTTCAATCCTATCTGTTCCTAAAATTTACTGTCAGTAAAAATGTAAAAGGTTAGAAATCTTTATAATGGTGTTTGGGCTATCTTGCTCAAAAAGTTAAAACTTAATAGTCTCAAAATGAATGTTGTCATACGTTTTGGGAGATCACCTTGGCTAGAGTTAAAATAGCAAGAAAAGTGGGTATTTAAAAACTATGAAATTATTCACTTTAATTTTCATCTCTATTTTAATACCTAAAAACCAAATTCAAGTCTCCTATTTCAAATTAAACTACTATTCATTCTTAACTAATAATACCTTTATGTGCCTGACACTTCAGGTGGAATGATTAAATTATGCACCTGTAGAAAGATCTCAGAAAGCCATGACAGGTATTACAAACCTACTATGTTCCTGGGTACTTTTTAAAAAGTATTGTATTTAAAAATTAAGACATTGACTTCAATTCATTGTTTCTCTTGTATATGACATTCTTCTTTTTTTCTTTTAAATCACAATTTGAGCTGTGAATTTTCATTTCCTTAACTTTGCTTTGCTTTTCATAGAATTTATCCCATAGAGCATTGTGCTGTTGAGCTTTGTTAGATACGTACTTTAAGCAAGGAAGCAGAGATATAGAAGCATTTTATTTTTCTCAAATGAAAAAGCAATTGATAGCACATTCTCTGTTTAAAAAAAAAAAGTAATAGGCTCAATGGTGGGCTGTACACGGAGGGATTAAGCCGGAGCACAAAGTCTTTAACGCACCTCTTTCCATCCTTTGCATATGTAGAATATGTTTTGCTGCATTGCATGGGTTAAATGCATTTGCTCTATTGATTTGTAAAGTTGAAGTCCTGTCACAGTCACTTGGGGTAAGCTCCCCAGATAACTTCTTATTTAGTTCTTGCAAAGTTGTTTATGTTTGAAACTCTCTTGGATTCATTTTATGCTTTACAAGGAATGTATATAGCACCCAACTATAAAAACTGCTGAGAATGCCGATCCTAAGAAAGAAGAAACAGAAGATTTAGTTTTGACATCTTGTGTTCTAAAATTGGTGGTTCAGGCCAAGCGCTTTGGCTCACGCCCATAATCCCAGCACTTTGGGAGGCTGAGGCAAGTGGATCACTTGAGGTCAGGAGTTCAAGACCAGCCTGACCAACGTGGTGAAACTATGTTTCTACTAAAAATACAAAATTAGCTGGGCATTGTGGTGCACTCATATACTGCGGCAGAAGAATCACTTGAACCTGGGAGGTAGAGTTTGCAGTAAGCAGAGATCACGCCACTGCACTCCAACCTGGCAATAGAGTGAAACTCCATCTCAAGATAAATAAATAAATAAATAAATAAATAATAAAATTGGTGGTTCAGTGAGTGATTCCCCTGCTATTCTTTGAATTTCTACTTTATTTCATTCTAATTTAACTTCTTAGTTTCTTAGATGCCTAGCCAGAAAACATGTGTGTATTGTCTTTCTAAAACTGCTACATGTGTTTTTTCTATGGAACAAAAAAGAGCAATCATCTGACAACCATTTTCCTGGATGAAGGTGTCCAGTATGGCAGGGAAGGTTTTTCAAGTGTCGGGGGCAATACTGTCACATCTATTCACCAGAGAAGTTGCAGTATTTTATGTTAAGACAATTTGTTAAATCTCCTAAATGGGATTGTTGCATCAATGAGACTCAGGCTTGTGACAGATTTTAATGTAATAGGGAAAGATCTATGTACCAATTAATTTCCTGTGGCAGTCAATGTCCTCTCCTCTCCAGGGGGAGTAGGAACACCAGTTCTAACAAACTATCTTCAAGTTTGAGTCTAAAAATCATTTATCCTTCCAAATAATGTCTAAAATCAGTGTAACTAATTGATCCTTCTCCTTACCTTCAGCCTTTATAGGTAGACGATGGGCCAAAGATATTTTCTTTTCTCTTTTGCAACCACTCATAATTACCTGTACTCCTTGGTGAACTTTGATTCTCACTACAAACATAATAATAATAAAAAGAAAGAGAAAGTAGAGTGCAATGTATTTTCCCCTCCAACTTAAACCTCTTTATATGTGTCTAAAAATCATACATGAAGAATAAAAAAAAAAAACTATATTAATATGTATGTGAATGTATTTATATGCATGCCCTTCTATGTTTACATATTCATACATTTATTCATATATTTATTTAGAAAATAATTTATCATTGTTGCATAGTGACAAAATTTGAGGTTTGGAAACAAATCTGTTTAAAATATTATCTTATAAGCTATGTGAACTTAGGCAGGCCAATTAATTTCCATGAGATATAATTTCTATATGAAAAATGAGGATACTAATACCTGTCTTGTAGTGTTGCAATAAGGAGCATACTGATATATTATATGAAACATTCAGCATAATTATTGGAACATGGTAGGAGCCCAAAAAGTAGCAGTTATTAATATTTATTCTGCTACTTCTATTACTTTCTAGTCATTGGAAAAAGTGCTCAGAGATACACAATCAAAGAAAACAAAACATCTTAAGAACCTCAAAGTCTACTAAGAAAGACTAGAAAAAGCAGCAACAACTAAAATATAGGGTGATGACTGCTATTAAAAATATTAAACACTTAGGTATACCTTCAAGTGTAGTGGAGTAGGGCAAAAATCTGTGAGGCAATGGTTGACAAAAACATTTGTATCTTTACTGACTTAATTGACAATAGTTACCAATGGGCTTTTATTCTGTTACTTATTTTTAATTTATTTAGTGTATTTTTTATTATTTAGTAGTTTTTGTTTCTAGTTAGCATCTATTGTACTATGAACTTGAATGTCAGAAAAATAGAGGGTACCATTTAACTCAGAAATGTTGACTAGTCTTGGAATCATGAGAAAGGCTTATACCAACAAAGGATCTCTAAGAATACAGTAACGTGTGTTGGAACATACACTTTGGTGTGGACTTCCCAATTGATGTGAAATTCAATTGGATTTGTCAAAATGAACTTTAGATGTTTGGAGATCATTGGTATTTTACTATCATTCCTATAATACTGAGACAATTTTTCTCAATTTCAAAGTTTTAGGACATATAATAGTTTAATATATAAAGAAGAGTCTGTAAGATGGAGTGAAGTACTTTGCAGAGAACTCTAAACTTCTAAGATATAGAAGGGAATATGGTCCAGGCCACAGTAAAATACAATAACCCTAAAAGTTACTGGGTGTCTGGATCAGCAGCTGAAATTAGAAGAATGATACAGTGTACATAGGAACTTTGTCTATTATTCTGATGTGGATAACAGAACTTAAAATGTGTAAGTTTCTCAGAATCACTCTTCTATGCTTTTTGAGAAAGAAGTTAGAAGAATTTGATATATTGTGAGCCTTTAGCTGATACAGAGAGATGAGAAATCTGAGTTGTTAATAATTAAGTGAGAGTAGCTGGGCATGAATAGAAAATGAAGTACTTAGAGGGGAACATAAAATAAGAATAATGAGGAATTAAAGAAAAAATACAAAGAATTCAAGCATGGATAAGAAATAGAAATACTTAAGAATCAAAATTCAAGAAAATATGGAAGAAAACAAAACAATATATGAAATAGAGAAAAATTGACACTAATACAAGTTTTTGAACAAACATACAATTTTAGCCTAAATATTCTTGTTATAGCTCCCTTTTTTGTTTCTCGTCTTCAGATTCTAGATAGTTCTTAAAAACTCACACATTTTTATCCTTATTTTCTTGCTATTTTTCATGGCTAGGGAAGCAGGAAGAGAAAAATGAAAATTGCCCAAGGTGAAATGTATATAAGAAGTTGAGCTGTGACTTTGACTTAGATGGACCTGAATCCATCACAGCACGTGTACTTTCTGAATTTTAATTGTATCTTTTTACAAATATGGAGAAAACACAGGAAATTATTTATACATATAGATTTAAGATGTTTTCTATCACAAGTATTTGTAGCTCTAACCTCCTCTTTCATCTGTTTTGCCCCAAATATTCATCTCACTTTGCTGACTTTCTCCGATGTTAGAGTTACTTAAGGTTCAATTTTAGGAAGTTGACTTGTTAATAAGATTTCTTTAAATAGTTTCCATATTTAGTCAGCCTTGCAGTTCTTAACAGTAAATGGAAGAACAAATAGCAAGCATAAGGTAAAACATCAGTGTGTTTAACTTCCAGGTGAAACCAAAATTTGGGATCGCTGACTAAGATTTGGATGTAATCCTTGCAGTCTAAATCTATCAATATCCAAACATGACACTCTTCAAAAAAGGCTTCATTTTTCTCATTATTATAATAATATTTCTTAAGTTTCCAAAAACTCTCCCTCTAAGCGTTTTCAGCTTGGCAGATATCTCTCTTCTGAAGTCCACTAATTCAGGTCATATGCCATGACTACATATTGATACTGATATATATAAGCATATATTGACATATAATGTATATGTGAACAAATACATATGAATATATAGTCAAATATGGAAGAATATGTTTCTGACTCTTGAAAAGACAATCTGGGTTTTGTTTTTAAAAATATGCTTTTCTTTAGTATACATGTGTAATACCACTGCTCGTTTTTCTCTAATGAGTGCCTAAAATTAATGATTCTTTTTATTTTGGTTGTTACTTGGGTACAGAGAGGTGCTTAGTACTGAGCCCTGCAACTATTGATGATGTGAAGAGGAAGATGGATAGGAGGTGGTGGAATGGCAGGAAATATTTTATGATTTATGCAGTTTTATGAAAAAAATGTTCTCTTTACTTACTGCATAGTGTTACTATTATTATCATTCGGTGGGCTTGAGGCATGGGCCACACACATCATCTGCTTAAAAATAACTCTACAGCTTGTCTGGGTGTCATTATAGTGTTTGTTTCATAACAACTGCCTTTGAGTCTTCGTTAAAATTCAAGTGGGCTAGGACTCAGAGCCAACAATAGGGCCTGTATATACTAATAGAGCACAGTCTTTATTTGGGAAGACTCTGGCAGGATCAGAGTAGGGTGTGTCAAAAACTAGGCATGCTGCAAAAAAATGTGAGGCCCAGCGAATATGAATGAGACAGGATGAGACCATTGGAATGTATTTCACCCAAATAGACCATGTGGTATTTAGTCAAGTCATGGAACAAGAGGGAATAGATGCTGAGCCAAAGAACCTGGATGAGGGGCATACAACCAGCACCTCAATGACTGACCTAGGGAAGTGAATGTTAAAGTGTTGGGGGGTTTTCTTAAGGAGATTTCTAAAAGTAAATGGAACAGCCCAGGATATTCAGTGGACATGTTATAAAACCATAGAAAATTCACCTTAGGTTTAGAAAGTGGTACAACAGTCTTAAGAGCAACCTCTATTCCTTCATTTATTGAGATGACACCTACATTTATAACATGAAATCTTCATAAAAATCTGGGGAATATCAAATGTGAAGTTCATAGACTTAAGTTATAAATTAAACATTCATTATTTTTATAAATATTTCTTTTTCCTGAATTAAAATACTATAATAATAAGGGATAATCAGGCTTCGGTATATGTGTTTGGGGATATGGTGGAAATAGAGGCTTGTTACTAAAATGTTACAGGATGAAGTAGGAGGGGCAAATGATTGTTGTAGCATAACAGAGGTGATCATATACGGTAACTTGCTTAGAAATCACACTTGCCTTCACCTTCATTCATTCTCTGATCCTCTTCCTTGTCATAGCTCTGCTACGTGAAGCTAAAATTACTTCTGATTTTGGGCAATGGAAAGTCTGCTATTTTGTAAGGAAGTAGGAAATTTACCTTTATTGTACACTGTTAAAATTTAAAAAAAAAGGTAGATCTAACATATATTTATAGATAAAAGGGTGAAAAATCCCTTCCTAAAATTTTTGTTTATGGTTTATTCAGTACACTCCGTGTGTGGGGCAAATGCTGACCATCACAGTTGGTTACCTAACACACATGTTGGTAGCAAAGACAGAAAGACAGACACAGAAATATGCAGTAGTGCATAGTCAAAGCAGTAAATACCCAGCCTGCTGTAGGATGTTAAATAATTCATGGGGAAATGATGCTAACTTTTCTAAATTAACAAAAGTGGAATGATATTTTTTCTTATTTTATTATTATTATTATTATTATTATTATTATTATTATTCTTGGTAAGGGGAAAAGCCCTAGAGAAAGTAGTTTTGTCTTTCTTTTTTTTTTCCTCTATTTTCTGTTGCATTTATAGGAAGCTAGATTATGGAAGAAGAGTAGTTGTGATTCTAATGTTTAGTTCTTTAGAAAAAGAAAGTCATTTAAAATATGATGCTACATGAAATTAATGTTATAGATTAGACATATAGATAAAATGCATGCTGTAACAGCAATAGAACAACTACTGGAGTATAAATCAGCTTCAAGAATATGTCTTATCTTTGGCATAAAATTTTCAAAAAAGGAACTTCTAACCAAAAGAATAACACATATATAAATAGATGGGGGTCAGCATTTCTAATATGTAATAAAGATATATCTCCTTCCATGTTCACTGCAGCATTATTCAAATAGCCAAGATATAAAATCAATGTTGTGTCTATCAGCAAATGAATGGATAAAAAATATATGGTATATATACACGATGGAATACTATTTAGCTTATCATGAATATGACATGAAATGAAGAAAATCCTATCATTTGAGGCAATATTGATGAACCTGAAGGGCATTATATTAAGTAAAATACAGGAAGTAAAACATAGTAAGACAAATATCCTATGGTTTCACATATGTAAAACTAAAAAATATTTAACTTATAGAAATAAAAAGTAAAATGGTGGTTATCAGAGACTGTTGTGGGGAGGTATTAAGAGATGCTGGGGCCCAGCATGGTGGCTCACACCTGTAATCCCAGCACTTTGGGAGGCTGAGGGTGGTGGATCATGAGGTCAAGAGGTTGAGACCATCTTGGCCAACATGATGAAACCCTGTCTCTACTAAAAATACAAAAATGAACTGGGCGTGGTGGCCCACACCTATGGACCCAGCTACTCGGGAAGCTGAGGCAGGAGAATTGCTTGATCCCAGGAGGGAGAGGTTGCAGTGAGCTGAGATTGCACTACTGCACTCCAACCTGGCAGCAGAGCAAGACTCTGTCTCAAAAAAACAAAAAAAAAAAAACCCAAAAAAACAAAAAAAACAAAAAACAAATAAAAATAAAAATAAAATAAAGATGTTGGTCAACAGACACAAAATTGCATATGGATAGGAAGAATAAGTTCAAGAAATCTGCTGTATATCATGGTAACTACTATTTGTAACAATAAATTGTATACTTACAAATGTAAAGAAGGTAAATATTGAGTCTACTCACCATAAAAAATTATGAGTATGTGAGGTAATGTATATGTTAAACAGCTGGATTTAGCCATTCCACAGTGCACAGATATACCAAAACATTATGTCCTTCACCAAAAATATATATAATTTTTACTTGTCCATTAAAAAATGTGTTTCCTTATTTGATGAGACCACTGGTTCTCAATCTGCACAATTATGTCACCTGGGGAATTTTAAAAATAATTACAATGCTCAGGCTAAGATAAATTAAATTTGGAAGAAAAATGGGAATATTAGCAGTAATGTAATCATAGCATCAATGATGTTATAATTTTTAATTTTCCCAAATTCCAGTGTAAAAACAGAGTTTGTAGATACCCACACCAAACACACACACACACACACACAGCACATATCACAAAATTAAATCACAAGATAACTCTATGAGCCACAAAATACAAGTGGGTGGGGGATCTCCAACAGCCAACGGAACTGCAAAGTCTCAGTGTTGATACATGAGGAAGCAGTGGGGAGAAAAAAGAGGGATGCAATCAAGCATTGGATGGACTTGAAAATGCCAACCTTACATTTTAGGAGAACCCTAAAATATACTCTTGGGTACATACCAGGAGAAAGTTAATTTAAGAATAACAGCTAAAACAGAGTGAGGTTTTGCTCACTTTAGTGATGAATAAGTGTAAAGACACCAAAACAAAGCCTAAAATAATTGGAGCAATCAAGTCCCTGTAAAGGTTCAAAACTGGCCAAGCAGGGCTTTCTTCTAAAAGAGTTTTATGCTGAGAGGAAACTGCTGGGAATAAATACATGTTGAGCATGAGAGAAACAATAAAATTTTAAAAAAGAAAAGGCCTACACAAAAATGTGGAAGGGGGAAAAACAGAAAATCTCAGAAAGCAAGCAGACAGATATTTTAGTGCTGCAGGGAGACAGAGATAGATAGATAGATAGATAGATAGATAGATAGATAGATAGATAGATACATGTTAGATAGATGTTAGATAGATAATAGATACATATACACATACACACACACATACACATACAGAGAGAGAGAGAGAGAGAAGGAATATTGAACTTGAAAAAGATACTACTTCCTTTTAAGAAGTCAGGAATACCAATTTCACATAAAAATGAACAACAAAAAGCTATGGACATCAAATTTATTTAAACTTATTTTAACAAAAAATAATAAATAGCAAATTGTATTTATAGAGATAATAAAAGTATGCCAGAAAAATGAGCATAAACAGATTAAAACTGTAGCATATTATTTTATGTGCTAATATAAAATAGCATATATTTTCATGTAGAGATACATGAAGAAAATAATATAAAACATGAAAGAGCAACATGAACCAAAGTTAGCGAAAAAGAGAAATCTGATTCCAGAGTATAGCAAAGAATTAGAAACAAGAGGAAAAATAGTTTCAGAAAAGAAAACTAAATTAGAAGGAACACAAAAGCAAATAAACCTAAAACATTATATCTTAAGAGAAATGAAATTAAGAAGGAGGAATGTGTAAAATTTAAAATGAATTGATGAAAAAGAGAAAAAAGATTAGAAAGAAATTCAGATTGAAGATAGACAAAGAAGATCCAACATATGAGCCACAGGAGTTCCTGAAGAGGAAAATATAAGTAAACAAGTTTTTAAAAGCCAAAAAAACCCTCTTATTCAAGGATATTTTCCTGAAATAAAAATTAGGATACTTTTTTAAAAGAATATCTTTTATCAGCCAGGTACAGTGGCTCATATCTGTAATCCCAGCACTTTGGGAGGCCAAGGCGGGTGGATCACGAGGTCAGGAGATCATAACCATCCTGGCTAACACAGTGAAACCCTGTCTCTACAAAAAATGCAAAAAATCAGCTGGGCATGGTGGCATGCACCTGTAGTCCCAGCTACTCTGGAGGCTGAGGCAGGAGAATTGCTTGAACCAAGATGGCAGAAGCTGCAGTGAGCCAAGATTGTACCACTGCACTCCAGCCGGGGCAACAGAGCAAGACTCCATCTAATAAAAAAAGAAAATAAAGAAAAAGAATGCTTCTTATCAGGAAAAAAATTATAACAACATATGTAAGTAATGCAGAAGAAAGAAGAAAGTGTGAGCCAAGGATTTTATGTCTAGCAAATTGAATTTTTAGGTAGAGAGGAGAAAGGGAATCTGTAGTCAACATGGAGGAATCAGAGATCTATGTTCCCATGAGCATTGCTTAAAGAATCTAGTAGAGAATGAACTTGACCACCAAAATGACTATGTAGACATTGACATAAGGACTTATTATCAGCGAAAGGAAACAGTTGTAGGATGAAGCTTAAATAAAGGTTAAAACAAATATATATGGTATTTAAAGACTATATTCTTCATTAACAATAATATAATATATTTATTTAAAATATGGGCAAATTAGATACCATATGCTAAAAAATAACTACCTTTCATGATCATATTTGAATAAAAATAGTATTTTCCTGTAGTAATTGGTCTTATATGATTAAAGCAAATTAGTAACTATGGAATATTTTCATTCTATCATACCTTGTGTATAGAAATATAATTATAATACAGAAAAAGTTACATTAAATTCCTATTGATGTGTATTGTAATTAAAAGGGTAGATCAAACTTATGAAGTGTTACATTTTTAAATAATATTTTACATATATATGTATATATATATTTGTTTACTTATTGTGGTTCTTGCTACTACTAAAAAGGCCTAGAGATAATAATCAATCTAGTAGCATCTATCATCCCAGATTGTGACCTGGTAATATTATTTTCCATTAAAATAAACAAAGATGTCTTGAATAAATTAATGAGTCCATGTCTTTGGTAGGAAATGTGCAAGATGAGTTTGCATCATCTTTCATACTAGATAACATGAAAGCTACCAAATACTACTACCCATATCAAAGAACCATAGAAGCTAAAATAAAGAGGCCTCCACTGACCAAATACGGTAAAACTTAGCTTTATAAGAATAGTAAGTGCAATGGATCAAAACACATCAAGTATGTTTAAGTACATGAATTCAATGATGCATTTTAAGACTGAAAATTGGTCATTTCCAAAGATGATAAGAAATAATTACCTAGAAAACAGGTAAATATAGAAAGAGAGTAAAACATTTACACTTTCAAATAGTAGATGAGGAAAAGTATTTCTTTATATAATTTGTTCCAATTCATAAGTAAAAATGAAATTATAAAATTAAAATATCACCACTTTGCAAGTCTTAATGAATTAATACATCTATATAGTGAGCATCAATAGATGCTACCATTACAGAAAGGGAAACAAAAAGTATATCCTGGTGTAATAATGCAATACCCCCTAGAAGATTGTTTAGGAACAAACTTGAGTTCAATCAATCCTCTGCAACTAGCTTCCACCTTATAGGGAATGCAGAGAACAGAAGAATATGCTGAACTATACCACAGGAATGCAATCAGCAAAATCTAAACTATGAAAACCTCAATGGATCAAATGGCCTGGGTCTTTAATAGATTAATTACAGATGATTTCTGACTTACTATGGTTTGGCTTAAGGGTTTTCAATGTTAATATGGGTTTATTGGGCAGAGGGTATTTAATGCATTTTCAATTTATGATATTTTCAATTTATAAGAGGTTTGTAAAAGCATGTAACCCCACCATAAGTTGAGAAACATCTGTATAAGGAAATAATGGGTTGGAGGAGAAAATTGTAGGTTAAGAGAAACTTTAAAATTATGTATAGTACAATTTAAAAATAAGCAAGGATGTTTAAAAATCAGTATTTCTAGGGAATTAGTATTTTTAAAATTCTGTAGATAATTCTAATGTGAGTTAAATTTGGCAATTATAGGCTTAAGGACTTGTAAACAAGTTGAAGCAAGGCTAGTTGACCTCACTATGCTATAAAAGTATATTGTCATTAAAAACCTGAAGACACATAAGAAAATAAATGAGATATGTGCTGGAGTATTTCAGCATTAAAGTGAAAGCAGATGCTGACAAGCCATCAGCATTTACCAGAAGTGGGAGGTTTAACAACTACTCCTGAGAAGTCTAAAGAGATCATTAAGATCCTACCAGGCAAACAGCCAGAGGTGTTTTGAAGCCAAGCCATTTGGAAAGTTGAAGATAAACTGAAAGGACTTGAGTATAAGTGATGTCAAAATAAAATATTTTTAAAGTTATAATATTAATGGAAATTTTACTACAATATTTCTTTCTAAAATTGCTTTGTTAGGTAGATGGCTAAGTAGCACGGCATGATGGGAGGAGGATAATTTAAAGGGATTTAGGTTCAAATCTTGTTATCACCACTTATGTAACTTTGCTGAACTCAAGCTCCCTCCAATTTCAATTCCATTGTATATAAAAATGATACAATAACTCAGACCTAAGAGAATTAATAATAATAAGTATTCATGTGAAAGTAACTATGTTTTTCAAATATGTTTTAATATTTTAATGTGAACTATTTAAAACTTATAAAAGGGCAAAAATATTATAACCTGATACCATGTATTAAAAACTCAATATTTAATAACTTTTAACATTGTGAATTAAAAAGAAATAAAGTTGCAAATGTAAATAAAAAGTATTTGCATCTTTTTCTACTCTCTGTTTAATCTAGGTGTGACTCCAAAGGTAGTATATATTATCCTGATGTATTTTTAAAAACAATTTTATTAAGATATAAAAACACCAAAAACAATGGCAACAAAAGCCAAAATTGACAAATGGGACCTAATTAAACTAAAGAGCTCTGCACAGCAAAAGAAACTACCATCAGAGTAAACAGGCAACCTACAGAATGTGAGAAAATTTTTGCAATCTACTCATCTGAAGAAGGACTAATATCCAGAACCTACCAAGAACTCAAACAAATTTACAAGAAAAAAACAAACAACCCCATCAAAAAGTAGGCAAGGGATATGAACAGACATTTCTCAAAAGAAGACATGCATACAGCCAACAGACACATGAAAAAATGCTCATCATCACTGGTCATCAGAGAAATGCAAATCAAAACCACAATGAGATACCATCTCACACCAGTTAGAATGGCAATCATTAAAAAGTCAGGAAACAACAGGTGCTGGAGAGGTTGTGGAGAAATAGGAACACTTTTACGCTGTTGGTGGGATTGCAAACTAGTTCAATCATTATGGAAAACAGTATGGCGATTCCTCAAGGATCTAGAACTAGAAATACCATATGACCCAGCCATCCCATTACTGGGTATATACCCAAAGGATTATAAACCATGCTGCTATAAAGACACATGCACACGTATGTTTATTGCGGCACTATTCACAATAGCAAAGACTTGGAATCAACCCAAATGTCCATCAGTGACAGATTGGATTAAGAAAATGTGACACATATACACCATGGAAATACTATGCAGCCATAAAAAAGGATGAGTTTGTGTCCTTTGTAGGGACATGGATGCAGCTGGAAACCATCATTCTCAGCAAACTATCACAAGAACAGAAAACCAAACACTGCATGTTCTCACTCATAGGTGGGAACTGAACAATGAGATCACTTGGACTTGGGAAGGGGAACATCACACACCGGGGCCTATCATGGGGAGGGGGGGGGGAAGGGGGGAGGAATTGCTTTGGGAGTTATACCTGATGTAAATGACGAGTTGATGGGTGCTAATGAGTTGATGGGTGCAGCACACCAACATGGCACTAGTATACATATGTAACAAATCTGCACATTATGCACGTGTACCCTAGAACTTAAAGTATAATAATAATAATAATAATAAAACAAAAAAATATATATAATCCACACGCTATGTAATCCACTGTTCACAAGGTGTGTAACCATCACCACAATCTAATGTTAGAATGTGGTTGACTCCTATCTTAGTCCATTTGTATTGTTATAAAGGAATACCTGAAACTGGGTAATTTGTAAAGAAAGGAGGTTTATTTGGTTTATAATTCTGCAGGCTGAAACACTGGACATCTGGTGAAAGCCCTGGACTACTTTTATTCATGGAGAAGGCAAAGGGGAGTTGGCATATGCAGAGCTCATAGGGTGAGAGAGGAAAAAAAGAAGTGAGGAAAAGGGGAGATACTAGTCTCTTTTTAACAACCAGCTCTGATGGTAACCAGTAGTAAGAACTCACTCATTCCCAAGCGAGGGCATTAATCCATTCATGAGGGATCTGCACCCATGACACAAATACCGCCCATTAAGCCCTACTTCCAACATTGAGGATCAAATTTCAACATAAGTTTTGGAGGGGCCAGACAAACCAAACTAGAGCATTCCACCCCGGCCCCCAAAATTTCATGTCATTCTCACATGTAAAATACAATTCTCTCATGTCAATAATCCCCAAAACTCTTAACTTGTTCCATCATCAACTCAAAAATCCAAAGTCTCACCTGAGACTCAAGGTAAGTTTCTTTCAGCTATAAGCCTGTAAAATCAAAAACAAATTACATACTTCTAAGGAACAGCGTTGGTACAGGCATTGGATAAACATTCCCATCCTGAAAAGAGAGAAATCAGCCAAAAGAAAGCAGTAACAGGCCCCATGCAAGTCCAAAACACAACAAGGCAGACATTAAATCTCAAAGCTTGCAAATCTCTTTTCACTCCACGTCCAGCATCCTGAGCACACTGGTGTGAGGAATGAACTCCCAAAGACTTGTGGCTTCTCTCATGGGTTGGAGTTAAGTGCCTATAGCTTTTCTAGGCAGAGTTTGCATGCTTCCACTGGCAGTATAATTTTGGGTCTAAACAGCAGAGATCCTGCTCCAACAGCTGCACTACACACTTTATAGGTGGGTATTCTTTGTGGTGGCCCCACCCCTATGGCACATTCTTGCTTGGACACTCAGGCTTTCTAATACATCCTCTAAGCTGCTAAGCCTCCAAGGCTCTTGCATCCTGGGTGCCTGCAGACTTAGCACCACATGTGCACCACTAAGGATTACTGCCTGCTCTGCCCTGAGAAACAGCCTGAGCAGTAGTACTTGGGGCTCTACGAGCCACATCTGAAGCCAGACCATCCAGAATATAGGGAGCAACATCCAAGACAGCACAGTGCGATGGCAACTCAGGCCCATCCCCTGAAACCATTCCATCCTCCAAGGCCTCAGAGTCTAGATAGGAGAGGAGGAAGGGGTAGTCTTTAAGATTTCTGAAGTGTCACTGGGGACTTTTTTAACATTGTTTGGATTATTAGCACTCAGCTCGCTTTAAGTCACGCTAATCTCTTTAGCAAGTGGTTACTCCTACTCCACAGTACCCTTGGATTCATCTCTTGAAAATGGTCTTTCTTTCTTTAACACATGGCCAGGCTGCAGATTTTCCCAATTTTTGTGCTCCACTTTTCTTTCAATTACAAATTCCATTTCTGGGCCATTCCATTGCTGCCATATATGACCATAAGCTGTTAAAAGCACCCATTTCACTTTGATTTATTTTGTGCATACATAGTAGATGTACATATTTATGGGGTACATGAGACATTTTGATACAGGCATGCAGTGGTAAATAAGCACATCATGGAAAATGTGGTATTCATTCCCTCAAACATTTACCCTTTGTATTGCAAACAATTCAATTGCCCTCTTTAAGTTATTTTAAAATATACAACTAAGTTATTATTGACTATAGTCATCCTATTATGCTACCAAATAGTAGGTCTTATTCATTCCAATTTTTTTCATACCCATTAACCAACCCTATTTTGCTCCCACTGCTAGGCTCTCACTACCTTTCCAAACCTCCAGTAACTGTCATTCTACTCTCTATGCTCATTAGTTCAATTGTTTTGATTTTTAAATCCCACAAATAAGTGAGAACATGGCAACATCTGTCTTTCTGTGCCTGACTTATTTCAATTAACATAATGATCTCCAGTCCCATCCATGTTTTTGCAAAAAACTGCATCTTATTTTTTTTTATGGCTGAATAGTACTCCATTGTGTATATGTACCACATTTTCTTTATCCATTCATCTGTTGACGGACACTTAGGTTGCTTCCAAATCTTAGCTGTTGTAAACAGTGCTGCACAAATATAGGAGTGCAGATATCTCTTCAATATAGTGATTTCCTTTCTTTTGAGCATATAGTCAGCACTGGGATTGCTGGCTCTTTTGGTAGCTCAATGTTTAGCTTTTTGAGGAACCTCCAAACTGTTCTCCATAGCAGTGTACTACAACATTTCCACTAACAGTGTACAAGGGTTCCCTTTTCTCCACATCCACACCAGCATTTATTATTGCCTGTCTTTTGGATATAAGCCATTTTAACTGGGCTGAGATGATCTCTTACTGTAGCTTTGATTTGCATTTCTCTGATGGTCCGTGATGCTGAGCACCTTTTCATATGCCTATTTGCCCTTTGTGGGCCTTTTTTTTTGAGAAATGTCTATTCAAATCTTTGCCCATTTTTTGATTGAATTATTAGATTTTTGTTTATAGAGCTGTTTGAGTACTTGTATATTCTGATTATAAATCCCTTGACAGATGGGTAGTTGGCGAATATTTTCTCCCATTCCATGGATTGTCTCTTCACTATGCTGATCGTATCCTTTTCCGTGCAGAAGCTTTCTAACTTGATGTGATCCCATTTGTCAATTTTTGCTGTGGTTGTCTGCATTTGTGGGGTATTGCCTAATAAATTTTTGCAATGTTCCAGAGATTTTCTTGTAGTAGTTACATAGATTCAAGTCTTAGATTTAAAATTTAATCCATTTTATTTGATTTGTGTAAATGGGGAGAGATATGGGTGCAGTTTCATTCTTTTACGTATGGATATCTGGTTTTCGTAGAACTACTTATTGAAGAGATTGTCTTTTCTTCAGTGTATGTTCTGGCAACCCGTGTCAAAAATAAGGCCATTGTAGGTGTGTAAATTTCTTTCTAGGTTTTCTTCTATGGAGAAGAAACAATTTGACTTCTTCCTTTCCACATTGGATACTCTTTATTTCCTTCTATTGTCTGATTGCTGTAGCTAGGACTTCTAGTACTATATTGAATAACAGTAGTGACTGTGGGCATCCTTTTCATGTTCCAAATATTAGAAGAAAGGCTTTCAGTTTTTCCCCACTCAGTATGATACTAGCTATGAGTCTATCCTATCTGTCTTTTATTATATTGAGGTATCTTTCTTGTATCCCCAGTGTTTTGAGGGTTTTTATCATGAAGGGATGTTGAATTTTATCAAATGCTTTTTCAGCATAAATTTAAATGATCATATAGTATTTATTCTTCAGTTTGTTGATATGATGTATTACCTTGACTGATTTGCATATGTTGAAGCACCCTTGCATCACAGGGATAAATTCTACTTGGTTATGATGAATAATCTTTCTAATGTATTGTTGAATTTGGTTTGCTAGTATTTTGTTGAGTATTTTTATATCAATATTGATCAGACATATTGCCCAGTATTTTTCTTTTTTCTTTTTTTTTTAATGTATCCTTTTCTGGTTTTGCATTGGGGTAATACAGGCCTTGTAGAATGAGTTTGGAAGTATTCCCTCATCCTCTATTTTTCAGAATAGTTTGAGTAGGATTTATATTAATTCTTCAAATATTTGGTAGATTTCAGCAGTGAAACCATCAAGTCCCAGGCTTTTCTTTAATGGGAGACTTTTTTAAATGGCTTCTATCTCATTACTCGTTATTGGTCTGTTTAGCTTTTGGATTTTTCCTGGTTCAATCTTGGTAGGTTACATGCATCTAGAAATTTACCTATTTTTTCTAGATTTTCAAATTTATTGGCATATAGTTGTCCTTAGTAGCTACTAAGGACCCTTTGAATTTCTGCTGTATCAATTGTAAGGTCTTCTTATTCATTTCTGATTTTATTTATTTGGATCTTCTCTCTTTTTTTTCTCAGTCTGGCTAAAGCTTTGTCAATTTTGTTTAACTTTTCAAAAAACTAACTGTTTCATTATCTTATGTATTTTTTTCATTCAATGGCATTTATTTCTGCTCTTATCTGTTTTCTCTTCTTCTTCTAATTTGGGGTTTGATGTGCTCTTGCTTTTCTTTAAGATGTATAGTTAAATTGTTCATTTGATGTTTTCTCTTATTTTTGATGTAGGCACTTATAGGTATAAAATTCCCTCAGTACTGTGTTTGCTGTATCCCATAGGTTTTGACATGTTGTTTCCTTTACCATTTGTTTTAAGAAAATTTTCAATTTCCTTCTTCATTTATTCATTGACCCACTGGTCATTCAGAAGCCTATTGTTTAATTTCATGTATTTGTATAGCTTCCAAAAGTCTTCTGGTTATTAACGTCTAGTTTTATTCCATTGTGGTCAGAGAAGATGCTTGATATTATTTCAATTTCTTTAGAATGTTTTAAGACTTGTTTTGTGTCTTAACACATGGTCTATCCTTGAGAACAATCCATGTGCTGAGGAAATGAATGTGTATTCTGTAGCTCTTGGATAATATGCTCTGTAAATATCTATTAGATTCATTTGGCCTGTAGTGCAGATTAAGTCTGATGTTTCCTTGTTGATTTTCTGTCTAGAAGATCAGTCTAATGCTGAAAATGGGGTGTTGAAGTCTCCAGCTATTATTGTATTGGAGCCTATCTCTCTCATTAGCTATAATAGTATTTTCTTTATGTATCTGGGTGCTGCAGTGTTTGGTGCATATATGTCTCAAGTTGTTATATCTTCTTCTAAATTGAACCCTTTATCATTATATAGTGACCTTTTAATCTCTTCTTATAGTGTTTGTCTTGAAATCTATTTTGTCTGCTATAATTGTAGCAACTCCTGCTTTTTGTTTGTTTATTTCAATTGGCATAAAATATCTTTTTCCATCTGTTTATCTTCAGTCTCTGTGTGTGTTTATAGGTGAAGTGTATTTCTTGAAGGCAATAGGTCAATGGGTCTTATTTTTTCATCCATTGAGCCAGTCTATGTCTTTTGATTGGAGAGTTTATTCCATTTACATTCAATATTATTATTGATAAGAAAGAATGTACTCCTACTATTTTTTTTTTTATTATTTGTTTTCTGGTCTCCTCTTCTTTTTTTCCATTCCTTCCAGTATTCCTGTAGTGAAGGTTATTTTTTCTGGTGATACCAATTAGTATCTTGCTTTTTATTTTTTTGTGTACTGATCGTACATTTTTTGGTTTGAGGTTAGCATAAGGTTTACAAATGCTATTTTATAAGTCATTATTTTAACAACTTAACACTTTTTACATTAATAAACAAGCAAAATATTAACTAATAAAAGTCAAGGCCTTAATGTTATCTCTCAGCTTTTTAACTTTTTGTTTTTTTCTATTTATATCTCATTGTATTAACTACATATTGAAAAGTTGTTGTAGTTATTAGTTTTAATAGGTTCATCATTTAATCTTTCTACGTAAGATTAGAATAGTTGACACATAAGAGTTACAGTGTTAAAATATTCTGTGTTTTCCTGTGTACTTACTATTACCAGTAAATTTTGTACCTTACGGTGATTATTTATTGCTTATTAATGTCCTTTTCTCTCTGACTGAAGTACTTCCTTGATCTTTTCTTATAGGGCAGGCCTGATATCAATGAATTCTCTCAGCTTTTGTTTGTCTGGGACACTGTTTATTTCTTCATAAAAGAATTTTCATTGGATATACCATTCTAATATAAAATATTTTTCCTTAAGCATTTTACATATGTCATGTCACTCTCTCCTGGCCTGTAATGTTTCCACTGAAAAGTCTGCACCCAAACTTGTTGGAGCTCCATTATGTGCTATTTGTTTCTTTTCTCTTGCTGCTTTTAGAATCCTTTCTTACTGCTTGACCTTTGGGGGTTTGATTATCAAATGCCTTGAGGTAGTCTTTTTGGCTAAAATCTGCTTGTTATTCTACAATCTTCTTGTACTTGGATATTGATCTCTTTCTTTAGGCTTGGGAAGATCTCTGTTATTATCCCTTTGAATAAACTTTCTATTCCTATCAGTTTCTCTATCTCCTCTTTAAGGCCAATAATGCATAGATTTGCCCTTTTGAGGCTATTTTATAGATCCTGTAGGCATGCTTCATTGTTTTTTATTCTTTGTTCTTTTGTCTCTGTGTATTTTATTTTTTCCTTTGGTCTCCTCCGACTGTGTTTTCAGACTTACTAATTCTTTCTTCTACTTGATCCATTATGTTATTCAAGGACTCTCATGCATTCTTCAGTATACATTCCATTTTTCAGTTCCAGAATTTCTTCTTGATTCTTTTTAATTATTTCAATCTCTTTGTTCAATGTATCTGATAAATTCCCGATTTTTTTCTGTTTGCTATTTTAAATTTCTTTGAGTTTCCTCAAAACAGCTATTTAGAATTCTCTGTCTGAAAGGTCACATATCTCTGTTTCTCCAGGATTGGTCCCTGGTACCTTACTAAGTTCACTTTGCAAGGTCATGATTTCCTGGATGGTATTCATGCCAGTAGATATTAGTTTGTGTCTGGGCATTGAAGAGTTGGTATTTATTGTACTCGTCACTATCTGAACTTATCTGTAGCAGTCCTGCTTGGGGAAGGTTTCCAGACACTTGAGAGAACTTAGGTATTGTGATCTAAGCTCTATCTTCTTTAGAGAGAGCCCCCATCCCAGCAATGCTGTGGTGCTTGCAGACTTGTAGAGGTACACTGTGTTAGTTTTGGACAATATCAATTAGAATTCTCTGGATTACCAGTCAGAGACTCTTACTCTCTTCCCATACTCTCTCCCAAACATACCGGGTCTCTCTCTCTTTCTGTTCTGAGCCACCTCAAGCTATGGTGTGGAGTGACGCAAGCACTGCTGTGGCCACCACCACTATGACTGTGCTGTCTCACCTGAAACCAGTACAGCACTGGGTCTCACCCAAGGCGTGTTGTCACCACTGTCTGGCTACTGCCTATGTTTGTTCAAGGCCCTGGGGCTCTACAATTAGCAGGTTGCAAAGTCAGGAAGCCTGTGTCTCTCTGTTCAGGACAGTGAGTTCTTCTAGGCCCTGGGCAGGTCCAGAAGTTCCATCGGAAGTCAAGGTCTAGAGTCAAAACCCTTAGAAGTCCACCTGGTGTTCTATTGTATTGCAATTGAGCTGCCACTTAATCACAAGAGCTGCCATTCAAATTGCAAGATACAGACCTCCCCACTTTTCTCTCCCCTTTCCAAAGGCAAAGGAACCTCACCCCATAGCCACCATCACCCCAGGCCACCAGGAATACTGCCAGACTATCATCAATATTCCCTTAAGGCCCGAGGTCTCTTAAGTCAGCTTGTGGTGAATGCTGCCTGGCCTAGAATTCACCATTGGGGGCAGTGGGCTCCCCTGTGGCCAAAGCAGGTCCAGAAATGCCATCCAAGAATCAAGTCCTGGAATCAGGGACCCCAAGAGCCCACTTGGTGCACTACCCGCTGTGGCTATGCTGGTACCTAAGGTGTAAGACAAAGTCCTTTTTACATTTTGCTCTGCTTTTCTCAAGCAGAAGGAGTTTTGCCCCATAGCGTCCATAGATTGGAATGTGCTGAGTCTCACTTGAAGCCATCAAGTCTCGTTGACTCACCCAATGCCCTTGATGTAGTAGCCAGGTGATATGGTTTGGCTGTGTTCCCATCCAAATCTCATCTTGAATTCCCACATGTTGTAGGAGAGACCCAGTGGGAGGTAATTTAGTCAGGGGGCAGGTCTTTCCCATGCTATTCTCATGGTAGTGAATAAGTCTCACGCATGAGATCTGATGGTTTTGAAAAACAGGAGTCTCCCTGCACAAGCTCTCTTTTTGCTTTGTGCCATCCATGTAAGATGTGACTTGCTCCTCCTTGCCTTTCACCATGATTGTGAGGTTTCCCCAGCCACATAGAACTCTAAGTCCAGTTAAATCTCTTTCTTTTGTAAATTGCCCAGTCTTCAGTATGTCTTTATCAGCAGCATGAGAACAGACTGCTACACTGGGTATCACTGCTGGTTATTAAGAGCCCAAGGCCTCTTCAGTTAGTGGGTCATGAATGATGCCAGGAATGGATCCTTTTTTTCAAGGTAATGCATTCTCTTCTGGCCCAGGTTTTGTCTAGAAATGTCATCTGGGACCTAGGGCCTGAAATAGGTACTTCACAACTCTGAATGATACCCTACCCTACTGTGGGTGAACTGGTATTCTAGATGTAAGACAAAGTCCTCCCCACTTTTCCCTTTCCCCTCCTCAATCAGAAGGAAAGGGTGTCTTTTGGAGTTGTGAGCTGTGCAGCCTGGAGTTAGGATAGTGGTGATTCCAGCATTCTCTCTTGGCCTCCAGTCTGGTGTGTCAGCATTCCCCATGCCCTGGGCATTTTACTGTTTCTGGGCCTAGTTCAGCACTAGGACTCTCCTAAGAGTTGCAGTCCCGATGTCCTATACTACCTTTTAAGTTTACATGGAGACAGAGAGTGCTACAGCCCTCGGTTGTGTGACAATGTTTGCAGGAACTCAGCTTCTGTCTGCTGGAAGTGATAATTTTCCTTTGGCTAGGGCTGGTATAAATCCTCCCTCCATGGCCCAGCATCAGCTGAGTTTGGTCTGGTTTTCATTTCTGCTTTAACAGGGCAGTAGTGAGTTCAGTGGCTCACAGTTCCCACGTTCTCCTTCCCCCAGTGCCCAGAGATGCTCTTTGCAGCACACTGCTGCTGCGTGGGAAGTGAAGGTAGTGTCAGCAATTCAGGAATGTTTTACCTATTCTTCAGTGCTTCTTTCAGCTATATGAAGTTGAAACCAGGTACTATGAGGGCTCATCTGAATTTCGGCTCTTATTAAGTTATATGTTCTCCGTAGATAGTTGTTAGCTTTGTGCCCTTGTTGGAGTGGATGATCAGTGGAGCTTTCTATTCTGCCATCTTGCTCCATCTCCCAGCCACTTCGCTTGTTGAAGACTTCGCTGCTTAGAAAATTTTTCCACTAGATGCCGTAGGTCATCGCTTTTAAGGTTGGTCTTCCACAAAGCCCTCAGGTACGGGCACAATACAGGCAAGTACTTTGCCACAATGTAACAAGGATGACCTTTGCTCCACTTCCAAGTAAGTTCCTCATTTTCATCTGAGACCTTGTCAGCATGGCCTTTACTGTCTACATTTGTGTCAGCATTTTGGTTACAAAGATCTATTGTTCAGTCTCTAAGAAGTTCCAAACTTCCCTTTTCTTTTTGTCTCCTGAGCCCTGGAAACTCTTCCAACCTTTGCCCATTACCCAGTTCCAAAGCCATTCTCTCATTTTTGGGGGTATTTTTATAGCAACACCAAACTCTCAGTACTAATTTCCTCTCTTAGCTTGTTTGTGTTGCTATGAAGAAATACGCAAACCTGGGTCATTTATAAAGGAAAGAGGTTTATTAGGCTGATGATTCTGCATATGGTGGAAAGCAAAGGGGACCTGGCATGTGCAAGCATGTATATGGTGAGAAAGGAAGCAAGCAAAAGGGAGGAGGTGTCAGTCTGGATTTTTTGTTGTTATTTTTAACAACCTTCCCTGGTGGGAAATAATAGTGAGAACTCACTCACCCCCAAGGGAGGGCATTAATCTATTCATGAGGGATCTGCCTCCAGGACGCAAACACCTCTCTCTAAGCCCCACCTCCGACAGGGGATTTAGAAGGGTCAGACAAACCACACTATAGCAGCAGCACCCCATCCCCCCAAAAGGAATCTGTGTCATTAGTGGTTACTTCCTATTCCTCTCAAACACCATCAGATCTCGGCAAACAATAATCTATTTTCTGTCTCTATGAATTTGTCTATCCTTGAGATTTGATATAAATGAAATTTTACAGCATGTGGTCTTTTGGGACTAACTACATTTATTTAGTATATTTACAATGTTCATTCATCTTGTAGCATCTATCAGTAGTCCATTTCTTTTTATTGCCTAATAATATTGCACTATATTGATTTAATTAGTTTATCATTTAATGAACCTTTCAGTTATTTCCACTTTTGACTGTTATGAAAAATGTTGCTGTGAGCATTCTTTTATATGTTTTTGTGTAGACATGTTTTTATTTCTATTGTGTATATACCTAGAAATGGAATTGTGATATCAAACTCTAAATTTAATATTTTGTGGAGTTAATCTGTTTTTCAAAGTAGTTGCATCACAATTTATTCCCCCTGGCAATACATAAGGGTTCTAATTTCTCCAAATCCTAGTGGGTGTGAGGTAACACTTCACTGTGGTTTTGATTTGCGTTTCCCTGATGAGTGATGATGCTGAACATCCTTTCATGGATTTATTGGTCATTGCATATCTTCTTTGGAGAAAGGTCTATTCAAATCCACTGCTTGTTTAAAAATTGGCATATATGTCTTTTTATTGTTGAGTTACAAGTGTTCTTTATGTATTTTGGCTATGAGTCACTTATCAGATACATGTCTTTTAAAAAATTTCTTCCATTCTTATCACCACGTATTTTTAAACTTTATATATGTGTGAGTGTATACACATGTGTAATATGTGAATACGTAATACTTATGTACATAAACTATATATTTATAACATAATATATGATATAATATATGAAGCACTTTGTGTGTCTCTTAATTTTTGTATGCATAGCATTAATACACTATATCATTTGGTACTTTTCTTGGCTTTGCTCAATATTCTGTATATCGATACAGTTTCTAACTGACAATCAAATCTAGTTCCCTCTCTAGTTCATTCATGACAAATGCTGACTAGATTCTACTGCATGAATAAACCATAGTTTAGTTATTATATTTTCTTCCTCCTGTATTCTACCTTCCAGTTAAATGTATTTAAAAGATTAGATATTCCTGGACATATTGGCTGCACTCTCATTCTTTTTTTTTGAGACGGAGTCTCGCTTTGTCGCCCAGGCTAGAGTGCAGTGGCGCAATCTCGGCTCACTGCAAGCTCCGCCTCCCGGGTTCACGCCATTCTCCTGCCTCAGCCTCCCGAGTAGCTGGGACTACAGGCGCGCACCACCACGCCCGGCTAATTTTTTGTATTTTTAGTAGAGACGGGGTTTCACCGTGTTAGCCAGGATGGTCTCGATCTCCTGACCTCGTGATCCGCCCACCTCGGCCTCCCAAAGTGCTGGGATTACAGGCGTGAGCCACCGCGCCCGGCCAGCACTCTCCTTCTTAACAATCATTGGAAACTTTGCCACTAAATGTTGTCAGATAAATACTCCTCCCAAAATACAGGACTTTATAATATCTCAACACTATCGCTCAGCACGGTGCCCAGAAATGTGTCTTTTGTAATCACAATTTTTAAAGTAATGCTTCACTTCTATGGACATTATTTATTTTCATTCTGTAGGTTGAGATAGAGTCATAGCGATTAAACTTAATGGCCACAACATATGCTTCTGAAGTTACGAAAGTAGAAAGAAAAAAATGTTCAAAAATTAAAAACTGCTTGGGGATAATTGGATAATTTATAAAGTTAAAAAACAAGTCATAAGTAAACAGTCAAGAATCAATGGCAAAAAAAATTCTGTGAGGTGAACTTTGTGAAATAAAAGTTGTTGAGGACATTGAAGAATGATGCTGAAGACTACAAGGTGTCAAAGACCTTGACACTCTCTGCTACACACTGATCTAAAAGGAGGCACATCTACCTCCATCAGACATTTTGTGTCAGAAAGTCACTAGATACACATCAGAGGGAAGCTGGTGTTCTATTCACAGCAAATGCCCTGATCCTGGAGAGGCTACACGTTTGGCCTAAAAAAGTAGAGGAATTGAATGAGAATCTAGAAAGAGACTTTCAGATTTTATTGTTTTTACGTTTTTTTATTGTCTAAATTTCTCCCACTTTTATGAAGTTTTGTTAGATTGCTTGTCAAGCAGATATTTTTTTTCTTCACTATTCTTCACTAATTCTTCACTAATTCACTTCACTAATTATTTAGCACAAAACTCTGACTATTTTATGCCTACCCGTGTTTCAGACTCTAAATATTGGTTTATTCTGAGATAATTATTTATCTTTTTGTTGTGCTCTGCCTCATTTTTTTTCTTTCAATTTTCATTATTCTTGACAGATCAATATTTTTTAAAGAAAATAAGTTTTGTATTTTCCCTCCTCAGAAATAATTCAGTTTCTTACTACAGCACCAAGTAGCAGATAAGAGCATGACTTCTGAAATCAGTTATCTAAGATGGGTTTCAAAATCACCCGAAATTGGAGATAAACAGGTGGAAGTATCCAAATACAAGGATTATACGGTGGTTTAAAATGCTGTGTTTCCACTTTACCAAAATAGTTTTGACATTTTCCATAACAAAAAGTGGAAAAGAAACAGCTTGACTCTATTATAGTCTCCTTTAACTTAAATATATATGTATTAATATATGCATATAAATGTATTTATGTGTGTATGTGTGTGTGTGTATATATATGTATGTGTGTGTATATATATGTATTCATATATATGTGTGTGTATATATATGTATGTGTGTATATATATACACACACACACATACAGAGTCTTCCTCTGCCACCCAGGCTCGAGTGCAGCGGTGTGATCTCGGCTCACTGCAACCTCTGCCTCCCAGGTACCTGCAATTCTCATGCCTTAGCCTCCTGAGCAGCTGGGAGTACAGCCATGCACCACCACACCTGGCTATTGTATGTTTTTTTAGTAGAGATGGGGCGTCACTGTGTTGGCCAGGCTGGTCCTGAATTCCTGAACTCAGGTGATCCACCCCCCTCAGCCTCGCAAAGTGCTGGAGTTACAGGTGTGAGCCACCATGCCTGGCCAGACTTAAATATATTTATTTTTTTAACCTAATTGAGGCAGATAACAAATGGGGCACGCCAAGGAAATCTTGTGCCAGGTGTTTAGATATTTTTTAATTACATAAGAACCTAGCTAAGGAACATTTTAAGTGACTCTCAATAATCTATTGGTGGGAATGTTGGTGGAATATAAAAAGAATATATATATTTTACATTTATCTGAAAGCATCTTCATCCTATTGGACTTCTTATAATGAATATTCTACATATTGCACTCAAACCAAATTAATTTTATCTTGGTTATTTCTACAGAACTGCCTTGTTCAATATAGAAGCCAGCAGCCACATGAAGCTATTTAAGTTTACATTAATTAACATCAAATAAAATTTAAAATTCAGGTTCTTCATCCCACCTACCACATTCCAAGTGTTTAATAGCCATATATAGCTAGGAGTTACTGTATTAATCTTCACCGATATAGAGCATTTCAATTATAGCAGAAAGTTACATTGGATCATATTGATAATAGAATATTACCAATATTCATGGCCAGGCATTTATTTGCTCTGCCTCCACATCAATCTATCTTACCTGTGGTCAAAATAGAGTTTCTCCCTCAAAAGTCACATACTATCAGCCCTCTAAGAGTCAGGTGATATTTCTGATGTTTAACTAAAAAATTTTCTATTGCCTTAGGTTAGAAAATTCAGAGACCAGAGATAACAATAATGCAAACGATGTAGTATTACTAGAATTTAAATGTAAAAAGTGACGGTTGGGTGAAAGTGAAAACATGAGTTCGGAGTAAACAAATAAAGAGCAAACTATATTACTTTTTGAAGGAAAACTTGTGTTTTTATAAGAAGTATAAATGGCTTGGGCAAGTACTTATTTCTCAGAGAAATAAAAGCAACTTACTGTGACAGAAAACACCACTATTTCCCAGTAAGGCTACACCTTGTTCCACTTACTGGTTTTATTTAATACAAAAAGGAACCAAGACTGCTTTTTGCTTATTCAACCCATTGTGTGTGTATGTGTATGTGTGTGTACACACACATACATATATAAAATACATTACTATATATAAAAAAATTATTCACAATTTTATTACCTAAACTTGTTAAGATACTGTGTGCAGCTGCTTTTAATACCTTTTTTTTTTTTTTTTCCCTGAGATGGAGTTTCACTCTTGTTGCCAAGACGAGTGCAGTGGCCCAATCTCCGCTCACTACAACCTCCGCTTTTCAGGTTCAAGCGATTTTCCTGCCTCAGCCTCCTGAGTAGCTTGGATTACAGGTGCCTGCCACCACGCCCAGCTAATATTTGTATTTTTAGTAGAGTTGGGGTTTCACCGTGTTGGCCAGGCTGGTCTTGAACTACTGATCTCAGGTGTTGCACCCACCTCAGCCTTCCAAAATGCTGGGATTACAGGCATGAGCCACTGTCCCCTGCCAAGCTGCTTTTCTAATATCAAAAGAAAAGAATTTCTTCCCAGTTAATGACTTCACTTTTGCAGCATTTGCTTCTACACAGTTATTTTCATTACCTTAAGCTGTTTAAAGAATGAAAATGCTCCATATTTATTATTGGGGTGAAGTAATATATTCAATAAGTACAAACATTTCTAATACCTAAAACAGTCCTTTTAAAGACTAATATTTGAAAACTTTTTACATTTTGGTAGATACTTATCTAAAAATGTATAACCATTCTTCACTTTATTACATGGAATATAATGGTAACACAGTACTTTCTTGATCAGCTGGACTCACAATTAAGCTCATCAGTTTTGCTAACTTTAATCCTTTGGTGCCTTGAGAGCTATTGTGGTGAAGTTTGCTTCTAAAGTAAATGACTACGGTAAATTGTGATTCTGCTGCTCATGATGCTTTCTTTTCATTGAAATTGTCATGTCAACTATTAGCCCTTCTTCCTGTGTTTCTAATCATATGTCCAACATCATTTGATAAAAAATGAAGGTTTCCAAGGAAACCAAATAGACACGTTTGTTAAGTGAATACATTTAACTCCACATGAGTTACCAAGTCATTTGACTTGTTTGAGAATTGGAACATATCTCCCATGCAAAGCTCATGAGCTTTATGACAACCATTTTCTTCATTCTTCCAAAAGGTGCTCTTATTTAACTCCTGTGTGGCTGAAATATGAATCTGTATATAATGGAGGTGGTGGAAATGGGTTCTTCTTAAGTTTTTAAGAAAATTATGAAATTGTTTTTAGTTATGTTGATTTAAAACCAGGAAGCTTTAGAAATAAAATTACAGGGAGAACTGGTTTTATAATTAAACCTAAGAATCAGTTTAAGGCTATTCTTGACAGAAAACAAGGCTGATATATTTCTTAAATGCAGAAACAAGAGTGAAGTATTTAACTTATTGTTAAGAGTTATTATACACATGTTAAAAGTATTATACACAATATTTAATTCATCAGTTAAACAATTATTACTTTGTTTCAAAAACATTTAGTTGAATGCTGTGTGAAACCAGCTATGTAATGCTATGCAAAATAAAGTGAAGGAGATGGGTAATTTTAAGCTCTGGGTTTCTTCATAAGATTCAAAATATTTTCCTCATTGATAAATATTAAATTATATTTTGAAATCAAATTGCTTTGTATATAATTGAAGGTTATAATAATAAGCAACTCAGTGTATTGAATGTGTCCATCACCCCAGTACAATACATTTTAGTTAAGAATATTCACCCTACTCTGCTATCAAACACTACGTTTATTCCATCTTGATTATTTTACATTTGCACCCTCCCTTAATCCACTTTCTTCATCCTCTTCCCTTTCCCCAACTCACCCTCTCCATCTTTGTTATTTACTCCCATGTGATCAGATTTTATAGCCCCACATATAAGTGAGAACATGCAATATTTGTCTTTTTGTACCTGGTTTATTTCGCTTAAGAATATTACCTCCAATTTTATCCATGTTGCTACAAATAACATGATTTCATTCTTTTTCATAGTTGAATAGTATGAATGGTATTCCATTGTGTATATATACCACATTTGCTTCATTTGATGTACATTTAGGTTGATTCCATATTTTTGTTAATGTGAGTAGTACTGCAATAAACATATGAGTGCAGGTACCCCTTTTATATATTGATTTTTTTCTCCTTTGAGTAGATACCCTACAGTGGTATTGCTGGATTGAATGGTAATTCTACTTTTAGTTTTTCTTATTGAGAAATTTGCATACTATTTTCCATAGTGGCTCTACTAGATTATGTTCCCACCAACAGTGTATAAGAGTGCCGTTTCTCTGTGTCCTTCCCAATATCTGTTATTTTTCTGTCTTTTTAATGATAGCCATTCTGACTAAGATACCTCACTGCAATTCTGATTTGCATTTCTCTAATGAGTAGTGATGTTAAACATTTTTTCATATACCTGTTGGCTGTTTTTATATCTTCTTTTGAGAAATGTCTATTCATGTTCTTTTCCTACATTGTAGTGGTTTGTTTTGTTTTGTTTTGTTTTTTCCTGTTGTGTTGCTTGAGTTCCACATACATTCTGGATATCAGTCCCGTATTGAATGCATAGTTTGCAATATTTTCTCTCATTCAAAAGGCTGTCCCTTCGTCCTGTTTTGTTTTTGTTTTTGTTTTTGTTTTCTGTGCAGAAGCTTGTTAGGTTAAGTCTCATTAGTGTATTTTTTGTTGTTGTTGCTTATCCTTTTGAGGTCTTAGTCATAAAAGTTTTGGTTAGACCAATGTCCAGGAGAGAGTCCCCTAGGTTTTCTTCTAAATTTTTTGTGTTTTTAGGTCCCACACTTAACTCTTTAATTCATTTTCGAGTTGTTTTTTGTATAGGATGAGAAATAGGGGCTGAGTTTCACTGTTTTGCATGTGGCTATCCAATTTTCCTAGCACCATTTATTAAAGAAAGTGCCCTGTTCTCAATGTAAGTTCTTGACAGCTTTGTCAATGGTAAAATTGACTGTAAATATGTGGCTTAATTTCTGGTTTCTCTATTCTGCTCCACTGGCTTATGTGTCTATTTTTGAACCAGTACTATGTTGTTTTGGTTACTGTAGCCTTGGAATAGATTTTGAAATCAGGTAATATGATGCCTTCAGCTTTGTTCTCTTTGCTCCAGATTGCTTTGGGTATTCAGGTTCTTTTTCAGTTCCATATGAATTTTAGGATTTTTGTTTCTAATTCTGTGAAGAATAATGTGTTATATTGGTAACAGTTGAATTGCATTTGCAGATTACTTTGAAAGATATGGTCATTTTAATAATACTAATTTTTCCAGTCCATGAGCATGAGATGATTTTCCATTTGTTTGTGTCATCTTTAATCTCCTTCAGCAGTATTTTGTAGTCTCCCTTGGCTTTCACCTCCTTGGCTATACTTATTCCTAGGTATTTTATTTTATTTTATTTTATTTTATTTTATTTTATTTTATTTTTTGTAGCTGTTATAAATGGAATTGCCTTCTTGAGTTATTTCTTGGGTAGATAATTATTGGTATATAGAAATGCTACAGATTTTTGTACATTGATTTTGTATCCTGCAACTTTACTGAATCCATTTATTAATTATGAAAGTTTTTGTGGAGTCTTTAGGTTTTTCTATGCATAAGATCAAACAGGTAGAATTTGACTTCCTCTTTTCCAATTTGGATGTCTTTTACTAGTTTCTCTTGTCTGATAGCTCTCTCTAGGACTTCCAGTGATACGTTAAATAGGAGTGGTAAAATTCAGCAACTTTGTCTTGTTCCAGTTTTTAGAGGAAAGCCTTTAAAACTTTTCCCCATTCAGCATGATGTTAGCTGTGAGTTTTTTGTTTGTTTTGTTTTGTTTTTGAGATGGACTCTCACTCTGTCACCCAGGCTGGAGTGCAGTGGAGCAATCGCAGCTCACTGCAACCTCTGCCTCCTGAATTCAAGCGATTCTCCTGCCTCAGCCTCCCAAGTAGCTGGGATTACAGGCACCCGCCGCAATGTCCGACTAATTTTTGTATTTTTAGTAGAGACAGAATTTTGCCATGTTGGCCAGGCCAGTCTCGAACTCCTGGCCTTGGGTCATACACCTGCCTCAGCTTGCAAAAGTGCTGGGATTACAGGAGTGAGCCACCACACTCAGACTGTGGATTTGTTTTATCCGGCTTTTATTATTTTGAGGTATGTTTCTTCTATGCCTAGTTTCTTGCAAGTTCTTATCATAAAGAGATGTTGCATTTTATCAAATACTTTTCTATCTATTGAGATAATAATTTTGTTTTCTTTAAAGTGATGTGTTATATTTAGTGATTTGCATATGTTGAACCATCCTTGCATCCCTTTTATAAATCCCACCTGATCATGGTATGTTACCTTTTTGATATATTGTTTTATTTGGTTTGCTAATGTTTTGCTGAGGATTTTTTGCATCTATGTTCATTAAGAATATTGGCTTGTGGCTTTTTTTGTTGTTGTGTTCTTGTCAGGTTTGGGTGTCAGGGTGATGCTGGCCTTGTAGAATAAGTTAGGTAGAATTCCCTTCAATTCAACTTTTTGTAATAGTTTCAGGAGGATTGGTATTTGTTTTTCTTTGTACTATTGGCAGAATTTGACTGTTTATCCATCTAGTTGTGTCCTTTTCTTTGTTTGGGAGACTTTTGTCACTGACTGAATCTTACTACTTGCTATTGGTCTATTCAAATTTTCTGGGGTTTTTTTCCTGATTCAGTCTTGATAGGTTGTATATTTCTAGGAATTTACCCATTTTCTGTAGGTTTTCCAATTTGTCTGCATAGAGTTGTTCATAATAGTCTCTGGTGATCTTTTTTATTTCTGTGGTATCAGTTGTAATGGCTCCTTCATTCATGATTTTGCTGATTTGGATCTTCTCTCTTCTTTTCTTGGTTAGTCTATCTAGACATTTATCAATTGTATTTATCTTTTTGAATAACTAACTTTTCATTTCATTGACATTTTGTATTGTTTTAATCTCTATTTTATGTAGTTTTGCTCTGATCTTTATTATTTCTTTTCTTCTAATTTTGAGTTCGGTTTGTCCTGGCTTTACTAGGTTCTTGAGGTGCATTTTTATATTCTTAATTTGTAATCTTGCTGCTTGTTTATGTCATTTATTGGTATAAAAATCTCTCTTGGACCCCTTTTGCTACATTTAACAGGTTTTTGTATGTCATTTCCATTTCCATTTGTTTCAATAATTTTTTTTACTTCCATATTTATTTCTTCCTTGGCCCAGTGGTCATTCAGGAGCATGCTGTTTAATTTCCATGTATTTGTATAGTTTCCAAAGTTCCTCTTGATATTGACTTCTAGTTTTATTCCATGGTGGTCTGAGAGGATACTCAATATGATTTTGAGTTTGTAAAATTTGTTGAGACTTATTTTGTAGCCTACCATATGGTTTATCTCCTGTAGAATGTTCCATGTTTTGAAGAAAAAAATGCATATTCTGCAGTTGTTAGATAAAAGGTTCTGTAAGTATTGACTAGATATATTTGGTGTAAAGTCCAGTTTAAATCCAATGTCTTTTCTTTGAATCTCTGTCTAAATAATCTGTTTAATGCTGAGAATGACATGTTAAAGCTTCCCATTGTCATATGTTGCAGAATATCTTTCCCTTTAGATCTAGCGATGTTTGCTTTATTAATCTGAGCACTTTACTTTTAAGTGCAAATATATTTAGAATTTTTATATCTTCCTGCTAGACGGATCCATTTATCGTCATATAATGACCTTCTTTGTCTTTTTTTTTTTTCACTGTTCTTGACTTAAAATCTGTTTTATCTGATAAAAGTGTAGCTACTCCTGCTTGCTTTTGGTTTCCATTTGCATGGAATATCTTTTTCCATCCTTTGACTTTCAATCAATGTATGTCTTTGATGGTAAGGTGAGTTTCTCTTAAGTAGCATATAGTAAGGTTATTTTAAAAATTAATTCAGCCAATCTATATCTTTTAAGTGAGAATTTAGTCCATGTTTTCAAGGTTATTATTGATATGTGAGACTTTGTTCCTGTCATATTGTGAATTGTTTTCTGTTATACATTCCTTGTTTTTCACATTTTCTCTTACTGTTAGTTGTTGTAGTCTGGTGAAATTCTATAGTGGTGCTATTTGAGTCCTTTCTTTCCTTCCTTTGTCTGATTGCTTTACCAGTGAGTTTTATACTTTCACATGTTTTCATGATGGCAAATGTCATCTTTTTGCTTCCAAATTTAGAACTTCCTTGAGCATTTCCTGTAGGGCTAGTCTAGTGGTAACAAATTCTCTCAGCATTTGCTCATCTGAGAAAGACTCTTTTCCTTCATTGATGATTTTTTTGGGGGAATATTAATAGTATTCTTTACAACACTTTGGATATATTATCTCATTCTCTTCCAGACAGTAAGATTTCTCCTGAGAAATGCACTGTTGTATAACCTGATGTAAATGACGAATTGATGGGTGCTGACGAGTTGATGGGTGCAGCACACCAACATGGCACAAGTATACATATGTAACAAACCTGCACGTTATGCACATGTACCCTAGAACTTAAAGTATAATAATAAAAAAAAAATGCACTGTTGTTCTGATGGGTTTTCCTTTATAGTTGACTAGTTGCCTTTTGCTTGCTGTGTTTAGAATTTGCTCTTTATGATTGACTTTAGCCTGATTTTAACATGACATAAGAGATGATTTTTGCATTGAGAAGTTTTCATTCATTATTTTATTAAATAGATTTTCTGTTCTTCTTCTTATCTCTTCTCCATTGGGAATAGCAATAGTTCATATAATTGGTCACTTTATGTTATCCCAAATGTCATGAAGCCTTTGTTCATTATTTTTAAATCTTTTTCCTTTATTTTTATTTTCCTGCATTATTTCAAAAGACCTGTCATTAAGTTATGAGATTTTTTCTTTTTCCTGATTTAGTCTATTGTCAAGGCTTGCAAATGTATTTTTTATTTCCCTTAATTAATTCTTTAGTTCCAGAATTTATATTTCTAAAAAGATCTATGACTTCGGTAAATTTCTCATTCATATCCTGAATTGTTTTTCTGATGTTTTGTATTGTTTTTCAGAATTCTCTTATGTCTCACTGAGTTTCTCTGAAATCAACATTTTGAAATCTTTATCTGGAGTTTTAAAAATTTCTTTTTGATTAATATCTATTGCTGAGGAATTATTGTGCTCTTTTGGAGGTTTCATATTTTCTTGATGTTTTCTGTATCCATATGTTGATATCTGTGTATCTGGTATAATTATCACTTCTTCCTGTTTTAGGTTTCACTTTTATAAAGGAAAGACTTTTTAAAAAGATGTAGATTTGGTGGTTTTCTTTATTTTTAATATTTTGATATAGAGCCTCACTCTGTCACCCAGGCTGGAGTGCAGTGGCACAATCTCGGCTCACTGCAGCCTCCGTCTCCTGGATTCAAGCGATTCTTCTGCCTCAGCTTCCCAAGTATCTGGGATTATGGACATGTGCCGCTATGCCAGGCAAACTTTTATATTTTTTAGTAGAGATGGGGTCCCACCATGTTGGTCAGGTTGATCTCGAACTCCTGACCTTAAATGATCTGCTGTCTAGGACTCCCAAAGTGCTGGGATTACAAGAGTGACCCAGTATGCCCGGCCCTGGCCTTTCATTTAACTTTTGTAAGGGAAAAAACTTTTAAAAGATATATGTGCAGTGTTAGTTGGGTACAGCATGTTGGCTTTGATTCTGGGTACATCCAGTAGTTTCATCTCTATATGATTTCTTTGGCTGTAAGCAACATCAGTGTTTTCTGCGATTTCCTTGGAGCATTAAGGTGCAGGTATCAGTAAAGGAGGTGTAGAAGTTATACTGGGGACCTGGAAGGTGGGCCAGTCTTCAGGCTTCAGTGATGGCAGCAGTGGGCTGAGCATACTATGTTTTTATGCCCCAGGATAGTGTACACTAGCACCTATGTCAGTGATTAGCGGAAGGCTGATTCTTGGGCTTCCAAATGGATTGCTCAAATACAAGTAGTAGCAGCAGTGGATAGGGCAAGTAAGCAGGCTCTTGGGTCCCTGGTCAGCTGGTGTGGTATGGGCAATGGTGGTAGCTGTGGTGTGACTGCCGTGTTGGTCCAATTGGTGTGGGCTGGTGTTGTTGATGACTGCCTTACAGACTCAGCCCCAAAAGTTTCAACCACACTGTTTTCAGACTTTTCTGCTCTCTGAGGCAGCAGCACCAAAGTACCACACAGAAGGGTGAGGTGCCCCACCTTTATACACAAGTTCAGGTACAGAGGCCACACCATCAATGGGATTGCAGTCACCACTTACTGCTCCAGTCAGTCAGCCCTTTGGCTCACCCAACCTGGTCTCCAGTGCAACAAGAGAAGGTGTGCAGAGGGGGAGGAGGATTCCTGTTCTCTGTGTGACAGCTCAAGCACAGATGCTGTTCTGCTAGTGGGAGGGCATTTCACTCTTCGCTTACAAAGCTAATCCCAGGGTTTGTTCCAATGACAGGGCCAGAGTCACTTCTCATAGCCCCAGATAGGAAGTTCTTGGGCTTTTAAAAATGTGTGTTTATGACTCCTTTGTCCTAGGAGCTGGCCTTTTGAATGCTGCACTGCCCTTTTCCTGAGGAGTAGTACTACCTATGGAATAGAGCTGGAGACCTTGCAGCATCTTTGGGTTCAGCTAGTGCTGTGCTACTGCAGCCCTCTGAGTCTATGCAAGGGAATGTCAGCAGGAACTTCTGGGATGTAGAGATAGGGAGCCTGTTGTTTCCAGGGCAGGATGCTGTCCAATGACCGCTGCCCTCACCAAATGGAATGCTTCTGTAGCCATTCAGGTCTTGGAGGAGGTGAGTGACCCAGTGTGAGTTCTCTGTCTAATGCGAAGCCTTCAGTGTCTCCGTATCACTACTCATGTTAGTGTCAGCATTCGTAGAGGCAGAAGAGCTCTTCTGCAGTCTGGATCACAGCAGCTCACAGTAGGGACATAGATCAATGCATCTCTTTTATTCATCCTTTCCCTGCAGTTCTGAGCTCCTCTGGGATCCTGGTTAATCTCAGCCAAGCTGGCCATTGGCTTTCTTCTTCTGTACTTGGGTGCTTTTCATGAGTTCTCAGACTCTAGTGTTTTATCCTAGATGTTCTATTTAAGGCATAATTGTCTGTTCATAATTTTGGCTTTTCTGTCTTGAGAGGGCTGGCATATGATGTCTCTAGTCAGCCATCTTGAACTGAAATCCTCAAGGACTGGTTTGTAAGTAAACTTGAGTGAGCCACAGCTAAAAGGATATTTACACAGAATTATGGAAGCACGCAGAAGGAGGTATCTTTTTGAGAGAAAATCTTTTGTCCTTCTAAAAAGGGAAGATAGTTTTGAATTATCAACAAGGGCTTACCGTTTTAATTAAAAAGTTTTCTGAATTGGGGCTTAAAAGCTACTAGTTTATTTAATTTATGAATTGGCCATTAGGAGGATATAACAACAGATAATTTAAAGCCATGGAAAAATAGTTTAAATTTTCTTTAGTAATATTAAACAATTTAAAATTACAATGTTATATTTTTATTTGAATAAATACCAGTTTGGGTCTTTGACTCCTTTGATTGCCTTACTGATAATGAGAGATTCAGTAATATTTGAATCCTTATGATCAGGAAGACAATCAAAGGAGTTAAAGACCCAAACTGGTATTTGAGTCAATATACCTGACCAGTCAGATGGCGCTCCAAACATTCAGTGAGAGGAACATCCTATCACGGAGCTCTTGGGAATGAAAATAGTTATGAACATTTTCTGTAGTGACTAGGTTTGTGCTGTGTGAGGAGAATAAATGTATTTCTGTTTTCATTTCTCTAATATGACTCAGTGTCAGAAACAAATTGAGATACCTAGTTTGGAGCAAACAAGAGCTCTACAGTATTCTTTCTTTCTTAATGCTATTTCAGGGAGATACTCATCTGTTCAATTTTGTACTTCCCTTTGATATTAAAACACAATCATCAGCACTCTAAAATATCAATAGTTATTCTCATAGATCATATATTTGTATTAAAGATATTTAGGATCCTACATTCTGAAACATTGAAACCCAAGCTCTCTTGTTTCTTGCCCGTGCTGTCACCCAGAGCCACAGTCCACAGTATTGCAGATTTTAGACTTTAGGAATTTTATATCTTTCAAATTGTTGCATACCTTAATGATATCCTCTAATATGTTAAAATGTGAAATCACACATGGCCTTCCTAAAGACTGCTAATGTTAAGATGACTTCTTATCAAATTACTGAACCCTACCCACACTATTTTAAAATGCTTTCCTATGTTTTAAAAATAATTTCAGTTTCAATACCTGAGCAAAAAATGAAACTACCCCAAAAGGACTAGTGAAATAGTTAATAAAATAGCTTATCTTCTGTTAAGGGAGAACCAGAGACGAACTGGTAGTGTAAAGGGAAAGGTATAGATAAGTGAGTTTTAAGAGAAGCAAGGCAAATATTAGTTTCCACATTCATCTTCAAAACCACAGTTTAATATTAGGGACCACACAAGATAAGAAAAATATCATCACTTGTTGTTACTTACAACTCAAGTATCAGTTTTAATCTCAGGAGTGTGCTTTGATGCTTGAGTCATGAACAGAGAGATAATTGCTTCATATTATTTTATTTTCCCTAATAAAACTCCCAGTGATTGTGTCTAATACCTGTTTATAAGACTTTATTTTTTAGAGCAGTTTTAGGTTTACAGCAGAACTATAAAGAAGGTACAGAGATTTTCTATATACTCACTGCCCCAACACATGTATACCCTCCACCAGTATCAACACTGACCACAAGTATGGTACATTTGTTACAATTAATGAACCTACATTTACACATAATAATCACCCAAAGTCCACACGATAGATTAATATTGTCTCTTGGTACTGTAAATTCTATGAATTTGAAAAAATATATAATCATATGTATCCATTAATTTAGGATCATATCAAGTATTTTCACTGCTCTAAAAATCCTCTGTGTTCTGCCTATTCATACCCCTATCTCTTACCCCAGCCTCTGGCAACTACTGATCTTTTTACTGTCCCATAGTTTTGCCTTTTCCATGATATCATATAGTTGGAATCATATAATATGTAGCTGTGTCAGATTGGCTTCTTTCACCTAGTAATATATAAATTTATTCTTATATACTTCTCCAATATGTTAGCTTGATATCTTATTTATTTTTATTGCTGTATAATATTCCCTTGTCTGCAGGTGTCAAAATTTATTTAGTCATTCACCTACTGAGGGACATCTTGGTTGCTTCCAAGTTTTGACAATTATGAATAAAGCTGCTATAAATATCTTGGATCATATGATAAGAGTATGTTTAGTTTTGTAAGAAGCTATCAAACTGTCTTCCAAAGTAGCTGTATAAGAATTAGAAAAAACTACTCTAAAACTTATACGGAATCAAAAAAGAGCCTGAATAGCCAAAGTCATTATCAGCAAAAACAACGAAGTCAGTCATCACATTATTTGATTTCAAACTATATTATAAGGCTACAGTAACCAAAACACCATGGTACTGGTACCAAAACAGACACATAGACCAATGGAACAAAATAGAAAACCCAGAAATAAAACTGCACACCTACACCTATATGATCTTCAACAAAGTCAACAAATATAAACAATGGGGAAAGGACTCCTTATTCAGTAAATGTTGCTGGTATAGCTTGTTAGCCATATGCAAGAGAATGAAAGTAGACCCCTACTCCTAATCAGAAACAAAATCAACTCAAAATGGATTAAAGATTTAAATGTAAGACCTCAAACTATAAGAATCCTAGAAGAAAACCTAGGAAACAACATTCTGGACATAGGCCCTGGGAAATAATTTATGACTAAGTCCTCAAAAGTAATTAAAACAAAAACAACCAACAGAAACTATGCATCTGAAAATGATCTACTATCAGAATCTATAAGGAAATCAAAACAATTCAACAGTAAACAACAAACAAACAAGAACAATAAAAACAACCCCATTAAAAAGGGGGCAAAAGACATGAACAGACACTTCTTAAAAGAAAACATACAAGTGGCCAACAAACATATGAAAAAGTTCTCAACATCTTTAATCATCAGAGAAATGTAAACCAAAACCACAATGAGATACTATCTCACACCAATAAGAATAGCTGCTATTAAAATGTCAAAAAACAACAGATGCCGGCAAGGCCATGGAGAAAACTGAATGCTTACATCATTGGTGAGAATTTAAATTAGTTCAGCCACTGTAGAAAGCAGTTTGGATATTACTCAAAGAACTGAAAACAGAACGACCATTCCACCCAGCAATCCCATTACCGGGTAGATGTCTGAAAGAAAATAAATTATTCTACTAAAAGTACACCTTCTCTGCTATGTTCATCACAGTGCTATTCATGATAGCCAAGACATAGAATCAACCTGATGGCGTCCCTCAATTGTGGACTGGATAAAGAAAATGTAGTACGTATATACTCGAAATACTATGCAACCATAAAAAATGATAAGATCATGTTTCTTTGCAGCAATATGGATGCAGCTGGAGGCCATTATCCTGAGAAAATTAATGCAGGAACAGAAAAACCAATAATGCATGCTTTTATTTATAACTAGAACCTAAATATTGGGTAATTACAAACATAAAGATAGCAAAAAATAGACACTAGGGACTACTAGAAGAGGGAAGGGAAGGAGCCAGTCAAGGATTGAAAAATTGCTGAGTGCTATGTTCACTTTCTGGGTGATGGGGTCATTCATATTTCTAACATCAGACTCACACAATATACTCATGAAACAAACCTTTACATGCATGTACCTCCTGAATATAAAATAAAAGTTGAAATTATTTGAAAAGCCAATTTAAAAATAAAATTACAAATTTAATTTTTATTACATTAAAACAGCAGCAGCAGCAGCAACAACAACAACAACAACAAATAACAAAGTAGTTGTATCATTTTGCATTCCCGCCAGCAATGAATGAGAATCCCTGTTGCTCCACATCCTCACCAGTATTTGGTGTTGTCAGTGTTTGAGATTTCAGCCATTTTAATTTGTATGTGGTAGTACCTCAATGTTGTTTTTATTTGTATGTCCCTGATGATACATGATGTAAAGCATCTTTTCACATGCATATTTTTCATCTGTATATCTTCTTTGGTCAGGTGTCTGTTAATGTCTTTGGTCCATTTTTTAATAAGATTTTTTTCTCTTATTGTTGAGTTTCAAGAGTTCTTTATATATTTTGAAGAACAGTTGTATTAGTCTGCTCTCATGCTTCTGATAAGGAGGTACCCAAGGCTGGGCAATTTATGAGGAAAAAAAGGTTTTATGGACTCACAGTTCCACGTAGTTGGGGAGGTCTCACAATCATGGTGGGAGATTAAAGGTGTGTCTCACAAGGCAGCAGACAAGAGAAGAGTGCTTGTGCAGGAAAACTCCCCTTTATAAAACCATCAACTCTTGTAAGACTTATTCACTGTCATGAGAACAGCATGGGAAAGACCACACCCATGATTCAATTACCTTTCACCAGGTCCCTCCCACAATAGGTGAGAATTTTGGGAGCTGTAGTTCATTTGAGTGGGGACACAGCCAAACCATATCAAAGACCTTTATCAGATGCATCTTTACCAAATATTTTCTCTCAATCCGTGACTCGTCTTTTCATTTTCTTGACATTGTCTTTCATACAGAAGTTTCTACTTTTAATGAAATCAAGTTTATAATTATTTCTTTTATGGGTCTTGCCTTTGGTATTCTGTCTAAAAAGTCATCCCCATGCCCAAGGTTGTCTAGTTTTGTGTTTTATATTTTTAGTGTATGATCCATTTTGAGTTAACTTTTGTCAAGAGTACAAGGTCTGTATGTACTTTCATTTTTATCTCCCTTTGGCATGTGGATGTCTAACTGTTTCAACACCATTTGTTGAAAGAATTATATTTGTTTTATTGTATTGCCTTTGCTCCTTTGTCAGAGATCAGTTGCCTATATTTATGTGGTTCTTTTTCTGAACTCTCAATTATGTTTCATTCATCTATCTACCATCTTTTCTTGTTTTTATTCTTGAGCTGACATTTTTTTCAAGCAAAGGGCCATAATTTTATTTTCTTTTGTCTTATAGCTTCAAACATGATTTGCATGGAGAATAAACAGTAGTGACTCAAATGTTCTTTATGTTACAGTATATTGCTACCCATGTCACAGATAATAAGTCATGCTCAAGAAGAAATCCTTTTCCTGTATCTCTGCATTAAAAATGGCCAAGTTTCAGTTAGACAGGAGAAATAAATTCTGGCACTTTTTATATGGTTTGGATGTTCTGTCCCCTCCAAATCTTATGTTGAGATGTGACAACCAGTGTTGGAGGCAGGCCTAGTGGGAGGTGTTATGAATGGTTTGGTGCTGTCCTCCTAGTAATGAGTACTCTATGAGTTCACATAAGATCTGGTTGCTTAAAAGAGCATTCCATGCTCATGGATAGAAAGAATCAATATGAAAATGGCCAAACTGCCCAAAGTAATTTATAGATTCAATGCTATCCTCATCAAGCTACCACTGATTTTCTTCACAGAATTATAAAAAAAAACTACTTTAAATTTCATATGGAACTAGAAAAGGGCCCGTATAGCCAAGACAATCCTAAGCAAAAATAACAAAACTGGAGGCATCACGCTACCTGACTTCAAACTATACTACAAGGCTACAGTAACCAAAACATCATGGTACTGGTACCAAAATAAATATATAGATCAATGAAACAGAACAGAGGCCTCAGAAATAATGCCACACATCTACAACCATCTGATTTTTGACAAACCTGACACAAACAAGCAATGGGGAAAGGATTCTTTATTTAACAAATGATATTGGAAAAACGGACTAGCTGTATGCAGAAAATGGAAACTAGAATCCTTCCTTACACTTTATGCAAAAATTAACTCAAGATGGATTAAAGACTTAAATGTAAGACTTAAATCCATAAAAAACCTGGAAGAAAACCTAGGCAATACCATTCAGGACATAGGCATGGGCAGAGACTTCATGACTAAAACACCAAAAGCAATTGCAACAAAAGCCAGAATTGACAAATGGGATCTAAACTAAAGAGCTTCTGCAAAGCAAAAGAAACTATCATCAGAGTGAATAGGCAACCTATAGAATGGAAGAAAATTTTGGCAATCTATCCATCTGACAAAGGGCTAATATCCAGAATCTACAAGGAACTTAAACAAATTTACAAAAGAAAAAGAAACAAACAACCCTATCAAAAAGTGGGCAAAGGATATGAACAGACACTTCTCAAAAGAAGACATTTATGTGGCCAGTAAACATGAAAAAAGCTTATAATCACTGGCCATTAGAAAAATGCAAATCCAAACCACAATGAGATACCATCTCACACCAGTTAGAGTAGTGATCATTAAAACGTAAGGAAACAAGCAGGGTGCAGTGACTCATGCCTGTAATCCCAGCACTTTGGGGGCGGAGGTGGGTGGATCACGAGGTCATGAGATCAAGACCATCCTGTACAATATGGTGAAACCCTGTCTCTAATAAAAATACAAAAATTAGCTGGGCATGGTGGCGCGCACCTGTAGTCTCAGCTACTCAGGAGTCTGAGGCAGGAGACTCTCTTGAAGCTGGGAGGCAGAGGTTGCAGTGAGCCAAGATGGCACCATTGCACTTCAGCCTGGCAAGACTCTGTCTCAAAAAAAAAAAAAAAAAAAAAAAAAAGTCAGGAAACAATAGATGCTGGAGAAGATGTGGAGAAATCGGAACACTTTTACACCGTTGGTGGGAGTGTAAATTAGTTCAACCATTGTGGAAGACAGTCTGGCAGTTTCTCAAGGATCTAGAACCAGAAACACCATTTGACCCAGCAATCAAATTACTGGGTATATACCCAAAGGATTATAAATATTCTGCTATAAAGACGCATGCACACATATGTTTATTCCAGCAGTATTCACAATAGTAAAGACCTGGAAACAACCCAAATGCCCATCAGTGATAGACTGGACCAAGAAAATGTGGCACATATACACCATAGAATACTATGCAGCCATAGAAAAGGATAAGTTCATGCCCTTTCCAGGGACATGGATGAAGCTGGAAACCATCATTCTCAGCAAACTAACACAGGAACAGAAAACCAAACACTGCATGTTCTCACTCATAAGTGGGAGTTGAACAATTATAACACATGGACACAGGGAGGGGAACATTACACACTAGGGCCTGTTGGGTGGTGGGATGCTAGGGGAGGGATAGCTTTAGGAGAAATGCCTAATGTAGATGACGGGTTGATGGGTGCACCAAACCATCATGGCACGGTTATACCTTTGTAACAAACCTGCACTTTCTGAACATGTATCCCAGAACTTGAAGTGGAAAAAAAAAAAAAAAGGCCCATTTCAGGGAGTGGCCCCAGTTGCCTAATGAGTAAGGCACTGTCATCCTAAAAGAGGAAAATCTTCTTTCTCTCTCTCTTGTTCCCTCTCTTGCCATGTGACACACTGGCTGTCCTCCACCTTCTACAGTGATTGCAAGCTTCCTAAGGCCCTCACCAGAAGTAGATGCCAGCACTGTGCTTCATGTACAGCATGCAGAACCGTGAGCCAAACAAACCTCTTTCTTTGTAAATTACCCCGCCTCAGATATTCCTCTATGGCAACGCAAGACTGACTAACATGGATCTTTTGTACAGCATGTTGACTACAGTTAATATTATAATAGTGTACTCTATTGCATATTTTTAAATTACTAAACAGTATTTAAAGTTTCTAAAAAAAGAAAGATTAGGTATATGAGGTGATGGACATGTTAATTAATCTTATTTAATTATTCTATAATGTATATATGTATCCTAACATCACATTGAACCCTATTAAATATATACAAGTGTTATTATCCATTAAAATAAATGAATATTAAAAAATGGCCCAAACATTAGAATCTGATAGAGAAAGTAACTTTTTTTCAAACAACTTATGTGTACAAAATAAAAGGGAAATATGTTTAGTCTTTTCCTGTATCATGTTTAGCACTTACACTTTCATGTTTATTTGATACCTGGGTAAATATAACTTTAATTTATATGTTTGAATTTATATTTAATTAAATTTTTCTTTTGAAATATCTAAACAATAGTGTAGAAAAATAATATTGATACGTTTAACTAAATGCCAAAATGTGTTCACATGTATCATAACTTCTCTTTGAGAAGCTGGGTTTGCAATAAGACCTTATAAGTATTTCGTTCTGTGTAGTTTCCAATGAGCTTTGTAGAGTAATAGTAAAAAGATAGTGATAGTGCTAATTAGTGAATTAATGTTCTCAGTTTTTGATGCTGCTGAAATAAAGCCAAAATGCTTCTAAACACCAATTATGGAAGGATCTTTTGAATTCAATGAGAATGTCAGAATTCCATTATTGTTTTGGCCAGGAATTAATAGTGGAGAGATTTCTCCAACTTCCAGATTCAGATCATGCCTTGTTAGATTCTGCAAATCGATATGAAATAATGGTGGAGGTGAACACCAAATCTGAAACTAGAGATATGTGTTGTATCTTGTACAAGTGTCATGGACAAAGTATTTTTTCAACATATATGCTTTCTATTTGATCTGATTATCTTTTTTCTCTATTATTTCTTCTGAAAGCTGATATATACATATATGCAAATTTAAAGCTTATATGTGTGTATTTTTACATATATATAAAGCTTTCTTGAATATTATTCATTTGTGTACATACATATATAAGCTTATCCATGTATGCAAATGTATAATATGGGAAAATGGTGTATTCTCACTGCATTTGAGGATTTAGCTATCTAGACTAGGTAGACTGACTAAAAGAATGGACTTAATTTATTGAGCCTCTTGTCAAGAGGAAGTCTGGTGGTATTAACATTGAACATTTTCTCTTCAAATGAGACATAGATTGTTGGATGACACCACAAGATCTACACTTTTGAAATGTATCGTAAAGGACTAGGATATAGTTGTGTTCCAAGGGCTGAGCTAGAAACTGCCTTCTATTTCCGAGGAGTTCTGTGAGCCTTTTCATCTTGCCCTTGGCTGACTCAATTCTGTAGCTGGGGTGGTGTGGTGCAGATATCTGTACTAGAATGCCTTTGGAGAGTCTTCACCATTAAAATAGTCTTTATTGGTTTAACCTGTGAATAAACTCATATATTCCAGAAGTAAATAGGGATAAAGGAAAATATAAACATTTCTTTCTACACTTACTTATAATAGGGCTTATTGTTAGTAAAGAGAATTTATAATGCATTTTTTTCCTTTTTAAAATGGAATAGAATAAATAGAACATTTTTGCACCTGGAAATGAATGCTCTTTGAATGCATTTCAAATGTGTTTTGCATACTTTCAACCCTATTATGTTAGCTTTCCAGCTTTCTTTTGGCAGAAGAGCTTTTCTGCTATACCCCTTTTTTGCCCAGTTAATCCAGTAATTTATTAATTGATATTTCAATTTACTGATCAAGTACAATTTATTAAAAAAAAAAAAAATGGGTCAGGTTTGTAAAACAGGGTTATGGCATCCAAGAAAAGAATCCTCTTGCATTGTGCTCGATGTCCTATCACCTAGAGATGCAATGAGAAACAGAGAAAACGTGTTTTCAAACATGGCATTCTTTCCTCGGTGCTACAATGACAGATTCTGCAATTTGCTATGGAGTAATGGTGGCAGTAATTTCACCAAATCTGAAACTAGAGATATGTGCCACATAAACAATCTACTTTGCTCCACACATGTGATTCACATTCAACATATTTGCTTGGTCCCAAATATGGACAGATAGGTTTCATGTGATTAAAATGTTCCAAAGTGTCACTTTTAGCCTTGCAATTTATTTGTCTTATCTACATTCTTTTCTGTGCAATAAGCTGATAAATATTCCAGCCAGGTTTTTATTAATTCTTTTTGCTTTCCTTTTGTCCCTTTTGACTGACATCTATTCACTTCAAGGGTGATTTTCCTGTTGGCAAGAGGCAGAAGAGACACACCAAGCATCACCTTCAGGAACAAGCAATTTAAGTACTATAATGAGATGGGTCTTTTCAGAGTCTATAATTGGTGACAAGGTATGGCAGCTTCATATCAGACAAAGATGTACAACACAAAGCTTATTAATGAGGATGGAGCGTCATACTCAAGAAAGCTTCCTGTGACTATGAGACAGGAGAATATAACAGATAGTGTAGGTTGTTACTAAGTCCAATATCTCCAATTTGCATCATAAAACCTTTATGTAAGCCAATTCAAGCTAATCCAGGATAAGATATTTTTCCCCTTTAGAATTCACTAAGGTAGCTAGCAATCCATCACTTTGGATCCTAGCCCTCACAGACAACAGCAATAATCATCTAAACTTGCAGATATGCTCAATTTAATTGGGTTAGTTTAGTAACCTTCCTTGTATTAGAGCCAACTTGCAAAGAGATGTAATATTTTCACAGTTATGAAGACATAGCAGCTGGCCATAGTAAGATTTGATTGTGGATCAAGAAATCAGATTTTCATCAAGTTAAGAACTCTTCATGGAAATATATATGGAATAAATAATAAAGTAAAATGATTAACAAGGAGACCTACAGAGATACAGGCAAAGCAAAGGAAAGCTACCTTATCGACAATGCTGAAATCTGTTACTCAGCTTACTCTCAGTTTTTACTAATATTGGGTAGAGGACACTAATTTTAAATAAAACCAAAATATTAAAAAGTGGATTTTGAAGTAATACACTATTTTAATATTTAGAAGCTCTATGGAACTTCAAGGGGTTCAAATTATTTTGTAAATATTAATTGATTAAACTTCATGAGATTTTCTAAGAGAGGTACAAGTGTCTTCTTTTTAACATTCTTAAATACTAAGAGGGTAAATAATTTTTATGCAGTCAAGTACAATTTCAGGGGGAATAAAGAGCCAACCCCGGGGTTAGATTCCTGGTGCTTTTACTGGGAAATCATCCTATTTCTTTCATGAACAGTAAAGCAGATAGAAGACAAATACCTCTGATTAATTGTAATGCTGAGACCTGTCTTAATGAGAATAAAGTGACCAAGATGCTAAAGAATACAACGCTGTCCAATCCCCTCACCATCTGCAGTGTATCAAGTGTTCATCGATGAACTGTTTACAGTTAATTACAAAGAAAAATAAAGTTAAAATAAACGGAATAGAAGATAAAGCATTGTCTAACTTAAATGTTCATTTCCTGATTATATAGCATTCTTTTCAGAGAAAGCTGCCATCACTTCAGCAGGTACTGCTTAAAGGGAGGTCTTTCTGTTTATTATTATGGACCCGTCATTCTATTAATTCTATTAAGTTGTAGGATTCTTCCTCAGATTGTCAGTCTATGGTAATGTTTCTAGGGAGTTCACAAATTTTCCATGTAATTGGAATATTTCTTGCAGTTCAAATGTGGCCTTGTTTGATTATAAGCTGGAAATTATAGTTCAATAAAACTTTTAAAAGCACTTACAGTTATAATATTTTATTGATGAAAATGTCCAGAACCACATTTTAAATGAACAGTGATTGCATAGGTATTATTGCTAATGCATCACATATGACTAGTTATGAAGAAGATAGAAGCATCTCCTTCTGGGCATCAAAACTAGGGGAGGCAGAGTCCCAAGTGTCAGAGACTGGCTTTTCCTGTTTGGTCGTGGGGGCTGGTCAAGACTAATAAACTAAAATAACAGATTCTAGAGAGGATGGAAAGGACTGCCTTATGTTACTCCCTCCGTTCAAACTTTGTTCTTACCCTCAGGACTGTGTGTTTTGATTCTAACCTAGACACTGATCAAAAACCTAGAATAAGTCTATGGTCTACCTAATTCAGCCTCTACAAAGTGAGGAAGTAAAGGGCGCAGAGATGGAAATGGAGTGGGGAAAAGGAGTCATTTATTCATGAAGACCATTCAATATCTTAGGTGATATATTTACTACAGTACCACAGGATGTAATCTGACATAGACATTTCTAATTTAGTGAGTCCACTCGTGTCTCAAATTTAAATTTCATATGCCATTGCACTTGTTCCCCACTTTCAATTATTTTCAGGGTAGATGAACAGATAATAAAATTTTAGAAATCAAATTTTAAATATTTGGGTTGCCCTTTTTTAGTCTACTCTCCTCAGAAACAACTTTATATGCAACCAAAGCAACATGCAGCTGCAAAGTAGGTTGAATAGACTTGGGCTGTGATATCAGTCAGTCCTGAGGTCAGATGCAGGTAAGCCCCACAGCTCAGCCACTTCTTAGTATTAGGACCTTAGTAGATAGGCCCTGTGCCTATCTGAGCTTCCCTTTCCTCATTTTTACAGAAAAGTAATGATATTCATTTTGTAGGACTGAATTAGTGGTTAGAAATAACATATGCACAGTGTCTACCTTGGTAACTAGAATGTAATATACAGTGGATAATATTGCCATTATTAGCTCCATTGTGATTATATGAAGCAGAAGGTCTTTGGGGACAGGATACTTTTGTGGGTGAGGACAGAGCTGTATGTGGGATCATTTGATCAATGGTTCTTTTTCAAATGTCTTGCTCTTGTGACAAGCTATGTCTGTGCCTTTACTCCAGGTGATTCATTCGCATCTTGTCTGGCCACCTGCTTATAACCTCACCACTCTTTCACTTTCACTAAGTGCTCAGTAATAAAAATAGGATGACAAACAGTTTGCCACTTCCAGGTGTGGTGTTTCAACTCTCAGTGTTGTTTGCAAAGCCACCTCTCTCTTATTTTATGCAGTAGAACATTTGGGAATTAGAATGTTGTGTGATAAAACTGCTTTTAGTCTTACCTTAAACCTTGGAAAAAGAAATAATCTTTCTATGAATATGCATATTATTTTAAATATCAAATTTCAAATAAATTTTCCCTCTAATAAATAAGTGTCTATAAATCCAGGACAATTGTAGATATAGGTTTCTTGACAGGTATAATAATGGTTAAAATTATTTCAGTAATGAAATGCAATACAAATTAATATGAGAAATTGGATATAAGATTCTAGTTTAAGGAAACTTAAGGAAAGGAAAAGAAGGAAGAGATTTTTTTTTGGAAAAAACACGTTAGGAGACTAAACAAGAATGCCCAAAATGATTATTTTTAGTTATATGAAAATCTCTTGTAAAATGTGTCCTATAAAATGAATGCATAGCTTATACTGTTACTTTTTCTGGCAGGTGTCATTTTTTTCAGGGGAAATGTTTGAATATTATAGTGACTTTTAGAAAGTAACAGTTGATAATTATTTCTGAAGGTTTGAAACTGGTGACCATCAGATGTCAGGCTGTGGTGAAACTTATTTGATAATTGTTGATTTTTATTCTCTCTCTTCCTCTAAACAAGTAGTATTGCAGAAAGCACCATATCGCAATATCACTGGTTGAAAATAATTTTGAAATTGGAATTATTCAAATCTATCTATCTGTGAACCTATTACTTGCTCAACTGCCAAGAAAAAAGAAAACTTTTAAATCTTTATCAAATATTTAGATCTTTTGCCATTTTTTCTTTTTTTAGGAAACTTATATTCTCTGAGTAATTCTCCATGTTTAATATCTGTACTCATGAAGAAATATTTTAGTTCCTTGAATCTCCTATGCTATATAACTTGTTCCATTGACTCCCAGTCTTTTGTTTCCAGAAATCTGGAGAATACTCCTTTGTATCCATGAGAAGGAAAAAAAGTAATAAATTGCTCACTGCGCTTCCCAGTTTATTTCTTTTTCAAGTCAAAAGTTACCTTCTTCCTGGGTGTTTTCTTAAATAAGTAAAAAGTAATGTACACAATGATGTTGTGTTCTACTTCCTGTTCTTGAAAAGGGTTTAAACATTGCTGACCATGAAGAAGGTAGCAGGTATACTCCAGCACAGAAAAAGTGTAGCTGACAGCTCTTTGGTGGCAGTAGCAAGCAAATGTGTTGTCTTGATTTGTAAAGGGTTTTAATGTCATCAATAGTAATTCAGCAAAGAGAGAGTTGTAAAATGCAGCTCAAAATGTAGCAAATTGCATCATTGTTAGTGCTTTAGAATTTTAAAATATCTGCAGCAGATGGTAGAGTGCTAGGAGCAATGTCTTGCTTTAGTGTCTAGGAAAAGTTTATGTCATCATAAACCCTCGCATGATCGAGGTTTCTTTGGCCTGCTGAAAAAAGTTGTTATTTTTTTTCCGTGAAATAATAGTTTACTTTTAAAAATATTTAACAAAGTATCAAGAAATTATATTTTCTTAGAGAAATGGATCACTTTCCAAGGGCATGAGAATATTATATAGTATCCTTACAAATGGAGAAATATTTCAAAACAACTTAATAGAGGTTCTTTTCTCCTGACAAATAGTTCTCTGAAATATTGTCTACTCTTGTTTTAAATATCCTGAAAAAGAAAACTATTTCTACTTAAAAAAATAATTTCTAATGCTTTATATACTTATCAAATTTTACCTCTTGAAGCTTTATTAAAAGTTAGCACTCTTATCACTTATAAATGGTGGGACTGAATCTCTTAGCACTTACTCAAGAACATACAACTGGAATTAGGCTACCAGGTAACTCTTCTTTTCCAACTTAGATTTTTGCTTTGCATTTTTCTAATGCACTAAACTGTAATAATAAGAATAGTGAATTGTTGTTTGTGGCCAGTACAAAAACTTCCTAAATTAAAATTGATAATTGAAGCAACAATTCTAGCTATCAATCTTCTGAAACCTTGAAGAAACTGCGCAAGGGATTGCCTTATTTTTGCGAATTATGCAAAAATCAAAAAAAAGAATTAAATGACATACTAGTTTTAGAAGGGGTAAATGTGACCAACAAATCACTTCAGAGTAGAGAATATTTCACTGCCAAATATTATGCACAAAGTTTTGGGGTTATACATCAAGGCAGCCGCTAGGATATGCTTTGGAAACTAGTCTTGGAATGTCAGCTCTACCACTTAATGTTGTATGATCAATTTTAAAGTCTCTGTGTCATGGTTTTGTTATCTGGAAAATGGAGCTAAGGCCCATACTGAAATGTTGTGAGGATTAAATGGATTAATAATATAAAACACTTTAAATAGTCTCTGACAGCCAGCAAGTTTATACCAAATTTAATTGTTCTTGCTATTATTATATATTAAATTTCATGCATTATAGAGTTAACTATTTTTCAGGAAGCCAGCACTGCAATGGCTGAGCCCAGCAGAAAAGTACAGGTAATTGTGAGGAAATTGGTGCCAAAGATCTAGAAGAAAAACAGGTACCAAACCTGGTTGCCTGAAAAGTGCTCCAAAAACTATTTTCTACTTTGTCTGTCCTATGGAAGTATCCTCAAAGCAGATGGAGTTAATTGTCTTTAGTTTACTCCTCTATCTCAGCTTTTTCTACCTTTTAAACATTAGTTTTGTTCTCTATCTGGATATACATTTTTTTTCTACAGTTAAATATGCTGAAAAGATAATGACTCAAATTGAGGCTACTGAGAAAAGATATTCTGATAAGAAGTAAAATAAGGGCATTCACCTTGTTGGTGTTTCTATCTTGTGTTTAGCCTCGCTTGATAATATTGGAAAGAGAAAAGACAGTCTTGGGGAAGAGAAATATTTGTATCCTGCCCGCATATCATCACACACGCTAAGGTAGAGTCCCTTTTAGTTATTCCTCCCAGTTCTTCTTGACTCTTGGTACCAAGGGACCAGGCCAGCATTTTCACTAACTAGTTAACTAGTTGCTACCCCCCACCTTCACCCTGCTCAGTCTCTTCTTTCCTGAAGGCCACATGCCCTATGTGATCCTTCTGCTCATGGAAAGACAAGGGAGAAAGCAAACAAACAGTCAAAACAAAGGCAGAAATGTTGCTAGGCATGCTAATTGAATATTTCTAGAGATGTTTTATTCTGAGACTCAATACTTAACTTGTTGCCTTAGCCACCAATCTGTAGAGATTCTTTTCTTTTGATAAAACATTTTGACCTTTCTCTTACTCTCTCTGTAGTTTTATGTAAAGTTAGTTGTTGGGGACTAGCCTCCTCAGTCTTTTTCCAGTGCTGGTTACATTGTGATCAAAGACAAAGGAATTGATGCCTCTGACTGATGTCCCTCCCTGTTCTTGTAATCACTGACATGCACCTTTCTGACTGTTACCCTTGAGTAACAATGTATCATTTTTGATGGTCATCTTCTTTCACAGATTGAGTCCTCAATGTATATGAAAAAAGGCCAATCTTTTTCCCCATCTTCCCCTATCAATTCAGCATAGCTCTCGTGCCACAAAATACAAAAGAAATCTGCTAGAGCACAATTCATTCTTATGTGAGTTTAAAAATGCTGCATATCAATTTAGAACTAAAAAAAAAAAAAAAAAAAAAATGGGAAAATCACCCAAATAAGAGACAAGTGTAATAAGATTCCCCTATAAACTGAATACAATGTTGTTATCCAATATTATTACACATATCATTTCCTGAGCTGGAGAAAAATACCAAGGACAGAGCGTTTTCCAGTGACCTGGCATCCTGTGTTGATGCTCAAGTGCTTCACTATCCCAGAACATGCCTCTAATTCATCGTTTCTGTGCATGAAAAATTGAGGTCCTTTGTGTCACCTTCTCTAGAACTTAAATTTAGATGGGTCCCTTGGATTGTCAATTTCTACATTCTTTTTTGTTGATGCACAGTAAAAAATTTAGAAAACTTTCCCTTGGAACTAATAAATTACAGGCATGTAATATATGTGAAATATATATTAGGGGAAATATAGGGGATCCTTGTTATATAAGTATTCATTTCCTGAGTTTCTTCAATTGAAAGACTGATAAGACACCCAAATTCTTAACACACAAAAATATGTATTAATAAAACAATCACCTGTAAAATTAGTCCCTTCTCTCCACTCTTAACTTGGCATTTATTCCCTATTCATTATGTCTTCATTGTCACTTTTGCTTGATGTCAGAAGACAGTGCAAAATAAAAGTGGAAGAAATTTATTGTCACATGAACCTGAATGTTGTAAAAGATGCTGGATTTTAAAAAACCAGTATGCTTGGAATAATCCTACACCTTCTCTTTCCTTCTAAAGTGATCTCTGATTTTTTTCAGGCATCTACACAAATCCTTATCTCCAGATGGATTTTGAATTAGACAATCCAAGTTCCTGACAACTCCCTCGTAGCTATCATTGACCCAGATTGAGCCTATGACTTTATTTGTCCATTTGACAAAAGAGAAAGACTTCTGTTCTAGGTTTTGGGAAGAATGGGGAAGAATTTTCTCTTTCACATATTCTTGCTGTCTCTTCTTATGAAAATCAAAAAGGAATCCTCAGATATCTCTGGAAGTCATTGTGAAACTACAAGGGAACTAGCTTTTGGATGAGGCCTAGGATATGAAAGTCAGGTTGAGAGACAAAGAGAACGTGAATCGTTGATGGCGTCATAAGCACCTGCCATATGATATCTGGAGCGTACTCTATATCCAGCTATGCGTGCTAATAAATATCCTTGATCCTTGCTGTTAATACATTTTTGAACTGGGAATAGGTATTTCAGGCAAAATCACCATAATTTCCTACAATGAACATGATGGAGAAGAATTGCCTAAATTATAAGCAAAAACACTGACAGATCAGCATATGGAAGAAATAGACCAGTTACCAATTGCAAAAGAGAAAATTGCCAAGAATGAGGATATTTTATATGCTCCAAAAGAGAATATTTGGATATCATAAAACCAAAAAAGACCTCGAGGAAACTGATGAATCACTAGAATATTTGTTTCAAGTATATCCCTCTTTATGATCAGGCTGTGCCATAGAAATATAAAGGTGTCCTATCGTGTCCTCAAATAATTTCATTGGAAAAATTCATCTCCTTCCAAATAAGAATCCTTTACTTATTCTGAAATTAATGCATACTACTAATTTTATTAATGTTTGAATAGATGAACCTATTTTTAAAATATTTGTTTTCATCTTTCAGCATATTTTTTCCAAAATATTTTTATTATTTAAACTGGATTTACTTTTAGTTTTTTTTTTCTGTAACATTATTATCATACACAAAAGATTTTTTATATATCATGGATTTGTAATTTCCAGTTTCAGATAGAAATGAAATTGTAAATGGAATTACTAAATATTTCTTTTTCAAAATAAATAAAGCACTCTTATGCCATAGGTTAATGCATATGATAAACCCAATCATACATTTTACAATATGACATGATTTGCATATCATGGCAGATATAACATGACTAGCTTGAAAAATGATTCAAATTTTGTCCAAAAACTAATATTTAAAAAGGACTTCCTTCATACAAGTTTTAAATATTTTTTTCTCAACAGTATAATAAACCACAAATATTTCCAAGTCTTCAACATTTACTAACCACTAGAGACTCAACAAGGTATGAGTCATAATCTTATACCTCAAAAGGATTTTTCTAGTTGTGTAGAAGAAAACCCTGGATATAACATTAAAGTAGGATAGAGCTAAGGACCAGGCCAGTGCTGGAGATAGCAAGTACTATGGTCATTGAGTGGAAGGTGCCTTGGACAGGGCTAAGCACTGCTCAGACACCACAGATTGTAATCTACATGAATTCTTGAGTTTGCTATTCAATGCATGTTCTTGAATCACAGGCATTAATATCACCTAGGAGCTTGTTGGAAATGCAGACTGTCAGCCCTTTCCCTGGGATTTACTGAATCACAATCTCCGTTTACAAAATCCCCAGGTGATTTACATGCTCACTGAATTTGAGAAAACTGCATATAGGGTATGAAGCAAAGAAAGATTTCCAGTCTTCCTTTTTCCAAATTGTTTTTCCTGAGTTAACGATATCTAAGGCTTTAATGCCCGTTTTAACATATGCACAGATGTCTTATTCACTCTGCAAGCAATATTAATCTTCTGTGAGCTGGATCACTCCACAAGACGGGCACTCGACCACTGCTGTGTCAGTGTAAGGGGCTTCCACACAGAGTTCTCACTCTCAGGGATCATTCATGGACTTCATCTTCATTATCTCCAATTTGATTGCGAGAAGCACTTGACAGAGTCCAGTTTATAATCTCACTTTGGGCGCTAATTAGCAGCATGATCACAGTGATGTAATTATTTTAGGTAATGTTTTCTTATTTATAAAAGGAGATCAAATGATCACTAAATGTCCTTTAAGCTCTGTGAGTTAATTCAATTTTAGATTTTCATACATTAGAAGATAAAAGGATTGAGATTAACACTACTTAGACTTCTGTGCAATCTTTCAGAGCAAAGAATGCTGAAGAAATGATAGTGTGTGTAGAATATGTATGAAAGCAGATTGTTGTTGGGGTTAAAACAAGTAAATGCTAAGATTCGACACCATGTTTTTATTTAAAGGAAATTTTGTTTACTTTAAAACATAACACAGATTTTTTTTTTTTTTTTTTTTTTTTTTTTTACCTTCAGTAACCAACTTTGAAACACTATACATATTTCCTATATGAGGAAAACATTGCTGGCTATGATATACTTATTTTCTTTTTTCTCCCTTTGACCTAGTTTCCTAAAATTTTCTTTTCTTATTTAGAGTTGTGCTATTTTGAAATACAGAAGGCATCTTATGAAATGCCTTACTTTCAAAAATTCATAAAGAAAATAATTATTAAATATTTTGGGAGCAAGGCAATGCTAATCTCCATGGGACATTCAGAGAAATAAGACTAGTTTATGATGTTAACATTTTTAAATAACAGAGTTTTGTAATTATGATTATAAATTTAGACACAATATTTATTGCAGGACCCCTCGACCCCATGTCAGACATTATGTATGGTAGACATGTTCCCATACATGACCTCATATAATCCTCATGACAATGCTATAAAGTAAATATTATGATTTCTGTTTAGCAGAATATATATTGGAATATTTTTTCAAAGAGAAGAAAATCTCAGCCCCTTCCTTGGGATTTACTGAATCACAATCTTCCTTTACAAAATCCCCAGGTGATGTACATGCTCAGTGAAGCTTAAGAAAACTGAATAGAGGATACAAAGGAAAGAAAGATTTCCAGTCCTCCTTTTTCCAAAATTTATCTAGAATTAACTATCTCTAAGGCTTTAATGCCAGTTTTAGTGTATACACAGATGTCTTATTTACTTTGCAAGCAATGTGAATGTTCTCTATGTTGGACCACTCTGCTTGCAAGACGGGCAAAAAAGCTATCATAGTGGTCTAGCAAATAGATTATGAAGGTTTGTATGTATCGAATTGTACGTGTTGAATTGTATCCGCCCCCGCCAAATATATATATTTATATATATATATTTATATCCCCCCTGCCAATTATATATATATTATTTGGCGGGGGGGGGGGGATACAATTCAACACGTACAGTTCGTGTTGTATATACATATGTTGTATAATATATATATAGAAGTCTAAACTCCCAGTACCTCAGAATGGGATCTTATTTGGAAATAGGGTCACTATACATGTAATTAGTTAAGATGAAGTCACACTAGAGTGGACCCCCTAATCCAATATAAATAATAGTCTTATAAGATCGTCATGAGAACATAGTCACCTGGAGGGAGAATGACAAGAGATAACAAAGGTAAAAATTGAAGTTGTGCAGCTGCAAGGAAAGAAACTGCAAAGATTGTTCAGCAAACTACTGCAAGGTGGGATGGGACAAGGAAAGATTTCCTTCCTGGTCTCACCTGGCCAATACCTTGATTTCAGACTTCTAGCCTCCAGAATTGGGAGATAATAACTTTGTTAAGTTACCCGTTTGTCGTACTTCGTTTAGGCAGCCCTAGGAATCCAATACACTTGACAGTAAAGAATGGGCAGAAAAATTGAGAGAAAGATATATAAACTATATGAGAAAAGACAAAAAAGAGGAAATACATACAGGGAGTCAATATATGTATAAAGGTAAGTAAAAATAATAATAATAAAAAAAATCAGAAATTTTGAACTTGTGAGACCACAGAATATAAGACAGGTTGAGTATCCCTTATCTAAAATGCTTGGGACCAGAAGTGTTTAGAATTTCAGGTTTTTGGCTGGGCGCGGTGGATCACGGCTGTAATCCCAGAACGTTGGGAAGCTGAGGCAGGCGGATTACTTGAGGTCAGGAGTTCAAGACCAGCCTGACCAACATGATGAAACCCCATCTCTACCAAAAATACAAAAATTCCCAGGTGTGGTGGCGCTTGCCTATAGTTCCAGCTACTCCGGAGGCTGACCAGCTACTCCGGAGGCTGAGGCAGAGGAATCGCTGGAATTCAAGAGGCAGTGGTTGCAGTGAGCCAAGATCATACCACTACACTCCAACCTGGGCCACAGAATGGGACTCTATCTCAAAAAAAAACAAAAGGGAAAATTCAGATGTTTTTGGATGTTTAAATATTTGCATAATCATAATGAGATAAAAATTCATTTATGTTTCATATGCACCTGATACATATACCCTAATGGTAATTTTCTACAATATTTTAAAATTTTGTACCTAAAATAATGTTTACATACATTGAACCCTCAGAAAGCAAGGTATCACTATCTCAGCCACCCATGTGGCATCATGGTGGTACTAAAAAAATTTCGGATTTTGGAGCATTTTGGATTCTGGATTTTCAAATTAGGGATGCTCAACCTGTAACATTATCAAAAACTGGTAGTTGAAAATTGTTAACTAATTTAATAATAGAATTGGGTGATAAATGGAAATAAGGTAGAGAAAGGGGCTGTGGATGATCATAGTAGAATAAACCTTAGGAAGAGGATAATAAAATAAATTTCATATATTTTTAAAAACAATAATAAAATTAAGACAGAAGTTATAATCAAAGAAGATAGAAATACTTGCTAAAACTATATATGATAAGAAGGATAGTACACTGAATGCTTTTATGTTCAAGGAACTTCATAGATACTATTCTTCATCTTCACCTCAGTACCATAAATGTGTCAAAAGTAAGTAACCATCCACCAAATTCATCCCACCTTCCAAAGAGGTGAATCTAGGAAGGAGATGTTTGCAGAGACCTTTTCCAGTCCCTCTTACAGATAAGTGTTATTTTTTTATAGTATTGACTTGTTCTCAACAGAGATAATGTGAACAAAATGATGAGTTCAATTCACAGGCTTAGCATTTACGAAGCAGATAGACTTCCTCCATACCTTCTTTTTTGTTTTGCTAGCTGGATGCAGATGGCCTGGAAGACCCCACAGCTCGGATGGCAAACTATGGCCTATGGACAAAATTGCCCTATTGCCTGTTTGTAAAGAGTTTTATTGAAACACAGGCATACACATTTGTTTACATATTGTCCATGCGTGCTTTATGCTACACCAGCAGAGTTGAGTTAAGTAGCTGTAACAGAGACTTTATGGCTTGCAAAGCCTAAAATATTTATTATATGGCTTTTTACAGAAAAAGTTATGAACCCCTGCCCTATATGATAGCAAAGTCAAAATCTAATGGGAACCTGAATCCTCAAATCACTGAGAGCTGCCACCAACCTAAACCCAGCCTTCTTGGACTATTATATGAGCCCAGGAATTGACTGGTTATATTTCAGGGCTTATTTCTAATAGCAGTTTACCCTGTGCTGACTAATGCATCCATTTACAGATTTTTTTTTTTTTTTAAGCCAAAGAAGTTAAATAACTTAGCCATGATTACATTAGTAAGTGAAAAAGAACACTATTCCAATGCAGGTCTAGGTCTAAAATCTGTCCTATTTCTCTCCTAGATTCAGAGTAATCATATTTGGATGTTGAGTTCATAGGCAATTTTTGTTTTCTAATTTGTGTTCTCATGTATTTTTTTCTAATAGTTTTATTTAGCTACAATTCATATACCAAGTAATTCATCCTTTCACAGTGTACAGATTAACGGTTTTTAGTATGTTCACAGAGTTGCACAAACCATCACCATTATTTAATTTTAGTATATGTTAATCATTCCCAAGCCAAATCCCATTAGCAATGACTCCACATTCCCCACTGTCCCCATCACCTGGGAACCACTAATCTACTTTCTATCTCTACAAATTTACCTATTCTGAATATTTCATATAAATGGAATCATGCAGTATATGGCCTTCTGTGACTGGCTTCTTTTTCTTAGCATAACATTTTCAAAGTTCATTTATAGTTCAGCATATATCAGTACTTCATTCCTTTCTATTGATAAATAATATTTCATTTATGGATATATCACATTTTGTTTAACCATTAATCAGTGGGCTGTTTTAACTTTTGGGCTATTAAGAATAATGTTGCTATGAACAACAAAAGCTTTTGTGTAAATACACATTTTTAATTCTCTTGGGTATATACCTAGGAGTAGAATTGTTCTGTCTGTGGCAATACTATGTTTAATATTACAAACATTTAAACAACTGATGAGCTGTTTTCCAAAGTGGCTGCACCATTTGATGATCTGATTGGCACTGCGGGACCCTGGATTAGGCAATTGATTCCAATTTCTCCACATCCTTGCCATCACTTGCTTTTGCCTTTTTAATTTTAGCCATTTCTGTGGGTATATAGTGGTATCTACACACTATAGTGGGTGTATAGTGGTATCTCATTGTAGTTTTGATTTGCATTTCCCTGTGACAAACGATGTTGAGCATGTTCATGTACCTAATGGCCATTTGTGTATCTTCTTCGGAGAAGTGTCTATTCAAATTCATTGTCCATTTTGAAATTAGGTTATTTGTCTTTTTATTGTTGCATTGTAAGTGTTCTTTATATATTCTGGATACAAATCCCACAGGAAATATATTACTTGAAAATTTTTTGTTCCATTCTGTAAGCTGTCTTTTGTCTTTTCATTTTCTTGATGAAATTCTTAGAATCACAGAAGTTTTAAATTTCAATGCAGTTTATCTATTTTTTTCTTTTGTCACTTGTGCTTTTGGTGTCATATCCAAGAAACCATTGCCTAATCCAAGGTCATGAAGATTTACACCTGCTTGTTTGTAAGGGTTTTATCTTATAGTTTTAGCCGTTACATTTAGGCCTAGTATCAATCTTGAGTTAACTTTTGTATATGGTAATATGTAGGGATTCAACTTTTTACTTTTGCATGTGGATATCCAGTTGTCCCAGCAACATTTGTTTAAAAGATCTCATGCATTTTTCAATTCTTAATTAACTTGTATTAGTTTTGTGATTGAAAACACTAAATGTCATAAAAATGATACAAAACACTCTTTAAAATTAAATTTAAATGTATGTAGGAGGATAATGGAATGTCACAAAAATTAAAGGCAGGAAACTGATTTAAGGAAAATTGGGAAGGCTCAGCTGTCATCTACAAAATAGAAGTCATGGAATTTTAAAAGAGAAAAAAGGCAAACTTTGGGGAGAATGTTTTCAAAAGATGGATTTGTCTCATTCAAGAAGTAAGAATTTAAATGTGGGATGAAAGCAATGAGCATAGACTATGCTTAAACATTTTTGGTGGTCAGAAAGAATCATTTAAAAGAAAAAAGATGGAAGGACAATGATTACAGTATAGGGTAACAAGTTTTCGAAAGAATAGTCTTATAGTATAGAGGAACACGATTTTTGAAAGAAAAGAAGTTACTAAAGAAAGATGGAGGATGCAGGGAAAAGAGAGACAACTTGAAAAAAAAATGTGAGAGGAAAGTGTCTGGTAGGGTACAGGCTTTGGAGCAGAGCTATGTAAGTATTTGTTGAATGTAAGAAAGCAAAAGGAGAAAAGTTGGATAGTAAGTTGGAAGTCTGAAATGGGAAGAACGGAAGGAAAAAAACCGGGAGGGAAGAAGGTATGCAGTAAGAATGGATGGGTTAAGGGCAAAAGAGGACAAATTATTTAATAAAAAGAATTCTCTTTCCCTTGAGGTAGAATTCTGATGTGATAATTTAGTCCAAGTTTATAAACTTGATAAACTGCTGTTTGCTGATTCACCTGTGTACAAAGTATAAGAACATGGGGTTTGTCTCCAGAAACCCCAGATACGTATTTTGGTTATATGTCCTGAGAGTTAAACAAAACAAACAAAAAATGTGACTGCTCTAAAAATCAAGTCATCTGACAATCCTACGCCTGCATCCAGAAATAGGAACAATCGCTGAAAGTTTCAGGTCAGGAGAAGAGAAAATCTGTTTCACAGTTTGGCTCAGTCCTTACCACTTCTGTGAACACAAACACACACACACACACACACACACACACACACACACACATATATTATATATATATGTATATATTCTCTGCTTATTTGTTTATTAAATGTTTACCTTCACAGAGTTGAAAAGGATGAGTAACACAGGTTTATTCACTGAAATCTATAACACAGAAGGTAAAGTGAAGGTGGCCATTGCACAAACAGATCTGACTTTACTATGCTGAGGACATTTATCCAAGAATTATGAGACATAAATGGAAGTATCAGAGGGTTAATAAATAGAAAGATATTTTTAAATTAGAGCAGTTTTACTTCTTCCCACCTCCTTTTTATAATAATGAGCAAAGGATAAAAATTACAAGACCTCTAATTCCCAGCAGGCTAATTGGTATAAATGACTGTTGCAGGTTCACATTTCTGAGAATCTTATAAAATAAGTACATTTTTAATAATGTTGCTTTTGAGTTAGTATTCCAAAATAAGCCTGTTACAAGGTTATGAATGATATTTTTTAAACATTGCAAGTAATGGATGTCTCTAATACGTACAAATTTAAAACTATATTTATAAGATATTTGAACAATTCCCTAAAACTATTCATCTGTGAGCCTGAATGAAGCATTTCTACTTTTCACCTCTATTTCATATTCTTCATTTCTGAAGTCCTTACAAGGTCTTCTTTCCCATTCATTTGTGTGTCAGCATTCTAACTACTAGAAAGAATGAATTGGGACTTTTCTGCTTTTATTTGTATAATCCTTATGAAATCTAAAAAATAAAAAAATATTTGATGTATTTGCACATTTAGATCTTCTCAGGCACAATAGATGTTGCCTACATAGTTTTCTTTACAAAAATGCACACACACGAGAAACTATTCTACTCCCCCTTCATCCATACTGCAGAAATAGTCTCATAAACATAATGAAATACTCAGGAGGAGGGGGGATCAGGAAGTTGCCAGATCTCTTTCCCGTTGCTTTACTGTCACAGTCGAACTTTTCTGGTGTTTTGTGGTCTAGCTCTGCTATTTTACTGTACTCTGTGGGACCACCCACAAGTTGTCTAGTTTTGTCTTTATATGGCCAATGTCTCCTTTCTTTTATAATCTCCAATCTGATCAATTTTGGGGAAGTTGAAAAAGACATTGGATACCGGCAAGCCTCCGTTTCAAAGTATATCTAATTTAGAACCTATGTAACATTGACATGTGGACCCAGGTATTCTGTATTTTCACATTGCTTCTTAGTCACTTATCCCCATCAAGATTGAATAGACCCACATTTTCTAATCCTGCTCTCTGAAAATACAAAAATAGTGAAGATGAATCTTTACAAAACAATATCAATAACAACACAGGAAAGACGAAAACTACTCTAGTATTAAAGACATTGTTTTACAGGTTTATTCCAGTTAGTGCCAAAGATGAACAGTAAGAAGGAAGTTTTAAATATACACATACACAAGCAAAAACTTGTTTACAGCCTTCTTCCCCACCCACCATTTCCCACAGTGGGAAGGGAGGAAGAAGAGTACAAAACAACAGATTTAATAATGTTTGGTGTTTGCAGCAGCTATTACTGTGGAACTGTCATCATTTCTGTTAATACTTTCTATTGTGGTATTGTTTATTTGTATGTGCACCCCAGAATATAATTGGATACTTGAATATATTCATGTTGTTATTGAGGGTTTTATGTGTGATGAGTGACATAATGTCACTTAATTACTAGATTTTAAAAATAGGGTTACAGTTGTCTATCAACTTCAAATCAGTAGATATCACAAAGATTTCAATCAGCTAGTGGTGATGATTATGATAAATAAAGGGAAATGGTTAAGAATTTCTAAGAAGCCACTTATAATATTTAAGCTAAATTTCATGTGAGAGCATTTTGAAGATTTAAGCATGAAAACTGCTGAAGATCACGGCTTGCTTCTAAAATAATTTCTTTTTTTCATGGTTGCAATCTGATAGTTTAGAGATTAAAATTTCAATTCTCCAAATTCCTTGCTCTCTTCTTTGCTTCCTTCCTTTGCTACTCTCTTCCTCACTTCTTTCTTACTCACTTGGATTGGTATTTATCTTAGAGTGATAGAATCCACTATTTAATTGAGTATTACTAAATTAACACATGAAGCCCTTGCTAGCAGTTTTTAGACAGCAATACAGTCGTTTCTGAAGTTTTAAAACACATTAAAGGAATTACGAAGAAAAGTCAAATCTGAAATCTGGAAGCATTTGCCATCTCCCAAAATACATAGTAAAGATATTATTTCCAATTTCCGATCAAATCTCAGTGTGCCCCACTGTAGGAATTACATTTGAATGACTGTATTCCAAATATTTTAATGTGTTTGAACCACAGATTTTTGACTTAGTAAAGTGAATCACTATCACCATGCCCTTAGATCAAGAAGGGCATTTTGTGTCATTTGATTATTAGAATTAGCTGCTGCTTATGCCACCAGTGTTATTGATTTTCAGTAGCTTAGCACCGTAGAAAGGGTCTGCATTCTTGGTTCCCTTGGGTAACAAGCCAATCAAAGGCATAATCCTAAACTGACTTTTATATTGCAAAAAATTTACTGATCTAAAAATTTACTAGGAGGGAGACCAGCACATCTGCCCCATAGGAAATGATTTTTGCATAGTAAGTGTTGATCTGCATAACCATATGATCATCGCAAGTGCTGATTACCAAAACTGAATCATCATTACTTAGCAAAGTTCTATAAATACACATGGCACCATGTAATATATTCAGCTGTGCTAAATTAATGACAAAGTCCTTACCCCAAGGAGCTTGGGGGTCTAAAACAAAGAATAACACAAAAGACATTTATGTAGAACACACACTGACTTGGGGGAAATTTTCAGTGAAATAATTTTAGTGAGGAATTTTTATGGTTTGTGGCAAAGGAAGAACTAAGGTTTCATACAAAGTTTACCTTTCAGATTTCTTTTAATGCAAGTTGAGTATAGGCAAAAGATCAACATTTTAATCTCTTGACCCCTTGATAATTCATATGTATATGTGTTTTCACATATATAAATTTATATATATATATTCCACATATATAAATATATATATATTCTGAATGTAGTTTAAAAATATCTTTATATTAGTATATTTAAATACCAAAAAATTGATAAATTCAAAATTAAAATCATTATCTCTTCTCATTTTCTCACCCTTTAAATTAGCTCCTGCCTTGGTTAAAGGCATTGCCTTCTCCCAATGATTACTGAAGAAATTTCAGAGGTACTTTCTCACCATTCTCTCTCACCTACCACCAAATCCTGTAGATTACCAAATTGGTGGTATATTTTCTATTTTCACCTCCTCAGTCTTAATTTAGGCCTTCATATTTTACTTTAGATAATTACCATAATTTCCTATCTGTCTCCTCTTTATCACCTGAAGTAACTCTTTTAAGAGATTACTTAGCAACTTCTCATCTGTCAGGTTGGTTCCTGAGTGTAAAGGTAGCTTCTGATGTTACTGATGGCATTTCTGGCCCTGTCCAATTCAACTCATATATTTCCTTCCATTCTTATTTCATATCAATTCATACTTACCACACCCTAGGACTATGATCTCTTTTAGGAGTCTTTGTGTTGATTTATGATACTTCATCATACACAGCTATGCATTTTCTATGTTTTCTATTATTTCAGACCTAGAAAAGATGTTTTGTTTCATTTTGTTTTGTTTCATGAAACTTTCTCAAATAGCTCATGAGGAATGAAGTTTGTCCTCTATATATGTACCAATATAATACTGTAGAATTTGTTCTTATCTAGTAGATATTGGCTGGCTGCCTTCCCAGCAAAGTTTCATTTATTACATTAAGAGCCTTCAACTTTCCTTTCCAAGGTTCATCCCTTTCTTCATCTCAGTTTAGGAGCATTATTCTTCCTTATGCTCCAGAGGTGAATTTTTCTGCTACTCTAGACCACTGATTATTTTTAAAGTGAGCATGTAATACTTGTAAACCCATCATTTGTTAACCTCAGATATTTTGCTGAGAAACTTATAGTCTCTTTCTCATTTGGTTGGAGCTAAAATACCTAACATTGCTTTATCTACATTTTTTTATACAATGAGGAGACTAAGCCTATGGTTAGAGCCAACCTTGAGTAAGGAGAGACCAGATATTCCTTGTAGTGATATATTTTGAGTTCTCTGTCAAGCTGCTTTTAAATTTAGACCAATCCATGGACTGCTCTATTATGTAAGTTGATGACTTTTATTTTAGCTTAAGCTAGTGAGAGTTGAGTTTTCTGACACATGCATACTAAATAATCCTGTTTCTATCTATTTAGATCTTCAAATGAGTATTTAGTCGCAAATATTTTCTCCAGGTAAATTATAAGTTCTGTGAAGATAGAGTAGTTTATATATTCTGTATCTTTTATTGTGACTATCCTGGTATATTGGGTTATCAAAAATTTAAGCAGAGGCCACATAATCATGTATCAAGAATGATTCTGAAAGAAAGAATTTTCGACTACACGAACCAAAGTGCCCCTTCCATCTCTTGGAATTTTTCATTACTCTATTAAGTTTATAAATGTATAAATACAGTATTTATACATTTATAAATTGATAATTTATACATATTAAGAGTATTTCATGATGCAAAGCTGACAGTGATGGCAACCACAGTAAAAAATACATATATATTCATTTACTGGAGCTGTCATAGCAAAGTGCCACAAACTACAACCAAAATGTATTATCTCAGAGTTCTGGCAGCTAACAGTCCAAAATCAAGGTATCATTAGAACCATGCTTCCCCTGATCAGTCTAAGAAAGAATGTCTTTCATTCTTTTTTCTTAGTTTCTTGTTATGATCTGAACATTTGTGTTCCCCCCAAATTCATATGTTGAAACCTAATCCCCAATGAATTAGTGGCCTTATAAAAGGGACTCCAGAGAGCTAGCTAGCTCCCTCCACCATGTGAGGACACAGTAAGAAGGCAGCATCTATCAACCAGAAAGCAACCCCTCATCAGAAATCAAATCTGCTAAGGCATTAGGCTTAGACTTTCCAGTCTACAGAAGTGTGATAAATAAAGTTATATTGTTTACAAGTTACCCAGTCTAAGATATTTATTATGGAAACATGAAAGGACTAAGATAGCCAAGACACTTATGGTAGTTTTCTGGCAATCTTTGTCATTCCTTGGTTTGCAGCTGGATAACTCCAGTCATTACCTTTTCACATGGGATTTCCCCTGTATCTTCACATAATCATCTTCTTATAAAGATACCAATCATCTTGGATTAGGAGCCTACCTTACTCCAGTATGGCTTCACTTTAACTTTACTGGGTCTCCTTGCTCTTCAGAGGGAAATAGGATAATTACTCTAGTAGCTTTCCAGTAAGGCAGGTAGGTGATTAGAACTATAGTCTAAATGATTTAAGGGAAAAAAAGAAAGTAGACCTTTCTGAGGGTGGAAGATGGAAGGAGGGAGAGGATCAGGAAAAATAACTAATGGGTATTAGGCTTAATAGTGATGGGTGGTGAAATAATCTTTGCAACTTACCCCCATGTAATAAGTTTACCTATGTAACAAACCTGCATTTGTACCTCTAAACTTAAAATAAAAGTTAAAAAAAAAAAAAGAAGAAAGTGTTGGTGTATTAGTCTGTTTTCATGCTGCCGACGAAGAGATATCTGAGACTGGGAAGAAAAAAAGGTTTAATTGGACTTACAGTTCCACACGGCTGGGGAGGCCTCAGAATCATGGTGGGAGGTGAAAGGCACTTCTTACATGGTAGCAGCAAGAAAAAATGAGGAAGATGAAAAAGCAGAAACCCGTGATGAAACCATCAGATCTCATGAGACTTATTCACTACCTTGAGAACAGTAGGCGGGAAACTGCCCCCATGATTCAAATTATCTCCCACTGGGTCCCTCCCACAACACGTGGGAATTATGAGAGTACAATTCAAGATGAGATTTGGGTGAGGACATAGAACCAAACCGTATGATTCCACCCCGGCCCCTCCAAATCTCATGTCTTCATATTTCAAAATCAATCATGCCTTCACAACAGTCCCCTGAAGTCTTAACTCATTTCAGCATTAACCCAAAAGTTCACAATTCAAAGTCTCATCTGAGACAAGGCAAGTCCCTTCCACTTATGAGCCTGTAAAATCAAAACCAAGCTAGTTACTTCTTACTTCCTAGATACAATGAGGGTACAGGTATTGCGTAAATACAGCCATTCCAAATGGGAGAAATTGGCCAAGACAAAGGGGTTACAGGACCTTTGCAAGTCCAGAATCCAGTGGGGCAGTCAAATTAAAGCTCCAAAATGATCTCCTTTGACTCTAGGTCTCATATCTTGGTCATGCTGATGCAAGAGCTGGGTTCCCATAGTCTTGGGCAGCCCTGTGGCTTTGCACGGCATAGCCCCCTATCCTGGCTGCTTTCATGGGCTGACATTGAGTGTCTGCAGCTTTTCCAGATGCACAATCCAAGCTGTTGGATCTACCATCCTGGGGTCTGGAGGACATGGCCTTCTTCTCACAGATCCACTAGTTGATGTCCCAGTAGGGTCTCTGTGTAAGGGCTCTGACCACACACTTCCCTTCTGCACCACCCTAGCAGAGGTTCTCTATGAAGGCCCACCCCTGAAGCAAGCATTTGCCTTGACAACCAGGCATTTACATACATCTTCTAAAATCTAGGCAAGGGTTCCCAAACTTCAATTCTTGGCTTCTGCACACATGTAGGCTCAACATCACATGGACGTTGCCAAGGTTTGGGACTTGCATCCTCTGAAACCATGGGCCTAGCTGTACCTTGGCCCCTTTTAGCAATGGCTGGAGCAGCTGGAGCACAAGACATCAAATCCTAGGCTGCACACAGCATGGAGTCCCGGGGCCTGGTCCATAAAACCATTTATTCTTCCTAGGCTTCTGTCTTTGTGATGGGAGGAGCTGCCATGAAGACCTATGACATACCCTGGAGATATTTTTCCCATTGTCTTGGGGATTAACATTTGATAACTTGTTACTTATGCAAATTTCTGCAGCCAGCTTGAATTTCTTCTCAAAAAATGGGATTTTCTTTTCTACTGTATCATCAGGCTGCAAATTTTCTGAACTTTTATGTTCTTTTCCCCTTTTAAAACAGAATGCTTTTAACAGCACCCAAGTCACCTCTTGAGTGCTTTGCTGCTTAGAAATTTCATCCACCAGATACTTAAAGGACTAAATCATCTCTCTCAAGTTCAAAGTTCCACAAATCTCTAGGGAAGGGGCAAAATGCCACCAGTCTCTTTGCTAAAACATAACAAGAGTCATCTTTTCTCCAGTTCCCAACAAGTTCCTCATCTCTATCTGAGACCTTCTCAGCCTGGACCCTATTATTCATATCACTATCAGCATTTTTGTCAAAGCCATTCAACAAATCTCTAGGAGATTCCAAACTCTTCTACATTTTCCTGTCTTCTTCTGAGACCTCCAATCTGTTCCAACCTCTGCCTGTTACCCAGTTCCAAAGTTGCTTGCACATTTTCAGGTAACTTTTCAGCAACATCCCACTCTACTGGTACTAATTTACTGTATTAGTCTGTTTTCATGCTGCTGATAAAGACATATCCAAGACTGGGAAGAAAAAGAGATTTAATTGGACTTACAGTTCCATATGGATTGGGGAGGCCTCAGAATCATGGCAGGAGGCAAAAGGTACTTCTTACATGATGGTGGCAAGATAAAATTGAGGAAGATGCAAAAGTGAAAACCCCAGATAAAACCATCAGATCTCATGAGACTTATTCACTACCAAGAGAACACTATAGGGAAACTGCCCCCATGATTCAAATTATCTCACACCAGGTCCCTCTCACAACATGTGGGAATTATGGGAGTACAGTTCAAGATGAGATTTGGGTGGGGACACAGAGTCAAACCATATCAGTTGGTATTACCCATAAATAGAACTCAAATGCTGGTAACCAATTTTTTTTTTAAACAAATAATTTTTCCTTCATGATTGACACTTGCATATGAAACAAAACATAATCCCAATGGACACTATCTAGCTCCATCAAGCAAAAAGTGATTCATGTAAACAACATGACCTTACTGGTGAGGAGGTGGTTTTATTCATTTTTGTTCATGAATAAATTAGCTCTTTAAAAAATTCATAGGAGAAAAATACTGTGTGAATTTGTTTTCACTTTTATGGAGGTTATCTGTATATCAAGATGAGGGTATTATGTAATTTTAATGAATGAAATGTAACAATATATTTTTTGGTTTCATAACAAGATTAAAATTGATTCTGAACATAATATGGAGCTTCCTCTGAAAGGCAAATCAAAAGCCCTTTTGGCTTCATGAAGGCGTTGTCATAGCACAAACCCACTTAGAATACAAGTTTAGAGTCTGCTGTGTCTTCTTTCAAATCTCACTTCCGCTAATATAATTGCCATGTGACTTTGGACAAGTTACTCAACTTTCCGAAATCTCAATTTTCCTAAATTATATTCTCAAAATACTTTATTGATATTTACATTATGTACCTGCATGTAGGGCATATTTTGTCTGGCATATAGCACTTAAAAAAATTTTCATCATTACACTCATTATTATACAGGGTAAAAGAATTTCTATTCAGAAACTTTTGAGGGAGAAATAAAAGAGAAAAATAAAAAATATAAAGTATTTAATAAAATATCAGTTTAGTGGACTTCTTTTTGTAATTATTAAGTTATCTATTTAGTTATAGAATCATATGTTGAACTAGAATTCAGTTTCCTTTTGGAAAAAAGGGAGACATTCATCTTTCTACTATTATGAGAGGAAGGATTCATTCAAGTCACTCTTTCTCTATACCTCTGTCCCTGCTACCCGGTATTGAAGGGAAACTTATTTGGGCAGTTCATATCAAAGGGGATGGGTGCCAGTTCACCTAGAAACAATATGGTTTTGCATCATAGTAACCTTGATTGACTTTCTACAGTGATCCAAATAAACAGATAATGATTAGTCTGCCATGCAGCAAATGTTCTCTTCTGGTCTTCTTCCTACGTTACTTGCCACTTCATAATTTTCACTAAATGGTTCTTATCATCTATATGTGGTATTTCTGAAGATTTTTAAACATCTTTTTTCTTTTGTTCAGCATTTTCTGTGGATGATCTCACCCTCTCCTGTGGTGTCAAATATCACCCATGAACTATTAATTACCAAACTTCTGTAGTGAGCCACTTGCCTCTAGATCATTCCACCTAGTTATGGAAATCAATAGAATGTGAGCTACAGGGGTTTATTTATATGTTTACCACTATGCCCAGTGTTTATCACAATGCCGAGAGCTATGGACAGAATTTTCCCACAAAATTTATATGCTGAAACTTAACTGCCAGTGTGCAGATATTTGGGAGTTAAGCCTTTGGGAGGTGATAAGGTCGTGAGGGTGGAGTTCTCCTAAATAGGACTACTGCTTTTATAAAGGAGGCCCCAGAAAGCTCATTTTCCCCCTTCTGCCATGTGAAGACATGCAAAAAGACAGCCATATGCGAATTAGGAAGAGAGTCCTCACCAGACATTAAATCTACCCACGCTTTGATTTTGCACTGCCCAGCCTCCAGAACTGTTAAATAAATTGTTGTTATTTATAAGCCTCCCAGTCTATGATATTATAACAGCCCAAACTGAAAAAGACAGAAAATGGGTACCAAGAGTGAAGTGCTGGTATAAAAAATACCTAAACGTGGAAGCCAAGTTAAGACTTGGTAGTGGGTTGAGGCTAAAAGATTTTCAGGTGCGTGCTAGAAAAAGCTTATGTGGCCATGAGCAGACTGTTGAAGGCAATTCTGGTGAGGCCTCAGAAAGAAAACGTAAGAGATATAGAGAAAGCCTGAGTTCTCTTAGTGGATACCTAAATAATCCTGAACTGTTGATATGGTATCCTGATGAAATCATAGACAAAAATGAAGAACATGTTCTTGAACAATGCAGGAAACGCCATCCTTGTTATAAAGTGGGAAAGAACTTTATAACAAAATTTTAAGAGCGCTAAAATTGGATATTTGACTGAAGAAATATCTAAGCAAAGCACATAAAGGAAGGTCTGATTTCTCTTGACTGATTATAGTAATATTTGGGAAGGGAGAAATGATTTAAAAGTGGAATTGTAAATCGAAAGGGAAGAAGGACTTAAAGAAATGGAAAATTATCAGCCTGTCAATACTGAAAAGAATGAGAAACTGTTCAGGAGACAATGCTAAGGGTGTGGTCAAGTGACTGTGTGATAAGGAGGTCAGTAAGGATGGGCCATCTCAACAGAAACAGGTGCTATTCATTAAGAAAATAGACACTGGTCAAATATTTGTATAGAAGCCAGGAGCTATTAATATTCACCACAATGGAAACATGACCCCCTCTCCCCTCTCGCAAGGTGATTCAGGTATCATCAGGGTTGCCACTTCCATTACAGGCTCAGAGAGCAAGGGTCCCAGGGTACCAGGGACAGGGCAGTTTCAAGAGAGGGCACTAGAGCCTGTGGGACCTCAGGGCTCACTGCTGGTGCTGGTGTTGCCTCACAGTGCAGGCTCCACTTCCCACACTCCAGTGCCATGGTCCTAAGGTACCCCAAGTGTGGCTCCAGAGGGTCCTGGTCTGGAATGCATGACAGCCATCAGAGCCATGATGAATGGCTACCTCCACTTAGATTTTAAAGGCTACCAGGAAAGCCACAGGCATAGGATGCCTATGGAGTTGGGAATCAGGAAGCTAATGGTCATGGGCACAGGATTGCTGCAGAGAGCCCTAGTGAGGCTTGTACCAACCTCAAAAAGCCCTCACTATGGAAATTCCCAGTGGAACCATTGGGGTGGTACCTCCAAAAGCCACGGGGACAAACCCACCCACAGCTTTGGGGGCCTAACTCTTGCCCAGTAAAGCTGAGGGGATTGGACTGCTACCCCAGTGGGTTCAGGAGGTGGGATCCCTGCCCCAGTGTGCCTGGAAGACAGGACCTCTGTCCCAGTGGGCCTGGAGGGCAGAACATGGAGTCTAAGATTATTCACAAGCCTTTAGATTTAACATTGATTGCTCTGTTGGAGTTTGGAGTTACTTGGAACCTGTTATCCCTTTCTTCTTTTTATATTTCTCCTTTGGTAGGGGAATATCTATCGTATGCCTATCATGCCATTATGTTTTGGAAACATGTAACTTGTTTGATTTCATAGGTTCATAGCTGGAGAAAACTTTGCTTCAAGATGACTCATACCTTGAGTTTCACCCATTTGATTTAGATGATAATTACATAAGACTTTGAACTTTAGACCTTTAAGTTGATGCTGGAATTAATTAAGACTTCTGGGGTTATTGGGATGAAATGAATGCATTTTACATTTGAGAAGACACAAATGTTGAGGGCCTAAGGTTGAAATCTTATGGAGTAAATGTTTGTACCTTACCCCAATGATATGTTGAAACCTAACACCCAAGGTAATGATATTTGATTGGGCTATTGGGGATTGATTAGGTCATAAGATTGGATCCCTCATGAATGGGAATAGTGCTTGTGTGAAAGAAGCCATAGAAAGCTCTTCTACCCATTCTGCCACTGTGAGGACACAGCAGAAAGATGGTCAACTGTGAACCAGGAAGTGGGCCCTCACTAGACACTAAGTTTGTCAGTGCCTTGATCTTGGACTTTCCAGCCTCCAGAACTGTGAGAGAAATACATTTATATTGTTTAAACTACTCAGATTTTGATATTTTGTTGTTGTAGCCTGATGGATTACAATATCAAGCACAAGTAGGGCTTCAGTAAGGATTGTTTAAATAAATAAAATAAAATAGTGTTCAACATACGCCACTGTCTTTCCTCCAGCCTGCTCCTGGTTCTTAGTTAATGGCACCTTGATTCACAATTTGCCTAATTCAGAATCCTCAGGAACATATTCAGTTTTTTCTCTCCTCCACTTTCTGCATTCAATCCAGTCAATATTACCTCTTTAAAACATGTCAAATTGGTCCACATTATGCTTTTGTTCAGGATGTTATAAACTTACCCCTATGTTACTATGTTAACTCCTACCTGATCTTCCTACTATGTCTTCCTACTATGTCTAGTTGACAATATGCTTACAGTCAACTAGAGTAATTTTTCTAAAAACAAAAGACAATGCTGAATATCATTCCCATTCTTAAAGCTCTTTACTGCAGAAGAAAGCTCCTCTTCATTGTTCACAAGTTCTCAAGTTACCTTGATAACTTTCCCAGCCTCATTTTCAATACCCCTTGCTTCCCATTCTGTGGTTCAATCATGGTACATGGCTTCCTGTGCTGTGCTTAGTTTGAGCTTCACTACACTAAATATACTTAGCCCTTTTTTTCAGGAGGCTCTTATTGCTCCTTGCCTAACTCTTGTCCCTTGATCTGAGCTTGGACATTCTTCTTTAGGAAACTTATCTTAAATTCCCTTAACCAAGACAAGCATAGATGTTGCCCCCTTTTCCAGAACCCAGAACAAACACTATGTCCTTTAGCACTTACCCTGTGTTTCAGGTGCTTCTCTCCCCAGGGGACACTATAGGTATATTGCATACTGGGACTGTGTTTTATTCATTGATATATTCCCAGTGCCTTGGATGGCATCTAGAGAGTAATCAACACTTAATAAATATTTGTCAAGTAAGTGTTATGTAGACATAGTGCAAAGTAGCCTTTGGTCAAAGCAATGATTACAGTATTAGCAAATCTGTGCTACTTTTTAAAATTCAGAACAGTTCACTTTGATTTATCTTGAACTGTTATGCAAGCTGTAACTAAAAACAACTGTGGTTGACACCGACTATAAAAATACCACTGGACAGACTGTGTTTTTAAAAACCAATATTGCAGTTCAAATCATTTGTAGTGGTGTCCATATTAAATGCTCTCTACCTACATTCACTAAGTGTTGAAAGATTTGTTTACATTTTTTCCTACAGATTTCTCCTCCAGCTGCTTCCATTATAGACTCCCTTACGTTGTCCACACTGCTGCTAAGTGCAAACAAATTAAACTGTGTTACAGAATCCGTCTGACTGCAGGAGTAAGCAGTCGTCCTATGAATCATCCATTGAATCATTCAGCATACCCAGCTATTAATCTAACATGGCATTTAAAGGTACATGTCAAGGCTGGTTTGACCTATAGAGTGCTGTCTAAACTTTCTACACTTTAGAATCTTAAAATTTGAAGGTATTAGCCTAAGATAGTGCATGCCCCATCATTGTTCATTCCTCAAACCTGTATGGAATAGATTCTAACAACGTCCTGATACTTGATACTTCTTAACATGTGAAATTAGTTATTATATCAGCTATAATCAATTTTATTTTCAGATTCATTGTTTTTCTCTTAGTCCAAGATATCATAGTGGACCAGACCCCAACTGTGTAGTTATCAAATGTGTAAATTATTAAATACTTAAAATTCTTATACTTCAAAGATTGGTTATTAATCTTTATAAATGTATGCATCATCACATTTTATACATTTCTTTTCCCATCAAAAATGCCAACAACAGAATTTGTTTTTATAGTACTCCCAGAAAAGCAACATGACTAACAATATGGATGAGACCAGAAATGAGAAAGCTTGGTGTTATTAACTGAAAGTGTGTTTCTCCCAGATCCAAATATTGAAGCCCTAAACTGCAATGTGTCCCCTATTTGGAGACAGGGCTTTTAAAAAGATAACTGTGGTCAAATAAGGTCATAATGGTAAGGTCCTAATCCAGTATGACTGGTGTCCTTAAGAGAAAAGGAAGGTACAGGAGGGGTGCATGTGCACAAAGAAAAGAACATGTGAGGCACAGCAGGAAGGTGTCCATCTTCAAGCCAGTGAGAGAGGCCATGGGAGAAACTAACCCTGCTGTCACCTTGATCTTGGACTTTCAGCTTACAAAACTGTGAGAAAATACATATCTGTTGTTTAAGCCACCCAATCTGTCATATTTTATTACAGCAGCCCCAGGAAACCAGTCCTTACTTTAACACTTACAGCTCTGTGTTGATAAGGGAGACATCTAGGTCCTGAATTTAATGCCTCATTTATGAGAAGAGGGTAACTAGAAATGGCACATTCATAGTTCCATTGTCAGATAAAGTCACAAATTATGGTGGTAGTCCTTTGTGGCTTTTTAAAGTGTTATATAATTATTCTCAGTTATCTTTATCATATAGATACTTACTAAGATGAAAATGTATATTACTTTTTCCTTAAATTCAATTACTTTTTCAGTGATACTAAATTTTACTTCATTTTGGGACACTGGTAAGAATAGAGGAAAGAGCCTGTGTGTTGGAGTCTCACAAAAACAAAACCCAACTTGACCAGATACTACCTTGCTGTCTGATAGCAAGTCACTGAACTTTTCAGAGTTTCAGTTTCTTTCTCTATAAAATAGATCTTAAAACTACTATAGCACATGGGATCATATGACTAGATGAGACCATTTAGGTCCTGGCACATGGTTGCAACACATTGCAAGAATGTGTTGGTAGAAAGCGTGCGTGTTCAGCAACGTCTAGGTCTCTTTTTGGCAAGCATGTGGCAAGCTCTACCTAGATATTCTTGTGTTATTGCTTTTATTTCTAAGAGAACAAAATAACAGCAGCACAGCAGCTAAGAATTAATGATGACTCACCATTTACCATACACCATAACCATAATGCTTCAACCAGATTAATCTTCACAATTCCTCTATTATTACATTCATCATATACTTAGGAAAACTGAGGCCCAAAGTAGGGTTCAGATTGAGAGTGGCTAAATATGACATGACATGGGATATTATACCTTTACTAAAAAATATTCATTGTTTATTTAAAATTCAAATTTAACTGAGCTTCCTATATTCTATATTTTATTCTCATGATTGTAGCCCAGAGAGATTAAGTAACTAGCCTAAAGTTACACAAGAGACAGGCTTCAAGCTTGCTCACAGCCCACAAAGGCCTAAATCTTATGTTTTACTGATTACATATGATTTTAAAGAAAGACTATTTGTCTAGGAGAGAAGATATTAAGATAGCAATCAACCTAGCTGATATTTGGAATATGTTTGTAGATTGGGCTGATGGTAAATAAGGTCAAGGTAAAGGCTACAGGAAAGCTCAGGGCTCTAACCAAGAACTTAGGGCCCTAATTAGTCGGGAAATCAGCTTTGACATCAGGAACAGAACAAAGTTTAAAAGCAAGGTTTCTTTTTTCAGAGTTGTTAAAAATATGTCTATTTTTTTTTTCCCTTGCATTGGAAAACATTTCCTGAATTGGAAATAATGCTGCAGCTGAAATAGCTGCAAGCAAGTTAGAAAATGGCTATTAGGCATGCTTCTTTGTAGAAGATTATACTCTATGATTGCTTTGTAAGTAAGTTCTAGTGGATTGAAGCTGGAGCTATTCTTATATGTGGACAGGTCATTAAGTATCTAAACTGGTTCCTCTAGCCCTTACAGTGAAACAGGAGACTTCATGCTGCAAAGTAACCTAGAGATTTGTTAATTCCACCAATTAGGAGGTGTGAACAGTATTTATACCTTTCTGTTCCCCTTCCAGGCAGCAAAGAATGTAGCCAGAAAGTAGGCAGAAAATCCAGTAAAAGACATTTTGTAGGAGGAAAATATTGGATTTAATTAATACATTTATTTTTCCATCACATAAGAGCTATTTATTTATTTTTTAGGAGGACCAGGGGCAGCTTGACAAATACAGTCACTTTCCTGCCGAGCATATTCATATTTAAATAAATGAAAGGAACAACAGAAGAGCTAAATAAAGCTTCAAATAAACTATAAATGAAAACAATATGTGATCAAGATGTCCAAAGTAAAAGTGGGATTGAAAACCATCAGTAATTGATTCTTTGGATAATAGAAGATCATAGGTTCTAAAAACTAGAAACACCTAAAGTAACTATTAACTTCACCAGGAAAAGTATTGAAAAGTATTGATACCAAGTAACTATAAATATGCTTAGAATTTTTGTAGCAGTCCCCAACTTTAGAGAATGTGTTCCTAGAGTATTTTTTCCTTAGCTGTTCAGGTTTTTGGAATGTATTTTATTTTAAAAACACAATGAGAAACTATGGTGACTTCCCCAGGCCAGCCCTCAAAAGCCTCCTGGATTCTTAATGTTCTTGAACTGATACACTGACCCAAGAAAACAAAACTGTTTGCTGTGTTCTGACCTTAGTTCGCAGTGGGCCCATTCCTATCTGCTCTTGTCCTCTTCATGTCCATACTCTTGAAGAGCTGCTGCATTAATGTAGCTGTGGATTTTAGAATAAAATCCAAAATGCTTACACTGATTTACGAGGATCCTACGATCTAGCCCCTCCTCACTCGGCAGCCTCACCTCATCCTCTCTCCTCTTTCACTTCTTAACAGCTTTACTGTCCCTGAAGTGGTTCATCATTAGCATCAGGTTCTTCCCTGCCTCAGCACATTTGCACTTGTTTTTCTCTCTTTGTTTCCTATCGTCCTGAGGCCAGTCCTTAATGCTCTCTATAAAACTGTAATCCCTCCATCATTTTTACACTCTAGATGATTTGTTACCCTCAGAAGTCTTATCCACTTATCTCTTATCTACTTAACACCTAACACTAATTCATCATCTTTTTCAGTTAGACTGGAAACTTTGTGTAGGCCAACTCCAGGACCCTATTACCTCTGAACTCCCAAGTCCTAATATCATCTGTGCCAAGTAGTGGGTGCTAAGTAGATATTTTTGGATGAATGAATGAGTGAACGAATGAATGAATGAATGAATGAATGAATGAATGAATGAATTTGTGTGTGTTCTCTGCTAACCAAACCAATAGCAGCTAAAGGACACTGAATTCCCCTGGCCACCAGCCTTCCCTAGGAACTTGTGCCAGTGTTTTGAGGGGATTCCAAACATTGGAGAGCTTTAGACTTTCTTCAAGCGTAGAAGATGGCATTTCTGAATGCGTCTCCATTTATGCTGGCTGACAGAAGGTAGATCAGGAGTTCAGTGGTAACAGGGCTTAAGTTAGTTAAAATGGAAACAGCTGAAGCAATGTTCTCTGTTCAAAATTAAGTAGGACTGGGTGCAGTGGCTCATGCCCGTGTAGTCCCAGCACTTTGGGAGGCTGATCACTTGAGGTCAGGAGTTTGAGACGAGCTTGGACAAGAAAGAAAGAACCCCCACCTCCACCTCTACAAAAATAAAAAGAATTAGCTTGGTGTAGTGGTGCATGCCTGTAGTCCTAGCTACTCAGGAGTCTGAAGTGAGAGGATCACTTGAGCCAAGGAGTTTGATGTTACAGTGAGCTACGACTGTGCCATTGCACTACAGCCTGAGTAACAGAGACAGACTTTGTCTCTAAAAAAGGTAATTAATTAATTTAAAATAAATTGAAAATGAACTGGGCTGGATGGAGTGTTTATATTTGAGAAGATCAGTTAGAAGTCTACTAGAGAGTCCTGGTTAGGGTTGGTAGCATTTTGACTACAGAGATGGCAGTAGGGATTGAGAAAAGTTAACAAATTCCAGAGTTTCTTAAAAGGTTAATTCAGTAGTTCTCAAACTTTAGTAGGCTTTATAGATTGTTGGTCCTTAAAGTCAGCTTCTGCTTTAGAAAACCGAGAGTGATCCCTGAAAATCTGCATTTCTAACAAGTTTCCAGATGATGCTGATGCTACTGGTCAGGAGACCATACTTTGAGAACCACTATTTTCAGCTGTGGGATTTGTGATAGATGGAATGCTGGGAATATAGATAAAGTAGTAAAAAGAATAACTTCTAGGTTTCTATCTTGAATCACGTTTGTGTCATTTACTGGAACAAGGAGCAATGAAACGTTAGAGGAGGAATTAATGAGTCCTTGGTTTATATGTTGAATTTGAGGATTCATTTAAGACCAGCAAGAATAAAATGTTGAAAAGACTGATGTAGGTATGTGCCTGTAATTCAGAAGAGCACTCTGAAATAAAGATATTTACTTTGTGGTTTTTAATATATTGATAGTAATTAACATTGTGGATGGAGACAAGTTTGTTGAACATGAGAGAATATAAAGGGAGAAGAGGACCTAGGGCCCAGCTTGAGAACTCCAAGATTAAGTGGATGTATGGAGGAGAATTAATCTGCAAAAGGAACTAGAAAAGAGTATTGAGAAAGTATAAGGAAGCAAGAACTGAGTCTGGGTCCCAGAATCCAAGGGTATAGAGTGTTTCAAAAATTAGAGCAGAACTATCGTGCCTAGATATCAACAGAGATGAGATCTGAAATATGTCTAATTGAGTTGAGCGCTCAGGCACTCAATCATTATGGACCTTAGCCAAGGCTGTTGTGTTGTAGTGATTGAAGTGGAATTCAGATGAAGTGGACTAAGGAACCAATGAAAGTTTGTGGAGGTATAAACTTGAGAGAACAGGAATAAACAATCACTCCCCTCTAAATTTTCCTTTACAGACGCAAAACATATTTTAAGAGCTTTTATCTTATTTTTAAATAGGTAAAACATTCATGCACATGATTCAAAAGGCAATGACCTAAAAAGATATTCATTGAGAAGTTTTACTCTTTCTTTATTCACTCAGTTTTGACTCACTCCTCCCAACTCCTGAAGGTAATCTCTTTTATTAGTTCCCTGCATATTTTTCGAGTTTCAGTAGAGGTAATTTTTGAAGGCAGGAGGTAACGTCTCTCTCATGCAAGTGCCCTCTGTGTACATTTTTAAGTGCACGGTAATATATGCGCCCATGTTTTCATGTATATACATATGATCTTCAACATCTAAGTGAAAGCTGACAGCGTCACAGTGAAGAACAGGTTCCACTCAACTGGTGCTTGGATTTTTATCACACCTCACTTTTATTTTAATTTTCCTACATACCTATCTCCTTTATACACGCAAAGAGTCCTTGTTCCCAATCACACTTGGCAAACTCCCTCATGAACTTTTTCCATTTTCTCATTTTAGGGTAAGCTCAATGCCAAAATGACAACTATTCTCTTTTTATGAATGTCTGGGGCAATTTATCCTGAGATCTTACATGAGAAATCCATCTTTCTTCTGATCACCTGTGGTTTGTCTTTGGCTCCACGGTCAGTTGTATCCAGGACCTCAAATGCCATGAGGCCACTCTCTGTGTCTTTCTCTCTCCACGTCTGTCTCCATGATCACATGAAAGAGAATAAGTTTCCTGGCAGCTGGGGGCTGAAATATTTGTTGAATCATCACCAAAGAGGAAATAAAAAACATAACTTCTCTTCTTCACTATAAATGCATGAAAAAGGTTTGTGATTGGGTAGACTTGGGTCATGGACTCTTCCTGCACCAATTGCTGTAACTGGGAGCTTGGGCTATCCCAACTCACCCAGCTGGCATAGTCTTTCCAACTCCCCATGAGTTGGAAAGTGTAGATTTGCAAGCCTTTCCAGAAATCTAAGTTTAGAGTGGAATAGATGTTTTCCAAAGGAAGAGGGTTACTGTTACCGTTACCCAAACGGAGAAATGAATTCAGGGAAAAAAAAATACTAGCAGATGTCCACCTTAAACTTGTTAGCTTTTATTTCTCACAGCACCCTGTGGTAAGTGATAGCACTCACAAGAGTTTGTGGTTTTACATTTATTTCAGAGTTTGTTTAATACGTGAATTGCATGTCCAGCTCTGGGAGGATAGAAATTATATTTTCTTTGTTCTCATTTGTGTCTCCAGGGCCTGGCAGAGTCACCAACGAACAGTAGGCCCTTAATCATACACATCTGATGAATGAATGAATGCAACTCTCACTAATACTTTTCTTATAGATGATTTCCCTGTCCTGCTGTGGTATCTTTCCTTTTCACCTAGTTTTGTGATATCTTTGATTCACCTAAATTTATTCGTGGTTATTACTTGGGATTTACTAAGAGTCTGACAGTCTTCTTCACAGGTCTTCAGAGGACCTAGGGCAGGGATTGACAAAGTTTTTCTGCAAGGGCAAGATATTAAATATTTTAGGCTTTGCAAGCCATGTGGTCTCAGGCTCAACTATTCAACGAAGTTATAGCACCAAAACAGCCATAGACAATATGTAAATGAATGAGCACAGCTGTGTTCCAAGAATATTTATTTATTATAAGGTTGGATTTGGCCTGAGGTCTATCGTTTGCTGACCCCTGACCATCAACCAATTGTTCTGTTGCTTTTCCCCTAGAACAGTTCTGAATTCAGCAGTGCATATTCAGCTTAGGCATCTAATATCATGAATCTTGTTTTAGTGATGCCATTATTTTCTTCTCATAATCCTTAACAGATTGGTTTCTGATCCTTTCATTAAGTTTAGTAAAATGAGAAGTGCTATTATGTAAGATGTTCAACCAGGAGTGAAAAATAACCAAGCATTAGTGTTTTTGACCAGTAAATGAAGAAAATAGTGTCTCTAGTCTTGAGTTACATTTTCAACTAAATCATTACATTTGTACTAAATAAGAATGGTTAGCATACATTTTAAAGAGTGCAGGGAATTGTGACGTAAAGTTCATCATAACTCATTTTATTTAGAAAATCAAGTTTTACATATTTTGGCATTCAAGTCTTTTTCAAGAATCCCTTAATACCTTAAGGTACAGGTTGAATTTGATCAGGGGCAGGGAAAACAAAACAGTAGGACTTAACAAGAAGGAAAAGGAATAAATTAATCTTTCAGGCATTGTGCTCTAATATACCATCAGAACAGTTCAAATGCTAAGAATGCGAGCAATAATGTAGTTTCTGAGGGAACTCGTCTTACAAGGTCAATGGTCACTTTTATTATAGAAATTTGAATCATAATATTAATATGAAGAGTTTCCACCTCTGAATATTTCACACCCTGGGGTTGTTTGTTCCAACCTGATGTAGAAAAACAGATGCCTGTGGTACATGATCATAACTGTGGAGAGCTGTAATCATAGGATTAAAATAGATTGATGTATGAGTAAATACCTGGAGCCATCCAAGGGTATCCTTACTAACTTCAATAGATGCTACTGAGTAAGGAAGACACACTAGCATTACAGATAGTCCAGAAAGAAAGAGAGTCCTTGAATTATTCTTGGGTTGTTTTTTGTTTTCCTTTTTTTGACTCACTAGCTTATTTAGACACGAGTTATTGCATGATCAAAACTTGTGGAAAAGAAAGAAAAATACTTAATGTTTAAGTTTTCTTTACCTTTTAAAATCCCTAAATTTATAAAATTTTAAATGGTAGAGAGGCATTACAGGCCACTCCCTTTATATTCTATTCTAAGGTAGGAATCTTGGTGCATTCATCACATTTGATGTCCACCTTCTGCTTGCAAAATGCTAGGCAGGGAACTCCTTCTGTAACAATGCCCATTTTCGACTTTTCTCATTGTTAAAAATGTCTTTTGTTCTTACCCCAAATTTACTCATCTATAGGGTCCCCCTGTTGTTTTTACCCCTGGATGCAACATGCAATTCCTATTTCTCTTCTACATGATAGTTCATAAGTTAATTGAAGAGATATACATATATCGTATATGCTTTCAGGTAAAATGGTTCCATTTACTCCCTTGGTCTTTAAATTAGGTAGTCTGCAGTTCTCTCACCCACCAAGATCTACGCAAGGTATGCTCTTCATTCATCAGTGTTCTGTGTGAAGTTGTGGCGCCAAATCTAGACTAAATACTTCTATTAGAGTCTGAATGGATATGTGAAAAATACACTGAGTGGTTTTCTCTGACTGGACATTCTTTTTATAAAGAGCACTCTGTATCATTAAAATGCCATATGTTTAGGAGATAGAGGCCTACGATGATGTCATAGTTCCTAACATAATGTTTAAAGTTACTTAATTGTATGTAAATTTGTTGTATAAGAGTGAATGAATTATATCCTCCAGTTTATAGCACTTTATCATCATTGGTCCATGTCAGTGCATCCATGTTTTGTTCGCATGTGTTTTTAATTTTCCTGAATGGTATTGTCTGTATATTTCCTTTCTTTTTCCCTTTTCTTTTTCTTACTCAGTACTATTTTTTTTTTTTAAGATCTCTGTGGCTAGGTGGATATTTAGCCCATTGCTTCTAACCACTGCATAGGACTGTGGGAATGTGTATTTATGCAAATTTATCTCTCTGTTCTCCCATTGACGGATATGCTAAGTGCCTGCAATGTTCTGAAACAGCAAATTATACCAGAATAAACTTCCTTAACCCTGTGTTAGAATTTTGGGATTGCTGGACCATGAGGTATAAATATACTAAACTTGACTAAATAATGACAGACTACGCTTAGTATGACAACAGACAAGATTCTCATGCATGAAAGCCTCTGTACCTGTATATCCTCACCAACATTTGGTATTTTTCAGGTTTGTAATTTTTGCCAGGTTAAAGAGATAGCATGTTGATATTACACCATTGTTTTAATTTTCATGTTCTAATGACTGATGAATGTGAGTATATTTCTAAGTTGTTAGTGCCCTTTTTAAGTTTCCTCTTCTGTATAATGCTTATTCATTTCATTTTTACTTTTTCCCAATATCATTGAGGTATAATTGATAAATAAAAATTGTATTTATTTAAGGTGTACAATTTGATGTTCTGATATATGTATACATTGGAGTTCCTTTCTTTTTTGTTGGGTTGTAGGAATTCTTGAAATCTTTTGAATACTATAGTTTTTACACATTTCAAGTATATTCCATCAGTGTATCATATGTCTTTTTTTGTCCATTCATAATTATTTTGGATTATGATTTGTGCTTTTAAAATTTTGTTTAAAATGTTCTTCTTCACCAATCTCAGTGACAACATTTTTCTTTATGTTTTCTATTAACTTGATAGATTTTAAATCCAGGGAGTCCAAATTTGTATGCAATCTTGCAAGCCAGTTTTATTTTGCTCCACAAAATGAGCCACTTCCCTTACACTATTTAAGAACAAATCATCTTTTCCATTTTGCTTAAATAATATATTAAATTTCCAGGTATACCTTCACTTATCTCTGAGTACTTTTTTGATCCATTGATCCATTTGTCTGTTCTTGTGCTAACGTATGACTTTTATTACTATGACCTAATAGTTTATCTTCATATCTGGTCAAAAAATTCTTCCCTCTTTACTTTTTAAAATATATTTGTCTTAGATGCATTTGCAGTCTTTTATTTTCTATATAAATTGTAAGTATATTTACCAAAACATCCAGCTGGAAATGAGAATAAATTCAATTCTCCTCATTGAATTTATACATTAATTAGGGAGAATTGACATTAGTACACTATTCAGTTGTCCTCCTAAGAAAACGAGATCTCTCTCCTTTTATTCAGGTCATACTTTGTCCTTAGTTTGAAATTTTTTATATAGTGATTAAACACTATTTTAAATCTAATTTTAAAATGTATGTATTTAAGGCTATAATTTTAAATCTACATTCTTTTTTGGTTGCATTTCATAAATTTTGGCACATACTCTTTTTGTCATTTAATTGTAAATATTTCTTTATTTCCTTCATGATATACTATATATCCAAATAGTAATATAAACACATTATCAAATATGTAATCATATATTTCCAAATATGTGCTACTTTACAACTCCTATTTTATTTTTAATTTTTACACTTAGGGTTGGAAACCATAGCTGATAAGGTAATAACTTTTTGCAATTTATTGAGATTGACTTTATAGTCAAATACATGACCTATTTTTGTAAATCATCTTTGTGGCATCTGGTGTCTGATTCCTATATGTGTAATATTGTGTGTGGAGTATGTGTGAGAAGACACACAGTCAGTTCCTATTCTGTTCTATAAAGTCACTATGAACACTGAATTAGTGAATAGGGAACCATTTCTCCCGGGAGAATTACAGGGTTATCTTTCTGCAAGCCTCTGATCACAATATTTGCATCAACTGATCAATACACAACTTTATTTTATGTGTGTTTCTGTTTAAAGATACCTTGTTTAGTATATGTTATTGATTCATCGACATCAAACTTAGGCCAACAGCACTGTAACTCACGCCTCAATAACACTTAGCTCCATGAAGCACAGCACAGGCTCCGTGTGCTGCCGAACACTACACAGCACTTCAGCAGCACACTTGGAGACCATTTTAAACAGCAAAATCACCAAGAAAAAGCACAGAAGTAGCAAAATACGGCATTAAATAGACTGTGAAAGGGACACTTGTTTACACTATGAGAGCTGATACAGGAAGGCAAAGTGTGGCCTTGTTTGACCTCAGTTAGGAATATGTGCATCAGGACACTCAATTTTTTTTTTTTTTTACCACGCTGCACATGTCTGCAAATGACCATGAACATGCTGCTGACTTGGGGGATTATGAATACATTTTAAGAAGTAGGCAAATTCACAAATACAGAGCCCACAAATAATAAGGATTAATTGTACATAGAAATCTTGTCCATAAAATATATGCCATTCTCTCTCTCTCTCTCTCTCTCGGTATATATGTATGTGTGACATGTATGTGTGTATACATATTATATATATATATGCTTATATAGAAAATATATATTAATATGTGTATTGGTATATATAATAGTTTGTGTTCATTAATTGTATTTTTCAGTCTTTCTTGGTTGGAATTTATCAACTCTGGAGGCTTGGTGGAGTTGCTAACAGGAGTTACTGTTCCAGGGTGGCTGATGTTTCTCCTCATTCCAGCTGAACTTGGCAGTGTGCTGTCATTGTTCCTGACTTAAGCTGCTTGATGCTGATTTCCATTGCAATGAGGCAAAAAACGATTATCTCATGGCAATGTGGGGGAGATGTCAGAGTAGAACATAAAACATTTTCCTCTAACCTACTCTCACATGATAGACTTCCTCTGACTTGGATCCACTTGAAGTTGCAGCATCTACCTCACCTTACACACAAGTTAAGCCTCTTCAGGGATCAATCTGTTTCTCTTTCTCCCTCTCTCTCCTGGCCCCTGGAATCATGATTCCCTCTTACATCTATAATTTCTCCAGGCTCTTTTCTGGAGAGGTTTGGGAATGGACAGGGGGAATGCACAGAATATATTCGTATACATTAATGTACATAACTTAAACAAGTAAATAAGTAAAGTCATCAAGGTAGATTGTTGCATTTAACTGTGGAGTTTTCTAGGTGTGTGCTAAGGGCTTGGCAGCAGTGATTAAAGGGAAAGCTGGAGCTAGCCACTATTAACTGAAAAATGGTCATCACTTTAGTAACCAACTGAGGAGCCAGTAATGACAAGGAGGGAAGAAGAAATAAGCTGGACAGCTAGGTATAGTCTGAGAGCAGAAATCAAAGCCATGTAGAGGGCGGCATCATAAACTACTTCATGATCACAAGCATCAACTGGGATTGCTCTTGGATTATGGGTTGGGGAGAACTACATTTTGTCAGAGTTTACTTCTAATCCTCTGAAATATCTGTGCCTATAGTTTTCCTTACCATTTTACTTCTTCAATTACTCAAAATGCTGATGTTGTTATTGGTGATTTTTTTTTTTTCTGGTGTTGATGACACTGCTTCTTCCTCTAGTCCAATTTAACTCAACCTAATTCTTCCAAGATTATGTGGTTTGAAATGTTAGATTATCCTAAGAGGACAGGACCCATGTCAGAGAACCCTAGTGCCTAACATGGACTGGTTGATTTCTATATAATGCTGCTTTTGTTTACCAGAATGTTTTCACCCACTACATGAGCAATATAATCTCCTTCACTGAAAACAAACACAAATGCATCTGCTTGTAATGCCATTTTTTTAAGCCTATTTTTCCCTCAAGATAGCTGCTGGCAAATGTAATTATTTTTTATTACTTGGATCAAGTAAAATTTGTATAAGTTATTACAATACCAACTTATCAATAGTACCATATTTTTCTTTAGTTAGATGTGTTTTTCTCTTAAAAATACAGCCTTCACTTAGCATAATTCAAATGTGTGCACAGAACAAGAACTTCTGTTTTTAGCAATTTTATTAAAGTTGTCCCCCAAAATATATAGTGCCAGCCAAACTACTACTGTTTTGAAGAGCTTTTTGTCTCTACAATGACAAGGACTTTGGATAATTAATTTAAGAATCTTCAAAAACAGCAGTAGCAATTGCAGTACCTGAAACTTGGATTAAATTCCAGTTAGGTTCAATTTTAACTCTTCCTGCAACACTGAAAATCTGCATCCCATCTACCACCTTTTGCATGACTTAATGAAACATAAATCCTCTGAGGGTGAGATGGTCAGATTGTATGAGCGAATCATCTTTTCACACGCATCTTTAACTGCAAAATGAAAGGACATTGTAATCTAAATATTGTCTTTAAAAATTTACCAATTTGTTGCAACCACAAATTTAGGTGGCAGCAGAATGATTTGAGCTGCTCTACAAGGATAAAAGCAACCTGAGCATGGAGAAGTGATTCTGTGAAATATTTTGGATGGGATCATTTGAACGAAGGGCCTTTTTATTTTTTATTTTTCCAAAACAATGTCTCAAATTCCTGCAAGTTATATTTTCTCAAGTACTGCTTGCTCCATTTTTGAGCCATTTCTAATGCCTATATGAAAAAAAAGTTTACTTTACTTTTGTAGCCAAAAAGCTGCTTTTCATCTGTGCAGCAAGTTGAGCTTTTGTGTTTATTTTTCAGGGCAAGAAATCATGATAATTTAAATTCTGAATTCATGGAATCGGACTTAAAAAACAATTGAGTTTTGGAGCTTCTAGCAGTAGAATCAACTGGGAGGACCCAATTTCATCCAATTTGTAGCTTGATTTCATCCAGCAAGACATACTTAAGCATAAAGACCTAAAAGTGGTAGGTGTTGTATTGAAATAGCATCACACTTAGGGTGCAATGAGGCATAAAGTAATGCTGAACGCTTTACATTCACTAACACGACATTATTCCAGCATGACACACAATCCAAAGCTTTTGCAATTACAGCTGTGACCCCGAATTAGATTTTAAAACATGTATATATGTATATGCATTTTGAAATTTTCCCTTCATTTTGTCTGCTAATAGTTTAGAAATGCAAATGCTAGTAGATTCTTAAAATAACTCTGTTAACAGAATACAATCCTTCCCCTCAGTTGACTTTTCTTTGGACAAAGTCTGACTTACTTTCTTGGAGATGGGTAGGACTGAAGCTTGAGTTTTAGGAAATGGAGCTTAGGGACTGAGACCCTGCTTCTCTTCTAGTGAAGCTCCACTGCTTACTTGAAATAATTAAATTGCTTTCTCATTGAATTGTTTATTTTTCTTTCATATATACATGAATAAAAAGCACGACTCAATAAGGTTTTAAAGTTAACAGTGACAACGACGGGGGGCTGCTACATGTTCCTTCTTTGTCTCCTGTGTCAGGATTAAGTCACCTCCAGGCTGTAATTCCGAGTGTCATGAGCTCAGAGTGGCACCTGAACATTGTCTCTGGGCTTGTGGAAGCATTTCTTTTCCCTTAGAAGGTGCTTTACATCACTGGAGGCCTCAGACAAGGGAAAACCTTTCCATTTCCATTTGCTGCATCCCCACAGTACTGGGCCACAAAAGGCTTGGATTGACATGCATATCGTAAAACTATGCCCGATGCATGAGCATTTCATCTGTGCCTTATGTCCCACAGCTTCCTGCCTCCCTTAGAAGATTATATAATCACTTATCTTTTCTATTTTTAAAGCAGATTAATTTGATTTAGTAGAAAGGGGACAAGGGAGAAAAGAAAGGAATAATGGGAAAAAGCCAATATTATTTCATTCAAAGCAGTTTGGTTTAGAGTCATTTTAATAGGTCTGGAAAATTAGAATTGGAAAAAGAAAATCAGTTGTGATGCTATATTCTAGTTTGGAAGGGAGCATAAATCCACACTGGCACAGACTTCCTAGTGCTAGATAATTAGGACTGCTTTGTTCTCATGTGGGAGAGGCAGGGGACTCATCAGTTTCTTAAATCTATTATTATTATTAACAATGTCGTGAATACCAAGAATTCTCTTAGGAATACAAGATGTTCACAGGATGCATCCATCATGTGAGTGAAGAGTAAGCAGCAAGTCTACCTCTTGTGGTTGTGGGAAAGGCCTCTGTCCTAGCAATGTGCAGTCACATTAGTTTTTGGCCATCTCCCTCCCATAGGCTAAACAGATAAACTCCCTTTATCATCTTTCTCCATAAATATTTCTGAAAATGTTATCCTCAAACATTATTCTGGAATAGTAACATAATGGCAATCTATAGCTTAGGTTTTTACGCAATCTAAAGCTATAGGAAACTTGATTCTTAATAGTTTTCTTTTTTTTTGGTCTATTTTACTTTGATAATATCAAACAAAAACTAAGATTGAGTGGCTGAGAATATGAAAAAAATAAATTTATGGATGGTAGGGAAAATTTAAGTGGTCAGGGTAGAAGGAAAATTCTAGGATAACTAAAAAAAGAGAAAAAAGACTCTAACCAGTATATTGGGAAAAATTACATCCTAATACACTAGGAAGTTGGTCAAAGTGATTTTGAAAACAAAATGAGGGAAAGAGTTCTGGAATCCTAAGAGTAAATGAAGGGATAGTAGAATGACCCTCTAGAAATTAACAGAAAGGAAAATGGAGAGAAACACATAAAATTTCTAGAAAGATATAACTTTCAGTAATGCAAGTACTTGATTATCAAAGAGGAAAAGAGAGACTGTATAAAATACTGTGGGAAGCTGAAGATGAAAGTTTGGAAAATGTCAAAGAAAAATTGCACTGGACAGAGTTTAATAGGAAGGATGACTTTATTGAAAACTATTGCAATAGATGTTAAGACTACTTAAGAAACTGAGAAGTACTGGAGGGTGTTGAGGGAGGGTGGTCACTGTGATTAGCTCATCTGTGTGTTGCTTATGAAGTTAGTCTCCTACCCTCCTACAGAGACTGAGAGATGGGGCACTATGTTGATGATTATATTTCAAAGAGATGGCACCCAGTGAACGTCCTTGAGGAAGACATTCGTGAGTTATAAAACTGGCAAGAGGCTGGGAGAAGATTTGTACCTAAAAAGGGGCAGAGAAATAATTTACAATTGCAAATTTTCTAAGGAAAAAGAGGTCAGGGGTCTATATTCAAGTGCATAAGATCTAGTCAAGCAGAGGGCCTTTTAAAGTTACTGTCTTGGTCAAAAAATACCAAAATTGCCAATGCAGTGGCTCATGATTCTACTCTTGGTATTTTGGGAAGCTGAGATGGGAGGATCAGTTGAGTCCTGGAGTCTGAGGCCAGCTTCGGCAACATAGTAAGACTTCATCTCTACAAAAACTGGAAAAAAAAAAAAAAAAATTCACCTGGTAAAGTAGGTGTGTGCTTATAGTCCCGGCTACTTGGGAGGCTGATTTGTGAGGATCACTTGAGCCCAGGGGGTCAAGGCTGTAGTGAGCCGTGATTGCACCGCTGCACTCCAACCTGGGTGACAGAGTGAGACCCTGTCTCAAAAAAGTAAAACAAAACAAAACAAAAAACTAAAAACAGAATACCAGAAAACACCAAAATGTGGCTTATAGGGGGATTTTCAGACCTAATTTTTCTTACATAAAATGGAAATGTATAAAATTACTCCATAAAATTGTTCTATGATTTTTAAAGACTTATATGCATAAGACACTTGGAACACTACCTGGAATATGACAAAAGCTGACTAAAAATCATTTTGTGTTATTATCATTTCTAGTAATTATGTGGGAGGGGAAGATAAAGGACATTAAGATTTAGGGATCCAACTCAATTAAATGTATTATTTGTGAATAATCTTTAAAAACAAGGTAGAAATAAAAGGTCAATAAAAGCTTTATTAAGATGGTTCATTAGCTGGGAGGAATTTTGAATTACAAACAGCATAATGCGCTACAACCAATGTCTACTCCCCATCCCTAACTTTTACATTTATGAATATGTACTGTTTGCATATAGATACAAAGGCATGAACAAACAATGCTTAATACCTGTTTTCAACTAATTCTAAGGGAAATAGAGGACAATTAAATCCAATGTTGTAAAGGCAATGATATAAATATACACAAAGTATTATTCTAATAATCAATGGTGAATTCATTGGCTTTGAAATTTCCTGGATGATGGCTCTACGCTAGTTGGTAGTACAGTTGTATAGGAGAGAATCATAATGTTCCTGAGCAATTTGTAGAAGCTAAAATGCTAGATTCGGTCTTGGATCCCCTGGGTCCAACTTGGAATGCTATTTCAGGTACCAACATTTGGCGAATGGCCTCTTCATCCCTACAGGGATCATGATTGGGTTTTACCAGGGGAATTATTACAAGGGGAGAAATAGCCCCTTAGTTTGGAGCAGTGTTCCTCAATATTCCAGTAAAATTGAAAAAAAGAAGATACATTTTACATTGCCACAGTGGAAGCAGCTCAGAGAGACTCACAACACAAGCCTTCTGGACATTAAAATGGTGGAAAATCTGAGAGAATGAGAGAAAGCAGTAAAGAGAGTCAAAAGTGGATACTCCCTGTCTCAGTGGTAACACTAACAAATATTCCCTCTGACCAAGCCAGTTTCCTAGGACTGGCACTGAAAACATTTCCTGAATGAAAGCCACATCTTTTCCTTCTGGTTTCATGGAATTAAGAACAAGGGAGTCCACTGACTGTTCATCCTTTTTGGTATATTTCTGAATGAAGGCAAGTGCGGACATCCTCTCAACTATATTTGGAATAGCCTCTTAACTTCTCTCCTGAGCTACAGAAGGAAGGGTGATGCTCACTAGGGAAACACATTCCTATGGCTATTTATCTGACACAACTTAATGGTGAAAAGACATGAATTTCCCTGCCCTCAGTGTCTCTAAGTATTTGCAACTGACACACATGAAGGGAAAACCCAGAAATACTACATTATCCAAAAAGAGGTAAAGAAGAGGTTATCTTGGTCAAAGATTATGCACAGGAACCAAAAGATCAGTATCATGTACCCCTGACTCCATGCTTCATCTAAGCAAGTTTGGAGCCACTCAACACTTAGCCAAAGCTATCTAAGTAACAGTGGCCATGTCAACTCATTGATTCCTACCAAGGCCACTGTTCATCCTAATTAAAATACCTCTCTAGTATTGACTGATCAGCAATTTATCACTAACACTATTATGCATCTCTACACTATTATAGCAAGTGGAGATGGATTAGCCATACTTCATTATCTGCAGAGAGGCACAGTGGGTGTTTTTGCAGACTTTTGGTCAGAATCTGCTTTAACCAAGGAACTTGGCCTTGAATCTTTCTTCTCTTCTGGAAACAATTTAGACTCTTTCCCAGATCAAATAACTCAGATTAAATGTCAAAAGCCTTTCATTTAGCTACCCTTTGTATGATTTTGGCTTCCTTCACCTATCTAAGCCATCCAAAGAAAAACAAAATGGCTTGGAGAATGGAAAGGCAAAAGAACCTAGGTGAATGATCTAGTTTTCTGAAATCTGCAAGTCTCTGAAGTCTATGCTTCAGCTTTAATTTTGGCTAACAAATGCTCCCTCTGCATCCAAACTAGCACTGCCAAATAATTAATTGTAAAATATTGAACAAAACTTCAGCCACAAAAGGAGGCTTTAAAGAATATCTTTAAGAATAAATAAAGGGGAGACTTTGCCTTACCTTTGCCAGAATATTCAACCTTTGAGTGTTTCTTATATCAAAAGCCAAACCTGCAAGCTTACTCTGATGCACCAACATTTGATGCACTGTGAAAGGGTACTTACATGTGGAAAATTCCCATTTCAAAGACCTGAGTAACATTGGCTTCACAAATCCATGAGCTTGAGGCTGTACACACCAGGATAAAGTTTTCTTTTCCCACTTCTCCTTATTCTTTTAGTGTATGCTAGTCTACCTGAGCTTGTGTACACATGGATTTGTGCGCATGCACACACACACACACACACACACATACACACACAACACGCACACACTGCAGAGCTAATCTGGATTTAGGAATGCAGAAAACAAAAGTGTAGACATGGCCAAACAAGATTAGAGAAAACTTCATCACAGTTTGCTCCAAGATGTATTTTTGATCCTTTGCTTTTCATTAGAGTAGCCACAAATCCCCCCAAATTCATGTTAACATTGAAGCAGATAAAGAAGAAAAATAGGAGTGGGGTCCAAAGCAGATGCTCTTCTTCAGGCCAGGGGAATGTTATTGCCTGGTGTGTTGGAGGTAATCAAGCTGAGTCATTTGGTATGCCCTGAAAATTGAAGATTTGTTACCTTGAAATGGATTCTAGTTATCTCTTTGATTTATTTCTTCCCCTAAACATAGGTGTTCATTGCTTATTCTTGTCAGTAGAATATTTTTCAGAAAGATACTGTAAGTGTCTTTAAGTCAATATGTGATAGATGACATGATACAGTTTATCTCTCACATTTGGAACAAATAACAGTATCTATAGTTATGTTCACAGCTTTTTTGTAAAGATAGTATTGTGGTATACAAAGGCAAATTATACCTTTGTTTAAAGGTAAAAGTTACTATATGCAATGGGATGATCAGTTTGGACTAGTTGCCATGGTACCATTAATATTGACTAGGCATCATTCACTGAAAGATTAATCTTCTAGTCCATTTTCATATATAGTTTACAATTTGAATAGCTATAGTTTGATCACTAATGTAAGCCATTATTTCTTTTTTATGGCAAATAGAAAGAGAGTGACTTTTCTATTTTAACATGTATAAATAGTGGATTTTAACATGGTGAGAAGACAATGAATACAAAAGAATAAATATTTCAAATGATGGAGGTTGTAAACAGTGATTTATCTCTCATAAGCTAAACAGAAATTTCATGGTGCAGAGACTGCTACACAAGCCAAAATTAAATATAACAACTCATATAATAGTAGCCTTATAATTTTTTCTCTGGAATAATGAAGGAAGTTTTCTGCCTTTTAAAAGTTAGAGATTTAGTTTGTCTATTTGTATGCTTAAGATGTTTGTAGTAACATCCTCTAATTATTATCTTACAAGAACCACCTCCTGCTCTATTTTGCTATGAGTCACAGCAACTTCAGAAACTGTCTAAAGTAAAATAAGCAGTGGGAGCAAATGTCCACAAAATAAATTATGTGTGGGAAAAATAATAATAATAATATAATAAACACACATTCTACCTCCCTTAAATGAAGAGGCATTGAAATCTAATACACAATTATTTTACAAGCATCCGTACACACACACAAAATAAATCATTAATAGTCACAGGAAGGGCTAATATTGATGACAAGACTGCATTTATCTTTGTTATCTTTCAACACTTCCACTAGTGTAGGATGCTTAGGCAACAACAATTTCAATGTAAAAGAGGTCGTGATATGTTGATGACGCAAATAGGATGATTTAGACTATTGTAAAGCACCTAACCACTACTTTTCAAGTTTGTTGATGTAACACGTGAGAGATTTGCTGGCATCGATACTCCCGACATTTCCATCTGCCTTCCAAACAGTGGCAAAACAGTTTTTTTTTTTCCTCCAATAAATAACTTCTCTTCTCATATGAATAATCTGAGCAAACAAGGTTTGGAACAAAGAATATACTTATTAACAAAAGGGAAAAAAGAACAAGCATATCCACTGAATTTTGTTTATCTTCAACTGTATGCTCACAATGATAGTACTAGGATGTTTGCAGTTGTTGCTTTACTGCATAGGATAATAGTCTATATACAATAATGAATCATTTGTATTTATGAAAAGTCAATTTAAATTCTCATTATGTGTTTTGGGTTAAATGACGTTTTACTGACAAGGATGCATGTTCATAATCGTTCCAGTGAAACAACATTTTTTATTGAACTTTGATGAGGGACTACATAAAATATCTTTATCATCAAGCAGTTAGTCAGACTACTAAACAGTTAGTCGATTAATTGGTTGTAGTGTAATTAAGTAACAGGTTCACTATGAAATTAAAATATAGCTATTTTGAAATTGTTTCCAGATTGGGAGAATATGAGGCTAATTGATGGCTATATCAATTTTCTAGGGCTGCCATAACAAAATATCACATACTGGGTAGCTTAAACAACATAAATATATGGTCTTCCAGTTCTGGAGGATAGAGATCCAAGATTAGGATGTTAACAGTTTGGTTTCTTCTGAGGGCTTTCTCTTTGGCATACACATGGCTGCCTTCTAGGTGTGTGCTCACATGGTCTCTCCTCTGTCTGTATGAGTGCTTGTGTCCTAATTTCCCCTTCCTATAAAGATACCAGTCAGACGGCATTAAGGCTAACCTTAATGACATCATTTTAACTTAATTACCTCTTCAAAGGCCCTGTCTTCAAATACAGTCAAGTTCTGAGGTGGTGAGAATTACGACTTCAACATGTGAATTTTGTGAGGACACAATCCAGCCACTTATGATTAATTCCTTTTGCTAACTCTTATGGAGTGAATGTTTGTACATCCCCAAAACTCATATGTTGAAATCCAAACCCCCAATGTGATGGTATTAGGAAGAGCAGCCTTTGGGAGATAATTAGGTCATGAGAGTGAAGTCCTCATGAGTGGGATTTGTACCTTTAGAAGAAGAGAAAGAAGAGAGCTTGCACACTCTCTTTCTCTGTCCCTTTCTCTCTCTCTCTGTTTTCTGCCACATAAGGTTACAATAAGAAGACATCTATAAACCAGGCAAAGGCCCTTTACTAAGAATTGGACCATGCTGGTACCCTAATCTCAGACTTCCAGCCTCCGGAACAATGATAAATAAATGTATGGTGTTGTTCAAGCCACCCAGTCTACGGTAATTTTTTATAGCAGCCTGAGCTAAGACACTAGCATAACTCTTGACTTCATTTTTTGTTGTTGATAATATAGACTTCATTTTCATACACATTCATTAACATTAGCATTGTAATAAATAACAAATGAAAAACAGTAGGAAGATGAACGTTTATTCTACAACTGGGTAAGTTAGACTTTGACATTTTTACCAAAATTTTTGGAATTCCCACAATCATCTGTTTACCTGATTCTTTGTAAAAAATATTTACTGTAAAATTAAATTGACTTAAGTTAATTTTCTTTGCTTTTCGGATTCTCTTCTACATTTCCTAACAGTACTCCTGAGAAGATGAGAGGGCCTCTGGAGATTCTTTAAAAAAGGATTAGAAATCACTATTTGATAGCACTGAATTGCAGTTTGAATGAGATTGAACATTTTCCTTCATTTTTGAAAACAAAAAATGCATATTGGAAGTATCATTTGTAGAATGATATATCTGGAAAATTCCAGAGCATAGATATACCATCTATGCTACTTATGAGACTTCTAAAAACGAACTAGTAGCTACCTTTTGTGAAATTGTAATATGTTCATTAATACAATTCTGCTCATCTTTAACAATTGCCAAAGCCTTCTCCAACTTCCCAAGCTTTCATCCATCACTGAAACACATCAAGTCAAGGGTAAAATCTGGCCTCTATGTAATAACACACAGCAATTTAGCATGCCTATCCCAGTCAGGAAGTGAAAGTGATATAAATACAAACATACATATTATGCCATGTAAAATTTCATCTAGTACAAATAGTAACTTACAGCTGAAATGGAAATATTGTTCATTTCAGACTGCATGCTATTGAAACAGAGGACAAGCTATGGATTGAGTCAAAGCAGTTAGGTAAAATAAAGTACAGAGTTTGAAGACTGCAAGAATTATTTTATACCTTTTGAAAAAGACTTCCTTTTTTTTTTTTTTGTATCCTAGGTGGAGCAGAAGAATTTTGTTTCAACTGCTGCTATTCCACAAACAGTGACATTTTGTATTCTTAATTAAGAGGACAAAATGTCATTCTTAAGTTAAATAATCGACTGCTGCCTTTTTAGGTGCATTGTCTATTTTTCAATCCACTAAAACACATACTTGGTATTATTATTACATCTGGGATGCGTGGTACAGAGTAGCAGATAATGGCTTTAGGATAAGAGTCTAATCAAGATAGGATTTTTTCACACCCATTGAAAATGTGTATTTGTTTGCATTAGCTTTGTGTTCTTTTATCCTAGGAGAAATTCTTTGATGTTTAGACATTCAAAGTTAAGAAAACATGAGACAGATGAAAGTTATCTGAGAAAATAATAGGAGAAAAAAGAAGTACAGTCTCTTGGAACCAAAAGTATACAAGGAACACTTCCTCTGGGATGAGAGAACGTAAGAGTCCATCTCTTGCCTCTACTAGCTGCTATTTCTACATGTTTCCATTGGTAAAGGGGGTTGTGACGGTTAATACTGAGTGTCAGCTTGATTGGATTGAAAGATACAAAGTATTGCTCCTGAGTGTGTCTGTGAGGGTGTTGCCAAAGGAGATTAACTAACATTTGAATCAGTGGACTGGGAGAGGCAAACCTACCCTCAATCTGGGTGGGCATCATCTAATCAGCTGCCAGCATAAAAGCAGGCATGGAAAGAGCAGACTGGCTGAGTCTTCTGGCCTCCATCTTTCTCCCGTGCTGGATGCTTCCTGCCCTTGAACATCAGACTCCAAGTTCTACAGCTTTTGGACTCTTGGACTTACACCAGTGATTTGCTAGAGGCTCTTGGGCCTTCAGCCACAGACTGAAGGATGCACTCCTGGCTTTCCTACTTTTGAGGTTTTAGGATTCAGACTGGCTTCCTGGCTCTTCAGCCTATTGTGGGACTTCACCTGTGATCCTGTGAGTCAATTATCCTAATAAACTCCTTCATATATTCATCCATCGTATTAGTTCTATCACTTTACAGAACCCTCACTAATACAGAGGCCATCTCAGTGTTTCAACAAGCTGAACTTTACCACTCAGGAGAAAGGCACGCTTGAATGCATAATGGATTCCTGGAGATATTCAGTGATCACTGAGGTGTGAATGATTCCTCTTGCCTCTTCCTTTTGGGCAAGCTAGCACATAAAGGCCTAGGAGGAAAACAATTGGCTTACCAGCAGTTCTTTTTCAAAGCTGTAGATCAAGAGCATATGCTGGTCATACCACAAACTTTAGTGACTTAGTAATTGCCGTAATTGCCACCCAAAGTCTCCTCATCAAAAGAATGAGGACAAATACTTTATTTAAAAATTTTGTTCAGGGCAAATATTTCATGGTAATTAAATGCCTAATTTTTATGTGCAAAAATTGGCAAAATATTGTGGTTTTAACCAAGTATCTGCTAAATCCTATAACGGGTGGTCATGTATTTGGATGATTAAATGTAGCAGGTATTCAATAAATTGTGTTGAACAGATGAACAATTCAAGTTGTTACTTTTCTCCTGTAGCAGTTTCTTACTCTTTAAAACTGAATTCTATAGATATTTAACCTAACCTATTTTTACTATTTCATGTAAACAAGTCTCATATATATATTAAGCTTAGTAGCTGGTATTTAATAGGACTAAATCTAAGAGGCAGTGTAAGAACATGAGTGTTGTAATCATAGTGACTGATTTGAAACTCAGCTCTACAACCTTCTAGTTCAACAACATTTCAGTGTTTCAGATTTTCCACAGGTATATAATAGTAAATAATAACAATACCTGCCTCAAAAATATGGAAAGAATAAAGGCACAAATATATGCAATGCAATTAGAATATTGCCTGGCACACTGAAAATGGTAGCTTTTATTATTACTCAAGTAGCCTGAAGCTGAATTCCTCTCTTGTATTTAGACCTATCATCCCTACCCTTGACTAGAGGATTTCTTGGCTGCATCTGAGGTAATTTTAGATCTTCACTATAAAAGAGAGATGGAGGAACAAACATGATTTTCATTTAAATAATATAAGCACAAATTAATATTACGCACTGCCGAGATACACCTAATGATTAGTCTCCAGGCTGATCCATCATCAGTAGTTTGTAGCTACTTTGTTCCTTACCCTAGAGTAAAGCTGAAGATACTTCTTTCTTTAACAAACTAGACATTAATTAAGCTAGGCAGGGGACTAGAAAGTATAATTGCTACTGTAAAGTATAAAGAATGTTACAAATAGCAGTGAGCTTAGTAATAAGGAAATAAAAAAATACAATTCCTCTTCCTAAAAGATAAAATAGAGAAACATCTCTTTTGAAATAAAGGTAAAGTTGTATTAGAAAAAAAATAGTGAAACTCTATTCTCCATTTCCAGATATTTGAGCTTAGAATAGAAGTAACTTTAGGGCAAAATTGGATCATATTCTCAGAAGTCAGGCACAGTAACAGTCATACACTAAAGTTTTTACCCTAATTTTTCTCCAAATTATAAAGCATTGTTATTATATTTTTATGTTACCTCCTGGGTGTTCTATTAGTATCGCCCCTTTGTCTAATTTTCCTGTTTTCAATATCAGTTCATTTGCCTATGCTCACATCTTTAGTATTAACCTTGACCTCTTCCTTAATTCTTATATCCAATAAGTCACAAGCCATTTCACTTTGACACTGTAATAGCTCTAAATGAGCTACTTTTGTACATTTCCATATAGTATAGCATTATAGTTAAAAGCTGAGCCTTTAGAATTAAGCGACCTGTATCTAAACTTCAATTCTACATGGGATCTTTGTTCTGTTTCTCATGTATAAAATAAAGATGCAAATATTACATATCTCAAAGAGTTCTTATCAATATTAATATGGTAGTCCATGAAACGGGCTTTGTTGCTGTGCTCACTGTGGAATGTCTTAATAATTGTGGCTATTATTATTTTTATTGTTACCACTGGTGTTTCCATTGTCACTAGTCTAATCAGATCTCTACTGTTTCTTTTCTGGATCAAAACAATAGTCTTTCCATCTTACATCTGTCATCACCAATTATTCTGTACTGTATTGTGAAATTAATCGGACTCCATACTCTGCCCCCAACTGGCCAAATTACTTGTCTTGGAACAATGCATCCTATACTCTGCCTCAACCTCTCTAATGTTTTCTTATTCTACTCCTTTATACTACCTAATATCTTAATTGAAGTGTATACCATTTTCTGAACATGCTAGACACCATCCTGCTTTTCAAAATGCTTTCTGTGGCCTGGCATGGTGGCTCACGCCAGTAATCCCAGCATTTTGGGAGGCCAAGGCAGGCAGACTACAAGGTCAGGAGTTCAAGACCAGACTGGCCAACATACTGAAACCCTGTCTCTACTAAAAATACAAAAATTAGCCAGGCATGGTGGCATGTGCCTGTAGTCCCAACTACTTGGGAGGCTGAAGGAGAATTGCTTGAACCCGGGAGGCGGAGGTTGTGGTGAGCTGACATTGTGCCACTGCACACCAGCCTGGGCAACAGAGCGAGACTCCATCTCAAAAAAAAAAAAAAAAAAAATGCTGCCTTTTAACCATTGGCGATTGATAATAATAATTTGCTAATTCTTTAAATTAAATAATTTAAATACTTTATCAAACAACACATCTTTCATTAAATCTTCTTTGAGTTCCAAGTCAAAAGGGATCCATTGTTGGTTTCATTAAATTGTTCTTCTATAATATTGCATACTTTCTTTGGGTTACTTATCTCTTTTCATGATGTATTATATAGTATAATCATGGTTGTGCTTGTCTTTTCTCCATGAGTGCACTGTAAACTTCAAAGGGGTGGGTCCTATGTCCTGAATGTATTTTGATCATGTAGAGCAGTGTTTACTAGAATGTAGAGGGTACAGTATAAATGCAGAGGGTAAAAGATGTTTTCAGGTGGTGCAATTGGAATCTTAAATAACATTGAATCACAAAGTAAGAAATACATTATCTTTTAAAAATCCTATGGTACCTCAAGAAACAGCTCACAATTGGGTGTTGTCTTGTCTTTAAAACCTCCATTAAACATATACTCTTCAGGCTCAGAACCTGCAGAAATCAGTGTTTTCTAACCAGTGCTTTGTCTTGTATTCATTTCATATGTTTCTAGTTAAGAAACTATACTTGCTAAATAAAAGTAGAGGTGGTTTGGAGATTTGGCAAAAGTAACTGTAGATAGCTTGGAAATGGCCAAAGGTTGTTATGTGTCTCTATTGGAGTTTCTGCTGTGATGGGCACTGAGCAGGTATTAGGTGATGTCCTAATTCCATATGCCTCAAAAGAGAACTGTTGCAAAATGGTGCCCCTAATTCTTATCTTTCCTTGCCAGTCAAAATGACCCAGTAGTTACCACCATCATCTTTTTTACCAGATAAAATGTTCCAGAATGGTCTTCAAGTCACCATTTACAACCCAATTGTTTTCATTTATCCTCTTCTACACAAAAACTATGTTATTGCTGTCTTCTAGGAGACACACCTACATTTATGTTAAAATGCTCAGAATTTTCTTTAGGCAATTTGCACAAACTCTGAGAAAAACTGAGAAATCTTATTTTCTTTGGCAAGGAGTTGATTGTAATGAGGTTATTTAACAACCTTATTGTTAAACAGAAAATTAGAATTGCTACCCACTGAATTGTGTCCACCTTAAAATCCGTGTGTTGAAGCTCTAACTTCCCATGTCATAGTATTTGGAGGTGAAGGCTTTTGGAAAGTAATCAGGTTACATGAAGTTCAAGGGGGAAACCCTCATGATAAAATTAGAGCCCTTGTAAGAAGAGATACCAGAGAGCTTGCCTTCCCTCCAGCACATGAAGATACATCTGGAAAGATGGTCATTTGCCAGTCAGGAAGACAGCCCTTGCCAGAACCCACCAATGCTGGCACGCTGATCTTGGTTTTCCAGAGCCTAGACAGTAAGAAAATTATTTTTTGTTGTTTACAACACCTAGCCTGTGTTATGTTGTTAAGAAAGCCCAAGCAAACTAATATAGTTATATAACTTGGCACAACTGTATCAAAATGGGACTGGATGACATTCATAGACATGTCTAGGAGCAGGGAACATTTCAGAGAATGCATTGCTGTTATGGCTCTTCTACTGCCACTTTTGGTGTACCTGTTAGAAATGGTGCTGGCCATCCCTGAAAGCCTGGATAGAGGAAGTTAATCAATGGCCTGAGGATAGCAGGCTAAGAAAAATATTTTCCTGTTCCTAAAAGAAGATAATGTAGCCTCTGAAAAATAAATCTTTCTGTGCAAGCACCTAAAAGTACGATAGCACTTGAATTAGGTGAACATTTCTACACCTAAATATCCACAATGTTATGGAAGACCTGAGTACAAAGGGACCAGTATGAGTTCTCTTCTATTTTAAGACATAAGTTGATACATCTAAGCGGGTAAGGTAGTCTATTAAAAGGTGATTTGAACTTAAGTTTTGATGATTTTTCTAAATATTATTTATTTTAAAAATTTCTTTCATAAGATGAGGAATGGTTGCATAATATCTTAAAATTGTCCCTGTGTTTGTCTTCATTGGTGCTTTGCCTGAGTCAGCCATGGTTCACCATGAAAACACCATGAGTCACACCTGCATCACAGTCGATCATGATCTCTAGTGACTGATGATATTAAAGCAAGGACTGGGTCCTTTGTTGATTTTGTTTCCTTCCTGGCAGTTCCAGTGTCTTCTGTAGTGTCATTGAGCCCTCCACCATCCCATCACCTTTGTTTCTTTGTGAATCGTATTCTGCCACCACCTGTTTTATTTAGAAAACACAAAGAAATAAACAACAGAAATTTTAAAATGTATGGTTTCAACATTGCTGTCAGTCCAGGAATTAAAAATATTTAGTCAAATGATTATACATCTTCGCCAATGTCAAATCTTCAAAAATCCTAATTTTAATAAATTATTTGGATAAGGAGAGAAAACAAAGAGATTAACTTATGATAAGAAATCACAGTTTTTTCACATGAATATTACCATTGAAAGCAACAGATTTTTAAAAAAATCATATATATATACGTATTTAACTAACATATGATTAGATTTTCAGCTAAAATATAATTCTGGATAATGCACTTGGGAGATATAAAGTCCAAATTTGTGTGTTAGTTCTAGACATTTTTCCCCACTAAGAAATTTGTTGGAAACTTTTCCTCTAACACTTTGAGATCATAGAATGTGAAACAAGAAACTGAAACAAGAAAGTCAGACTGAAGCTGGGCACGGTGCCTCACACCCATAATCCCAGCACTTTGGGAAGCCGAGGCTGGTGGATCAACTGAAGTCAAGAGTTCAAGATCAGTCTGGCCAACATGGTAAAACCCTGTCTCTACTAAAAATAGAAAAATTAGTAGGGTGTGGTGGTATACACCTGTAATCCCAGTGACTTGAGGCTGAAGTAGGAGAATCACTTTAACCTGGGAGGCAGTGGTTGCAGTGAGATCATACCACTGCAGTCCAGCCCGGGTGACAGAACAAGACTCCACCTCAAAAATAAATATATAAATAATAATTAAACAATAGAAAGTCAGATTGAACAATGCTTATTTTTATTTTTTTCTTATTTATGAGAGTTAAGGAGAATGGGTACACACAAGAAAACCGACTAAGTTATTACCAAGACCAATAAACTCAGGCTCCAAATGCCAATTGACAGAAAATAATGTGCAATGTTCAAAAAATTGCAAATGTATTATTTATTTGTTTAGTTTTGAGATAGAGTCTTGCCCTGTCACCCAGGCTGGAGTGCAGTGGCGTGACCCTGGTTCACTGCAGCCTCTGCCTCCCAGGTTCAAGTGATTCTCCCATCTCAGCTTCCTAAGCATCTCAGCCTCCTGAGTAGTTGGGACTACAAGTGCACACCACCACTCCCGGCTATTTTTTTTTTTTTTTTTTTTTGGTAGAGATCATGTTTCATTATATCGCTCAGACTGGTCTTGAACTCCTGACCTCAAGTGATCTGCCTGCCTTGGCCTGGCAAATTGCTGGGATTACAAGCATGGGCCATCGCACCCAGACTGCAGATTTATTTCTGACGCAAAAAAAAAATTAAGTCTTGGCCGGGCGCCGTGGCTCGCTTCTGTAATCCCAGCACTTCAGGAGGCCAAGACGGACGGATCACGAGGTCAGTAGATTGAGACCATCCTGGCTAACACGGTGAAACCCCGTCTCTACTAAAAATACAAAAATTAGCAGGGCGCGGTGGTGGGCACCTATAGTCCCAGCTACACGGAAGGCTGAGGCAGGAGAATGGTGTGAAACTGGGAGGCGGAGCTTGCAGTGAGTGGAGATCCCGCCACTTCACCCCAGTCTGGGCGACAGAGCGAGACTCTGTTTCAAAGAAAAAAAAAAGTTAAGTCTTATAGGAGTAACTTGTTTGTATAAATGCATCATATGACAGATGCTACCCCAAAGAAGACAATCTTTGGAGTCTCACAGGGTTTTGGAAACATTTATTTGATGAGCAATGAAGTAATGTTAACTAAAGCAGAAACACGGTTTAAAGGCAATCGTCTCTCCTAAGAATATAAAGACAGCTTTAAATGGCACACTACGCCAGTCTGATAGGAAAGGAACGTAGAATCTAAGTTATTAATATCTTTTGTCCAAAAGCAACATTTAAGAACTGATAATTGGTATATTAAGCCCTTGTTAGTTTTTCTTTTTTATATTGGCAGATTCTAATTAATGGGACTATAGATGCTTCATTTTATTCACAAAATTAATTTGGCTCAAGATTCAAGGTAATACCTGTTTACCTTTACATTTGCAATATTTATGGTCACACATATCAACAAGAGCATCTCATGTATTTTTCATTGGACAATATTACTCTCGCAAACCAGGAATGGAAAAAATGTTTCACCATAGACTCTTCCCTAAGAAGTGGCTAAATTATGAAGAGACTATATCTAAATTTACATTAGTATTTTCAAACTACAGGAAGGTTGCTAATAGTTATGTTCATTAATTATATTCCTTTGGTTCATTAATTTTATGTTGTTGACTTCAAAACTGACACTGTATTTCCAGACTGAAGATTGTGTCTTCCTTTGCATTTTTGTTTTCATTATCACAACAGGTTTAAATTAGATTAAGCTACATTCATGGCATATATATTAAAGTAAGTAAATAAAGCTTGCCTTTTATGAATGTACCAAAAAGATTACCAGTGAAGAACAGGAACTGAAAATTCTTCTACTGGGAAATACTTTGCCCTCTTTTTAATGAGGTGAAGACCAGGAGCAATAAGACTTGTGTTTGATAACAATCATATTCAGATCAAATAAGATTGTGTGACTATTAAACAATCATATAATCAAAGGATCATGTTTTATGCACCAGGAGATGAGGTTAGGGCAAGTTAGACAAATCATTAGTCAAGAGAATATTTTGCTAAAGATCGAGATCTTTTGGGCACACAGTATTGTTTTCTTTGTGTCCTTATCAAGCCTGTATCTATCTATACAGGAAAACAGATACCTTCCTCATAAGACAATGACAGAAATAGTCTGTGGATATGCATCTATGCCCAATCAGCAACAATATGCATAGTAATGTGTGGCACAGCTTGTGTAATGAAGTTCCCAGCATGCAGTCTGGAAAGGTATCCTCCAGTGTGTAGGGTGATTTATTTCCTCTGTCGAGAGTCAAGACAGCCAGGACTGTCCTTCTCTACTCTACCTGCAAGAATACTCTGTCATCTTGGGAAGTGGTAATGGGTTCTGCAAGTGCTGAACAGTGCCATTGTTTTGTACCGTTCATTTAGCTGGGCTATTTCCCATCCCTTTTAATTCTGTGACTGGAGCATTAATGAGAATTTCTTTAAAATCTATAGTAGGATTACCATTTGGTACTAGTGCCTTGAAAGCAATATTTAGAATGATGAATAAAAACACTTTCGCTGTGGTAAAAAGTGTAGAGAAAATGAGAAAGCACAGCATCATATATACTTTACAACATCCTCTGTAGTAGGGGTGAGAAGAAACAAGAACAGTGTATGTTTCTCAAAGCTGTTGAAGTCTGTTGTATTTATGGTAGCCATTATTTCTGGTGCTAAAATGTAGCTATCAACTAAACAGTTTCTCTTGGCCCTGTTTATTAGATTTTGATCTTGAATTTTAATTTCCTTTTTATTTTTTTGGATTATATGAAAGTTTATCCAACAACAGCTATTTTCTTTAAAAGACTGCATGTTGTAGTCTAAGTAAAACTTTTATTTGGGGAACTTACAAGAGGAAATAATTCCTGATTTTTCAACAGATGAAAACCTTTGTGCTGAGAGGCTAATGGCATGGAAAACAATTATTTTTTCAAGAGAAACACAGAAATTATCTTAACATTCAAATCAAATATTTCTGATGAAAATTTTAAGAGACTTCTGTCTATGATGTCTATTTTAGGCATTTATTTGGCCAAATCCACTGAAGTATAATAGTCACAGTTAAGATCTTCGGACAGCATGTGTTTGGGTTTCCAATCATATGGGTCAAGAGCACTACTTCTTACTAGCTGCATGACCTTAGACAAGTTGCTTGAATGTCAGATTTCTTTCTCTCTTAAAATAAGAATGATAATCCCTCAGTTATTGTAATCCAAAAGGTTTTATGAAGTTAAATGAATTAATTTTATCGAAGTTTCAGTACAGTAACTGGCACCTAGTGAGTATGTATGATATGCACACTACATTCAAGAATGAAGCATGTTAATGTCACTTCTAAATCCTGTGGGACAGCAATTCTATATTTTTCTACCTGAGCCACTAGAATGATTTGCTCTCTATCAGTTCAGATTCTAGTTCCTGAGTTCTACGTTGCTGTTGTGGATGTATTTCTCTAACGTCCTTTTAGACATTTCAGATAAGTATCTTATTTTGTCTTTAACAATGACTTATAGTTTACCATGCAGTGCTTGGTAGGATATTGTTTCAGAGACCAAATCAACTCCTCCCATTTGGACAGTGATATTGATTTAGGCATTGTCTTTGAATTATAGAGATTTTTTTTTTCCAGTGGCCTCTTACATCTATGCTTATTAAACCATTTTAAGTGTAAAGGGAGGAGGAAGAGCTGAGGGCAGTGAGCAAGATTTATTAAAATTTCTATTGACAGGAACCAGCGTTACTCTAAAATTAAAAATCTTAATATCAAGAGTAGTTTCCTTTATTCTTCAGAACCTATTCTGCCTTTCTCGCTATCCTTTCATTGAGCTCTTACTTTGGCTGGGACTTTTCACACATTTACTAAGTTAATCTCCCAAAAGCCATGTGAGTGTTGGTTATTAATCCTGTTTTAAGGGGAATGTCTTTTTGAGAGGTTAAGTAACTTTCCCAAGGTCCACACAGTGATTAGGGAAGAACCAAAAATTAGACTCAGTCTTGCCTCCCTCCATGCTTGTGCTTCATGACATAGGTTGAAAAATATTTCCATTTCTTATCTATATTTATTTTCGCTGAAAATATTTTGAATAATCTTTGAATGGGGCTTTCTTACAATGTCAATATTATTAATTAAATCTTCCAGTCATGTCTTTTCTACATTAGTGACTTTCAGGAGAATGTAATTTTTGTGACTGAGCAAATTCAAATTTAGGTCAAATTATTCTATTTATTGTGAAGATAGATTACGAACCTACATTAATAGCAAATAAAACATTGAGATTAGGATCTAGAAGATCAGAATCAGGTTGTATGGTCAAAAATGAGATGTAAAATATTAATCAAGTTGTCATATTAAAATAAGAGACCTGATAGGATAGGGCGAGACTGCTTCCTAGATCAGGAAAATCAGTGATTACAATCAAGAAGACAAAGGAAAATATTTATAGATATCAGGTTCTCATCTGAAGGTATAGCAGGGAGAGAGAATGCTTGAAAAAGCTATGTAACTTTTCTGACCCTTAGTTTTCTGATATTCAATTATGGATTCACAGAAGTCCCCTCTTATCCACAATGGGTATGTTCCAAGACCCCTAGTGGATGCCTGACTCTGTAGATAGTACTGAACTCTATATATCCTATGTTATGGGAGTTTTCTTTTTGGTTTCATATTTTTATTACTTTACTTGTTTATTTTATACTATTTTTTTTTAATGTGATAACCCAGACAGCTGCTAAGTGACAAACTGCAGGTACCATATACAGGGTGAATACAGTGAGATGATTCACTTTCCAGCTGGGATGGAGTTGGAAGGCCTGTGATGATGAGAGATTTCATTATTTTACTCAAAACAGCTGACAGTTTAATATTTGTGAATTATTTATTTCTGGAATTTTCCATTAAGTATTTTGGGGTCACAATTCACTGCAGGTAAATGAAACCACAGAAAGTGCAACTTCAGATAAGGGGGAGCTAATTTAACTCTTTTCCATTAGTTGTGAGGATTAGACGAGCTGCATGGGGTATGTCTAACACGGCTTCTGGTACATGGCTGCAACCTACAGAATGTCCACAATTAGGAAAGAACACCTGAGGGCTTTGAATATTTGGTTGTGACCTTGACTCCACAGCTTAAGATTTTCTATAAAACAGGTTTCTCAAATACCAAAGTGTTCTGCTCAACACAGACTGATGTGCACATTCATGTGTCACATCTTCCAGTTCCCCATGATTGTCCCCATGAGTGTTAATGGTTTCTACATGAATAAAGTTTAAAACTTTAAAACATGGGATATACATAAAATGAATATATGCCTTATATATTTTTATTTTTAAAGTTAGATTAACAAGGTTGTAGAATCACAAGAAAGTGAAATTTACTTTTTAGGCTGCAATTTCAAGTAAACACGTTTTTAGGAAACTACAAAATGGCGAATATTACTAAACATTTTACACATTGAACACAGCTCCTGTTTTTGATAATTGGGGGATATGTTTGTGCCAGATTTAGATGACAGGCAAATAAAATTATATCAAAGAATATTGGCTGAGCATTTCAAAACAAAACCAGTAATAATCCTCATGCTGGTCACTGAACATCTAATATAAACATAAGTTTAAAAATCAAGTGTGTTCAAACTCATTCAAATCTCTTTTTCTCTCCAAATAACCAAACAGCTAGATTGAATGTTATCAATCTTTTATAGTTCCACTTTTCTCTTAAGTGTTGATGATGGGAGCATCAGAGGTAAAGAGGGTGTAAAGGGAAAGAAGAGCCCTGGTAGTCAGGAATCATCTTTCTAAAACACATCTGGTCACTTTATTTCAGTGCTCAAATCCCATCAGTATCTTTTCATTACCTGTATATAAAACCCAGATTCTTTGCCTAGTAGACCAGGTTTTTCATGACCTCTTCCACCATATGTACTTTCACTCTTTCTTTCTTTTTTTTTTTTTTTTGAGACGGAGTTTCACTCTTATTGCCCAGGCTGGAGTGCAGTAGCGCAATCTCCACTCGCGGCAATCTCCACCTCCTGGGTTCAAGCAATTCTCCTGCCTCAGTCTCCCAAGTAGCTGGGATTACAGGCGTGCACCGCCACGCCTGGCTAATTTTTTGTCTTTAGTAGAGATGGACTTTCACCATGTTAGTCAGGCTGGTATCAAACTCCTGACCTCAGGTGATCCACCTGCCTCAGCCTCCCAAAATGCTGGGATTACAGGCATGAAGCACTGCTCCCAGCCTACTCTCAATTTTACAAGTGAACTTGAATAGCAGATTTACTCAAATAACTCCTAAATGGCCATGCTCTGCTTTGTATACGTCACTCCTGTGTTGAAATGCCCTTTCCCATCTGGTGTTGCTTAAAGAACTTCTGCTCACACTTGAAGACATAACTCAAGTGTGACGTTCTTTGTGAGGATTTCCTTAAGTGTCCCCTACACAGTTTAGCATTTAGCAAAACTGTGTTACTCTTATTTGTTTCTGATGCCTCAGTTAGCCAATTAATTGCTTGAAAAGGAGAATTCTGTCTTAATCTCCTTATCCTCAAATTCTAGCTCACTGCCTAGCTTCATAATGGATCTCACAAGGTACTATGTTGAATAAATAAATTAAAGAGGACGGGCGCGGTGGCTCAAGCCTGTAATCCCAGCACTTTGGGAGGCCGAGACGGGCGGATCACGAGGTCAGGAGATCGAGACCATCCTGGCTAACACAGTGACACCCCGTCTCTACTAAAAAATACAAAAAACTAGCCGGGCGCGGTGGCGGGCGCCCGTAGTCCCAGCTACTCGGGAGGTTGAGGCAGGAGAATGGCGTAAACCCGGGAGGCGGAGCTTGTAGTGAGCCGAGATTCGGCTACTGCACTCCAGCCTGGGCGACAGAGCGAGACTCCGTCTCAAAATAAATAAATAAATAAATAAATAAATAAATAAATAAATAAAGGAATGCTTCCATGAGGTAATTCCATGGTTCAGTCTCAAGTTCTGCCTGGAATGTGGGCAATATGGAGCATAGTAGTTTCTATTAGCTCTTAGAGGATTTTAAGTTCCTTAAACATAAGATCCCAGAAATTTTCAAAAATATTAATGTAATAAAAATATGAAGTCTCATTTTTTAATGGTGATAATAATATCTATTTCCATTTAAAATTTTAAACTGATAAAACTATTAGGCAAATGATTTCCCCCTTTGAAATAGAGTAGTGTGAAGTTTCTAAAAGGTATTAACTAAGTGGTGAGTGGTGTCATGACTCAATCATTCCACTTGTTAATTAACCAAAAACTCCTAGGAATCGTGATAGTTGACCATTATATAATTTCAGATGTTTATTCTTAGTCGTATAATATTTCTTTTTTTAACAGATAATGCAATCTTGATAAAACATAGTAAACATAACAAACACAATGAAGCAAAGAGGAGTAAGGAGAATATAACCCTCTCAAATTGTCTGAAGATGATTTTCAGTTACTTTATCTGATCGGAATCCTAAGCAGCACATCAAGATTTGTCCCAAGTACTGAGAAAAGCTAATGTTAGAATAAAAACACACCGATATGTGCACCTGATTTGTATTTTATCTATTGAGATGAAGCCTCCTTATACTCATTCTGTGTCATTTGTGGACAAGTGTTTGCAAATAACCTTAAATTTTAAAATAGTTATTTGGAAGAAAAATGCATAAATATTATATTTTTAAAAGTTAGTTTTTTCTTATCTTTTTTTTTTTTTTCTTTTAAGACAGAGTCTTGCTCAGTTGCCCAGGCTGGGGTGCAGTGGCACAATCACAGCTCACTGTAGCGAAATCTTTTTTTTTTTTTTTTTTTTTTTTTTTTGACAGAGACAGTCTCACCGTCATTGCCCAGGCTGGTTTCAGACTTCTTGCCTCAAGTGATTCTCCCACCTCGCTCATCTCGCTGCCTCCCACAGCGCCGGGATTATGAGTGTGAGCTACTGCACCTGGTCTATTTTAGAAAGTTTTTAATGAAAAATGTGAAAACTCAAATTAGTAGTTCAGTTAAGACGTTTTGTTTACTTTCTATTAGAAATAGTTATATTTCAATCTATGTGTTGATAGACTTTGTCTCCAACTCAGATATATCATTTTGAAATTGTTAAAGATTAAGATATTTTCATAGCACAGCTAAGTTACGGAAAATTTCGTGAATCATTTGCTATGTAGGAAAGGTTGAAATCTATCTTTACATGCTTTAAAACTTATCAGAATATGAAAATCAATTTTATAATTCAATCTTTTCTAACATGCCAATATAACTTTAAAAATATTATTTAAAATAATATTTTTATTACATTTCATATATGCACATTGAATGATAAAGAAATTTTAGAAAATGATAAAAGTGCTTTGCAAAAGTGCATGCTTCTGTGAAAGGTATTCATTCATGAGTTAAAATCTTGGAAAACACCCATATAGTTGAGTCTAGAATTTGAGAATACATTTGGATTCTGTGAAAAAGTATTCCATTCACTTCCACTTCAAAGGCCACAATGTGTTTGTGGTCTTCTAACTATGGAAACTTTTCAATTAAATTATAAAAGAGAAGTCATAATTGGATGCTCTAGAAATCTCTATTACAATTTTGAATAATGCACAATGAAGCCATATTGCATAACAGATGCAGTTAAATTTGTTGATGATTCACTCAGAGGACTGCTTTGGGAAGATTAACACCTCAATGGAATCTGATTATCTAGCTACTATCTATCTATCTATCTATCTATCTATCTATCTATCTATCTATCTTTCTCTCTCTCTCTCTCTGTCAATCTATCTATCTGCCTATACATTCTTACAAGCTATCAAAACTGACCTTTTGTTGTTGACCACCATAGCTAAGCTGCCTATATTTTTGGTCAGGTTTACAGGCAGGGATGTAACAGAGATATAGCTAATTGGATTGGAATAGTGTCACACCACTGAAAGGCTACTATTTAGTGACTTGCAGTGTTATTTTAATTATGATTTCTTAGTATTCAAATAATAAAGAGCAATTTTAGAAAATGCCTAATTATCGATATCCCCATTATGCATTCTGTAATTCAGGCTCAGGGCTGCCACTGTTTTATACCTCTCCAGAAAACACACATTCCTGGGAACTTGTGCCTTGCTGTTATCCTTAATCTCCATTAGATCCAATATTCTTTCTTTCTCCCTGTTGCCTCTACCATTTATTAGAAAAAGATTGTATTTTCACTTATACTTTAAGATATTTTTGTTGTATTTAAGGTATTTAGTTTCTTCATATCAAAAGAGACTTGCTTGCTCTGTTATCAAATGAGGAAATAACAGAAGTAAAACTGCAGGCAGAAAGAGGGTCTCTGGGCAGTTATATAAGATGACAATATATTGCTTAATTGGTTGAATATGATAACAAAGCAAGGAATCAATACTGGATACTTTGCTTTCAAAATATATTTTGAACTTGTATTTTTTTCCCACCAGTTTTTACTAGATTGTCTAGTATTTTGGAAGAAAATTTCAATATGTTTTCAACTTGGGACCCAAGGGGCTATGTTACACTTATATATTTATTTATTTTAGCCCATGACTAATGAATGCAGATCTTACAGAAACTGAACCAAACAAACCACAACTCCATCAGGCTTGCCTGATATTTCAGAAGCCTTCTAAAAATTAAGTGGGTTTTTAGTAGACACTAGCAAAACAAACAAAAATGTGGACAAGTCGCAACTTAAATTGTGTTTTATTCAAGTCATTGTTTGGATGGTTCTTATTTTTTCAATGTTAGATTTCTCCTGCTGAAATGACAGACCAACCCACTCACTAACAGCATGTGTTTCAATGGCAGAATTTCTATTTTCTTCCAGCCTGAATTCAATGCAGTCTGATCACCAAAGCAAGGTAATGTCAGCCCAGCATGCATGTGATTTAAATACACAAGACTTGCATTTAAAGAACATTTAATATCCTCTTAGTTGCCCTTAGGTAAAAGATAGTCCTTAAATCCATTCTTTTGTGCTTCTGCAGGAGTAGAATAATAGAAAATTAAGAGGATTCTTTTGACTATGAACTTCAATACTGAAAGCTAGATGAGGAGTGCAATATATTGACCCTTTTCTCTTGTCTTGCTCCTGTGCAAGGAGAGCCCAAAAGCAAAATCTGTGGAAAATAGCTAAGTGTTCATCCGTTAGCATTTTACCATTCAGGTACTACTAATACAAATTCAAAAAATGCTAATAAAGTCTGAAATTTCCCAGTAGGGGAGTAATGGAACACTTTTTAAAAAGGCACTTTCAGTTAATGACTAAGGCATTTTTTGCTAACAGCAATTTTGGCTTCTTATCCCAGGTGGAGAAAAATGCATTAAACAGGAGATTAAAATGTCCTTTCAACTGCTTGGTAATGCCAGCTGCTGCCGCAGGCTAAGGCATCCATGAAGTGGCATTTAGTTGATGGTGGTTCTGTTCCAGGGATGGAGCAAGTATGAAAATCCCACTGGATGGGGTCTTTTTAAATATGCTGTATACGCACAAATAGCAAGTGTAGGAGCTGGGCTAGGATGGTAAACTGTACAATCTGTTCATTGCGTTTTGGTTGCTAATTAAGAGGTGACATACAGTATGAATGCACAGAACCTGTTGAAATTCTGTCAGGCTCTGTCTTTGCTTTCACATGTTTGAATGCTATTTAATAGGGCATCTTAATTGAAAGCGGAGAAATATATAAAAGTAGAGTACAAATATGTTGGATTAGGATTCTGCGACAACAAGTTTGTATGTTCATGATTTCTAACCCCTTAGTGCTTCTCTCTAAGACAGCTACTCTACTTCATAAACACAATATGCAAATGCCGTGATTTTCTTCTTGCTGTGGGGAATAGAACTAGAGTGGAAAGTTGGAAACAGAACTTGCAAATACAAATGTGAACTTAACAGTGACTCTGACATAAAGGAAAAATGGCTTTTCTTGCCAAGAAATACCATTTTTATGAGGAGTGTTTAAGAGAAGAAAATGGAAAAAAAGAAAGGGCACTTACTTTTAACAACGCATTGTGTGTGTGTGTGTATTTATATAGCCAGATGCATATTTTCTCTAAGCTTTTATTCAGTGTATGAAGCCAGATTAATATCAGACTTTATTTTCTGAAAATTGGATTCATAGAGTAAGGATAATGAAAGAAGAAAAAGACACAACAAGAAATAAAACCATTGGTCCCTGTGAAGCTAGCATGGTTTGAAACAGAAACTTGCTGAAGTGTGGCATAAATATGAAAGTTCCAGAAGTGAGAATTCTGTCTCTATGCCTTAGTTTTTCCATTTGAATAAAGGGGTTAATGAGTTGAAAGACCTGAAGCACTTTGCATTTGCCTGGCACATAGAGAGTGCTCAACATTGTTCTATCTCTTGTGGTTGTTATTATTTAGTCTGTGGAAGTGCCAATATTCTTATGGAATCCAGTGGCAGTAGGTTTTCTCCATAGAATTCTCACTGTCCATGCTTTCTTCTAAAGCTAAAACTATTTGAATTTGTACCTCTCCAAATGACAGGTGAAAGATGATGTTATTGAAACAAGTATATATACACCCACTTGAATAATCACTTCGTGATAACTTCTCAGAAGTTATGTTTTGAGTTTGAGAGTTCCTTTCAATTTTGATTTGTACTGTTCACATCTTCTCCATATCCTGGTTTATTTTACTGACAGTGTTGGGAAGGATCTCATTTGATGTCCAGATCCATTGACATTCCCTCTTAAATTTCAGCAACACGTAAGTAAAAAAGATACACAAGATACAATGCCAGAGCAGTGAGTTAATCTGGAGCAGTTGTGATACATAAACCATCAGTATTGTAGACCTACAGTAGTCTGAATTTAAGTCCACTTAAATTTTAACGGTGGGACATCAAGAACATTATTATGTAAATACATGAAAGGTAACTTGAGAAAATGACTTCAGCAAAAGTGTTATTTGAATTTTTAGCAATCAGTCCTAACTGATGCCCTCTTCATTACAAAAGGTTGAAATTTAGGGAATTGGAAGACTGAATAGTAATTTGTAACTATAGGTGAGTCTAGGGACAAGGAGGGAGGGAAGAGTGTAGTGTTCTGATAGTCGGTCCAATTTCTGGAGCCAAAATCCAAACACCTTTATATGAAGATGTAATATCTTTTAAAACATATGCATCAAATTATCAAATTGTCAGAAATTCTGTTGAGATGATTCTTCATAGTTTCACCACTGTCTTTATTAATGCTGGACATAGAATTTTCAAGAAATACTATTTCTACGGCATTGAAAACTATGAATTGCTGCCCTAGGGGCTTAAATCAGGATGAGCTGAGATGATCCCAGAGACAGCTTTGAAATGTCCTAGCTCTCTAAAAACAGAGCAAAGTACTTGTACAAAGAGTTCTATGGTGAGATGCTCTAAATTTTTCACATGTTGAGTAAGAATGAAAATATTATTAGAGATTTCAAACTCCTAATCACTAAGAAAATAAAAATTATACTAATGCCTTCAATTACAAGTCGCTTCACAGTATTACTTACCGTAAGATTTTAGTTTTTCTTGGTAAATGCCAGTTAAAAACATAGCAATTACATGTTCTTACAGATTACTTGGCGACCCTATTTCTAAAGTTTGCATGACTTGCCCTCTGATTTTATAACTGAAATAATCTCCTTACCCTATAATTATTTGCTATGTAAATATCTGTCAATAGATGATTGACTCTGGCCATTTCCATTTAATTAAAAGGTCAACACCAACATATAAATACTTTTTATTTAATGATATTTGCGCCTATAACCACGCAGGTAGCTTAGAGTCCAAGACAAATTTATTTTTGCTGTGCACACTGAGACACACAATATGAATTTGATGTCACAGCCCCTAACATCGAATTCCCCACGTGGTCTTTGTAGATAATAAATAATAAATGCACATAGAAATGCTGCATGTAAAATTATTAATCTGTGTATAAACATATCCAATTTTTGCATAGATTAAGTAATAATAAGAAGTGGACAAAACTATTCCAGAGAGTTTCTATTCGGGTACCAAAATGCACATATATATCTATTTGTCCTCTTAGCATGCCTCTTTTGAGCACGGCAAAGAAAATAGAAAGTAGAGATGGATAGGACTTACAAAATGTATTCCTCTGTTCCTAGGAGAGTCTGTGGGGATAGAAGGGTGAAATGGAGCAGAAAGACAGAGGAGGTCAGATGGGTTATGTGACGGGAGTAAAGAGCAGGCTAATTGAATTTGCAAATGATATGAAATTGGGAGTTGTCAGGAACAGAGGGGAAGACAGACTGAGTGTTAGTAGATGACTTATTTAAGAAGTTGGAGTGAGTTGACATTCTGGAACTTTGAACATTTATACTTTGCATATTTTTGGCTTCTGCTTTGTTCTTTTCCATAGGATTTATTAGTTGCTGTCCTTGAAAATATCCAATAATTATTTTATAGTTCATTCAACAAATATGTACCCAAAATGTTCCGGCCCTTTTTCACCCCAAGGAAGTATATAGAGATTAAAGTAATCATTATTTTTATAGCTTTCCTGGCTTAAAGACACACTTGTCCTGGAATGTTTTAGTTAAGGATAGGATGCATGGCAATTTGAGTTATTTGGGTGCTACCTGGCTCTTAATATGAAATTTTTGCAAAAGTCAATTCAGAATTTAATCTGAAGGAGAATACCATGGAACAATTTTGCAGATCAAAAGCACCCCTTAAATGGGCTACATAAACAGATGGAAAATAGTACAGTTTTTGGTGAGTTGGTAGTTCAAAACTGCCTCAACTATGTTATTCATCTTCAGATAGAGAAATACATTTTATACCTCAAAGGATTTGGCCTCCTTTGCCATATATGAAATGTCTCATTCTTGCTTTAATCAAGTGTGGTTTGATTTTTGAGTGATATAAGGTGCCTGATTGTCAGTCCTGGAAGGAGAAGCCCCCTTTCCTGAAGTGAGTAGTGAATGAAAGATGTCAGGTCCAAGATCCTTTGTTCTCACCCTCATTAACCTTCCTTTGCTTCACCTTTTTCCCACACATTTCTAGTTACTCCAGAAAAAAAAAAAAAAAAAAAAAAAAAGAGCTCTGGGAGGGAATATAGACCTCACAGTATAATACGAAATGAAGAAATGTAGGTCATGAAAATTTCAAGCCTGATAGAAATAGTTAATGCTCATTTATGCAATGACCTATGTTGTTTAATTTATTTATAACTTCTAAATGTTATAACATTCTTTTCAAACTTATCTCCTGACAGTTTTCTTATAGTGCCCTGGGGAAAATTTTAAACTTGAAAGTTTCAACATTTTTGATTTATCAAAGTAAAAGAATTTCTCAGATTCTCTTTTTCTCTGGGTTTTACATTAGAGAGTTAATATAACTAAAAAAATTCTTTTCCTAAAAAAAAGTAAATCACCTCTAGGCTGAGACCATATTTGGAGAGCTTCTGCTCTAAGGCAATTTTGAGGCTATTTACATAGAGGGGGAAGCTGGAATTTGTAACTAAAATTATTTCAATGACAAAATTTGCTAAACTGGATGTTATGATAATGTCTGATGAACATATACATTTTTTTTTTTGAGGAGGAATCTCACTCTGCCGCCCAGGCTGGAGTGCAGTGGCCGGATCTCAGCTCACTGCAAGCTGCGCCTCCCGGGTTTACGCCATTCTCCTGCCTCAGCCTCCCGAGTAGTTGGGACTACAGGCGCCTGCCACCTCGCCCGGCTAGTTTTTTTTGTATTTTTTAGTAGAGACGGTGCTTCACTGTGTTAGCCAGGATGGTCTCGATCTCCTGACCTCGTGATCCGCCCGTCTCGGCCTCCCAAAGTGCTAGGATTACAGGCTTGAGCCACCGCGCCCGGCCAACATATACATTTTCTAAAGAAAATCAGATAAAACTTAATTTGGTTAAAACTCTAGTGTATAGTGAAAAAAGACTTTTTTGAGGGTATTATTTTGGAAGTGTTCTACACACTGTGAAGTCTCCGCCTTTATTTTTGTTTTTTAAAGAAAGATGATGCTTATTCTTAATGACAATAACTTATAACATTGGTTTAGAGGGACAAATCATTTTACAGCCAAATTGCCACTATTGTAGTATTCAGAGCCAAAGTAGAAAATAATATGAAGAAATTACGTCCTGGTATTTATTTTTTAAAGTATTCTTTACATATTAAGTCAGCAATATGTCTGTGAGTCTAACATGTTGCCTTAATAAATCTGTGCATATTTTAGAGATATAACTTCTTTCAAGTTCAGCAACCGTGCTACACTAAGCCCCTTGAAACCTTGAAATTTAGCTAGTGCATTGAATATGATTAACATTCAGAATTCAATAATGACTAACATTATTGCCATACTTCCTTATGCACCCATGTATGTGGGGCCCTAAATTACCACCCATGGATTGCTACTTAATCTAACAAGAAAAGTGTAGGTATATTGCTCCTGTCACTAAAAAGGCTGTGGACACATTCAATGACTGTCACTCAGCTGAACTAGTCCCAGAGTGATTAGACAGCTGCAGGCCATATGGAATATGTAATTTCTTTAAAAAAATGGCTTTTGGGGATGGATGCTATTTATTTGTTGTACATCTCTCTGTGTACGTGATTGTGTGATTTAGTTGTTTTGAGATAATAGCTTAGTATGAAAATTATACCAGGCAGAAATTTTAGCCCACCTACATTTCATGACATTTGTTGTCATATTTTTTGGATTGTTTATATTCACAGGTCAGACATTTTAAGAAAAGAAGGAGTAACTTGAAGTACAAGCTAGCTTTCTCATGATGAAGAATGTGTTTTCTCACTAAAAAACTGAGCCATGCTGTTCCTTTTTCTCATGCTCTCACTCACCTCCTCTGTACCTCTATTCCACTTACAGGCTTTGTCTTCAAAACTTGTGTAAGTGTCTTTGCATCTGTCCTTAGATTTGGTCAAGTGTGGTTCTTGCTCTGGGCCCTATGCTGTGGAGACTCTGACTCTGACCATCCCCTCTGTTGGGCCCCTTCCATTGGGCCAGCTCAAGGGGCAGGCCAGTGGGACATGAAACCTCCCCATTAGATAATGTCCCAGCTACTCTGGACATGAGAATTTGCTGCCTCAATATGCCTGAAATCGCTCCCAGGGCCTATGCTAAGTGATCCTCCTTAGGGCTCTTCCAGAGGGCATCATTGTGCTTTTCCCCAGGGGCAGAAGGAGGTGGAAATATGTTAGCTGAGCACTAAGTTGGTGTTCCACAGGTAGAAAAAGGAATGGTGGGTGGCTTCTCAGTAGCCTTCACTGACCTCATGCTTAGCCCTTAAAAGGGGTAGCCTGAAGTCATTTACCAAGGAAGGTAAATTTCCCAGCCTCCTTGATAAGGTCAAATGCCTCTGTTATTAGTATACGCCTTCCAATGATTATGTGGAAATCCTTACAACAGTTGTAATTTTACACTTCTCTTTGTGATTACATTTTTATGTTATGTAATTGATGCCCATCTTACTACAAGTCTGTGACCTGAATTAAGCCAGAAAATAGGTTTATTTCCACTATTGTATACTCCTGCCAAATACACTGGGAAAGCTCATAATAGCTTCTTTATAATGAATGAATAAATGAGAATGTTCTTACTTTATAACGTTCCTCTGAAAACTAGAAGACCAATGACTCTATGTTGCATTACTACATGAGGCTTGATATGTATTTGGTAGCTGCTTAGAAAAAATATGTGTTAACTAAGGGTTGTCCAACCAAGCTGATAATCAATTTGAGTAAATATTACCTGATTAACATTTGTGTGCTATCAATTATTTAGTAGTCAAAAATATAGTGGTTTACAAAACCTGTTTTACTCTGCCTTACTGAAAAATCAATACACTTCACTGAAAATCCAGGGGAATTAATTGACCTATGTACATATGGACCTAGGAGCTCAAATAGTAACATCAGTTATCTTTCTCTTTCCATCTCTGGATGCTATGTTAGCTTTGATCTCAGGCAGACATCTTCCCCCACAGTTATAGCAAAAATTCCAGGCCTTACTCTCACAGCCCAGTCCTGGGTCACATGTTCACCTCTGACCCATGCAAGTCAGACTACCAAAATACAGAAATTAAAAAAGAAGGCGAAATAGGTTCCTGAAAAGAAAACTAGTGCACTTTTACTGTAAAAGCACAAAACTATTAACAGACTCTACAAAACAAAGATTCTTGATTCCAAGTGACTTGATTTAATGATTTGCAGTCAGTTGCTGCCATATGATGGATTGGTCACACAGAAAGAGAATGAGCAGTATACAATGTTGCTTTCTAGCCTGCTTCCTGAAGGAATACTTTCCTCAAGCATCTTATCTACCTGTTCCTGCTGCTATCACAAAGTACCTTAAACTGGGTAATTTATAAAGAACATAAATTTGTTTCTTATGGTTCTGGAGGCAGAGAAGTACAAGATCTAGGTGTCAGCACTTGGTGTCGGCTGCATCCTCACATGGCAGAAAGGGAGAAAAGGGCAAAGGGCAAAGGGGACTAGGGTGTTTCCTGTAGCCTCTTGAAGAGCACAAATCTATTCAGGAGAGTGGAACTCTTGTGACTTAATAATTTTCCCCAAAGCCCCACCTCTTAATGTTATCACCTTGGGGTTTAAAGTTCCAATACATGAATTTGAGAGGAACATGTACATTTAACACATCAGACATCCTTAGGCTTTACTCCGAGGGTGGCCCTTCATCACTTCCTCTGGGGCTGAGACAGGACAGCATGGGGGTAGGCTGCTCCACTGAATGTCAGCCCAACCATGCTCTTGGGGCATTTATGGACTGTTGACCAAAAATCAGAGTTAAGGAAAGGAGAAAAGTGAAGCTGCGAAGAGCAGAAGGAAAGACTGGGAAAGGAGAAGAGTGTTAGAGTATAGCACAGTCTACAGATTACAGTGCTCATGAGACCAGCAAACCACTTCTGCAGGTAATTCCAAAAGAAGAATCCATTTAATATTATGAGAAAATACAGCATTATTTTAATAAGTATATACCTCCCTAGGGGACTACCCTAAAAAATAAAGTTAGTTTTTTTATGTTTGTTTAGAATAGAGAGGTGATGAAGTGTACAGGCCTTGGAGTCCAGTTTTCTGAGTTCAAATTGAGGCTCTGCCATGAACCAGCGTTGTGATCTTGGTCAAGTTGCTGAATCTCTCTGTCCCTAACAGTTCATATCTTTTCTCTGGAGATATTAATGTTATCTACTTAATGGATTTGTTATAAGAAGTAAATGGGTTGATACAAGTAAAGATTTAAAGCATGGACTAGAACACAACAATCATTTAAAAGTTGGCATAGCTATCAGAATGCATTTGTAAACAGAATAGTTTATATATATTAGATACTAAATTATTAAAATGAGTCTCAATCTTTTTAGACATATGACATAGTCAATCCATAAAACTTTGATGTATGACTAATAAGGGCAAGGGAAAAAACAAACAAGTGGTACTGACGGCACTCAGTATTATGGACTCTTATAAACTAATCATGGAATGTGCCCTGCAATATGGAGTTAAATGTGTACATTTAACACACAGACCACCTCTGGGTATATACAGGTTCAAAAACCATTCAGTCCAAGCTTTGAAACGATTGGACTCTGTGAAACTGCAATGTGGTAAAAGATCAAAGCATGAAAATGTCAGTGCCAATAAAAACCGTTTCATGGATTTTAAAGGCTGGTATGACTTGTGTAACAATTAGCATGCAGGAGTCAGCCACAAATTGTGAGCAAGCAAAGAAAACAGATAATAGCTTTCTAACTGGAAATCAGCAAAATAGCAAAGAATAGCCACATATTTGAATACTTATTCGTTTCACCATTTATGCATTAATTAATCAATTTAACATAGAGTGATTGAATACTTAAAATAATATACCAGTGCTGAGAATAAAGAAATATAAACAAGTGCCCCCTGATTTTAGAGTATGCCATCTACCAGTATGGAAAACATATATATATATATTCTACTTCTACTTGTGAGGAATCAAAATGGCTTCACAGAAAGATTGTCACTGTGCAGAAAGAGGCATTTCAGTGGGCTAGAAGCCTGATGAAAGGCACATTTGTGGGAGGACAAGTCCTTTGGTATGGCTGTAGTCCAAGGTATAGGGCACAGTGAGATTGACCAAGGGAAGAAACAATCATTACATGCCCCAAATGCTATGTATTTTTTTTTTTTTATTATACATGTGTTAAAGAGGATTTTATTATGAAGCACGATCAACAGCTTTGCATTTTAGAAAAATAACTTTAATGACAATGTGGAGGGCAGGTGGAGTGTCATAAGACTAGCATTTGGGAAGCAGTTCAGGAAATGGCTTCAGGTAAGCTATAATAAGGGCTTAAATAGAAGCAGTGGTGTGGCTAGATAATTTGGTGATTGGGTGGAAGTCTGTAATTGGAAGTATCATTCACCACAAGTGAGAATAGGAGGAGAAGTAGATCTTGAAGGAAGGATAATGAGGAATATGTATTGGAATTGTTGAGTTGGAGATGCCTGTAAGCCATCCAGGAAAAGCTCAGGAGAGTGGTATGGGAGAAAGTTACAGAAATGTCTGTTATTAGTGGACAGATAAAGGTAGGGTGAGTAGAAAGAAAAGAGCAAACCAAGGATAGGCTTTGAAAGTCACTAATTGCCAAAAAGTGTAGAGAGGAAGAAGACACATAAAGGAAACTGGAATAAGAAACTGAGAGGACCAGAAAAAACTTGTACCATGGAAATTAAAGTAGTAGAGAGTGGCCAACGCTGTCAAATGCTAAATGGCCAAGCAAAGAATTCCTTAAAAGGAATCTACTGATGTGTGTGCATCTGATGAGAATGATTACAATGGAAATAAGAAATATGGCCACAATACAGTATTTCTGGTCCACTTTCTGAAATATCCATCTGGTAATCGTAGATTTTCCCCCAAATTGTCTCTTCCAGAATGTCATCTGCAAAAACTTTCCTATATTTCCTCTGTGTTCTTATAATTTATACAGTCCTAATTAAGATAATCCTCTAACTTTTAGGATTAGAAATCAAAAGATATTACTAAATAATTTGTGCTTATGCTTTATTATTGAGTAATATTAAATATATGAGAAACTCGGTATAATTCATATGAACATTATGGAGTTTCAAATTATAGCTGTCTCTATACGATTTGGGCATTACAGAATTGTCTTTTATTCGGACTGTAACTCTAATAACAGTGCAAATCACTATGTACCATCTAAAATTAGCTTTCCCCACCAGATGTCTGTGGAAAATCCCATGCACTTTCAGGGAATTTGTGAATTCCTAGGAGATTTACATTGTCTAGCTTCAGGATTCTGCTCTATCAGTTCAGTTTATGGACCATCTCACTATCCTCCAGTGCTGATATCATCTGTTTTCTGTTATTTCTATACCTAAAACTACCACCTAACATCTTTGTGTGTAGAAGCTTTTGCTAAAGTTTTGGAGAGATCCTAGACGTTTCAGAAAGTTTTGTCTTTTAGTTATGAAAAGTGAAGCCCTTCCAGGATGACTTTCTGAAATCTCACGTTCAGAAAGGGAGTCCTCTGGCTGGAAGGCTGGGACAATAGAAAATTTGTATCTCCAGCCTCAGTGGTAGGAGAAATCAAAGGGAAAAGAGCATTAGGAATGGCTGTTGAGCGAATAAGCCAACTGACAATCTATCCTTGTCACAGGTATTAGTTCCGTCTCACAGGAATCCCATGAGGCTAGATTATCATGATTCCCAGTTTTATAAACAAAGACAGTGTGACCCAGGCAGATTAATCAAAGTTAAAAGCAACGAGGCAAAGTCATTCTTAAACTATACTTGCCTCTTATTCTAAGTTCTAAAAATTGCCAACAAGCCACATGTGAGTCATGACACTGGTCAGAAGAAAAGCAGCAGCCATTTCTTTGGCCTTGTGCTTCTTCTCAGCTCTTCCCTGAACATTCACCCATATTCTTGTGTACCCAGAATGCCTAGTTCTTCCTCTCTTTTCACAATCTCATCCCAGGAATTCCCATGTTATCTATGAGATTCTCCTGATCATCCCTGTTCTAGTAACTTTTGTCTCCTTCAAATACTAGTATCTTTTAAGTTGTAATAATTTATTTGATACTTGTTACAAATTTTCTGGAATTTCCATTTTTAGTTTCCATTATGTGTCAAGACTTTCCACTTTGTAAGCTTCTTAAAAATAGAGAAGATGGATCCTATGAATTATAGCTACATTACTCCTACTTTCTTTTCTCTTTGTCCAAATTCTAAGTATGTGTCACTGTAAAGACTGGGAATATGATGTCTCTCATAATGTATGCAAACAGGATTTCAAACATAATTCATTTCTCCCAAACTATCATCATTGTTACAAATAAATATTATGAAACTAAAACTCACTGCTATCTAATGACTGATCTCCTATGGGAAATAACGGCCCAGTCCTGCTCAGAGAAAGCCTTTTAAAACAAGATTAAGAGGTCAAAGTCCTTTGTCCTTCATGTAATATTTATTGAGCACCTAAAATATTCTTGCACTATGCAAGATATTGAGGTTATACAGGTAAATGACAACATAGCACCTGTCGTCTTGGAGCTTATAACCTAGTGGGAAATGCCAAAAAAGGAAAGATTCAATTAACTCACCGTGTGGTATGCATCACTAGTTTGCCTGGAAAGTGTTGTCTCCTTTACAGCATTATTTCCTGGGAGTTTGAATGTTTTCCACCCCCATTCTAACTTTTAGATTTATATCCTGGAATACACCAGAATGCTTTTTATTTATACTTCTTTTGAATGGGCAACTTCCAAATCATGACTTTATTGTGTCTCCCAGTTCATGTTTGCTGTGCATTTTAAAGCTTTCGCTCTATGGTAGGCCGCTTCTAAAATGGCCTCTGGTGATCTCTACCTCTTGGTATTTGTTCTCTTGTGTAATCTTCTCCCCTTGCTTGTGAACTAGAGCTGGTAACTTGCTTATAGCAAATAGAATGGAAAAAAAGTAATGGAATGTCACTTCTGAGATTAGGTTTTAAAAGACTATAAATTCCATCTTATGCATTCTCTCTCTGATTTGCCTTATTTTCTTTGTCATATTGAGAGTGGCTCCATGAAGTAGCCTATGTGGCAAAAATCTGAGGGTGACTTTCAACCAAAGGCAGCAAGAAACGGAGGAATTCTTTCCGAAAATCATGGAAGCAAACTGACCTGCCAACAATCACATGAGTGAGCTAGGAAAAGAACCATTCCCCAGTAGACTTTCCAGATGACCCTGCATCTGACACCTACACTGACGCTTGACTACAGTATTGTGAAAGACCCTGAGGAGGAGGACCCTGGTACTTTGCACCCAGGTTCTTGACCCACTGAAACTGTAAGATAGTAAAATGTTGTTTTAAGCCATCACATTTGGGGTTAATTTGTTAAACAGCAATAGATAACTAATACAGCTTAGGACAGACAGGATTTGTCATCTCGATACACAGACTTGACACCTCTTCTGCTCTAATTTCTTTCCCCAGAAGTCTTCCTAACTTCTCCTTAATATGTTCTACACTTCAACTTTTTTTCTCTTCATTTCCAACTTTCTAAATAGCCAACACTGCTGATGAAGTATACTAAGCATACTAATTCCATACAACAGGTTAGATTTTGACCACCACTGTAAGAAAATTAAGCTTATAAGACCCTATAAGCTTCCTTTTCGTAGAATAGAGGCTCATAGTCTTGGAAAGTAGCCCTTGGAAACAAGGCTAGTCACCAATGTCTGTTACCTAGATGATTGCAGTAACTTCCCTATTGGTCTTCCTGACACTAAGGGCTCTGTTGTCTCCACTGCGAGTCAGGAAGAGCTTTCTGAAATTCAGATCTTCTCATTGCAACGCTATACATCCTTCCTCCATATACACACAAACGTAAAACACTTTGAGAACTTCTCGTCAATCTTAGATAAAGGACAGAAGACCTATTCATGACCTACCAGGCCCTACAAGGTCCAGCGAGCACACACATCTCCAGTCTGATGTTTCATACCCTTCTCATTCTTTCTGTCCCGGTCACTGCTATTCCTCATCTGTGCTCCCTCTGCAGTAGTGGGTTTCTACACCCTATTTCCTCTGCCAGGAATACTCTTGCTAACTGAGGCATGCTCATTTTCCAAATCACACTCATTACTAAGATTTTACTTCCTCACTCAAGTTTTCGATGATCTCTTCTTCTGTGTTCACATATTACCATATAAGTGTCCTCCACAGCATGTAACCCCAATCACAACATTAAGTACTTTTAGTTAAAGTATTCAAATTAACATTTATAGGACTAGACTATTAGTTCCCTGAAGGTAGCATGTAATTTTTTTACACGTTGTGTCATAATGCCTGGCAAGAGTTGGTGCATGGTAAATATTTGTGAATAAATGAACTAGACAACACTCAAACTGTTCTTTGTAGTAAATTATATTATTATTAAGCTGGAACCTTAATAGAGTATTAGCCTTGTTTTTCATGTAATATGACCACAATGTAGACAAGGAGATAAAAACAAAAGGAAGAAAATATATTTCGAAAACTTGCCATATATGCATATGAATTACATTTTTTCTGCACCTATGTCTTATATGTTAGTCCAAATTTTATGCTGTATGATATTTATACATGAAAAACATAAGAATTTAGTGTTAATATGTAGCATGTTAAATTTCTGGGCTATTTTGACCAAGCTCTATGAAGTTCCAGATAAAGAAATTCTAAAAACAAATTAGTAATTTGATTAATGACTGATTGGTATCTAATCCACTTTATAACACCAGATTTACCGTGCAGAATAAAATTTAAGAAGCTCTGATATCTTTAGAAACAACAACAACAAAAAGGCACACTCAAAACAATCTACCCTATAGTGCTTGTTTGTTTTTTTTCCCTACTTTGCTTGGTCACATTTTTCTTTTTTTTTAAATTATTATTATACTTTAAGTTCTAGGGTACATGTGCATAATGTGCAGGTTTGTTACATATGTATACTTGTGCCATGTTGGTGTGCTGCACCCATCAACTCGTCAGCACCCATCGACTCGTCAGCACCCATCAACTCGTCATTTACATCAGGTATAACTCCCTTGGTCACATTTTTCTTTGACACTATTAGTTTTCATGAGAATCAGGCTGATACTTTTCCTTAATCTTTGTTCCTCTGATTAGTCTCTCCTCAAAACTAATTTTAAAAATAATGCTCCAAGCTTTTGAAATATTGAGTTATTCAAATTTAATTTTCCTCATTTTGTTTCTTATTTATATTCTGTAAATAAATATATATATTTCAAATTGAGACAGACCTTGAAGCATAATGTGTCTTTATATAGCTGTGATCCACCCACTCAGAAGAAAACAATTCATGAACATAGAGTTTAAAATATATCACAAAATTCACACTTCATGCTGTGCCAATTTAACACAAACATGCCACATCCGTTGCATTAATAACCATGGATGATGACTGATAGAAGAAGTTCATAAGATTGTAATTTTAAAGTGAAATTAGTTTATAGATCATAAAATATTTGAGTAATGAAATTTAGATATACAAAAAAATCTGCATTTATACACAGATGATCAGCATCTATAATGTCATATCTGATTTATTATGCTATGAGATAATTGGAAAACCATGCCATTTTACTTCCTTGCCCTTAAAAGAAGGCCAGAGTATCCATTTTTTGCACTTTTTCTTCTAGAATTTTATTAAAACAATGATTTGATGGTATTTATGGGATGAGAAAATAATTTTATTTGGCACTTTTGGTGAGAATTGTTTGAATTAACATTTCTAAGGTTAGATTATTACACTGCGATAGATCTCTCGTTCATCATCAGTGACTTACGGGATTACTTGAACCAACTACAAAACCCAATATTTGGAAAATAATGTTAAATATTCTATGAGTTTAAAACAAAATCACATTGCAGTTTATTAAAACTGCTCATACTGTTTACTAACCAACCCTAAATGAATTTACATATAGAAAAATGGATAATAATCAGCATTTCATGTAGATGCTACTATATGATGTATGATCCAGCAACCAAAATGTTATGATACGCCAAATTATGTTTATTTGTCTCAAATTCTCTAAAGGATTTTCTAATCTAAGTCACTAAATACTATTTGAAGAGTCCATCAATATTAAGGCTTTTTCCTGAAGTGAACCCAAACACAATTTTTTTTCTTTATTTTATCCCTGAGTATCTTGTATCAGGAAAGAAAAAAAAAAAATAGAGTGAAATCTAATTAGAATACTAATGTTAGACAAATGGACCAAAATCTCATTTAACAGTTATCCATAGAAAATAAAAGTATTTTGTAAAGATTTTCTTCAGGAAGTCATCCTTGTTCCAGGTATACCTCTCTAATTTGAATTTGAGGAGGCAAAGTGACAAAGTGGAAAAATATCTGAACTGCAACTCAGAAGACAAGCCACAAGTCGGAAGAATTCCGAAAGATAGCATCATAGGTAAATATTTTGTGCAAGAATGTTTTTCTCAATTCACTTTAAAATGATACATTATTCTAGCAGAAATATTTCATAACAATTTAGTGTTCTATAAAAATAAACATCCATTCTTATTATCATTTGCTATATCTTATGTTTTTTGTTTTTTATTTGTTTAATTTTAAGGCCTAGACTTTATTATATGTAGGAAATAGTCTATGCTTTAATATTTACTGTAAAAGTAATAAATAGACTGGTTATCTAGTCACAAAACATATTTTGTTTATACAAACCACTTGTGTATTCTACTGCCTCCCTTCAGTTAGCTATAGCTCTGGACTCAGTGCTGCATAGTGGTCACATTGTCAACAAATGTGACCCAAGTCACTTTCAGGCCTGGCCCTCTAACGTATGAAAACCCATGCTTTTTCTCTTACACAACTTGAAGCAGATCAGCCTGGGGTTCACATATTGAACATATGAACAAGATGGAGGGAATTTGGTTCCTGAATCACAACGTTCAGGAGACCTGTTCATGGATGGATTGCAAATGTCTATTTTGAAATTTTCTGAGCAAGAGATAAACTTCTGCTGTATTAAGCGACTGATATTTTAATCCAGCAACTATATTTTATTTTTTAAATCAATATTTTAATTGAGGTATAAGCTATATACAATGAAATGAATACTTTCTGTGTATAGTTTATGAGTTTTGGCAAATTGTATGTAGTCACCACCACAAAATCAAAATACCGAACTGTTGTATCAGCTCAAAGAGTTCCTCATGTCCCTTTGTAGTTAATATGTTTGATCACCCTAATCCCTGGCAACTACTGACTTATTTTATTTCTCTATAATTTTTCCTTTTTCTGAAATGTATGAATGCATGAATTTTTCTGAAATTAATGAATTTGTAAAGTACATAGACTTTTTTCACTTAGCTTATATATTTGATATCCATCAATGTAATTGCATGTATCAAACATTCATTTCTTTTTTATCGATGAATAGTATTCCACTGCACAGGTGTTCCACAGGTTAACCTTTCATGGAGGACATTTGGGTTCTTAAAGTTTTTGACATTTATGTATAAAGCCACCATAAGCATTTGCCTACAAGTTTTTGTGTGAACATAGATGATCACATCTCTGAAATAAATACCTAAGCAAAGGATTACTGGGTCAAGTGCTGAGTGTATGTATATCTTTATTAGAAACTGACAAGTTATTTTGTGAAGTATTTGTAGAATTTTGCGTTTCTTCAGTAATGTATGAGTTCAAATCATTCTGCGTCATTGCAAATAGCACTTACTATTGTTGGTTTTTGTTTGACCATTCTCATAAGCGTGCAGTGGTATTTTATTAGTTTATATTGCTGCATAACCAAGTACCACAAACAAAGCACCTTAAAGCAACACAAATTTATTATCTCAAATGTCCTGTGAGACAGAAGGCTAGTCACAGATTAGCTGGATACTCTGCTCAGGGTCTCCCAAGATGGAAATCAAGGTGTCAGTGGAGTTGCTATCTCATCTGAGGCTTAGAGTCCTCTTCCAAACTAATTCAGGTTGTTGGCAGAGTTTAGTTTTCTATATTTTAAGACTGAGGCCCCTGTTTTCTTGCTCTCCATTAGCCTGAGGCCACTCTCAGCTGCTGGAGGTCTCTCATTCTCAGGTCTTCTCACAAAATGTCAGTTTACTTCTTTGGAGCCAATAGGAGCATTGCTCTGATTTCCTATTTCTAACCACTAAACCGTCTTTTAAGAGCTCACCAAATTAAATTAAATCTACCTAGATTATGTCCCTTTGAATTAGCTAAAAATCAACTGAGGAGGGATCTTAATTATATCTGCAAAATCCCTTCACCTTTGCCGTATAACATAGCCTAATTTTGGAAGTGATATTTCACCACAGTTACAAGCCCTATTTACACTCAATGAGAGGGGAATATACAAGGGCATGGATCATTGTGGGGCCATCTTAGAATACTTCCTTCCATATAGCTCATTTTGGTTTTAATGTGCATTTCCCTAATCACTGGTGATATTGAGTACACTATTTACAATATTTGTTAATGAACTTACCTGACAACTCTATTTCTTCTTCATTGAAATGACTGTTGAAATATCTTGACCACTTTTATTGGTTGGTTTGTTTGTTTGTTTTCTTAGAAAAGAGCTTTAAAAATTCTTTATTCTGGAGAAAAATCCTTTATACATTCTGGAGAAAAATCCTTTATACATTCTGGAGAAAAATCCTTCATCAGATATGTATTTTACAAATATATTCTCCCATCTGGTCTTTCTTTTTTATTGTCTTAACATTATCTTTTGAAGGGTAAAAATTTTAATTTTAATGAAGTACATTTCATATATTTTTTTCTTTTATAGTATATGCTTGTCATACTGTACTTAAAAAATATTTATCTAACTCACATTCATTCACAAAGATTTTCTCCGATGCTTTTATAAAAAAGCTTTCTAGTTTTAGTTTTACATTTAGGGATATGATTTCTTTTTACTTAATTTTGTTTAAGTCGAAAGGTATAACTTGAGGTTAATTATTTTGGTCCTCAATGTTCAATAGTTCCAACATCACTTGTTGAAAAGACCATCCATTTTCCATTGTCTTTTGCAACTTTTCCAAAATCAATTCACCACGTATGTGTGGGTCTATTTCTACACCCTCTATTCTTCACAGTTGATTTATGTTTCTATTATTTCTCCAATATAATACTATCTTTATTACTGCGGTTTAAAAAGTAACACAGAGTCAGCTAATACGAACGGCGCAACTTTATGCTTCTTTTACATACTTAATCACATTTTAATATTAAGTGTGATGTTGGCTGTAAATTTTATTTTTGAAGTGTATTTTAATAGAGTAAGAAAGTTCCCTTCGATCCCTAGTTTCCTGAGTTTTTATCATGAACAGGTATTACGTTTTGTCAAATGATTCTTCTGAATTGATTGAAATGATCTTTTTTTTTTTTCTCTTTAGTCTATTATTACAATGGAGTTACTTTGATAATGTTATATCACCATTTGTATATATTGCTGTATTCAGTTTTGCTAAGCATTTGTACATCTATATTTATGAGGCATATTGGTTTGTAAGTTTGTTTACTTGTAATGGCTTTGTCTGATTTGACTTTCAGGGTAATGTTAGCTTCATAAAATACATTAGAAAACATTCTCTCTTTTAATATTTTCTGAAAATTTTTACATTGAATTGGTATAACTTTTTTCCCAAATGTTGGTAGAATTCACCAGTAAAGCCATTAGTGAACCTATCAGGGTTTTTTTTTGTTTGTTTCCTTTGGAGGGTTTTTAACTAAAAATTCAATTAATCCAGTAAATGCAAGATTATTTAGCTTATCTGTTTTCCTTGAGTGAGCTTTGGTGGTTTTTCTTTCAAAGCATCTGTCCATTTTTTGTGCTGCCAACTTTTATGGGCATTACATTATTCATAATATTCCTATGTTATTATTTTAATATCTGCAGGCTTTTAGTGATTAATTTCTTTCATAGTTGATATTGTTAATTTCATATTCTCTCTTTTTTCTTGCTAAGTATGACTAGAAATGTATCTATTTCATTAATTTTAAGAAAATAAATAGCTTTTGTTTTTCACGATTCTCTCTAATGTTTTTGGTTTGCAATATCATTGTTCTCTGCCCTCATCTTTACTATTTCCTTCCTTTTGTTTACTTTTGCTTTTCCTTTCTTTTTCTAGTTTATTAACATGGAAGCTTTGATTTCAGACTTTTGCTCTTTTCTTAAGTAAGCATTAATGCTATAGATTTCCCTCTAACTACTGAGTTAGGTGCATCCCACAAATGTTGATGTTGTGTTTTTATTTCTATTAAATTGAAATTATTTTCTAAATTCCTTTAAGACTTTTTTTTTAACTCATGAATTATGTAGAAGTGTATTGTTTAATTTCCAAATACTTGAATATTTCCAGGTTTTCTTTTCCTATTGATTCCTAGTTTAATTTTGTTATGATCAGAGAATAGAGTGTATATGATTTATAAATGGCATTCATGCCTGTAAATAGGCATGTGCTTTCCTTTCCTTTGCTGTTAGAGTAAGAGTGTGAGTCAATCTGGTCAGAGGGTTAGATGGGTTTACTTTTCATCATTGCTTTGATTACCTTCAGTGTACACTGACTTCAAATTTACCTGGCATTAGCATGTTCTTGACGTGGGACTGGTTTGTCAGAGGGTTTTCTCACTATTTCTTCCTCAATGTCAGCATTAGGCTGTCTCTCTCTCTGTGCTTTTATCTTAGAGTCTCTCTTCATGCTCTTGCCCTTCCCCCAGAGGTGTGCTACTGTTTCTTGTTACTCTGTGCTTATTAGCCCAGTGGTGTGAAACTGGGAGATTCTCTGGTGTCTTTATACAGCATCATTCCCTTTGTCGCTGGCATAAACAGGGACTTCCATTTCCTGACTCTCTCCCAGTAGTGGAGGGATTGATTTCTCTCCTTCCTCCAGGTACAGTGGGTTTACATGTGTATGCTGGAATGCCAGGGGTTGCTGTCTTCTTCACAGCTTTAGACTTTTGCTTCACTGGGGGAAAGGATCTCCACTGGATCTCCAGGTTTTCCTACAGTGACAGCCCTATCCACTCGACCTAGTGGAAATTTATGGAGAGGAAACTTCGAGTGGATGTAGACTCCCTTGTGTTTTGGCCTCCCAAAGGTCCTGTGCTTTCATGTTAATCCACAATTTAGCAATGTGTTAAAAATTTAGCTGAATGTTTCTTAACTGCTTTGTTTAGCAGCTCCATCTTCCTCCCTTGCTCTGCTCCTGGTTAGTCAGTATTTGACATCCATATTTCCTTGGAAGCTTCTGTTTTTCTTTGCATTTCAGGCTACTTGGTTGTCCTCCAATCTCACTACCCTGATGGGTTCAAGGAGAGCTATCATTTTGTAAATTATATATCTTCATTTTATTGTTAAAAAGGAGACAATACTCTTTTCTGCTTTCTGCATTCTAAGAAGCCAGGCATTAACAGTACACTTTGAAATATCTTATACATATTGACTGTAACAGCATCATGAATTGAGATCTGTAAAAGAGAAATCAGTAAGAAGTAGCCTGTATTTATTAGTTGTAGGTGTTAAAGATACCACTGTTGTCTGCACTTTACAAATGAAGAAATCGAGCTTAGGGAGTTGTCCAACTCTCTCGAAGTCATATAGCTAGTAATGACAGAGCTAGACTTGTAATCAGATCTGACACCAAAGTTTATGCCCTTGTCCTTCACAACTTAGAATCTCACATAAAAAATACTCATCATACACATACACCTTCACAGAGACTATTCATTGGAATAAAAAATAGATTTAAAAGATGAATTATCAAAGCAGACATCTCTTCTATGATAGGGATTGTTCTTCATTCTTTTATCACTAGCATTTAGCATACTTCTACAAAAATGTTTTCTGAATGAAGTAGTTAATAAGTTATTGAACAGGTAAATGAGTAAATTACTCTATGGAATTTAAATAGAAAATTTACTGATAGTATTTTGCTAGGTAAAGTTGCAGACAAGATACCAACATTTTCATGGTAGGACATGATATTTCCTGATAGCAATTTTTTTCAAAAAATTTGTTGCAAATGTCCTCTGAGCTTTATTTTTCACAATGGTGACACATTAAATAAGAAGAGCAATATGGCTTGGTTGGGTCCCCAGTCAAATCTCTTGAATTGTAACTCCCACTATTCCTACGTGTCATGGAAGGAACCTGGTGGGTGTGATTGAATTATAGAGGCAGGTCTTTCCTGTGCTGTTCTTATGATAGTGAATGAGTCTCACAATATCTGATGGTTTTAAAAACAGGAGTTTCCCTGCATAAGCTCTCTCTTTGCCTGCTGCCGTCTATGTAAGATGTGACTTGCTCCTCCCTGCCTTCTGCCATGGTTGTGAGACATCTCCAGTCACATTAATTGTAAGTCCATTAAACTTCTTTCTTTTGTAAATTGCCCAGTCTCAGGTATGTCTTTATCAGCAGTGTGAAAATGGAATAATATAGTAAATTGGTACCAGTAAAGTGAGGTGCTGCTGAAAATGTGGAAGCGACTTTGGAACTGGGTAACAAGCAGAGGTTGGAAGAGTTTGGAGGGCTCAGAAAAAGATAGGAAAATGTGGGAAAGTTTGGAACTTCCTAGAGGCTTGTTGAAATGCTTTGCCCAAAATATTGATAGCAATATGGACAACAAAGTCCAAGGTGAGGTGGTCTCAGATGGAAATGAGGAACTTGGGAACTGGAGCAAATGTTATTCTTGTTAAGTCTTAGTAAAGAGACTGGTGGCATTTTGCCCCTGCCCTAAATATTTGTGGAACTTTGAACTTGAAAGGGATGATTTAGAGTATCTGGCAGAAGAAAATTTTTAAGCAGCAAAGCATTCAAGATGTGACTTGTGTGCTGTTAAAGGCATTCACTTTTATAAGGGAAGCAGAGCATAAAAGTTCAGAAAATCTGCAGCCTGACAATGTGATAGAAAAGAAAATCCCATTTTCTGAGGAGAAATTCAAGCTGGCTGCAGAAATTTGCATAAGTAATGAGGAGCTAAATGTTAATCCCCCAAAAATGGAGAAAATATCTCCAGGGCTCGGAGGTCTTCATGACAACCCCTTCCATCACAGGCCCTGAGGCCTAGGAGGTCAAAATGGTTTTATGGGCCAGGCCTAGCATCCTCGCGCTGTGTGCAGCGTTAGGACTTGGTGCTCTGCATCCCAGACATTCCATCCATGGCTGAAAAGGGCCAATGTAGAGCTCAGGCCATGGCTTCAGAGGGTGCAAGCCTGCTGCCATCCATATAAGATGTGACTTACTACTTCTTGCCTTCTGCCATGATCGTGAGGCCTCTCCAGCCATGTTGAACTGCAAGTCCCTTAAACTTCTTTATTTTGTAAATTGTCCAGTCTCTGGTATGTCTTTATCAGCAGCATAAAAACAGGATAATACAAAGGTGATTGAGACATTTACAGAAAATATTATTGTGATACCAAAGACTCTCTGCTACTTACTTAACTGAACTAATCCCCCATGTTTATTTACAATGTTTGAAGGACTACATTTTAGAATAAAGTAAAGAGGGGCAATATAATTTCATAAAGAGAGGAGTTGCAAAGGAATAGAAAGAGAAAAAAGTAATGAATCGTAGTTGAGCTTTTGGAAAGCATTCCAGGGTGGTTTCTTCACGTGATCAGAAATGAGTTCAGTATGATCATTTTATTAAAGAACTGAGAATGTCATTTTTCCCACACAAGCCAAATGTGAACTCTTCAACACACAATAGCCTAAAGTGGTTAACTATGTGTGGGTGAATCTGATGCAGAAATGTATTCTTTAAGAGTAGGCATGTGTTGACAGTTCATGTGGAAATTTTATGAACGTCCGTGAAACATTATACAAACATTTGAGATCATTGTGATTACTAATGAACTCTCAGTGAATATGCAATGCTTTTAAGCAGCCCTCAGAATAAATAGAAATTATTTAGAAAATCAGAATCTCAATTATCTCTTTGTCCATCCTGGGGTAGAGCCTACTGAATTTTAGATTTTTTTTCAATTATTATGTTTCCGGGTTATTTAATGTTCAAAAGAAATGAATTTATTTTCATGATTTTTTTTTGTTGTTGTTGTTAGAAAAAAAAAATGCCCTGTAGGTATTCTAAAAGCAAGGCTTAGCTGAGCTGTAACACTATATGAATACAACCATTTGGCTTCCCAAAATGGCTTCATGAAATTTGACAATTCTCCGGTTTTTATTTTAAGAATAGTCTTTCACTCTGATGAAATTGAGAATTTGAAGATACAAGTTTCATAAAACAAATTACACTGCTTGATCTTCTAATAAAGTAATATGATAATACTTAGTAAATGATTATACAAGAATATCTAAGCTTTTGAGACATTTGCTAAACCAGACCAGACCCATCATATAGAGCAATTTTTATTTAAGCCTTTTGATGTGGGACAATTTAACATATCCAGGCACATAGCTAAGCAAGATATTCAGGGATTTAAAGAATCAGGAATTAAATCCAGGTTCTGTTTTACCTTAGAAAAATCACTGCACATATTCTCTAGTGCTCCTTTTCCAGGTTGGAGTAACATATAATAAAAACATGCCTAACAAAATATTCTTACACAATACCTCGCTATTTTTATATTTATTTATTTTTTGAGATGGAATTTCGCTCTTGTCACCCAGGCTGGAGTGCAATAGCATGGTCTCGGCTCACTGCAACCTCCACCTTCCAGGTTCAAGTGTTTCTCTTGCCTCAGCCTCCCAAGTAGCTGGGATTACAGGTGTGCAACACCACACTTGGCTAATTTCATGTTTTTGGTAGAGATGGGATTCCACCATGTTGGCCAGACTGGTCTTGAACTCCTGACCTCAGGAGATTCACCTGCCTCAGCCTCCAAAAGTGCTGGGATTACAGGCAAGAGTTACTACACCCAGTCCCTTACTATTTTTAAATATTGTGTATTTAAATATAATATTCTAAGTTAACAACACTTCGTATAGTTTTTCAGTTTGTGCCAACTTAAGGAGATTCCTAAAAGCTTCATTTTTCTTACTTTAAGTACTTTAAACAATTATAGGTTGTTACCCAGAGTCTGAATTGCAAGGTAGTTGTCTAGAAGTTTTGGAGTATTAGAGAAGGCTGGCAGGAAAGAGAGAAGGAGAGGAAACTCTATTTGAGGTCTATATCTCACCTTGTAGTATACTTTCTTCAGCTAGTGGGTGATATGGTTTGGCTGTGACTCCACCCAAATCTCATCTTGAATTGTAGTTCCCATAATCCCCATGTCATGGGAGGGACCTGGTCATAAGTAATTGAACTGTTGGAGTCTTTACTTCCATGCTGTTCTCACAATAGTGAGTGAGTTCTCATGAGATCTAATGCTTTTATAAAGGGCCTTTTACTCGGCACTTCTTGCTGCTGCCATGTGAAGAAAGATGTATTTGCTTCTGCTTCCACCATGATTGTAAGTTTTCTGATGCTTCCCCAGCCCTATGGAAACCGTGAGTCAATTAAACCTCTTACCTTTATAAATTACCCAGTCTCGGGTATGTCTTTATTAGTGCCAAAAGAATGGGCTATTACAGTAAATTGGGACTGCAAAGAGTGGGGTGCTGTTACAAAGATACCCAAAAATGTGAAAGCTGCTTTGGAACTGGGTAACGGTCAGAGGTTGGAACGGTTTGTAGGGCTCAGAAGAAGAGAGGAAAATGTGGGAAAGTTTGGAACTTTGTAGAGACTTGGAGGACTCAGAAGACAGGAGGATGTGGGAAGGTTTGGAACTTCCTAGAGGCTTGTTGAATGACTTTGACGAAAATGCTGATAATGATATGGACAATGAAGTCTTGGCTGAGGTGGTCTCAGATTGTTGCGAACTGGAATAAAGGTCACTCTTTTACTTATATCTATTTGTTTTCAGAGGTATAAACACACTAATGACCATTCATATCGAATACTTATATTATTTGTGATTAAATAGCCATATTACTAAAATAGTATTTGTAAATAAGTGTTTGATCAAATGAAAATTAAATGTTATATACTGTGTTGCTCTCTAGAGGAAGGCCTCCTCATATCTTTATCAATAAAGAAAATACCTTTTTCAATTATAACTTGTCAACTAGTGTAATTGTAAATCTGTGAGATTCTAGCAGTGTCAAAATGTTTCCGAAGTTACTTACTGTTATAACTCCCAACAGCTCTCCAACTTTATCTCATTGAGAAGCCAGAAAATATACTAAAGTATCTTTTGTTAGTTTGATTGGCTGACTATTTGGTCCTTGGCAAGTTTTGCTACCCGTAGCAAAACTTAAGGGTCATGAATAAAGCCAAACTTCATTTTGGCACAGTACCATAGTTTGGTCATTTCTATGGGAAAATGTGTTCTGCTGTTCAACCAACTAATTTTAAAACAAATGTTGGTAATGCAACCATGAATAAAAAGAGAATACTTCATATTAATTTAAACCCTGTAATTTTGCATTAGCTACTATTATATTGAGTCTTATGGTGTCCCACTCAAGATGCATATTTTTTATTAGGATGCTTTTCCTTGAAATCTAGGATGGAAATTTGTCATTTTTTATTGACTCTTCATCTCCTCCCTTCCTCCCTTCTTTCAATCAGTATTTATTTAAATTCCACCTTAGGTCAGTCACTGTATTGTAGAAGATTTCAGATATCCCAGGCTTGACTTAGAAACAAAATGTACATCATTTTTCTGTTGACTTTCTAAGTTAGCTTTTTTCTAATATCTTATCCTGATACCATACAATCCCTAAATATTTCTAAAATTCTAGACCTGAAACTACTGAATTAGCATTTATGATTTTTTAAAGTTTTATTATATATTTATTGCATTTAATCAATATCAACTGTAAACACAAATAATTAGGTCATTGATGCATTTTTTCTATATCTCTTTTCATTATGTTTATATAGGTCTTTATCCAATTTTAATCAGAGGGAAAACATAATTTTGCATGCCAATTTTTCATGCAACATTACTTTGTAAGTATTTGCAATGTTGTGTTTCACTGCATCACTCATAAAGAATACATAAAGTTCTGTCTAACTAATGGATCATAATTTACTTTTCTCATTTTTGACATGTAGTTATCCATTTTTTAAATAGAAAACTATCCCCCAAATAGTAGCTTAAAACATAGTTGTTTGTATCACAATTCTATGGGACAGGAATTCAGATAAGATACTGCAGGGACATCTTACCTCTGCTCCTAAAATGGGTTGGACCTCTGTTGGTATTACTCAAATGGCTGAGGGACTGATTCATATGTTTGACTTGTGACTGGGGTCATATGTCTAATTCCTTGGTTCTCCTCTATGTGGATTCTCCTCCTAGCTGGGGCTCCCTTTCATCATGGTGGTTTCAGAAGCTTCAAATTTCTTACAATGTAGCTGATTTTCTCTCAGAAGAAGCTGTCACACATGCTGAAGAGTAGGACTAGAATTGGCACAGTGTTGCTTCTGCCACATTGTATTGGACAAGGCCATCCCAGATTCAAGGACAGATGAAACAGATTTCCCTTCTCCATGGTGAACTAGCAAGTATATACACAGAAGGAATGAGCTGATGATGTCCATCTTTGAAGATTACCTGCTACATTCGTACTATCCATTTGCCAGCGATCATCCTTGTCTGCTTTGGTTGACTGAACTTTGCTCCCTCTCTAGCCTTAACTCACAATTGAAACCATTCATCAGAAATCCCAGAAAACCTGACATACCAAGAATTTTTTGTAGCTTTTTAGAATAACTCTACTGAAGGTTTGTGGTGACATAAGTAAGTGACCATATCACTAAGCACACAACATTTTATATAACTGATTCATATTTTCTTTACAGAGTCTTTCCCTACAATGGAATTCAATGGAATTCTTGTACCAACTGCCAAAATGACAATTTTCCCCCCACGACATTGCATATGAATGTAGCAGCTTCACAGCACACTTGCCAGAACTTAGTAGTGGTGGTTGGTTATTTTGTAATGTTTTATTATGAAATAGTACAAGTACCTATGAAAGTAGAGAGAATCATATATGGCATGCTTTTATAGGCGTCACTCAGCTTTAAGAATTATCAACTCATGGCCAACATTGCTGCATCTGTATCTTGTCCAGGTACTAGCTACCCTTCCACCACTTCTCTGGTTATTTTAAAGCAAATTGAAGATATCACATAATTTCATTTGTAAATTCTTCAGGATGTTGGTACTAAACTTAAGTGGATAATACTAGCCCAAAGTGGACAGTTATCACATCTTGGGCCCACTGAGCCTGTTCACAAATAATAGTAGCAAAAAGAAACCATCCGCTGCCTAGAGCTGTGATCACAAACTTAGTTATTTACTCTGAATACAAGGAAAAGCGAACTGAAATACAGATATTCTCAAACTCCTGCCTAGTGGTAAATAGTTCAGTCAGGAGCCTTAAATAAACAAAATTAGAGCAGCACATCCACGGAAGACTGAGAGAGAGGTGATGGATCAACCTATAGAATTGGGCATAAAGGAGGCAAATATTTGTGTTTCATGTGAATGCATATGGCAGAGATGTTCTTAAAAGTTACACGGATATTCTCAACCTAGTACTGTGAGCTCATGAAGAATATGTATGTGCTCCTTCTCAATAAGCTTGACCATGCTACTGCCACTGCTAAAGTCCTTTAACTTACTTGTCATCAGCAGAAACAGATTCTGATCACTCAATATGGCAATATTCCTCAAGGTGACTGTCAGCCACTTTGGCAGTTTTGCTATGTCAGTCCCTTCCACCCTATATGAACAATGATAAATTCTTACCAGGTGGATCTTTATTCTGCACTTAATATTTACTTGTCTTTCAATTCTGAAATGCTGCTACCATCCTCATTACTTCAGGGCTCAACAGGATGTCTTAGTTATCAACATGGAACCCACACGATGTTGCTTCAAACCAGTAAACTTTATTTTTATGATAAAGAAGCTGTTACAATAGCCCCAGAATATATTTACTGATCTTAACATTTGTTCCTCATTTAGAAGCAACTGGATTAATAGAATATTGGGGGGTCATCTAAGGTACCAGCCTGAGATTTAGGCTCTGTCCTCCATAAGTTGGTGTATGTGCTGAATTAAGGACCATCATCAGATGCTGTGCCCTCAGTAGTGGAACGTCTGGGCTCCAAAAAAGGAGTTAAGTATGAACAGCCTCTCTCATCATCATACCTTATAACCCAACTATGAAACTGTTTATTCAAATTTTTTGCATATTCGTGTTCTGCTAGATTTGAGATTCTGTTTTCCATGTTTCGAGCAGTGGATTCTTCTGCCAGGGTACACACTTCAGGCTCTGTTAAACCTGAAGCTCTACCACCTGGTTTGTATGAATTCTGAAAGGCAGATAAAGTATATTCTATATTGGTACAGGTAACTGACCTTCATGCACTTAGGGTTGCTATTATGCAGTAAAGGTAGATAAGAATAGTTTCAAACCCAGTGTCTTCCCAAGGGCATCTCTTCATGCTTCTGGACCCTGTATCCTGTAACCAGCTAGTTTTCCATGTAGGGAAATGGTATTTAGAGACATAATAATGGTGTAAGTGATGCTCACTGCTACTCACTTGATCATGTCTGCAGTCTTTTTTTAATCTAGGAAAAAAGTCATGATCTTCTTGATACTTTCATCTCAAATTCAAAATTACTTGTATTTTAATTAACTTCCATTTTTATTTGTATCTCCTTTCTCCTCACAGAAAACCCAAGATGTAAATGACACCACATAATGATTGATTCACTTTATCTCATCATTGCACATAACAGTCTCTGAGTAACACTACTAGCATTCTTATAAACAATACAATTAATGAGAGCTGCTTATGATTTTTCCCCAGTACCTTTTTATTTTTTGTCTTTAAGATATACACTACCAGGGAAATTTTGTCAAAAGCTTAGTTACGGGTTTAAACCACAGAAAATAATTGTTCCCTGTGTGGTTTTGCCAATACAGCATACCTTTTGGTTACTTTTGTTTCATTTTGCTTTAGATTTTAGGTATTGATTCTGTTTATTTCAACTTAACTTGTTTTTATAAATTATGTTTGAACATTTTAATGAATCCAAAATCCAATATTTACAAGAAGGCATATTTTTGATAAGTCTATCTTTAGTTCTGTCTCCTTCAATTTGTTGTTGTTCTCCTCTGTAAGGTAATGCCTTTTTTTTAAGTTTACTCTTTAATTTTTTAAGATAAGAAAATCACATGTATATTTGTGTATATGTGTGTACAGATATAGATAGGTAGATAGATATTTAGAAAGAGAAAGAAGAAGAGAGAGAGGGTGTATTCCCATCTCATTCTTAAATAGTAGAATAGCAGTAGAAGTCTTGTAAGTACAAATTTGGAGATTCTTTAACAAATAACTTTTGTTTTCCTTTTACTGAAATGAATTGTTTCACACAATTACATCTTAGGCTGGTGCATATAAAGTGACAACTCCTATTTTAAATAAGAGATAAAGAGGGTTTTTGAAGCCCACTTCTCCTTATGTAATTTAGACCCCATTTTTACTTTTAAATGGTAAAATATTCTATTTTTTAAAGAGAAAAACTTTGAGGTCCAGATAAACTCATTATTTGACAGACTAGGCAAAAATGACCCACATATGAGATCAGTAGGTTTTCATACTGGGAATAGGTAAAACTTACTCTGTGGTTTGCTTCAGTATTCACTGTTTCCACAGATACTGCTGTTAATGGCTTTGAACATAAGTTATAAAATTCTGAATCATGGTATACAATGATAATAAAGAAGATTAGAAAGCATATTTTAAGCTACTACTTTAGATAAGGCATCCTGAAAAGCACTGTGCAGAGGAAACACCGGGGATAGAATAATAGTCTTTGCTTTAAAAGAGCAAAGAATAGAATCCTTCAGTTGATGAGATAACGTGTCCAAACAGCATAAGACCACTTAGAATGTATGTGAAAATTTTGTTATATAAGCTGAGTGAAACACAAAAAGGCTTCACCTTTATTTTCCCCAAAGATTATTTTTTTCAGTTGATTGTTTTTAATGCAAAAACTTTTCTAATTTTTAGAATTGGTGTTCTAAATAGTAGTTTTTCAGGAAAGATCTCTTTAACATGTCATGGAAATGCAAAAAGAGAAAATATTATGACAGTGACGTTAAAATTTTTTAAATTCAGATAAGAAGCAACAATTTTATATTAATATTACTATTTTGAATGTGTGAGGTAAAGGACATTAAGATAGCTAGAAAGAATAATAGCATATGTATGGATAGGTCCCATGTGGGAGTTGATGGACAGAGGTGATAAGGGAATATGATATAGAGGAGGAAGAGTAGGATAGGAATAAATTTGCAGTAAGAGATCGGAGAGGCACAGATACAGTCAGCTAGAAAGATAGATCAGAGAGAGAGACTTAACTCTGATATATAGTCATGCCCCACCAACTTCTCTGTCTTTGACTCAGATACTTAGAAGAGAAAATTATTTTTTGGTTTTGAATTAGATGAAATGAATTATAAAGTGAGAAAAGTTCATAGTCTCATTATGAAAGCTGTCAATGAAATCTAAATCACTGTCCTATTTTTCGTTACTGAGTAAAAATTGCCGTTTTTTATTGAGATATAATATGGAAACAAAGAAAAATTATAAGTACTTTGGCATAATTCAACTGATAATGGCATTTTATTAAAATTAGTAAGTCAAATATTTCTATACCCCATAGTTTATCACTGTAGACATTTGGTAGATTTTCTTTCAGGACATCAGATGATGTTCTTTGTATATGTATGTGTATGTTTCATTGGGATTATAATATATAGTTTGTATTTTAGTTTTTTCTTTGGTTTGTTGTGGTTGGGTAACACAATCATTTCCAATGTCAAAATATAATTTAAAACTATTGTTTTAATGATAACATAGTGTTCCATAATGTCTTCTTCCTATGTTTTTATTTTTCACCTTTATAGATAATGCTAGTAGTAATTACCTTGTATGTAAATGTTCCCATTAATGTCTTATAATTTTATTTAAAAAAATCCTAGAAATGGAATTACTAGATTAAAATTATGACCAAATTATTTTCTCCATTCCACCCTCACTCCCTTATCCATCTCTTTCTTTCTTTCTTTGTTTCTTTGTTTCTTTCTTTTCTTTCTTTCTTTCTTTCTTTCTTTCTTTCTTTCTTTCTTTCTTTCTTTCTTTCTTTCTTTCTTTTCTTTCTTTCTTTTTCTTTCTTTCTTTCTTTTTCTTTCTCTTCCCTTTCTTTTTCTTTCCTTTCTTTTTCTTTTATTTCTCTTTCTCTCTCTCTCTTTCCCTCCCTCCCTCCTTCCCTCCCTCCCTCCCTCCCTTCCTTCCTTCCTTTCCTTCACTCCTTCCTTCCTTCTCTCCTTCCTTCCTTCCTTCTTCTCCTTCTCTCTCTCCTTTCTCTCTCTCTCTTTCTTTCTTTCTTTCTTTCTTTCTTTCTTTCTTTCTTTCTTTCTTTCTTTCTTTCTTTCTTTCTTTCTTTCCTTTTTCCTTCCTTTCTTTCCTTCTTTCTTCTTTCTTTTCTCTTTCTTTCTCTTTCCTTTCTTTTCTTTACTTTCTTCATTTCTTTATTTAAGTAAGAAAGAGATTTCTTGAAAGAATATTATGTAGTTCACAGAATAAGAGTGTTATCTCCAGGACATGATAATCAGAAAAAAATCCCTGTGACCTTGGTGGCAGAAATAAATGAAGTGTTTCTTATTGGATGGCCATTGAAAGATTTGATCCTAACTGCTTCCTATCCCTATGTACCTCCATTTAAGATCCATGTTCTTAGAAAAGAGACTGTATTTGGCCTATGTTAGATTATGTTCTCTGCATATGGTAGAATATTTTTCAAAATCTTAGACTATAGAGTGAGGGTTATTTCTCCCAAATAAATGATGCTGGTCAGATTAAAAAAAAAAATCAGTTATATTCAACAACTATAATCAAAATGTCAGTCAATTACATTCAAGTATCTGATTTGAATATATGTGTCCCTTCTCCAACATACAAGTGATATAATCAGTCATTCCACACCTTAACTCTCTCCTTAGAAATAGATAACACCAAATCATAATCTACTTCTATATCCACATGTTATAAAGTCAACTTTCTGCCTCCATTATCAACGCAGTTTTCTTGCAATATGCTGCTGGAAACTCTTTAATTAAATGGTAAAGGAAGAAACTACAAAAGTCGATTAAAAACTATGAAAGGCAAGGAACAAAGAGAAGAAAAGAGAAATAATTTTTTTGCAGCTTCCCCCATTTTTTATGTTACTATCAAGGCTCTTTATACAAAATGGTACTCTTCCAGAAAAACTGATTCAATTCCATTAGGAACATGCAAGAGGGCCTATTTGTGTACTCTTGTTGGCAATGTATATTAAAAAATATCTGGCAGATAAAAATACTGTTGCTCCACTCTAAAATATTTTGTTACTAATATGATTGGAAATTTTTCATAAGTTTAGTGTATATTTGTAAAGCTCCTTTAGTGAATGAACGCAATGCCATTTGCCCAGTCTTTCTGTTGGAGCATGCTAAAAATATCTGCAACAAAGAGCAAGTATCAGCTTAGAGGACTACTCTGGTTAGCAATTAGAGAATCAAATACACACACACACACAAACACACACACAACCACTTACAGGTGGTTAGTCATTCCTGAAATATTACATATCTAATCTGTATTTAACCTCCTGTAGAGAGTAGTTAGCTGTTACATAACATTATTACATAATGTTATAATTACCTGACTAAAAGTAAGGACAAGTATTTTTAAAATTACAAATAAATTTAAAGAGAGGCTGCACAGTATATTGGTAAATTCAAAGGTACATAAAATTAGAATTTTTTGGTGTCTGAACTACGCCTTAGAAGTACATGAGGCACATTAGGAAGCTGAATTATAGTATTATGTACTGTTTCGTAAGTCTTGCTTGCAAGTGACCTAAATTCAACAGTTCCCAAGTTGCCTGAGAGAGGCAGCTTCGGAAGGCTGGCAACATTACAACCCAGGAACACCCTGACCAATAGGTCTAAAAAGTCTTGCTTTGGGTAGGCAGGTGGGTGGGAGGGTGAAGAATTGTAAATATGGCCAGAGTCTCATTGTCTCTGGGAGCATACCCTGAATCAATGCAATACTTTCCTGGAGTTGATATTCCTCTTCATATGCCTCCAGGTTATCAATCCTTAAGAACCTGAAGCCACAGAATGACATTTAACTTTGAACTTTGTGTTTAGTGAAGCAAGTGTTAATGAGCTATGGTAGCTAAGATAATAACTGCAAGAACATTAACTAGCATTCTTGCAGTTTCCACAGAGGGTGGTGAAGTTACCAAAGAGCAAGATTTCACATTTGATCAGAAGCTAATTGAAAGACTCCTTCTGGCTTCAAAGTAACCAACAGTAATGAAAAATGAGGGATTTAAATAGCAAAGCGAATCTGAGGAATTTAATAGCTGCTGAAAACATTTAGACTGAAACATCATTTTTAACACATTGTTTCTTTTCATTGAACTCTGAGAGCATGGTGTCTGTACTAGTATTGTGGCATTTCCCAAATACTGGCATGTATTATACTATAATCTCTTCCCACTGGGTGGTAAGTTTTGTGAGAGTAGGGTCCAAGGTCCATGAAATATTTACCTTTATAGTCACTGTTACATTTCAAAAATGTCCTGATCCAGACGAAGAGATGAGCACCGTATTTATCAATGGCTACAGCATTAATAAAAACAAACTGAAGGTTTTTTCTGTTGTTGTTTTTTTACCAATTTAACTGCTTAAACTTGTGAGTAAAGTAGTTCATAAAATTCAAAAAGCAGTATAAACTTCGGAAATCACCATTCTTACATTTATACTTGAAGGGTAATCTGTGGAATTATATGCATTTGATTCCAATGTAACCTATATTTTAATAAATAGGGCCTGACATTTTAATTTTTTTGTTTCAAATATTTCACAATTAATAACTTTTAAAAGGAATTTGAATATACAATTTTCAAGGCAATATTTTCCCAAATATAAAGGATTTAGCTGCCATCTTTGTACTTTCCTGGGTTATAAAGAAAGATAATATTTGGAACTGGAGATTTTGAATTAGGTAATCTGGTCTTCATAGCATTAATCATAAATTAGGTGGGTACTTAATTTTAATTTCAAAGCATGTGTTACTGGTTCTAACGTGAAGGGATTGGTAGTACTTTGAGAAGGGTGAATAGAACAAATTGGGAAAAATACAGTCCTACTTGTGTATCAACACTCAAGTTTTCTTTTTTTGCCCTAAATTATCACCCTGTCAAAATTAAATGATCACTTCACAGGAAAATTGAAGTCTAGTTAATATAGTTCAATACATTTAGAGTCTCTGATTTTCTGGGTGTATTATTTCTTCAATAAACATTATAAAATGAAAAAATTCCTGTAATATCTTTATACTGAATACTATTTGCTTATCTTTACTATCACCCCAATGGTAGTATTGAATAATTCTTGTTACTTCTTGGCCATTTTGTTAAACAACAACTTTTCTTTATTTTAAATTCTGTAACACAGAATTTTATTTTTTAATTCAAGCAGAATATCTGAAATTATTTTTTGCCTGCTACCTGTATCTTTTTGTTCTACTTGTACTAGCGCTTCAAGCTAAAGGTCTATCTCACATTACCTCTAACTAAATGGTCTTGTGTGAGCGAACTAGGACTTTATAACTTCAGAGAACAGTATAAGAGAAGGGTAAAGAACAGGATAACAGAAATTCAGAAGGAAACAGATTGTTCTCCCTGAGGGAAAAGCAAAAAAAAATTTGCAAAAGAACTGGTCTCTTTTTTTAATCTCTAGGATGAAAATGGTAACCATAGAAATCATAATAAAACTTAGGCTTCCTTGTCAAAGAATTTCTCTTGGTGAATGACAGCCTCGATACTCTTTTTAAATCTTTGACCTTATCACCCTTCCCAATACTTTAGAATCTCTTGAAAGAATACACCTGTGCCATTCATGGACTAGAAATTGGGCCTGAAAATTTAAACAGAGCTGAAAATTTGAGGTCTCATGAAGACAGAATATGACATTTAAAGCACAACAGTCAGCTTTCTATAGAAAATGAGAAGAGCAAAAGAAAGGGTGGAGACTTGTTCCTCACTAGTATAGCTAACAGCTATGTTCTTTCTGTTCTCAAAGCATAAAAACCCTCTGACTAGTTTAAGAGAAAACTTGGTCAAGGAATAGAAACATTGTTTATGAAATTTAAGAAAATAACTAAGCAACCAGGACTTAAGAAACAAGGAGATAAACTATAACAGCAGTGCTTTTAAGGTAGTGAGAATTTACTTCAATGACATTCAGCTTTGAGTTTTCATTTACCAAACATCCAGAAAGAGAGAGGCTGATTGGATCAGTTCAAATCCGGTGAACAATCCTGCATCAGTTATCTGTGACCAATTCACAAGTTCAGGAAGGATGAATAAAACCACTGAAAGGAACCTCTCCTGTCTGCGTTGGAGACAATTCCCAGAGGAAGGCTAAGTATGGTGTCAGGTCCATCATTTTGAAAGCTGCTATCACAATATTCATACATTTAAGGCTGATGTTCAAAATTACCATGCTCAGAGCATAAATTACTAAACAGACAAGTATAGCAAAGTCAGTGACCCCACTGCTAAAGATACTCATTTGTTTATCCAGTGATTAATTTATTTATACATAGAGCATGCATTATAAAATAAACACTATGCTATATAATTAGGATACAAAGATGACTAAAATATAACCTTAGATTTCAAGAGTGTATGGTTTTAACAAAAGAGATGAAACAGGCAGGAAGTAAAAATAATTAACCGTAAAAGTCTTCAGTAACAAGAACAACTAAAGATACTAAGCAGTGAATTTAAGGAGAATAGAATGTAAGTTTTGTGTATTCATCTTATTCTAAGTTCAGTGCAACCAGGGATTGCACAGAATCCATAATTGAAACAAGCATAGCAGGGCCTGCCTCTTGTCATCTGTGTCTGTGTTCAAGCGTTCACATGCTGTGTGTTTCCCGCTTCACTCTGTTTCACTCATGCCATTTTTATTTTTTTGAATGAAAGGCCTTCATTTTCACAACAGATTTAATTGTCCTCCTGAATCCCCCTCTGATTTTCATAGCATGACTACCAACAGTTTTCTGGTGCCTAAAATTCCCCCTGTTGTGGCATCCTACCTGCAATCCCTGAAATGAATGACTGGTCTGGTGATGACGCAATATTCACATTTTTCCCACAGTTTTGCTCAGGGCTTCACGTGGCTAAGAAAAAGTAAAATAAAAAGGAGGATTCTTTTCTCTCCTTTTTATATCTAGGACTATACCTACCTAAGGCCCACGCATGGGTCAAGGGAAGTAAAAGCTGAATTAATGTTTTCATAAATATGGTGTTTTCATTGTAAAAAGTTATTAGGCCTGTTTCTAGATTCCGCAATTAGAAGTATAAATAGAATATAACAGGTTTGTGTGTATGCGCAATCATTTGATTACATTTAAAGAGGAGTGTTCTATATATTTGAAACCATGCAGCTAAGTACTTTCATATTTAAACACACGTATATAGACTTAGTAATAATTTTATATCTGCCAAGCAATTTCTCTGTGTAACAAGAAATATATACTTTTCTTAAAATGTGGGCTTATGTAAAATTATTTTATGTAAAAATTATTGCCTACCCTGATTTTAAAAGAATAAATAGTTCTAGTCAAACCATGTGTAAATTATATGTAAATGAGAGTTTTTGTAAAAGGAATTGAAAATATGACTGTTTTAACTTTCAAAGTAAATTTGAAGTGAGGCTCAGATGAGGATTGGGAGCAGTCATATCGTATCCAATATGATAATCTCCATCAGTCAGATAAATCAGTTATTTTAGAAGTTCTCAGTTCATCTTTAATTTGGGGGACTATCCATGAATAAATATAATGGATAATTACGTAGGGAAGACAGTACATGTAGGGCTGCAGAGACTTGGTCTGGAAGTCAGACTTCAAGAAACTGCGTAACTTCTGTGTCTGTTTCCTCATCTATGAAAAACAATAATGGTAACACCTACTTCTAAAGGTCCTTGTGGGAATTAAATAGAATAATACATAAGAAGTGCTCAGGACAGTGCCTGACATGTAAAATGTGGCTGTGAGTGTAAGCTATGATGATTATATTCTGTGAGGCAAACTAAACAATATTTAGAAAGATTATTTTCTTCCTTTAAAAAAAATTTATTTTAGGTTTGAGGGTACCTGTGAAGGTTTGTTAGATAAACACGTGTCATGCGAGTTTGTTGTACATATTATTACATCACCCAGGTATTAAAACTCAGTACCCAACAGTTATCTTTTCTTGTCTTCTCCCTCTTTCCACCCTCCCCCATCAAGTAGACCCTAGTGTCTGCTGTTCCCTTCTTAGTATCATAAGTTCTTACTATTTAGCTCCCACTTATAAGAAAGAACATCTGGTATTTGGATTTCTGTTTGTGCATTAGTTTGCTGAGGATGGTAGCCTCCAGCTCCATCCATGCTCCGCAAAAGACACAATCTCGTTCTTTTTGTGGCTGCATAATGTTCCACGGTGTATATGTACCACATTTACTTAGTCCCCTCTGCCATTGATGGAAATGTAGGTTGATTCCATGATTTTGCTATTGTGAACAGTGCTGCAGTGAACATTCACATGCATCTGTCTTTATGGTAGAATGTTTTATATTCCTCTGCATATATACGTAGCAATGGGATTACTAGGTCGAATGGTAGTTCTGCTTTTGGCTCTTTAAGGAATCACCCTACTGCTTTCCACAGTGGTTGAACTATTTTACACTACACCCAACAGTGTATAAGGGTACTCTTTTCTTTGCAATCTCACCAGCATCTGTTGTTTTTTTTGACTTTTTAGTAATAGTCATTCTGACTGGTCTGAGATAGCATCTCATTGTGGTTTTGATTTGCATTTCTCTGATAATCAGTGATGTTGAGCTTTTTTTCATGTTTGTTGGCTGCATGTATGTCTTCTTTTGAGAAGTGTCTGTCATGCCCTTTGCCCATTTTTTAATATGGATTTTTTCTTGTAAAGTTTTTAAAGTTCCTTATTGATGCTGGATATTAGACCTTTGTCAGATGTATAGCTTGCAAATATTTTTCCCATTCTGTAGGTTGTTTACTCGATGTATGGTTTCTTTTGCTATGCAGAAACTCTTTAAGTTTAATTAGATCACATTTGTCAATTTTTGCTTTTGTCACAATTGCTTTTGATGTCTTTGTCATGAAATCTTTGCTGTTCCTATGTCTAGGATTTTATTGCCTAGGTTGTCTTCCAGAGTTTTTAAATTTTGGGTTTTGTACTGAAGTCTTTAATCCATCTTGAGTTGATTTTTGTATGCGGGGTAACAAAGGAATCCAGCTTCAATCTTCTGCATTTATTGAATAGGGAGTCTTTTCCCCATCTCTTGTTTTTGTCAGCTTTGTCAGAGATCAGATGGTCACAGATGTGCAGCCTTATTCCTGGGCTCTCTATTCTGTTCCATTGGTTTTTGTGACTGTATTTGTACCAGTACCACTGTTTTGGCCACTGTAGCCTTTTAGTACAATTTGAAGTCAGGTAATGCGATTTCTTCAGCTTTATTCTTTTTGCTTGGAATTCCCTTGGCTATTTAGGCTCTTTTTTGGTTCCACATAAATTTTTAAATATTTTTTTCTAGTTCTGTGAAGAATGTCATTGGTAGTTTGATAGGAAGAGCATTGAGTCTGTAAATTGTTTTGAGCAGTATAGCAATTTTAATGATATTGATTCTTCCTGTCCATGAGCATGGAATGTTTTCCCATTTGTTTGTGTCTTTGATTTCTTTGAGCAGTGTTTTGTAATTTTCAATGGATAGTTCTTTCACCTCCCTGGTCGGTTGTGTTCCTAGGTATTTTATTTTTGTTTCTTGCCATTGTGAGTGGGATTGGTTCTCTGATGTGGCTCCCTGTTTGGTTCTTGTTGGTGTATAGGAATGCTAGTGACTTTTGTATATTGATTTTGTATTCTGAAACTTTGCTGAAGTTGTTTATCAGCTGAAGGAGCTTTTAAGCTGAGACTATGGTGTTTTCTAGATAGAAAATCATGTCACCTGCAAACAGGGATAGTTTGGCTTCCTCTCTTCCTATTTTTCCTTTATTTCCTTCTCTTGCCTGATTCCTGTGGCAAGACTTCCAATAGTATGTTGAACAGAAGTGGTAAGAGAGGGTGTCCTCATCTTGTGCTGGTTTTCAAGGGGATTGCTTCCAGCTTGTGCCCATTCAGTACGATGTTGGATGTGGGTTTTTCATAGATGGCTTTTATTACTTTGAGGTATGTTCCTTCAATATCTAGTTTATTGAGAGTTTTTAACATGAAGTGATGTCAAATTTTATAAAAAGCCTTTTCTGCATTTATCAAGTTTTTGTTTTCAATGACTAAAACACAAAGTCCTGGTTGTGACAATTTTTAATTCCTCAATATGTTTTACTTCATTTATTCATTTAGCAAATATTAATCTAGTACACAGCTTATGACAAGTACTTTGTTAGATACTGGCAATGCAAATATGGTCCATGAAGTCCAGGAACTGAAGGACTGATACAGGTGTCTTGTATCAAAAGATTCAATATAATATCATAGGTGGGATGGCAGAAGTAGGCATGGGATGCCATTGGAATACACTGGAGATACTGTAATCTCATATCTCACTTGTATGTGAGTTCCAGGAAGTCTTCACAGAGCAACTAACATGAACTAAGTCTAAATCTTGTTAAGTGTCCACCCAGAAAAAGGGAAAGAAGAAAGGTTGCAATCTAAACTGGAGAAGAAGCAGCACATGCAAGAGGTATAAAACATCATGATGAACTTTCATAATGAAAATAGTTTTATAAAAATGAAACCTAAGGTGACATGAATTGACTCTGCTCAAATAACAAGCTTTATCTTTTGGCACATTAAGTGCTATGCTAAGAAATCTGAGTTTGGAAACAGTAGGGACCTGATATAGTGAGATACATTTTGGGAAGTTAAATCCAGTGATGTAGCAGGTGATAGATCAACATGATGAGATCAAATAGCATTTATCATATTTTAATATGTATGTAATTTACTTATCTATCATATTTATTTTCACTTTCCATTTCTTCCTACTAGACTGTAAGCTTGAGGAAGACAAGACTTTCATCTGTATCCTCAGCATCAAGAGCAGTTCCTGGCACCTGGTAGATATTCAATAATTATTTAGTAAATAAATTGAAATTTCAATAGCTTAGGTAAAGAAAATGAAAGTGTAAATGAAAGCAATATTATTAAAGCTGGAAAAAATAGATTTTAAGAAGTTAGACTATAGGAATTTATGACTCATTAGATGATAATGAAGAAACAAGCTATTGTCAGCAAATACCTAGTGTATAACCTAAATACTACAACATTTCTTGGAAACAGACTATATAGAAGAATAATTCAGTGTGAAGAGGAAGGTGGTTGGGCATATAGGAGTTTAGATTTTTGGCATATTGTTCTTAGAAGGTCATACATCTGGGAATATACAGGCGTTCAGGAAGTACTTAGCTATATGGTCCTAAAGGTCTGGGATATGGGCCTGAACTGACATTAATAGATTTGACAATATCCCACATATTCCACATATTATTATGGTTATAATTAGCTTGTAAATATTTTTAAATCCAATTCATGAATGAATATTCAGTATCTCCAACCTGATAGTAGTACTTGCTGGATATCCTATAGCTGTGTAATTTTTTCCCAGTTCCCATAGTTTTTTTTTTCTTTTTTAGATTTATTTTATATATTTTTTATTTCAATATCTTTTGGGGTATAACTATATTTTTGTTGCATGCATGAATTGTATAGTGGTGAGATTTTAGTGCACCCATTACCTGAGTAGTGTACGTTGCTTTCAATAGGTAGTTTTTCATCTTTCAGTCCCCTTCCTCCCTCCATGTTTTGGAGACTCCAATGTTCATTATACCACTCTATATCCCTTTGTGTACCCATACCTCAGGTCCCACTTAAAGGTGAGAACATACGGTATTTGGTTTTCCATTCCTGAGTTACTTCACTTAGACTAATGGTCTCCAGCTCCATCCAACTTGTGGCAACAGATATTACTCCATTCTTTTTTAATGACTAAGTAGTATTTCATGGTGTATATATACCACATTTTTTTTATCCATTCATTGATTGACATGCACTTAAGTTTATTCTATATCTTTACAGTTGTGACTTGTGCTGTGGTAAGCATATGCATGCAGATGTCTTTTTTATATAGACTTATTTTCCTCTGGGTAGATAACCAGTAGTGGGAATGGTAGATCAAATGGGAGATCTACTTTTAGATTCTTGAGAAATCTCCATACTATTTTCCATAGAGGTTTTACTAATTCACATTCCCACCAGCAGTGTATAAGCATTCCCTTTTCACCATATCCAATGCCAATATCTATTGTTTTTTGAGTTTTTAATAATGGCCATTCTGCGGTTAGCCTTTTTTGCTCCCCAACCTTGTTTCCCTCATGCTGCTTATGTCATTCATATATATATATATATATATAAATACACACACACACACACACACCCTATAAATATAGATTGATCCCAGTACAGTATGCTGTTGGGAAAGAGAGTGCCATGATTGGGAGAATGAATATTAGAATCAAAAAGATCTGAGCTCAAATCCACTTAGATATCACTTTGGAGTAAAAGTTACTTAATCTCTCTGAAGCTCAGATTTCTCATTTTTTAAAAATGTGAATGTCCAGTCTCATAGATTATTATAAGTATCACTGTGTTTAGTACAGTGCTTGGCCACAGCTGGGTCATTAATTAATTAACTCTGACCATAACTTTAATCATGCACTTTAGCTAATGGTAAATTAAAGTTGATAAAATGAAAGGCTTTTAGGACAATTGGCTATCATTTCTGAATTTGTTCTGCTACAAATTTTAGAGCACCTTGGTTAAAAATGTTTATTTTAATAAAAATAAACCTTAGTTAAAAGTTGTTTGCACAATACAGGATTATCCAGCAAGAATAAATATTGATTTGGCTCTAAATAGATTCTAAAAGATCAATTGAATGAGCCATAGTTGAACCATCAACCATAGGTGACCTAGATAGTTCTACCATGAAAATCACTACTCTTTAAAAGAATATATTATGTTGTGTAGGAATTTTAAATACATGACCCCTCTTCATCATCCTAATTATTCTGTGAATATAGCAGGTCCCAATTTCACAGAATGAGGAATTTCAGGCTCAGACTGGTGGTGGCATATTCACCCAGAATACAATAGAAAAGCAAGTTTCAAAGGCGGAGTCAGTGGACTACCTATTCCACAGTCTTTTCCCCTACCCTTACTATCTCACCATTCATCTCCTGTCCAGGGGTACTGTACAGGTAGGTGGCCAGTGGGAATAAACTTCAATCGAGATAATATGTCTGGAGAAGATTGAGCTTGACCGCAGACATTAACAAGCAATCACTACACATAAAATTGAGGATATCTAAATTTGCGTAGGATTAAATCTATGCTGTTATATTGAAAAATGTACCCCAGAATGATGCTCTCATGACCTATACAAAATTTATTTCAAAAAATTTCTAGCTTACTAAAGCCTTCTCCCCTGTCATCAGCCTGACATCGAAGATAAAATGAAAACCATGAGGCCACCAACAACCACCTAACCTTCAACCACATACACTTCACTCTTTCCCTAACATCTCACAGAAACATTGCCTCTCTTCCACTCAGTGCTGAAAACATCTCTTGTGGCCTGGGTTCCATCATCTTCCTCTTACTCACAGACACAATTCTTTTAATTGTACTCTTTTAAGTCTATTAGAGTTTTAAGTCTACATTCCAGTTGAAGGAGTAAATAAAAATAAAAAATAAATAAATCAATCCTAAAGTGTTAAAAAGTAGAGTCATTTCAAAATTTCTAATCAAGATTATTATTTAAACAATCAGAAATGTAACTCTTCTTTAAATTTCAAATCATAACACCAAAATTTCCAGATAAAGCATAACAATTATACTAAAGTAGAAGTTTTATCTATAAACTTCATATTAAACCTAAAAATGTATCTAAATGTGTATATTTTAATGTAAGTATGATGATCATCTGATAAAAGTTGTAGAAAATACTGTAAACAATTCCATTTACATTGATTTAAAACATTTTAAATCAAACTTTGCATATAAAATTTATTTCAGAAATCTCAAACCATAAAGTATGCAAAGAAAATGGGCTATGAATGGATGAGAGTCTAAAAAAGTGTCTAATTTCTAATTCCAGCTGCAAGGAAAAGAATGTCAACTATGTTAGACTGTGGCTGTGTTAGCATCCACAAACTGATTTTGAAAATGATTGAATTCATTTAAATGGTCAGTTATTTTGACAAAAACCAATGAGCAAAAGTGGCCAAATCTAGTCAATACCTGGTTGTTTGCATTCAGGCTACTTGCCCTCTTAAATTGATTTTTATGTGTAGATAGTCTGTGGATCAGGAATTCAGGGTGGGCTACTAATGTCATTTTGTGAAAACAACATGTTACCAAGTAAGAGTGTTTTCTGGCCATTTGCTCTTGGCCACCCATGTGTCTGCTAGTGCAGTACCATTGGCTCAGTACCTTAGGGTCTCACATTTTCTTCATTGTCTGAGGATATGAGAAACACAGTTTGATTGGAAAGTAGTCAGCCTTGTGGTTGTGGACACATAGTTACCGCAGACTTGTTATCAATCCAAGGCTCAAACAGTGGGGGGCTGGTAACTAAGAACTCAGCAATTCCTACTTTCCTTTAATTAACCTGACTGGTCTATTGGATAGAAATATTTACTCAAAAACGTAGAATTGCAAAAAAAAAAAAAAAAAAAAGTGAAGCAACTTTGTTTCTGAATTGCATTTGTTTCTGTAACAATCTCCAGCTTTAGTTTCTGTCAAATAAAAGACCAACTAGTATTTTTCTAAATACAAACACCAACAAATATGCTTACTGCAATTACTATACCCGCCTTTTTACTATTGTTAGGAGATATTGAAAGGCTTAATTGCTTGTATTTCTTGTAATGCTGATTAAAAATAAGGAAAATGCACACATACAATTCAATGAGGACTGTGAGAAAAACAATGTGCGGCTGAAAATATAGTCTTATGTTCCTGCTGGTCCTTAACCAGGGTTATTACTATGTTAGTGTATAATAGTACAAAATTTATATTGCGTATAATATATGCTATCAGTTTATTTTAACAATGCCTGTTCCTTATACTGAATCCATATAGCTTACTTTTCCATTACATAAAAGAAAAAAATGCTTGCAGCCTATTTCATATTTTATCCTATCTCATCAGGCAGGTCAAAGTCATTTTAAAAAACAGTAGTAAAATAGATACGATATTATTATTATAATTTTAGGCAGCCCTGACTAATCATTTTTTTGTGGTTCAGAGATAGAACTAGTAGAGATGACAAAACCATAACAGAAGGTTCTAATTCACCTGCCCAAACTTAGACATTTACCTTGGGAAGAAATGAGGAGAAAAACAAACACTGATTACTCTTCAGGACACCTAAGTCAGCAAAATCACCTGCACATAGTTGAGAAAGGGGTCCCTCATAGTGCAGATTTTGTGGAGAACTCAAAAGCCAGAATACAGTAGCTGTGGATGGCATTTATATTTAGTAAGAGTGCAACATACTCGTTTGAAGTTGGGAGATGAGTATTTATTGAAACAGCTGGCAAATCAGCAGGAAAATGCTGATTTTGAAAAAACTATTCTTCTTCTGTGGAATCAGACCTACTGTATTTAGCAACACTATTATAATTGAACACAAAAACTGCATTAAAACACCATTAAGAAGGAGACAGAAATCCAGAAAAATAAGAGAATTCTGAGTTAAAGGCTGTCACAGCACTCCTGAGTCAGCTCTTTTAAGCATAAATGCACAAACGGTCTTTCAAGTCTGACACGAGATGAACTGACTGGCCTCTGTTTCCCCATCTCTTACGGCCACTGTCAGATGCAACCAGAGTCTTTTTCCAGACTGACCTACCACAGCTCATCCATCTATATACATGGGAGCACCAATTCTGCCCTTCATGAAATTAAAACACCAGGAAATTTGATGAAATTTTAATTTTAGCATGACATGAACACAGCCTAACCTTTCCCTGAAAAATGATATATGTATTAGTAAGGGACATTCTGTCACTCCATCTGACCCCACTTCCACCACTTAGAAACACAGAACTGTACTTTTATACTGACATAAGGAAACCAAAAGATCACCAGGTCATTTTTTTGTTTTCCAAATGAAAACACTGAGAACTGCTTAATTCATGTAGCTTGCTAAAGGTTACACAACTGGTCTGTGGCTAAAACCAAATCTTATGACTTTTAATCCAGTGTCCTTTCCAGCACACTCCTTGCCCTCTCTTTAGTCTGTCAGTAATCCATGAAATAAAGATAGACTTTGTCCCAACCCTGGGCCTTAAAGGCAACTAGGAGGGCAGACATGGGTCTAAACAGTAGGGCATTTTGTGAAGCACTTAATGGTTACTATTTTCTCCTCCTGTATTTAATAATGACAGCAGTCAAGTAGGGCTTGTCCAACTCCCCAGCACAAGCCAAGAAAGTCCTGTGGCTGGCCACGGTGAAGTGTTTCCAGGGCAACAGACCATTGTTGTACCTTCTGCTACTCAGGAAAAATCAGGGAAATGTGGGCCATGCAGAAGAACGAGGTGCAGATGCCTGAGGACCCTCCTGGTGTAGCTCAGCTCTGGACCCAGGTGCAGGTCCACTTCAATGTCAGAAGCCGATGTGATGACTCTTCAGAAATGTACCAATAGTTTCTCTGATTAAAAAAAAAAAAAAAAAAAAAAATGGAGTCAGAACCTTTCTGGAGATAAACTTGAGCTTCATTTTTATTCAAATAGTCTAAGACCAAATTTAATACTGGCTTCAATAGAATCAAGCACAAGCACTTTGTTGTGCAAAGTGTACCTGAATCTAGCTTTTGATAACTTTCTGTGGAATCTCCACTGTCTGGGAGAGAGTTGGCTTCCCAGGACACACTGGTGGAAGTGCCCATGGCTTGGGAATGCATCTGAACTTAGATCTTAATATCTGTCAGAACTGATGACAGAGTATAAGTGGTGCCAGTTGGTTTCAAGAAGCTACATTTTTGTGCCCAGCTCTGTTCTTCAGAAGTGCAACTCTGCCCTCCCCTATATCCCAAAGATTACAGACAGACTTATTTAAAACATAGCTTCCCCCTTTCACAAAATCCAATCATTTTGTACCTTTAGAGAGACTTGAATCAATTGATTAAGACTCACATCATAACCCTGGGAAGTTTAGCAGGTGAGAAACAGAAAACCTGAGAACTTATTTATATACTGAGTTGAAAGCCCAGTGAATGTTCTTGTTGTTGAAACTTTAAAACTAACTTAAACTTTTGAATATTCAACTTCATACCTTCTTCGCAAAGGATGACCTCATTTTCTTCATGGGAAAAAATTCTAAAAGTTTCAAAAGTTATTTTTTAAAATAATTTTAATTGCAAATGGATTAGAAACATATGAATTAAGTATCTCTGAAATTGCACGTAGTTGCTAATACCAAAAGGAAAAAGATTAAAACAATTTCTTTTAGACTTCATCAAACCATAAATATCCAAAGTACGCTTTTGAAAAATTTGGCAGGGGAGAGAGGAGCATAAATGCTGTATGATGCCTTATTTTTTATATATAAAATAGAATTAAGGAGAAATTTGTCTTGAATATTTGTGGTGACAACCTCAAATCTGATTTATTCTATTTCCAGAAGGATTTTTTTTCTTTCCTGTTCTGCTTTATGCTAATATATTTTTATTCTTCTAACCAAATGTATTGTCAGGAGAACCATTAAATGCTGATAGGAAACACGGGTTTGGTCCTAACTTAATTCCAGGATGAGTGTGGTTTTTAACTTAGATTGCCTACAACCTTTGTTGGATTAAGATCGGTTAAAAGTCTAAACAATCCTGAAACATTACTAGTTCCTTTTAATAGTCTCATACCAGTGATATTGAACACTTCCATGCTTTGATTTCAGGCTGATTCATTTACATGAAAAGCCTGGTGTGATCTTCCAACCTATCTTTTAGCAATTTTTTTTTTAACCTTTAAAATTAAATATAGGCAATCAGGCATTTATTCTGGCATTTCATTTTTCTCCTAGAAGTTTGTTTATTGGTTATTTTTAAGAAACAGTTTTAGAAGACACACCATTAGTTATAATGCTGTTTTTATTATTTTTGTTAAGAAATAATCAACATTTATTATTTCGTTAAGAAATAATCAACATTTATTTATTGCCTTCTGAACACCAAATCTGCAAGAGCTTTGTATTTGTTGAGCAGTTGCCTATGGGGGCTTTTCATACGGAATTTTAAATTCAAAAATAAATTCTATTCAAAAGCAAATTTACTGTACCTTTTTTTTTACCCTCTCCCATTTCCCTAACCCCTAACTCACCACTTGTCATATTTCATAAAACTTCCTACAAATATTTTGATTAATTACACATTGCAGTTAAATACAACATGGGAGGCCAGCGAGAGATGCCTTCCTTAACAATTCTGTGTCTCTCTATAAGAAACAGTGCTATACTTCAGCTGCTTACAAGTTCAAAACTTGTTACAGGTAAGGACACCCAGGACATTTTTATTGATCTCAACACCGGTCTGCTCTGCTCCCCTTGTGCATGAGAGGATCATGAGACCAATTCTTTTAACTGTCTCCCAGGATCAATATCTGAAAGATACAAAACTTGAAGGTTAAAGAAAGATCTGCATGTACTGCACATTACCTGCACACAATGCTTTACTTGCATGCGGTGATTTACTAGACAACTTTGGGATGCGGTGTGAGAAAGCCTGATTTCTCTGTTTTGTTTTGTTTTTGTTTGCTTTTTTTTTGAGTAGAAATGAATATAAAACAAAGTAGGCTGAGTATGAAAGTATCAGTGCTAAACTCTCACTGTACCTGACTGATGTGGTTTCAGTCTTCACCAGCATACAGCAATTCTGGACTGTCCAACAGCCAGGCTAAGCCCATGAATAGAGCAACAAGAAAACGAATTTTAAACAAAAATGTTGATATTTTAAAAAGCAGCAATCATCTTGGAGAAATCAGCACTATAAAGGGAACTTTTTTACATATATTTTGTGGTTTAGGATTATTATATTTTAAATTCATTATTTGGGTGTAGGCAACAGGAAAAGTTGGGCACAGTAATAAATTCAGTATTAAAGTTCTCATCATTTCATAGCTATGCAAAATATTTTAAAAATTTCACGAGACATTTTCCTATGCAATGTAACCTCAACAAGAGATTGTTAGTACTTTCCATAACCTCCATTTTGAAATCAGAGTTTTCTTCAAATTAATTCCCTCTAAGAATTTCTCCTGAGGTACTTTCTACCCCAACACATCCATTCAAACCCAAATACTGTTTCCAGTGTTCAATTACAGCTCCAGAAAATCCCAGGACATCAACTATAAACCAACTAAAATATTGATGGAAATATGAGTTACCATCACTCAACTCTAGCTCAGCTTCACAAATAATATGGGTTTGAGTTATCAGCCAGTTTTCTTAACAGTTTCTTTACTGATATCTTCAGATCATACCATGCTGTGGGTTTGAAGTCTATGAGTGAAGAAGGGAAAGGAAAGAAGATTAAATGTGAAAAGGTTCAAATTGCAATGCAGTTCAGAGACTTCCAGATCAATGGAGAGTTCTCAAGCAAAAGTTGCCCATTAGAGGGTCATACAGGAAAAGTCTAGATATAACACCACTGCTATGCCTAATCATCATCTTAGAGAAGCCCAGAGAAAGCACGGTTTGGGGTAAGTGCCAGGGTGGTTTGAAGCCATGGCTGCTACAGATTGTCAATCAACTATGCTCCACAGCAACTTATCTTAAAGGGAAATCTAAAAGACACAACTCCATGTTCATAGAGTTTACCCTTTGCCCTGGGAAGATCTAATTTTCTATTTATGTTGGACAAGGACCTTCTCCAGTACATGGTTCTCAGCTCCTGAAGGGAAACTTAGATGAAGAAGGGCAATGAGACAAACCACAGTCCTCTGCTGTAGTTGACCTAAGGGACACAACTAGTAGTCATTCTTCCTCTCTTTTCATCGATTCTAAAAATTCCTTCACCTTCAGCCATCAACTTAGCAGGTTTTAGTGGTCAATCTGGTACACTTACATAAACCTTCAATCCTCGGAGGTCTTGTGTCTGGAATTCATGGGTTCTTGGTCTCACTCACTTCAAGAATGAAACCATGGACCCTCTGTGAGTGTTACAGTTCTTAAAGATGGTGTGTCCGGAATTTGTTCCTTCAGACATTCAGATGTGTCTGGAGATTCTCCCTTCTGGTGAGTTCGTGGTCTCACTGTCAGGAGTGAAGCTGCAGACCTTTGTGGTGAGTGTTACAGCTCTTAAAGGCAGCCTGGACCCAAAGAGTGAGCAGCACCAAGATTTATTGTAAAGAGCGAAAGAATGAAGCTTCCACAGTGTGGAAGGGTACTGGGCGGGTTGCCACCGCTGGCTGGGGCAGCCTGCTTTTATTCCCTTATCTGACCCCACCCACATCCTGCTGATTGGTCCATTTTACAGAGAACTGATTGGTCTGTTTTACTGAGCACTGATTAGACTGCTCTGACAGCATGCTGATTGGTGCGTTTACAATCCCTGAACTAGACACAGAGTGCTAGACAGAAAAGTTATCCAAGTCCCCACTAGGTTAGCTAGATACAGAGTACTGATTGGTGTATTTACAAACCCTGAGCTAGACACAGAGTGCTGACTGGTGCTTTTATGATCCTTTAGCTAGACAGAAAAGTTCTCCAAGTCCGCACTAGGTTAGCTAGATACAGAGTACTAATTGGTGTATTTATAAACCTTGAGCTAGACACAGGGTGCTGATTGGTGTATTTACATTCCCTTAGCTAGACATAAAAGTTCTCCAAGTCCCCACTAGACTCAGGGGCCCAGCTGGCTTCACCTAGTGGATCACCCACCAGGGCCGCAGGCTGAGCTGGCTGCCAGTCCTACGCCATGCACCCGCACTCCTCAGCCCCTGGGTGGTTGATGGGACTGGGCGCCGGGGAGCAGGGGGTGGCGCTCGTCGGGGAGGCTCAGGTGGCGCGGGAGCCCACTGTAGGGCGGTGGGGAGGGGGGGCAGTTCGGGCATGGTGGGCTGCAGGTCCTGAGTCCTGCCCCCCTGGGAGGCAGCTGAGGCCCGGCGAGAACTTGAGAGCAGCGCCGGCAGGCCGGCACCACTGGGGGACCTGACACAACCACCGCAGCTGCTGGACCGGGTGCTAAGCCCTTTCAATGCTCTGGCCGGCGTGCTAGCCGCTCCAAGTGTGGGTGCCGCTGATCCGCTGATCCGGAGCCAGCCCCTGCGCCCGCCGGAACTCACGCTGCCCTGCGAGCCCCGTGCGCGGCCCCGGTTCCCACCGCGCCTCTCCCTCCACACCTCCCCTGCAAGCAGAGGGAGCCGGTTCCGGACTCCGCCAGCCCAGAGAGGGGTTCCCACAGTGCAGTGATGGGCTGAAGGGCTCCTCAAGCCCGCTAGAGTGGATGCCGAGGCCGAGGAGGCGCTGAGAGTAAGGGCTGCTAGCACACTGTCACCTCTCAGTCTGAGACCTTGATCTGTTTATAATTAGAACAGGGCAAGTGAGTACCAAAAAGTACCCTCTTGTATCATGTGGAATCTACATATATAGTCATGCAATACTTAATGATGGGGGCATTTTGAGAAATGTGTTATTAGGCAATTTCTTTGTTACATGAATATCATAGAATGTATTCACACAAACCTAAAGGTATAAGCTACTACATACACACCTGGGCTATATGGTATAGCCTGTTCGTCCTAGGCTAAACCTGTACAGCATGTTACTCTACTGAATGCTGTAGTCAGTTGTAATACAGTAGTATTTGTATACCTAAAATATGTAAACATAGAAAAAGTAGTGTAAAAATATGATAAAAGTATACCTGTATAGGGCACTTACCATTTATATGGTACTTATCCAGCTTGCAGGAATGAGAATTGCTCTGGATAACTCAGTGAGGGAGTGGTGAGTGAAGGTGAAGGCCTAGGACATTACTACACACTACTGTAGGCTTTATGAACACTATAGACTTAGGCTACACTAAATTTATTTTAAAAGTTCTCTTCTTCAATAATAAATTAATCTTAACTTACTATAATGTTTTGACTTTATAAACATTTAAATTTGTTTTTAGTTTTTGACTGTTTTTAATAACCCTTAGTGTAAAACACAAACATGTTATAAAGCTGTACAAAACTATTTTATTTCGTTATATCCTTATTCTCTAAGTATTTTTTCTATTTTTGAATTTTTATTTTACTTTTGAAATATTTTTTAAAAATAACACACAAACACACACATTAGCCTAGGTATACACATGTTCAGAATCACTAATGTTACTATCTTCTATCTCCACATCTTGCTGTATCTTCAAGGAGCAATAACAAACATGGAGCTGTCATCTCCTATGATAACAATATCTTCTTGTCAAATATCTCCTGAAGGACCTTCCTGAGGCTATTTTACAGTTAAGTTTTTAAATATAAGTAGAAAAAGTACACTCTAAAATAATGTTAATGGTATAATACACAAATCAGTAAAATAGTCATTTAATATAATTGTCAAGTATTATGTACTGTATACGTAATTGTATCTGCTAGGCTTTTTACAACTGGGAATGCGGCGTATTTGTTAATACTAGCATCACTCATGAAACGTAATTCCTTACAACATCTACAATGTCACTAAGTAATAGGAATTTTTCAACTCCATTATAGGCTTACGAGACTACTCTGGTGTATGTGGTCCATCATTCACTGAAGTGTCACTCTATGGTATATGCCTGTGTTTCTGTCTGCCCTCATTGTGTAAAAGCAGCCCTCCTTATCTTGCTGATCAGGGTCAATTATGCCTGGCAAGGTGGTGACTCCTCATCTTCTGATCTCTGGATGCAAAAAGTCCAAAGTGTTTTGGAAGCTGCTATAGCTTGTAGATTAGTGAGATCCTTGCTATGCCCTCTGGCAAGAATATGCCCTGTTTGAGAACCAGGAACTCTAATTCTAAAGAGTCCGGAATTGCAGGAATGGAAAACACAAAGTCCCCAAGTAGGTCATTGGAAACAATTGTTATAGGGGCCACTCCTGCTTCTGTCTCTTAAATCCCAGATCCATTGCTCTTCCTAGTGGTGACACAGCACCATCTAGACATGCTCATAGTGGGTAGTCCGATCTAACACATATACTGCATCATGAAGAACTACACCACATCCTTAAAGAACATTGCCTCTGACTCTGTCTTCAGTAGTCTGCTCCAAAACGGAATAAGACATACTGCTTCTGAATTATATAGTATGTGACATGACCAATTGATCTTTTTGCCCTGGGCCCACCCCTGTACCTCATTTGCTATGTTGATATTCAGCTGAATGCTATATTGTATGAGATTTTTGTCCTTCTATATTAGAATAGTGGTATATGATAAGGCTCCACAGGCAGGAAAGGCAAACCCATGCTGAAAACAGCCTTCTATCTTTGTAAGAATGAACTACTAGCTCTTCCTGTAGGATAAAATGGGCTTATTGTAGTTGACTTGCTACCAAGTGGCTGGTTAGTCTCCTCAAAAAATATTGACATTTTCAGGACACAGTATTGGTCTCTGTTGGACATTCAGGGTCAGCAGCTAGATCAACCTTGGTAAATAGGATTTCGTACTGTTGGGCTCATGTGTACTTTTATCTCTGCTACCATAGCGACAAAATTCATTTATCCATTGTGGCAGTTTCAGTGTGACCAGTGACCACAGTTATGTCAATTAGGTGGTTTGTTTTATTTACCTGGTGGTTCTGTGTCTTTTCTATGGTTATTTTTTTGTATTATCTTGTAACTTGTTTCTGTTTTTGTTTTGCTGGGGAGGTGTTCATGTTTGTACAAAAACTTCCCAGTCATGTCTACTTCCATGTATCCATTCACATGTTTATATCTCTTCTTCCTTGTCCAATTTTCTTTTTCTTTTCTTTTTTTTTTTTTGTTTTTTAAATTTTTTTTAATTAAAAAATGTTTTTAAAATTAATTATGCTTTATGTCCTTTTCCTTCTGTGTCATCCCCGAACATCTGGCAAGGCCACTGGCCATTGCCTCGCCATCACAGGGCATTTATTTTTTCACACAAAGTAGATAATCAAATGTACCACTTGTCTCCCACTCTGTAATAAAGAGGCTGATACCATTTTTGATGTTCTACTGCTGACGTCTTTTAAGTATCATCACTCCCTCTTCCCCTTTCACCTCACACCTGGGCAGGCTGATGAACAAATCCAAATGGTGCTTCCCTTGTGCTGGTGGGAAGTTCAAACTATTTAAGACCTGGTCTACATGCAGGAATCCTTGTTGCACTCCCTGCTTTCTCCATCCATTTTCAGACCTGCTTAGAAGCCTTTCCTGCTCTCCCTAGAAAGCTTCATTATGTGAATAATAAAATTTTCACACACCTTCCATGTGTATTACATCACCAGTTTCTACATTCAAACCTAATTCTGAATGAGGTGTGCATTTCACTTTTGTGGGATAATCACAAGACACCCATTGAGAAGATATTTCCTTTCCACTGTCTGTCAAGGCCACCTATGATTATGGCAGGAAAGCAACTGCCGATCACTTGACTTGCACTCTGATACTAACCTATCCCATCCACAGACTAAACTTAGATGTTTTTTGTTCTTCTTCTATTGATCAAACATGTCCCCCATATGGTCTTACATATGAGCTCAAGAAAGGTATTGGTGCAACAGTAATGGGTGTCATGTGAATTGAGACAAATTGTTCACACAACTTACTTGCCCCTTCTGCTACTACTTGGTCTTGATCTCAGAGGTATCATTTCCAATTCATGGTGAATTTCTGCTGGACCTGTTTGACTGTAAGCTTGGTAGATCCAAAAGAACCCAGCAGTGTGATATGCATGGTCACTTGGTGCCTCATATTTAACCAACTGATCTATACCAAGGACAAATAATATATCAGAAAATATTTTCCAAAAGTGTATATTTCTTTATTGTTGATGGTGTAGCCTTGCTCCTGAATCCCAAGGGCTTGCTTTGGGACTCTTGCACTGCAGCTTTCCATAATCCTCAAATTGTATCTTTCCCCATTGCAGATACTTGCAACACCATAGGTATACAAGTTTGTAATCCCAAGTGACAAAGCAGCTTACACTACAGTCTGGACCTGCTGAAGAGCCCTTTCCTGTTGGCAACCCCTATGTCATTCAGTACATGGGCCAAGCTGTGTAACTAGGTGTGGAATGTGTGGCCTTCAAAACCCACAAAGCCTTACCAGGAGCCATTCTTCCCTTTGGTGGTAGAGATGCAAGATGCAGTAATTTGTCTTTTATTTTTAAGGGATACTTGACATTCCCCTGAGATCCCCAAGGATGTCACTGAAGTTGCAGGTCTCCTAATTATTGAAGGGCCTATCTTCCACCCTCTGGAACTTTCCTGTTAGCAAAGTATCTCCCTCATGTTAGCCACCGTTTGCCCATTTTACCCAGTCACTCTGTTTCACTGATGTAACAGATCAGTATGTTGTTGGCCAGTGTCCAGATGGTGTAGACCTCCTCAGACTATATTAGGACAGAAAATGAGAGAGTTAACACTGGAGCAAAACTGTAAATGAATATTGCCATCCCTTCTGTGTGAATGTGAACTGTTTCTGACTCTCATTTCTGGTGAGAAAAAAATGCATTTGTCAAATCTATTATAGCATAATATACAATACATTTGTAATCTATTTTACAATGATACCATATCCAGCACAACAGCTATTATCAGGCTTACAAATTGGTAGATCTTGTGCAAGTCCATCATAATTTTGGAGGTCCCATCTAGTTTCTATAGAGGCCAGACTGGCACATTAAAAGGTGTAAGTTAGGAACCACTATCCTTATACCTTTAGGTCTTTAATAGTAGCAGTAAGTACAGCACCTAGCCCAGGATAGATATTTTTTACAAACTGGCTTGAATGGAGTGTGTGGGGGTAAGTTTCACAGGTTTGTACTAAGCCTTCCCCAGTATAATAGCTCTCACCCCATAGACCAGGGCTTCATATGCGTATTACTCCAACTGTCAAATATGCCAATTTGCAATAAGGCACTTGGCACAGAAATGCCTACCAGCTGCATTTGTAACCTCAGTGGATCCATTGAAGCCAGTCCATGTTCAGGACTCCATTGATTACCTCAGTGGGCTATCGTGATGCCTTGGGCCTATGGGTGTCAATATCCAATAATCTTCAAAATGCCTGGCTAGCCATCTTTCTCCAGTTTATACTCACCTGAGTTAATGGCCATAGATCCCTTTAGAGAAGGACTGAGGACATGTACTTGCAGTTGGGTTGCATGTGCATTATCCTGGAGGCCTGATACCTTTTTAATCAATAAATTCCAGATCTTTAATTTGGCTTAGGTTAGGAACTGGGCATGTAATTGTGACTTCTTTTGGTGAGGTCTCCCACTCCTCTCGTCTTACTCTGATTTCAGATGTTAAGCAGTACCTTCATTGGCTGCACATCTCATTTGCCTCAAAGGATGCCATGCTTCATTAACCAGCTCTACAAGTCCCTAAAGGTTGAATTCCCTTGACTGCCCCTTTGATACTGGTGATTACTGATGGAAATTCCAGTCCACTAGCTTCTGGCACATAAGTCCTGCCACATGGTCTCTATTACTTAAGGGAACCATCACCACCATGGCTATTAAACCCAGCTCTATGAATGCCTCTCTGAGTTAGTTCCTTGGGGCTTGTATAACAAAGTACCCCAAACTGGGGAGCAGGGTCAGGCTCCCTCTGAAACCTATAGGGGAATCCTTCCTTGGCTCTTTCTAGCTTCTGGTAGTTCGCAGTCATATTGTATTAGAGCCCACCCTCATGACCTCATTTTCACTTGATCACCTCTGTAAACACCCAGTTGCCAAATAAGCTCACATTTTGAGGTAATGGGGGTTAGGAATTTAGCATATTTTTGTGGGGTGAGACACACTTCAGCTTATAATACTCTCCTACCATCACCCGTGACCTGAGGAGAGAGCGGCCATCAAATGCAACTGTATTATGATCCAGAATACACTCTCACAAATACATTTATGTTGTCCACGGTGAATGGTGTATCCTCTAGGCCTCTCCATAGCATAATCCTCTGTTAAGTATTCTGACCTCACAAAATGTATCCATTCCAGCACGATCACTTTCCTTAGCTTGTTAATGCTTCCCCTGCCATCTATCAGGACAAACTCAGGCAGGAGTTTGCTCAGCAATAGCCACCTCTTCTCCAGGATTTTACAAGCCACCCATAAACTAGGGTCTTTCCCTAGGGAGTTGAAGCCCAAGTTCCAAGGGGCTCTAAACTGTTGAACTGTTGCTTATCTAGTCTTTCATTTTGAGTCTTTTTTATCAAGAACCCTTAAAATCCCACCCCAAGGAGTACTTCTTTGGCTCCTGCTAATATATCCCAGCTAATTCTTAGGCTCTTTAAGGTTTGGTATCTTACCTTCTTAAAAGGCTTGGCATATCCTCAGCCAAGCTATGCTAGAATTTCACCCAGCTAATCAGATTGGCAGTAAGGAGACAATATGGAGGCTGCTCCCAAGAGGGCCAACTGTTGCTCTATGAGGAAGAATGCTAAGTGATACAGTTTGTCTGTGTCTCCATCCATATCTCATCTTGGATTGTAGCTCCCATAATTCCCACGTGTAGTGGGAGAGACCAGTGGGAGGTACTTAAATCATGGCAGTGAGTTTTTCCCGTGCTATTCTCATGATCGTGAGTGAATCACATTGGATCTGATGGTTTTATAGAGGGCAGTTTCCCTGCACACACTCTTGCCTGCCACCATGTAAGACGTGCCTTTGCTCCTCCTCTGCTTTCTGCCATGATTGTGAGGCCTCCCCAGCCATGTGAAACCGTGAGTCCAGTAAACCTCTTTTTCCTTATAAATTACCAAGTCTCCAATATGTCTTTATTAGCAGCATGAGAACAGACTAATACACTACTCAAGATCTTTCCTTATGGGAGAAAATTTAGCTTATACTAGGGAGGAATGGCATGCCTTATAAGCTCTGAGATTTCAGGGGGTAGGGAGTTGCACAGTCAGAATCCTTGGAGGATATATATGCAGAAGTCCTTAAATGTTGTTTTAAGATCCCAGGTTTTCCCAATAAGAATTTTGCACAAGAGTCCTGTTGCCTTGGCTGAACATTTAAACACCTCTGGAGTTCCGTAACTCTATTAAGCTATGGAAAAAGTACTTCTGGTTCTCATTGTTTAACTATGTCCCATTATTCCTATGAAAAGAATCTATAATACTTGGTAATAACTGGCCAGTTCTGCTCCTCTAATAAGAATTGTTCTCCCCCATACCTCTCAAATACCTGAATAATCACTTCAGAAAGGGGTCTTCTCTCTCTTAGTACATTTTCCAAGATCAGCACTAGTGAAATTTTTAGCAGTTTGGCAACCAGTTTGTGCCAGGAGCTGGCCATGCTCCACATTCTACTCAGGGTGGGTGTCCTCATTGCTCTCTGGGTGGTAAGGGAGCCAGTCCCAGCCATAACTTCCAGTAGCACCTGTGCCAGTTCATGTCTCTCAAGAAGCATTTGATGACAAGAGTGAATCTCTGAAGCTTAAGTGGTAGGAGTAGAAGGAGGCAAGACTTGCATTCTAGCACAATGCAGGTATAAAGTTTGTGAAAGGAGAACGGGGAGAAAGGAGAACTTGTAGACTGAGGGCAGTTCTGAGAAAGTCTTGGCCAGAGTGATAAGAAGTTCCCCAGCAAAAGTTGCTTATTAGAGTCTAGCACTGGCAAGAAAGTCCTGGCTCAAGAATTCCCACTATGCTCATTCGTGGGTTAGGAGAAAGATGGCCTCAATAGAAAGGACACAGTGGATCTCAAGGTACTACAGGTGGAGGCTACTATTAGATAAGTCACCCCACAGAAGATTCTCTTGAAGGGAGAGCTTAGTGGCTTACATTCATGCCAGCACACCCTTGATTATTGATAAAGCCTGAGTCTTTATTTTGGAGCCTGAAGTTCACTGAAGTGTCTTAAAATAAATATTTCTTTGGAATACTTGTTGTTTTGGCTTAATTCAGTTCCTATAATTGCATGAAACTAGATTCACCTCTCTTCCCTGTGTAAATAACATTGATGTTAGACCTTCCAAACTTACCTGGCTCTGAAACTTTCTTCTACCTCTTAAATCGGACACCAAGTCTCTGTTAAGAAAACAAATTCAACAGCAGTGACAAAATATGTTTCGATATTCACCCTCCTTAGGGTGTTACATACGATGCTATTCCAGGATTCCAGTTTTTCTACCGAGTTTCAAACATCCTTTTGAGGAGTCGTCTCTCTAAGTCATGTCTCCTGTGGCCTTTTCGTCTATGTTGGCATGAAAACTAAAAGCTACATGCATTTTGGGTGAGGGGCAGCAGAAGGGATACTGCCACATTTGGAAAAAATGGGGTTAATTCCAAATATAAAAATAATATTGGGTGGGAATTTTCAAATTATTTTACTCCCCATATGTTATCAGTTCAGTTAATTAATACTGCCTATCAAATCATACAAGCCCCCAAATCTCTGTAGCTTAATACAATAAAAGTTATCCAACATAGTTTAGCAGAAAGCTATTTTCCATTTGACAATTAAAGAATTGAGGCTTTTTTTTAATGTCCCTTTATCATCCTATAATTTTCAAATTGGTTGTAGCAGAGAAAGAGAGTAAGAGGGACACTAGCTCCTAAATGTCCTGAACAAGAAGTGATAGAAAATTTCCACGCACATTTTCATCTGCCAGAACTCACTTCTACGTCCCCAGCCTAACTGCAAAGAAGGTGAGGGAATGTAAATGAGCGTGATGACCCATGCTGAGCATGATTTGTTTTTGCACACCATGCCAATTTTGCACTATCCTCATCCCAGACTGGGTGACTGACCCTCTGTATTTTTTTTCTTCATTTCATAGCCCCTGAAATATCTCCATATGCATGTATTCTCTGCCTTGCCAGGAAAGAAAGAACAAACATTTGTAGAAAGAATGAGATATTTCTAGAGATACCGTTAGTTTAAAATATTCATCTAAGTTTCATAAGTTTCCTGATGTCAGTATCAGTCTGTATGTTTTCAAAGTTTTTGGTGTTTCTTCTTTTTCCAAATGTCTTATTTGAAGAATTACATACTTGAATCAAAGGAGCAGTACAATAAGGGTGGAAAAAATTAAATGGTTCTCCTTAAAATATATTCTACAATGCTGATAGATATGCAAACAAATGGATGATATAAAAATATATTATTACATTCTCTATGTTTTAAAAGTTGAACATAGATGATAACTACAGTCTTTTTAATAGAATAAACTTTTTGAATTTGCTTATTTCACAGCAGATTAAAAAATCTGTTTTACTGAATGTGTTAGCTCACTATTGCTACTTTAACAAATTACTACAGACTTAGTGACCTAAAACAACACAAATTTATTCTCCTATCTCAGTAGAGGTAAGACATTTAGAATGAGTCTTATGGGGCTAAAATCAGCAGAACTGGTCCTTTCTGGAGGATTCCAGAAGAAAAATCAATTTCCCAACTCTCATAACTTCCAGAGACCACCAGCATTCTTTGGTTTATTGTTTCATCATACCAGTCTCTGTTTGTCTTTACATAGCCTTCTTTGTCCTTAATTCTCCTACCTTCCCTAATAAGAATTCTTGTGATAATATTGGGGGCACTCAGATAATCAAGGGTAATCCCCCAAATCTCAGCATCCTTAATTTAATCACATCTGCAAAGTTTCTTTTATTATGTAAGGCAATTATTCACAGACTTATTCTTATAGATATTACATTCTTATCCATAGCCTGTGCTTATCAACTGAATGAATATAGGGATATAATCTATAGTAATGATATAATAGATTCATCTTCATGAAATGAAAGACTGATGGCAGTAGCAAAACCTTCTTCAATACTAGTCAACTATGAATTTATTAATGAATACCCATGTAAAAGGTAGTCTTGATCACCTAGGAGAGGTAGAGCAAATTTGTATAGAGGTCAAGGAACTTTTTGGAAATAAAGAGATCAAGATCTTCACAACTTCCCTATTGAGGATGAATATTCATTTTTCTCTGATGTACAAAGACCTAGACAACAGAGGTCCACAGGTAGGATAGAGTCTTCAGGGGCACCATTTTTGAGGTGGCAACATATTAGAAGCAATAAAAATAACTGACCTTTTAGAGGAAGAATTTAATGTTTAATGTAAATCTCAAATACTTCCAGGTATAGTGACACACTGGATAATCTAGAGGCAAAGAAATTACATGAGCCCAGTAAGGTAAAACTTTGTGAATAGATGTGATTTCTTTCTGGACATTAATCTGATCTTTCTAAACCTAGATCTGTTTTTTCCTTTTTAAATGTCATGTCCCCTAATATTTTCTATGACCTAATTGTTACCATTGTAGTGGTGTTGCTGTAGAACTACTCTGAATTCTTTTAACCAATGTAATGGAATTATAATGGCATTATAATGGGCTCCCGATAATTTCTTTTTACTATTGTAATGCTGTCATAATGGCATTGTAAAGGGTTCTCCATAAACATATACTGAAATCATTTTGCCACCATCATGACAGTGAAATGAGTCCCCATAGAGTTTATTTGAAATTGTTTTGCTCTTATAATGGCATTATTAATGCAGTCTCCATAGACTTACAGGGAAATTGTTTGACCATCATAATGTGGTCTTCATAGACTTACAATAAAATTGCTTACCAGTGTAATGTGGTTTCCATTAACTTGCACTAAAATCATTTTCCTACCATAATGGCATTGTAATAGGGTATCCATGAACTTAAGCTACCAAAGTTTGGTTCTCTTGATGGCATCATAGCAGCATGTTACAAAGACAGTTAAAGTAATGTTGATGCTCTGTTGTGTCATAAGCAAAGACTATAAGTAATGCGCATCTATTTTTCACACTTAAGTATCATGTGGTTTCTCCTTTAAAAGTAATGTACTGACCACAGCATACTTTATAAACCAACAACAATCACTTCTCAAATAACTACGTGAGAGAGCCCTAAATTCTGAGTGCAGAAGATCTCAACTCATGCATACTCTATATAAATTCTAATGGCTTTATTAATCTATTTTTTCTCCTCTGAAAAAAAGTGTGATACATTTTTCTCCAGTTCCTTCAAAAAACAGAAACATTGTTTTTATAAATACTTTTTCATTCTACAATTTATGATGTTTTGTGAGATTCGTATGAAGTACAAATCAATATTTTCTAGTTCTTAATATGATCATGTAAAGTGTATGATATTTATATAGAGTTTTTATAACCTTGGTCCCTTTTATTTAAGAGACAATACAGACAACTCACTGGGAATGAATGGATATACTATAAAGGCAGATTAAAAGCATATAATAAATAGAGTGGATTAAATATTTACTGGATGAACAGGCCTCATATTAGGTGCATTAGTAGGAGATGTAGGCAGGATGAAGGGTGTGATGTTGAGGGAATTTTATTTTTTCATAGGATGTGACTAGGTTACCAGTAATGTAACTTTGCAAACAGCTTTTGGGAATTATTTACTAGCTGGGAAAATTTTAATCAATCCTTCTCTGAATTAGCAACAGCTTAGTGAAGATATATATTATTTTAAGGAAGCACAACTGTTCTGCTTATATTATTAAAAATTTATTTATGTTGCTTTTAGTACTCTATTGTCCGCTCCATCTGATTTCCTTTAGATACATCCATGAGTTCTCATATAAGAAAGCAAACCTATGCGATTAGGTATGGGGATATGACACATAATTCAGATAAAACTGTTGAAGAAAAAAGCAAGAGTCTGTATTGTATGAGTCACTAGCCACTTCTTTATTGTGATGTAAAGGGAAAATTGCCTCGGAGGAGTTTCTTTTTTGATTTTAGAATGTCTCTCTAAGGTCTCCTCTTCTATTATAAATATGAAACAAGTATGAATCAATTGCCCTGGAAGCGTATACACGATTTCCTTTTTGGATAAAAATTGTCCTTCTGAATGCCTGCTTAGTAGGTAGTGTTTATCACTGGGAAGAAGACGGAAACGTTTGTACAGGGGTCAAGAAACTTTTTGAGAAGAGAGCAAGAACTTCACCATGTTCCTTTCGAGGTTTAGTCGAATCTCATCATTTTTAACAGATTTTTCTGGTTAGACAGCAGAGGTCCACAGGTAGGAGAGATTCCCCAGAGGCATCTCAGTAGGAACAAGCAACATAGAGTGCCTGAAGTGGTGACTGATTTCAGTCCCCAAACCTATATGCCCTTGGGTGGGAGAACAAAGGCAGTGGGGATTTTTTTCTCAAGCTACTAGTCACTCCCAATACTGGATGTGCTTTAAGAAAATGAGTGTTATTTAATAGTAATAAAATAATAATAGTATAGTATTGTGCCAAGGATTTTTCTGTGTACCTTACACAAATCACCCCAAAACAACTATGAAGTAGGCATTTTAAGATATACATTTTACCATAGGAAAACTGAGAGGATAAATGACTTGACCAAGGTCACACAGCCATTAAATAGTTGAGGCATAAATTACCTGATGCAGTTTGATTCTGCTGTCTATCTATGTTGGCACTATAACATTGTGGGAGCCCTATCTCGAGGCCTCTTTTTTTCCTACCATACTGACAGAGTGGTATTTTACTCCCAGTACAGAGATTCAGTAAGGTAGGAGTGATTTGAGAACTGGCCCTTAATATTATAGTGGTATAAGGAAAAATTCTGGAAATAAACTTCCTGCCCTTTAGATCCTGAGAAAGTGTTGCCAGGATGGTAGTGGCATCATCAGAGTAGCAGATAAATTTCATATCCCAATGTGTGTATCCACTTATATTCTACAGTGACCAATGTGGCTGAGAACAGTGATTGCAGCAGAAATTGGGGAACATCCATCTATTAAATTGATCATATTTTTCTATTTATTTCCCCAAAGTGTGAAACAAAACTGGTCCCCTTAGAATGATAAAGTCTCCAGAGTTCTGGAAATATTCAGGGAGTTTGAAGAGTCCCAAGAGAGATACTTGAGCTCCTGCCGATGGGCATGGGAAGGCTCTAGAGATTAATTTTAGTACTAAAAATAGAAATGACCTCATTTATATTATAAGCTCATGAAACAGGTCATTTTATGCATTCTGCAAAGACCTCTGGATTAACATATACCAGCCAGATTTCAGAAAATAAAAATGTAATCAATGATTTTCTCAGAATTATTTAATGAAAGCCACTAGTTTTTACTGTCAAGCTTAGGTTACAAATTTATGACTAAAACAGAAAACAAATCACATTAGTCAGAGGTCGGTAACAAAATAACATCAGGATAAAGTTAAGAAAATAACTGAGTCCAAATTATAATATGGCTTCTACATAATTTATATTTAAAATGGTAAAAACAAACATTTATGATCCTTAACATTCTATCATTTACTTTTGTAAAAAGATTAACATCAACACTAAGGATACCATCATTCCTTAACTCAGCAAGGGATTTATAGATTGCTGTAAAGAACTCTCAGACTATCAGAATAGGGATCAGACAAGGGAAGTAATAGAACCTACCTCATAAATTTGTTGTAAGAATTAAAAGAGAGAATTCATGTATAGTATTTAGCATGCTACTTGAAACTTAGTAAGCATCGCATAGATACTGTCTCTTATAGTTTTTATTGTGTTTTCTTGTTGCTATTTGTTAATAAACCACATGGCATTGGACAAATCACTTCATTTCCCTGTATCATAAGTGCCCTATGTACAAAAGGAGCAAATCAAATTAGAGGACTTCCAGACCATTCTTAATTAAAGCTGTTTGAATATTTGAACACATAAATATACACTGGAGGAATTCTGATGGCAACATTTTCTGAAAATTTTCATAAGATAAACTCAATATTGTTTAGTCACAGATAGTAGAACTATGGTAAAAAATGTTTACAGATACAACTTTGAGTGGTTTAGACCTTTTGCTAGAAAGGCAATAGGAGTGACTTGTTGGATAGCAGTCAATGATAAGGACTCAGAGAGTAAAGATCATTATGAATCTACAAAAGAAAAAAAGTTGGTGACTAAATAGCAAGAATTACTGGCAAACACTGGCTAATAATGGAACAGGTTTGTCAGTAACCTCTGTAAGACTCTGGAATAGCAACGTTATCAGCAGAATCCTCTTCAAATAAAAATATTTTTATGGTTAGTAAAGCAAGTTATATCATGAGTTGTGGAATACCAGAACCTTTAAGAGGAAGACTTCTGATTTATTTATTTATTATTTATTTTTGAGATGAGGTCTCACTCAGTTGCCTTGACTGAAGTGCTGTGTTGTGATCTCGGCTCACTTTATCCTTCACCTCTCAGGCTCAAGTGATCCTCCCACTTCAGCCTCCCAAGTAGTTGGGACCACAGGTACATACCACCACACCATACTAATTTTTTTTAAAAAAATGTTAGTAGAGATGGGGATCTCCCTGTGTTGCACAGGCTGGTCTCAAACTCCTTGGCTCTAAGCAGTTCTCCCACCTCAGTCTTCCAAAGTGCTAGGATGGAGACACTTTGATATGAAAAGAAAATAGTTTTGGGTCAGTCAACACCTTATACTGGGATTGTTGACCAAAGAGCTGTATCAAAGTGCTATAGAAAAGTAAAAGTTAAATGTGGTCAGACCAGATATTGAGATAAATATTAAGTAAGTAGAGTTCAATAGAAATGGAAAACTAGGATCAATCTTATTGATAAAATAGGGGGAACATGAGATACACTAAGGAATAGCCACAGTTCTTGACCTTGACAACTGCCAAACTGTCTTACTGACATGGTTTCTATTTTCCTATTTTGTTATAACTGCATTATTCCAACAAGCAGAGCAAACCTTTGGAAAAAGTGGGATGAGAAAAATTGTGTTTGGCTTTTTAACTAAATTGAAACCTTATACTTAGATCTAAAAGATAGAATTGTGATCTAAGATCATGTTCCTAGACCTGTGGACACGTTCTTCTCTATGTAGAGGTGCCTAAGAAAATTATCAGACATGGTGGGAGGATGTGATGGCGTTAGTGACAGAAAGTTTCCATCCCCAACCCCTAAGTCCATAGAGTTGTTACGTGTCCTAAAGTTTTTCCTTTAAAAAAAATTATTTGAGCTATCTCAGTTTGACTCACAATAAAGAATAACAAAGAATATATTGACTAACAATACATCACCTGCCCACAACTGCCTTGTCTCTAAATTCCTTTAGTCATCTGATCTTTTCCTTAATCAGCTCTTCTTAGTCATCTCAACTATTATTACTCATTTCAAGATTTATGCTTTCTAAACAGAAAAATTATGGGATATTTTAAGGAATGATTTTTATAGCCCTTCAATGGGTTATCACAACTCACAGTTTTAGTAGAATGGGCATTTTTGCTGCTGCAGCATAAACAAATAACTTACCATTTAATATGTCATTACTTAGTCCTAATTGTTCAAACACTATGCTTTGATTGAAAAGATTACTGTACCCTTACTCTTAAGAATACAAACAATATTACTGTTTTTTTCAGAAAATTTCATATGTATACTTTTAATTGAGGAATAAATATATATAGTGATGGATAGAAAGTAAGTCTGAAGTGTACAGCTCAATTGACACCCATGGTGTGTCTGTGTGTGTGTGTGTGTGTGTTTGTGTGTGTAGGGGGAGAGGGGATGTGTGGGTGGGTGGGTAGTGGTTAAATGGATACACACACACATACACAGTATACATACTTCACAGACAGTTATTCATCATCATATCTGTGACAGTTATCCACATTTCTGTAAAAAGCAGTAATTTGATTTTTTCATGGCCATGTAAGATTCTATGGCATGAAGATAACAAAAAGTATTGCTCCAGTGTATTGTTAATGGAAATTTGGACTGCTATAAGCATTCATGCTCAAATCTTCATGTAAATACATGCTTTCATTTCTCTTAAGTCTATGGCTTGGAATAGAATTCCTGGGTGATGGAGCACTATATGTTTAGCTTTAGTAGATACTGACAAATAGTTTTATAATGTAATTGAAGTAATTTAGATTCCCACTAGTGTAGAATTCCAGTTGCTGCAAATTCTTCCCGATGCTAAGTATCATGAATATTTTTTATTTTCATCATTGTTGTATTTTCTTCTTATGTACATTTCATGTGCATTTCCATGATTTACAATATTGAATTCCAAAATCTATAATTGAAATTGTTTATTTCTATAGTTTACTAGCTTCCTTAGGAAAAATGGTACAATTATTTACAAAACAGGACTAAAGTTTTCCAACGTTAAATTGGTGGGACTTAGGAACTAGGTTTAATTCTATCTGTGCTTACAACTAGTAATGTGATCTCAGGCAATTCATTTTTCTTATCTGGCTCTTGCACTTCTCACCTGTAAATTAAGGGTTTGGTTGTTAGATTGATTATATTTCTAATATATCTGACTTAATGCATATTTAGTTATACATCTTAGTCTGAAATTCTGGTCAAAAAGGGTCCCTGTCTCTCGTCACTGGGGAGCAAGACTCATGTAGACAAAATAAACAATTATTCTAGGTCATTTTAAATCTAGATTTATAATTTCTTTTGATTTGCCTAGATTTTTAATCCTATTTCTTAGTAGAAACTGGAAGGGTCTACTGATCTGAGTTACTATTCATTTTTGCAGGATTGTTTCCTGTCAGAATCCCCAAGAAACTCCTTCTGGGTCCTCTTGGCAGAGGGACTTTGCTCCAGGGCTACCAGCTTTCTCTCATTTGTGCTGACACAGCTCTCCTGTCAGATCTAAATCTTAAAAAGGGCTGTGCCCTTACCAAAATAAATGGCTTCCCATCTGCTTCAGGGAAATTCCATAGCTCAGAAGTGTGCACATCATGTAGTTAGAGTAGCAAAAATAATTTCTTGCTACATGTGTTTAGAGGAATTTTAATCAAATTACTGTAAGAATTTTCACTCTTATTTGTGTTTGAACTACAACTACAAAGAAGAACATTGTTTTTCCCCTTTTATCCAAACCCAGATAAATGGTGATTGATAGCCTAAGCCATTCATATTTTTTCTGCTAAGATTTATTTAAATTTATTTAATTCTACAAGAGTATGATTCGACTGGAGACTACACTTTTTAGTGTCAAAATTGCCACCAAATATAAAGTTAGTCCCTTGTAAAAGCTGAAATAACTCTTCAGAGCCATTAGATTTCTGGTTAGTGTAGTGAAGTCATTGTTTACACTGAAGTAATTTGCTGCATTTCAGAGAGAGATTGTGGCAACTAGGCCTTGATTCACGGAAAGATTGGGCTTCTTGACTTATATGACCTGCCATTAGCATTTGAAGGCTTATCAGCTTCTTAATCAGATAATAGTCTTACTTGGTAATGACATATGATTAATAGTCTGTCACATTTTTTACTTTTGGTAAGATCATTATTTATCAAAGTATTATTGATTTATGAATTAGCAACATTAAACCCCTTGGTAAGATACTATTTTGTTCCTGAGAATACAATAGTAAGAACACAGAAAAGTCGTCTTTTCTTTGTACTGGTGGGGTTTAGAGTCTTGCAGGTGTCACTGTGAAAAAGAAATCTTACATTTCAAATCTTAAACATCCAAGAACATGAATTAGATGGCTTAATGGAGTAATCTAAGTTTCACAAATTATTAGAGTTTCCAAAGGACCTTTGACCTGCAGACAGAAGAATTAGTTTCAGGCATCTTTTTTTCTTCTATAAATATTTTTGCTTCATTTGATTTATCTGAAATTGTTATATGCCACGTGGAGCCAGGAGTGAAGGAAACAGATGTGCCTGTTGTCCTCTGGAGTTTCTGACCCATTGTTATCTTAAATTCTGCTTGGAAAATTCCCTTAATGGCTAAGATCCTGGGTCACTACTAAATTATTACCACAGTTTTAATCTTCATTTAAATGATCATTCTCATATGTATCTTTCTCCCTGGAAGCTTAGGACCTAGTTCTTTCTTTCCTTTAAAACTATAAATAGGGAGTGTGTGTGTGTGTGTGTGTGTCTGTTGTGTACTTGAGATTATTTGGTTTGTCAAGCATATATACAGGTTGGAGGGAAATGGAATGAGAGAATATTTCTTACATCTTTACATATGACCTAATAGACTTGCAAATTAGTTATAACTTGCTCACCTGTGTCTCATGCATACCAGTATATGGTGTGGTTTACACCACTAGTGTTAAAGTTAAAAAACTACTTTGGGTATATACCCAAAGGATTATAAATTATTCTACTATCAAGACACATGCACATGTATGTTTATTGCAGCACTATTCACAATAGCAAAGACTTGGAACCAACCCAAATGTCCATCAATTTAGACTAGATAAAGAAAATGTGGCACATATACACCATGGAATTCTGTGCAGCCATAAAAAAGGATGAGTTCACGTTTTTTTCAGGGACATGGATGAAGCTGGAAACCATCATTCTCAACAAACTAACACAACAACAGAAAACCATCCACCACATGTTCTCACTCGTAAGTGGAAGTTGAACAATGAGAACATACGGGCACAGGGAGGGGAACATCACACACCAGGGCCTGTCAGGGGTTGGGGGGCTAGGGGCGGGATAGCATCAGAAGAAATGCCTAATGTAGATGATGGATTGATGGGTGCAGCAAACGATCATGGCACACCTATACCTATGTAACAAACCTGCACGTTCTGAACATGTATTCTAGAACTTAAAGTATAATAAATAAATAAATAAACATTATTAAAATAAAAAAAACTACTTTGGATTCTAGCTCTGCCATTCAATACTTTAGTGACCTTAATCAGATTATTCCTTGTCCCTGAACTTGAATGATCTTATCTATAAAATGAAGAAAATAATTTCCATTGTACTCTTAATCAAAGTTTAAAAACAGGAAATTTGATTGCATAGGAGATTCAGGGCAATAATTTTAGTTATGTAGCAGGAACAACCTTCTATTTAATAAAAGAAGCTAATACTACAGTTTCTTCTCATTATTGTGGACATTGACAGCTCGTAGAAGAGGAAGAAAAAGTGCTGCCTGCTCACAACCAGTAGAATATGATAAAAGATCTGCCACCTTCTCTGTTCTTTGCCAATGATCATTTGTTCAAAATATTCTTTGTTGTTTGCCAGGCATCAAATCACGCTTTCAGCATAAACACAGTATCTGGATGGCTGGGCACAACTGCTCCAGAAATATACCTTCTTTCATAGAGGGAAGGCTTTCACAAAGTTCCCTCAACCATGCTTCACTTCACTATCGAATATTTTCTTTCCCTATGGGTCAGTTATCCCATTTCACTAATGAGGCATAGATAGGCTAAATGATATTATTCAGGCACAAATGATGATTAGATGGCAGAGCCGGAATTAGAACCCATTAGGTGCTTTACTTCCAGGTCTTTCCTCATGTCATTGAGTTAGGCTTGTTTTCCATTTCAGCTCAGATTTCTTATTTACAGTAGATTTTTTTTGTTGTCTGGAATTTCAAAAATTAGCCCTTTGACCCCTTAGAAACAGGTTTAAGTGATTGTAGCACTTTTGCCTCAGTACACTTTTATTTTTACTTAATCAATTCATCAAGACCTTCTATTGTTAGCAGAAGAAAGACAGAGACCAAAACTTTCACAGCAGCTCTAAATATTCAATTATTCATCAGAAGTGGAAGCAAAATAGACACAACCAGAATTATCATGATTTAACAAGTGAGCTACTCTAGATCGGAGCAGGGAAAGAATATGCCTGTGTGGCAAAAGCATAAAATATAGAATTTGATTCCATAATTCTGTATTTTTCCCATAAAAGTTTTATTTTCCACACGCATCCAGTTACAGACAGACTTGTCTACATCAATTAGAACTAAATTCAGCTGCATACAACAGAAAATCCAAAAATAGTAGTGATTAAATACAACAAAATTTATTCTTTCAAATACAAGAGAGTCCGGAGTAGGCAGTCCAGGTGTGTCAATTGACACCATGGGATCGTCAGAAAATCTCCTTCTCTCCCTTTTTCTGCTCCATCATCCTCGGTGTGTGGTTTTCATCCTTAATGTTGCCTCATGATCTGAATGACCTCCCCAGTTCTCATGTCATTGTTCCTGGCAGTCGGAAGGAATGAGACAAGAAGGCTGGAAAAGCGTGCACTAACTGTCCATATTCCTTTTGAAGGAGTCCTCCTGCATGTTCCACACAACAACTTCCATTTATGTCACCATAGCCAGATTTTATCATCATCACCACTTTTAGTTGTGTGGATATTTGAGCTTCTACTTGTTTGTTTCTGTTTTCTTATGTTTCATTCTGTTCTGTTGTTCTACTTTTATGCTGGCCATGTTGCCTCTGAGACTATTATAAGCTTTCATATAGTAAGGAAAACGGCAGAATGGTTATTCAATAGACAGTTTGCAGCATCTGACTCAGTGTTTAAAGCATGCATGGAGTAAATATCTAACATGATAATTATTTAGGGAACAACCATGAATGATGTTACAAATAATTCACATAAAATATTAGTTCTTATAAAGGGATAGTCCTACATAATAACTGTAAGGAAGTCTTTAAATAGTTTTCTACATTATTATCTTAACAAAAGCAATGCATGATTATTATAACAAATAAACAATGTAGAAATATGAAGAAAAAAATTAATAATCTCTTTGCTTTCTAACCCCTCTCTCCTGCAGAAAACTAAAGCTAGTAGTTTATGTGTATTTTTTTCTACCTCTCTATAATTATACAAATATATACATGTTGCTGTTAGTAACTAAAATAGGTTTGTACCAATTATTCTGCAAGTTGATATTTTAACCTAATCTAAGTTCAATACATATAGATATACTCATTCTTTTTAATGGCTGCTTAAAATTCTAGAGTCTAGATATGCCATAACTGTTACACAAAGAAGACAACTTTTACTGATTAAGACTTCTAAAAGGGCAACAAAATCAGCTTGATGAAGTACTGAAAACAGCTAAAAAACAAAGAGTCTAAATCGCTAAGACAAAGGTAGAGGTTTTAGGGTCGAGCACATTAAGTGAGTTCATGTGGCTAACTAAGGACACAGAGCATGCTCAGTGTGTGACTGCACCACATTCAGGACAGAGGGGAACTTTTCAGCATAGCTTCTTATGCCACAAAATTCCTAAAGATGCCATTTATGCCATCTGGCTTTGTTGTTCCTCTTAATCAGCATCTTTAGACATTTCTACTATTCATTTTTTTTTTCCCTTTTCAAAACATCTCCCCAATCAAATCACCATCTAAGTTTTAAATCCTGAAAAAAAAAAAGTTTCAAAAAATTATTAAAAACTTGGGCCGGTTGTGGTGGCTCATGCCTGTAATCCCAGCACTTTGGGAGGCCGAGGCAGGCGGATCACAAGGTTAGGAGATCGAGACCATCCTGGCTAACACGGTGAAACCCCGTCTCCACTAAAAATACAAAAAATTTGCGGGGTGTGGTGGTGGGCGCCTGTGGTCCCAGTTACTCAGGAGGCTGAAGCAGGAAAATGGCGTGAACCCGGGAGGCAGAGCTTGCAGTGAGCCGAGATCGCGCCACTGCACTCCAGCCTGAGCAACAGAGCGAGACTCCATCTCAAAAAAAAAAAAAAAAAGAAAAGAAAAGAAATATTACTCTAGAACACAAACACAGAGGTGTTTTGACTTGCAAGAAAGACAAATATATCCAAGAATGAACACCAAGCTGCTCAGTTCTTCCTACTGATCCAAGTTTGAGGGTTCTCCTCTTTTGTGTTTTGTGGACTGTGACTAGGTAAATAGGGAAGTAGTGAAGATACTCATTGGGAATGTTTCATATACTTCTGCATTCTTCAATCTCTCTATTTCTTGATTTCCTCATTCTACAATGAAGTTAACTGAGGATACTCGGAATATGAGGGGATCATTCTGAGAGTATTTAACAGTATAACTACATGCTTTCTTTGGTCTCTTATACTCCTTTCACTAAGGATTATAATATGCAGTTGCATAAAAATCTGTTGCAATAGTAATAAAAATATGAAATCTCACATATGGAAGGAAACCAAAGAGATGCAATGGCTTGTCCAAAATTACATTAATGTGGCTGAGCATAGTGGCTCATGCCTGTAATGCCAGTACTCTGGTAGTCTGAGGCAAGAGGATTGCTTTAGTCCAGGAGTTCAAGAACAACCTGGGCAATAAAAGGAAACCCCCTATCTACAAATAATTTTTTTTTTTTAATTATCCAGGCATGGTGGTGCATGCTTGTAGTCTCAGATACTCAGGGTGTTGAGATGGGAGGATCACTTGAGCCCAGTAAGTTGAGGCTGCAGTAAGCCATGATGACACTCCAGCCTGAGCAACCAACTGACTCTGTCTCAATAAATAAATAAATAAAATAAAGCAACGTTATTGTTAACAAAGCCAGAACCAAGTTCTGTCCACTGCGCATGTTCCTCTCACTTTCCTCTTGACAGCAGGCTGCTTCAGATGACAAAATAAACTGATAGATATAGCTAAATCTATTATTTCTAAGAAAAAAAGTCAGTTAACCTCTTATAGAATGCTTATCATATACCAGGTACCAGTGTGCAAAATGTTGATGCTTTCCTTTATCCCACAAATATATGTCAAGGAATATTTATGTGTAACTCTTTATAGGCACTGTCAGAGGGTACCTGTCCTCATGGAGCTCAAATCTGGATTTGTGTATATTTGTGTATGTGTATTAGCAGAGGGTGAAGGTGGGAAGCGAAAGAAAAATAGTAAACAAGAAAACAGAATCATCAGACATGGTTTAAAGAAGAATGTAGAAGATAAAGAAAGAGAAGTATGTTATTATATATTAGCTAATTTAATCCTAATATCAAGTCCATGAGATGGGTAATAAGATTATCCCTAATAGACCAAGGCTCAGAGATCAGAAATTTCTTCAAGTTAATAATTACATTCTAGGTCACAAGGAGCCGGCTTTAACCCCAGGTCTGCCTCACTCCAGAGTTGTGCTCTAGTCACTATGCCCATTTGCCTCTACATGAGAATTTCAGAAAAAATATACATATTTACTTGAATTTTTCTTCAGAACAGTGATTGCTAAATGAGAAAATGCAATGGGTAAATGCTGCAGATTAAGTATCTGAACAGTTGAGCTGAGTTGCTTAATGAGGTTAAGGCTCATGGCATAGGAACTTGAGTTATTTCATCTTGAGAATGGTGGAAAAGAAGCCAAATAAAAATGCATTATTGGGTTCATCTGGTTTCTATTTTCAGGGATTAAAGAATCAGCTAATAAGCACACAATTCTTGAAGCCATACTGTTCAAAGCAAGGTCAGCAGCTAATAAAGACATCCACTATTTAATCATGGATCAGACCACTTGACTTTGCTTGTATCATTGATACCAGCCATTCTTGGCTGAGAACCAGCAAAGTACTCAGTACAACATGAAATAGGAGAGGTTTGGGGATCTGTTAATTGCATCTTGTCTCAGCTGTAGGAGGTATACTACTCCAAAATCAGTTCCTTCCAATTATTCCAGGTTGCAGCTGGCATGGTGAACCCTGGGTTGTTTTTGTCCAATGAAAGGGTCTAATTTTATCACAGAATCACAGGACTGGCAAGACCTTGGGAGGTCAGTGGAGCTTTCAGGCAAGGCTGCACTGAGTGAATATATCTAATCCTATTTTAAACTATCTCCAGAGGGGAGATTCCATGATTTCTCTTGAAAGCCAATGCCAGTATTAAGCAACCTTTTCTGTAGCCAGTCTAACATCCCTAGTGATTTATTTTAAATTCATCTTTCCCAGGGTTCATAATGTTAACTTATACTATCTCTATTTTTCCTCTTCATATTTTAAAGCATCGTTGAAAATTCAAATAACTTTTGTGTTTGGGTAGAGAGGTTAAATGATTTTTAATTGTTGCTCAGTAGGCTTAAATCAGTTTAAAATGCCCAAATCAAACACCTATTCTCCGGAAGCTTTAAGTATTCCAAATAAATAAAAATGACTTTGAAGGATTTGCCATCTGGCTCCCACTTCCCCGGTTCACTATGTTCCAGGCACACCAGCCATTTCAAAATCCTCAAACACACTGAGCTTATTGCCCTTGCTATTTGGTCCTGCCTGTAACAGTCTGTCCCAAATCTTTCAGTGGAGAATTTTCTCTTCTTAGAGGAGCCATCCCTGATCAACCCATTTAAAGCTTCCTCAGAACAATCATCAGATTTTTAAATTATCTTTTTTAGTACCCTAGCTGGCACATTTGTTGTTTCTCTCCTTCTCCATTAGAACGGGGAACTTCACCTTTTTTTTTTTTTTCAACCATTGTAATCCAATCCCAGTTTCTAAAAAAGACACATGGTAAGCATTCAATAAAGATTTGCTAAATGAATGAATGAAAGGACATTTGAGTAGCAATAAAACAGTGCAAAATGTTTATTATAGTCTCTTTTCCCTCAGAACCCCAGAGTAGTGTGTAGAGAAAGGATGTACAGCTTGCTTACATGAACTCTGAGACCAGACTTAGATCCAGGAGCTTTAGATCCCAGATCTAGCATTTCCCAACTGTAAAAGTTTGGACAAGTTACTTAAATTCTGTTAGTTTTAGTTTTGTAACCTGTGAGATAATTATAATAAAACTAACCTCACTTTCTAGTAATTAGAAAAAAAATGGTTTATTTTATATAAGTGGATTATTTTACATAGCATGTAAACTGTTAATTTATTTTTTTGTACAATATTTATTGAGTATCTATTGTCAGACACTGACCTTGGTCCTAATGATACAGCAGTGACTAATCAATAAATATCTTTACCATCAAGCTTACATTTTGGTGCATGTATATACATGTTTCATAATTATTCCAAGAATATATATTTTTTCTTTTTTTAAAAAAATTTTATTTTGAGACAGTGTCTTGCACTATCACCTGGGCAGGAGTGCAATGGCATGATCTTGACTCACTGCAACCTCCGCTTCCCGAGTTCAAGCAATTCTCCTGCCTCAGCCTTCCGAGTATCTGGAACTACAGGCACCCACCACCAATCCCAGCTAATGTTTTGTATTTTTAGTACAGACAAGACTTCACTGTGTTAGCCAGGATGGTTTCAAACTCCTGACCTCATGATCTGCCCACCTTGGCCTCCCAAAGTGCTGGGATTACAGGTGTGAGTCACTACACCTGGCCCTAAGAATATATTTCTGAAATTATCTATATGGGGATTAAGTCTAAACTTTTGTCAGAATACTAACACAGGCTGTTTGCATTACTCCAATCAGCTCTTCATTCAAGAGTCAGCATATATTTACTAAGTACCTATTATGTGCCTGAGCATATTTATAAGTTAACAATAGTGTTTTAGGAAGATTCTTAGAGAGGTCTACCTATAGGAGCAAGTAGCCATTCTCACCTACAAACAGATTGCTCATATTTGACACCTAGAGTGCATTAAGAGGTATTTCAAGAGATACAGAAAGATATTTTTAAAATATCAATCATATGTATTTCAGAAAAACTATCAGTAAGAAAGTGAATATTTCTGTGATCTCCTAGTAAGGAAACCCTTTTCTTGTCGGAGGAGCCTACCCCCAGTAACTCAACGTGGGTTCTTTTCTATTTCCCTAAGTGTCAGCCAGTCTGAGAAATAAAGGGAAAGAGTACAAAGAGAGAAATTTTTAAAGCTGGGTGTCTGGGGGAGATATCACATGTCAGCAGGTTCCATGATGCCCCCTGAGCTATAAAACCAGCAAGTTTTTGTTAGCGATTTTCAAAAGGGGAGTGAGTGTGTGAATAGGGTGCTTCAAGGGTGACGAAAGATCACAAGGCTGAAGGTCAGGGTGAAACTAGAATCACTAATGAACTTCCATGTTCCGCTGTGCACCCATTGTCAGGGTTCAAGAGCAGAGAACCGGTCTGACTAGAATTCTCCAGGCTGGAATTTCCTAATCGTAGCAAGTCTGGGGGTGCTGCAGGAGACTAGGGCATGTTTCATCCCTATCTACATCTGCATAAGGCAGACACTCCCAGGGTAGCCATTTTAGAGGGCCCACCCTGGGAATGCATTCTTTTCCCAGGGCTGTTAATTATTAATATTCCTTACTGGGGAAAGAATTCAGTGATATTTCTTTTACCCATTTGCAGTAATAAGAGAGATATATCTCTGTCCCACCTGGCCCACAGGCAGCCAGACTTTAAGGCTATCTCCCTTGTTCCCTGAACATTGCTGTTATGCTGTTCTTTTCTCAAAGTGCCCAGATTTCATATTATTTAAACAATTTGTGCAGTTAATGCAATCATCACAGGGTCCTGCGGCGACATACATCCTCAGCTTACGAAGACGATGGGATTAAGAGATTTAAGTAAAGGCAGGCATAGGAAATCACAAGAGTATTGATTGGGGAAGTGATAAATGTCCATGAAATCTTCACAATTTATGTTCAGAGATTGCAGTAAAGACAGGCATAAGAAATTATAAAAGTATTAATTTGGGGAACTAATAAATGTCCATGAAATCTTCACAATTTATGTTCTTCTGCCATGGCTTCAGCCGGTCTCTCTGTTTTGGGTCCCTAACTTCCCACAACATTTTCTTAAAAAAATAGGAGTGTTTCTTGATTTCAATCAAAGGGTCATGTGCATTAGTGAAAGTTAGGGCTAGAATTCAGCCCTTAAATTTTTTGGAAAAAGTGTTTTTTCACCAGTAATCCATTTTCAGTTTAAGATGTTTTCAAAAAGAGATAAGCAGCCAAGCACAAACTTCTACTAATATATTAATAGATTGAGGTAAACATGTATTTATGACACATATGTTTTTAAAACATAGGTGAGCTTCTTTTTCAAAAGCATTCTTTTTTTATCAATATGTGGTGACTAAATTCTGTCAATAGAAATTTATATTCAACTTTCTCATGGTTGTGACTGGGCAAGATCTGTGTATGAATGTATCATGATATATTTAATCACACCTTAGTGGATGGACATTTAAGTTGCTTTTGATTGTTTTGCTATTCTAAACAATAATGACATAAACCATACCTGACAAAATGTCTTTGTGTAGTTTGCTTACCTTCTGATATAAAGAAGTAGTTTTTTTGTTTGTTTGTTTTTTGTTTTGAGACAGAGTCTCACTTTGTTGCCCAGGCTGGAGTACAGTGGTATGATCTCGGCTCACTGCAACCTCCACCTCCCAGGATCAAGCGATTCTCCTGCCTCAGCCTCCTGAATAGCTGGGACTACAGGCACACACCACCGTGTCCAGTTAATTTTTGTAGTTTTAGTAGAGATGGGGTTTCACCATGTTGGCCAGGATGGTCTCTATCTCCTGACCTTGTGATCCACCCACGTTGGCCTCCCAAAGTGCTGGGGTTACAGGCGTGAGCCACCACACCCGGCCTTGAGAAATAGTTTGTATACCTAAAAGAAAGCATTTTAAAATTAGTGGATTTGATTATATGAAACCTAGTTTGTAATTCATGTAATAATAAACCAAATAGAACAGAAAGTGTAAAGTTTGGAAAATATTTGCAAGACATACTTAGTCACAACTGATCAAGCCAGCCTGGCAGTGTTTGACTTCCTCGCTTACTAGCTCTGTGACCTGAGGAAAGTTATGTACTCTTTCTGTGCTTCAGTTTCCTCATCTATAAAAATGGGGATAATGATAGTACCTACCTGTAACGGTAATTATGTGGAATAAATATAAGGTGGCCTGAACCGTACTTGACATCTAGGAATGGGTATATAAAAGTTTGTTAATAGATGTATCAACAAAAGGTAACTTCCTAAATATATCAAGAGTTTAAAGGTCAGTAGGATTAACACTAATAAACTGAGCAAAATCAAACTAAGCAGTATAACAAAATAGCCAAACAAGAAACAATACAAATAGCTAATTTATAAAGACATTGGACATGTCTAATTTTTTTTAAAAAAATCTGAAAGTTAAATCCATAAAATACATGTTGTTCTATATAATTAACAAATATCAAATACAGTGAAAATAACCAATACTAAGATCCACTACACTGGGATAGCAATGTGAATTTGATGAACACACTTTGAAAATAATTTGAACAAATGTATTATTAAGAGTCTCAAATAAAGGTTCACCCTTTGAATGTGTAATTCTATTTCTGACAATATACCTCAGGATATAATCGAAAATGTGTGCAAAGCCTATACCACAAAGATTTTTATTGACATGATGATACATGTAACATGGAGCAAAAACAGCAAAGTGGTTAACAGACTGATACTGAGAATGAGATAAAGCCTGTGTTCAAATTCTAACTCCACTACAAAACATATTTAACATTTTTTTTTCTGCACGGGTGGACAGAATCTTTGCCCTGTTGCCCAGACTGGAGTACACTGGCATAATCTTGGCTCACTGCAACCTCCACCTCTGGGTTTAAGCGATTCTCCGGCCTCAGCCTCTGGAGTAGCTGGGATTAAAGGCACGTGCAACCATACCCTGCCAATTTTTGTGTTAACAATAGAGATGGGTGTTCACCATGTTGGCCAGGCTGGTCTCAAACTCCTGACCTCAAGTGATCCGCCCACCTTGTGCTGACCTCAAGTGATCCGCCCACCTCACAAAGTGCTGGAATTACAGGTGTGAGTCACCGCACCTGGCCTGTTTAACTTCCATTAAACTCTTTCACTGGAAATTAAATGTAATAACTGGCCTAACAAATTTGTTGTAAAAAGTACACAATGTTTAGCACAGAACAAACTCTCTCTAGAATTAACTGCAATTACTATTATTAATAATAGCCCCACATTTTAGATAACTGAAATGGTTGTAGACATATATATTACCATATTTTAAAAAATTTAAAGGCAAAATAAAGGATGTCATGAACATTCTAATGGATATAATGTTTAATTGAAAAATGAGTTTTGAAAGCAAATATATTGTATCAAATTAACTATACTGTATAAACTTAACTATGTAAAAATTTATATATAGGAGGAAAATAACACCAAATGTAGTTATTTCTGTATAGTAGAATGAAAAATTTATTTTTATTGTCTCTATATAAATATATATACATTTTTGCAATTTCTAAATGTTATACAGTATATATTTGGTACTCTTACATACCAAAAACAAGTATTTGTACAAATAAAACAAATCCCTAGGCAAATTTGTCTTTATAGTTACAATGATATACAAATAAAAATATAGCAAATATTATTTATTTGGGTAAGAATCTGTTTTTTCCTCTTATTCTAACATCTTCCTATCATGAAATATTTATTATGTATTCCCAGGCACTTAGCACTTGCTAGAGGCGAGCCTGAATAAGTCCCTATCCTCAAAGTGTTGACAACAAGAGATTATCTCATCAATAACATCCATGAAGGTATAAGAGATGTACACATGTTTGTGATGACTCACAAATAAATTCAAAATGACTGTAAATATTTCAGAGTGGATCATTATGCCCATTAGTGTACATAGATGAAATTCATTAAAAGTTTCACATTTAGAAGTAACAGACTGGAAGCTAACATTTTTTCCAAGGAAATAAAATACCCAAACTTTTCAGTTACTATAAAGTTTTAGTTATGTAGTTCAGAAGTCTACATATTAGGTAGAACAACGAATTTTACTAATTGTCAGTGAATAAAAAATGAGAAATTAATATTTTCCACAAAATGAGAAGGATCACCACCTCCATCTGTGTTATCTGAAAACCTCCTTTCTTCACATGGTTTTACTTGTGAAGTCAGCTGGAATGTGCTAAGCAATGCCTAAACTAGTTGATTATTTCAAGTCTTACTAGTTATTGGCCAACATCACCCCAGAGTATCAGTTACAGCATGAAATTTAATATAACACGAAATTTTTCCATCCTCAAAAGAAGTTTTAAAAAGCCAAGTGAAAGGAAAGATCTGAATTGTATTCTGAAACAAAGTTGTATGCTCCATCACTCCCTGCAGTCTCGGTGAGGGTAGGGTCATGTTGCTTTCGTTTCGTGCTCTATTCTCTGTGTGCCTAGCACATAGTGGACTTCACTTCAGAAAGTGCTAAAAAAAAAGCATGAGACAATTGCATTATAATGAGACTTTAAAGTATAAAATTAATAATACCAGTAATATTAACTTCCCAATTAAAATATGAATGACTATGAAAGTATATAGATGCATTAGCGGCCTAACATATCCTACCACATTCAGGATCTGATAAAGAGGATTCTGGAGTCTTCATTTTGTCACTCCTCATCATTGTGTGTGTAGGACATACAATGTGTTTGTAGGACATACATAGTCCTATAATCCTATAGGGTGAGAGAAGGGAGTTACTCTTTGGATGTGAGGAGTCAGGGCAATAGTTGTTTGTCACAATAATAGATAATAGATAAATAAATACATAATGTTTAATTGAAAAATGAGTTTTGAAAGCAAATATATTGTATAAACTGAACTATGTAAAAATTTACATACAGGAGGAAAATAACATCAAATATCAGATAAATGTTTATGGAAGTAGGGTTTTGGCATTTAAAATTCTTTCAAATTCAGTATTTCAAATACATAATACATGTTCTTTATAGGTTGGAAAGTGTGAAAATTAGAGAAATGAGAACCTACTCCATTCTCCAGTACCCACGGGCAGCTACTTGGACAATTTGATGAATTCCCTCTCCATTTTTAAGCATTCCCCCAGCACAGAAACATAAACACACATAACCATGCATAACTATACTATTCTTCATATTAAAGAGATCTCAGGAAACCACCTGCCACTTTGTGATTCAGTTTCTTCCTTCATAAATTCCTTATGTCATATTCAGAAGAGGTTGAAACATTTATATTAACTTTCTGGTTTTTTCTACCTCTCCTAACAGATGCACAAGCTATGCTTCTCATTTGATTAGCAGCTAGAAGTCATACGTAATCCCCAAAATGGAAGTAACCATGATGTCCAATGTTTTACAGCAGTTCTCCCCCATTCTAGATAAGGGTTATCTATTATCTTTAAAATGGGGAAAATAACTCCAAAGTTTTATTATGAGACTTAAATAAATTGATACATGTGAAGGAATTAGAGCCATGATAAGCATATAGTGTGAATTCAGCAAATATTAACTATTATTATTGTTTCTATTGTCCTTCACATGGACTCTGTGATTATTTTAGAAAGGACTAATGCAAAGAAGGAAGGAAAAATGAGGGCCACATCAACAGCAACCAAAAGAAACATAGCAAAGCAAAAGAGCTGTTCTTCTTCCACCGTATTTTATCGGAGTATAAAGGAAAAATGATTACATACCGGCATCAAGAAACAAGTCCTAATTGTGCGTATGCATGGAAAGATTGGGCTGTAAGACTACACAGTATTTTAAAATATTATGTAAATGCAACATAACAAATTATCATAATAAATATTGTAAAACCTCTCAAGATAATTCTCTCTCATGTTCATTGTGTAACCGAAGTTAATATTTGCTATTCAACTGAAGAGTAAAATAAATAACTTCATGGAATTTGTAGTATCTTAATTAATCTAATTTCATCCATAAAATATATGAGTCAACTTGGCAAGGATCAAATGCAATTTTATTTATCAATTTAAAATTTAAAAATCCAGTTGACTATTTTTAAATTATATAAGAGTAAAAAGAACAAAAAAAGAATTATTGCTTTCAAAGGCATCCTTTCTGCTTTTCCTACTCAAAAATGGCTCTGATTAAAATTTTTAGCTTTGGCAAGCAGTTATCCAAAAATATGATCAAATGATAAATAGATGAGAGATTCATGACTAAAACTCAGCTTACTGCTGTGCTTTCTAAGTAATATTTTTCAACTAAATTTGAGTAATTATTTTTACAATGCAGACTGATGTGACTAATATTTGAGTAGTCTATTAAAAACACAAAGTGAAGGAAATGCTCATATTTCAGGGATCCAGTAGACAAAGAAAAATTTACAATTAAATTTCTTGAAATTTATTCTATTTAACACACTGTCATAGGTGGGTTTCCCAGAAAGCGGAATCAAAGGCAGAGGTGGAGGATATTTATTAAGGAGAACTCTTGAGATCAATAACTGTGAAAGAGAAAGAAAGAAGCAGAGAGAAGTTGAATTGCATCACAGACCCAAGGTCAGCCTTCTCAATAGGAGCTCTGGAGCTGAAATGGCCCTTCAGTGTTCCCTCATGGGCAAAAATGGCCAAGTCTTTATACACACACCCTCATCAGTCATGGATGTTGGCTTTCCACGACTGATCTTGGATGAGGTGACTGCCTTGCTGAGGCAATTTCTAGAAGGGTCTGACAGCTAAAGGTTACCTGTCAATAGCATACCCAGTATCTGGACAAGAGTACTTCTCTGGAAGTTGACCTGGGTAAAACTTCATGATCTGGGCAAAATGCCCACCACATACTCTGTGAAGTTTATGCAGATAAGTAGCACAATTTCAGAGGAAACCTTTAAAGGACGTTTTATGACCTTTTCCCCCAACTCCTCTCTCCTACTTGATCTCATCAAATTACTTCGTAATTGTCCTGGATACCAAACTTCCGCATCACCTCTTGCAAGAAGCCTTCACCACACAACCTGATGTGGGCACACTATTACTTTTACTTATTTATTTCTTTATAATTTTTTGGGGTACATAGTAGGTATATACATTTATGGAATACATGAGATGTTTTCATACAGGAATGCAATGTGAAATTAACACATCATGGAGGTATGAAGTATCCATCCCCTCAGGCATTTATCCTTTGATTTGCAAACAATCCAATTACAATCTTTAAATTGTTTTAAAATGTACAATTAAGTTATTATTGACTGAAATTTTGCTTTAGAATTGTCTTTTAATGTGTCAGTTTTCCTTATCAGAGAACTCCTTTAAAGTAGGGATTGTGACTTGATCTTTATATTCTATTGTCTACCACAGAGTCTGCATTATAATGGTCACTCACTTGAATATGTAGTGACGAGTGAATGAGGTTTTCTTACATCTGTTAGCCCCTTCATCTTAATCCCTCCTAATCATTCCTATATAACAGAATGAATACCCATTGCCATATAGAAGAGTTAATTCTTCTCACAATTTATAAACTCTGTTTTTTGCTATTTTTTTTTTAAAGACTGCCTTGTCAGTGTATCACTAGGGCCTGGCTTAAACCATAGTCCTTAAACGGGTGAATATTGACTTAATAGCTCTGGATGGGACAATAAATGTAGTCTGTATACATGAACTACATGATTTGAAGATTCATCATACTACTAAAGGCTTCAATAAATCTCAGAAAAATTGACATCGCAATTTTAAGTATTAAAATAAAGCATTTTATTACTTTAAAACATATGTCATGAATTATACCAATTCAATACTTTTATTGATTTATCTGTAGAAATGTCTGCATTCCTATTTCATCATCACAGACAAAGCCTACACCCATATAGACAACAGACATTTTTGGATAGCCTGATAGTTGTATGGTTTAAATGCAATATATCACTCAATCTTAATAACTGTGTGAAGTGTGTATTATTTTCATCTCCATTTGTAGATGAAAAATCAGGCTTCAGTGATTTTAGAAAGTTATCCATGCCTATATCTAATGAGTGGCAACACTGGGATTCAAACTGATTTATCAAATTTCAGAAAATACATTTTTACTACCATAGCCAACTACCAGTACTTTGGAAATATACAGATATTTAGACTTGTTTATTATATTTATATGCACATTTTTTATCCTCAGATTTTTACATAAATTATGGCTTAAAAATTTAATTAAAAACCTGATAAATACATGTTGTGAGAAAGACAAGTTGCACATTGCATTTTCTAAAGACAGCTGAAACTCCTGTACCACATCTTACAGGCTCCTCTGCAATATGACCTTGCCACTCCCTGGTCAAGTTGTGGAGTCTCTCTCCTGAATCTGTGCTGGCCTTAGTGGCTTCCTGAAATCAATAAAATGAGGCTGGAAGGATGCCATATGAATTTGGAAGCCAGGTCAGAAGGAGTCTTGCAGCCTCTTCCTTGGTCTCATGGACAGATCACCCTCTGGATATTTCCTTTCCAGCTACTCCCTTTTAGATCTCATACATCATTTTTAATTTTAATTTTGTAGATTCAGGAGGTACATGTGCAGGTTTGTCACATGGATATATTGCGTGATAGTGAGGCCTGGGCTTCTAGTGTACCCATCACCTAAATAGTAAACATTATACCCGGTAGGTAATTTTTCAACCTTCACCTCCCTCCCACACTCCCCGCTTTTGAAATACTCAGTGTCTATTATTTCACCCTCTATGTCCATGTGTATGCACTGTTTAGCTCTCACTTACAGGTGAGAACATGTGATATTTGACTTTCTATTTCTGAGTTCTTTCACTTAAGACAATGACCTTCAGTTTCAACCGTGTTGTTGCAAAAGACATGATTTTATTCTTGTTATGGCTGAAGAGTATTCCATGGGGTTTATATACTACGTTTTCTTCATCCAGTCATATGTCAATGAACACTTAGATGATTCCTTGACTTTGCTATTCAGATACTGCTGTCATAAACATTCAAGTGCAGGTGTCTTTTTGATATAATGATTTCTTTTGGATAGACACATGGTAGTGGAATTGCTGGGTGGAATGGTAGTTCAATTTTTAGTTCTTTGAGAAATCTCCATACTGTTTTCTATGAGGGTTGTACTAATTTACATTCCCACCAACAATGTATAGGCATTCCCTTTTCTACACATCCTCACCAACATCTGTGGCTTTTTAACTTTTTAATAATAGCCATTCTAACTGGTATGAGATGGTATCTCATTGTGGTTTTGATTTTCATTTCTCTGATGATTAGTGATGTTGAGCATTTTTTCACGATTGTTTGGCCAACTGTATGTCTTCTTTTGAGAAGTGTCTGTCCATTTCCTTTGCCTACTTTTAAATGGGGTTGCTTTTTTCTTTTTGAGTTGTTTTCAGTTTCTTGTGGATTCCGGATTTTAGTCCTGTGTCAGATGCATAGTTTGCAAGTATTTTTTTCCCATTTTGTAATTTGTCTGTTTACTCTATTGATTATTATTATTATTATTTGCTGTACAGAAGCTCTTTAATTAAGTCCCATTTGTCTATTTATCTTTTTGTTGCATTTGCTTTTGAGGTCTTGATCATAAAATCTTTGCTTATGCCAGAGTCTGAAACAGTTTTCCTATATTTTTATAGTTTCAGGTCTTGCATGTAAGTCTTTATTAATCTTGAGTTAATTTTGTATATGGTAAAAGACAGGGGTCCAGTTTCATTTTTCTGCATCTGGCCATTTAATTGTTTCAGTACCATTTATGAATAGAGTGTCCTTTCCCCACTGCATATTTTTGTTGACTTTTTGAAAATCAGTTGGTTGTAGGTAGCCACACTTCATTTTTTGAAAGGCTCAAACTACACTGAGAGGTCACAAGCTATACTCTATTGACAGTCAAAGCTGAGCTCAGATTTGAAGGTATTCCAACCAGACAACATTTATGTGAGTGAACATGCTTCCAGCTCATTCCACACCCCAGCAACACTGGTAATCTCCATCACTTGAGTTTCCTCAATTAATGATCCAGACATAGAGCATGATAATAGAATAAACCATATCCACTCTGCCTTGTTCTAACCCATGGATTTGTTTGAGTATAATAAAATGGCTCTTGTTTTATTGTAGGGAAATTTGGGTGATTTGATTTTGTTTTTTTACAGAGCAGATATCAGACATCTTAGAACTAGGAGGTTTACCTTCTATTACTCTAGCCTTAGTGAACTACCTGATTCTACCTGCCTGAGAACAAATGGTAAAAGGTACAAGTTCTGAAATATTTCACAAAATACTATTTTAATGCATATTTACTATCACACAAGTCTGATTCGTGAATACATAAATTCCAAAATTATTTAAATTAATAATGGAAGATGAGACACAATGAATAAGTAAGTCAAATTACTGTATCAGATGTTGATAGAGTTGAATAATCTCTCCATTTCCCACTTCAACTCCTCAGAATGGGAGATTTAACAACTTTAGGATATTTATCATTCTTGATAACTACCTACCCAGCTAGTGCCTTTTACTGCTTTGTAGATATGGCAACGCAGACACAAAATCTATGAAACTTGATTCAAATCAGATTTATGACAATGTAAACAGTAGTACTCGATTTAACGGCTACTGTTTAAATAAAATCTAAATAATATATGATGAGCACAAGCAGGCTTTCTAGTCAATTAACTGTTACTAGAAAGAAGAAAATTCTTCTCATCATTATTTCTCTATTTGCTCTATCATTTTTTCATTTTTTCCTATCATATAGATGGTCCCTAAGTAAATCTAGTCATAGACAATGTAGCCAAGTAGATACAAGTTATAGGTTACAATCTCTAGCTTCTGATGTCTTTCTTGTGGGTGAAATATCAATAGATTTTGCTCCTGTTTTTGTTCAAATTGATGTAGTAGAATAAATGTATTGAATGCTGAGGAAAAGGGAAGCTAAAACTCCTAGGACTAATTTTTGACAATCCAAACCTTCATATATGCCATTCTCTGAAATATATTTGTCCATAATTGTTTACAGTGTTATCAACATGTAAGGATTGTGATTTTTTTGTCTACATTTGCTGAATACTTGAATTTTGTCTTTCCTTCCACACCCAGAATGTGTTATATACATGTGTGTGAATGCATATCTGTGAATAATTGTGCAAACCACATCTTATAGTAGGTAATTAATCTATCGTTATTTTTAGAATTGTACAAAACATATTGCAATAAATATTAAAAATCAGAACTGAAAATATCACAAACATATTAAAGTTTATTTGTATTATTCTTTATAAAGTGAATTAAGCATTTGTTAATGTCAACATTTTTGTTATTTAATTGCCTAGCTCAATGCAAAAGGACAGGTTAAATATATATTTCTTCAAATGGTGAACTAATCATTATTTAAATGGCATTTACCTTTATTTAATATGGCTTCTTGGTTCTCAAATAAGGCTAAAATGAAAATGAAATTCTTGATCCATCCACTGCTTTTTTTTTTTGGTGCAAAACAGTCATATTAATAAGAACCTTAAACTGATAGGAAATATGTCAAGCCCTGGATGTAGTTAACATTCAAACTAAAAGGACAATTTGGCAATTGATCTGTCATCAGAAAAGAGAGAGTGAGAGAGAAAGAGAGAGAGAGAAAGAAAAGGCAGGAGAAAACCCAGGGCCTGGAAACAAATTTGTCTCTTAAATGCTCACTTTCAAGCGTGTCTGGTTTCTAGTGGTTTGTTTCAGAAGGGATCAATTTTTTCCCCTTTTCCCTGTTCTACTTTTGCACTGGTATTGTCTGAATCCCAGAGTGAGCAGCAATACATCATCTTGCTTCAACATCTGCTGGAGCCCCCTCTCCTCCTAATCTGCCCAGATCCCCAAAGCCTTTTCCACCTGCTATAGCGCCAAATGCTCATTATAGCATACAGCTATGCCCTTCATTGTCCTTTCTCCCAGATCCTCAAGGTTAACGTGGAACAATGACTATTATTAAGTGGGGGCTTCAGGAATATAAAAGCAGACTGGGCAAGGAGAGAGGGGGTGGGGCAGTGGAAGCATTGGGTAGCATGCCAGGAGAGCTGGCAGGAAAGAGCTGCTAGAAAGCTGTGGCCAATTTTCCAGTTGAAACATGAGTCACTGAACAGAGATGCCCTAGACATAAATAGCTTCCCTGTTCATTGCCCAGGACAAGCAGAGACCACACCCTTCAGTGGTTTTGTGTCAGGGTACTTTTGGGTATGGCTTTGAGCAACTAGCACAGGAAGGGAGATAAAAATGGCCAATTTGAGAAGGCTGGCAAGTCTAGAAGTTGTGTTTACTGCTTGGCCAACTGTAAATTGTAAGCAATTGGAAGTTGTTCTACGTCTTTTTTTACTACAAATCACCAACCTGTTCCTTCTATTTGCATCATCACACCAACCACCAATGGAAAATCTGAGGCACATTAGCTTAGACTGCTTAGAAAACAATGAAATTCAGAATCTCTCTGACTGTCTGTATTCATTTAGATTATCATAGAATCTGAATTATTTTTAAAGGAATCTAATGATTGGGGAAGGCAGCTTTACTTTAGATTTCCTGTCTTTGGCAGCTGTGTACCTCACTCCCAGATGCCGTAGTTGGTGCAATTTCCTTTTAGTTTTGTAGGAGATATTTTAAGAAGTTAAACACTGTTTCCTCAGTGACATTCATAGGGATGATCTAGGTAAACCACATGAATGTCAGCTGGCCTCTAGCAGAATTGGCCAGCTCTGTCCTGGACATCCTTTCCTGTTAATGGACCCTTGGACAATGTCTCCAGTAGGATCAAGTTGCTCCCTGTTGCTCTTCATCTCCTGGAAGTAGTATAAAACCGCAGGTTCCCTCTAAGGCCACCTAGTAAAATTTTACTTGCTTCCACCATCCAGAACCCCAAGGAGGTGTGTTAACCATCCTATAGCCACACAATGTGCTGATCTAAATAAAACACAGGCCATCCAGCTCAATCAGTGTTCTAGCCAACACACTAGAGGGGCTGAACAAGATCTCATTAGTAAAACCAGTTAGGTGTAAAACAACCTGGGTTAGATAAAGTCAGAGTTTGTTTACTTACTCCAGTAATGACAACACACCTAAACTGTCAGACTTAACACTAGGAAGAGGGTTATAGTTCCCTTTTCTATTTTAAAATCCAAGTTTGAAAGTTACAACTAAGCTTAGACAATTTTTAAATTGCAATTAGGAAATAAGAGAGACACTTTGAGAAATAAAAGATTTTCCTTTACAGTTGGATTGATCAAGATACTAGATCTTCATTGTGGGTTTGTGTGAAGCTAGAAAAGTAACTCCAGTTTAGCTAAATGGTGGACATTTCAGGAACATATTCTCAAAAGTTTAAAATTTAAACCTTGTCCTAGACATTTCGTATATGTTTGTCTCCATTTTAAGATTGAGAAGTAGTAAGTACATGCTAACAAAAAGTATTTTACGTGGGTGTAGCTTTATATATAAGTAAAAAAATATAAGGATAAAATAGTTTTTACTGAGGCAAACTTAGGGAGCATATGAACGCTTTAAAGTATGGTCCTAGCTCTTTCATAGGCTTGCATTGTAATTGCTATTTCACTGCAATTTGGGAAAGTTTCATTTTACCTCCCTGGGCTTTATTTTTACCGTATAGAATGAGGATAGAAATGGGATTTCACCTTCCTCAGAAGGTTATTTGAGGATAAATGAGAAAGTTTGGGAAGGTGAAGGTACCTAGAATGTAGTAAGAGGTCAATCCATTTCAATTGGTATTGTTGCTAATCTATTCTACTTGATGACGTTTGCAAGACATTTTACAATTCCTAAGGACTCTATTTCTTTCCTCCTTCATTCCTTTCTTTCTTTGTTTTATGATTTTTTATTACTATATTTTTTATTAGTTCACAAGCCTAAATTCTATTTTAATCACTTATTAATATATTTCTATTCAAACCTTATGAAGAGTAGGATTCTGCTTTACTTGTTTCACAAGTTTCACAATCTTGAATTAGATGATAATAAGATGGTACAACTATAAATACCACATATTAGGGGAAAAAAGTATCAATGACTGAGCCTTAGTCAGTTGGTCTGCCATAACAAAATATCATAGACTGACTGACTTGAACAACAGAAACTTAATTTCTCACAGTTCTGTATGCTGTAAGTTCAGGATGAGGGTGACAGCATAGTCAGGTTCTGGTGAACGCGCACTTCTTGGCTTACAGTTGGTCTGCTTTTTGCTATGTCCCCTCATGGCAGAGGAGAGTAAGTTCCCTGATGTCTTTTCTTACAAGGGCAATAATCCACTACGAGGACTCAACCCTTATGATCTCATCTGCACCTAATTACCTTACAATGGCCCCATCTGGAAATATAATCATATTGGAGGTAAGAACGTCAACATATACATTTTGGCAGGACACAGTTCAGTCTGTATCAGACTGTTGTCTCAAAATCTGTGACCTGATATCATCAGCTTAATGGCAAGGTTTTCAATTGAACCAATAAACCTTGATGACCAAGATTTCAAGTTGTCAGACATTTTGACGCTACAACTGCAACTTTTGGGTTGATTAGCTCTCTCTATATATATAATTATTATTATTATTATCATTATTATTATTCTTTGAGATACAGTTTCACTCTTGTCACCCAGGCTGGAGTGCAATGGCATGATCTCAGCTCACTGCAACCTCCGCTTCCTGGGTTCAAGTGATTCTTCTGCCTCAGTCTCCGAAGTAGCTAGGATTACAGGCACCCACCATCACGTATGGCTAATTTTTGTATTTTTAGTAGAGATGGGGGTTTTACCATCTTGGCCAGACTGGTCTTGAACTCCCCACCTCAGGTGATCCACCTGCATCAGTTTCCCAAAGTGCTGGGATTACAGATGTGAGCCACCTCAGTGGGTCCTCTATACATTATTTTAACCAAATTCTTCTTTATTCCTAAAAAGTTCTTCCACATAACCTCTTCAATCAACCGTTATGCATGATTACAAGTTGCACACAAATTTTGACCCTGTCTCCCCACTGTTTCCTTCCTCCCTCCCTCCCTCCCTTCCTCCCTTCCTTCCTTCCTTCCTTCCTTCCTTCCTTCCTTCCTTCCTCTCTCTCTTTCTTTCTCTTTCTTTCTCTTTCTTTCTTTCTTTCTTTCTTTCTTTCTTTCTTTCTTTCTTTCTTTCTTTCTTTCTTTCTTTCTTTCTTTTCTCTTTCTTTCTCTTTCTTTCTTTCTTTCTCTCTTTCTCTTTCTCTCTCTCTTTCTTTCTTTCTTTCTTTCTTTCTTTCTTTCTTTCTTTCTTTCTTTCTTTCTTTCTTTCTTTCTTCTCTCTTTCTCTTTCTTTCTTTCTTTCTTTCTTTTTCTTTCTTTTTTTCTTTTTCTCTCTCTCTTTTGCCCTATCTACCCACTGCCTCACTCCCTACCTAGTATTTACCTTGTCCTACTCAGCCTTAATCAGGACATTCCCTACATCTCCCTGCAACATCTGAAAATCTTGCCTTTGAGCCAAACCTCTTATAATATTTCTTCTCTGGTTGCTTCCTCTCAGTACGATCTGCATGAGTCTCACCAAAGCATATGGGATTTCTTGACGACTTCTCCTTTTCTCCTTCCAGAAAAGTCAATTTTCTCTCTAGATTCTCCTCCAATGTATCTCCCTTTGCTTTCTCTGTTTCTCTTGCTTCTATTGCAAACCTAAATCTAGGCATTCCTCTAAGGCTCTTTCCCTTTTCTTCCCTATTCTTTCTGCATTTCCTGATACCATCCATTTCCGAAAGTCTTACTTTCACCTCTATGAAGATAACAACCAACTCATTCTTCACTCTAACGTCACAGTTCAGATCATAATCAAGATCTCAAGCCTGGCAGAAGGTCAGGGCTGGGAGAGGAAGGCATGAAGAAGTTTTTAATTGGTGACAGAAAGAATATTTCAATGATAAATATAATTATCTTTGTTACCATTCTTTAGTTGACTTATTACCTGGCCTTTCATTTCATTTAACACTTTCATTTTATACTGCTTCTTCCGGTATAAAAAAAAGCTCAGGCTTCTCCTACTCTGCTATATCACAATCACACTGCTGTAGCTGTTACTTTTCCAGTGTCATTTGGATGGCTCTAAATAACGTGTGTAAAGTTGTTTTCCTTATATTTTTCTTCCTTTCTTAACATCCCCATGTATGTTTTTTGTTAGTAGAATTATCACTCTTCTAGTAGTCCAGTCTCAAATACCTTTTGTGCCCCTACATTCCTCCCATGGACGCATATTTAATAGTCTTCATAATCTCTGAATTTTTTCTAGAATTTCTCATGCACCTAATAGCTCCATTTCCTTTCTATTGACATTCTTTTGTTCAGACTTTTATTTTGGTTTATCCACATTATTGTATTCTCTCCCTACATAATTCTCTTTTGACTGCTCATTTCTGTCTCCCAGTTCATTATTGTAAGCCACTCATTTTCTTCTATCTTCATTCACCTCAATGAGTTCTTACTTCCTATGAAACAAAACCTAAGGCTTTCAAGGCCTGCTACAAGTTAGGAAGTGCCTAACTTTTGTGATACACAACCTGCAGGTCCTCTCCAAATACCCTGCACTTTTCCAGCCAAATCCTGCTTATCATTTTCCTTTTTTTAGAGATTTGTTCTCACTATGTTGCCCAGGTTGGTCTCAAATTCCTGGCCTCAAGGCATCCTTGTGCTTCAGCCTCCCAAAGCACTTGGATTACAGTTATGAGCCACTGTGCCTGGTCTGCTTATCATTCTTGAATGAACTTGGTTAACCACACAGTGGTGATGCTGCTGCCTTCATATGGTCAAGAGATTTTAAACTCCTGGCCTCAAGTGATCTTTGTGCTTCAGTCTCCCAAAGCACTGGGATTATAAACATGAGCCACTGTGCCTGGTCTGCTTATCATTCTTGAATGAACTTGGTTAATAATACAGTGATGATGCCACTGCCTTCACATGGTCAAGAGGTTTCCCCACTTTTTCCATATGTTGAAATAGTCTTTCCTTCAAAGACCAACACAAATGTCAACCTTACCTGAAATCTTCCCTGTTTCTTCATGCGAAAACTTTCAGTTACACACACACACACACACACACACACACATTTTTAAACTTAAATGTCTTACTACCTTCTACTATAGTTACTTTTACCCCTTCCTTATCTCTTCCAACAGATTAGGAATAACTTTGTGTGTAGAACCATATCTTATTTATATCTTCCTCCTTCTCTACCACTATTGTCTAGATCAACACATGTTTGTTCAAGTAATGTAGGTTAAAGTTTGATAAATATTCTATCTTTGGAATAAAAATCATTAACTTACTACTATGAAAAAATCTGTACTTTTAATATTATGTGCGATTTCTTAAGAGAGTACTTAAAATAATTATAATACTGTCAATGATTAGAGGAAGCTGCCTTTGGTTTTCTTGCTTTTTCTTTTCTTTTTTTGTGTTTTTGAGAGAGAGTCTTGCTCTGTCACCTAGGCTGAAGTGCAGTGGCATGATATTGGCTCATTACAACATCTACCTCCCATGTTCAAGTGATTTTCTTGCCTCAGACTCCCCAGCAGCTGGGATTACAGGTGTGTGCCACCACACCCAACTATTTTGAAAATATATTTTTAGTAGAGACAGGTTTTTGCCATGTTTGCCAGGCTGGTCTCAAACTCCTGGCCTCGAGTGATCCACCTGCCTCAGTTTCCCAAAGTGCTGGGATTACAGGTGTGAGCCACCAACCACATCCAGCCAAGAAGCAGCCTTTAGTTTTCTGAATATATGAATAACATGACATGGGCAGCTGTATCATCCTCTACTCTAAAAACCTAATGGGTTTTAATTTTGTGTGTATGACTGTACATATCTGCATTAGAAGAAACAACACTTTGAAAAAAGTAATGGCTTTTTTGTATAAGAAAACATGGCTAACATTTGGTCATATTTAATTTGTGTAGACTTATAGTCCAGTTAAGGCATGTTATATCTTTGAAAAAACATATATCCCTGAAAGCAATACAAATTAAAATCTAAACTGAATATTGTTGGCAAGAGATAAAATTAAGAGTTTAAGAAGACTGCCAATTAATAAAAGCTTCTGCTACTTTAAAAATAATTGAATAAACTACATTTAAGGCAAAGTTATTTCTTTCTATTTAGATATAGGAAATAATATTGCTACTATCTAAAAATAATTTCCGTAATAGAGATTACAAATTATTTGTTTTTTTCTCCATCCTACCAAAGTCCAGGAAATTTCAAGTGCTATGAAGAAAAAACCATGTAGAATGTTTGGGTAAAAAAAAAATAAATGCATTAAAACCTTGTATGAAAAGCTAGTTATTTCAAGGTATTTGGAAGATACATCACCAGCAAAGAATACATTATAAGAGTTTATGCTTAATAATTTTTGAAAGAGAGAAGAGAAGTTTGATGTCAGGATGGCAGTAGTGGGCGGTCAAGCTTGGGAGATCCCATGAAAGACCTCAGTCTACTGCGGAAGGTTTCAGTATGGGTGACTGGATATTTCCATGTGTGTTTCCTATCAGTTGATACCTTCCAGTAAAGCCTCCCACATGCTGCTAGAGCAAACACTTATACCACCCACAGCATTGTTTTGTGATTTGAATTAGGTTTCATGGAGTGTGGGTCATAGGAGTTTGACTCAATACCCAGAGATTCGAGACTAATGACAGCCCTGATTATCAAGTTCAAAGAGTCTCATCATTTTAAATAAAAGAAAGTCTTAACAGAGAGAAAATAAAACTCTATAGAACATAAATATTATTACTTTAGAACGTTAAATTGGAAGGAATATTTAGTCTAACTTTGTTATTTTGCAGATGAGGAAACAGAGATGGAGAAAAAATACATAAATTGCCCAAGGTGAAATCACAGGGTTTCCTGAGTTCTAGTCATTCAACCAAATAGATTGACTTCTGTAAGGAAAACTATCATCTCAATATTAAGCACCAGAATGCCATATTTGATGTGGTTAGTGAGAATGACTTTCTCCTCCAGATTCTTTTCATAAGGGTGGATTAAAAGAGCAAGAAAATGAGTTAAAAAGGCTACAATTTAGTTACATTTGATTGAGTTCTTAGAACACTAAAAAGAATCTGTGCATGTATACACATATTAATTATAAATGTAAAAATATAAATTACAGAATGAGATGAGACATATTTGAATGGCCATTGGAAGTTATTGGAATAAGACTCACATATCTAAGAAAATGTCCTCTGTAAAACTGGCAACTTGCTTTTCCTTATATGTTATTTTCCTTAATGAGTTCATGCCAGGTGAAAAAGAGTCAGTGGAAAACGTCTTTATCATACACTTAAGAGGCAGAGAGGCAAATCAGAAAGAGTATAGGTTTAAATTACCTTTAAATCTGTCTCTTATGTGGCTTGGTTTAAACATCCTCAAAACAACTGAAATCAATCATTCAATAATTTCTATCTTAATATAAGAAAAGCAAAATGATTTTAAACTTCAGTGTTACCTTAACTTGCCATAAATGTTCTAGATTTGAAAGAAATTTTAAAAGTACAGTAGACTCTGTAACTGAATTTTAATTTCAATAAGTAATGAAAAGCACGATTGAAATTATCTTGCTAATACTTTAGGTGTCCCATCAGTGATCAGCAGTTTTTACGAAACTGATGACTTCTGCATTGTGACTCTACTCTGTCACCGTAATGATTACCTGTTAGGGTCTATCTCTGCTTAAATATGTGTGTGTGTGTGTGTGTGTGTGTGTGTGTGTGTATGCATAAATGTATATGTATACACATTCATGTATACATTTATAAATTATGCATATAAATATATATATAAATATATATATTTATGTATGCATATATGTATATATAGGTTAAGGAAAAGAATCTAGACTTTCAAATATATGCACAGAAATTTTTGAAAAGTTGTAATCAAATATCTTAGCAGCCAAATGAGCTAGAGTGGAGAGTTCTGGAAGAGCTATCTAATATGAATCGAGTTGGCAGAAATTGGAAAGAGGGGAAATATCATTATGATAAGACCTGAAAATCTCAAGATCCAGCCAGTGGTAGATATCATTGTGAAATAATGGTTAATAGGAGGTTCAGAACAGTGTGCAAAAAGAAAAATTAAAAACATAGCAAGTGGAGGCTTTGGAAATAGTAAAGATAAGAGTCTCTATGTTGAAGCAGCTGGGAATAGTTATTTTACAGCATGGTGCTTACAGAATATTAGGAAATTAGATTCTGTTCTAAATATCATGGTATAAATGATAAAAAAAAAAAAAAGAGATACAAGGACAGATCAGAGGTGTTCACAATAAAAGTTCATAAGGTCTTCTTCAACTAATTCATAAAACTCAGCAATCCTCACATACTTTTAGCTATTATTCCCTCATCCCTGTAGCTCCACACCCACACACATACCTGCTGCCACTAATTTCATTGCAGGCATCTGCAAAGGTAAATTAAATAACCCGAGCTTTTTGACATCTCAAGACAATCAAACAGCTCTCTAAGATATGTGAAATGATACTACACAGTGAAGCATTATGAAACTGAAATACTCAATCTGGCCCCCCAAACTGAACAAATTACATGTTATCAATTATTTCTTAGTATTCTTGATTGTTCAAATACTTAGTGATGTTTTAAAATTTTAAATAATGATACCCTATTTCCATTTATGCAAATAATATATAGACATAAAATATTTCTTAGACATTAAATATTTTAGTTAAGATGCAACTAAACAAACTAACACATTGATATCCACAAAATAAAATTCATGTTATTACTGGTATAAGCATATATCAGCAGCTATAGCATCAATATCCAATGCTGTCTTGCTAATAATTACCTATTTCTGAGTAAAGACCTGTATCTTGAGCAAGGCAAGATATTCACCCTACTTTCCTTTCAACCTAAGGAATATATTAGTTCAACAAAATATTTTTCTAAAGATAAACAATTCTCCAAATACAGGGTAATTGTAAACTTCATTGTGCTTAGGGATTAGATTTGTTAAATTCAGAAGAGGGGCGCTTGGCACTTGTACATTATTGGAAATTCCCCAAACACAGACAACAAAAGCTCAGTCAGTTTAATCAAATTATCAGCTTTTCCTCAGTCTGTGTTTAGTCTGTGTTTGTCTAATGTCCGGGTGCATATTTTCTACTTAAGAAAATCAATAAATCTGCTGCTTTAAAAAAAGGCACATTTCAAATGCAGTATACAGCGTATTGCACTATCTGATCCAGCAATCTGTCTGCCTCTGCCCACAGAAGGAATGAACAAGAAATATGCCTGATGAGCTTATGAGATGGTTTAGAAATTAATGTTTGAAGGGGAAAAATGATGCCATTGATATATACATTCCGTTCACTTCCAATGTAGAAGTATGGCATAAACTATATACCTGAAACTTTTCTGCTATCTTGAAAGGAGATTATAAGTATTATGGGTAATAGCGATATGATCTTAGCAATTAAATAGGTAAATTAGGTTTCTTCGGTAAAATATTTATCATTGTAATATTCTTTTATGAACCTAATTGTTACTTTTCTATTTATCTTGAAGTCTGATAGCATCTTTCCCTGTATTATTTGTTGTTCTGTAAATATTTAAGTTGTCAGTCTAACACAAAATATTCAATTTTCCAACTGTAAGAAATTATCATTTTGCACCAATAACATTTTCTCATATCCAAGTAGCTCTCAATTTCTCTGTTGCTGGCTCTTTATTTGCAGAAATACTTCCTATTTCAACAGGCACAAATGAGTTGTATATACAAATCATCTTAAGTATTAATACTTTCGATAAATACTTCATTTAAATTTATTCTACAGAGATCACCTTACTCATAAAAGCAAATCAAAGAGCAGGTTTTTATTAGACCCAGCCAGAAAAATTCAGAACTTTGGTGGTGAGAATTTGGCTCATTCGTTGCCATCGATTAACTCTGACTGTGTTAGAATTAGTGCATGTTCTCACCCAGAAGGATGGATCTACATTAAACAAAATTTGAAAGGATTTAAAGAAGACAGACACTTTAGGAATAAAATACATTCTTTCCTATTGATTGATACATACAAACTTACTAGAAAATAGATGCTACTTTTCCTTATCAATAAACGTTAGAATGCTAGACAAAGGTTATTATATTAGAGCTTTTTGATCTAAAGATTTGCTCACTAGTAATCTTTAGAAATGAGCTTGTCATGATCCAAGTCTTTTATCTCAAAACCAGGACTGATGCCTGCAAATGAGTTGGTTTGAACAATGACAGTACACAGTGTTTGGTTGCTAGAGAAATGTTATTTACTCTTTTTCCTTCTGTCTCTTTGGCAATAAGAAGATAGGGGAAAATAGTGAATTCAGACATCCAGTGAATATGTCAAATATTAGTAATTGCCCAAGTAATTTATGAAACTTTCATTGATGAACGTGTCTGTGCTTACAGGGGCAGCAAATGATCAAGTACAAGAAAAAGAAGAAAAAGGCCCCTTGGGACAGCATCCTGAATCCCTTTCAGTAAAGACACATTTTGACTCCTTCTTTCCCCCACAACATTTGATAGCAAATGTTTGCTTTGTTTATTATAAAGATGCAAAAGTCATCATCATCAAATAACTTTCTTGCTTATTCCTAATGATTTTGGGGGAATATTTTCATCTTTGGTGCACAACTCTCCCTGGATCTGGTTTGCTGTTTTCCCCCACTGTTGTTTATGTGAATAATTTCTAGTCAGGGTAAAAAAAGGTGTTGCTTGTGCAGAGAATCCGTTTAGTAGAGCAGGCTAATAGGCTGACCAGTCATTAACTAAAACACAGCTGGGAAGAGGCTATAATCCCCCAATTTCCTTCACAAATGCAGTAAATAAATATTCAAGTGAAGCAGTGCACAAATTTGCATATGTGTTAAACAAAAGCCCAGCTGAAGATTTGGTTTAAAAGCTCTGCTACTGTTTCTCCATTTTCTACCTACAATTCCTCTACCTGAAGATTTTATGTTTCACAAGATCCCAATACTTCTCAAATAGAAGTCCCTTTCACTTCAAGAATTATCTTGGAAATCCCTTTTGCGGGCCCCTACGGTTGCTTCATTGAGCTCCATTTTTTTTTAAGAGGAATGAAAGCCACCTATCAAATTAAGTCTATTTCTTCTTCTTTAGAAATTGTTAATTTGAGTACCTTAAATACGTAATATGCTATTGGCACCCTGTGTTTTGCCAGTTCATGAATAGAACTCTGTTTTTTGGAATCCAGAGCAAAAAAATACTTAGGAAATAAAACTCTAAGGGTTCGCTCTTGGTACAACTAATTTGCTGACCCTGTGGCTTTTAGAAAGCAAATTCAGATCAGCTTCCTAAATTCCTTCTTCTGTCCTCTGAGATTTCAAGCAAATGATGTAACATAGGATGTTGTTCGGTTAATTATTCCTTAGAATGAGCCTCAATATCGTTACAAATCCCCCACTCTGCCTCTTCTTTCCCTCTCCTACTCTTATTCCGTGGTTGTAATTTCTAGAGCTAGATTCTAGGGCACACCTGACCTTGGGCTCTGCTGGGTTGCTTATCCTGAAGCAGTGTGAGTCCCTCCCAAGGTGAAGAAATATAATTAGAAGAAAAAGAGATCATTCAGTGAGGAGCCTAAGGTAGGACACAAGGGGTTACTTTCTAAGGGAAAAAATAGATTGCCAAAAAAAAAAAAAAAATTAACTGATTCTAAAAAGAAAAAAAGAGAGTTCTGCAGTGAAAGAAAGCAGCATGTCAAAAATTAGTGAAGTACATTGACTTTTACTTGTTTTCAACACTACTTGTGAGTCTTATCAGGCCTGTCTTATTCCTCTTCCCCAGTGGAGAAAGAAAAACAAGAAGATGGTAGCCAAAGACCCAGAGAATTCCTAGGCTAAACTGAATTTGTGTATTTTTTCCTTGTTATAAGAAGTGGCCTATCATTATATAGGTAATGGTAAATGTATAATATATGTAACTAGTATTTATCATATACATTTGCATACTATATATAATATATTTTCTTACATTTAGAAAACAGACTCAGGAAAGTGAGGTGCATAAATTTGAACTCTGAATCTTATTATAAGGAAATGAGTTAGTTATTGAAAGACTAAATCAGATTTGAGGTCTTTAATATTTTTTATATAAGTAATAGAGGAATTATTTTTGCCAAGCTGTATTTAAGTGTACAGGGGGAATCCCTATTAGTGTCTCGTTAGTTACTTGCTATACAACATACTAACCTGTTTTAATACTGTAATACTTAGGAGCAAGTAAGTGTAGCTTTAAGCAATGAAGCTTTCCAGGGGTGAGATAATAAAATACTTCTTCCTCTTCTCCTTCAATCACATTTACAAAGCATATTTGTAGGGAGAAAGTCACTATCATATAAATGATAATGTATTGTGGTTGAACAAAACCATGTCAGTATATTTTGTGTTACCCTTTTTTAACAACTAATTCTTTTTCATTGAAGAAAATAAAAGGTTTAATACCAAGAGGTTAGTTCAAACATATGCTCTAGTTAATGTAAGAATCAAGTTGCGTGAATTGTGCTGTATATCTATAAGCATTATTCTGAAAAGAGGCTTCAAAGCTTTCAAAATACACATAAAACATGGTGAAATAACAATATAAATGTCTCTGGTTTTTATTTAAATTTTATCTTTTGCTCATTTCCTTAACAAGCTATGAAAACATTTTTTCTGTTCAAGCCATATTGGAAAGACACTGTTACCTTATTTGATCACACCAAAGCTTGAGAAGTACCCTGAGGAACACCTGTTGCGTTCAGATACAGCTCCTTTTCGCTTGCCTGCTAATGGAGTTGAAATTTTCATGAGAAGTGACCCCTCCTCATTTGGTTTTATTATCCTCAAAGCTTCTGAAGGCTTACCAAAAAGATTGTAATAAAGTCCAGTATCACCTGTCTATCCACAGCCACTCTGGTGTAGGTCCTCCATAAGTTAAATTGGGAATGCTACTTAAAAATAATCATAATATTTTCTATCTGCAGGGAAGAGTAAACAACATTTTTCAAAAAACTTTCAAATGACTTATTTTAAATTTCATAGGTTACTTTTTATTGCTGTTATTGGTTTTGTTGCTTTTCACACAAAAATTTACTTTATAGTTAGTTTTTCTTTGTTTCTTTATCACTAATGGCTCAAACTTTCATGAAACTGTGGTGGTGTGTGTTGGGTTAGAGCTTCCTAGTCAGCTGCATGTCAAAGACTAGAAATCATATATGGAATCATAAGCTATGAAGTGACAAAAACTAGCGAAGATAGAGCAAGTATTTCAGTCATCACTGCAGGGAGATTTTTATCAACCATTCTGTCTGAACAAATGTATGTCCAGCAGTCCAGTCTGAGGTCACAGCTGCCCCAGAATTTGAGCGGTTGGGGATATTTTGGGATGCTTTCATTAGAAGGCACAGAGTACAGTTAAGAAACAGGCTTGGGGCGCCAGCATGTGATTATGGTAAGACTGGCTGACCACTGGGAAATTGCTGAGCCAACAGGCCGAGGAGTCAGGCTGACCTCCCTGAAGCCAAGTCCACAGAGAGCCACCACCCAACACACCTTCTGAGGGGTAATCTAAAGCACTCAGGGCTCAAAATACTCATCTGAGCAACAGATGTTTTTGTGAGACAAAAGTATTGTAGATTTTCAAATGCTCTGTTTATGAATCTTCTTGCTATTCTATTTCTAAAGGTGCTTTATTAAAAAATATATATCTCTTATATTTACTTCAGAACGATCCAGCATTCTGGCTGCCTTTTCATTGGTGGTGGTGGTGGTTGGTGGGGATATGGGGGGTGGGGGTTGTTGCAGAAGAGCTCTAACCACAACGCAAGAGTAATTTACTCAGCAGGCAGCAAATTACCAAGGGTTTGTATAAAGAATAATTACATAAAGCAGGTATTTTTTAGCCTTCTTGTACTTAGTGACATTTAATACTTCTGGATAAAATCTTTTTAATTTCAAGTTGTGGTTAACAAAAGGTTTCTTTCCTTCTTACTCTTGTGTTTCTTGCTGCTTTTGCTTCTTCTAGCACCCAAACTTGATGTGTGTGTGTGTTTTTTTTTTTAAGCAGTCTGTTTTTACAAAGCATAGAAAAGAGTTACAAAAGAGAGAATTTAGAGAAAGTGTCATTTGATAACCATGACAACTCAGAAGGCAATGAGAAAAAATTTGGAATCTAATATTTGTTTTATGAGCAGTAGAAAACCTGCCAATTGAAGAAATAGTCCTCTGTTACCTGCCAGTCAGACCATGGTCAAAATGGAATAAATCTGAAGAAAACAGGAACATGTTAATATGATAACTTGAAAAGAAAAAATACATAATAAAAATCCACTAATGTCACTTTTGTCATCTCACAACATCTCACATTTTATATTTGAAAACACATGTCCCCATGCCCATCCATTCGCCACCCTCACTTCCTCTTCCCTTCTCAATGTACATAACATATTCCTTTATGAGGTTTTGATTGGGCAATAGTGTGTATATTTTCTTAAAATAACAGGAAATGGCAGGGAGGGGAGGTGGAAATGCTAAGCAAGATTAATTATGATAGACTCTAACATAAATTATGTTAAAGCATGGACTCTTAGACTGTCAGGGATTTCAATTTAACTCATATTTATTTAAGTAAAACCCCCAAGCTTTTACAATTCAAAATCCACATTTCAAGTTTGGATGCTGTAAAAAGCGAAAGGTATACTACACATCAACGAACAGAGTAAGCTCAGAACGGTGGTGATGGTTATTGTCAGGTTTCTGCTAAAAAGACAACAAATCAACAATAATATAAACCAAAATTTCTACAGAAAAGACAAATCTATAAAAAAAGCAGGTCCTACTTACCACTTTATAGTCTGTCTGCATTTGTGTGCATGTGGCTTGCATGTGTGTGTGTTTATGTGTGTGTGTACTTTTCTGTGCCACACATTTGCCTCTTCTCTAATTTATTTCCTCCCTTATTGTTTCTTTCCCTTTCCTCTTTTAAATATATCTTAAGGTCTTCTTCAGCAATTCCAGGCCATCTGTCCTCACCGTACTAAATAAGCATTCATGGACACATGGCTGCCTCCTCCAGACTGACAAAAGCTCTTTAGTATAGCTAAGAGAAGTGACCCAACAGCAGTGGTGAAGAGGCCTAAAAATATTTAAAGTACAAAAAAATAGCAAGACCCACCAACTTTCTCTTTACTTGACTCCCCCTTTTTCTTAAGTTTATTTCATGTTGTACCATTGGAATCTGCCCTTACAGAATGTATTTGCATAATTTCCTGCCAAATTGAATATAAGCCTATTTTTAAAGGTAAAGAAGGCTTATATCAGAAAAAGAAATAAAAAAAAAAAAACCTTTAACTTGTTTTTAAACCATGCTTGCATATATTCCTATGTAGTACAATTGGCAAGCTTTTAAAAGACAGAAAGGTGATTATGTTTAAGAAGCATTCCTGAAATTTCTACTTCTATAGTAGATACAAAGGGTTTGGTAGATAGAATGTTTTAGCAGTTTAGTAAGAATGCATCCAATGAGCAAATATGCTTTTAAATAACTTATACAAATTGTAAGACAATAAGGACACACAGTTTCTTAAAAAAAGTATTCAACAGATTAAAACTTCACATAAATGACTGACTCACACCTTTTCTAGTTGACCAATCTTGGATTTTTTGCATACTCTATAGAAAGATTTCTTTTATTCTCAATGAATAATGTTTTCTTATATAAATTTGTTGGTTTATTAAAGCATTTTATCTAATGAAAAATATTTTAATTGGATGTAAATTATCACTTTATTTTTTTCACAACAGATGCTGTGTGAATTACATGAACTTATATGAATTTCTGAGCTACTCATAAGTATTCAGAAAACTGCTAAAACCTGTTAGCTGAATAAAAGATAAGATATTCCTATTCTCTTTATGGACTAAACCTTGCATATGTAAAAATTGTTAGGCTTTTTTTTCCCCCCTGAAACTTAAGAAATTATGTATAAGCAAGTGTTTCTTCATTCTTTCACCTATACTATATATGCTTACACCTATACTAAGTATAACCCAAAATGATGTGTTCTTGGACTTAAGCTACAAAATGGCTGCACACTACCTGTCATATATTTTATGTGAACCAAAAATCTCGACTCAACATTGCTCTTCTCTGTTGACCATCATAAATCTTTCTTTAGTATGCTGTCAGCTTCCCTTTCTTCATTACTGATTTGCTTTTAAAAATCTGTTTCTTAAAAACGTCTACAACAAAAAATTTTGGTAAATTATATTGTTTCAATTTTAAGAAAAAAAAATTTTAAAAATGGTCTTTGAATTATGATGGCATAAACAGAGTAAATCATCTCGTTGACACAACAGAATGGAAGTCAAACATTGGAGAAATTATTGTCTCATCTATTTGAAATACAAAGCAAGATTTCCAGTTTTACAAATGCTTTTTTGAAAATGTATGTTATGGTGTATATGCTTATTAAAACTGGTCTTACAAGGGTGTTTGTGTGTAGGGGTTTGAAGCAATGATGTGGGAAAGAAGGAACTGAATTTAGGTGGTGATGAATTTCATTAAGAAGTAGGTGTTCATCAGTGTGTGTCTTAAAGTGTTCAGTGTTTTTTATAGAATGTTTCCCCTCCTTCAAAAAAAAATCTAGTGGGTGTTCAGTGGGTTCTTTTGTTGTTCAATCTGTTAATTAGAATTTTGCAACAAACCTTAAAAGAGGAACAAGGTATGGTAAAAAGATCTTACTGTAAAATTCAGAAAATGTGAATGCAAAAATCAAAGTCAAAATTATAAACATGAGAGGAAAAATACCAAAAGATTTTATATAAGTTTGAAAATAAAAAGCGCAGCACCCTCTGAGAATCATAAGGCTAGAATTAGAAATATTTCCGGAATTTGATTTGAGAAGGAGGCAGGATCAAAGCAGCAGACTTTAGAGACAGTAGATAAAATGCCCTTATATTTATGGTTTCATTTTGGCTGACAGGGAGAGAATAAATTATAGTTCTAACTCAGATTTTTCCAAATATTGGATAAATGGGTAGGAGTCAAGGACCTGCTTCATCTCTAATACATCAAGCCACTTTAAAAAGTAAGAAAAGAAAAGGGTATGTAAAAAAAGACCAGGGAATAGACACATTTAGTTCTGAGAATCAGTTCAAACCTCCTTAAATAGGATATAAGTCAAGTGCAGCTGTCCAAAATGTAGAGCCATTTCTTAAACATTTTCAACTCCCTTAATAAAGTTCTCCTTGACACTTTTTAGTTTATTGTGTCAAATTCTTGATGAATTTAAATGGATAGATAATTTGAACCATACATCTCCTGTATATTTTAATTTCACAGGAGGAAAATAATTGGTCAACTACCTGTAGACAATTATTTTGAAAATAAATATTAAATTAGTGAAGCAGCAATTGTACCCCCTGGGAAACAACATGAGATAATGGAATAATATCGAAATCAAAGCTAAACAGACTTAAATTATAAATTCTTACTCTATTTCTTACCAGGTATGTGGACATTGTCACATTACCCACCTCCCTGAGCTTCAGCTCCTCCTCTGAAATCAGGGGATAATTTCTTCATCATGTACTGATTATGAATACTAAATGTGATATGCTAAGTACCAAAAGGGGTTTGAACCCATAGTGGGTGCTCAGAAAATGTAACATTCCCAACCTATGCCTACCTCGACCTGGACTACTAGAGGCACATGACCAGTTTAATCACTAGAAAAATGATTGCTCAGGAATTTCCTGGAACAATCAGAAATCCTTTAGGATATTTTTAGCATTGAAGTCAACAGTCTTCTTAATAAAGACTCTGAACAATGAAGTGGATTTTCATGTGAAAAAGATGCAGGTGGGCATGTGGGTAACTCTGGTAGGGGAGTTTTCTTTTAAAAATCCCCTGTTGAGAACCATAACTATCATGAGGTCTAAAATGGTATCAAAATTATTGTTTTATTAACAAATTCTCCTTAATTCATATATATACCATTATAAGCCACAGATTCACAGAGAATAAAATGTGAATATGGAATGTGGTCCATTCAAATAATACTTAAATTTATGATATGGTTATGGTCAAATACATTTTGAAACTATACAGGTTTGGGCAATAGGGGAATTAAAAAAAATCATTGCTGAATTTTTCTGTCAATATTTGATAGTGAAAAATGAATTTAAATTATTTTAAATTGAGAAATTTATGTTAATCTTTGTAATAAATAGATAATAAATTATCCAAGTAAAATGCTTTTCAAATTAATATATGTGTTTAATTTTAGGAGATATTAGCTTATTTCTAGCAATTCATTTTAATCCTCTGGAATAATACATGCTTGTTTCCTTATGAATATCTTTGGAAACACTCTATATTGATATATATGATATAGAAGCAAATGAAAATTATTAAATCTTGTATAAAACCATTATTTTACAGAAAAAAATGATATTCTGAAAATAAATCTTTTTCAAAAAAATTACACCATACCGTAATGCTTCATAAAGTTAAAAAAAATAAACAAAACTCTGTGACTTGAGACAAATAATTTACTTCTGATTAGTAATGTAAAGAACACACTTTGCCTCTTGGATTTTTCTGGAAGTCCTCATGGTCTTCTACCAAATACATCTGTGTATGACTTTTATTGTGTTTGATTCTGGGGAATGTTTGAACAAATATAATTACATTATTCATCATAATTTTAAAATGGATAAATGATCATATCTAGCTGATTAAAGTGTATTTTCCTACCTTAAACATACGATCATGCATGCATGCACACACATATACACATATACCATGTTTTCTATGCATTTAACTATGCTCACAGAAATACCACTTGAATTGTTGTTCTGGGCTGATCTCAGAAAAAAGGCAGAGAAACACAGTAGGACTGCTCTAAAGTTATATGTTCTCTATTTCACCTATATTACAAATGGTCCAGGTGGTCTTTGGAGTCTAGAAATACCTAAAGGAACTGACATCACTAGCAAAGATTCCATAAGGCTGACATGTAACTTTGCTTTCCATTTACAGCAGAAACAGCCTAAATTACCGTGGAAACAGAAGCACAATTACTTTGCCAGAATCTGTTATATAAAGTAGTAATAATCACTTTCTCTTGTTGTCTGACAGGAGAATACCACATAAGTAAAGTGGAGAGAAAGTGACTGTAGGGAAAAGAGACGGGATGTGAAGGTACACACACACACACACACACACACACAAAACAAAACTAACAAAAGAAAGTGAAAAGGGCCTGACAATGAATATTTTATAACACTTTGGTTTGTTTTACAAGACAATAAATCAGAGCAATTTTTCTGAGTAGCTCAGGCAGTAAAACAGTTCATCTGAATTAGTCAAAGTGGGAATGTGAGTTTCTGTCTGAAGAACATAGTTTAACCATAAATTCATGATTCTACACTTTCTCTCTAGCCAGTCCAGAAAAGAAGTCTTTCTCTTTCTGGTGAAGAGATTTGAAGCATTATCTTCTTTATAGCATCTGATTCTGTGAAAAGTCAAGGAAAGGCATTGTTTGAATGTTTAAAAATTATGCACTCGGTGTAATTAGGATAGACTAGATTATACTGAGATAACACCTCCAAAACTGCGTAGATAAGTGCAACAAATGTATATTTCTTGATCATATTACATGCTCATCCCAGGACAGCTGGGAACTCTGCTCTACATCTTCTCACTCCAGGTTGATGAAGATTCTATCATCTGGAATGCTGTTGGTTGCCTTGACAGTGGCAGGGAACAATAGCAAACCGAATTTCCTTTTGAAGATTCCATCCTGAAGAGACACCTGTCACTTCTCCTAACATTTCATTAACCAAAGCAAGTAATGAGGACACGAAGTGTGTACCATGTCCTGAGGATAGGGATATGTATTTTGACCACGTGACCAGAAGGAAAGCGAATAGTGACCAATTACAAGAGACCCTCTGTGGGAAGGCTGAGCAATGAATTTTGTCTATTTTCATTGTTGTTTACAAACCCTTTCATCTTAATGATTGTGTGAAAACCTACATTGATTAATATGGTCAAAAGTAACGCATAGCTTATCCTTCATAGTTTCATTTCAGAAAAAAATAGAAAAAAAGTAGACTCCTGCTTGCAGAGACCCATTTCCCTGAAATGTTTCCTGTTTTTTATTTATTCATTTGTTGTTGCTGTTGTTGTGTTGTTTTCACAAAAGAACAGCCATTAGAAAATTATTGGGCTTGTAAAAACATCACTATTACAATAAATATCCTAGAGTCTCAGTGTCTGATCAGTGCTATGGACACCAACTTCTCAATTTATTTTATATGTTCTTTCTGTCTTTCTATGTTGAAAGTCAGGGCTTCTGCTTTCTCCAAAAATGTTTGACAAATGGATTGACATCGCCATTATGGCACCAGTTGTTATTACTGTGCTGTTGCCAAGGCAGCCAAAATATAGACCTGGGTTCAAAGTAGTAACTGGGTGTGTAAGAGGGTAGTCCCTTCTACTCTTATGGATACAGCTGCTTGAATGTGACAAATACTATTAACATCATGGGTCTTATTACCTCAAACCACAAGGTGCTATCCGAACAAATGCTTGGCTTTTAACTGTCAGATTCTTGAATGTGTCACATTTTTCTTCCGATCTTTGGGTTATTGTAACAGCTGTTTGTAAACATTGTAAAGCCCGCATTAGCTACAGAGTGAGTAGAAATATTTTGACCCAAATATCTGCCCCCTGAACCATGATAAGGAATGTAGCCTGTATGCTGACACTTAAGCAGTAGATTTAAATAGCTACCAGGATCAACTTCCAGCTGAATAAGTCAATAGGCATTTTTGATTTCTGACTCCATCTGGGTCAGTTTTCACTCATCAGATGGCCCCAAACCATCCATCGACGTTGAGACCTTAAATGAAAAAAACAAAAAAAAAACCAAAAACAAAACAAAAAAAAGGTAATAAACTGACAGGTATTTCCAACAAGGTTTTGGATGGGCAATATTTTCACTGAGAGTCTAATCTATCCTCTTTGTTTGACAGTTAAAGTTACCAGTGCTTGTTTAATATCCATCCTTTTCTTTAGAAACAGTGAGACAAACAGCTTTAGAATTTGTCATGCTCTGATCTCTTTCATTCTGAAAATACCCCATGCTATTTTATGTGGTGGTAATGAGTTAGATATTTCTAGTGTTTGCCTGGGTAAGCAGTCATGAGGGCTGTTGTAATAAGTAAATAGTAAGACTACATTGCTCTGATAATAGCAACTTTCATTGAAGGATGTGAATGTGCCTTGCAAAAGAATGATATAGAATCCTTAGAAAGGCTTTTATTAGAAATGTAATACAACTATTTTTAAAATGGAAACAGTAAGGCAGAGTGGAGAAAGAATCTCTGATATTGTGTCTCTAGTATCAATTGTAATTTTGGACATCTAAGCTATCAACCCAAGCAGTAAAGCTAAGAAAAGTTCTAGTAAGAAAATGCAGTTGTAGAACACTGAATATTATGGGAAATCTTGTCCTCAGCATTTCTAGATTTTGTAGACCCACATATCTGCCAAGAACTTGTATTAGATAGTTACCTTTGGAAGTGGTCAAATGAAATACATTCAGTTGAAATTTTATTTAGGATTGAAAATATGTTTCTTACATCAATAATCTAATCCTTTGTCTATTCTTTACAAAACAATAGATATATTATAGCCATGACCCCCAAAAATTAAAGATATTTCTTATTAAGCTCACTTAAATATAGACAATCATCTACTATTTTATATATAAAGGTTATAGTAGTAAAGATAAAGCTCATATACTTGCTTCTGGAAGAAGTACTTTTTTTTTTGAAGATCAACCCCTCTTGTTTTTTATACTAAATGTTTGAGTCATAATTAAAGGTACTTAGGATTAAACACATAAACAGCAAGGTAAGGTAGTTTAAGTGTGTGCTGGATAACAGGCAATGTCAGACCAAGATTTTACTGGAGCTAATCAAGACGACTGAATGTGGGATGCGTGTTTTCATTGTAAAAATGCAGGCAAGCTTTTTAATGTTTTGTTTTCATGTGATGTTTAGAAAAATTGAGGTTTGTTCTTGTCTCATCTCGCTCTTTTTCTCTATCTTTCTTACTCTCTGTCTCTCTCCCTCCTTCCCTCAAGGAGAATCTTGAAATGAAACTGAGAGAGCTGTGTTTCACTCTTTTATAGTAGATATAATGTTTGTTAGGTTTCTCACATTGTTTACACGTTTCCTTGAAATAAAGATGGCACTTTCACTGGGCATGTGTCCCGAATTTCCTCATGAAATCAAAATTGAAAATGGAGGCTAGAAATAATGCTTAATATCTTTTATGTCTATTTTGTCATGAAAATTATTCTTTGTCAAAACTGGCCCTATATAAATAGAGAGGAAAAATATATTTTTGCTCTATTGCCTTCCACACCTCTTCGTATTATTCTAGTATATATTTTAGTACATTTTTCTAGGTTCTATCCTAAAGTCCCCAGGAGTCCACAGTTTAGTGACCCTGAAAATTTAAGATTTTTAGGAAGTGTCTAATTTCTAGATTTTGCATTCTCATCTATTATTACAAGTTTGCTAGAGTTCTCAGTCTTGTTGTCTATAATGTAATAAGGATGTCATTACTTTATGCATCCTACATAGCATGTGAGCAAATAACCATCCTGTCAAAATAGTTTGTTTAGAGAATTTTTCGTAGAAATCATCTTATAAACTGTTGCTGTATTTCTAAGTTCACAGAAAATAAGTAAAAACAAACCAAACTATATTTAGTGTTTAGTGCCCCTTCTCCCCTCCAATCTGCCCCTTTCCCTACTCTCCAAAGTCAGAAATGTCAGACTCCTAGAACATTGTTAATAGGAAACAATCTGAGAGTACTAATTTCCACTAATTCATGAAAGTGTGAATGACTCTTAATCCCTTAAACTTCCAAAGGTTGAGAGAGGTTGGAATAGTTGCTACCTAAATAAATCATGAATTTGTAGAACCTTAACATAACATAATACATTGATGTAAAAAAGATTCAGATAATATGTAAAGATTTATTTTCAGTTAGCACATGAGAAGATCATACCAATTTAGATTTTTGCCTCTGCATCTTTTTATCTATAATGCTCGTGATTTACACAGCTTTCTTATTCTTAACTTTTTGCACCACAGAATCTAAAAAGTCCCATTCGTCTTCATTGTGGTTCCCATTTAAGCAGCTGCAAGGCACTGGTGTGTGGGGAAAGTGTGGCAGGAAAGAAGGTATTGTGTACATTGATTTTGGGTAAATCAGAAACCGTGTATTTGCATTCAACTAGGGACTTTCTGGGGATACTGCCTGACTTGAAACTGTGAGGAGTTCAGGCTCTGTGGAAGGTTGTTGAGAAAATATTTAAGTTCCTGAAATCACACCATTGGTGTAGCCTTTTCTATCCTTTATATGTGACTTAAAATGCATTTTGTTCATTTCTAAATGAAATAAATAAGGTTTATACACCATAACCCTAGCTTCCTAGCTGTGGTGCTGGTGTTCACTAGCCCCGTGTTTTTTTGAAAATCATTTTATCTCTTTTTGACTCAGTTCTCTCCTGAAGGTGCTGTTGGAGGAGTGATGGACAAATAGATGTGAGCATGCTGAGACAAAGTTAGAGATATTATGCAAATTTGACATATTTTAATTACCAAATATTAAGAGATGGGACAAAATGCAGCTTTAAAATATTTTCTTTAATTCTTTATTGTAACTAATTTCTTGTCAAAATCTAGTTTAAGATTTAGGGAAGTCATAATGTGAACTACTTTGTTGAAACTGAAATTAACATGAAGTTTCAGATTTTATAAAGTATTTATTGGAATACCTTTAAAAAACTGCTTGCCCTCTTGCCTTTAAGAATGCCAGGGAACTCAACATACTTCTCAGGGTCCTTAAACACAATCAATGGCAAAGTCATTTTTTTTTCTTTTCTCCCTGAAAAAGTAATCAGTACTATTCCAGGTAAGGATTCAAAGATATTTGAACATATGTGATAGACTAAAATTAAACTGGATTAAAATTAAAACTATAGTTTTAATTTTATATTACACAAAGCATTTATGAGAGTATATTATTTTATTTTGTAACCCAAGAAACAGCCTTTGGAAATGTCAAGATGCAATTGAGGAAATATTTCAGGGAATCGGGTTCTATATTAGATTGAAATGGAGGCAAGAAAGAGTAAGGCTTTCTATATTAATGGCATTGGGGTCCTTTTACACCAACGGTCTATGAAGTTTTAGAAAAGAGAGAGAGGCTCAAAGCAATCTATTCAGCGAGGCATACATACAGTATTTGGTTTTGCATTATGCCCAAAAAGATGGCATAGTGCAAAACCAAACACTGTACAACTCATCATAGATGGGAATTTTACAGACTTGGGTTGATACTGTGTGTCTTATTATATGCCTAAACAATAACTCGATTTGATAAAAATCTGAATTACAGCTATCCATACTAATGTATCAAAATATTTCACAATGGATCTTATGCTTTCTAAAATGCAAAACATTAGATCTCTCCAGCAATCATAAACAGATGTTAAATATTTCTTTATAATACATATTCATTATATATTACATATGTATTGATCTATACATATATAAATACTTATAAGCACATGTATATAAAATTAACAATCTCAATCCTTGTCAAAATTATTCTATTACAAAGTCAAATTTTTCTTTGATTTATGTTATTATTGCACTTTAAAGTTATTCTTCCTTTATGAAGGGATCTGGGAACACTCTATCCAGACACTTAATGCAAACTGGTCTACTGGACATTAAATGGTGCCAAAGCCAGATACTTGAGAATTTAACCCACCTAAGGCTGTCTTGACATTAGTACATTGCTCACCGCTTCAGCAGAAAGCATATTGGACAAGGTCACCTGCTAAATAACTTGGCTCAGGAAGTCAGAAAATAAGCCACTGACCTCCAAACTGAGAAGAATGATGGTGATGGTGAAAGGATAAGCCAAAAATGTAGGTCACTTTGATTCTTGATTTACTGTCACTTCCACTTCTAATCCACACCAAGTTTACCTCTTAAACTTCCCTTATATTCGTGAATGTCCTTTCAGCACACCTCACCAATCATCATTAAAGTCTTCGAATCATTGAAACACTTTCTCAATGGTTTCTTAGAGTCTAGCTCTCCTGAAATTAATTTTCACAATAGCAGTCAAATAATCTTCCAAAAAAGTTCAAATAATATCGAATCTCTCTCCCTGCTGCTAAAAAGTCTTTTACACCACTTCCCTTAGCCCTAATGACAAATGGATAGGTTTGTTTTGTTTGTTCATGTTAGACTTTGTCTTTCATATTGTTGGTTTACCTCAACTTTCTCAAGATTCTTGGATGTGTAGTCACATCTATAAATGATGAACTATATTGAATAGCACAGGTAGCTGACACATATTCTGTTTGCTTTTGTTCACTACCATTTCCCCATGAGGCCTCTCACCTGAAAGAGAAGCTGACTGAAGGTTCTGTATAAGTGGGGGAAGTCAGGGGAATGCTTTCACAGCCAGTCTCTTTGAAGTGCCCCTGGGAAAAATTGCAGGTTTCAGAGTAGGAGCCTCCTACAGGCTGTAGTCCAGTGCATTTTACTGCCAAAGGAAGTGCTTGTCTGCCTTTTATTTTAAACTTATTTTGCATGGGGTGTGTGTGTGTGTGTGTGTGTGTGTGTGTGTGTGGCTAAAATCATGTTAAGATGTGTTCCACTTGTCTATCAGACCCTGGCATCTTCACAAAAATAACTGTTGTAAAGATCACCCACTTGCACTTGATTTTGAGAATAGTCCTAGGGCTTAAGCCCTGGAACAAAAGCCTTTGCTTCCAAACCATAGCTCTATTTACACTTGTATGGAAAGGAAGAGTTCTACTGTCCCGGCTCTTTGGAAAATAGTTTTTTAAATAATGACCCAGGATTGCCCCCTGGCCTATCCCTGCCTTCTTTATTCGTTGATTCACCTTCGAGGTCTCTTGTGACTTTTGCTAAATTTCATCTTCTTTTATTTCCCTACCAATCATAATTTCATTTGTGCTATTCTCACGTTTTTATTATTTATTAACTTATTTATTTCAAAAATTTCAACTTTTACACCCAAAAAGATGGTGTAGATTAAATATAGATTAAAGGGTACATGTGCAGGTTTGTCACCTGGGTATATTACGTGATGCTGAGGCTTGGAGTCCCAATGATTCTGTCACCCAGGCGGTAAGCTTGGTACCCAAGAGAACCCCTGCTCACCTGCCACACTCTCCCATCTAGTAATCCCAAATGTTTATAAAATTTTGATTCACTAATGGTATACTTTATTTTTGCTTTCCATAGTGTAATGTTCTCTTTCATTTTAATTCACCATTTCTGTCAATTCAAGGAGAATTTGAGGCAAAGAAAATACAGACAGATTTGAACTTACTAGATCAATTTGAATTAGAAGCTTAAGTTTACCTTTAATGTTGTTGGAAAAACAGTTTGAGTAAATTAATAATTTGATCATTAAATTATAAAAGACAGTTGTAACATCTAGGAAAACTTACTCTTTTTAGGACTATTAATTTCAAAAGTGTTTCTATTAATTTACAAATAACTTCATTCTTATTTAGGATGACTCTTTAAGAATCAATTTAGAAAACTTAATTATTTGATCATATCAAAATTAATGATTAAATATATTTATATATGTTTTATTTTCTAATTCAGATAGATATTATTTTAAGGAATTTCCATTAGTTAATTATTCAATATCAATATTCAGTGATACCGAAATTAGTCAAACCGATGTTTAGTAAATATCCCATTTTGTTGCTAAATAGTAATGGATGATAACAATTTTCAGAATAAAATCTTATTTATTTTGCCAATCCTCAGCCAATCTTGATGATTCTTTCCATCACAGCATCATTTTAAATCATAACATTTTTAAAAAGCCTGTTGAAGTTATAATAATTAATGGGGATTAAATAAATTATATACCTTTTAGAACTCTCCTGACAACTAGCAGAATACCACTAAATGATTCACTGAAGATTTCAAAACCATAGTAATGTCCCCACAGAGACATGAATTATTATGAAGGATCTATGGATTGTTTAAAGGAGAAACAAAAATAATAAAATAAATGAGATCTTTCTTCTCAAAACACTTACACATATTATTGATGAAACTAAACATTTAATCCTCACTGAAATATAGCCTTAGAAATTAGTCTACAGGTTGTACATACATTTCACACAGAAATTCCATTAAATCTGTCTGAGGAGATAACCCATGGGACCAGCAAAAAATGGTTCTGTGGTACGAAATGGCTTTTAACTAAAGGTTAAATAAAATTGTACTGATGTTATTTTAAACTGATTACTCAAGACAGTGATTCTTTTGGAATGGTTCTTACTTCAATTTGCTCTCCACTTCCTTCTGCTTTTTAAATTCCCAGTACCCTTTTATTTCTCTTATGCTCACCTTTTTATGTCTATCTATTTCTGCCTTCCCAACTCTCTCCAAAATCATGGCCCTACCTCATCCTTCACAGAGATTTATATGTACAGAAAACCAGCTTATTAGTTGACACCTCCTTACCATGATTACCTTTTCCTCTATTACCATTGATTTATCTCATTCGTTTCCCCCACCCAGGGATTCATCAGAACACGAAATTTCCAGTGATAATTTACATTCCACCACAAACGTAGTTATATGCTTGGTTACATGTTTCATTCATAGATCTTTAATTGTTTCTAGACTAAAATTCTAAATGATGATGGCAAAAGTGTGATGATAATTTAAATACCCAAGACTAAAATTTCCTGAAGATAACTATTATTTCTATTACTTATCTATGCATCTAAACATTTTGTAAATTATAACATTTAAACATTTTCTATCCAATCTATCTGTACAAATATTGGCTTTAAATTATGTACATACATACATATATATATCTTAAAATATATTTGCATTGAGTTGTAATTAAAGTATACATTGAAAATTCAGCCATGAACATACTAGTATTAATTAAAAGAGTTCCTGCATATTCTTCTCTTCTCCTCCTAAAAGCTAAATTTATTTCCCAATTTACTTTTATAGTGTATTTTTGAAAACCCTTTCAATATTTAAGTAAGCACTTTAGGTAAAACAGTCATCTCTAACTAACATTTATACAAATGTGTTCACAAACAAGGTTTAAAATTAGGCAGTAGTTGGATTTCCACAAGGCTAGGGAAAACTGGTTGAAAAGGAAGGTTTTACTTTTCATTCATTCTGCAGTTTTTCAAAATAGGATTTAATTCAATAACTAAAGGTACATTTTATTTTTAAAAAAGCAAACTCCACTTCAAAACTTTTCATAGTAGTTAGCTACTAATACTGACTGGATTTGCCTACAATTTGGTTTCAGAGAGTTCATGCTACCTGACAATTTTGGATGCCTGAAAATCAAAAGAATTACAGATAACTGAATATATCAGGTGACTGAAAAATGGGAATTTAATTAACATCAAAATAAAGAACTCACTAGGGTTACACTTTTTAAGTTTGAGAGTCATTGCCACAGTCATATTGGATTGTTACAAATCTGATAGTCAATATTTGTATACTTCTTTTAAACAAAGCAAGGTTCTGGAGAAAGATGCAGAGGGATCAGGAACAATCTTCACTTGGAGAGGTCAGAATATTAAATAGAAGATAGAATGTCATATTATTAATCAAAGGAAAGGCAGATGGAAATTTTATAGTGTTCTGAATTTTTATTGTATTTCTAGTTTAAACTCTTCTGCAAGAGAGCTTCCATTTCTTCAATGCTTATAACTATACAATGAAAGATATGGATTGCTTTTAAATTTTATATATACAATCTAAGTAAAACTGAGCCTTTTGTCTTCCACTTTAAGGTCAATCTCATTATAGAATTACATTGAGACTGGGTGCAATGGCTCACACCTGTAATCCCAGCACTTTGGGAGGCTAAGGTGGGCGGATCACTTGAGATCAGGAGTTTGAGACCAGCCTGGCCAATATAGTGAAACCCCCTCTCTACAAAAAATACAAAACTTAGCCATGCATGGTGGCACATGCCTGTAATCTCAGATACTCAAGAGGCTGAGGCAGGAGAATCATTTGAACCCAGGAGGCAGAGGTTGCAGTGTGCTGAGATTACGTCACTGCACTCCAACCTGGGTGACAGAGTGAAACTCTGTCTCAAAAAATAATAGTAATTGCATTCAAAGGAACACAAATTCAAGAAAAATTATTTAAAAGATAAATTAATGTCCACAATCTCTTAAGAAGGCAACGAGCCACAGTCCACTGTATCAACACTGTCAGATATCTTTATTCTTCTTTGCCCAGGTCTTTCCCCAAAGTCTCGCATGTCAAATCATTATCTACATTTTTCTTATTTTAGAACAATGTCAGTTGCTTTTTAAAATAAACTTTTTGCTTTGGAACAATTTTAGATTTTGAAAATGTGCAAAGATAATACAGTTTCCCTGACCCCTCATCCAGTCTCTTGGAAGTTAATGTCTTACATTTCCATAGTAAACGTGTGGAAACTAAGAAGTCACCACTGGTACATTTACTATTAACTAAACTCAAGGCTTCATTTGAATTTCACCAGTTTTTATATGAATTTTCTTTTTCTATTCCATGATTGATTCCGGGGTACCACTTTGCTTTTAGTCATCATGTCTTCCTCCTCAATCTTTTCCTTAGTTGTTTTTCAGTCTCTGTTTGTTTTCAATGTTTTACCAGTTTTGAGGAATGCAGGTCAGTTATTTTGTAGAATATCCCTCAATGTGGGCTTGTCTGATACTCTTCTCATGTTTAGACTGGGATTAAGGGTTATAAAGAAGAATAACCCATAGGTGAATTTCCTTCCTGATCACATCATATCAGGTGTGCATATGACTTGACTTGTGATGTCACATGACTTGTCACTGGGTTATGTTAACCTCAATCATTTGAATAAGGCAATGTTTGCTAGGCTTTACTACTGTAAAGTTACTGTGTTTTCATTTCCTATACTCTAGTCTTTGGGTATAAATCACTATAAATCACTAAATTCAGCAAACACTCAAGGTGTTGTGGTGGTGGGAGATACTGAGGAAATAAGCTACACCTTTAAGAGTGGTAGTCTCCATGTGTATATTTGGAATTCTTTTGTAAGAAAGATGTGTCCCTTCCCCCTCATATATTTATTTTACTTAAATATTTGCCTTCATCAGTATGTATTCACATCTATCTGTTTTATGCGCTAGGTTGTAACCTAATATTGTACTGAATTAAGTAGAACCCCCAACTATTTAGAAATATTATTTCTGTCCACACAGAACCTGTGAATGTGACGTCATTCGGAAATAGGTTCTTTGCAGATTTAATCAAGTTAAGATGAGGTCATACTGGATTACAATGGGCCCTAAATCCAATATTTCTGATGTCCTTTCTTTTAAGGAGAAGAAAATATAGAAATGGACATTGACACACTCACAGGGGAGAATGCCACAGAGGCTGAGATTGGAATGATTAGTCTACAAGCCAAGGAAGGCTGGCAACCATCAGAAGCTAGAAAGAAGCCACAAAAGCTTCTCCCCAAGAGCCTTGAAAGAGAACGTTACCCAACCAACTCCTTGATTTCAGACTGCTAAACTTCAGAACTGGTAGTGAATAAATTTTTGTTTTAAGTCTCCTAGTTTGTGGCAATTTGTTACAGCAGTGAAAGGTAATACAACAATTTGTTGCTCAAACTTCCAGGTTTGGCCTGTAGATCTTTCAGTTTGGCTCTTGTGTCCCTTTGATATGCCACCATTAAGCTCTGGAGTTTTATACTCGGTTTGCTTTTCTCTCTTCTACCAAGCTCCTCTAACTTCTTCACTCCTTGTATGTGTATACTCTCTATCTATCTATCTATCTATCTATCTATCTATCTATCTATCTATCTATCTTTGTGTTGTGTGTATATGTGTATATATACACACATATATACGTATATATACATATATATGTACATACATGTATATATACATATATATGTACATACACATATATACACATATATATACATATATTTTTTCTCTAGATATTATTTTCCTCTTTTTTAGGTGGCTAAATACTTAAATTTTCTCCTCCCTACCATTAGTATAGAGAGCACTTTACTGACCAAGCAAGTAAACTTGCCTTTTTTAGGGAGTGAGGGTGGGAGGGATGGGAGTGGCAGTTCAAAGAGCCTATAAGTGGTCTGTCTGCCAGTGTCCTTTCTACATTTGTCACATAATCAATAGGTCCTGTATTTAACTTGCTATCTTATAAACTTTGCTGATTATTAAATACTTCATAAATATTTATTTACTATGTTTTTTAATAGTTAATCCCAAATCTTGTCTTCTCACCATTCCAAAAATACCATAAGTAAATAGTAATAACTAGTGCAAATTTTGGAGGCTTATGTATATTAAGATTATTACATATCCTGAAAACAAACAATAAAAAAATGTAGTGAAATTATCATGGAGGATGCACATAGAGTCAGCAAAAAGAAATCAAGGGAAATGAAATCTTCCCTTTCTTCAGGAATATTATCTCATCCAAGAGTTCCAATAATCAATTTATTGTGAAATTTTATAATCACAATTATCCTGTAGCAAAATAAATAGATGAAATATTTCTTTTTATATTTCTGCCCAATTGAATATATTTAATTCAGTCTGTAGGAAATTAGCAAATTAAATGAATAATCCACAAACTAGATGATTACATAAATTAACTAAAAAAATCTCTATCCTGAGATTCTTCTTTATAAATGGAAAAGTAAACACTTCTCCAAATTTCACCTTCCTGATATATGAACTAAATGTTGTTATAGCAGTTTTACTCATGTACATGTTATCATTATTTTATGATTTCTAAGATCAGCATAGCAATGATAACAGGACTAAAAAAGAGAGACAAATTTTACAGGAAACAAATAGCAAATTAGGGTAAAAGAAAGATTTCATTTCTCATGATTTTATGCAAGTCTTTTATTGAATAATTATCTCTAATATTTTTGCTCACATTTGCTCATTATAGAGGCTATTCTAACCCACTCAGAGGTATGTCTCATGTAAAATTTTGCTATCCAAAGCTCAGATCGTCCAATTTCTATTTAATTTATTCTGTATGAATGCCTAGACTTGAAAGTAAAGTCAAATATCTGATAGGTACCCATGAAACTTTATTAAATTCTTCAGAATCTTTAGAGTTTCCTCCAAGTCTAAATTGGCAGTCCACCCTGAATCTAAATGTAATGTGCTTATTTTGAGACTTCAGATATGGTATAATAGCATTGCCTCAAATCTGTGCTCATAATATTATTAATGATAAATTAGTATCATTATGTTTACATAGATCATCGCATAAAATATGTTTAAAGTATGACATTCATTTAACAAAGAAATACAAGGAATTTTTTAAATATTAGTTTTCTAAATTAGTTTCCTAAAATATTATATAGAAATAAAATATTGGTCCTTGTGTGTTATATCCACCAAGTCTACTCACTGGCAACCTTGCATATAGAGAAAGAGGAGTGATACATGGTATTTAAATACACTTTACTATCAGAAAAATGAAGAAGCATGAATCAGAGCAATTGTCAAAACAGATACAAGAAAATGCCTTATAATGGTATATTAATGTCTGAAAAGTTTAGATCATGCTGCAGTAATCCAAGTAAAGACATAATCAATGCACACAAATGATTGTAAAAATAAATACGCATTGCTTAGAAGTCTTAATTCATTCTCCTATAGCTGATTACCTGATATCATATACAACCTGAGTTCCCATGATACCAAATATTCAAATTACCTGAAGGTAAGACTGACTATACTAAAATGATTAATTCCAAATGATGGGTAGAAAATAAGCACCAGGTATAGCATATTTGATATTTATGGTAGATGTTATTGTTCCTAATTATTCACTCTCTCCCCTCTAAGAGTATAATTCACCCCCACTCTTACCGTGCCTCTCAACAGGTAGATTCTTTTCTGTTCCATTGCCATGCTGAGTCATGTGACTTTCTTTTGCTCTTGGATGTGACATACACTGGACAAAAGCTTTAAATGTGTTTGCATGGTTTGGATAGGTGCTTCTTTGTTCTGCCAGGGGAAAAGCATATCCCAGATTGGGGCTGCTTTTTCAACCTGGATCCTGGGATGAGAAGATGTGCAGAGTAAAGCAGTGCTAACTTGCAGGCTTATAAGCAAGAAATACATGTTTACTGTTATAAGTCACTAGGATATTGGGGTCGCTTGTTGCAGCAATACAATTCGATTTAACACAAATGCAAGAGATAATTTTACACTCACTATTGGTCTTTTAATCATTTAGTATACTCTGTCAGCTTGCTGTTCCTCTGAGTACATTTGAATTGTATAAAAATGTTACTAGCAGACTTAAGAGGGTAATATAGCCAGATTTGCTCCCACAGATTTACCTGTTGGACTCATTACCATTGGTCACCTTGACCACTGAATCATTTAAGACTTGACACTGCTTTGAACTATCTTTTCTCAGATGTGGTGGCATCTGAGGATTTTCTCCTAAACTATCTGGTTTTTGAACTTCCTATTTGAATCCGTCTTTGTCAACTTTTCTGGAAAGATAACACTGCAGCTGACATTTAAGTGCATTAACCTCTGCTCCTGGCAGCGATGCAAAACCATAATTTTACCTGGTTCTGTATTTCTCTCTTATTGAGTAGAGGAGGATCACTCAGACTGTAGATGAGACTATTTGCCTATCTACCAAATCAAAGTTTGAAGCAGATTGATTCTAAATCAAAGTAAGAAAAACTAATATGCAAAAAGAAGTCAAAGTTTTTAAGGAAGAGAGTGACATAATCACTTTTGCTATTGAAATGGATAACTGTAACAAAAAATGGTACAAGAAGTAGGGTAGAAGAAAATAGTGGCAGAAAAAATAGATAGGAAGCTTTTGTAAATGCTAAAGTTCAGTCAAGTGGGAGGTTCTGACGGCACAGAGTAAGACCACAGGAGTCAAGAGTTAGGGAATTTTTGATGTCATCTCAACAAATGAAACAAGTTCAGTTTAGTGTTAGTAGTATTTTTAAAATCATTTTGGGTGAAAAAGATGTGTTTGGTTGCATAGGAAAGTTATTTATTGGTGATTTCTGAGATTTTGGTGCACTCTTCACCAGAGCAGTGTATACTGTACCCAATGTGTAGCCTTTTATCCCTCACCCACCTCTATCCCTTTCCCTAAGTCCCCAAAGTTCATTATATCATTCTTATACTTTTGTGTCCTCATAGCTTAGCTCCAACTAATAAGTGAGAACATACAATGTTTGGTTTTCTGTTCCTGAGTGACTTCACTTAAATAATGTTTCCAACTCCATCCAGGTTGTAACAAATGCCATCGTTTCATTCCTTTTTCTAGCTAAGTAGTATTCCATGGTCCACATATACCACATTTTCTTTATCCACTTGTTGGTCAATGGGCATTTAAGCTGGTTCCGTATTTTTACAATTATGAATTCTGCTGCTATACACACGCATGTGCAAGTGTCTTTTTCATATAATGAATTCTTTTCCTCTGTGTAGACATCCAGTAGTGGGATTGTTGGATTAAATGGTAGTTCTATTTTTATTTCTTTAAGGAATCTTTATACTGTTTTCCATAGTGGTTGTACTAGTTTACATTCCCACCAGCAGTATAAAAGTGTTCTCTTTTCACCACATCCATGCCAACATCTGTTAATTTTTTATTTTTAAATTATGGCCATTCTTGCAGGAGTAAGATGGTATCTCATTGTGCTTTTGCTATGCATTTCCCTGATAAACAGTGATGTTAAGCATTTCTTCTTTTTTTTTTTTTTTTTTTTGTCATTTGTATATCTTCTTTTGAGAATTGTCTATTCCTGTCCTTTGCCCATTTTTTGATAGGATTCTTTGGGGTTTTCTTTCTGATTTGAATTCCTTGTAGATTCTGGATGTCAGTTTTGTCAGATTCATAGTTTGCAAATACTTTCTCCCACTCTATGGATTGTCTGATTACTCTGCTGATTATTTGTTTTGCTGTGCAGAAACTTTTCCATTTAATTAGATCCCATTTATTTATCTTTGTCTTTCTTGCATTTGCTTTTGGGTTGTTTCTCGTGAAGTCTTTGTCTAAGCCAATGTCTGGAAGAGTTTTTCTAATGTTATTACCTAAAATTTGTATGGTTTCAGGTCTTAGACTTAAGTCTTTGATTCATCTTGAGTTGATTTTTATACAAGGTGAAATATAGAGGTGAGGCTCCAGCTTCATTTTTCTACCTGTGGCTTGCCAATTATCCCAGTATCATTTGTTGAATAGGGTATTTTTTTCTCATTTTATATTTTTGTTTGCTTAAATATTTGGCTATATTTCTGGGTTTTCCATTCTGTTCCATTGGCCTATGTGTTTATTTTTTATATTAGCACCATGCTGTTTTGGTAACTATGAGCTTGTAGTATAGTTTGAAGTTTTGAAATGTGATGCCTCCAGATTTCTTTATGCTGAGTCTTGCTTTTGCTATGTGGGCTCTTTTTGGGTCTATGTGGGCTCTTTTTTGGGTTTACGTGAATTTTAGGATTGTTTTTCCTAGTTCTGTGAAGAATGATGATGGTATTTTTATTGGAATTGCATTGAATTTGTAGATTGTTTTTGGCAGTATGGTCACTTTCACAATATTGATTATACCCCTTCATGAACATGGGATGGTGTTTTCATTTGTTTGTGTCATCTGTGATTTTTTTCAGCAGTGTTTTATAGTTTTCCTTGTAGAGATCATTCATCTCCTTGGTTAGGTATACTGCTAACCATTTCATTTTATTTTTTTTGCAGTTATTGTTGATTCTCAGCTTGGTTATTGTTGGTGTATAGCAGTGCTACTGATTTGTGTACATTGATTTTGTATCCTGAAACTTTACTGAATTAATTTATCAAATCTAGGAGCTTTTTATATGAGTCTTTATGGTTTTCTAGGTATAAAGTTGTATCATCGGCAATTCCTGATGAACATAGATGCAAAAATTCTCAACTAAATACTAGCTAACTGAATCCAACAGCATATCAAAAAGATAGTACACCATGATCAAGGGGGTTTCATACCAGGGATGCAGGGATGTTTTAATAGATACAAGTCAATAAGTGTGATACGTCACATAAACAGTATTAAAAACAAAAGTCATACACTTATCTCAATAGATGCAGGAAAAGCATTTGACAAAATTCAGCATCGCTTTATAATTAAAACCCTCAGCAAGATCGGCATAGACGGGACATACCTCATGGTAATAAAAGCTGTCTATGACAGACACAAAGCCAACATTATACTGAATGGGGAAATGTTGATGCATTCCCACTGAGATCTGGAACAAGACAAGGATACCTACTTTCGCATACTATTCAGCATACCACTGGAAGTCCTAGCCAGAGCAATCAGATGAGAGAAAGAAATAAGGGCAGCCGTATCAGTAAAGAAGTAGTATTTTTGCTAATTAAATATGTTGCATATTTGACAATGAAACAAATGACAAAGTAAGTTGAGAGATACTCTGTAGATTAGATTATTATATTCATCAATCATTTAATAGTATGTGTGAAGTAAACACAGTGAGAGAAGAGAATTCTAATCACTGAGAAAAAGTACAAAACACAAAAGAAGGCAGCTGAAAACTTACTCGAACTAGTAAACAACACACATGATGTGATACTCAAGGAGATACTATTGTTTTAAAAATTAGAAATTAGCCAGGCATGGTGGCTCACACCTGTAATCCCAGCACTTTGGGAAGCGGAGGTGGGTGAATCACAAGGTCAAGAGATCAAGACCATCCTGGCCAACATGGTGAAACACCGTGTCTACTAAAAATACAAAAATCAGCCGGGTGTGGTGGCATGCACCTATAGTCCCAGTGGCTTGGGAGGCTGAGGCAGGAGAATTGCTTGAACCCGAGAGGTGGAGGTTACAGTGAGCAGAGACTGCACCACTGCACTTCAGCCTGGGCAAAAGAGCGAGACACCATTTCAAAAAAAAAAAAAAAAATTAGGAATCACCACTTTGGGAGGCTTAGGCAGGTAGATATAGATCACTTGAGGCCAAGAGTTCAAGATCAGCCTGGCCAACATGGCGAAACTCCATCTCTACTAAAAATGCAAAAATTATCCAGGCATGCTAGCGCATACCTGTAATCCCAGCTACTCGGGAAGTTGAGGCATGAGAATCACTTGAACCCAGCAGGTGGAGGTTGCAGTGAGGTGAGATCCCACCACTGCACTCCAGCCTATGGAAAAAAAAAAAAAAAAAAAGGAATCACATATAATGTGTTCTTCACTCATAAAGAAATTTACCTAATTTGACTTCTTCTTTATTGGCACTGAAAAATAAGTTCATTCCCATAAAATTCAATGTGGCACTTTGACTAAATAAAATTGTTATTACCAACATTTTATGACTGAGAGGTTAAACATTAATAAGTTAGTCCAGTAACTCAGCCAGCAGAGGTTAGTAGCATTTGGAAAAGAATGTTGTAATTTCTCTTTAGAGACCTTCAGTTCTGGAAGAGATTGGTGTTGAAATCCTTTAGGTTAGGGCCAAATCCTTTGGGTTCAGCATTTATGATAAGAACACTAGTAAAGATTGCAATCTTAAGGATGAGAAAATAGCAAGTCAGAATGTAGAGGTTCTCAGACTAATAATCACAGTCAGCAAAGGTTAACTTCCTGATTCTCTGCTTGAGGGAGATGATGACTCATTAATTACACAAAGGAACTCCGAATACAGCTTTCACACATTTCTTTTTTCTAACCCAATTTTACTTTAAGTGAGGAGTGAACACAAAATGTAGAGTTAAAACTCCTTTCTTACAAAAAAGGAAGAAAGGAAAAAGAAAGATAAAAAACCTTCTACTTACACAATTATATGGTAAATATACTAGTCTCAGCATTAATCATCTTACACTGAAGATGGCCTTTTGATCACTTCATTACTTGTAATTTTCTTTTTCTCAACATCAAAACGAAAATCTCAAGTTTAACTGGGTGGGAAATGACAGAACTATATTCTGTACAAAATAAGGATGATATTCAAAATTATATTCTAGGCACTGTTTCCAATTAACTATTTGTTGATAATTCTGATGCATGCCCTGAACAAAAGAGGTAAAATTTATCACAGAAAGAACTAACTTGATGTTATAAAACCCCTGCTGTTCTTTAGGACTTCTCAAAGCAGCAGCCTGCTTTGGTTCAGGACAAAGTCATTTTCTTGTATGATTGACTAAAAAGGGGTCATGTTACCAAACTAAGGTGGAGAATACAAAAGGTAAGATTGTATTACTAGGCATTCTGCATACTTATGTTAAAGTAAAGTAATTATAATGGATGTGTATTAAGAAATGAATGCATTTTTATAAATATAATGGTCTTTTTAGAAAATACAAATATAACTAAATTTATCTTTTCTTGTTTCTCTGGAATATATCCATGAAAAGATACCCTGAAAAGAAAAATAATTCTCAACTATTGCTTAAAACAATGACAGAACCAAATAAATTCTCGATTCTTACAAGAATTTCTACAATCCGTCACCTAATGAGTTAAAACCTAGGAATGGTATCTTCTGTCAAGCGGCCCTAGGCAGTCTTTCTGGAGAAGCATGCTGCCAGAAGTTGTTCTAATAAGGGGAGGAATGAAAGGTACTACTGCAGCTACAACTTGAATTCAGAGAAATTGACTCAGTAAAATCAATTTAATATGTTCAGTATAGGAAATATTATGCTGAGGATAGTTTCAACATTCCAGCCCCTAATATGTCTAATAATTTCAGGGCTAGAAAAAGAAAACAGATGCAAAACTCAACCTGAACCTTAAACCCAACTTAAAGGATTTAAGAAAAAGGCAGGAGTGAAATGCTCATATCCAGCTGACATACTCCTTGTTTTCAAACACAGAAGATCTACTCTGCTACTAAATAGAGCATTCTTTACTATGCAGATTATGAGAAGAGGAATGAAAGTATCTCTCCAAGATAGCGTGCTCCCTAATTCCATCTCCATGCAATACTTCATGTTGAAAATCTTGCTATCGGTATAAAGCTCTCACATAGGAATGAAAGTTTCAGCATCACAGAAATACAACAGACAGTTTCCTTTGTCACATCACTAAGCCATTCCTTGAGTTTGTAGCTGAATCTTGAAAATTTTCCTCTCACAGTGAATGGGACCAGTGGAATTTTCCCCAACACCAAACTGAGCCATAAACTGAGCACTTGTCACAGAATCTCAAATCTGTCTACCACTAGACTAGATCTCTAGAGATTAGCCAAAGAATCACAAGAAGAGAGGAAAAACAATAATAACAACTTGACTTAGTAAAATTTTAAAGAACCAGAAAAAAAGTGGGAGAAAAAATATGCCTGTGCTATTCCTGATACAGAACAACCACAGAAAAGTAGATTTTGAAAACAACTACTATTCTTTTGTGTAGAAGAAAAGAAAACGTAGTAGCTACAAAACAAAAACTGAACCAATTAAATCTTGATAAAGAACAGTCTAAGCCATCAATGAAAATAACTAAGTAGTGAAAATCAATGACTCGAACAATAACTCAATGAAACAGGAAATAAAATTAAGAAACATACAAAATGGAGAGGAGATCATTAATTTTCTAAGTTTTAAAAAAAGAGGGAAAAATGGTAGACATGAAAGAATATCAACATTTTTTAAATGCCTAATGAAGTTACATAACTGGGCAATGATTACCAGTGCTAATTAACACCACACATTGAGATACCCAGAAATTGTATGCCTCATGAAGGAAGTACACAATACCAGCTATGGAGAATTCTTGTCGAAAACAAACTTCAATCTGATTGAACCTATTAGTCTGTTCTCATGCTGCTAATAAAGGCATACCTGAGACTGGGTAATTTATAAACAAAAGGGGTTTAACTGACTCACAGTTGAGCATGACTGCAGAGGCCTTAGGAAACTTATAATCGTGGTGGAAGCGGAAGCAAACATGTCCTTCACATGACAACAGGAAGGAGAAGTGAAGGGGAACTGTCCTTTAGAAAACCATCAGACCTTGTGAAATGTATTCGCTATCACAAGAAGACCATGGGAAAAAACCACCCCCATGAATCAATTACCTCCCACTGGGTCCCTTCTACAACACTTGGGGATTATAGGAACTACATTTCAAGATGAGATTTGGGTGGGAACACAGTCAAACCCTGTTATTGATCCCCTGGCTCCTCCCATATCTCATGTCCTCACATTTCAAAACCAATTATGCCTTCCCAGCAATCTCTCAAAGTCTTAACTCATTTCAACATTTACTCAAAAGTCCACAGTCCAAAGTCTTATCTGGTACAAAGCAGGTCCCTTCCACTTATGAACCTGCAAGATAAAAAATTTTTTAAAAACTTAGATACTTCCTAGATACAATGGGGACCAGGCATTGGGTAAGTACACCAGTTCCAAATGGGAAAAATTGGTCAAAACAAAGGGGCTACCGGTCCCATGCAGTCTAAAATCCAATAGGGCAGTCATTAAACTTTAAAGTTCCGAAATGAAATCCTTTGACTCCATGTCTCACATCCAAATCAAGTTGATGCAAGAGGTGAGTTCCCAGGGCCTTGGACAGCTCCACCCTGTGGCTTTAAAGGGTATAGTACCCTGTCCTGGCTGCTGGTGTTGAGTGCCTGCAGCTTTTCCAGGTACACGGTACAAGCTGTCGGTGGATCTACCATTCTGGGGGCCGGAGGACAGTGGTCCTCTTCTCACAGCTCTACTAGGCAGGGCTCCAGTGAGGACTCTGTGTGGGGACTCCAACCTCACATTTCTCTGCTACACTACCCTATCAGAGGTTCTCCTCTAGGGCTCTGACCCTGTAGCATACCTCTGTCTGGACAACCAGTTGTTTCCATGCATCCTCTGAAATCTAGGGAAAGGTTCCCAAACCTTAATTCTTGTCTTCCATTGCACCTGCAGTACCAACACCATGTGGAAGCTGCCAAGGCTTGGGGCTTTCACCCTCTGAAGCAACAGCCTGAGCTGTACATTGGCCCCTTTTAGCCATGGCTCGGTTGGCTGGGATACAGGTCACCAAGTCCCAAGGCTGCACACAGCAGGGAAGCCCTTGACCTGGCCCAGTAGACCATTTTTTCCTCCTAGGGCTCTGGGCCTGTGATGGCAGGGGCTGCTGTGAAGGTCTCTGGCCCTAAATTCCCTCCCACCCCCTACACCCAGAAAATGTTTTTTTCTTTTCTACTGCATTAAGAAGTTGCAAAGTTTTCAAACTCTTATGCTCTGTTTCCTCTTGAATGCTTTGCCACTTAGAAATTCCTTCCCTGAGATACCCTAAATCATCTCTCTCAAATTCAAAGTGCTACAGATCTCTAGGGCAAGGAAAAAAGGTTCCAGTCTCTTTGCATAGCAAAAGTGACCTTTACTCCAGTTTTCAGCAAGTTCCTCATCTCTATCTGAGACCACCTCAGCCTGGACTTTACTATCTATATCACTATCAGCATTTTGGTCAAAGCCATTCAACAAATCTCTAGGAAGTTCCAAACCTTCCTACATTTTCCTATCTTCTTCTGAGTCCTCCAAACCGTTCCAAACTCTGCCTGTTACCCACTTCCTAAGTAACTTCGACATTATTGGCTATCTTTACAGCAGCACTCCACTACACCATACCAATGTACTGTATTAGCCTTCTCACATTGCTGATAAAGAAGACTGAGTAATTTATAAAGTAAAGAGGTTTGATTCACAGTTCAGTATGGCCGAGGAGGTCTTTGTAAACTTACAATCATGGTGGAAGGGGAAGAAAACACGTCCTTTTTCATATGATGGCAGGAAGAAGTGTAGGAGAATTTCGCCATTTATAAAACCATGAGATCTTGTGACACTTATTCACTATCCTGAGAACACTTAGGGAAAACCTGCCCCCATGATTCAGTTGCCTCCCACTGGGTCCTTCCTACTGGATCCCTCCCATGACACATGGGTATTCAAGATGAGATTTGGGTGGGGACACAGCCAAACCATATCAGGCTTGTGTTATCTAATTTCTAGTGTGCTGGGTACAGAGGAACATATGCCATAAGAATGCAGTAAGAAAAACCTGATTGTGCGAAGTTCTTCAAGAGAAGTAATTCAGTTTCTTCAACAGGTCAATTGGTGGGGGAAAAAAGAAGAGTAGAGAGTAGATTTTAAAAGACTTGAGAGACATAACAACTAAATTTATATCTGAACCAAACCTAAAGTTATGATAAAATCAATGCCAGAATATGATGAGGAGCCAGTCTCAGAATGCTTAAAGCAAAACAGTAATACACAAATGTCATGCAAAGTCAAATTGTCATTCATATATACGGAGGGAAGGTAAGGAAGAGCTTATTTTCTGTTCTACAGGGCTGAGTTCTATTTGCCTAACACTCCATTCCCCAGCTCACATCCAAGCAGAAGCAGCTGAAGCAAATATTTCCTGGGAACAGAAAGAGGATCATGGAGGGTGAGCTGGAAGAGTCTTTATGGCAATGATTAAGAACAATACCCCTGCTTTTAAACTGAAAAAAACCAAATGAGTTTCATGTACCCTAGTGAGATTCTAATTAAAATTATAAGCTTTATCCCTGTACAGACAGTGCTAGATCAGCTAACTCAAAATCCATATTGCATTCAGCACCAGGAATGAGAAAATAAGGGGAGTAATCTCAAATTAATATCGTTTTTGAATAAGACTTAAGAATTGTCTTCTATTACACAATTACACATTGGTTCCAGATTGGTTAATTATGTATGAAGAGGAAAACTTCCTTCATAGGTATATTTCTTAGACCCAAACAATTCTGTAACAAGAAGCAGTGAAAACAGTCATAGTGCCAGAAACCTGGAAATGCTTGATCATGAAGAGAGTGTGGGCTTTGTAACTCAAAAGTCACTCAATTCAATTCTACAATGCAGAAACACAAAACCAAGGAGAAAATGGGAATTCAGGTGTTTGGAATAGACTATGAAGAAAAGGAAGAACTTTATAAAAGACTTCACAATGGAGATGCCATAAAGGCAAATTTAGAAATGTATGGAAGAATCTAATGATGGCTCAAATTGAATTTTTTGCAAGACGAGACATTTTGAATAAATGGATTATCGTCTCTGCCACATGCTGAGTGCATAGGGCCACTCAGTCCTTCTGACTGAGTGTGCTTACTTTAATTTCTTTGAACTTAAACTCATAAGGGCAATGTAACATAATTCACTCTTTCATTCTTGTTCCAGAGCCACTGGGTGGGTAAGTATGCCTAATTCTGAAATTCAACATTTAGGAAGCACACTATAACACATATAAGATATAAGCCAATTCTTCCATAAAGGTTTTCTATCGAAATGGTAGTTTGGTTGCCTTGTCTGTCTTTTTCCACATGTTATTTCTCAACTGGTGAAGAGAGATGCTAATTATTGGTCTCCTCATACCCTAACCTATATGAACACAAAAGAAAGATTTTTTTCATTTGAGTTTACTTTCTGAAAATTTACACACCAAGATAAACTCTTCCTACAGGATCATTAATAGCATTGTCCAGAAATCATTCAACAAAAGTAACTCTTAAAATGGAATGCTTCTGTAGAAAGAAAACTGGAATTCCCAGTGAAACCAATGACAAAATCAAAGATAAGGAAAAAGAAAACAAGAATTAGAGATCTTTAGTTTTGTAAAGCCTCATTTATTAAACAAATACTTACCTATTAGATGATCTGCTAGGCAGAGCAAATACAGTATTGAACAGAAATATGTGTACCTGCCTCCACAGAGTTTGAATCATGTCTAAACAGAAGTAACAAAACAAAACTAAACAAAAACCACTGAGAGAGAAAGATGCTATGTTATCCTATATGCCTAAATTGAGAAAAAGAATCACTATCAAACTAGCTGGGCCAAAAAGGGTGATGTGTTGAAGAAACAAGAAGGGAATTTGTTCTTTATCTTTCTTAGGCTACATGGCATTTTAATACTAATACTTCTGTAGCGCAACTGTATTCTCTTTTTTCTTTTCTCTCCCAGGCTATCCCTATTTCAGTATGCATATGGTAGACACTGATTTCCCCGTGTTGATTCTGAATTTCAACACACAACACGGATTTCATCTTTGAGTCACCATTCCTGATTGACCCACAGAAATCTGTTTGACCCAAAGTTAAGGGTCCACCACACAACCAATCATTAGTAGCCAAAGGTGGGTAGGTTGGGGGTTAGAATCATATAACACTAACATGAGAGTTAACTTTCTTGGAAGACTTTGCTACTTGCCTATGCAATGTCTATTCTCTACAACTTTGTGGTTATAATAGAATCCTAATTTTGTATGGGGTAACAGTGCTTCCAGTTGAAATATAATATTTCTCATCCTTTCTTGTGGATAAAAATAGTCATTTGACAAGGTTCTGGCACAATGAAGCATAACTAGGATTTTCCAGATGGGGCTTTGGAGAAAGCTTTTTAAAGGGAAGACATCAAAGGTACATGCCCTTTGTCTTTGGCTTTTGTATTCTTCTTCTCCAGAACTCAGATACAAAGCTGTTGGTGGCTAACCATCTTACAAGCATTGAATGGCAAGCTCAGTGGCAAGTGTTCATGTTAAAATCAGCTGAGTGAAGAGGTTAAGGAGAATAAGTCTTAAATATTATTTTAAAAGCTACTGTAAAAGCCCTGGACTTCTCACCTGCAAAATTTTGTGATGTGATAAAAATAAACTTTGTTTAACTAAATCACTATGAATTTAATTTTCAGTCATAGGCAGCCAAGTGATTTAAGTACTACCCCTTTGTGATAAGTTTGTGATGCCTATCTATATCAGATAAGTGGATTTTGATTGATTAAGCAATTCAAGCAGACTTACCTTCAACAACGAATGGGAACAAAAACAGTAATCAAAATACAAAAAGGAAAAAAGGTTAATGTTGAAGATGCAGACAAAGTTAGTAAAACATTAGAAGAGAATGGAGAAGATTTGGACAAAAGCAGAATACTTTCTACACTCTATGACAGTTTAGACCAATATATACAAGTGTGGTATAAGAATATTTGTGCAATGCCTTTTAAACTATTCAGCACAATGTAAACATCAAAGCTATGGTAAAAATGGAACTATCAGTTAAGTCTAACTAATAAAAGTGTTCATTAGATGAGAATGAGAAGTCCTTATATTAAAATAGATGGAAATACTATGTAAACAATGAGTTAAAAATCTGATTGAAGTGAAAAAAAAAAATGCTAACTAGATATAAGACATGAACCTAGAGCAAAGGGAATGCAGAAAGTTAAAAAGAGAATGACAAAAACTTAATAAACTTTATATAAAGTCATCATATGAGTATTATTAATATCAAACAAATTAGAAATTAATCACTATGTAAACTAGTCCATTTTTACTAGTTTTTAGAAATGATAAAAGCCAAACATTAACAAATATCCGTGTACCAAACAATATAGTATCCAAAAGCATAAGGCAAACATTTTTAGAAACGTAGTATTTGTCAGAAGTTGAAAATGTGTTTAATCTCATTATGAGTCTGTGACAGGTTCATTATACAAAAGTCAATAGAACTTCCGGAGGAAATTGAAAAGTTAAAGGAAAGTATAATTTTTATGTGATAGAGGTCCCAGTTTGAACCTTGGATCTAAGTGAAATGCTATAAAAAAGCTTCATTTTGGAATTAAAGAGGAAGAAGAAATAGGAGAAAGGGATTACTTTTGCCTCAACCTAAGAAAATGAAAAAAAGAGAGGAGAAGGGAAGGTGGAGGGAAGGTGAAGCCGCAGTGGAGGAAAAGGACATATATGAGGAGAAGAGAAATCTAATTCAGGTTCTGTATTATGGCCATTATATGTTTTACTTCATTTAGTCTTCAAATGTGCCTATCCCCATTTTACAGAGGAATGAACATAATTTCAGAGGTGAGTAATATTCCCAAGATCTAACAAAGGATTTTTCTTTGTTTTGTTTTTAATGTTATCATATTTTCTTTTTCTAATATTTGAAATTTATTTTTTAGGATTATTCTACTTTGAAAAGTTTGTAAAATAAAGAGGAGTCATTTTCTAGTTTTGGAGAAACAAAATTTTAAATTGTGGTAATGATAAGCTTCTTCACTGAAGAGTCTAAATGGTATATTATAATTTGCTTAGAACTTGTTGATAAATACTCACAATTTACATTTTTAATGGTTATACAATTAAATGTGAGTGTTTTGAGAGAAACTATTTCTAATAGTATTCACATTTGTTTTCCAGTCTCACAAGCATGAAACACAAAGGGGCAAATAGCTTAAAATAAATAAAAAGTTGTACAGTTTACATACAAATTACATGATCCAGGTCAAAATATATAGCAAGATAGAAATCTTCACTTTTACAAAGTAACCATTTGAAATCCTTTAAAGCATTATTCTCTTCAAACATTTTGAAACAAATTTGCCTTTTGATTGGAACTATGTGTTTCATTATAAAGATGGAACACGATGTTCTGGCTTACATATTCTCTGCAGAAGGAGGTCCTTTTTTGTACTGAATTTTTAGCATATAGTAAAGATCCAGATTGTAAAAAAAAAATTAATTTCAGGCATGACAGACTGGAAGTATATATTGAACAGATCTGGGAACAGAAATGATGCAAATGCCTTTCTCCCAGCTTCTGAAAATTATGTAATGGACCAGAATTTCAAGATAGACTTCTGTTTGAGTGAAGCATGGACTCTCAATCAGAGGACAGTACCAAAAATGACTTTTGGAAAGCAAAGTATAAGGCAGTTTCCCATAAATGGTAGTTCCATGAGCATTGACTGTAGTGGTATCATTACGGCTAAGCATTAGGATACTCACATATATTGTAATTATTAGTGATGGTAACAGAACTTGGATAGTAAACATTTCTTCTGAATGAGCAAGAGCAGTAAAGGAAATTGACTCATGAAAGGAAGAAGACCAGTGATGCATTAAAAGCTAGAAATAAAAATCAATAAAATTGTTTTAATTCTTCAGCATATTGCTATTATGTTTAAAGTATTATACACTTTGGCCAGTCACAATGATGATGGCAACATTTATATTGCCTATACATTGATTATTATATTATTTAGTGTTTCCACCTCAAAGCAAATAAGGATAGTGATAAACAAGCCGATAAAAATACTTGTAAGATTTGTCCCTTCCTGTCATTAAACTATTTAAAATACGGCAGTTGCAAAGAGTACAACTGAATACTGCTAACCACTTGCTATTATGAAAATTTTACTATAACGTGTTTGATAAACGACATTAAAAAAATTAATGAAACATTAGTAATTCTAATACATGAAAAATTAGTTCATTTATAATTGCATACACATACCTAGAATTAGAAATCTTTCTAATAATACATAACAACTATCAATAGAACAGATGGATGGACTTTTAGAAAGGTTCTGTTAAACAATTCCACTTAAAAAATTGTCTACAAATTTAAGTCAATGCAATGCAACTCAACAAATATTTTATCAAGAGTCTGTTAATGTGCAATTTTTCCCTCAAAATGTTTCTAGGGAGGGAAGGAATACAAAAGAAACACATCCAAATTTTGTGTGTGTGAAAAAGACATGACAAATCACTCAAAAATACAAATACAATGCTGTGGGAATACACAGGTGTCTTAAATGTCTGAAGCATCACCAAAGACTTCATGGCAGGGCTGGCATCTGAGATGGTAATGTTAGGGCAAGAATTCAACATGAAGAGCTATGAAGGGGGGACTTCAATCAAAGATGAAAGCCAGTGCAAGTCTACTCTCATAAAATTACCTATAATACAACTGTATTAAGCCATTAGCTTACTTTGACTTAAGAAGGAAAAACATCTATAAGAGACAGTGGTGATATTCAGTTATCCAAGCACTCAGAGACCCCAAGTAGTCAGGGCTTTTCTACAAGCAGCTTGTGCAAGATGGATTTTCAATTCTATCTCTATCTCTACTCTATCACCTATTATTTATTTATCTATTCCTATTTTTCAATTATGATATATCTGTAAAATAGCCGCTACCTAATTTCATCAATGACGAAGTAGATACTACACATACACACACACGCACACACACACACAGTATTTGCTGTTCTCAAAATATCACCCTGATGACATGTCCACAGAATTTATAAACCTTCAAACCTCACTGTGTGAAATACTATCGTAGAAATTTTTAAGAATGATCCCACCCAAACCCATGTCTTTAAGATAATGTATAGGTGAAATTCTATGTCACACAGACTCCCGATTTTAAATTCTCATTAGGATAAGATTTGTGTTATGAAAAAAAAAAAAAACACAAAAAAGAAAGATAAATGAGGAGAAATGTGACATTTTAGTAAAACAGAAAGAAAAAGAGAAAATGTGTGTAATTAGCTTAATTGCTTTTGTGATGTATTCAAATCAAAATACTTTCAATATTTTTAATCACAAAAATATATTTTTAATATTTAAAATTATGGCTAATGTCTTAAATTCCTATTGTTTCATCATCTTCAGTAAATTTTCCTGAATATTTTTTCACTAATTATATTTTTTATTTCTCTAATGTCTTTTAAGTAGATCCAAGCTGAGATGTTTATTTCAATGTAAAAACTTTTATACACACACACACACACACACACACACTCTTTTTGCTCTTGGAATTTTCTTTTTTATCAAATGGAATAGTAAATGGCCATATACTATTTAATGGCAATAGAAGTGCATCCCTGTTCTGGAATCACTTTCTCCTTCTCTACTTATGGTATACTATTCTCCTGTTACTTCCTTTTCCTAATAATACTTCTTTATATCCTCATACCTCAATGTCTGTTTATATGCTTCCTCCTCCCAGAAGTCTTTCAAAATAAAATGAAATATAATAATAATTATATCTTTCTTATTGCTTTTACATGGCTGGCACTGAGCTAAATGTTTTGCATCTATTATCTCCTTCAATATTCTCAGAAACCCTCTAAGGAAATATTGTCAGCCCATTTGATAAGGAAATCAAGGGTCAACATGGTTCAAGTGACATCCAGGTCGGTCAGATTCCAAAAAGTAGCTTGCTCTTCGTGTGTGTGCGTGTGTGTGTTTTCATCTCATCCTTTTCCACATGATTGTATGCAAATATATATGCATTAAATTTATGTGTGCAAATACATATACATACATATGTATATATGAATGTGTATATATGTGCAAATATGTATAGATGGATGTGTTTGTGTGTGTATTCCTACTGCTGTTTGTTGAAGATTACAGTCAGTCTTTTCATACCTGCCTGCAGATTGGATCATAAAGCAGTTAAGTGAAATGACAGAGTCTTATTCATAGTCTTTATCCAGTCTTCATAGTCTTCTCATTTTTATTATTTAACACAGTAACTGCCAGAAAATAGTTACTCGATAAATTATTATTGATTGAATATCAAAAACATCTCTCAATTTACCTAGACAACTGTCTGAATAGAGTAATAAACTCCTTACATTCTTATATTTTCATTCATTATTGCCCACACAGGTGCTTTTCACTAGGAATAATATTTTCTATTCATTTAATTTTCCCCATTTTTAAGCATGCTTTAAGGAATTTTGCCTATTACTAAGAATAATACATTCTAAAAGTGTCAAATTTGATTTATCACAGCAAAAATGATTACAGATTAAAATTTTTTTATCACAAATCACCTTTCATAATAGGAAAAGTAAGAAAGATTTTTTTTTTTTTGAGGGATTTTCTTTTTCAGTTGATACTAATTAGATTTTTTTTTAAACCAAGTTTAAAGCTCACACTGTTCTGGCTTGAACAGTGCCAAGTGATAATCCAATGTGACATACATTTCCTATAGCAATAACATTTTGGCAGATAAACTCCCCAATGAGAAACAACCACTTCTATGCTTAGATGAATTTTGTGATAGAACGCAAATGAAAAAAAAGTAACAGAATTTTCAGAAAATACTCCACAGTATAATGAATCCCCCTTCCATATTTACAGAAAGTGCCTCAATCCATAGAGGGTAAAAACATTCAATATCTAATAAACAATACATCATAGATTCCTCATTGTCCTTGGAATGTTGATAGAATAACTGATTATTATTTACAGTAAAATTCATTCCTAGAAATCTTGTATCCTTTCCCTTCATTATGCAATGCTGTCTTGGACCTGGGAGTCTAGAAATGTGGAAATTATAACACTTTGACACACCATGTAAATGAGGTATCGCAGTAACATGCTATTTAAATAAAGTTTGGAACAAACATTCAGTAGGGAAGTTTGGAAAACTTATAACGAGATTACCTCATAACTTTTTTTTTTTATAAGAGTATTCTTGTATTTCCCCCAGCCATCTTTTAATTCCAACAAGAAGGTACAGTGTGCCAATTTAGTTCTCCAGCAGCAAAGCTGCACATTGTATTATTGTGGCAATTAGTCAGGAGCTGAGCTTGTCGTTTGAGCCTCTACTCTTTTCCTTTATGTAGATAATATTTGACTTGGAGGGTCTTTGTCTCTTTGATGGAACTACCTGAATTAGATATTGTCAGTCTCAATCAACAAGATACTTTCCATCACCAGTTCTGGAATTGAGGCTAACATGGGACAGGTAATAGAAGTTTCCAGATTATCCTATGTGTTTTATTCATTTTCTACATGTTATTTTCATGATTAGTTGCGAGACCTAGACAACTGAATGCCTGTGGAAAGCTTTAGGAGACATGCAATTTTGAAGTTTCTTTTTAAAATGTAATAAGTGTATTTTTAAAATATCATGGCTGTAGCAGCACAAATGACTAGCCATAGTTAGGGATGCCACCTGTGGCCATGCAAAAAGAATAAAATGAAAATATCTCATTTTTGGAATGTAAGCCCATATCTTTAGAACTGTTCTGTTTTTAGGGGCATTTATTTGCTAATGAGCTAGAGACCAAAAATGTATATATTTAGAAATAAAATGATGTAAGCCTAAGGAAATTAAAAACTCAGATTTCCTTGTGCAAATCTCAGTCAGACAGGCTGCATACACCCCCAAATATTTATTTGTTAAAATTAAAATATTTCTTTACTTTTCTAGAATCAAGAGCTGCTAACTGGAGGTGGCTTAGAAACCTTGCCTGGTGTCTATCTTGTGTCTGTTTGGCAGCACCTGAGATCTACACTTCCTATATTTTCTACAGTTTTTGAATTACAATCAGAGACTCCGGCCTTTCTTTTCAGTTTTTTCCTTTTACATCTTCTTCTGAATGTCATATCGTAAATAAGCATTTAATATGAAACTTCTTTCTGTAAACAAATTAGATAAGTTCCAACAGGCTGAAAACCAGAGAGAGCAAAGAACTATCCATGGAAGAATCTGGCAAGGGAGGCCCAGACAGTCCCTCCCTCAGAAAAGCCAATGCATCTCCTCAGAAACTATTTCAGTCACCATGTGTTCTCTAAATAGCCTTCTGAAGAATTTCCCAAGGAGATTTCTTCCCAGGGCACTTAAAAAGGTTCCTTCCATTAGGGTGGGCTTTTGGGAAGAAGCGGATGAAAGAGACCATTAGGTCAGCTTACTAAAGATAGCTTGCCATATACTTTAATTCTGACAGGGAAAAAAAGACCAAAAACATTGTAATGGAATAGCAGAATGCTTTCTGAGTAACAGTATAAGGTTTTCAAATTCAAGTCTGGCTACCCCAATGCCAATACATATGTACATTGGAGTATGGAAAGCCATAGCTTATAAATAATCTATCTTCTAATGTTTTCATTCCTGAAACAATTTCCCAAAATAGTGCTCTATCTCTTTTAAAACTGTGGCCTTTCTTATTTACATGTCTAGAGGAGTAAAAGCCAAATTATAATTTCACATCTCTTAGGCATCTTCATTGAAGAAAGCCACTTGTCAGCTTTATTTGCCCAAGTACTTTAAATTGATGAGTTGTTTTTGAAGAAAAGCAATAGAATTTAATTTGACTTTTCATTTGTGCTTTTTGCTCGTTTCCAGCAGAGCTAGCTGAGAGAAAGCTGAAGGGGACTAATTTAAAATCAGGGTGGATAGGATAAGAGATTGTACTTTCTTAATGGAGAGTTTACCAAAAACACATTTTAATTTTTTATATTTATTATATACTTAACACTGTAGATTTAATTGTACTGGTTGTTTGCCTTGCTGAAATATATTTTAAGTTTATATATATTTAAATAAAAACACTTCCACTTGTTAATGTCCAGTAAACTTACTTTTTAGCTATAAATTCTTTAATTTTTATTTTGCTTTTATTATATCTATCTATGGTCAAAAAGATAACAATAGATGCATCAGATTTTTTCTTTTGTTTATGTGCATGTGTTCAAAAAATTTTAAATACTTTTGTATTAAGTAATTGCCATTTTCAAATATTGAAATATATCCCTTGTAGCTTTATCTGTTGATCTCTAAACATACATAAGCATAGCTACTCCAAATTGGCCACATTTTTATGACAGATTTTTTTAATTATAACTTATTCTCTTAGGCCAACAAATGGTCATAATTTTAAGATATTGTGAGAGGAAAATAATCTCTTTCTCCACACACATCCACAGCAAATACTGGCTCATTTCTGGTTCTCTTTTGTGGTAGTTTGCATGTAAGGAAAACTCAAAAGAAAGCAGTTCCTAGATTTTTATCCATTGATTGGATGTTACAGGTTTTGTAATAGTACTTATGTATTATTTAATATTTTCATCTGATTTGTAGTCTTTGATTTTTAAATGAGAAGTTCTGAATTCATTTTTTCCCATAATCTCTTGTCTGTGTGTACAAGGATGCCATTTTATTATAAATTACATCTATTTGATATTTTTTTATTTTTCATGAAAATATTACACCCTTAAACCACGCTGAGTGAATTCTAACATTTTTCCATGAAGATCAGGAAAACCTACCACTGAAAGGCACGTGTTAGACTCTCTTCATTTTAACAGCTCACAAAAATGTATTCTCTCAGTATTCCTTGCAATTTGATGAATATTAGATTACCTATGATTTTTTTCCTTTTGATAAGTTTTAATTAACAAAACTACTATCATTTCAGCCTCCACTATAAGCTAATACTGTAAAAGAGAGAATTAATTAAGATACAGGACCTTTAGAGATCTTAAGTTTTATAAATTCCACCTTAAGATAATCAGATAACAGATTTTTAATAGCTGCTATCAGTCTCTATTTATCACAGTTCATTGTAAGAAAGGATTAGACATTGTAAATCAGAAAGTTTTAATGATTATGACTATTGTGCTTTACTATTAAATCAAATATGTGAATAAAAATCTTGTAACTTTAGTCTTAAGTCTGTACAGAACAAAAAAAAATCAGTGGAACTAGCTGATTTTCAGGTAAATGCAGTTAGTTGAAAATCAGTTTAACAAATATATTTAAAATGACTAACTGGGAAAATACACCAAATATGACAAGCAAAGAGTTAAAATGCTTGTAACATGAAGAACTCATAGATTAATATCAAAAATACGAACACCTTGGTAAAGCAAAGAGGTAACTTAAAAAAGAGTATCGCACATACTAATTGTGCATACACGTGGGTTTTGTGTGAATATAAAAAAATAAACAAGAAGAATATGCAGAACAGAATTGCTCTCTGGGGAGAAAGAGAAAGGAGAATACAAGGCATTTTAAAGATAGCTATAACATTGTATTCCAAAAGCAAAGCAGTCAATAAATGAAATTAATATTGTGAAATTGTTATTATTTGCCAAATTTTTCTGATAAGTTCAGAAAGACTTATTTTCTGTGCTTTTCTTATGTTCCCCATGCTTAAAATAATTTGTAATTTGAAAATAATCCTCAAAGAATTTACAAAAGAAATATAAAAATGACCAATAATAAGTAAAATAACCATTAAGAATTTTATCACACTAAAGTAATCGAAAATGTAATAAAATGAAGGATAAAAATTTGCAAAAAGCTATCAGAGATGTTAAAAATGCAGGATACTCAATGTTAGCATGGGTAGGATGACGAAGTCACATTCATACAATGCTGTGGGAGTGTAAATTGGCATAACCTTTATGAAAATCCATTTGGCAGTAGGTATAAAGAGCATGAAAATGTTCAGCTCATTTTGATCTAGTAATTCCTTTTCTGGGAATCTAGCCTACAGACAAAAGACAAATGTGAATAAAAAATATATAGGGACAAATAGTCTGACCATTTATTCATCTCCTTAATGAATATTATTTATAGAGCCCTTACTATGTGGCTGATATTTTATTAGCCACTAAGTGTACAACAGGCATGGAGACAGATAAATTCCCCATAGATTTTGCCCACTTAAGCATTTTTTCTTTTTTTTTTTTTTTTTTTTTTTTTTTTTTGAGACGGAGTCTCGCTCTATCGCCCAGGCTGGAGTGCAGTGGCCGGATCTCAGCTCACTGCAAGCTCCGCCTCCCGGGTTCACGCCATTCTCCTGCCTCAGCCTCCCGAGTAGCTGGGACTACAGGCGCCCGCCACTGCGCCCGGCTAGTTTTTTGTATTTTTTTTTAGTAGAGACGGGGTTTCACCATGTTAGCCAGGATGGTCTCGATCTCCTGACCTCGTGATCCGCCCGTCTCGGCCTCCCAAAGTGCTAGGATTACAGGCTTGAGCCACCGCGCCCGGCCGCATTTTTTCATAAGAAGAAATTGAACACAGATTAACTATCCAACAACAGGGAATATGTATATTTATATATACATATACAGCATATCTCATATAATTAAATGATTATAACTTTATTGCATAAATTAAGGTGTCCAATATGGTATTTTGATACATACATACATAGTGAAATGGAAACTATCACATGTACTGAGCAACTACTATGTGCCAGGACCTATTTTAATCATAGTTATATGTATCATCCCATTTAATTCTCACAACAATCCCATGAGGTAGTGTGTTAACTTCTTATTTCTGTTGTAACAAATTACTTACCTTAGTGGTTTAATAAAACAAAAGTTTCTTCTCTTACCAGTTTTGGATGTCAAAAATCCAAAATGGGTCTCACTAGTCTAAACTCAAGGTGTTGGCAGGGCTGTGTTCCTTCTGGAGGTTCTAGGAAATAAACTGTATTCTTCCCTTTTTCAGCTTCTTTCTAACTGGCATTCTTCAGCCTGTGGCCCCATTTCTCTATCTTCAAAGCTATTAAGGTTATGTTGAGTTCTCACACTGCCATATCTCTTGTTCTCTCTCCTGCCTCTTCCACTTTTAAGAACCCTTTAAATTACTTTGGGACCACCAGAATAATCCAGAATAAAATCCTTTTCTCAAGATAAATTGATCAGTAACCTTAATTATACCTTCAATCTGAATTCCCCTTTATCATAAAACCTAACATATTCTGGGAATTAAGATATGGACATCTTTGGAAGACCATATTCTAGTGATTACAGGTAGATACTAGTTTTATCCTCATTTTACATGAAATCAAAAGAGAGAAGAGGTGTTTGTTTTTTTGTCCAAGGTCATACATATACTTAATGACAAATCTGTTATTTCAATATAGCTAAGCAATCCAAAATGTGGGCTTTTAATCACTATGCTGCAGTACTTCATAAGCAAATGGCTAATGCTAAATCTTCTATAACAAAATAGAAAAGTTTTCAGAGAATAAAAGGTGAGAGTCTGCTAAGATGTTAATGCCATTTACATCTTGGTAATAAGCTCATGGGTAATTTTTATTCTGCTACATTCTATGTTTGTTTGTAATTGCCACATTTTCTTTAATGAATGTGGTTCAGAATTGTTCTATCATCAACTTGATTAAGCTGGGAACTGTTTCCTAAAAGCAACTTCCATGTGTGTGTATAGGTTCTCGCTGACCAAAAGTTACATTGCAAATGTTCTAGAAAATGGAAGCAAAGCACAACCATTACCCTCTAATGGTCATCATCAGTCAGGCTATGGGAGACAGATGCAGCTCTGCAGGTGATTTCAAACAGTTAGGCTGTAGTTCGCTTTGCTGCAAAGTCACAGAGACACCAGCCATGAAAAGCCAATTATCTTCCATATATTTCTATACCTGTTTCCCTTTGTTGCTCCTGTTCTGCAGCTGTATGTGTATAGCTTCCAAATTTGCATGTAAGAACTGACTCATCCATCTGTGTCAGGACTGGCTAGTTAACTTTTCTCTAGTATCACTACTCCCTCTTTTTGGACGTTTACATTCCTAGCTTCTCTCACAACTGTGTAAGTTCAAATTCTTATAATAAATTTCTTTTTCCTACCATTCACAGTGTTTCTGTATTTCTGATTGAATCCCAACTGATATAGTTATTGGAACCAGAACTCAATTGCTTCTGCAATAAAAAGCTGCAGGAAAGAAGGTTCAAGTTAAGTATTGGCAGAAATACCAGCTTTATCTGTGGTAATGTGGAAAATAGAAAGTGTAACCAAGAAAACTCATTGATCTGGCTGGCTAAACAGTATGTTGAAAGTACTAACTGGTTTATTCTAACCGTATGTGATGAAATATGAGAAAAGAGAGATAAACTTATGAAGGAAGTGTTTAACTGTTTGGCAGAACTTAGGTTATAAAGGGTCAAGGACAGTTGTTCCACTGAGATTTAGGCTCTCAAATTAAGAAATGGCCTCAGAGTAATGATCAAATTCAGGAACCTTCTAGTAAAATATCATCTCAGTTTAAAAATGGAGTCAAATGCAGTTTTAACTCTGCATTGGGACTACAGATAGACTTAATGACATGCCTTATAGACAGAAAAACAAAGCTTGTTAACTTGCCCTTTAGACCTTCTCTGCTAGAGGGTGTCTCTGGATTTTAAGGGTGTTATACCACAGCACCCTAAGCCTCACGTCGAGATAGAGAATGAATTGTTGTAAAGACATGTGTGTGTATGCTTTTGCCTAATCATGTAACCATCAATAATATTCTGAGAAATCCACAATGTTTTTAAGACATTTGCATTGGAAGCACTAACAAATTGTATTAAATAAGAGAGGATCAGTTCAAAGCAAAAACATCATAGGCTTTCTCAAATTTCTATGGGAAGAAAGCAGACTGAGAAAGTTAATCACCTACAAACATGGGCCATTCCCTGTAGGAAAGGAAGGAAGACTCAGAGGGCAGAGCCACCTGGCTGGAGAGAGGAGTTAAGAACCACAGGGAACCACTCCCAGAGAGCACAGCTGGACCCTAATCAAGGAACTGGAATTGTTGCACTGGCTGGATCAGAACTGCTAAACTAGTAAGTTTAGCACTAGTAAGCACTACTCATTCCTCATTCCTCCTTTTTAAATGGAAATGTTCACTGTAGTTATCCTGATACCACACCTACCCCAAGACCATTTTGCTGCAAGGAAGTCCAATGTCTACATGGACAGGCTGAGTGGAAAGACAGAGGTGATGACCAAAACCCAGTTGGGCCGGGCTCCCAGACCACGTGCCAGTGTCTGCTGCACCAATGTGGAGAACAACCAAGGAATTCAACTGACAGGGACAACCGAGGACTTCTGCAAACCCTCATCCCAGTCAGCTCCAGCTGTTTGCATCACCCCAGGTGAGGTGCCGGCATCATGTGGAAGGGATAACCCATCTTTGCAGTACCCTGTCTGAATTTATGACCCACCAAATCAGTAATAAAATAAAATGGTTGTTGCTTTATTCCACCAAGTTTTGGATGGAATCAACACATAACTGAAACAATATGCAGTCTGTAATTTTAAAAAATATGTACGAATTTTATAAAGAAATTTAAAAAATAGATTGAGAATGTCCCTTTTTTCCATTTGCTAGTTTGACAATTTAAAATTTAAAAGTTAGAGGAGTAAACACCGTAATGTTCTGAATCAAAGGGTGGTAATTCATCTAGAATTCAAATGCCATCACCCAATAAGCATTTCTGTGTGACTTCGAGCTAGAAGTTGCCTTCCCCTCCTCTTTCTCCCCATAACTCTTAATTTAATGTACCATTCATCTGGCATTCCCCATAAACTGCTTGGTTAGTAGGTATTAGTGATTTCACATTACATTGTAATGATCAATGCAATGTGCTGCAGAAGATTCAAATATATATAAGGTATTATTTGTGTCCTCAAAGAACTAAAAGTCTTACAAACTACTCTGATGACTTGTATAAATAAATATGCTATTGTTATATATGATTGACAAAATTATATTCCATAAGGAAAATTCAGAGTATTACAAGGGTTCAAAGGAGAGAGCTTATTTGTTACAAGTTATAACAAATAGTGTATGTAGGAGATATGGCTGAGATGAAACTAGGATTATATTGGTTTTGGGTTCAAAGTAGATTTCACAATTCTCAAGAACAGGAATACCATGATCTTCATGTCTGAATTCCTCAAGTACCCATCAAAGAGTTTTGAAAATTATAGCAGTTCAATAATTGTTTGTTGAACAAATTATTGGATGGATTTCCAATTTCTGTATATTGTATTGTTGGAAAAGAATCACTTGATTATCTTTTGTTCTAGGATAATAATTTGACAGTGTCTTTTTAACTACCAATTTCTGTGGGATGCAGAGAAGCTTACATACAAAGCCACTGTGACAGTTTTAGATAAAGTAACTCGAAAAGCATAAATTACTATTAAGTGAAAAAAAGAGGATAATATTCACTAACATTTCTCATGCAGCAATGATTTTGCCATGTTTGCATGGAGTAACAAGGGCAAATGGCTTCAACATGAAAGTCCATGCAGTTTGTTTAAGATATTTTGACAGATTCTAAATTTTCTCATGATGTTATGATTTGTAATGTTTATAAGCATCATCTTATGACCTGATTGAAATAAATGAGAGCAAAGTAGAGAGAGAGAAAAAAATCTAATTCAGGATAGAGCTGCAAAAACAAAACATTAGAATAAGGTCCTTTCTGTCACTGAGATAAATTGTTACACCCTTTTATGTTCTACATCATGGACTTCTAACACATTCACAACTTGTATGTGTCATATGGGCATGAGCTATTTCTCATCCTCCCACTCATACTTCCTTCCTAATAGCAAGTTGTTCCAAAATATCTTGTCAGCAAGCCTTTGCTGCTGCTTGAAGACAAACTTGATTCTGAAACCCTTTGCTCTTTGTGAAAGAAAGAAAAATAATCTTGTTTTATTTCCAGTGTTAGAATATAAATCAGTATCATAGCTAATTTCAGAATTTTATGAGTGTTTAAATTAAATACATATAAAACATAGTGCCTATTCTTGAAAAGATTTAAACTATAGGATAGATGTTATATACATATAAAATATGTGAAGTTTTGGTTTTATTGATTTTTCTATATCCTTTTTTCTTAAAACCTATGTATGTATTCTTACTTAAGCAAAAATATTAAGAATTAGAATTTTTCAGCAAACTTTTGAGAAAATTTTCAATTAATATAGTTAATATAGCCACATGTATTTAAATAATAGATTGATTAAAAGGAAAATAAAAGAAATTTACCAACTCCAGTCCCAACAGCCTTGAAAATTACAAAAAAGCTTGTGATAAAACTTCAGCCTAGAAACTGCAAATTTTTTATCCTGGCCACTGTGTAGGCTTCAGATAAATCCATAACCCTCAAACTTCTGAATTAGAGACAACATCCCTCTGAAGTCAGCCCTCACTGTCTACAGTTGAAGTTTGACCCCAGTGTCTAGCTCAGAAACATGACCAAGAAGTAAATAGTGGGGCTAGAACCAAAAAACCACCACCATAGTGCTGACAGACTCCCATACTCTACAATTGTAATACTGGAACTGGAAGTTCCAGTGCAAGGGCATCAACTAACTGGGAATAGGACAACTTTTTGTGGCATTTATAAAATATCTCTGGTCCACAAAGAAACAATAATCAAGGAGCAGAAAAGATATTCATTTATTCACGCATTCATATACACACACATGTTCATGACCTCAACATATTTATTTTGCATTCTTGGTGAAAATGTAAAGTGGTAAAACCATTATGAAAAATAGCATGGAAATTCTTCAAAAAATTAAAAATAGAGAGACCATATAATCCAACAATCCCATTTCTGCATATATATCCAAAAAAAAAAATGAAATCAGGATCTCAAAGAGATACTGTCATTCCATGTTTAGTGCAGCATTATTCGTAATAGCCAAGATATGGAAACAACCCTAATGTCTATCAACAAATGAATGCATAAAGTAAATGTGGAATATATATTCAATGGAATATTGTCTGGCTTTACAAAAACAAAATGAAATCTTACCATTTGCAACAACAGGATAAACCTGGAAGATACTAAGTTAATTAAAATAAGTCAGTGTCATAAACACAAATACCGTACTATTCTACTTATATGAGGTATCTAAAATAGTCCAACACACAGAAGCAGGGAATAGAATGGTGGTTTCTAAGGGACTTGGAGGAGCAGAAATGGGGAGTTGTTGGTCAATGGTTATAAAATTTCAGTTATGCAAGACAAATATGTTCTATAGGTCTGCTGTATGACATAGTGCCTATAGTTAACAACAGGATATGGTGCACTTAAAAATTTGTTAAAAGGGTGGATCTCATATTAAGTGTGCTTACAACAAAAGGAGTGGGATGCATAAGGAAACTTAGAAGTGTTGAATATGTTTATTATCTTGATTGCAATGATAGTATCACAGGTACATAAATATGTCCCAACTCATCAAACATGCATTAAGCATATGCCATTCCTTTGTATATCAATTAGACTTAAAAAAAAAAAAAAAAGACCAGGGAGATCAAAATAGTGACATTACAGAAATATAATGGTGAGGTACTTAAGGTAGAAAGGACTAAAGAGACCATGTTCAGGTTATGAGCATTTCATAGTTAGAATAAATAAATAAATAAATAAACTTTCATAGTTCTTGTATTGAGTAATATGTTCAACATTTCAGATATTTACCTCATCACTGAGCCTCAGTTTTTCCTTGAAGTTAACTCCATCGTTAACCTCCAACAAACTCTCAAGCCTGGAACTAATTCTGACACTCATTATGTCTTTGATCTCCATCCCATCTCTGAGATTCAATTCTTAGGTTCTGTCCCATTCATCGCATTTGCCTTATCCCACTCCCAAATGACCACTCGCTAAACTTTCAGTTTTACTCCAAGGAGAATGTAAATGTTAGGTACAGAGCAAACTGTGGGATTAGAGGTTAGAGGTGAATGTCAGCAACAAGATCATACCTGGAGATGAGGTAAAATGATAACAAAGGAGATAAAGGTTACACAGGTCAATTTTTATAAAAACAATCATGTTTATATTCTACACTTAATTTACTTTAGAAATATAGAGCATATATAGGCATCAATGTGTTTACAGATTCAAATCAGGAAGTATGTCATTCATGGGAATCTAGCAAGTGATTCATAACTTATACATGTCTGGCTATTGGGTTTTGGGGCATAGGTGGCAAGTGAAACCATAAGGCAAATGAGGAACATAAGAGACTCAGAAATGGAGGCAAGAGTATGGAATTGTCAATAAGAAGAAAAAAGGTGTACTGTCTAGTCCTCTTTTCCTATAAGTTTAGTGAAGAGCTATGAAGCAAATGGTTAAATCAAAACATAGAGCGAAGTTCCTGTAAAGGCATATTAATTGAAAAGTGTTTGATGGCATAGAAAAATGAATTCACAAGATCGGGAAAAGGGTGAGAGTAAAGGAGCAGTCAAGACTGAAGTGTGTCTAAGGAATTGGAAGTGGTTGGATCGAAATTCACATATCAGAGAGTAAAGTAGAGAACATTTGACTTTCACTTTTGATAGTCACTGGTATAAAACATTGATGGATACTGGAGTTGGGAAATAAACTAGAAGGCCATGGTAAAACAGGAACAGGATATGCAGACTTTGCTGTTGACAGAATTTGCAGCTTTTTGAAACCACAGAGGCCTGACTGGGGACTGGGATGTTGCTGTGAATTTGTAAACTTGCTTCCTCTGCTTGGTTCTGTTGCTGATAACAGCTTCACGTTAGAAAAGCAGGTTTTGGAGGACTGTCCCTCAGCACATTTACCTTTTACATGCTCAGCTCCTTAATGAAAACAGAGCATGTTAGGTAAAGGAGGTCCTGGGCCTCCTTCCTCCAGGAATTATGTTGAAGTGACTAAGCAATGTGAAGCTAAATAAATTGGCAGTCTGTTGGTGAAGTGATGATTTGCAAACTACAGCTTTATATCAAGTTGTAGAAATCAGGGCCTAAAATTATTGGGATAATATTGCACAACTGCTGACTCAGGGAGGCTTCAACTGTTTCCTTCCACTAAATAGAAAAAGCAGCATCTAGTTTTCATCCATAAACCAAAACACATATTGTAGGAATGCCTTCTATACTGATAATTTCACTCCTGTTTTGTTTTAAAACTTCACATTTGGTATAACCTACAGTACTAGATAGGAAGGTGAGAGGCTTCACATCCTTAAGTCACTAAATTATCTAATCTCTACATGTTGCAGTGCCATCAGTAAAGGGATCGTCCCCATAGCCCTTTGAGAGTTAATATGATCAGATTTGCATGTTAAAAAGATGCTTTTCACACTATGTGGAGGGTGGATTGGTAGGGTCTGTGGGAAGAGCAGATGAGATAAATCAGGAAACCACTGTCAAAATCTAGTGAGAACTGATGGTCTATAAGGAGAAAGAATATGTTTAGGGGGATTAAAGTTTGGTGACTAATAGGATATGGGGGAAGGAATGAAGTAGAGAGAGGAAGGTAACTGGGATGAAAGCAAGATTTCTGGTTTGGGTGAAGGTGTTCTTTCTGAGATAGAGAACATAAGAAAGTGAGTGTGTATGACAGAAAAACTCTGGTATTCACTTCAGGGCATGTTGATTTTGGTTATTCAACTTTAGACATGTTGAAGACACTCAGCAGGCAGAAAGATATGCAGTTTTGAAGATACGTATATGAAAGAGCTCAGTGTGTACACAGTTGGTGAGGTGGTAGATTACCCAGGGAAAATATAGAGAAGAGACCCAGACAACATACTTTAATTTTAACCTATTTGAAATTCAAAACTTTAGTTAAACGAGGAGCCATAGACTAAGGATTATTTTTTACTTTAATACATAAAACCTCATTTGTAAAAAAAAAAAAAAAAAAAAAAAAAAAAAAAAAAAAAAAAAAAAGCATTATATGCAAATGATTGGCACTTAATGGATTAGATCCCTTATAGTTGTTTGTGCTTTTAAATGCACTTACCAAGGAAAGAGGAGCAATATAACCCTGGGTGTATCTGTGTGTGTGCACATGCAAGCCAGAGAGTGCAACGACAACAAAACATACTATACATACTGTATACATATGGGTGTTTGGATAGGTAAAAATTTTTTGAATAAATGCATATGAGGAAACACTAACAATTTGTTCTTAAGAGCTAAGAGGAACACTAGTTTTGGGGGGATGAGGAAGTGTTTGTTATGTGGGGATGATTACTTTGCTTATAGTTCTGCTTCCAGTCAGGGTGAAGTTAAACTTAAAAGCCACCCAGGGAATCCCTATTTAACTAATATAGAGGTTAGAGAGCGTGCTTGTCCAGAGAAAGATCTCACCAGCAAATAATCCTTACATAATTTTATTGCAAATTATGCTTCATATTCACATTTATATGTGTGCTTGCATGTGTATGTGTGTATGCACACACATTTTACACACATATACACACATGCACACACAATTTTTTAGCTGGTGGAAGGAAAATAATTTATAAGAGCCTAATGATTATAGCGAAACACTTAAACAACAATAATCAAAAACTAAAATGTATTATGGTAAAACAACTTAAAATTTGGTGTGTTTCTCCATCAATAATATGAGTTTTCAAAAATTTGATTAATTTTGCATATGTTTAATGTGTCCATTCTTGAAAAATTTGATAATAGCATTGAAAAGGACATTGAAAAAACTGTCATTTCCTGTTCTCTATATTTGTATCAGTGGTACTTATATATTAATCATATTTACACTAAACTTACATCTATATAAGTATAGTTATTTTTACATCCTTTTCCTAAGCCCAGACCATTTATTGAATTTTATGCTTTAGGTTGCCTGAAATCTACTTATAATTCTTTTAAAAATTGACTTTTCTAGTGCCAACAAATTGAATATTTAAGTAATGTAAGCGATTTAGGGGTCTGCTAAATGGCACCCATTTTTGTCCCCTTACTTCCGAGTTTGTAACTGATTGAGAACTGACAAGTGGAGCTCAAAATTTTAACTTTGTTTCTGACAAACTATATTGGAGACAATGGCTTTTTATGTGTGACCAAATGATTGACCTATTAATTTCCTAAATTACTCAGATTTGAATAGTTAGCAACGAATGCCTGCATTGGAATAGAGGCTTCTCCCACGGGCTTAACCATAATGTGGAGAGCAAGAAAGAACACATGCATCTCGCAGGCAGATTGACTCTGAAAAAGGCCACCAGGGCCTATGTCAAGCACACTGAGCTTTTTCTTTCAAACTTATCACTCAGGTAAGTCGCTCCACTTCCAACTGAGAGGGGAGAAGAGAGCAAGTAGGGAAACAGAAGGCAGTCCTCTTACACTTTTCCTTCCTGGGGAAGTGAAGCAGAAATTAACTTTCCTCCACTAAAACATGGGCAATGTCATCCTGCATCCCTGCTTCATAGGTAATGACAAGTCCGTCACTTCCAGCATATACAAAATCCCTGTAATAAGCCCGATGACAGAAATCAGTGAAATTTTAAGGAGAATCAGGTTAATTCTATAGCTATAAAGATGTTCAATTTCTTTCTTTCTTTTCATTGCTCTAGAGAAATAAATTTCTGACTTAAAGAAATGAGTGATTCTTATCTAGTCTAAGAGAACTAAAAGTATCTTTATGTGTTTCTTTATAGTTCTTATTAAACTTTATAATCCCAATAAGTATTTTAATGAACATATTTACTTTACCAATTTTTATTTTTCATATGCCTATGATATTTGTTGGACTTGTACAATGTTCGGTTTGTACCTTCTCTTCCTTGATTACTCTGTTTAGAAAGTCACTACAACCTTAAATGCCTCTTTATAAGATCTTCATGAAACAAAGTTGACACACTGATTTTTTTTTTGTCTGCACAAGGGTGAAAGATGGAGGTGTGTTCAGAAGGCAAGTAGGATGCTACTTGAAACCCAGAAACAAATCTACCAAAACAGTTTGGGTAGGAAGACAGTTAACTTTGAAGAAATGATCAAAAATTTTCCTTATAAACAATCCGTATACTTAAAGATACCTAAAGATAAGCAATATGATAATATTTACCTTGATTTCTGAAGATTTGCTCTAATTAGTAAGTCAAAAGTTGACATTGTAGTATATAAAATGTGTAATAGTTCATTCTTCCTACTAATATTACTGGATTTAATATTATTACTATTATGAGGCACTTGAAACTCTACCCCAGAGAAAAGGAAAATGCCATGAAAAACTTAGTTTTGTGATTGAATTGCATAATTAACATATAAATTTATGATGCTAAAAAGGCAATATTGTTATGGATCAGTGCATTGGCCTTATTAACATTTCTGTTTAAATTAAAATCTTTCATAAGATTGCTTTAGCGTTTTTATTACTACAGTTAATACAAAAAACTTAAGAAGAATTGGTGATAGTCATATGCCTTCAGATTTCATAAAAGTGGAGATAACATCTGGTCAGTTTTGTTCATCGATGTGTCCTTTATGCTTAACACACAGAAGGAGTTCAATAAAGTTCTGCTGACTTTATTAATAGATTAAGAAACTGGAGAATCCTGAGAATATGAAAAGTGCGGGTCTCAATCTTCTTGCAAGGATGCGTTAATTTGTAATGGGATTGAAAAATCCTAATCTTTACACAAAAAAGCGGGGAAACACACAGATCCCTTAAAATTATATTATGGTCTAAAGATGCCAGATTTTTATGAAGCATTTTAAAAGATTTTTTTTCTAAACAGAATAAATTTGGCTTTAACATACGAAAAGGTGTCTTAGAAAGTTCTTACTATGTATTTTTAGGAAGCATTTTAAATAAATTAAAGAGTATGGTGATGACTCTTTCTAGCATGGAAGAAATGAACTGTTGACCCACTTTTGTAGGAAACAGACATTTTTCATCTGTAATTTCTCTAGATTGCCATTGAGCAATAAGAGATAATGAACGAGAAAGGCAATATTGGCTTCTTCAGGCTCTGGGTTTAAGATAGGATAAAATGATTATCTAACATAAATTGGGAGATGTCTTACCTTTTAAGATTGAAAAGATGTTGTAAATATAACCATAATGACCCTGGGGTAATTTGCAAGTTAAGACAATTCAGGAAATGGGACAAATTATGTAGCAAAACAGTGAGAAATGAGATTCAAATCTCAGTTTATTTGCTTTTGAGCCATGCAATTTCATGAAGTGACTTAATCTCTCTGTATCTTAGTTACAACATTTATAAAATGAGAATGACAATACCTATTTCATAAGGGCTATTGTGAGAATTAAATAAGATAATTTAAATAAGGGAGTAATACAATGCCTGGCATCTGTCAGTATCAGCACCCTTTTTTATTCCCTCAGAAATGTGGGGAAATTTTGAAAGAAACCAGTTTAGAATCTCCAGCTAGGAGGCCGGGCGCGGTGGCTCATGCCTGTAATCCCAGCACTTTGGGAGGCCGAGGCGGGTGGATCACGAGGTCAGGAGTTCAAGACCAGCCTGGCCAAGATGGTGAAACCCCGTCTCCACTAAAAATACAAAACAATTAGCCAGGTGGTGGCACGCGCCTGTAATCCTAGCTACTCTGGAGGCTGAGGCAGAGAATTGTTTAAACCTGGAGGGGCGGAGGTTGCAGTGAGCCGAGATCACACCACTGCTCTCCAGCCTGGGCAACAGAGTGAGACTCTGTCTCAAAAAAAAAAAAAAATCTCCAGCTAGGAAGGTAACATGAAGCCATGTGTCTACTGAGTTGTGTTTAGAAAGAGTGAGAGACAAAAAATCACCCACTAGCCCAGTTGAGTTATCTCTAGCCAAGTCTCACAGCAAGGGTTACACTAGTGTGGGACAGTTATGAAAAAAACCAACACTGGGGATGTCTGCCAAGTGAGGAGGTATTGAAGTGGTGGCAAAATAACTTGAATGTTGCTGGGCACCATCAGATCACCTTACGTGAGTGAATGCCTCAGTGCCTGCTGTCCTTTTTGGAGACAGGAATATTCAAAGTTCTGTGTGGATGTTGTTGTTTTCCTGAATAAAAAGGTAGTAACAGCCTTGAGAGAGAGTGGTATAGGAGAGAACTGTGGAGATGGCACTGGTGGCTCCTCAACCCACTGCGTTGGTAAAAGTCATCATTGTACAGACTGAAGGTTGGAAGAAGACGATACATAGCTAAGTGCAGACAGCTCCCCTAGGAAAGAATTCCACTGAAGGGGAGCAGTTGTCTGTCACACTGCTTCTCAATAAGTGGTCCATGAACTGGTGTGAGCACGACCTGAGAATTTGTTAGATTCTCTGGGCACAGGGGCCAGGTCTTTGTTCTAACAAAGATGATTGTTGAGCACACTAGGGTTTTAGGTGCACTGGTCTCTGGAATAATTTTCCTAGCACTGCGGTAGCCCATTCCTGTCTTTTTTGAAAGATGCAGGGAGTTTTATGGCGGATTGATCTTTAGCATTCAATAGGCAGCATACTCTTCTCACTTCTTTTTTCCTTAGGGCACAATATTCATATGGTATAACTGTAAGTAACAGATAACTGGGAAGAGAGAGGATTTTTTAGTACTTGGTCAACTGAATGCCTCATAGTACAACTTTTCTCATCTTTCCAGAGTCCCCTTATGCAGGTGGAAAGCAAGGCTTAGGGGAAATTGAGCTGAATCCCAAAGTGGTTCTAAACAATAAGCTTGATATTCAGATTACTCTGGGTTTAAGTAAATGTTCTGGAGCTCTAACATACAGTATGGGAACTGTAGTTAGTAATACTATATTGTGTACTTGACATTTACCAAGAGAGTAGATTTTTAATGTTCTTGCAAAAAAAAAATGAAACAAAATAACTATGTGAGGTGACGGATATGCTAATTAGCTATTTGTGGTAATAATTTCATAATGTACATATGCATCAAAAAATCACAAAATACACCATAAATACACACAATTTTTATTTATCAATTGTAACTCAACAAAGCTGGAAATATTATTTTAAATGTTTAAAAAGTTAACTAAAGACTGAGTTTTTTAGATTGAGGTGAGCTAAAGGTTTTTGCGCACTCTTTATTTCCAGCAAAAAGAAGGTACTTTTTGTGTATGATTCATTGATAGGTTTAATGACTTGGAGATTTACTCCTATTTTTTAAACTGACGTTTTAGCTGTTACTATTTTACCAATTCCCAGATCCACTCTTATGCCATTAATAATGCCAGAGAGCAGTTGTGTTGAAGCTGAGGCTGTCTCTTGACCTTACCAGCCTTTGCTATGGGCAGTTCCCAACTTCATTTGCTAATATAACCCTTCGACATTTATTTCTCTGAGTTGTTCTTTCTTGTTTTCTCAGTAAATATTCTCATTCTCTTATCTTTCTATTACTCCTCTAACTTAACCTCTCCACTTAAGTTTTCTTTTCAGCATTGCATTATGTTTTCCTAATTTTTATATTATTCTCAGCTAATGGATCAACCAATGAGCTGCTATTACCTTGTAAAGATCAGCAGTAGAGGTTTCATTTTTGATAACATCAGCTCCTTCTCTCTGTCTAATATATTTCAGCCTACAGAGACATTCTCCATTGTCAATATGTGAAGATTTCCAAGTTTGATCCCTTATGAGGAAAGTGGTTAAAGAGACAAAGAGAGCCAAGAACAAGAAGAACACACAAAGAAAAAACAAGTATATTTGATGTGGCATCAAATATTACTCCAATGCTCTGATGTGGTGTTCATGAGTTTGATATCAATTATGACATTTTGATGTTCTAAATCAAAGATGTGGCTAAGATCACTGCTACTATAGAGACCTCAAAAAGAATGAATGACCTTCAGTGAGATCTTTGTAGTATCAATGAAACACATGAAAAAGAGAGGAATTTAAGAGAACCAATACTTCATTCAGAGAATTTATCTTACTAAGAATTTGTGAGGTGTAGGTTTATATTCTTTTGCACCTGATATAAATAGTTTTTGTAATAATTATTAAATACAATTTAATGTTAAAGAATTCACAATACTACCAAATAATATTGTTTCCCTATGTACTTCCCCAAGCCTTCCAGAGTTTTATTAAGTTGCAAATTTGAATCACTTTGTAAAAGCAACCAATGAATAATGCCACATGCACAGAAAAAGTGAGCTAATTATGTTTATCTAACTATCCATCTTTGGATTTTCTAGGATTTAAGTGGAGGAAAATGTTACTCATTGTAAATAACACTTCAACCAGAAGTGTACTGCCCTTAGCGATAGCTAATACAACCTATGAATGCATATCTTAGAAGAGAGGTACATGTAAGTTAAAGGCAGAAACCCAAAATGATCAAATTGAAAGCTCAGAGAATAATCAATATTCAAGCAAAGTTCTGCACTCTTCCTTTGTCCATCAAGAAACTGATGTTTCTGACTCAATCATTTACCTGGATGAGGGCCTCCAACTGCCGTATTTTCCTCTGTTCTCCTCATTGACCAGATACATCCTGATGAATATATCCAACATACATATATCACCTACACAATATTATATGTGTTCTCTATTGCTTCATATTTAGAACCTTAAAATACAAGTTTAGAACCTTAAAACAACACACATTTATCATCACAGAGTTTCTATGGAACAAGAGTTGGGGTCAGGCCTAGCTTGCTCTTCTTGAGATCTCAAAAATTTCAATCAAGATGCCAACAGGTCTGGAGTCTCATCTGGAAGATGAGATGAACTGGCTTCCAAACTCATTCACATCTTGGCAGAATTCATTTCCCTGTAGCTATATGGCTGAGGCCCAGAGTTCATACAGGCTACCTGCAGTGTTTTGACACATAGGCCTCTTCATAGGTGGTTCACAACATGACTGCTTCATTAAGGCCAGCAAAGGAGTGAAAGTGGAACATTTCAGAAGACTCTGGGCTCTGGTTTTAAGAAACTTATTGAAAGATAATCATTTGCCATCAAAGATTTTCTTGCAGCCAGTCCAAAACCAGGAATTGCTGATTCCTGTCCTTGTAGTAAATCTCTCTTCATCACTTGTATTCTGGAGCTCAAAGAAGGACCTGCATAATTACTGAACATAAATTTCAGTTCAAGAACCTACATTTATTGATCTTTAACCTCCTGAGATGAGAGCTCACTGGAACATCCAACTTGTAACATTAATAAAGGTGTATACTAACTGTTTCTCTTATCCTTACTATTCAATCTCTGTCCCCATTACCGGGCAATTTCATTCATTCCTCAGGTTTCAGACAATGTCAGTGATACCCAGAACTTAAGGCCCAGAGCTTTCGTGCCATAGTCAGTCCTACATTAAATTGATTCCCCAACATTTTACTAAGATGAACCTCAGTTATCTGAATCTGAACAGCTGGAAACTGTATTCTTCACCATCTGCCCTCTCATCTGCCCATACCCGTTTTTGCCAGATCCTCTTCGTTCTCTCATTAAATAGAAATACCTATGTGGAGCTGATTTTTCATTCTTTCCTCTTCCCTACCATTTACAATAATCAAATACTAGCATTCAACTTCACAACATTTAAAATTTGAGTTATTAACAGTGTATATTTGTAGCAAAATTATAAAATTAATAGTCATTAACCCAGTATTCTAATTAAGAAATAAAACTCACTATTACTTTCTGTTAATTTCACTTTGTGCTTATCTAAAAGCATTCCAGTGCCTCCTCACTCCTCCAGACTTAATTACTATTCTAAATTTTGTGTTAATCATTGTCTTGTTGATCTTTATATGTGTTCCCAAACAATATAATGTTTAGCTTTATCTGGTTTTAAAATCTGTAAACCCTATGGTATTCTAATGTATCTATGCTTTCAACAACTTGATTTTTTTCACTCAACACTATGGTTTAATATTTATAATGTTGTTTGTAGGTTGAGTTTACTTGAAATTTGTATAGAAAAATATTTTCTGAATATATAGCAATTTATTTGTAAATTTTCCTAACAATGGTCACTTGTTCAAATAGAATATTTTTACTATTACACTGTTTTCTATGAAATTATTGTTCATGTGCTCAATCCACATGACTAGGAGTCGTATTAAAGTTTATACCCAAAAGTAGAGTTTCTGGGTTTTTATACATGCATGTTTTCAACTTTACTATTAATGTCAAGTTATTTCCAAGTATATAAACAAAAATTTAAACTTTTTCTTGCAGTGTTTAAGAGTTCCCATTACTCTGTATACTGGCCAACACTTGATTTTTTAAGACGTTTATTTTTGTCAATATGGAGGGTATAAATAGTATCTTGTTGTGGTTTAGTTTTAATTTCTCTGAAATTTAATGCAGGTAGATATATTTTTATTTGTTGCTGGTCATCTGTTTTCTCTTCTGTGAAATATATGGGTTTATATTTTTGTCGATTTTTCATTAGGTAGTTTGCCTTTTCTTAGTGAATTTTAGAAGTTCTTTATATATGTAGCTTGATATCATTTTTCAGTTTTGCATGTGCAAATTTCTTACTGCCAGTTGATGGCTATTTTGTGTTTATTTGTAACCAACAAAAAAAAGTTGTTTCTTTCTTTTGATCAACAGGACTTCTAAATTTTAATGTAAACTACATAAACAGTATTTTTACTTGGTGTTTTGACTTAAGAAAAATTTCACTCCCCAGAAGTCATAAAAATATCCCACAATTTCCTATAAAAATTTATCTTCAGCATTTAAGATTTTAACCCATCTGGAGTTGATTTTTGTGTATTATGTGATGTAAGGAACAAATAAATTATTTGTTAAAACTGCAAACCATTCTGTTACCATTGATTGTACAATGTGTCACTATCCCATTTCATATCATGTTTCTATATCTAGGTAGGTCTACCTTTTAACTTTCTTTTGTTGGTATATTTTATATTCTTTTCCCAATAAATACTATAGCTTTATCATAAGTTTGTACATGCAGTAGAGTAATTCCTCCTACTTTGCTTTTCTTTAAGAATTCCCTGACAGTATTTTTCATTTTTCTTTAAAAAATAAATTTTAAAAACATTTACCATAATCTACAAAAAATCCTATTGAGGTTGTGATTAAATTTGTATTGAAGGTATAAATCAATTTGCACAAAGTTGACAACTTTACAGTATCAAATCTACCTATCTTTGATCATGATGTACTTTATTTATATATGCAACTTCCTAAACTTTCTTATTAATTTTAATATCAGGTTTTTTTTAGTTTTTCATGTAGATAATTATGTCATCTGCTAATAATGATAGTTTGGTTTCCTTCTTTCTAATGCTTATTTATTTTTGTTTAACAGAGAGGTCCAAGACATCTAGCATAAGATAAATCGAAGTAGTGAAAACTTACTAGAATTCTGTCATCTCTCAGTTGCCCCCAATAACTGAATTTTTGGCTTTGTTAATAGAGTAGCTTTATTTTCTATTTCATCAATTTCTAATCTTAACTGTATTATTTTCTTAGTTTTACTTCCTTTATGTACTTTTAAGGCGTTTTATGCTTTTTGCTGACTTCTTAAGTTGGATAAATAATTTTTAACCTTTCTTTTATTCTGAGATAGATATTAAAAACCATAGATTTCCTTTTTAGTAATTATTTTTTGTTGTTGTATCTTACATAATTTGAAATAGTGTTTATTATTAGTCAAGTTTAAATATTTTCTAAGTTCCATTTTGAAATCTGCTTTGTCCCGTTAGTGGTTTACACATACAATGTAAACAATTTTAACATATTTTTGGTTTGGTTGATTTCTAAGTGCATCTAAATGTTAGCAATTTATGTGTTAAGTAATTTAATACTAAGCAGTTTTGGTATGTGTGTTATTGATTGTTTGGAATTTTTTGAGACTTTATGAAACAATAAGTTCAGTATGTGCTTCAAAAGAATACATACACCACAAAAGGTTTTTATATGTATACAGTTTTTTGTATGTGCTTTAAACGTAATTTTATTTATTAAATAACTAATTAGTTAATTGTGTTGTTCAAATCTTTCATACTTTTACTTATTAGTTCATCTTCCTCTTCTAATAGTGAGAGCACCATGTTGAAATATCTCATTTTGATGTCAACTATCACTTTGTATATTTTGAAGCTATATTATTTGGTGCTTGCAAGTTTAGAATTACTACATTTTCCTGATATATTAAAAGATTTATCATTATGTTATTACCTTCTTCATTTCCAATGACAATATTTTTGCCTTTAGAACTATTTGTCTGATATTAATACTGCACAGAATTGTTTTCTAGGTCACCCTTTCTTTGAGATTAAGTCTCTATAAGTGCAAAATCCATGTGGAGTGCTGGGGTTGTGGGGACAAGGCTTTGTTTCTTGTACTTCACATTTGCCTGTCATTGAAACCTAAGCTCTAGGCTACCCAAGAGCAGTAGATATACTCATGACAAACATTAGCCTCAGAGCTTACTAACTCCCCTCAATTCATCCAATGATTTATTTCTGGCCCTATTTACATTTCCCTTCCTTACTTAAAAATTAACTTGTTTTCAAATACTGACATAAATACATAGGTATATGCATACATACCCACATACACAATTACTTAGGTATGTTGGGGAAAAGTTTTATTCCTCTTGCCAGCCAAACGACCAGAAATGGGTGTCTTGCATTCCAACATCTTTTAAATACACCAAATTCCAGTCCTCTTCCCTGACATTACCTGCATTCAGATCCTCACTAGTTTTCCTGCCTCTGTTCTTCTTCCAACCATTCCTACTACAGCCCAAGCACCCTTTCTGAAACATGGATCTGTTGGCGGCTCTCTCCCTTATTTTTAGCATAAGGACTGAATTATTTCGTATAGCCCAAATGCTCTGGGTGACATAAACTGCTTCTCTCTGCATTTTCTTGACTCACGTGAACCCCCACCCACACCCAAAATGTCTGATTCTGCTATAAATGTAGTTACCTACCTTTGTGGAAGAATTTTTATGCATGCTTTATAAACATTCTATTAGTTGATCCTTGCGAAAATCTTATTTGTTAAGTATTATTATCTCCACTCTATAGGGAGAGGGTAAGTGATTTTAACCAAAGTCACACAGTTATTACTTGGAATACTTAGGATTTTATCCCATGGCTTCCCAACTTCAAAGATCCTTCTATTAATGTCTGATCCTACTGTTCCTCCTTTCTCATTTCTGGGCTTTTGTTCTCTTCCTAGAACAAATCATGCCCTTCTTTCTCTATCATAACTTTCTCATCATTCGAGTCCTACTTAATCAACTGCCCTTTTTATGGGCCTTTCACTCTGATACAGTACCTCTGTTTTTTTCCTTCTTTTCATCTCCCTGTAGACTGTAAGATGTGTGAGAGCAAAGACCAATCGGCCTTTCCTTGGTGACATCTTTTGTCCGAGGGCACATACTTTCTGAAGTCCCAGGCCCTGAGGAAACTTCCAGGATGAATTTTTTGTTGCTGTTGTTACTTGCCTCCTCCCTTTTTTTTTTATTCACAGGAAAAGTTCATGCTTATAAACATCTCATACTTATACACTCACAATCTTTTTATTTTTTTAAATCTCCCCTACACTGGTTCCAAAAATTCTGAAGTAATTTAAGAAAAGGGATTTTGTTTCATGGTAAATCAAAGCATGGGGAGTTTTTATTTTTTCCATTTCAAGAGAACTAGCTGCTAGTTCCCAGGTCCAAGAGCACTGATTTGATATACTGGTTTCAGTGCAGAGCTTCCCATGCTCGAACTTTTATAAATAGAAAAAAAAGTAGAAGTTATATTTTAAGAATCAGTTGTTTAATAAGCCCATATGATATTTGTTTAATTGTATGTTGGACAAGGCTCCCAAACTTTGTGAAATTATAAGAGAAATGTGGATTCCATAAAATGAAAATCTAATCACCATATTCTACTTCTGAATCTTCACAGGCTCTACCTGTTTCTTCTTGCACTATTGCTTGATTAAGAATTTGGATAAATGTGATTGATGCATTCCTGCCAATTTTGTGAGAAAATGTGCATTTTGAATCAGGAAAAAGGCACTTGTATTTGCTAATCTCTTTTAGGCATTCATACTTTATTTGTATTTTATTTTGAAAATTCAATCAGACTATTCACTTATTTTCTTGTAAAATATGAAATACTAGATGGAATTTAGCTGTAGAATTTAAGATACTCTTTCTTAAATAAAACTAATTAAAATCATATAACTAATTTTCAAAATTCTCTTCTATTTGTATTGGTTTTGATTCTAGTAAAGTTATTTGCATATATATGTATATATTATATATATATGCATACACACACATACACACACACTCTCTCTCAAACCAGAAATTCACTTTTAATTGTATATGTTACAAAAAGGCATGTTTTGGTACACTAGGATACATATGCCCAAATGTGATAGCATCCTTACTCATAATAGCCAAAAGCTGTGAGCAATCCAATATTTATCAGCAATAGAATGGAAAAGTAAATTAAGGTGTATTTATACAGGGGATTACTCACCAGCAATTAAAATGAAGGAACTACAGTTACGTCTAGCAACATGGACAAATCTTAACCTAACACTGAATGGAAGATGTCACACAAAAGAAATATATACTATATCATTACATTCAAATAAAGTTCAAAACAAGTAAAACTAAATTATGTAATTTAATGATATATTGTCACATAATAATACTATAATGAAAAGCAAGGAAAATTACTGTAAATATCCAAACAATAGTATCCAAGAGTGGGAGAAAAGGTGTTAAAATTGGGTAGAGCTGTTGGCAAAATACTATTTTGTGAATTACATGGATGTTTGCTTTATTGTAATTCATTAAGTTGTGCATTTATGTTTTTTATGTCTTTATTTGTATTTGTGTATTTTACAATAAAAGGAGGATGGGACCATAGTCATATTAGTCCATTCTCACACTGCTATAAAGAAATACCTGAGACTGGGTAATTTATAAAGAAAAGAGGTTTAACTGGCTCACAGGTATGCGGAGAGGTCCTGGAGAGGCCTCAGGAAACTTACTATCATGGTGAACGCAAAGGGGAAGCAGGCTCATTCTACATGACAGGAGCAGGAGAAAGAGAAAGAAGGGGAAGGTGCTAAACACTTTTAAACAACCAGATCTTGTAAGAACTCACTCACTGTCACCAGGCCAGCAAGGGGGAAATCTGTCCACATGACCCAATCACCTCCCACCAGACCCCTTCTCCAAAACTGGGGATTACAATTTGACATGAGATTTGGGCAGGGACACAAAACCAAATGACATCAACAGTAAAATTCATTCCTATTTGCTTTAAGTCCAGAGTGTTACTGAAATATGAACTAGACTTACTAATTTCTTAATCAGCATATTAGTCCATACTCACTGCTCAGGGGGGAAACGACTTTATTGAGGAAAAAATATATAAAGTTTGTTTTGGCTGAAGAAGAGTCAACCTTTTCCCTTAGCAGGATGCATAAAATACTAGTTTTGCATTTATGGTGGGGTCAAGCTGGTCAAAAAAGTTTTTTCCCCATGAATAGTGGTCCCTTTTGCACTGAAACTAAGGCTGTAAAATAGAGCTTTGTTGAATACAAAGCTAACCTGACTAGTCATTTTAATACCTGATATTCCTTGTATTATTACCATATTCTACTTAAATATATAATTCTATCAGACATAAATCAGGACAGTTGTAACATTCTTATTTTATTATCCATTCAGTATATAGAATAAATTATAACTATCGTATTCATGTATGAATTACTTGGTTGAAAATCTTGTAAGGTTTTTCACTTTTTTGTAGTATTGAAGAACAAACAGACTAATTTATTAACAAATATCAATTGACCAGCAACTCTGTTATAGTTCATGATGCTGAGAACTAGGAGTATTAATTTTAAAATGATGTGCTTTCTGTTCTTAACTTGGTTAAAATATTTGTTTCTTATGAGTTAGGCTTTTGAAATTTAGCATTTTAAGTGTAGTTCACTCAATTGTTTCAACTTAATTAAAAGGGGTATAATTTTTAGTTCATTTAAATTTAATTTTTTGCTATTCACCTGGATTATATATTTCGTACTCAATTACAGATGTCTTAAGTGATTAGGTTTCTTTTTTTACATTAGTAAATGCAACATTATTCTAGTCAAATTCTAGTCATTTACTAGAATACCGTTATTAGAAAAGAAGTTCATGGATTTGAGAATATTTAGGAAAGTTGGCTGGAAGAAGGAGAGAAGGAGATGATACATCCAGTTTTGGACCTGTAGCCTTTCAATGGCTGTGTGAAAGGGCACGATTTTAAAGTTGGATGCATCATCTTCTCCAAGGGTAGAAATTGAGTAATTATTTAAACATATAGGACTAACTAAAACTCATCAAAAAGACATTAGTTGAAGATTTATTCCTTGGATCACATTTTCCCACGTGTAAATGATAAATGATGGTATAGGTGTGTAAATTATGATTAAAGATATAAATGATATTCATCGGGAAGAATGTATTGAAAGATAAGCATTAAAGACCTTAGTGATATCCCTGAAGACACAAATATTTAGGGAAATGGCAGTGGGCAAGAAGTCTGCCAAGCAAATGAGAGAGAGTGGTATAATTACACCAAGGAAACCATGTTTAAAAAGGAGAGGTTAGTTAGCAATATCAAGTCCTACAAGTAAAGTAAAGTGAGAATACCTATGAGAGATTTGGAAACAAGGCATTCTTTGATGACCTTAACAAAAACAGTTTCAGAGAACTCCTGGCAGCGTTTTCCAGTTTGCAATGGGTTGAAGAATGAATTGTAAATGAAGGAAGCATAGAACAATGACTCTAGGCCACTTTTTCAAGATGTTTGCTGATGCTAGAGGTAGATAGGGAAGTAGCAAAAGAGTGACTTGAGGAAAGGGGTGTTGTTTTGCTTTTGTGATTGAAAAGGCCTAAGTATATGTAGAAACTATTCTTGAGAAAGAGCTAGTAAATACGTAAGAATCTTGGGGGGGGGGGGGGGAAAGGGAAGAAAGACAGGTAACAAAGGAAGGAGAATCCAAAGCACATATAAAAGGATTGACCTCATGTTGAAGGAATAATACCTCTACACTTGTGCTTGGATGCAGTGGACACTATCTCCATTTGTTTATAGTGCTTTGATGATAATTTCCATTCTCTTTGTGAAGAGATAATGAGCTGAGAGTCAGAAGGTAACTGGCATAGAGAGAAATGGTCATGAAAATCATTTCTTTGAATAATGGAAAAGAGAGCTAGAGAAATAAGAATGAATTGATTCAATCTTGAAGCTTTTGCAGGAATGTGTGATTTAAAAGTAAAATTAGGCAAGGAATTTGAGTCAAGAGGAGTGGCTGAAGGGGTGGGCCAGGGAGTCTAAACCAGTCAGGAATTAAATAGTTTATGGTTGATAGAAACAAATGAATTGGAGGATTAAGGGATTAAAGGTATTGGTCAGTTTGGAGAATGAGGATAACAATAAAACCTGGACAGTTAAGAAGTTGTTGCCAGGGAGTGGAATTTACAATTTTAGAGGTGGATCGTCTCTAGGTGATTAACAGGCTTCAAGTTTGTACATGACAACTGATCGTCAGAATGGAAAGTTAGCAGATCTACCATACTGGCCTGTACATTCCTCAACCTACTATATTGGTTTTACACCTTTGTCTCTAAGTATTTTTTGATCCCATTTATCTTCACTGACAATTCTTTATCTGTGTGATCAAAATAAATATACCCAAAGTTCATGAGTCATCAGAAAACCTATTTAATTCAAGCCTTGTCTCAATACCTCAGCCCACTGAGTTTACTTCCTACCATGATGCATAATGTTAAATGTGTTCCTCCCTCACTGGTCACATGAGTTACCATGGTATCCTGCAAAATCTGCATTTCCCGCTAGCCCTGTTGTTTGTGCCACTGTACTCTTTTTTGTGCCTGTTGCTTGTCGTGGTAGCCTGTCACATTTTCCTCCCCCATCTAAGTCAATTACCTTTCTGAGCTAGGTGCTCTCTCCTCTGTTCTTATCATTCCCTATGTATACATCTATTTCAGCACTTACTGCATTATATTCACATTAAACTTTTTCTATTTTATTCCTTACAAGTCTCTACACTTCTTAAAACAGATTTTTCATTTTATTTATCTCAGCGTTAAACACTATGCCTGGTATAGAACAGATGTTCAATATGTGCTTATGGAGGTAAACTGAAGTAAAATCTTGTTTAGTCATTTAGTGGCTGTGTGGCCCAGACAAGTTATATCTACTCTCCCCTCTGTCTTCATCTCAAACATGGGGGAAAACATCTCACAGAGTTGTTGAGGAGTTAGGTGAGACACCTAATGAGAGGAATTACCCAGTATAGTGTCTGGCAGTTAGAAGACTAGTGAATCTTTTCCAACTTTAAATCCAATTTGTGCCATCCTTGTATTTTTTAATTGATATCGAATATATGTATTGCTATTTGACATGTTTGTAAGAATGGTTTACCTACTCAACTAGATATTAAAGTTTCTTGAGACTAGGGATTGTATATTGGGTTACATATCTCACATTACCTCGCATATATTATGAATATGGATAAGTACCCACTTAACGGATGAATATTAAACATTACCAATCAAATGAACTACATTCACAGATTCTGTTTGATGCCCTAGCTCTGAAACAAATAAGGCAAGATAATTAAAATTTTTTTCTTTAAAGAGGAGCAGAGTTACATATAAATATATTTGTATTCAGTGACACAATTCAACCATAACCAACCAGTAACTGAAAGGAGTTGAAAGCACGAATTGAAATTTCTATACCATAAACAAAATGCTTTTTCATTCAATGACTGCAAGTTAAACTGCATAGAGTTTGGTTGGTACAGGAAAATTCTGATCTGGGCTACTTACTACATAAGCAGACAAGAGCAGCCACATAAATTAAATGATATCTGGTATGCAGATGCAGATTAAATGCTTGAATCATTAAATCTCTTTTCTCTCTGTTCACAAGAATGTTCCAGCATCATGCAGGCATAGCATTCAGCTGCACATTGTGTTGAAAATTAAAATGGACAAAAGCCTTTAAATTGATGACCTATCCCAATTAGTGTCGCTTTCTCACATAAATGTATATGATTTTCAGGAAAAAGTATATTCTCAATTTATTTCATGATTTCTTGATGGTGATAGCAAAGTCTATTTCCTAAACTGTATGGTAGAAAGATTTATAAACATCTTCTTATACAGAAAGAAATTGAAGCAAGAAAGGATCTTCACAGAATAACTGAATAGTGGGTACATAGAAATATACCTGTTCCTCAGATCTAGCCATTCAGAAAGAAGGCAGGCTCAACCCTCACTCATCAAGTCCATTCCTTAATTCTGGCAATTTAATATGGTACTGATCAGAAAGTTTTGAATAATATGCATGTCACAACCCCAGAGTGGAGAGCTGATTTGACTTGTCTATTTGTTTGTACATATTTTGAATTTTTTAAAATGACACAATACAACTTGAAAAGGAAACATTTGATTGCAGGAGTTCATATGTACTCTTTATATGTTTTCATAAACCTTCTTCATCTATATTTTCGGCAATTTTTCTTGGACGTCTAACAAATACTGAAATCAGTTTGCCTCTCCACTTACCCTTTCATAATGTTCGTGACACAATCCTGTGTAATTTGACACCTTGGAACTTTAAACAGACTCAGAATCTTTTGGACCTTCTAGCCATCATCAATTCACATAGTGTGCAGTAAATCCAGCTCAAAATAAACAACACAGATGGAATCGAAGCTTATAGTACAATGTCAGCAGTATCCACAGATTGACAGAGCTAGTTAGGCTGCCAGATGCACAGAATGTTGTTCTATCTACTTGTTCTTTATAACTGGACTTGATGGAGTACATCAGTGTCAAACTCCTTGCTGGTTTCCACACGCACACGCACAGAAACGCACCCGCATAAACACGCACATTCCTGCGCTCTATATCAACGGCACCATCTGCTCTCAGCTTTACATGTGGTAGCTAACTAACTATCCTACTGTGCCTGGTCTCACCGACTGCTTTCCCTGGAAACAAATGACAACAGTTTTTATCTTGTGCCCTCCTTGGCATTATAAAATAAGGCTCTTAACATTTCCATACGCATATATTTTACATGCATTTTTAAAAAATTCTGTTCTCCGTTTTATTTACTGATTCCCTAGAGAATGGCAATATCTCTTTTTATATCTTCCCCAAATTGAGATTTTCCTATGGAACTTCTATACCATGATTGTTTCTTCTAAGATTTACATCAAAGCAATATATATAAAAGCAATGGGCCCTGGGATCATTTTCCTCTCTATATACTATTTTGTAGGGTACTACATACTACTTGCAAAATGGGGGTGTGAAAAATGTGAGGATGCAATAGATGCAAAAGCATTCATTCCTTTTCACTGTTCTTCTGTATATTCTATTGGGAATAATGACCATTCTGGAACTGTTGAGATGGAGGTCGGCGGGGGGTAGAGGGGGGTTGTATAAACATGAAATACTTTTATATGCAAGTGTCTTGCCTGTGGGAGGAAGCCCACGTGTTATTCTTTTCCCAAATGCAGAATTTTTGCCTTGACCTCTTTGCCATCTCATGTGAGATCTAAATGTTTAGTAAGATATAAAAGGGATAATCACTTTTTTAACCGACAAAAATTAAATTGTAATGTCTTTTCAAAGCAATACATTCACTTGAACTAGGAGTGTGAAGTGTCATGAGGAGGATAGATGGAATGAAATTATTGAAAGATGACCCAGGTTTGGGCTGTACCAGATACCCCTTCCTAACCCTTTTCAGTATCTAGCACCTGTCTTTATGATAATCTCTCCAGAAGATCTCCAGAAATTATACTTACCTTCTGGTAACGAGGTAACATAATCTCCTGGAGGCTAGCTAACTGCAGCCCACGATAACCTCACATACAGTAACTGTTACATTTTTCATTTCTTTCAAATGATTATGGATCAGTGGAGAGGGTACTGATTTGATTTATTAACAGATTCCCAGTCTGTTCCAAGGTTAATGATTACATGTATCTCAATTACATCCTTAACAGGTTATACTGTATGATTTGTTTTAACTGCGTTGTACATTGTGTATCTTTCTCAGCTGAAAGGCTTCTTAACACTTCATGATTTAACAAATCTTTCTGCTCCTCTTCCTAAGACAATGAACCTGCTCTGATGGAATACATAAAAGTAGGACAAAAATGAACTGCAAAAGCATTCTGTAGACTCTTCCAAGAACCATAGCAAACAGTTTATTTTAGTCAGGTAAATACTTGGCAATTCATTCATATTTGAAATATTAATAAGCATGGAGCAGAGGGTTGATCCTTCCTCTTGGTATTTTATACCACCTTCCTTATGTAGGAGGCACTTTATTTTTTAACTTTGATCTTTTGAATATACACATAATGAAATTCTTCTTAGAAAAGCAGGAGCAAAATATATATTTTTAAGTCACTGTAATTCTTCCAGCAGAAACCAGATACATCTTAACTGCTCTGTAGAACCAAAACTATGAAATAATTAAAAAATATAATAACCATGTGATACTGTTTAGAATGATAGCAGGTCAAACTCAAATGATTTATAGGTATGCTTTTCCTATCTATAATGGATAGCCAGGCAGGAGGAGAGAGAGAGATCCATTGCTGGGATTCTCTAGCAAAGACCCCATCTACCAATTCAAAGATGACATATTGATTTTGACAAGAAAGAAGACAATTATGTATTCTAGTACCTCTATTTTCTTTTTTCCTTTTACTACTGCCGCCAAGCCTACTTGCCTCTGTACATTTAGGCAAATAATTTTTTTACTGTATACTGAACTAGAATTGTTGAATCTAGGGACTGTCTAAACATGCTTTCTTTGATGAAAAAGCTTTGCTTCTTGCTCATAGAACTATAGATTCCATAGCAGAAAATACATTTTAAAGAATGTTATTCCTTTTACTATCCACTTGTATTTTGAACAAGCAAAACACCAGACTCCCCTCCTTCTGGAACCCCCAAGATTCTGACAGAGTTTGGGGACTCAGAAGCCAAATGGGAATCATCAGGAGGAGAGACTTCAGTTATACAATCCATTAAATAAAACAATAGAGCCTGCAGCTGAGCTATTAAAAAGAGTAGAGCAATTTTTATTTCAATGGCTACATTTTATTTCCTCTTCTGAGTGACTGTTAACAAAGGGCCGCTGAAAGGACTGGATAAAAAGCAGGCGTCAGATGCAGGATCCATGAGTTAAACAACATTATTAGATACAATTTCATAAAATCTAGTTGCTTTTTTGCTACTAGAAATCATGTCCTTTTGTCAACTTGTGGTCACATCAGCACTTCTGCTGATATAATTTGCTCCAGCTGCAGAGCATAGCTGGCCTGCAAATCAAGAACCAGAATGAGGACAGGCAGGAATAACTCAATGGCTTGGATAATGTGCAAATCACTACACTTCTTGCTATTAGTCTACTTTTTTTTTTTTTTTTTCAGAATATTTGGAAGAGGAAAGATTTATCTTTAGCAAAACAGCCAATCAGCCACCCTCTTAAGAACTGGTTTGTCTGGTTATCTTCTGAAGCCTAACCCTCCCTGCAGTAATGCTTTATAATCATGACATTATGTATTTTTTAAAAAACTTCTATTGCCCACCATAAAGTAGCAATTTGAACACCTAATGTTAAATAGCTACTGCTTTTATTCACTGCTCCCCTAAAAAAAAGTCCCTCAGATTTAAAAATATTCCTGAGCGTTCCTGTTTATTACTCTTGCATTTCAAGTGCTTCTATGTGGCCTGGAATGTACAGGTTTACAAAATAATACATATCACTCTGTCAACAAACTGCTATATCGCCTCAATTCTGGATGCAATATAGTTCCAATCAAATATGAAATATAATACTGCCTATTGATTTAGGCATAAGTTAAAATGGTAGATGCTTAACTAGTCATTCAGCGTGGAGCTTCACCCTGATTAGAAACTCTATTGATTTACATTGAAATCAATTAGAACTGGATCACAATCATTTATAATTCTGCCATAATTGAATATTCAACAATCACTTCATGTACAGAGAAAAGAGTTTCTAAATAAAAGCAAAGCCCAAGTACTCTTGCATATCTGAGAAAATCATTATATATGGTGAGCAAATAAGAGGGAACAAACAATAGCATATACAGCTGGAACAGCTGAATCAATGCTCCTATAACAAGAACAGCTTATCAAGTGTGCAAAAGCAGCGCTAGCCTGTTGTTCACCAGTGCAAGTGAGCTAATATTCTCTTTTCATGGCATGGCAACCTTCCAGGGCCAGGTGCTATCATAACTGCAAACTCATTATGTAACCTGTTACCTTCTAAAATTCATTGCTGCAGTTAAGTACCTAAACCCAAAGCTAGGGTTGGAATATTTCCCTTTTTTTTCTTTGTAAACTGACCTGGAAAATTTTGTGACTACAAAACATGTTTTTAGATACCATTGTTTTAGAAAAGACAAAGAGGAGGAATGTGCCACATACTTGTGGCACCAACTTTGTTTTCTTTTTCACAGAATTGCACAGTGAGATGGAGATTAGTCCCATACCTCTTTCCATTTCTCTTTTGTTACATGTTGCAGAGGTGAATTTCCCAAAATCCAGAATTCTGTTTACTCCTCAGATCAGAATGGGAGTTATAACACTTTATGAAATGTATGTGGGTAATTTTCACTAATCCTAAAAGCTTTAGAAGTTTGCTCCTGCTAGATGTAGACTAGTGAACCTCATGGGCTTTAGTCTAAAGAAACAAATTTTAACTTCTGAATGGCATGAGAGCTGAGCTTTCACATGTTATGTATATATAATATACACACTTTTATTATTGTTCACTTGTGGGTGGGTGGAAAAATTGTGGTTTATTTAAAATAGAATCAAAGTTTATGTGATATTGACTAACAAATCTACAATGTTTAATTGTTACATCAAGCAACTCTCTTTGTTCAAATAAACAAGAAACAAATTGAATGATTTGCAAGAGGTTTTTACCTCTCTGAGAAAGAAATATGTCATGTTACAAAAGAAATGGGTTTTGAAAGATGAATGTTAGCATCTCTGATCACACTCTTCTAATTCTGCCCTTACCTGGCCTCCTTACAAGTAAGGCTAGATCCAAAAGGTAGGTGAAAGGAGTGAGGCTTAAAATTGGTGAAGTTACTCTTGAATATGAACCAGTTATTTTATGAGTCTATGTTCATATCTCAGAGTAAGCTATTCTCTTATCATCATTAAGTCAGAAATGGTTGTAGCAGTGAGCAAAATGTGTGAGATACTTTTAAAATTACAGTACACACAGACATGCTTTAAGGCTACCAAATTGCTATTTCTTTGTCGAATCTTAGATGCTCCTCTGGTATCTTGAATTCGTGTCTAGACAGAAGAGTAACAAAAAAAAAAAAAAAAAAAAAAGGCAACTAAAAAAGTACTTCTAACATTTTCTTTCATTTTTCAGAAGGTAAGGTATAACTTACTCTCTCCACATTGAAGTTCGAAATAAACTGTTCTTTATAGAACTTCTCTTCTCTTAACTCATAGATTGCTTGTGGGTAGTAGTCAAAATCAAGCAGAAAATATAGGTGGCATTGAGTCTACTGTATCAATCTAATAGTTTGCTTAACAATATGGTTTCAAGAATATTGTACTTGGAAGTTGTATTACCCTAGAAACATATAAAGAATATTTTTGAGCACTAAGTATACTGTTACTGGGGTCTGTTTCATGAAGTGTTAATATAACATGGGGAAGATAAAGTATTTCCATCCCATCAGATTCAAAGAATCATTGTTCAAATATAAATATCTAACACTTTCTCAGCTTGTATGCTATTTTGCCAGTTGCTTTTGCTGTCAGTTGTCTTTTCTCAAGAAAGATAAAGCTTTCTACAATAGCAAAAGTTATCTGCATGAAGTTTAACCTTACTGCATTTTCTTCCCTGTCCTGTATGCTATATACTAATACACATGTCTATGGAACACAAGATGATGATGAGAGAGAAAACTTTACATTGGGATATTCTCTAATATTTTGAGGGTTAACAGCAAGAGTTAACCTTAATGGATCACAAGACTATTGAGACAAATTCAGTTGCAGAAGGAAATCTGAAAGGACATAAAAAAAAGGAAGAAGAAGAAGAGGAAAAAGAAGAAGGAGGAGGAGGAGGAGGAGGAGGGGGAGGAGGAGGAGGAGGGGGAGGGGGAGGAGGAGGGGGAGGAGGAGGAGAGTGGAGGAGGAAGGAAGGAAGGAAGGAAGGAAGGAAGGAAGGAAGGAAGGAAGGAAGGAAGGAAGGAAGGAAGAAAGAGAAAGAAAGAAAGAAAGAAAAGAAAGAAAGAAAGAAAGAAGAAGAAAGAAAGAAAGAAAGAAAGAAAGAAAGAAAGAAAGAAAGAAAGAAAGAAAGAAAGAAAGAAAGCAAGCAAGCAAGCAAGCAAGCAAGCAAGCAGGCAGGCAACAACAAAACCCTTGGAACAATTTCTGTTACTTTATCAAATGTTTTGTCTGTTTTAAAAGATTAGTGAGTCACTGTCTTTTTGTTTTGTTTTTATAAAGAAGTTCTGTTGACTTAAAACACTACTGCCAACATAGGCAGAAATACCACAAGTACAGTTGTATAACGACAGTACTTTAAGCAAAGAAAAACAATATTTCAGAGCTGTTCCTGCTATTGAAGTCTCCTGAGTTTTCACAAAACATTTCCAAGGACTCAGTTCGGCGGGTCCAGAGGTTCTCCATGAGTTCTAGTCAGCCCAATGCAGCTCTACTGTGAAATGCAGGGAGGTGAAGGCTTGGCTTATATAGTGGTAAATGAAATAAATGAGTGTGATTATTTGAATATCTTTCTCATGGGTTTTTCTTAGAACAATGTGTATTTGTAAAGCTGTGGAAAATTCACACACAAAAAGAATTTATGAGTATTATGTTGTGTTTTCATTTCTTTGACCCTGAATCAAGCAATTGTGTTTAATGTTTGTGCCTTTTGTTGTTGATGATGTTTGCTTTCAAGTTTGGATGCAGACTTCATAAAATAGAGAATAACTGAATTAATACCTAACTTAGTATGTGCTCTATGAAGCAAGTATTTAAGGAAAACTCTCATTCCCCTGCTGGATTGTGAGACTGACTAAGTCACAGATTGTGTCCTGCTAAGATATGCATGTCCTGGTGAACAGCAGAGTTCCTTGTACATAGCAGAATGATTGAACATTTGCAGAGTTAAAGTGAAATCCAATTGAATTAAAATGGCAGTAACACAGCATTTATTTGACAATTCTCTAAAACAGACAGCTGATAAATGGACAATTTCTAGCATCAAATGGTACCATTTATGAATTAAGATCTTGATGCAATTAAAGAAGTATGAATTTATATCTTCATGTTAGAAGATTCTAATTTTGTTAACTTAAATTTGTAGATACCTGTATAGTTTCAACATAATTGACTTAATTCATCAGAGCTTTTCTGGAAACAACAATAATTACCATTCATTGGCTGTCAACCCTGTCAGGTCACTATATTAGATGTTTTACACTTTTATTTTTACATTTTATTTACTATAATTGATACATTTTTAATTGCACACATGTTTATGGGGTACAAGTTTATAGCTCAATACGTATCTATGTTGGATAGTGATCCAACAAGGGTAGTGCATCCATTAGCTCATGCATTTACTACTTGTTTGTGGTAAGAATATTCAAAAGCCTCTCTTCTAGCATTTTGTATTATGCAATATTTTATTGTTCACTATACTCACCTTAATGTGCAATAGAACACCAAACTTTATACCTCTTATCTAATTATAGCTTTGTTTCCATTGACCAACCTCTCCCTATTCTCCCCTCATGCTGTTCTACTCTCTGTGTTCATGATAGATACTTTTTTTAAATTCCACATAGAAGTGAGATCACGCAGTATTTGCCTTCCTGTCTGTGTCTGGCTTATTTCACTTGACATGATACCTTTCATGTCCATCCATGTTGTCCTAAATGACAGGATTTCATTTTTTTTTTTTTTTTTTTTTGGCTAAATAGTATTCTATTGTATACATATACCACATTTTCTTTGCCCATGTATCTGGAGAGGAACATTTAGGTTGATTCCATAATGTAGCTATTGTGAATAGTGCTGCCATAAACATGGAAGTACAGATATGTCTTCAACATACTGATTTAATTTCTTCTGGGTATATAGCCAGTAATGGGATTGCTGGATCATATGGTTGTTCTATTTTTAATTTTTTGAGGAAGCTCTATACTGTTTTTCATAATGGCTGTAGTAATTTACATTCCCACCAACAGTGCATAATACCTTCCTTTTTTCCACATCGTTGCCACCATCCCTTATTTTTTGTGTTTTTGATAACAGCCATTCTAATGGGAGCGAGCGGTTATCTCACTGTGGTTTGAATTTGCATTTTCCTAATGATTAGTGACGTTGAGCATTTATTTTATATACATGTTGACCATTTATATATCTTCTTTTAAGAAATGTCTATTAAGATATTTTGCCCATTTTGTAACCAAATTGGTTTAATTTTTTTGCTGTTGAGTTGCTTAAGTTCCTTATATATTCTGGATATCAACCACTTGTTAGATGTATAGTTTGCAAACATTTTCTTCCATTCTCTAGGTTATCTCCTTACTATGAATAGTCCTCTTTGCTATGTAAAAGATTTTCAGTTTGATGTGATCTCAATTGTCTATTTCTATTTTGTTGCCTGTACTTCTGAGGTATTATTTCAAAAATATTTGCCCAGCTAATGTTGTGAAGCATTTCCCCTACATTTTCTTCTAGTAGTTTTATAGTTTCTTTAGGACTTTACATTTAAGTCTTTAATTCATTTTGAGTTGACTTTTATATATGATGAGAGACTGGTGTCTAGTCTCATTTTTCTGCATGTGAATATCCAATTCATCTAGCACCATATATTAAATAGACTGTCTTTTCCCAATGAATGTTACTGACATCTTTGTTGAAAATCGGTTGGCCATAGGTGTGTGATTTTTTTCTGGGCTCTCGATTCTTTTCTATTGATCTATGTGCCTGTTTTTATACAACTATCATGTTGTTTGGTTGCTATAGGTTTGTAGTATATTTTGAAGTGAGGTAGTGTAATGCCTCCAGCTCTGTTCTTTTTACTCAGAATTATTTTGGCTATTCAGGTCCTCTGTGGTTCCATATGAATTTTAGAATTATTTTTTCTATTTCTGTGAAAAATGCCACTGGTATTTTGAAGGGATTGCATGAAATCTGTAGATTGCCTTGAGTAGTCTAGCCATTTTAACAATATTGATTCTTCCCATCTCCTCTTCAATTTTCTGGGATAGTTTGAGGAGAATTGGTATTACTTCTTTAAATATTTGATAGAAATCAAGAGTGAAGTCATTAGGTTCTGGACTTTTCTTTGATGAAAGACTTTTTTGTTATTGATTCCATTTCCTCACTCATTATTAGCCTGTTCAAATTTTCTATTTCTTCAGAGTTTAACCTTGGTAGGTTATGTATGTCCAAGAATTATTTCTTCTATGTTATCAAGTTTGTTGGCATATAGTTTATGCAATAGTCTCATGATCCTTTGTATTTCTGTGGTATCACTTATAATGATTCCTTTTTCATGTCTCATTTTATTTGAGTCTTCTCATTTTTTCCTAACCTAGCTAAAGATTTAATTTTATTTATAATTTCAAAAAAATTAATTTGTTGTTTTAGTGATCTTTTTCATCCTTTTTAGTCTATTTCTGCTCTAAGATTAATTATTTTCTTACTTCTACAAATTTTGGCTTTAGATTTTTCTTCTTTTTCTAGAATTTGAGGTACATTACTAGGTTATTAGAAATATTTCTCCCTTATTGAGGTAGGTGTTTATCATTATAAAATTGTCTCTTGAAACTGCTTTAGCTATATCTTATAGATTTTGGCATGATGTGTTTCTCATTCTTATTTTTCTCAAAGAAATTTTAAATTTTCCTTTAAATGTCTTTATTGACACATTGATTGCTTAATAGCATGTTGTTTAATGTCCATGTACTGGTAAAGTTTCTAAAGTTTTTCTTGTTGATTTCCAGTTTTATGTTATTGTGTCCAGATACTTGATAAGAGTTTTGTCTTCTTATATTTGCTAAGACTTGTTTTGTGACCTAACATGTGATCTATCCTGGAGAATGTTCTATGTGCATGTTAGAAGAATGTGTATTCTTTAGCTATTGGATGGAATATTCTACAAAAGTTTGTTGGGTTCAGTTTGTCTATGGCTCAGTTTAAGTGTGTTGTTTCTTTGTTGATTTTTCATCTGTAAGATCTGTTCACTGTTGAAAGTAGAGTGTTGACATTCCCTAACATTACTGTATTGTAGTCTGTCTCTTCTCTTAGTCTAATAAGATTTGCTTTACATACCTGGGTGCTCTGTTGTTGGATGACTGCTCACAATGTGTGGTGGGATGAAAAACGTCCCTCCAAAAGATACCCAATGGTCAAAATCCCAGGAATCCATGCATGTTACTTTATATGAAAAAAAAAAAGAAAAAGAAAAAGGATCTTTGCAGATGTGCTTAAATTAAGGATCTTGAAATGGGGAGATTAGCCTGAATTGTCTAGATGGGCCCTAATTGCAATAAGCATCCTTATAAGATGGAGGCAGAAGGAAATTTTACACATAGAGAGGGAGAAAAAGAGAAATAGCAGGAGGGGGAAGGAGAGAGAAAAGAAGAAAGCATTGTGAAGACAGAGGAATATGAAAGTGATAAGGTTACAAGCCAAAGAATTCCAACAGCCAATAGAAGATGTAAAAAGTGATAAATGAACTCTTTCCTGGAGCTTCTGGAGGGAATATGGAGGGAATGTGCTTGATTTTGGACAAGCAATACAGATTTCAAAATTTGGGCCTCTAAAATTATAAAAAAATAAATTGCTGTTGTTTTAAGCCATCAAGTTTGTGGCAATTTGTTACAGAATCCTTGGGAAACTAATGCACAGTTATAGCACTTTGGTAGTAATAATGTCAGAGTTTGAACATACTATATTAGGATTCTACTGCTGTGTAACAAATTACCACATATTTGACAGTTTAAAAAATACCCATTTATCATCTCATAGCTCTGTAGATCAGACATTTAGGTGAAATTGACTGGAATATTTTTTGCTTAGGGCCGCACAAGGCTGCATTCGTTGTGTTAGCATGGATGGGATCTTACGTGAAGGCTCTGGGAGAAATCCACCTAGGTAGGTTTGGCCCACCTCAATAATCTCCATATCTGAAACTCAACTCATTAGTAAACTTACTTAAATCTGAGAAATTCCTTTTATCACATGACATAATTGCCAAGGATTAACAACAGGATGTATTAATAGACTAGGAGTGCCATCTTAGATTCTGCCAACTGTATTTGGTCTCATGACTCCAAAGTCCATGCTGTATTATCTGTCATACCACACTGTCTTCCAAAGTACTTTGTCCAGAGTTCCTTAAAACAGGGGTTCCCAATTCCTGGGCCATGGACTGGTACCAGTTTGTGGACTGTTAGGAAACGGGCCATGCATCATTACCAACTAAGCTCTACCTCCTATCACATCAGCGGTGGCATTAGATTATCCTAGGAATGTGAAACCTATTGTGAACTGCACATGTGAGGGATCTAGGTTGTGCACTCCTTATGACAATCTAATGCCTGATGATCTGAAGTGGACCAGTTTCATCCCCAAACCAGCCCCCACTGCCCTGTCCATGAAAAAATTGTCTTCCAGAAAATCGGTCCCTGGTGCCCAAATGGTTGTGGACTGCTGCCTTAAAGAACACCCACAACATCTCATTAATTATCATTTTTGTGTGCAGTGCTTGTGTTTGTAGCAAAATGTCTTTATACCAGTTTTTATTTAAACTAGCAGAGATAACTTGTGGCATTGTAGCACTGCTTCTTGTCTTAAAATCCATCAATTATTTTGCACTTTCCTACCTAAACATCCATAAAAGCAACAGAATGACTCTCAGAGGAACAACAAAGAGAGTCATAGAAGTGGGAGATAAGGTTGTAGCAGACATTCGAACATTTTCCCAGAGACTTACAGCAACAAGATACATAATGGTCCCCAGTTGATATTCTGGCCGATCCCTGGATTGCCTTTACCCATAAGATGTTCTCTACCTTTAGTTTGCCTTACTTCTGATTACTCCCAGAAAGATTGCCCTGGGGTTACTGGAACCACTCTGCTCTTGTGGGAATCTACCTGGAATTGCCTAGGAGCTTATGTTTCTCTGGGGTGACCCACAGAGTCTCCCTGGGGTGGCTGGTAAAGAAACACAAAGCCAGTTTATTTGCCTTGAAACATGGCAAACTGACTTGTAGTTTACGCTCCACTGCTTTCTCTGGAAACGGGCTGAAGTTGGGATTTCACCTCCCTACACATACTTTTATTTATTTATTTATTTTGATTCTGCTCCTTAACCATTTTCCATTGCACAGTCAATTTCTCCTGGGAACCTGGCCTTCATAAATCACTTACACTTGAATCCTTGGCTGAGGGTTTCCTTCTGGGATGACCTGACCTCAGACATTAAATACACTTTGGGCACTTTTCTAGAGCCAGAAGCATTAAGGGCTAACAACTCTAAAAATCTCTACTTGGCAAGATTTTTTCCAGGCTGTTTTGTGTAGATAGTAGCCAGGTCACTATCTGGCAGCCAAGTTCTATGCTGTCAAAGAGAGATACCTCTCCTAAGAGTGAGACTGTGTGTTGGCCAAACAGTCTGCTTGGTCTTTCTTTGTGCTTTTGGAAATATTCCTTAGAATAGCACAACTCAAAGACTTTTCCAGCACCTCTGGAGATAAACCTGTCTTTGGCCACTATGTGAAACACATTGCCTAAAAGTGTGCTTATAGTTTTTACTGGCTCCGGTTAGCTATCTCTCTTATGTGTATACATGTAGTAACTGATTAATTTTAAGTACCCGTAGAAACTACAAGAGTGAGTACATAAATTCAAGGCCAGATGAGTTTTAAAAGGGCATTTTAAACATTTTATTAGTTATTTCAAGTCTGTAGTTGATTTGTGAGTGTGAATACAGAATACAAAATAATGATCCATGGATGGATCCACTAAGCCTCTTAACTGCATATTCAGGTGCACATGAATGGTGTTACAAGAAGAATCAGGATTCAATATGAGAACTCGCATAAAATAAGGGAGTAGGAGGTTTAAAATAAAGTGCCAGGGTTGCTCAGCAGAGACTGTTGAGATACAGTCTGTCCAGGGATGAGGCAGTACTCAAGAGCTATGTATAGTGAGAATTTTAAGAAATCCACCTTGGTGCCTTAATGTCTCTTACATTAAAAATAAAAACAAAAAAGAAAAACCTTTTATATGGAAAAATGGATTATGCAGATGAAATTAAGGTTACTAAATTAGTTGACTTTAATTTAGGTTAATTATTCTAGTGAAACTCATCTAATCACGTGATCCCTTTTTAAAAAGTTTCAGGTATGTGGTGCCACTTTGCCGGGACCCACCATCAAATTGCAATTCTTGAACACAAGGAAGCTATGATGGCTGCTCTAGAGCTTTTAGGTTCACTCATTACAACAAGCTCAGTTCCATGGAATAAATTCATTACCTGAGCAATAATATTTTATATAATCAACTGCTGTCTTGGCCAGAGTAGATTATCATTTTATATTCACTGAATGAAGGAGCTCCATATCCAACCAAATTTCTAAGAACTATTTTATCAAAACCTCATCCCTTTGAGGAAGACTAAGCAGAAAAGAATAGAGAAAGGGGACTAAGAATTCAACGTGGATAAGCAAAAGGAAAAGCTAACTCTATTTAGTAAACATCTAAAAATACCATCTTCTAGTGTCAATTGATGAGTACATTAGCACAGAGTTTACTGTCAGGGTGCCATAGTAAAACATTTAATGGGCACTTCTTGGGAGGAGGTAAACAGGAACATGAGAGTACTGGTATCATTTCATTTTCCAGAAACCTTAGGGAAGTCCTGAAATGTACCCCTTTGTAGTTCGTTTAGTGTTTACCAATTTTTGATGTTATACCCTCCAGTAAAATGAGTGGATGTGCAAAAATAAATAAATAAATAAATAAAGAGAAAATCATTTTTTGCAACAAATGAAGTAAATCAGAGCAAAATGTTGGAATCATAACTTGTTAATTAGTGTTGAATAACTCCTTTTTGCTACATTTCCAGCCATTTATCATTATAAGATTCACATTTTTTGTGCTATGTCATCAATTGAATACTGAACAACTCTGGGTTAAGGAAACTCTCAGTTTAAAGCTTATAGTTTGGTTTTTATTAACAGGTCAGTGTAATTTGGTGGGAAGTTCTTTGGACCAAAAGTCAATAGACTTGTGTGGGGCAAGTCACTCAGCCTTAATAATTTTGTTCTAAGTTCTTCATATTAAAATGAGAATAGCTAGTATATTAGCTTACTTTTAAGATATCTTGATTCTACTTAAGTCTGGACTTCTATTTTAGAGGAAATACCTTGCAGTGAATCATATAGACTCAAACAAACTAGAAAAACCATTTATGTTATAGCTAAAATTATACTGGTGTGATTTTATTTCCTTACCTCTTGTGCTATTTACTTATTTTGTTAATTATGCCATTAGTTTTTTCCTTTGTCCCCATTCCCTTATGTAGATTCGTTTGTTTTGTGTGACCACTTAAAATGCCTATTATTTTTTATATTCCCAAATTGTTAATTTACAAAAATGAAATTGTTGCATTTCACTTTTTCTCTCTGTGTTTGTGCTTAACCTAAAAATAAACCTTTAAGATTCATGCACTTCGCAAATTGTTCATTTAGTAGGCTATTATAACAGCTGCATAGTACTCTGAAGTATGTGTGTATCCATCACATTTTTTCCATATCCACTTCCTTGTGATGTACTACCAGATGTCTCCAACTCTAAAACAAAAACAATGCTGTCATCAAAATCCTCATAAATATTCCTGAAAGAATTTACTTCGGGTATAATCCCAGAATCATGCTTGCAGGCTCACATTATATTTTTATATTTAATTTGAGTCAGTGCTGTCAGTTTACACTCAAAAATGACTGTGCCGGTCTACAGACCAAGGGGTCCTGGATGCCTATATTCTCATCAACATTTGGTGTTATCCAGCTTTCTAATTTTTGCCAAAGAGACATATTTACCTTCCATTTCTCTGACAATAAGATGAGTATGATTTACATGATTTTACCCTTTTGGGTTTTTTCTTTAGTAAGTTGTTTTTTTATTTCCTGTACCCACTTCTTTTGAGACATCTTTTTCATGATTTTTAGAGGTCCTTGTATAAATTTCTAGATAGTAGTTCTTTTACTCTTTTAAATAGTGCAATTATTTGGGCTTTTTGTAATACATTATTAATTTTGTTCAAGGTGTTTTTTATTGAAGAAAACTTTATTTTGATAGATATAATTATTATAACCAATTTTTGCCTTAAGGTATGTGGTTTTAAAGTTTTATTTAAGAAGTCTTTTCATGTTTCTATGAAAGAAAGTTGTTCCTCAATAATTCTTCTATTAACTGTACAGTTTTACCTCTGATATTAACAACTTGAATCCATCTCTGTACTGTCGTTATCTACAGAATCTACATTTAATGTAAAATAGGATTTATTTTATGTATGTTTGTACTGACACTTTGTGATTTTTTTTTAACTGTTGCAAGTAAAAGTCAAATTACACTTATTTTACTCGTAGAAAGTTTTTGAACAATTCTACAACAGTGTCATAACTTATCCTATGCTGTTTTGCAATTGTAACTTTTCACTTATAATCTCTTTTACTCCACACCAGCACCATTCCCATTCCCTGAGAGTCAGTCAATCCTATGAGTATGTACCCATCTTTATATGATGCTCTAGTTATAGCCTTAACTGCCTTGTTCCTAAAATATTGCAAAAGTTTCTTACCTAGCCATAAAGCTCGATTTTAAGGACGTGCTCCAGAAGAACCTTCTTCAATTCTGCTCAGCTTTCCCTTCAACTCTGTTTTCCCGCAACCCCAGCATATGGTCTTCAAATTGCCATTAATACAGGTGAGGTCTATTAGGGTTACATTTTCCCACACCTAGTCATTCTGTTAAGTCTTTTATTTTTGGTATAAACTTTGTGTCTTATATGTACAAGGGTTAGGCTTTTGAAATTCAATTAAGTCCAAGATCTTACAATTTTAACTTTGTTCTTCTGAAACCCAAAATGTTAAATAAAGTTTAACTTTTCATTGTTTTTTGTTGTTGTTGTTGTTCGTTTTTTTTTTTGTTTTTTTTTTTTCCCCAGGTAGCAACTATCGCTTTTTCAGGTAGCAACTATAGCAAAAATCACTGTCTCTGTCTAAATGGTGAAGAGCTAGGTTCAAAAACAATACCAGGAACAAAATTCAGCTTGCTGAGTGCATAAAAAAATTCAGCTAAATGCTGGTCTCAGGGAGAGGGCTGAAGGTAGGTTAATTGAGATAGAGGGCAATACGTTTCAGGCCCAGGTTAGTCACCAGGGTAAAGAACACAGGAATCCAAATGGAACTAGGAATCCTTGGAATGGAATCAAGATAAGAAGCTTCAGATAGGATAACAAGGAGGAAGGAAGCTAAATGATGAAGTATACAAGGATTCAAAAGTAGCCTGGAAAACTGCTAGCACATTTAAGTGAACCCCAGAACCTTAGAGACAGAAGAGCCACAAAGATTATGGATGCAAGGGATCTTTAATATTATTTGATTTAGTATCCTGCCTTCAGATTGATAGTTTCCTTATCCATACTATAAGCAAAGTGACAGAGGCCCAGAGAAATGCACCTTTATTCTTAGCACGCGGGTGAGCAAAGGTAAGAAATGAGGTCTCCTTTGCTCCCAGATCAATCTTCTCAAGTCTCATGATTTCCCTTCTAAGTCATAGTCACCTTCCCCTCAGCAAGTCAGCTTTTGAGTCAAGTCCTGCCAGGGAAACTAAATTGCATCTTAAGACTACTAAAATTTCTAACAAAAGGGTTAATACTAATTAACCATGATTATTCTCCCCACACTTTAATTTTTCTCATCCCCTACTAAATTCTAAGTGTTGCTCCTTGCTCTAGCCAGACAGCTAACGTGCTTTCTTTTCATGAGGTTTTAAAATTTTTTCCTGAATCCTTTATACTTTCCAACTTTTCTTTCTCTTCCTATCTTCTCTTTTTTCCTTCCCTCTTTGAATGAGCATCAGTTGCAGTTTTGTACTGCAATTTAATGAGTTACATATGAAGAAAGAGAAACAAACGATAGGTTTTTCCTTTCCCAAGGAATTTGTGTCTAATAATATTTTAATCGGAATTTATTCATAGGTTAAATTAGCACTACCAACCCTTTCTGTAAAGAGTTAAGTAACAAATATTTTAGGCTTTCTGGGCCAGACAATCTCTGTTGCAACTACTCAACTCTACCACTGTAGCACAAAAGCATGAATAGGAAACAAACAAATGGGCATGACTGTATCTCAATAAAACATATTTACAAAAACAAGTGTGAGGCTAAATTGACCAGTGGGACATGTTTGCTAACCTCTAGTTTAAATAAATATTTAAACAATATAAGTAGTATTCTAGGAGAGATGTAAATAAACGGATATAAGAGCCAAGGAGTCTCACCTCCTTTCTATCAATTCATGTTCTATTGCTCAATTGATCACCTTTGCAATATTTACTATAGATAAAATATCTTTATAGTATAATTCTCTTTCTTTCTTGATATTTTATAATACTAATTATTTGCTACATATAATTAGTAAAACTTCCCCCTGCTAGATTATTCAATTGTGAACAATCTTGATGACATTTAATGAATATTATACTAGCCATGAATCTTTCTTGGCATAGTCTTTTTTTAAAGAAAGATTTGCTACTATATCATCATTATTATTGAAGAATTAGTAATAATATTTTATATGGCTAATAAATATCGTGAATCTAAAAACAAGTACTGTGAACAATTTATGGTATTCAGCCTTCATTACAGAAGAAAATGTTGAAAGAACATAAAAATAAATTAACCAATATGCTAAGATATGAAGAGTAATGCAAAGATATACTCAAAAGGACAAATGTACTTATCATTCTTTTCTCTATATGAGTTTAATGTATCTTTAAATTATGTTATGAAAAAAATGTATTAGGGAAAGTACTCCATAATATTAATACTAAGGTAAAAGATCAATAGCAATACTAACACAGTGGTTTTCTACCAGGATGATTTTACCCCTCACAGTACATGTCTAGAAGTGTTTTTGGTTGTCATACGTGAGGGGACTATCACCAGCATCTAATGACTGGAGGCCAGGGAAGCCACTGGACATCTGGCGAAGCACAGCACAATCCCCCACAACAAAGAATTATTCAACTAAAAGGTCAGACTCAAGGTTGGGAAATCCAGTCAGCATATTTGGTCATGTACTTTTCTTTTTTATAATATTAAACTTTCAATTTTGAGATAATTGTATATTCACATACAAAAAATAATACAGTGAGGTACAGTGTACCCTTTACACAGTGACCCATAATGATAACATTTTGCAAAACTATAGTACAAAACCACAACCAGGCTATTAACATTGGCACAATTAGCACATAAAACATATCACAACAAGAATCCTTCATATTGGTCTTTTATAGCCACACGTACTTCCTTCCAAATCCAAGACCATTAATTGTATGCTTCCACTTACATGAAGTGTCCAGAATATTCACCTCTATAGCTACAGAAAGTAGAATAGTTGGTTATGAGGGCTGGGGGAAGAGAGAAATGGGGAGCAATCACAAAAGGCGATGGGGGTTCTTTCTGAGATGGTGAATCTATTCTAAAATAGGATTTAAGTGATGGCTACATAACTTTGTGAATACACCAAAACCATCAAACTGTATACTTTTTATGAGTGAATATTAAGATATATCAATATATCTCAATAAAGTTGTTAAAAACTAAAAATAATCAATTATCCATATATGCATATTTCTATTTCTAAACTATTTTGTTCTTTACTTAATGTTTACATCCCCTCACAATGACTATAGTTGCCATTGTTGTATTTTTTGGGTGTATTAAAATTAAGTAGTGATTCCTCCAATGTTATTCATTTTCTTTAATTGCCTTAACTCTTCTGGTTCCCATGCATTTCTTATACATTTTAAAATCATTTTGTCAGTATCTACAAAGCTTCTGCAGGGGAAAGATTATGCTAAATATATAAATTGTTTGAGGGGAAAACATAGACATTTTCTTCTTTCAAGACTCCTAATCCATGGAAATGGAATCTCTGCATTTCTTTAGGTCTTCTTTGGTCACTATCATCAGCATATGTAGCTTTTAGCATACAAATCTTGTACATGTTTTGTTAGATTTATACCTAAGTATGTATATAAAGTTGGAAAGAAGTTATTATAAATGGTAAAAATTATTTTTCCAGTTGTTCAATAGTACGTAGAAATGCAAAAAATTTTCATGTATTGACTTTGTATTTGTACCTTGAATCTCATTTACTATTTCTAGAAGGTTTTTTACAGATTTCTTAAAATTTTCCATGTCAACAATCACATCATCCGTGAACAGGAACAGTTATTTCTTCCTCTCTATTCTGTGTATCTTTCATTTCTGTTTCTGGCTTTATTGCCTTGAGTTGAATCTTAATATAATGTTAAATAGAAGTCGTAAACACGGACATCCTTTCTTGCTCCCAAACTTAGGGAGAAAGTGTTAAATCTTTCACTATTAAGTATGATGTCACCTTTAGGATTCTTGCTAATGTCACTTATTAGGTTGAGAAAGTTTCCTTCTATTTCCAGGTTTCCCAGAGTTTGGTTGGTGGGTTGGTGGGCTGGTTGGTTGGTTCTTATCATGAATGAAGTTGAATTTTGTCAAATTCATTTTTTTCATTAATTGATAAAATCATGTGGTTTTTCTTCTTTAGACTATTAAATGGTGGGTTACGGTGATTTTTGAGTGATGAACTAACCTTGTATTCTCACAATAACCCCCAATTTGGTCATGATATATATAATTTATTGACATATGTAGAGGCTGTTTGCTTCTTTGTTCACAAAAAGTTATGTATCTGTACTTTTTCTCCCTTTGTTCTTTCTGAATTTGGTTTTGTTATTGGGGTAATTTTCTCATCATAAAATCAGTTGGGAAATGTTTCCTTCCTTTTATTTTAGAAAAGAATTGCATAAAATTGGCATTATTTCTCTTTTAAATGTGTGCTAGATTTTGCCAGTAAAACCATCTGGGCCTAGAAAGTTCTTTTTCAGAAAAGTTTAGCCATGAATTCAATTTTTTTTAAGTAGCTATGTGTGTATTTATATCAGTTTGAGTGAATTTTGAATATACAAATCCATTCCAATAATAAGAGAAATGCTTTGCAAGCAATTGTTTCACTTAATCTAGATTAGCTAACTTATATACAGAGAGCTGTTTGTATGTTTCCTTATTCTTTTAATAGAATAATAGAATTGTTATTACTGATACAGTAATACAGGGTCTGGAGTGACAGCCAACTTTTCATTTCTAATAATCATAACATTTGTCATATTGAGTTTTATTTGATCAGTTTGGTGAATCGTTTGTTACTTTTATTACTCTTTTTAAAAAATAAGCTTAGAGTGTCATTAATTTTCTCAATTTTTTATGTTCTCAAATTTGTTCCTGCTCTTATCTTTATTACTAACTCTTCCTTATTCTTGTTTTGGGTTAACTTTTTTCTAATTTCTTTAGATGGAAATCTTGATTGTTGATTTGAGACATGTATTTTATTCTGATATAAGCACTTAATGATATAAATATGCCTCTAAGCACTGCTTTTGCTACAGAGTTCAATTTTTGATATGTAGTATTTGAATTTTTATTAGGGCTAAAATATTTCCATATTTATTTTGAGAGCTTATCTTTGACTCATCTCCAAGTGTTTAAAGATATTCCTTTTCTGTTTCTTCCATTAATTTCTAATTTAACTCCATTAAAGTCAGAGAACATATTCTGCATGATTTAAATTCTTTCAATGTGTTAAAGTTTATTTTATAACACATGGTATGATGTATTTTGGTGAATATTCCGCATACATGTAAAAGGATTATGTGCTCTGTCAAGGCGTGGTGAATTACAGCTGTAATCCCAGTGTTTTGCAATGCCAAGGCAGGGAGTTTCTTGAGCCCAGGAAGTTTGAGAGCAGGCTGGGCAATAAAACAAGACCCCATCTCTACAAATTTTAATAATAATAATAATAATAATAAATTTTAAATTAGCTGGTCATGGTGGCGGGCACCATAGCTACTTGGAAGGCTGAGGAAAGAGGATTATTTGAGCCCAAGATTTCGAGGCTCCAGTGAGCTATAATCAGGCCACTGAACTTCAGCCTGAGTGATAAAGCAAGATTCTTCCAAAAGAAAAAAGTGCATTCTTTTGTTGTTAGAGTGTTATATAAGTATTTATCAGATTTAACTTGTTTATGGTGCTATTCAGTTACCCTAAATTCTCACTGATATTGTGTCTGATAGTTCTATTTCCAAAAAGAAGGAATGTTGAAGTGTCCAACTATAATAGTGAACTTACCTGTTTCTCAGTTCAGTTTTGCCAGTTTTTGCTTCCTGAATTTCAGAACTCTTGTGTGTGCCTATACATTTTGAATTAGTACATCTTCTTGGAGAATAAACTGTTTTTTTTAATTATTATTATGCAATGCTTATATTTATCCTTGGTAATTATATTTGTTCTGAATTTTATTATCTGTGATGTTAATATAATCACTCTATCTAGTTTTCTTTTGATTGACATCTATATGGTATGTTTTTTCCGTTCTTTTCTTTTTTTTTAAGATGAAGTCTCAGGCTGGAGTGCAATGGCACAGTCTTGGCTCACTGCAACCTCCTCCACCTCCCGGGTTCAAGCGATTCTCCTGCCTCAGCCTCCCAAGTAGCTGGGATTACAGGCACCCACCACCATGCCTGGCTAATTTTTGTATTTTTAGTAGAGACAGGGTTTCACCATTTTGGCCAGGCTGGTCTTGAACTGCTGACCTCATGATCTGCCCACTTCGGCCTGCCAAAGTGCTAGGAATACAGGTGTGAGCCACCGTGCCCTGCTCTTTTCTGCTCTTTTACTTTAAATCTAAATATATCCTTATATTTGAAGTAAGTTTCTTGTGAAAAACACATCCAGAACAAACAAGATGTATTTATCTTCTGTGGAGACAAGTCCAAGATCTACAGTCAGGAAGCTGGAGACCCTCAAGAGCCATTGGTGTAGTCCCAGTTCAAATTCAAAGGTCTGATAAACAGGAAAACTGATTTTTATGGACTGGACTGAGTTGCATCTCCCCAAATTCAGGTGTTCAATCCCTAACCCTCAATGTCATGATATTTGGAAATGAGGCCTTTGGAAAGTAATTTGGGTTAGATAAGGTCATGAGGATGGGCCCTTATGATGGCATTAGTACTGTTATCAGAGGAAAGATCATCAAACTTGCTTCTTTTCTCTTTTTCTCTCTCTACCATGTGAGAACACAAGAAGACAGCCTCCATCTAAAAGCCAGGAAGGGAGCTCTGACTGGGGAACAAAATCAATTGGCACCTTGATCTTGGATATTTCTGCCTCCAGAACTGTGAGAAATAAATTACTATTGTTTAAGCCACACAGTCTATGGTATTTTTGTTATAATAGCTTGAGCTAATTAATAAACTAATGGTGTAGTTCCAGTTCAAGTCTTGATGTCTGAGGACTAAAAGAAACAATGGTGTAGTTCCATTTAGAAAGCTGACAAGCTCTGGAGCCAGGAAGAGCCAGTGTTTCAGTGTTTTTTTTTACTCAGTATATATATTTGTATTTTTTGTAGACATGGGATTTCGCCATGTTGGCCAAGCTGGTTCCAAACTCTTGACTTCAAGTGATCCACCTGCTTGAGCCTCCCAAAGTGCTGGGATTACAGGCATGAGCCACCACGTCCGCCTATGTTATATTGACTTATATATTATACCTACAAACGTTGAGAACCTTTTCTAAAATGTTTTAATTTTTCTTTTAACTGTGAAAAGTATTTTAAAACTGAAGAGGAGAGGTATACATAGTCTATTATATTTATTCATACATTTATCATTTCTGTTTCTTTACTTTGTTCCCAGTTGTTTTGAGCTTCTGATCAAATTTTCCCGCTTTGTGAAGAATTTCTTTTCACAATTATTTTAGAGCAGACCTTCAGATAATGAATTATCTTAGTTTCTCTCCACTTCAGATTTCTTTATTTCATCTTAACTCTTGAAGAATATTTTCATGGGATACAGAATTCTAGGGTGATAGTTCTTTTCTTTTTAGCATTTACACTTCCCCTAGCCACCATGGATTCAGATGAGATTTTCACAATCATTCAAATCATCATTCTTCTCCAAGTAGTACAGTATTTTTCTCTAGCTGATTTCAAAAACTTTTCTTTGTGCTTGGTTTTCAACTATTTGATTATGATCTGTCTGGTCCTGGATTTATTTACATTTATCCTGTTTGGCAGTTACTGAGTGTATTAAAACTATTGATTTTTAAAAATTATTATTTGAGACGGAGTATAGCTCTGTCTCCCAGGCAGGAGTGCAGTGGCGCTATCTCCTCTGACTGCAAGCTCCGCCTCCCGGGTTCACGCCTTTCTCCTGCCTCAGCCTCCCAAGTAGCTGGGACTACAGGTGCCCGGCACCACGCACGGCTAATTTTTGTATTTTCAGTAGAGACGGGGTTTCACCGTGTTAGCCAGGATGGTCTCGATCACCTGACCTCGTGATCCGCCTGCCTCGGCCTCCCAAAGTGCTGGGATTACAGGCGTGAGTCGCCGCGCCCAGAGTAAAGCTATTGATTTTTATGTTTTACCAAACTTAAGATGCCTTTGGCCATTATATTTTTCAAATATTTCTTCGCACCACACTGTTTTGCTTCTCCTTCTAGAACTCCAATGACATTAATGTTAAAACTTTTGGTATTGTCCCACAGGTCCGTGGGATTAGGTTCATTTATTTTCCAATTAATTTTCTCTTTACTGTTTGAAATGGATAACTTCTAATTATCTATCTTCAGGTTCACTTATCTTCTACTTTGTCATCTCTATTCTGCTATTGGACCTTTTCAACAATAATGAGGTTTTTCTTATTCCCATTTGTTAATTTTTAGTTGTAAAATATATTTTGTTATTGTTTTGATCTATGACTTTGTTGAGATTTTCTATCATCCTATTCATTTCAAAGAGTGTTTGCCTTTACTTCTTGTATCATTTTTATAATAGCTATTTTAAAGTCCTTGTCAGATAATTCTGATTTCTACGTCATCTGGCTGTTGGTACATGCTAATTATCTTCTCCCATGACATTAAATGTTTTCCTGGTTCTTCCTATGCTGAGAAATTTTGAATTGTGTTCCAGACATTTTAAATATTATGTTATGATTATCTGGGTCTTGGTTAAGTCCTAAGAAGAATGTTGATATTTAGTTTAGTAGGCAGTCAACTTAGTGAACTCAGTCCCCAAGTTCTGCCTAGCCTTTTGAGGGTTGTGGTTTTAGTGTCAGTTCCATTTTCAAAGTCTTTGAAATGTTGTTTATATCTTTCTATGTTTGCTACAGCCAGTGGCCAGTCTGAGATTTTGGTGTTGCTCTATGTCTTATTTCTGTTTCCAGAGTTCTTAGTATAACATTTAGTGTCAGATTCATGTACACAAATTTCGGGAGTGAGACCAAGAGTTTGTTAGCAACTTAATTTGTCGTCTTCCCAAATTTCTCTCTCTCCATTGATGTCCCCAGTAATTTCTGTCCAGAAAGCTGAAGATTTCATGATCCTTCTCCACTGTGCACTTTCTATTACTGCAGCTTCATCCAGGGCCAAGCAGCAGGAGGGCAGAGAGATAAAAAAGAAACAGGGATTTGCCCTTCCCCCTTGAAGCTATAGCTCCTATGGCTACAGCTCCTATGGCTCCCTCAGAGCAGTAAAGCATGTCTCTTTTTGTGACACTGTTGCTAACAGGACACTCCTATCCCACAAGTCTGAACCAAAGAGTTTCTTTTGGAGCTTTCTCTATCTATGCTAATGCCCACTTCCAAGTATCAGAGTGTGTTGGGTCCAGGTCAGGGAGGGGAAAAACATGCATGGTAAACTCAACACTAGTGGTTGATTCCAAATTCTGGTATTCTCCAATTTGTCTGCTATTTACTTTTCATAGTCCTTAGACAGCTACTCAGTGCATTCTCTCGAAAATTAATACCTGTATTCAATGATAGATAAGGATGAAGTGTGCTTACTGTGTGTTGCTCAGAATCAAAAACCATGGTTAAGTTTTGAAACCAACCTTATGACCTGTTATATATGGAACTATGCGATACTAAAATGTGCCAAACTGGAATTTTCTTTAAGCTGTGATAAGTTTGCTCTTCGTTTTAATATAAGATCCTTAATACAAGATACTTTACTATAAATATAAGCTATTTATAAAAACCCAGATCCAATTTAGTTATGTAATTCAAGAAATATTTATAGAACAGCTACTTTAAGCAAGGCAATTTACTAGGCACTACAAGGTATAATGCTATTTTACCTGGTGTCAGGGGCAAAACCAGTTGTGTGGCAGTATAGAAGTCAATATACAATAGATTCCCCATCGTTAGTACAGCAATTCTTTCACTTGGGAAGATACAGCCATATTTGTTAGCTTACTAATTTTAGCCTTGTGTCCTTAACTCAGCAGGCAGTCATGTTTATAATACTAAGAAAAATATTATTTTGACAGATTGATAAGCAATTTCTTCAAAACTCTGTGTTAGGCCTATTTTTCATCAAATTGTTGAAAAGTGTTCATATTTTACCTCCCTGATCCATGACTCTATTTTGGTATTCAATTATACAATTCAGCTGCTTCCTTCTTAAGGAGTGGGAAGCTGAGTCATCTTTTGCCGTATCATTAAAGATTATTTTCCTGAACTATTGTGAATATTATTAATTGGTTTATTTACTAGTTTTGTGAAAAATATTAGCAAATTCAACATGTGAGCAGTCTTTATTAACTAAGCCTTCAAAAACCAGACAAAATAAACAAAATCCTTAGGAATATTTCTTGATGAAAGCAACATAGATTTTTCTTCTTATCAGAATATTTAGAACTACTTTTTGGCTTAAGGATGAAAAAGGCTATTATCAGGAATCAATAACTGGAAAATAACTGATGAATTAGAGAATCACAGTAATATTCAATATGCTGGTGTTATTGCCAAGTCTGGCATTATTAAAGCAAAGTTCTGCCCAGAGGAAGTATAACAGTATGTTAAACAAAAGTCTCTGAATGCTTTAGAAATAAAATATGGGCATCTGTAACTAAGGAGTTTGTTAAGGCAATAGATGCCTTTCAATATAAATTGAGAAGGTTAAACTTTCCCCAAACACTGTCCCTTGGGAATGAGAAGACTTTAAAATCAAATAGATCAGAATAAAAATCTGTCTGTAATTAATTCTGGTTTTGAAATATTGGCCAAGTTTCTTGGTTTCTCTAAGTCTTGGTGTATTCATCTATAAAATAGGGATAATAATAAAATTTAACTCATAGTGTTGCTATGAGGATCAAATAATATAAGAAGAAAGCTTAATGCCTGGCACATAATACTCAATAAATGGTCATTATTATTGCTAATAATGATAGAGCTCAGTATGTTTTCCACACACAGAGATTAAATCTTTAAGAGTCATGGATATCTCTGGGGAAATATCTCTATGAATCATGTATGTGGCAATGTGATTTATTTCTTTATTTAAAAAATCTTTTTATCATCTTTATGGAGCAAGGTATGGTATGTATGAATTCTGAGGTTTCCAGAATTCCTTAATTAGAAGGGACACCAGTCCAGAGACGTTGTGTTTCTGTCCATTCATACTAGTCCCTGCAATGCCTGTTAATTAACTTTTTCTTCACTCATTTATTCAATTGACCAATGAATACCCCAAATGCCACGTATCATATTAGGCACTTTAAATAAATAAACGATGAATACACAGCCCTTATCTTTGAAGGATACCCAATCTTTGGCAGAAAGATATGCACTGACAAAAAAGTTTCAGTGGTAAACTGAAGACATTTTGTATCTGCTCATGAGAACCAACTACTAACAATCCAGGAATTCTGCAAGCTGGCTGTTAAACACTGACATAACTAAAAAATTAAATTGCATAAACTTAAAATTAAATAATTTATATTAAAAATACAAGTAATAAATATTCAAAATTAATCACTTGAACATTATTTTACTACAGCATTCATTATTATTTTACTACTATCTATGCTTTTGAGTTTATTTACATTTATTATTTCTATATGCTGAAAATCCTGTGTAATGTTTTCCTACTGCACATCTCATTCCAGTTCTACATTTTGTTATATCATGGTGGTTGCTTGAAATCAGCCATGTTAGATTACTTGCACCATGGAATTTGGCAAACATGGCAAACTAGGGCTTTTTTCCCCTCAAGCTATGTATGTTAGACAGTTACCCAGCATAATATTGAAACTAACTATAGCACACTGCTATATGTGTCATCAGAAAGTAATGACTTGCTGTAGGAATACGAATGACGTGAGAAATGAACCCCTGATTATAGAAATCAAGAATGGCTTCATGGAGAAGTAAATGTTTGAATTAACTTTAGAAAAAAAAATTGGCACTTTAACAACTCCAAGGAACAGAAAGGGTCTTAGAAAACAGTGACAGACTATATTACTGTTCTAAGCTATTCACTCCCCCTTCTTGTTTTAGATCACTTTCATTGCTTTTTGACTTATTACATATTTACTATGAACAACACTGTTAAGTTCTTCATATATATATATAAATGTATTTAATTCTTACCAAAACGAAAAAGAAAAAACAACTATGAGGTAACTATTACAATATTTAATTTTAACAAATAGAAATCTTAAGCACAAATAAGTTAACTTACCCCTGATCACACAGCTGCAAAATGTGGTTAAGATTTCACAGCTTTACTCCTTATCACTGGGTCACCATCCCTCATTCATACTATTAATACTCTATGAAGGGCCAAGACATTCAAACTGTGAATGGAGCACTCTTTTCTTTCTAAGGGCCAACACGTCCTTCTTTTTTAAAAGGACTACAGTGTGCTTTAATCTGGGGAAATTTCTCTTTCATTTTAAGAGATGCATCACTTTTCAAATCACTGCTAGCTCTAATAAAAACCACCTACTTACAAGATCTCTTTTCTGGGGGAATAGGGTGCTATTTTGTTTGTTTTATTTTATTGCTTTGACTTAAAATGTTCTCTTCAAGAATACTGGAGATTAAACATTTTTAATTTACTAAAGATCCATACTGTTAATACAATTATAATACTTGCCAGGGGAAGAATCAATTTTTTGAAAGAGAGCTACCATCTTCGTGTTCATTTCAACAAATTAGAATCTAAGGTGCTTTCTTATCAAGAATGTGTACCATCTTGTTGAACATTTCCTTCACTTTAGTTTAGCTTTTCTTAGCATCTCCTTCATTTCTTCACCCTCCAAACGTTCTTATCCCTCACATTATCTAAATTGATACAGGGTAAAATGCTGTTTACTAAGGTGAAGCATGAACAAGAACAAAGTTTTCCAGAAATTTTTTTCTTTTTAGAGCAAAATTATTTTTATATACGAGTTGTTTCTATCTTTGAGACTTGCCACCTGATAATGAATGGAAGTTTGTTGAGAGTTTACATATACCCGTACTAGATTTCACTCACTGAGCTTTCTTTAATATAAACAAGCATAGAATTTAGGAATTATGCTAAAGAAAAAATACCATAAATGATGGAATAACTTGTCCTGATGATTAAATTTAGTTCTAAGTATTCGGTTTAGAAAACTATTTTTGATATCTCTGTTTTCAAAATTGGTCTAGTAGAAGACACTAACCTTTTTTTATTTCTTTATAAGCTCACATCTTTCTCAGTCATATTTTATGTATACATACACACACAGACACACACACACACACACACGAAAGTGCACTTTATTTTTTATTCAATTGTTACTTTAGCAGTGTCTGCAATTAAGAACCAGCTTACTAAATGAACTGTAATTATTGCAAATTGTGGTAAGCACCAGTAATTAAAATGTTGCAGTAGTGCTAGCCAGCTTTGCAACATGCCCTTTGAGAGAAGCATAAAATGATATTATGTCTTTAACTGCTATTTGTATTACAGATGAGAAAACCTGGAAATTCAGACCTTTAGAATCATTTGGCTGAGACTTTAAAGCACAATGTGAAGTGGGGATTCACAGTTATCCAGTAAATTCAAACTGGGAAGATAGTCAATTTGGTTAATTCCACAGTGAAAGTGGCTTATTCTTTCAAATGTGCAATCTTTAGGGCATAAACATACATGGCTTCCCCATGGGGGGAAAATTGAACAATATACTCTAATCTCTTCTTTGTGTTTTCAGGATGCTAATAGTGAGCCTTCTGGGTACAAAAGCAGGAGGGAACTCCTTCAGTACACACCCATCTTTTGAAGATCCTCACCCAGCTGCTATCCCCAGTGAACCCTCCAGCTGTGTAGTCATTTGGCAGGGTGCACTGTTACGCATAACTTAAAGCTATGTGTGTGTGACTCTAAAACAAGTGGTGAATACAGATTGTCCACATGAAAACCCCCAAATGATCTGCAAGTGAAAAAAAAATGTAACCAATGATTTGATGACCATGAAAATGGCCCAAGTTTCAGATTTAGCATTGGCTGACTCTATCCATCAGCAACATATTTATTTGTTTCTTTTCTGCCTTTGCTCTAGGTAATCCAAAAATGCTATCTGGTTAACCAAAAAGTTGTGACTTAGAGAAATATATGCTAATATGGATTATCATATATTAACTAATACAAATAACATCAACAGCTATGTAAAAACAGAGCTAATGAATAAGTACTGTGTTTTATAAGATCTAAGTATAATATATCTACATAAGGTTCTCAGAGACTATAGAGGCCTGGGTAATGAAAAAGAAAAGTCAGGAAGTAAGGTGAAGAGCAGACATTTGCCATACTATGATGCTGAAACCATTCTGGTCAACAGAAACATTCCAAGAGCAGGAACCAATGGATAGGACGTCTGGTCTTGGCTAGGACAGATTATTGGATATGGGAATAATCTTCCTACCATAAACATTTGTGAATCTTAACAAAATATAAAAATCAACTGATTTGAGACATCGTACAACAGAAAATACCAAGGATTTGATTTTTTTTTTTAACTTTTAAGTTCAGGAGTACATGTGCAGGATGTGTAGGTTTGTAACATAGGTAAACTCATGTCATGGGGGTTGGTTGTACAGATTATTTCATCACCCAGGTATTAAGGCTAGTATCCATTAGTTATTTTTCCTGATCCTCTCCCTCCTCCCACCCTCCACCCTCTGATATGTCCCAGTGTATGTTGTTCCCCATGTGTCCATGTGTTCTCATCATTTAGTTCTCACTTATAAGTGAAAACATGTGGTATTTGGTTTTTTGTTCCTGCGTTAAGTTGCTAAGGATGATTGCCTCCAGCTCTATCCACGTCTCTGCAAAGGACGTGATTACATTATTTTTTATGGCTGCATAGTATTCCATGGTGTATATCTACCACATTATCTTTATCCAGTCTATCATTGATGGGCATTTGAGTTGATTCCATGTCTTTGCTATTGTGAATAGTGCTGCAATGAACATACATGTGCATGGGATTAATGGGTTGAATGGTATTTCTGTCTTTAGGTCTTTGAGGAATTGCTGCACTGTCTTCCACAATGTTTGAACTAGTTTACACTCCCACAAGCAGTGGATAAGTGTTCCTTTTTCTCCACAACCCCACCAGCATCTGTTATTTTTTGAATTTTTAATGATAGCCATAATAAAAGGCAAACACCCCTAATTAGCTTTACATTCATCCCAGAATTCAACCTGGGGATATTTTCCACATTACAGCACAGGGAACTAGAGTTCAAACAGACAGCACTGGTCTTTCCAGGCAGAAAAAAAAAAAAAAAAAGGGCGATGGGCGTTTGGGAATACTGAAGTGGCCAAAATTTGTAGAGTACTAGAAAGCAGAGAGCAACACAGAGAAGGCGCCTCAGACATTGGCAGAAGGGTCCCCTTCAGTCATTGGCCAAATAATAAGCTGTATACACACACAAAGCCTGAAAAACCAGTTACTGAGGGACTGTGAGATGAATTGCAGAGGGTACTCAGTGCTAAACAGGTTGGAGTGAGACTACTTACCGAAAAACCCAATTATTCTATTGAGATACTAGAAAGGCCTTAATGGTAGGTCAAGTCTACCCCTAAAGTAAGGGATCTAGATCAATTGTAACAAAGCCTGAAAGTAAGCCTCAACAGGATCAGGTTGAGCTGCCAGCAAATTGATTGCCTGCTAGAGCAAATCACAACATTTCAAAAGAAGACAGTATAATTTATATTGTAAACAATATAGTACCCACAATATGCAAAATTCAATAAAAATTTACTTGATATACAAAGAACAATTTTAAATTGTAACTCACAGCCAGGAGAATTTGAGTGAATAAAAACAAACTCATGCATAAACCAGATATTGAAATAAGCACACAGTGACTTTAAAATAATTATTATAGGCTGGGCGCGGTGGCTCACGCCTGTAATTCCAACACTTTGGGAGGCCAAGGCGAGTGGATCACAAGGTCAGGGGATCGAGACCATCCTAGCTAACATGGTGAAACCTCGTCTCTACTAAAAATACAAAAAATTAGCCGAGAATGGTGGTGGGCACCTGTAGTCCCAGCTACTCGGGAGGCTGAGACAGGAGAATGGTGTGAACCCGGGAGGCGGAGCTTGCAGTGAGCTGAGATTGCACCACTGCACTCCAGCCTGGGAGACAGAGTGAGACTCTGTCTCAAAAAAAAAAAAAAAAAAAAAAAAAAAAAAATATTGTAAATATATTCAAGGACTTACAATAATAAGATAACATGTGAAGTAATGAGAAATCTTAACAGAGAAATACAGAGTAGGAAGAGAAAACAACAAGTAGAAATTTTAAAACTGAAAAATAATATAATTATAGTAAACGTCTCAAACGCATGGGCTTAACAGCAGAGTGGACATTGTATAGGATCAGCTAAGAAAAACTGTCTAAAGCACACAGAGGAAACCACTGAAACAGTGAATTAGGGCACAGTGTCAAGTGGTCCAATACACATGTGATAGGATAGGAGACAGGAAATGACAAAAATAATCATGGTGAAAAAAATCTGAGCACGGCTCAGCTTTGTGTGGGAGGAATTGACTAGAAAGGAACATGAGAGAACTTTGGGAAAAGACAGAAGTATTTCATAAACAATTGTATATATTTGCCAAATTTCATTGAACTATATACTCTTACAGTCTGTTCTTTTTATTGATTATAAATTATGTCTCAATAAAAAAGAGAAAAAATCTGAGGGATAATGGCCATCAGTTAGTATCGTTACCTGATCTAAGCACCAAAATACTGGCAATTACCTTGTCATTCATGAAATCTTGTATAACTTTAGCTCTCACTTTAATAAACTGTTAGTTTCATCTCCTCCCTTTCTGCTTTTTTATAGCCTCTTTCAGTGATCCTTTTCTTCATCCCACTGTTAAGCATTCATGTTTCTAAGATTTTGTCCTTTTCCATATTTTATCTCTACTGTATGTATTCTTTCAAGGCCTAGGATATGCACAATGCAGGTGTTTAGCATTTGAGAGATTGATGAACAAATGGACATATAAATGAAGAGATTGGTGGGTGGATGGATGGATGGATGGTTGGCTAGCTAAATAATGATAAGATAGGAGTCATTCAACTGGCTTCTGGCTATCCAGTCATTCAATTCATATGTCAAGTACTCTTCCCGGTGCTGAATATACAATTTTGAACAAAGAAAAGAAAATCCTGTTTTCTAATGTTTACATCATAACGTTTGTAGTAAAATCTTGGTTCAACTGTTAAGCTCAGACTCACACAATTTCTCAAATAAGGGCATACCTACCTTCAATTTGTACCCTCTAAGTCAATGCCAGAGTAAAATTACTAAGATTTATGTATGATTTGTTACTTCTATATCAAATCTTTTTGTATTTAATGTCCATGTGTTTATGCACACTTTTTGGTGTGTTCAACCACATCCTACCTTTACATTCTATGTCCTAGTCATATAACATTTTTGCTGTTCACCACTCTCACTGTGTGTTTTCACATAAGGTGGTCATTCAGTCTAGAATGTCTTCTCTCCAACTGCCACCCTCAATGTCACCTATCACAATTCTCATTCATTTTCCAAGACTGCTTAAGAGGTCTCATTGACATTTTCTTGACCTTCCAGATAGCGTTAAGGTTTTCTTCTTAAGGGTTCTTTTCAGTCCTCCCTAGTTCTCTGTGTATAGGTTTGTGTCTGTAAGCTGGGTGTTGGTACAGGTTACCCTGCCATAAACAAAACATTCAATGGACATGTAAAAAAGAATATAGTAGAAAAAGTAGGAGTATTTGGTATGATTACCAAATAAGGCACTGGGTATCTAAAAAATCAAATTCATGAGGGAGCAGAGGGAAGAGTAGAATGTAAGGAAACAGAAGTAGGATCCAGTGTTCCTAAGCAAAGGTCTCCGAGGACAGTCTGCAGCCAGCTACCAGGTATAACAGGCTGGGCTCCTCATCCATACCCAGGTCCAAGGGATAGATGAAGGAGCACCTATACCTTTCAGTGTGGAGTACAAAATGCCTACAAACCAATAACTGGCTGACCAAAATTTTTACAAAGATCATTAATGACCAAGAACACTGGGAGTGAGGAATACTTTTTGCCTCAAACACAGAAAACTCATGACAAATTTTGACTTCTACTGAATCCTCAGCAGGCCACAAGAATAGTGTTACCATTGAATTGGCTATGTAATATAGGCAGCTGATATGGGCTAGTTTGGGAACATAGGCTGATACTTTCTCTCAAAAGGAGCTTGTTTTATTCGTTGTAGTAAGCCTGTTTCTCCATTTAGGCAATGAGGCCCTCAAAGGCCATGTTAAGTTCTACTCTACATCTACTACCATGGATGGTTTATTGTAGGCACTAAAAATTGTCTTTTAATAATAAATTAACAGTTTCCTGCAAGTAGAACAGTATTCACAAAAAGCTTTCTTTAGTCCTTACACATTCATTCTTTGTTTGGAATTGTGATAAGTTTTGTTGCCATGATAACACATTGCCAATTAAAATTTTGTTGAGAAAATAAAGATGTCACATTCAAATATCAAATAAATAGGTCACCTCAAACTCAATTAATAAGCTTTATAGTGCATAGACAAATAATCTTTCTTTATTCTATTTTTATATCACAAATGATTATTTTAATATCATTTATAATTATTATCTAAATGTACAAAGTCATTTTTCACCCATGATAAGTGGAATGGACTTCCTAGACATTTCAAAGCAGTTTCCATGTCATTCAGTAGCACACAGATTCAAGGAGGTATTAACAGATTCATCACATGAAAATAAATTAGCCAGCCTGATCTCTCTCAAAGATTCTCAATGCATCCTTCCGTACTAAAGGCTCCAAGAAGTCTATGTGGGGAGAGGTTGAATTTTAACTCATGGATCTCCAAACAGTTTATCACAAAACACTTCTTTTATGACAAATTATCAACCTTTGGAGCACTGCTTTCTAACGATAACAGTTTAAGGGATTTCTTCTGAAAAATAATAATTGTTTTCTTCTAGGAAGACATGGAAATATATATAGTGAAATTATAATAGACTTTGGAGTTAGAAGCCATAGGTTCAAATCACCCAAACTAGTTATGACTCTGTCATTCTGGAAAAGTTATTTAACTTCTCTGAAGATTATAAAGACTGTCTCACAGGTATAAACTGCTCAATAAATACTGGTTTTATTTTTCTCACTTTATAACACCTCCCATATTCTGATATTGGACCAAATACCGGGCTGTGGGCCCAGCTGGGGTTAGCATCCTTTAAACAATTGGTGAGTCTAGCTTGTAGCACCTGTTCTTCTCGTGAGCCAGGTGGGGCATAGTGATATTGAGACTAGCAAAAGATAAGTGGGGAAGTGGTTATTCCACCCACACATTCTCACATGTTGCAAAATGCAGCTGGTAATTATTCTCTCAAGAGAAGTCTACTAGCATGAATGCCAATGAAAATAAGTCCTTGGGTCCTGTTTGGCACGTGCGCCTTAATTACTGACCCCCTACTCTAGGGAGGTCAACAAGAAAGAAGGTCTCTTCTTTTCTGTGAAATGGTATGAAAATGGAACAATCATAAAATCTGGCAGAAGGGTTAAGGCCAATAATTTTCAAAGAGAATACTTGGAGGTTTCATTATACTATAAGCACTATATAATCAAAAGTTTTCTTTTTCTGTATTAAGCTATTCAATGTTAGTTATAGATCAAAATGTTAAGTGTGTACTAAAACTTTTACATTTTACAGTCATGAATAGATATGTTTTCCACAAATTTTAAACAGATGAAGCTTTAACCTAAGAACCTTTTTTTTTTTTTTTTTTTTTTTTTTTTTTTTTTTTTTTTTTGAGAGAGAGTCTTGCTCTGTCGCCCAGGCTGGAGTGCAGTGGTGCGATCTCGGCTCACTGCAAGCTCCACCTCCTGGCTTCACGCCATTTTCCTGCCTCAGCCTCCCGAGTAGCTGGGACTACAAGCGCCCACCACCACGACCGGCTAATTTTTTGTATTTTCGGTAGAGACGGGGTTTCACCATGTTAGCCAGGATGGTCTCGATCTCCTGACCTTGTGATCTGCCCGCCTCAGCCTCCCAAAGTGCTGGGATTACAGGCGTGAGCCACCACGCCCGGCCCTAAGAACATTTTTTTATTAGTTTCTTCATTTTAGTTTATCCTAAGAAACGACTAACTAATATTTCTACCGGAGCACCAACAAATATTTTGGTGAAAGGGGTATCCCTGATTAAAATAGAGCTTCATCTCTCTAGGGACACACTGTTCACCCTCTCCCTATCCCACCCCCACCCCACCTACACTCCATCCCAACCCACTGCAAACTAAAAGCCAAAACACGTACCATGTAAGCTGTTTCTCCCTTAGAACAAACTTCCTTCGTCAGATTTCCTCACAAATTGGATCTATCTTTATAAGAATTACAGCAAATTGAAGAATATAGATTAAATCCCACAAAAGACTGAAAATTAAATGTTTAAAAATAAAACTACATTTTTTTTTCTTGGAAATCTAGAGGAATGTCACAAGATTCAGAACTCACATATTTCTAGGGACTAATTCTGTGGCTGAACCTAATGTCAGATATATTATGGCTGGTTGGGTGACTCCAGGAGGAATGAACATCTGAGTCAGGAAGACACCCAGCAAACTCTGCAAATGAAGGGCAACACAGCAGCATCATGCATTATTTTTCTTTCTTTTTCTTTTTCTTTCTTTCTTTCTTTTTTTTTTTTTTTTTTTTGTAATAAGAATGTGAAGTAGTTCCAGATGGTGTGCAAGTGGCCAGACTCAAACAAGTTGCTAAGCTTGTTGGCATGAAAGAAGCTGCTTAGTGGTGACATACAAGTACAGAATCCCCACAGTCCTGCTTCCTGGTGAAACTGGAGAGAACAAACCAACAATAGAGAAATGAGTACTGTAATTTATCTTGGAGGCCAGTTAGGTTGTTTATCCCAAACTACATTCTGATTCCAGTTACAGTTTAATTATGAGTATTTGTTCTCTAACAGAGACTAAACAAAGGGTAACTATTTTCTTTTATCTTTTTCTTTGTTATGAAAATTTCAGTTTCATGTTTGCCTATGCTGTCTCTTTAAATAGTATCTTATACTATGTGAATGCATTCAGCCCAATTTCTTCCCATTCGCATGAAGTTTCTAAAATAAACAATAAGAAAGATCAGAAGTTTTTACGTATAAGAAATGCATGACTTAATAATGCCTTGTGTATTTCTGTAAGCTTTTATTGTATATATTTAACAAGTCCCTTTGGGTATAAAGGAGACACTACCATGTATCTCTGCCATCAGACAATTGACATTAATTGTCAGAGTTGGGGAAACCCACCAAGTCAAGTTACCCACTCCAGTAGCTACTGTCAAGATGTTTTTGGTTTTGACCATGAAATGGGAAGTTATAAATATATGAAAGGCATGTGGGTGATGTTCATTCTCTTCTGTGTGCCTCATACAGCTCTTCTCCCAGGGCAGTGGCAACTGGGATTTGCCTTCTTGGTTTCAGAGCACATGTGCTCTTTACAAAAGATAATCAGTATTTGCTTTTGCAACCGTTCAAAAGTTACTTTAAGTACGTAATTTTTATCAAATATATTGCCAGGAGGTTTTTTCCTTCTATCTAAAACACCCTGCACTATGCTCGCTTCTACTTTTTATTGTGGGAAATTATGTTTTCCCTCCGTAGCTGTAGATGGACTCCCTGAAACTTGTTAAACTATCCCTGAGTTCTGTCTAAATTATATTGATGAGGAGTGTTTGTAACACTCCTATTTTTGCAGAAAAAGACACTTCCAGATTGGGTTGGAGCAGAAAACAAATCCTATATTGCTAAAATTAATAATGATACTGGGTTAATTTAAAATGTTTAAATGTATAAATCATTGTGTTTAACAATTTAAGAAACAAACTTCCACTATAAAGGTCCCAAAAGTTTTATATTTAAGTCATATTTACTACCATGAGAGTAATACATTTTAATTATTTTCATCTAACTTTTGCATTATCAATCAGTTTTTTTTTAAATGAACTTTCCTTTATCTACATTTTTGACCAATTCATTGTTTTTTGACCATTCTCCTAAAATATCTTGTTTTCATTTCAGTCTGTGTTTTATTTGGTCTAGCTTTTTATTTTCTCATGAAACTTTTCTTATTTCAGTTCAGATCAACTAAGATTGCCACATGGTTTTAACAAAAGCCAAAAGCTATCAGGGACAGACAGTTGTAAAAAAAAATTGAACAAAAAAGAAATTAGCACAATATTAGTTTATCAGTGATAATCTGTGTGTCCTCCTCTATGTAACAGTAAACGTACATTGTATTAAGTTGATTTTGTTTTACAAAAATCCATCTTGGTCTTTGAACAATTAAAGGTATTTTAAAATTTTTACTCAATGTTCAGTTCTTACTGATACAAATTCAAACTTTTCTGTCCATAGTCCATATGTTTTACATTATACCACAAATTATTAAGCAAGAGGGGTTGAGGACATTCACTTTTGAAAAAAATAAAATAATAAAATCAATCTCAATTTTGTTATTTACAACCTGAAAGATGTTGAAGTCTCTTAAATATCTGAGCATCAGTTTTCCAACATTAAAATAGAAATAATAATATTTACCCTATAGGTTTATCATTAGAACTACTAAATGCAAATTTATAAACATATAATTTATAAATTATATATAGAAAATATGCAGATCATGATAATTTTGGTTTTTAAACATTTTTATTTCCATGCAATAATTTGATACAGAAATTGAATGAAAATATTTAATGAATTGGAAATTTTTAAACAGGCTATAGTCTACTGAAAATGGTTTGTAAATGAGCAAAAGTTATTATCTTTGCAAGAAAGTGAACATCAAACGTAGGCACTGACTTCTTGAAAAAAATATTACTTAAAGGGGCTTTTTGTTCCATGGTGACAGCCGTAAGATTTTAATATAATTATTGAAAGAAGGAGTTGTCTCATAATTTCTCAACTTGAAACATTAAAGTACTAAAGTTCAAAACTTTGAAAGGAAGTCATTTTTCCAGATATCTGAGGCTTCTTGTCCACATTTTGGGCTTCATAGATATTGACCATATGACACAAAGGTAATTTCTTCTACAAAGTAATGTAACACTTTATTTGAAATATATTTCCTAAGAAATTTCAGAATAAAAATAAATCTACTTTGAGATTATAAGAAAGGTGAAAGGCAATATTGAACAACTCCTTCTCAAAGCTTATTTTTAAATAAATTACTCTGCATTTACTCAGTGTAGGCATATGTTACCAAACTACTGTGAGCTCATAAACATTCAGCACTCTGCTGTCTGGCTTACCGGAAGGTACTCACAAGGGCACCTTCACTATTGCACCAGCAAGACTCCCACTGTTACAGTCAATAAGTAAGTTAATATAGTAGGTCAAATGCAGACCTAGAGCTGGAAAGTGCATCTCAAAACATGAGTATAATACAACTTACTTAATTAGACTCTGTTACTTGATGGAAATACATTCTCTAGAAAAGAGAGCTTACTATCTGGACCATCTGGTTCAATTGTGGTAATTGGTGATTCTCAATTGCAACAACCATTTATCAAGTGCTGATCAGGAACCAGGCAAGGCATTGGAGACCTGCATTGAATAGAATACAGTTGCCTGTTCTTAAGGATATCACTGCCTCTGATGACAGATTCATAGCAAACATTTGTAATGTACTGTGTTATTATGGAAAATGTGCATGTTCCATGGAGACACAGTGGAGATTATCTATCCCAATCTCTCCTACAATATATTATGCAACAAGGTGCAGAGGAGATGACATGGTCAGAAGGGACATATGAACAATAAAGGGACAAAGCAAAAGATTCATAACTTTGAGGGACAAAGTTCGCTTCAATTGTAAGCTTTTGTTTAGCAAGCAACAAGGATCAATATCTAAACAGGATTGACTTGAACATGGCAGGTAATTGACTGAGCGTCTTTGGACTTGGATAAAATGGAAAGGGAAATGTCAAGCGTAAACAAGCTTGCCTTTTATTTTCCAGACAGTGGTTTTGCTGCTCCCCTACCAATAGTTTGAAAACAGATTTTTGAAGCACCATGTCTGTTCAGCATCTCTTGGTTAATCCTTCTCTTTGAACTAAGAGTTATTATAAAGAGTTAATATGTTTCTCCTGATTCTAATTCCTTGTCTCTGTTTACTACATGTGGATTATCTCTTCTTTCTTTTTAAATGTTTGGAATGAAATATATTTCACATTTACGGATAAAACTATTCCTGATGGACTTTATGTATTTTAAAACGTGTCTTAATGGGGATGCATTTGAAGTGTATTCTTACCCTACAAAGAACTGTAATGGTAGTAATTTAGCTATATACAGAACTCATTTTATGTTGCCAGATCTTTACAACCTCCTCAAATTGTCAACAGGAAATGAGAGTTCCTTGACCACAAAACCATTGGAATTAACAGTATTTTGAGAGTACAGTGAATGTGACTTCCTAATGTCTCTTCTCAGACTTTGGCAACTGCAGCAGTGACCAGAATTCTTGATGCTTAGCCCTCAGGCCTGTAACATGTTTCTTGTTCATTATCCAGGAGCCTGAATTGGTAGTTTCTAAGTTACAATGCAAGAAACATCTGCTTACAACATTTTTTAGCAATTGGGAGGAATTTCTCACTGACTGTAATGGTGAGGTCCATTAATGAGATAAATTTAATTTTTGTTGTTCTTTGAATCATGAAAATTTGTTCTTGATGTTTGCTTTATATACTCAGAAACAGTTATTTTTGAATGAATACAAAATAATAAATGCAATCTATTAAATAGTACTGGCCATACACCTCAACAAATAGACCACTGTAATCATGAACAACCATTTAAGCTCATAAAAACTGTATCAGTTTGGGTCTTCTAGAAGCAGATACCAAGACAGAATAAGAAGCATAAGTAGTTCATCGGGGGAATTTTCTGTGAAAGATAAAGGGGAGAGTGAATAGGAAAGCAGGGAAGGCTTTCAGACCAGGATGCGGGTCTAACACCTATGATGAAAGATTGGGAAGACAGAAGCAGCTTAAGTAACAGGAACCCCAGACTGCTGTACAACTCTAGCAGATGCTTGACCAAGCCAATGGGGAGCCCCAGAGCAAAAGTTGAGCATTAGTTGGGTGCTACATTGGCCAAGGAAACCTGGATGCTAGCTTCACTACAGTGCTATGTCATTAACTGATAAAGATTCAGTTATAGTAGGGCCTTTATGAATCCTGCAGTGGATCCTAAAGATGTGGCAGCTGGAGGCTTTCCAGTAAGTCCTCACAGCAGGTTCTCTATTATGGGCAATCCTGAACACTGCACAGTCATGGCTGCCACACTGGTCTTTCACAATATTTTGCTTCTTATAATGCAAGTCACACTTGCCAGAAAAAAACAATTGGGGAGATTTCAAAAATTACAAATTTCATTACACCGTTATTAATTATTGCCATATTTTCAGTAATTTTGACAAAATTCAGTTCATTGAAAGAAACGAACTTCAAAGTCTCAATACAAGTCGTAATTTTAGAGTTGATAACTCTGACCTTAAAATGTCTTGGAGACATTTAGTTTTTTCAACACTAACATGAAGTTTGCAAAGATAGTTAGACACATTTTGTATGAGCAGACTTGAGGATCTCATTTTCATTGTATTAAAAAGAATGTAAGTAAGAGTATCATAATCATTAAAACAATTTTGGATGATATTGAATAACTTGTATTAGGCAGTATGGAAATTATATAAAGGAAACTAGACATGGAGTTTTGTATAACCTATCCTACTTGGAGTCTTCAGTTGTACCCTGTGGTACCAGAATGTCTTAATAGAGAAGGAAAAAGAAAAGAAAAACATATGATCCATCATATATAGTATACAAAGTACATAACAAAACAGTTTAGAAAAAAAAGTTAATGACAGGAGCAAATACTTAATGGTATTATTAAAGATAATAAAATAGTGAAAAACAGTCTTAAAAGATCCTTCTCACTGCCAAATGTATGCACAAATATTTTAATAACCTTATCCCTGAGTATTAGAATTATATTTTTCTTTCTTTGGGTTTTATATTTGCAAATGATCTACAATAAAGATGTCATTTTTAAATTTCAACTTTTATTTTAGATTCAGGTGGTACATATTCAGGTTTATGACATGTGTATATTGCATGATGCCAAGGTGTGGAGTAGAAATGGTCTAGTCACCCAAGTAGTGGTCCTACTCATCAATTTTTATTTTTGTTGCAATTGTTTTTGTGGACTTAGACATAAGTTCTTTGCAAAGGCTGATGTCAAGAAGGGTATTTTCTAGGATTTTTTTCTAGAATTTTTATAGTTTCAGGAGTTGCATTTATATGCTTTATCCACCTTGAGTTAATTTTTGTATATGGTGAATGATAAGGGTCCAGTTTCATTCTTCTGCATACAGCTAGCCAGTTGTTCCAGCACCATTTATTGAGCAAGAAGTTCTTTCCTCCATTGCTTATTTTTGTCATCTTTGTTAAAGACGGAATGGTTGCAGGTGTGTGGCTTTATTTCTGAGTTCTCTATTCTGGGTTCCATTGATCTGTGTCTGTTTTAGTACCAGTACCATGCTGTGTTGTTTACTAAAGCCTTATAGTATAGTTTGAAGTCAGGTAATGTAATACCTCAGACTTTGTTCTTTTTGGTTAAGATTGCTTCAGCTATTCAGGCTCATTTTAGGTTCCATATAAATTTAGAAAAGTTTTTTCTAATTCTGTGAAAAACGACATTGGTAGTTCGACAGGAATAGCATTGAAACTGCAGATTCCTTTGGGCAGTATAACCAATTTAGCAATATTTATTTTTTTCCGACCCATGAACATAGAATGTTTTTCCATTTGTTTATGTCAAGACATATTATTCTTGTAATTCTGAGCAACAATACAGTATAAATTTTTAGATTTCAAGGTAATAACTAGTAGACAAGTTTGTGAACACGAATGCACATACATACACATAAAGAATCATTAATGCTTGCAACATATCAGCAAAAAGTCAAGAGAAGAAAGATACTTGGCATAGAGATTCATTGTGCACCATCTAATTTTCATTGCCCAAACTAAAAGGCTGGAATATATATCTGTGTATCCAGTTTTATTTCTGTGAAGCTTGCATCTAAAACTGTAAAGATCCTCAAACTTCCAAACTATGATCCTGAGCAAAAGTACCTAACTCTAACTAATTCAAACAAATGGCATCGGCTTTCATGTAGGGACAAGTAGCGTCTTACATCATTTTTTTCTTTTATCTACATTCCACTTCCTGTCTTGGCGCTTATTTCTGACTTTTGACTTACCTGTATGTTTAATATGTGCAAAGAAGTAGGTTGAAAGTGCTAATAAAAGGACATACAGAAAATGTGGTTACCATGGAGAAAATGCAGAAATCTTTTTAAGTTATGGCGGGTAGAAGATCACAAATTTGTATAGGATACCTTTTTCCAGGGAAGATATACTAATAAAGGACAAAAGCTAAAGGACTGTGTCTTTGTGATTGAATACAATTTGCAAGAGGCAATTAAGTGAAATCTATAAAAAAAATACATATTTGAGAGATTGGATGCTCAAAGTGTGTTTTACTCTTAATATTAATTTAGGGAATTACCTAGGAGTTGGCTCAAGAGGTAAAGGCTAGACTTGGAGAATGTGCCACTGATGATACTTTAGATATAACTGTTAATAGAATTTGTTGGTGCTTTGGAATCTGAGCATCAGTTCAGATTCAGCAGCAGGCCCAGAGTAGGGGGCCCATTCAATGTTAAGCTAAGATCAAGAAGTGGGAGTACCTGCTTCACCAGATTATGAAAGTAGGTGAAAGTAATTTATTCTGGAAAATCATGTGCAACAGAATTTCTGTCACTAATAAGAAAAGAAATATACTTGGTAGAAAGTATATCCACAGACCACAAGCCTGTACCTCTGCCAGTCACCAATGACTTGGGAACAAATGGAATCATGGGTAGGATCTTTTCTTTATTAGATAAAGTTATCTCTATATTAGGTAATCATTTTTTTCAATGTTGAATTTGGGAAACTCCTTGAGAGACAAAAGCAAAAGAAGGTTTAGTAATACAACAGTATTTAATAAGTTTCATTTGTCTTGTCTCTTGTTATAACACAGATCCCCATTATTAATGTAAGTGTACCCAAAGCAATAAATAAAAGCACCAATGAAATTCTGCTTGGAAATTCTACATGGATCGCCATCTCAAAGTAGAGTATTAAAGTGATAGCTCCTTAAAATGAGTTAACCCAAACCAAACACAAACATTAAAAATATGAATTTTATAAAAATACAAAAATGCAAATTGTATGAAATATGAAATATCCTGAACTTTTTTCCAGTGCAATCTTTCTAATTAAAAATAACTTATATAAGCATATCAGTTTTAAAGCTTAGTTAAAAACATAGAACATACCAGGAATAATTAGGTGCCTGAGTTTTTCTGAGTGGAAGTTTTAATCATGTAGAGTCAAAAAAAGTTAGATTTTGGATTAGAAAATCTTAATAAGAAGTGTCTCATCTAAGAAATTCTTTCTAGGTCAGTGAATGGTCAAACTGCTATAATTCTTTCCATGTTGCCTGAAGTCATTACTACTTCATCCACAAGAGAAAACCTGCTCCTTAGAGCCTTGTATCAAAAAGTTACATAACCTTTTTCTTCCTCTATCTTTGGTCTCTAATTTTACCAAGTCCTCAAAGTTTTCTCTTCATGAATTGAATATTTTAAACTGTTTCAGCATTTGTCTTTATCACACCTCCTGTCATCCTCCAGGTAATTTCTGAGTTCACCTGGACATTGCAGCTGTTACACCAGTTTCTCTTTTTTGTTAACCTCCTGAAGATCAAATCCCTTAATCACACAGCCACTATTACCATAACCACATCTTTTGACATGATCATCTTCTGAACTGCTCTACTTTTGAAGTCTCTAGGTTTTTTTTTTTTTTTTTTTTTTTTGTTACTTTCTCAGGAACTCTCCAGGATTAAAAAATTTTTAAAGCTTATGAAAAAATCAGAATATATGTCTTAACAATCTTAAAAGCTATGTGAAAGAATAGATAAATTACTTACAAAGAAATGACAATTATACTGACAGCATCAATAGACACTAGAAACAAATGGAATAGTGTTTTCAAAGTGCTAGGGGAAAATGATTGTCAATTAAACTTCCATGCTCAGAATTAATGATTGAATGGGAAATAATGATACTTTTATACATACAGTGTCAGGGAGTTGTTCTGCTCATAGACCTTACTAAGTGAACTACCATATTTCACTGGATATAAGATGTCATAAATTATATGTTACACCAATAAAAAATGTTCTTAATTAGATTATGATAGGCTGTAAATTGTATAAGTTTCATCTAAAGTACAGATGGCAAAATATAAAAACCTTTATTTTAGACTGGATTTTTTTTAATCCATGGAGAATTAAATCTCCTCCTTCTTAATGAAGTGGAGAAAATATTTCATCAAGAAAGAATGAATCCAGAAGGTAGGAATAAGACGTAAGAAACAATAACCTGATGATAGCTAATGATAATCTCTATATGGCTTAAAAACAAAATTGAGCTAAAACACCGGTGAACGAAAACATGGAACAGAGGGAAAAGATCACATTAGTGATATATTCTATGAACCTTCTGCTGTTTGAGGGAAAAGCCAGCAATACCTTGGGCATTGTTAAATGTATTAAACCTTTGAATGGTAAACTAGACAAGAATAGCAAAAAACATACCATATCCAAGTAGGTTGAGTAAAAATATAGAAATTGTTAACACAACAGAAAATAGAACATCTAGAATGATCTAGATCTACACTACAACTATATGCAAATCTCAAAAATATGATAAAAAGGAAACGTCAGTGTAATAATGTTAACATAAATACAAATTTTTAGAAATGATATTTAGGGTTAGGGTTAGGGTCTGGATTAGGGTTAGGGTTAGGGGTTAATATTAAAAAATTATATTTATATTATTAGTGTTATAGTGCAGTTTGATTTTTTCATTTTCTAATATTAAATGATATAATCTATAGTATTAGAAATTTAATAGATAGTATACATACAATCTATAATATTAATTTTAAAATAAATATATCTCTCATATATATAAAGAGAGAGAGATTCGTGTGTGTTTGTGTGTGTAGAAAACATATAAAAACATGAATGAAAAGATATTCAGCAAATTCATGACAATGATAGCCACTGAAGAGAGGAGAGGGAAAACTCTAAGTTGAGAATAAAGGAGACTCAGGTCTATCTGTAATGTTCTATAATTTTTAGTTTGAAAATTTAATGAGATCCTCACAGGACAGTGGTGTTAAATTTTATATGCTGAGACCACAGAGCTTTGTAAACAATTTTTCTATATTCTTCCATATTTTGAGCTTTTAACCACAACAATGACAATTATCTTCATCCCTAGACCTCATCCTCTGATTTTCTTGCCCATTTCAGGAAAATGAAAAACATTCTTTCTCCATCCCAAACTATTCTTTCTCCATCCCACTCTAGCCCTCTTGATTTTAATTGATTTGATTTTTCTCTGCCTATAGTCTTGCTCATCCCTCCAGCAACAAAACTATTTTCCAAACTGTGGCAAGGATATGACCTTTTTAAAGGGAAAACTATCTGATATGTAAGTCCCCAACTTAAATTTATTTGATGCTCCTCAAGTTCTTTGGCAAAGCATGCAAGGCCTTCAGTAATCTATCCTGGAGAAACTATTAAGAACACTTCTCCTCCCTTTGTACTCCAGACTTCAGCCAATCCAGACGACTTGTATGTTCTTAGAAAGGTATAGATGCAAGTCTTTGCTGTTGTGAATAGTGCCACAATAAACACACGTGTGCATGTGTCTTTATAGTAGAATGATTTATAATCGTTTGGATATATTTTCAGTAATGGGATTGCTGGGTCAAACAGTATTTCTGGTTATAGATCCTTGAGGGATCACGACACTATCTTTCACGATGGTTGAACTAATTTACACTCCCACCAAAAGTGTAAAAGTGTTCCTATTTTTCCACATCCTCTCTGGCATCTGTTGTTTCCTGACTTTTTAATGATCACCATTCAAACTGGCATGAGATGGTATCTCATTGTGGTTTTGATTTGCATTTCTCTGATAACCAGAGATGATGAGCATTTTTTCATATGTCTGTTGGCTGCATAAATGTCTTCTTTTGAGAAGTGTCTGTTCATATCCTTTGCCCACTTTTTGATGTGTTTTTTTTATTTTCTTGTAAATTTGTTTAAGTTATTTGTAGATTCTGGATATTAACCCTTTGTCATATGGATAGATTGCAAAACTTTTCTCCCATTCTTTAGGTTGCCTGTTCACTCTGGTGATAGTTTATTTTGCTGTGCAGAAGCTCTTTAGTTTAATTAGATCCCATTTGTCAATTTTGGCTTTTTTGCCATTGCTTTTGGTGTCTTAGAAATGAAGTCTTTGCCCATGCCTACCTCCTGAATGGTATTGCCCAGGTTTTCTTCTAGGATTTTTATGGGTCTAGATCTTACGCTTAAGTCTTTGATCCATCAGTAATAGACTGGATAAAGAAAATGTGGCACATACACACAATGGAATACAATACAGCCATAAAAAATGGACGAGTTCATGTCCTTTGCAGGGACATGGATGAAACTGGAAACCATCATCCTCAGCAAACTGTTACTACAAGAACAGAAAACTAAACACTGCATCTTTTCACTCATAAGTGGGAGTGGAACAATGAGAGCATGTGGACATAGGGAGGGGAACATCACACACTAGGGCCTGTTGGGAGGTGAGCGGCTAGGGGAGGGATAGTATTAGGAAAAATACCTAATGTAGTGGATGGGTTAATGGGTGCAACAAGCCACCATGGCACGTGTATACCTATGTAACAAAACTGCACGTTCTGCACATGTACCCCAGAACTGAAAGTATAGTAGTAGTAATAATAATAATAATAACAATAAAAACACACAGTGAATCTGCCACCTACTTCAAGAAAAAATAAGAAAGATATAGCTGCTTCACCTCACCCTGGAGTCATACTTCTGTCCTCCTTCTGGTCCCTTTCAGACTGGCAGACACCACTAACCTTTCAGGACCCCATTCAAATGTCACTTCCCCAGAAAAGGATTATTGCCCTCCTTCAAGGCTTTTTTAGTTGCACTTCTTATGTGTCCCCTCTTCCTTGTACTTTGAGCTATAGCACAGTATGTCAATAGTGCATGATAAAATTGCATTATTTTCTAACTTCTCTGGACTTTGTAGTTCTCGATAGAATGGACTCAATAATAATGATAGGTAGCAAAACAGCTATCATTTATTGATTGTCTGTTATCAGTCACATCCTGTGCTAAATGATTTGCCTAAATGTTCTTATTGAACATACTCAGCAACATTCAGAAGAAGCCCCACTTTCCAAGTGAGCACATAAATGCTCAGAGGTCAGCTGTACGGTACAAATATTACTCCATGCTCTTTGATTAACATAAGTGATGGAGCTCAGCTTCAAATCCAGGTGTTCTAACTCCAGAAGAGTATGTGTCTTTTACTACTATCTCCTACCACTATTTCCCAAATCCTTGTACCATAGTACGTCATACATAGCAGGCACTCAATGGACTTATTTTAAAGGAATAAAACAAGGGAGCAGAGGGAAGAAAAAGATGAAGGGGCAGAGAGGGAGATGCTGGGATGTAGGGAGGTAAAGAAAGGGGAAGAATGCCAATGAGGACACCCAAACCAACTACATTTACAAATCTTATTGCGGTTACGAGGTTCTGGGAAGATTTTATGGGTACATTTCCTTAATAAAATAAATATAATGAAATTTACAATAAAGAAAGTTTGATCTATAAGTGTGTAAAGAGTCAAGGAATATATCATACTTGCACTCCTTGAAAAAATATACCAAGGACATACTAAGATATTTGCCATCTATAATCAATCAGTTTGATGAATGTCATTTATATAATTCTGGTAAGAAGATATCTTGATAGTTATTCTGCAGTTTCATCTGCTGAGAATATCTGAAGTTCTCTAAATGGTTTTAGTCTTATAAAAATGAGCAAGGTAGATGAGTAAGAGGGGAATAGAGTAGGTTGATCACTTATGTAAGATTATGAGGATCCAAATATAAATTTCTAGTGGTTTCCCATTATGGAAATAATAATTTCATTGAAATATGAGTCAATGACTTAACCTAGAATATTATATATTAAATATAACTTACTTGACTGGTGTGAGTCTTCATAATTGCAGGATCCAACTGTTTGCTGAGTCAGGGGAGAAAACAAATTTTTTTTTCACTATTTTTAAGATTAGATAATCAGTGACAAACTCAAAGTACATAGGGGCTTTTATGCTCAGTGGAATATTTGATATTAGTATTTGATTTTTAAATACAGTACATGCCTCTCTTTTAGAACAATGTAACAACGGGATCACTTGGGAATGAATTAAAAAAAAAAATCTCTCATCCCAACTATCTCCCAAATCTTCAGCACATCAAGGATTTCACATTCCTTAATATGGGCTTTCAAATAAGGATGGCACTATATATAGACAAAAGAATAAGTAGGGAAACTCCTAGAAGGAAATTGGAAAAGATAAATGCTGGAATTTTTCTTGCCTTTATTACCAGTGTGGGAGCCATAATCTTTCCGGGTGGTAACAAAAACTCAACATTTGAATGTGTTTCATTTGTAGCCCACTGACTATTTACAGACTTGTTTTTTTGGGGGGAAGGTTTTAAAATAAAAATGTGGTCTAAATATGCACTACTCATGGAATCAGTTCTACCATTCTGCTTCACAGGGAAACACCTAAATTGTCCTATTTCGTATATCAGCAAATGATATGTATCTTATTTGGGGTTGAAGAGTTAGTTTAATGCAGATAAGCACAAATATTTCTCAAAATGTACATAGTTATCATTGTTGATCCTAGGAATAAAGCCACATCATTAAAAATTTAACCTTTAAAAATTACCTTTCCAGCTCCCCCTTTATCTCTTTTAACAAAATGAGAGGAGGCCTGAGAGTCAAAACCTGTGGCAGGTATTAGTACCCAGCTAGAATCAAATAATATTATTCTGCTTTGACAGTATTTACTTCCATTTATTTCAGTGATTCTAGTTTTTCTCTTAGAGTAGTAGCATATATTTTCTTACAAACAAATGTATTCAAGAAAAAAAAATTCAATTTAAAGAAAATATTGGACAAGTGCACAAGTTTTTTTGGTAAAATGAAAGTCACAAATTTGGTAGAAGAATGTCTGAAATCTGGTGCAATATTGTGGATGGTGTTAAAACAGTGATTGAAACATTAATTGAAGTAAGGATAATACAGAATAAATTCCTTCTATATCAGCTAACTTGATTTGGTTTGGATCTGTGCCTCTGCCCAAATCTCATGTCAAATTGTAATTCCCAATGTTGAAAGTGTGGCCTGGTGGGAGGTGATTGGATCATGGACGGGGTTTCTCATTAATGGTTTAGCACCATCCCTATAGTACTGTTCTCCTGATAGAGTTCACATGAGATCCGGTTGTATAAAACTGTGTAGCCCCTCCCCTCTCTCTCTCTTCCTCCTGCTTTGGCCATGTAAGACGTGCCTGCTTCTCCTTCACCTTCTGCCATGATTGTAGTTTCCTGAGTCCTCCCTGAAACTGACACTGCCAAGTTTCCTATACAACCTGCAGAACCATCAGTCAATTAAACCTCTTTTCTTTATAAATTACCCAGTCTCAGGTATTTCTTTATAGCAATGTGAGAATAAACTAATACAAAACTGAAGTGAAGAGTTGTGACTTATTCTCCAAATGATACCTTGAACACTCAATATTCTATTTATTTTTGTGCAGTAGTGTGTGTGTGTGTGTGTGTGTATGCATTAGCTCCTAGTACTGGGCAGTTGTCTCATTTCCCCAGTTTCTTTGTGACCCATGGTGTCCTCTGCCTTATAGTAACTAAGCAGTAGAAAGTGTAAGCTAGTATATTTTACTGGGGAAATGAGCACAAACACCTTCAGAGCACATATGTAAAACCCATGAGTAGAGTCAGAGTGAGTGTGAATAAAGTGCATGAAGGAGCCATTTGCAATGTAAGGAAGAATCCCTTCTTTTCCTATTTTAGAAAGGACTTTGGTTTAGAGTGTAAGCTTTCATTGCGTGCTGGTTCCATCTGAAGGACCCACATGTTTTTGGAATCTGAAACTCAGAGTAAGGTCAAACGACATGCCATAATTAGGATGCTCATCTTTAGGAATGGAGAAGGATTTGTGTAAGTTTTGAAAAGCATTATGAATGATGAAACAATCACAAGTCTGTTAAGTTGGTTGTTACTATAACGTTTGGACCAAGCAATTCATAACATTCCTAGTTCAGAACTATAACAAAATTCAGAATTATTCAAGCTCTCTATGTAACAAATACTTAGCTTGCTCCAATGAAAGACAGACACACATGAAGGAAAATTCCACTGACCCTGTATTCACCTCCTCCTCAGAGGCCTAATTGCTTAAGAATTAGTGTCAAAACAGAACACATACCTTCAGTCTCTGCAGTTTGGAAGAGCAAGGAGGTGAATGTTTTGCTTTTAAGTAAACCAGAGTATGGTTAAGGTTAAAATGTTGCAGAATGATGAGCCAAATATTGTAATGATTTACAAATATAAATTAATTTTCTTCTATATGCAGAAAACTTAAACGTAAGTTGGGGGTGGGCAACAAATATTGTTGTCTTTGTTTATCCTTAACAGTGGTTAAAAGAATCACTTCAATGGTAGTGAGACTGTGATATTGACATAAACAGAGAGAATGATTAGATAGATAAATATAGATTGTGATATAGATAGTGATATATAGGGACTAGATAGAAGATAGATAGATAGATAGATAGATAGATAGATAGATAGATAAATGGTGGAAAGGTAGAAAAACAAACTCTTACACTTTTTTAAGGAGATTTAACAAGATATATCAAAACTTAAATTACAGATGTTTTATAACCCAATTATCTCACTTGCAGAAATTTACTTTGTGGTACTTAATCAAGTGTAGAACAATGTTGTTCATTAGAGTATTGTTTATAATAACAAAAAGTAAATTGGAACAACTGGATATCTATTAATATCAAGACTGGAAAAACAAGCTATGGTATAGCCATGTTCTTTAATAGTATTTAATTCTAAAAACAAACAAAAAACATTAAAGTAAATGTGTATGCAAGACATGGGAAAAGCCCATAATACATTCTATACTGCCAACCAAGTTACAACTATGTTTAATAAATAAGCAAATAAAATGTACATTTACACATATACATATCTATATGTCTATGTATTAATTACTTTGTAATGTTTATATTTTATAAATATCATCTGAAATAACTTGAAGTGTTATTTTCCAAACAATTAGCATCATTGAGGGGCCACTCTCCAGTGACTTCCTGAGAACTGCAGTCTACAGGAATGCAATAGAATTATTTGTAGTTTCTGGGAGATACCTCTGTGAACTCCTAAACATAACTGGATACGACTTTGACAGAAGTTAGAAATTCTACATTTGTAAAGGCGGGGGGGAAATACCCATGATTGGGGATTGCTCCAATGTAACTATATACATTGTATAAATCCAAGCAAATGTGAGTTACAATTTCATTTTTAAAATTTTTCACTTGGTTTTTTGATACCAGAGACAGATGAAAGAAGTATATGAACAGCCCTATGCAAAAGTGAAATTTGAAGGGATACATTTACCCACAGGACACTCAAATGTTAAGACTCATGCTGATAACTGGCATTTGCATCAAGCATGATGATTTTCAAAATATGTTCACATAATAGCATCTTACTTACAGTCAAATGTCTTGACATTAAATAATGCATCCACTTTGCTAGTGTTATATCATGTTAATGCATCAATTATGAATGAAAAATATATACAAAGGAAGAGATAAATATATATTTAATAATGTTGTCTTTGTAGTATATTAAAACAAGTTAACCAAAACACTCTACTGCATTGTGGGTTAAGATCAGAAAGGAATGCTTTCATCATATGTTAAGATTTTAAGGAGAACTAAATGAAGCAGTGTGAGGTTTCTGACAAATATGACTGAAAAATGCAAAACATGGTGACACAAAAGCCCTCTGAGAAAAAACACATTTTTATCTTTCAAATGTCCATAGGTCTGAATCAATACTATGTTTTCAAGAATGAAAACAAGCGTCTATAAGTAGGAGCTAAAATGTAAGTGCACATGGACGTAAAGATGGAAATAATAGATATTGGGGACTCCAAAAGTGGGGAGGGATGGAGGCAAATGAGGGTTGAAAAATTAATTATCAGGTACAATGTTCACTATCTGGATAATGGGTACACTAATAACTCAGTCCCCACCAGTATGCAGTACACCCACGTAACAAATATGCACATGTACTCCCTCAATCTAAAATTAAATTAGGTCAGGCATGATGGTTGATGCCTGTAATCCCAGCACTTCGGGAGGTCGAGACAGGTGGGTCACCTGAGGTCAGGAATTTGAGACCAGCCAGGCCAACATGTTGAAACCCCATCTCTACCAAAAATACAAAAAATAAATAAATGAATAAAACAAATGCTGGGCATGTTGCGAGCACCTGTAGTCCCAGCTACTCAGGAGGCTGTGACAGGAGAATCACTTGAACCCAGGAGGCGGAGGTTACAGTGAGCCAAGATTACACCACTGCACTCCAGTCTGGACGACAGAGCTTGACTCTGTCTCAGATAATAATAATAATTTTATAAAAAGGAGTAAAAGCAAGTGTCATTCCAAACATGAGCCAGGAATTTTTCTGCATTGATGGGGTTAACTCTACCTTATAGAGTATGACGTTTATGCTTAGAAAATGGTAAATGAAGATCCAATAGTGTTTTTGAATTAATTTTTCATGTTTGAGTCAGATATCTGAAAACAGAAGACCTGATAAAGGAGGAAGTGGAAGGAAAGAGGAAGAGGAAAATAGGTGGGAGGTTGTTTTCAAGAATATCAAAGAACCATTTCAATGCTTATTGCAAATGTTTATTTCAAATTGAAAGTGACATAGAGAGGAAGTTTTTAAAGAATTCAGGGGAAAGAAGTGATTCAACCCATGAGTTTCTTTTGTCTACCAAATAGAATATTTTTTCTTATTGTTTTGCATACAATGTTATTTTAGGAATTCTATTTCCTTTTTTAAAAACAGGATTGAAAGCAATACAATTTAGAAACTACTGACTTCTTAGTCCATAGATATTCTCTTTAGGGGAAAGAATGTTCTGTAACCAATATCCATTAAATATTTGTTACTTAAGGAAAAGAGCAGTAATAACAAATAAAAAAAAAAGGAAAAATGATTGTCAATTTTAGTAGAATCCTTTCAGCGAAATGATCTTTTTCACCAAAACAGTTGATGATTTAAGTATATTCTAGTAACAAAATGAAGTATTTGTTCTACTCAATAATCAGAATTGAAGAAAGAAAATAAAATTAATAGAAATTTTACTCAACCAATTGACACAATAGTTTTATTTATATGACCTGGTCATCTTGGTTCACCCTAATAAGATCATGTTTTACTCTAGACAGAATTAGAGAGTGAACAGTAAAAACAAATCCTCAGAGGCAGGTGTGGTTCAAAGTGGTTGAGTCTTATAGTAATTTTCTGGAGGGTGTATAATTTATTTTGCAGAATAGTAGTGAAACAGTGTATTAAATTTTATTCCTAATAGCCCTTTGGTGCTTAGAAATAGTTTCTCTAAATAGAAAATTTCTGATAATTTCCCTGTAAAAGAACTTGATCTAGCTCTCTACAATTCTATAATATATTGCTAATGTGACTTTATTTTCAAATATGAAAACAGAGTGACGGATATTCTTACAGCCACTTGCATTGAAAAACAAACAATATATGATCTCACTGATATGAAATCTAAAAAAGTCAATCTCATAAAAACGGAGAGTTGAAGGGTGGTTACCAGAGGCTGACTGGGAGAGGGAAGGATGGAAAAAAGAGATGTTGATCAAAAAGCACAAAGTCTCAGTTAGACTGAATATACAAATTTTAATGGTCTATTGCACCTCAGGGTATCACAGTTAATAATAATGTATTATACATTTCAAAATTGCTAAAAGAATAGATTTTTAACACTCATCACAAAAAAAAGTTAAGTTGCTAAAATAATGGATATGTTAAGTAGCTTAATGGAATCTTTCTATAATGTATACATAGATTATGATATTACATTTTACCCCACAAACATATACAATTATTATTTGTCCATTAAAAATAAATTACTTTTTAAAATTTGATTTTTAATTTTTGATCATTGATATTTTATTGATTCACTGATGGTCTGCTACATAATCCAAAAATGCAATTGCCATGCCTTCTAAGAATTTGTACTGAGGGGATCATTTTTGTTTCAATCTCATTCAACATCTTTCACTTAAATACGGAGTAATAACAGAATCTTTTTCTTTATGTCTTTTTCGTTTGTTTGTTTCAGATAAAATAGGGAATTATTCAAGTTGGCAAATATGATGACTGGCTTGTAAAGTGAATACACAGTTTGTCTAGAGTGCCTGGGACTTGAAACTCTCTAGTATACATTTTCAGTACCACTAATGAATGAAGAAAATGTTTCACAGATTTGCCTACATCTAAGAAAAATGCTCACAAGGCTTATAAATATCACCATACATTTCCATCCTAACTTTATCCACTAATTCTCTTGAGCAAGGTCTCAAAGAGTAGCTATTAGCTTTTATAAAAAGGCTAAGTGTAAGGAAGGTGGAGATAAAAGATATAGTCTATGCTCTCAAGGATCACACAGACCAGACTGATCTGTAGCGTATAATACAATATAGTGAGATGCAATATAGTGCAATAAGTAGTCTGATAGAGACCTGACTGAGATATAATCAGTGCCCACGACAAGAGCCCTTAACCCTAATGTTAGAAGTAGAAAATTTTATTTTTATTTTATTTTATTTTATATTTTTTTGAGACAGGGTCTCACTCTGTCACCCAGGCTGGAATGCAGTGGTGCAACTTGGCTCACTGCAACCTCTGTCCCCCAGGTTCAAGCGATTCCCCTGCCTCAACCTCCCAAGAATCTCGGATACAGGCAACCGCCATCATGCTGAGCTAATTCATGTATTTTTAGTAGAGGCAGGGTTTCCCCATGTTGGTCAGGTTGGTATTGAACTCCTGACCTCAGGTGATCCATAAGCCTTGGCCTCCTAAAGTGCTGGGATTACAGACGTGAGCCACCATGCCAGGCCAGAAGTAGAAAATCATCTAGAGAAGGTTGTATTGCTTGTTTTTCTTTCAATGAAATCTGAGCTGAATCCTGAAGATGAAACTGAGGAAAGCCAAGTAGACAACACGGAGATGATGTTCTTTAAGGCCTAGAAGTATGAAACTATAGGATATGTCCAGGGAATTACAAATAATTTTATTTTTAGAGCGAACATATGTAGAAACTGCAACAAGTGAAACCAAATTGATAGCAAAAGTCAGATTATGAAGGTCCATGTCTGCTGAGCTAAGGACACTATTCTATCCTTAAAATCATGGAGCACTATCAAAGGATTCTAGGGGGATAACACTGATAGACGGGTACTTTGGGGAATGCACTAAAACAGGAGTGGGTAATGTGGTACAAAAGTGTGTAATGAACAGCAAGATAAGTAGTTAGGGGCCTTGTTGTAATAAACTAGATTTAAAATAGACCAGCAACATTGGAAGAAGAGCAGGGGATAGATCAAGATATTTATGGAGACTGTGCAACAAGACTTAATAATGAATTAGAGATTGAGGGAAAACTGAGGAAAAAGAAAGATTATAACCACATTTCTCTATTGGGATACTGGAAGTGAGTGCTATTGCTTTGCATTGCTTAAAATCACACTATTTTTGCCTTTAAAATTACTCCTTCATCCATTTGTTCCTTTAATATCACATTCCTCTTGCCCTCATTAATGAACAACTGGAAAGATGAAGTGCCATGAACTACTGTACTCCATTCCAGCTAAATATATACTTATAAGCAAAACTTCCCTAGTTTTTCCATTAAGGACCTTTAATTTACCTGTCATTCTTAAATACAGTAAAGAGTTTTTACTGTGAGAAAATTCCATCAGTGACCAACTGGGAATTATGGACCCATCACACTAGTAAGATTTATTAAGGCATAATAATTGATATAATAGAACATTAAAATATGAAAATATGTTGTGTCTTTTTTGGGGAAATTCCAAATAAACAAATATACAGTTAACTGACTAAACTTTTTCTTCTTTATTCAGAAAACCTAAAATCTAGGACACATTTCATATGAATTAGATGTGTATCTCTGACATACTTTATAAATGTTCACTATTTTACACACATATTAGTTCTTTAAGGCAATGTACCAAGAAAAATTATCCTGCTTGGTGCAAATGCAAACAGGCAATATTTTCTCAACAGAAATTCATCTAATTTTTGTATTAAATTATTTTCTCCAACAGTTTCCTACTGTGGATGTTATACTGTGCAATTATATTTTATATGTAGAATATTAGCTTAGTTCGTTAGGATATTGTTATCATAGTAGAGGTTGCTAATTTCCCACATTGTCTATTCCCTATTATTTCCTTTCGTACATAACCTCCCTGCATGGTCATGCAGATATATTCCCTGTTACCTGGCATTGCTTTCAGCTATCTGAATCTTATGACTAAGTCTTTTCCAGTGGAATATAAATGGAAATAAAGATAACTTTCAGGTCTTGTTCTTAAGAATTATTTGACTGGACCACCTCTTTTCCTCTTTTCCTTTTCCCATTGGTCAAAAAAAGACAATAATACATATCTGAAATACATGTAAAATAAAAATGTTTTACAAAAGAACTGGTCAGAGTGAAGGAGCAGCAGAATGAGGGAAGAGACAGATAAACTGTAGCAAAATTTGTCCTGGACTAAAAAAATAATGAAGATCCATACGAATGGTCCTTGTTCCCTTTCCCCTTCTGCTTCCTTCAAATTCTTACTAACTCCCAAATTTAACAAGTAGGAATGAGTATGTGGAAGATAGACTATCAAAACAGTATTCTAACTGGAACTTATGACTGCTCACTACACTGATAATGACCTATAGAGTTACCATAAGGTATCCACGCAGCCATCATACGATTGACAAACCACTACATGTGTATTTATCAAAAGAACACTGAATTGACAAGCCTTTCTCGCATTGTAAGCAAAACCTGCAAACAGGGATATAGCTGGTAAGTGTCTTGGTCATTTGGAATTTCCATTCTGGAAAAAAGAAATTCTCACTCATTTTCACTTCTTGCCTCCAACCAACTAGATTTGGATTTTACACCTTAGACTATGACATCTTACTTCTAAAATCTAAAATGTAAATGTTTGGGTGGCATTACTCATCAACTCGTTTAAAAATGCATTTGAACTCATATTTATAGCATCATGCACATATAAATATCATGAAGCAAGAATAAACACTGTGCCTTAAAGTGTTTTATTCCAAGAGTCTGTGGAAACCTTTAGAAGTGGGCAATAGAAATATCACACTGCCTGATTTAATTTATGATCTACCCCTTAAGGAGTGGGCAGACCAGAAAAATTTGTGCATTTCTTGAGAAGTCAACTTCATCTGGGAACAGGACAAGGTGTGAAACTGAGAGTAAAGTCTCAAAGTAATGTGGTTAACAGTGGAATGTGAATTAGTGTAATTTAGGTTATTTTTCCCTCTGTTCACACAGCTTGCAGAGCTACCAAAAAACTCGTAATAGAATTCCCTCCAAAAATAAAGTTGATCTTCAATTCTTGGCATTTCAGAGTTGATTCCCATGATTCCAAGATGTTATATGGGTTGCAAATGCCAACAGTAGTTTTACAATAAGAGCCTAGGGACCCAGCAGAGGTCGAACTAAGCTCCTAACAATTTAAACCTTGATATGTTCAGTATTTCTGCTAAACTTGAATAGAAGTATATGCCTTGAGAGATTAACATTGACTTTAACTATAACTACAACAAAAAACTGTAGTTGAATACAATTAACACATGGAAAGTGTACTATTTACAAAGTAAAATGAGTTAATACATCTAGATCATTTATACAAAGTAAAATGAATTAATACATCTACATCATTTATCACAAGTTTTACTTAGATTTTTTTAATCTCATAAAGAATATGACTATTTTCTTACTGAAAGAAAAAAGCAATGGATTTTTAAAATAAACTTACTTAAAGACATACCTATCAATTTGCAAATATGCTAAAAGGTCCAAAGAAAATATTCTTGCACCACTTAATCAGATCTGTTTGAAATTAGTGCCTTTAGTTTCCCTATCAGTATTTTCATCATTCCATACTGAAATGGCTTTTTCAAAATTAATTTTCTGTTGGATGAATTTCTTAAAATTCAGAATTTTACTGAAGTTAGAATTTTAAAATTTCATTTTTCACATTTTTTGCAGTAAAAGTGAGCTGGTAGAATAAGGATAGAAATATACAGGACTACTATATTTAGTAAACAACTTCTAAAAATGTTGCCTGTTTTTGAGAACAAATTTCTTTATGAAACGCTCACCATATGAAATTGTAGGGGAGGAGTTACAGTTAGATAGAGGCATTATAAAAAGAAGTTAAATAGGTTAGTAGTAGGTGTAGTTTTATTGGCCTAAAATGACTGCCTCTTTCTGAGAAATGAGTTAATTTCACTTGATTTGAATAAAGTATTAAGGATGAGAAACAAGTAAATCTATTTTGCTAAGAAGACCACAGAATAAATTAATTTACCCAAAGACTGCATGATTAAAATTATTAATATTTCGTCCATATTAGCACTTTTTCCCAAAGAATCTAAGAATGTTTATAGTGACTATCTTTACTTAGAAACCTTTTTATCTAGGTGGCAGGAACTTAGCCCCAATTAACGATAATATTATTTATATCTCTTGTGTCAAATTATTAATAGTTTAATACTGAATTATCCTTTGTTGGTGGACAACAAAAGACAGAAAAGAAAAATATGTGTTTTTATTGTATAATCTGAAATAGGCAAATTTAGTCTTATTTGGATTTTTTGAAAGCCTACCAACTTACTGATATCAAATTCAAGAATAAAATATTCTTAGAATATGGAATGTATCATGCAAATCATTCAGTCCCATAAACCAGGGATTAAAAACATTAGGAACATCCCACATTTTTCTCTCTTTGTTTTTTTTCTTTTTGAGACGGAGTCTCGCTCTGTCGCCCAGGCTGGAGTGCAGTGGCGCTATCTCTGCTCATCACAAGCTCCGCCTCCCGGGTTTACGCCATTCTCCTGCCTCAGCCTCCGGAGTAGCGGGGACTACAGGCTCCCGCCACCACGCCCGGCTAACTTTTTGTATTTTTAGTAGAGACGGGGTTTCACCATGTTAGCCAGGATAGTCTCGATCGCCTGACCTCGTGATCCGCCCGCCTCGGCCTCCCAAAGTGCTGGGATTACAGGCGTGAGCCGTCGCACCCGGCCCATTTTTCTCTTAATAAGTAAATATTTTGACATGGCTCTAAAACCTTGCCTACTTGGTAAATGAGTTTTACAATAAAATATTGATATGTGATACTACAAGCTTCCTGGTCCTACCTCTGTTTATAGCAATGGTTCTCAAACTTTGCTGTACATTGAGAGTCGGCTGCAGGTATTTCAATAATACAATTATCTTGAGACTGGAGACGTATTTACTGCCATATACTTTAACAGTCTCTTACTGGTTGAAATGCATATTTTGGTTCCCATATCAACACCTGACAATGGTCTATTCCACCCATATATTATGCTAAATTGGCCCACCTAAAATTGAACTCTTCTTCCTTACGAAAAAGCTTCTACTCCTGTTCTTATACTATTGCTATTACCACCTATTTTCTATTATTCTGAGCTGGAATTACCCAAGTCATCTTTGACTCCAGAGTCATTTTCATTCACCATATTACACAGTAATTTACAAAAGTCCATAAATTTTTATTTGCATTCTCTGTAGAAAGTTTCCTCCTTTCCATTCCAATTTTTATTGCTCTAGGTTAGGATCCTAAAGCCATCAATACTAAAGTTGCCAATACTTTTCTAACTTCTGTCTTTGCCACCAATATCTTTCTCTTTAAAGACATTGTTACCAAATTAATTTTCCTTAACTATAATTTTCATCATACCATTTTGTGCATTTGATAACTTGGAGACATTCTAGCCTTGAATCTGAGTTTTCCTAACCTTGTGACACTGGATATGTAGTATCACTCTTTGGTCTCAGTTTCAAGTACAAAAATGCAAGCATTGGATTAGACAATTCCAAAGTCCACTCTAAAATACTGGTTTCATATTATATGATCCTAAGAGCTTCCTGGTCTTGCCACTGTTTATAGCAGTAGCTCTGCAACTTAGCAGTACATTAAGAGTCACCTGGCCGGGCACGGTGGCTCAGGCCTGTAAACCCAGCACTTTGGGAGGCGGAGGCGGGCAGATCATGAGGTCAGGAGATCAAGACCATCCTGGCTAACACGGCGAAACCCCATCTCTACTAAAAATACAAAAATTAGCCGGGCATGGTGGCAGGCGCGCCTGTAGTCCCAGTACTCGGGATGCTGAGGCAGGAGAAAGGCGTGAACCCGGGAGGCAGAGCTTGCAGTGAGCTGAGATTGCTCCACTGCACTCCAGTCTGCGCAAGGGAGCGAGACTCCATCTTTTTTTTTTTTTTTTTTTTTTTTTTTTTTTTAAGAGTCACCTGCTATATGTAATTTTCCATTTACCCTATCCTATAAATGTTTACTCCTTCTCTGTGCTTTTCTGTGCCCCTGGAGGATGACTTCTACACAGTATGCCATTGTGCTCCCTTGCTCACTGGCTTCTTCTCAGATTTGTACCATGGAAGGCATGTACAAACGACAGGTGGGTGGGAGAAGGGAGGTCAGGGTGTTTTCTCCCGAATTTTTTTCCTGTTTGGGAATCACATCTCTGGCAGCAGTTTTGTCCCACTCTGACTCTTGCTCAGGAGGCCTAATACATTTCAGATGTTACTAATTTTATGTCTACTTTCTCTTTAATACTAGGTTTGTTGCATTAACCTTGCTCACACTTTTTCATTTAATCCCTTAATGAAAGTCTCTTCATTTCAATCACTTGTTGGGACTCTGACTAACATATCTACGGAGATATTTTTGAAATACCAATGCTCAGATGTCACTCCAGGTCAGTAGAATTGAAACTTTGGATGTGGAGCCCAAGTAGAAGTACTTCATAAAAATTCCTCTTGGTAAATTATAGATAAAGTCCAAACACTTTGTATTATCATTCAAGGCCATATGTAATCTGATACCAAATAATCTTATCAGTCAAGCAAATATTATTTTAAAAAAAGAAACCTCTCATAACAAAATCTGGCTACTTAATAATTTTGCTAATAAGGTAATGTAAAGGAACAAGAGAAAGAAACTCAAACAAGTGTAAATAAATAACAAAGTATTTTAATGACAAGGTATAAATAAATGACAAAGCACTACTTATATGCTACAAAACAAAGACTCCCCAAAGGGAGTAATAAGGAGAGGTCTTTACTGTCTCTCCTTTTTAATATATTTCATTAACACTAAATCACCTCTTTCCAGAAGACTTTGTCTTAATGATCCTTCTCATTTTAGGTTATTGCTCCCTTTGGGGTGGCACATATACACGATGGAATACTATGCAGCTATAAAAAAGGATGAGTTCATGTCCTTTACAGGGGCATGGATGAAGCTGGAAACCATCATTCTCAGCAAACTAACACAAGAACAGAAAACCAAACACTGCATGTTCTCACTCATAAGTGGGAGTTGAACAATGAGAACACATGGACACAGGGAGGGGAATGTCACACACCAGGTCCTGTTGGAGAGTAGGGAGCTGGAGGAGGGATAGCATTAGGAGAAATACCTGATGTAGATGACAGGTTGATGGGTGCAGCAAACCACCAAGGCATGTGTATACCTATGTAACAAACCCATATGTTCTGCACTTGTATCCCAGGACTTAAAGAATAATAATAATTTTTTAACAGACTATCCAAAAAGGAGAGATCTTTCAAAGAATCGTATACTTCTTAGGTATCTGTCATACTCTGAAATGCAAAGAATCTCAAAACATCATTTTGTACAATTTTTCTGTGAGGTATCCATCTCTTATTATTTGAACAGTTATCATGAAGTCTCACATTTGATTGTTTCATATTCTTTCACTTGGATTGGTCACCATTCATGATCACCTCATGGGCTGAAAGGATCCTCCCCTCTCAGCTTCCCAAGTAGCTCCAGCTGGGGCTATAATCATGCAGCACTATGCCCAGCTACTTTTTTTTTTCGTTTTCTTTTTCTTTTTCTTTTTTCTTTTTTTCATACAGATGAGGTATCATTATGTTGTCCGGGCTGGTCTTGAACTCCTGGATTCAAGCAATCCCGCCAGGTGTGAGCCACTGTGCCCGGCCTGTATTGACTTCTTATCATCAGTATCCAAAGGTGAGTCAGCCAGTGACTTTGAAGTGAGTAAAACATACTTCGATGACTTTGGTTCATCTAGTTCTAGCCAGATGTGGGGGCAGGGGGGAACTGTTCTCTAGCCAATTAGTTCCAAGGTCCAAACTATTTAGTGTTTATGTAAGGTTATGTCCTATGGAAACATACTTCTTCATGCTACACTTACTGTTTAATACACATGAAGATTACAAAACCACGTAAATGAGCAGTGAAAAAAGAAAAGCCCTTCTCAGTCAGTCAGAAGATATGTTTATACTACAATCAAGAAACAAGAGCAGCCTCAGAATGAGACAAAATCTCGGCAGGTATTGTGGGCTTGGAAAGGATTGCGTGACTATGTCATTAGAAAACCATATAATTTTTTTTTCAGTCTTTGAATCTTTTAACAGAAAAATGACTTTTGGCAGAAGGAAGAAGAGTATGTCTTCTAAACACTAAAAATTTCTCTCAGAGGCCTTTCCAAGATGTTTTGGATGGCTCTCTGCCTCTCACTCTCTGGCAGCCCGCTCTCCCGTCAGTGTTTGCTGAAGGTCAATAAACCCTGCGCAGGCGGGTGCTGCGGAGTGCATGTGTGAGAAAACCTGCTGTTGTTGCGGTAAATGCAGTGTCCACAAATTCATTAGGAATGCATTTGTTCCTGGAAGTGCTAGCTATTCCAGTAACTGGCTGCCGCCAATGTTTTTAACCATATTCTCCACTTTTATGCAGACGTTACAGGGCAGAAAACCAGGCTTCTGTTCTCACTGCCTGCATCAATTTGTAATTTGTTACTTGATCGGCTCGTTTTACCTTTCGTCTAGTATAAAAGGGCAGTCTGGGACACTGCAGTTATGTCTGGGGCCTCCTTATTAGACTTGATGAAAAGGGGTTCTCTGGGTTAAGGGAATCTCTGAATCGACTTATTCAGCTCTAAAGAAAATATTGGGCATCAGGAAAAACTGGAAAATTATAGGCAGTGTGAAAATTAGAGGAAAATAATTTCACCCTTCCAGATTTTCTCATGTGCAACAATAGAAACATATATATATACACACACACACATATTATGATTCCACTGAAATGTTAAGAATTATTTTATTAAGAGTTCTTTCTTCTTCTCTTTGAGTAAATGTCCGCATTTTTTCTGAGCAACACTTTTGTAAGCTAGCCCTTCTGAATGTCAATAATACTAATATACTTAGAGTTTATAAGGAAAAATTGTAAAAGGCAAAAAGACACTGTGTGCTGAAATGGCCAAGATTTTATAAGCTTACACACCAAACAAAATATTGCCACTTTTAACGTGACCTGACTGCCAATCTGAGAGAAGAAAACATTAAACAAAAATGGAATCACTGCCTTTTTCTCTGAAGACAATTCTGGTCTGGTTTTCTTGAGGTAATGTCACCTTAAGGGGGTGACAACATTGAACTTCCTGTGATAACAGTAGCTGACACACAAGGCTTCAGCTTACTTGTAGCTGGCATGTTAGAACTGGTGAGAAGTGTGAGGCCCTTCCCTCACGAATGGAACACATCTGTCCAGGAAATACACTTCACTGTGCCAAAATGCTTTTAGTGTATCTGCCCCCTGAGTGCCCTATCAAGCTACAATTCCCTGTCAGCAAGTACCTTGTAATTCCTTTCCTTTTATGTTGATGAAAGTCTTGATCTATTATGCCAATACTGCATACTTTCCACAGTCTCCCAGAAACTATTACTCAGTAATGTGCATAGGGGATGGTGCTCTGTTACTTAGACAAGCAACCTCAGCTAAGAACATCAGCCCTTGAAGAAAAACAGTAGCTAGTCAGACTGCCATACAGCTCACGTTGCACTTTGGGAGTGGTAAGATGAAGAAAAGACCAATGGTGAGATTAGACACTAGAGAAGATAATGCACTACCTTTAATAGGAGCCAAAAGGGGTGAGTCAAGTAAGGATTTGACTTGCTATGTTCTTCAGCCTAATGGGTTCTGACCATATCCAGTGAGTTAGGGTTAAGATGAGTCAGATCTGGAAGTCCCCCTGGTTCTAATTATAGTGACAGTAACAACAGAGCCTCAGAATGAAGCCTGAGCAGCCTCTACCCCCATTCTTGAGAAAAGTATAGGAGCCCAGGTGGTCACTATGTGTTCCGTTACACAGACATTCTGAAGTGCATTATATTCACAGTCTCTCCAAAGAGCAAACAATTCTACAGTTCAAGAGTGTTTGGTTTAGCACAATCAGAGAAGATTCATAAGAAAAGACTAAGGTTAGAGCAATTCTAAGTTCACTGAGACCATAGAATCAGGCAAAATGAACTAGATGCAGGTGTGTAGTAAGGTGAAAATTATTTGACCCACTATAGTTTATTTCTTTTGCTTGTTTCTAGATGAATCAAAATGTCATTAGCTGCTTATTCAGACTGTATTAAGTGTTCACCATATGCCAGTTATTTTGTTTATTGTGTTGAGTGCTGAGGTTACAGATCAAGTTATAACTACCACACTTGATACTGTTAAATCTATGCCAGGCAATATTCTAAGTTCTTTAAAATACGGAATCATCCATTCCTCACAACCTAAAGAGAAAGGTATTACTTACTCTTATACCAGTTTTACAGGTGAGGAAACTGATTCAGAGAAGTTAAATAACTTGCTCCAAATTACAGAGCTCTTCGGTGGCAGAGCAGTGATTCAAATCAGGCAGCCCAGCTCCTAGACCATGCTCTTAACCATCATACTCTCACATTCCATGATCATGAAACACCAACAGAAACACTACTGGATGAATGGTTGCTAAGGTCACAGGCCATTGATGACAAAATGAAGAGGCAATCCATCCACTTCTGAATCCCTGACCACTCCTGATCAGGCCTCTGAGACAATGCCAAATGAGAGTGAGAAATGCCCACAAGCCTTTCTACAGCCCAAGCTATGCTGAGCAAAATCCATCCCCTTGAATGTGGCTTTTTTCAGATTAATCTTGTGTTCTTAAACCATTCAACAAAAACAAAACAAAGGCTAACATTACAAATTCCCCAAATTGATATTTCAGATTTTATATATTATATTCAAAATCCATCCTCATAAAAGATGATATCTTTAAAGGTAGCACAAGTATTTCAGCATTTTCTTATTTTTTGATAAGAAATCTGCTTTCCTGTAAAAGTACTCAAAAGTTGCAAAACTTTCAAGTCACAGTCCTCAGTGGATGTTTCTCAATGAATAATACAGGCTTTGCAATAGACCTTTTAGCCTCCATATCCCAGGGGTCTTTAGATGAGGATAATAAATCCCATGGCATAGGTATAATTTGGATTTTCACCTCCATATTCATATGATTGTTTAATATTTATCAACAAGCACTATTTGTTGGAGGCCCAAGTCAGCGAAACATTTAAAGTAATTTCCCCCAGCAGAAACTCCAGTTTATAAAAATAACTTGACAAATAATTTGTAAGTGATGTTCTTAAGTAATCAGCATGCCATCTAAGGAAATTTTGAAGTTGGTATGCTATTTTAGAGAGGAGCATACAAAAGTTTCCAATACAATTTATTATGAGACAATGTCGTAGGTGGGAAAATCCTGAATATTATTCTTTGGGTAGATATAACAGATAGAAAAGCACACCGTTTAAAACATGTCACTGCAGGAGTGAGTTAATTATCCACTTTGGCTGCTGAATTGTGTGTTCAAGCTTTGTAACTTTTTGGTTAAAAGAACCTACCGTTTACTGGTTGTGGGCTGCTTTTAATAGAAAAAGAAAGTCAAGTGAAGAATTGTCACCATCTCTGCCATAAAGGAAAACGTGGTCCATTTTCTTTTTGATACAGCTGCAATTCTTTTATCTACTTAATTTAATATGTGTATAATTATCTAGATATGCAGTAATGCAATCTGTAGCTATACAGATCAACTACTATATCCAGGGTTCTTTTTCAAGCACTCCAAAGGTGAATAAGGCATGCTTCAATACCTTAAGAAATTTACTGCCTAGTTAGAAAAATATAGTAAGAAGTGTAAGAGTAACTCTTATACTCTTATAAAAGAAGTATGTGATAATTAACAGTTTCTAATTTCAACTATATATTTGAAGAGTTCAAAAACAAGGAGCAATCACATCTATTCTGAGACACTGAAATGCTTCATGGAGAGAATGCATCTGAGAAGGGCTCTGGGTAATAAATGGATAGCAGTAGACTCGAAAAGGAGGTTCAAGAAAGAAGAATACATACATCATTATTCAAAAAAAGATACTTGCAGCACAATTTGGAATTGCAAAATCGTGGAACCAACCCAAATGCTCATCAATCAATGAATGGATAAAGAAATTGTGATATACATACTATATATATATATCACAGAATATATATATATTTCGTCATATATATGGAATTCCATATATACATATATATGACGGAATTGATGGAATACTACTCAGCTATAAAAATGAATGAGTTAACAGCATTTGCAACGACCTGTATGAAATTGGAGAATATTATTCTAAATGAAGTAACTCAGGAATGGAAAACTAAATATCGTATGTTCTCATTGATATGTGGGAACTAAGCTATGAGGACGCATAGGCATAAAAATGATAAAATGGACTTTGGGGACTTGGAAGGAAGAGTGGGAGGGGAGTGAGGGATAAAAGACTAAAAATAGGTGCAGTGTATACTGCTCAGGTGATGGGTGCATCAAAATCTCACAAATCACCACTAAAGAATTTACTCATGTAAGCAAACACCACCTGTACCCCAATAACCTATGGAAAAATAAAAATAAAAAATAAAAACATAAAGAAAAATAGACCGAGGCACATACGTGAGAAAGAAACAATGCCAAGCCAATAATCAAGCATGGCATCAATAGGAAAAACAGTGAAGAGACCTATTTGACAAGAGCGTACAATGCCTTAAAAACTTAAGATGAGAAAAGTGAGTTGAAAATGAAAATGATGAGCTAACTTGCATTTCATCTTATAAGGTAAAAGACCTTTTGAAGAGGGTAATTGTGTAATTGGGGTTGCCATTTATGCAATTATGTCAGGTAGTGACTTGTAAGATAGATAAGCCAGAGGAAACATGAGAGATAGCAAAGCCCAATCTGGATTTGTGTGTGTGTGTGGTAAACCACAGTAAGGTGAGGAACCCACAGGTGCTAGAAGGGCAACAGAAAAAAAAAAAAAAAAAAAAAAGGAATAGGAGAGAGAGGATTTGTGAGTCACTGTTAATGAATTTCTAGGTTCTGTCATCTGATTAGATTTAAAACCTGGGTTAAGAACAGTGAGCTCTTCAAGCTGAATTTTCAAGCTTTGATGAGTAGGAGGAGCATCCCAAAGAGAGTGGGGAGAAAAAAAAAAAAAAAAAAAAGATAAACCTAACATTAAGCATCAGGCAGTTTAACATGTATGGGGCTATTGAGAGATCCTTTCAAGCCCCTACAGCATATTCACAAAAGTAGATTTGCTGCTTGAAATAATGAAAGCAGATGCTTTTCTTTGACCAGGACCATTACCAAAAATACTCTCCAAATTTCTTTTGTTTTAGATGAAAGTGCTGCTTAGGTAAATGCAAGCTTTCAAATTTAAGGTGCTGCTATTGTTACTTAGATATGTCCTTCTTACTTGAGAGTGATATTTCCTGTGGCTTGAGTGTTTTCTGATAACACTAGTACATTCTGAGGGCCCCTCGCACAAATTGGAGGGAACGGTCTTCTAGCCAAGGCTGACAAGGCTCGTGGCTTTCCAAATGAAGGTCAGAGAGAGTACAGCATTTTATCATGCCACTCTCTCCAGAAGGCTCAATGGAGCCGACCACTGTGACCACTTACTGCTGTCACTGCTCAGTGATTGACAGTTATATTGCTCAATTCTGTACTCTAATTCCAGTTTGTCGTAGTTAAAAATGCAGGTGATTTTGTGTCCTACAGACTTGGACTCTAAGTCTGTTTCACCCATTTTGGTTACAAACTCATTTAATATAACAATTTTTAATTTAGAAATCTAGGCTTCATCAATTCTACCACAGATAGTGATTTAATTGTGCAAGCTTGAATTGTTATTCATTGTTTTTATTCTGTTAATTGGCAAATAAAAATTGTATATGTTTGTGATGTAAAATATGATGCTTTTGATATATATATATAAAATCAATCAATTAACCTCACATAGTTGTTTTTTGTGTGTGTGGCAAGAACCCTTAAAACCTTCTCTCTTAGCAATTTTTAAATATGTAATATGATATGTAAAATAAATCTCTTAAAATTATTTATCCTGTCTAACTGAAATTTTGTTTTCTTTGGCCAATATCTTCCCAATCTCCTATCCCCTACTCCCCAGCCTCTGGTAACCACCATTTTACTCCGTTTCTGTGAAATCTTATCATTTGCAACAACATGGATGAACTGGAGGACATTATGTTAAACGAAGTAAGCCAGGTACAAAAAGACAAATCCTGCGTGATACCATTTACACATGGAACACAAAACAGTTTAACTGAATTTTTGGCAACTACTAAAATGGACATTCAGGCAGTTATATGAAGTCAGAAGTAGAACCATGTACTAATCTTCCTTCCCTCTTATCCATCTTAATTATTAATAACATTTTTCAAACATACCACTTTGGTAGTATATTTTATGATTTCATTGATTTATTTAAAAATATAAATGGGTGCCTATTATGTTCCAAGCAATGTGGTAGGCTCTGAGGACTCACAAGTAATATAGACACAGATTTATCCTCAAGTGGTTTGTTGTCTAGGGACAGAGAAAGGAAAATATACTTTTTTTGAGAATATGTTTTTCTCCAAACTTTGAGAAGGTATTTATTAGGTAGTCAATGAACCCATAAAACAATACAGGTTAACACCTATAAAGCAGAGGATGCTATAAAGCAGAGAATGTGAAGAACTAGGAATGCTTTTACACTGTTGGTGGAAGTGCAAATTAGTTCAACTATTGTGGAATACAGTGTGGTAATTCCTCAAGGATCTAGAACCAGAAATACCATTTGACCCAGCAATTCCATTAATGTGTATATACCCAAAAGATTATAAATCATTCTACTATAAAGACACATGCACACATATGTTTATTGCAACACTATTCACAGTAGCAATGACTTGGAACCTACCTAAATGCCCATCAGTGATAGACTGGATAAAGAAAATGTGGCACATATACACCATGGAATACAATGCAGCCATAAAAAAGGATGAGTTCATGTCCTTTGCAGGGACATAGATGAAGCTGGAAACCATCTTTCTCAGCAAACTAACACAGGAACAGAAAACCAAACACCGCGCATTCTCACTTATTAAGTGACAGTTGAACAATGAGAACACGTGGACATAGGGAGAGGAACATGACACACCAGGGCCTGTTGGGGGGTGGGGGCTGAGGGGAAGGATAGTATTAGGAGAAATGCCTAATGTAGATGATGGGTTGATGAGTGCAGCAAACCACCATGTCACGTGTATACCTATGTAACAAACCTGCACGTTCTGCAGTGTATCCCAGAACTTAAAGTGTGTGTGTGTGTGTGTATTTATTTATTTCCTGGTAACACACACTCACAAATGAGTTTTCTAAATATTATTCATCCAAACATTTTTGACAGCCATTAGCCAAACTTTTAATGCTTCATTTATTTACTCCCAGAAATTCCCGCAAATTTAAGTCATCAGTTCCTAAACAGTTGTTTCTGGAGTTTTTATGTTCTCATTAAAATATAAAGAGGAAAAATGGTAATACAATGAAGAGCCAAATATTGTAAGATGTCATGTGTCTGGTCACAATCCCCTTTTATTTTATTACAATGCAAACCTGGGACTCCTTTGGAAATAAAAATTCCCATTCAGAACTGAAATTGTTCTGACAAGACTCAAGCCAGCTCAGGCAAAAGAGTTACTTCCTCCATGAGATAAAAAAAAAAAAAAAAAAAAAAAAAATGAAGCTATACCTATGCTCTAACAATATACTTTCTGGTACTTATTCCTCTGGCACTTTTGTCCACACCCAGAGGCTCTGAAGTTATTGCACCCAGAGGGAGTATTTTTATCTTTAATTATTTATCTGTAATTGATTATCTTCTAATTAATGAGTTTAATTTAAAGTAATTATTAAATACTCTTCTTTTTCCTAATTTACAAAGAATTAGAGCTGAGGATATTAAATGGTTTCAGGGTACAGGCAGGAAGTGATTTTATTGTTCTCTAGCCATTGCCTTTTAATATTCTATGATAGATTTACTTTCTGTGCTATTTGACAATAATTTGGGCATATCTTAGATTTCCAATCACTTTCAGTTGTAAGAACACACGATAAGTCAATGATGATGATGATGAGAGAGAGAGAGAGAGAGAGGAAGAAAGCAAGAGGTGTGGGGGGGCTGGATTTTTAAAAATTCAGTCCCTATTAAACACAGGTGTCAATATTGTATCTAATTCATGGCTCTTTTTCTCACTCCCATAAGGACTAGTTTTCCTGCAAAGATAATGAATTTTAAGCTTCAGAATTCTGAACTTGGAGGGCCTCTTACAAACCCTGTAGCTAATGTTGCATTTGCGTGTTTTGTGCTCTGCTTTTGAAAGAGCATTCTCCAAATTTCCCAAGGCCCTACAAAAACTAGATTCATCTCTCCCAGAAATGTAGGCCTGATCAGCGGACAGAAGGACATGTGGAAAGATGTGGAGGAGCTAATCTACTCTTTGACTCCTCCTCCTCCCTCAATCATTTCTACCCCTCACTCCTTGAGAGTTAAAGCAGAAGTGGACTTAGAGGAAATAAGCAATTGTTTCTTCACTTAACAGCAACTGTTCGTAGTTAACCCTTGACTGTAGGTACCCTCTCCAAGATACCTAAATGCTGACTTTCTCTTTAAGTAGAATTTCTTGATATGGGCAGTGGTCTCCCTAGATGACCTCAGATGACTACTCGCAAATCACTCCTCCCCTGGTCCCTGGTCCTTGATGTTCACACTACATTTATTTGTAGTTCACACTACAAATTTTCTAAACTTGTACGTTTAGAAAAATGTACAAATAGTATAGTTTAATCATTGGAAAAATCATTTACTGAACATTCTCTCTGCATGAGGTTCTACGTGAGATATTTTTCTCATATTATTTCTCAATAGCAATTTAAAACATTACTTGTGGTTAACACACACAAATGTCCACACATGCACAAATCTTTAAACATATAGCAAACAGCACACTTAATGTACCAATTGTAGGTGCAAAGAGCAGAACTAGACAAGTATGTATCCATATTGTTTGGGGATTTCACAAAGTATAGCTTTAGAAAATTTGGACAGCACAGTGAATTTCCAATTTTCCAGACAACTCATTCTCTGTGATAATGAAGGTTGGAGATTCATTTGAAGTTCATCTATTGCCAAATAATTTATCCAGAAATTTTGTTGAGAACCTACCCAGTAATTTAGACATGGACCCTTGAAGTATTGTTAACTCATTTCAAATAATTGTATCAGGAGGACTGTCTGTGTGACTCACCATCCTGTCTCTAGATTTATACTCTTTGTGGCATATAGTAGGTACTCATTAAATATTTGTTGATGAAATGAATGAATAAACAAAGGACATCTTCCCCCAATCTATTATTCATCACCCAATGCAAACCTGAGACTATATCAATAAAGTAAATAGAGAGAAACTTTATCATAATCTGTCAGATACTCTTTTTATTTCTTTCCAAACTTGCTATACACAAGGGTTACATATACATTTTATCTCATTCTCAGCTTCCTCTGAGGTTTATGACTCCACGCAGCAGCCATGTTTATCTTCTCTCCACATGCACTAGTAGAATTCCTGGAAAAGACGCCAGAGTAAGGAAAATGCTTTCATTTGGCTATCTGTTAAGGAAGGAATCCTTTTCAAACATAAAGGAACCTCCCCATAATTATCTGCTTCTCCTATTCTTCTGTCGTATGGTTTATCCCAACACAGGTAAATCAACAATAATTTCATTAAAAGTCTAAAAATCTGAACAGTTGTTCCTTCTTTGGAAATTAAATTCTTAGAGAATGTAATGAAGCAAGATAAACAAAAAATTTCGATCAGATTGAAATCTTTGAATACTGCAATGTGTCCTGGATATATCTGTAGCCTCCTCTTTATTTTTTCACCTATTATGAGAATAATAGTTCTTTTAAAGGGAACCTTTTGAAAATATATCGCTAGTACCATATATGTAATATTTATGATTTAATGCTTTACATTATAAAATGAATGTTATGTTGATATTATCATCAATATATAAACACAATTGGAAAAACAAGAAAATGAGGAAGATACTCTTCAGATTTGTAGCTTGCCATTTGTTGAGTATTGGAGCTAAGTTGCCAACCCTTTATAGACTTCTCTTTTCTCTTCATGAATTGACAACTTTGTCCAAAGCAAGTCACATTATTACCACAGTGATTCTATGGCAGTGACTTTCCAGAGTTACTGCTCAGGACTCTCCACCTGAATTGGTGATAGGAAGCTCTAAATTCTTCTCCTCCTCTCATGATCTTTGCAGCCTTCACCACCCCATGAAAGTGCAGATGATGATCCCAGATTCTGGCCATTTGTGTATGTTCCATTGTGTTTTAATTTTATAAGAATCATGGCTAGTGGAAATTTCCTATAGGACTATACTCGTAGTCAGAAATGAAAAATGACCACTTTTTTTTTTTTTTTGGCCTTTCACTTCATTGGAGCTGCACTCAAACTATTACCTATTTAATTCAAGTGTGAAAACAAAACCCACTAAACATTCAAGATGAGAGTTTAGAGTATGTTTTAGGATTTTTTTTAACTTCAATTGAATTTCTAAATGTATTAATTCTCCATTTCACTTAGCATTTGTTAGGTGAGAAAAGAGGGGCCCAAGAGAGTTTTATAATGATTAGGGCAAGAAGCATATATTGACAAGGAGAGGCTCTCTGTGTGATGAAATTTACCATCCTCAGTGAATACAATGACAACACGATGGGCTTAATATATTTTTTAAAATTTTAAACTATGGTGTAATGTTCTTTTTTTTGAAAATATGCAAGAGTGATGTAAATTGTGTTATTAGTAAACCACTTGGGATTGTGTTTTTAAGGCTTTTTATGTTTGAACCCACAAGTAGTTTGCCAAGGAGCGATTGCCCCTAATCACTCTCTGTAGCTAAGCAAACACATTAAGCTGAGTTTCTAATGGCATGGGCCGGATTTCCCTCACCATGATGAGTACGATTTTGAAACCAAGAAACTTTAGATTTGTCCTTTAAGAAAAGTGATTTACAGGAGAAGGTTGTGGGAGGGAAAAAGGAAACCTATTTTACCCAAAAAGGAGACAACATCCTTGCCCGAGGCAGCATTGTGACATTGCCAATGCGACAGGGTTGTGAAATACTGAGTTTTTGTTTTTGTGGTGATGTCTGAAAGTACTGGTTACTGCACTGATGTCTTGTTATCATGCATCTCTAGTTCCGGATCTACTTCCTTATAATTGCTAATGAAAACAGGGCGATGAACAAAGCAGTGGCTAGATCTTCACTGCAATTATTCTGTTGTTTGTATTAAGAGATGACATCTTCTGAAAATTTCTTAATAATCATCTTTGGCATTTAAGAAAGAACATACAATTGTCTTTTCCCATATTTTTAAGGCTATTTAGATTTTTGTCCTATAAGCTGACTTGTCTTTATTTCTCTAATCCTAGGCATCCATTAAAAACAGTCTCTGACTATTAATGTGTATTTTGCAAGTAATCAAAATCACAGTAACTGAGGAAAATTAGGACAAGCCTAATAGTAGTCAAGCTCCAAATAGGCTTTAAAATGAAAATAGAATATGTGACTCAGAATACAGTACTAGTTCTTCATCTTACAGATGTTCTCAGCCATCAGACTCAGCGTGGGCTATGACACTGGTAAGTGTGGGTGAAATGGGTAAAATTTTGGAGAGAATGATAGGGTTTTTTTTCAGATTATTTTCCTATTACCTCATATTACTTTATGTTTTACAGAATGTACAGAAAACTTTGCCTACTCATTTCTTATTTGTCTTAATAGCAAGCTTTCAGTGAGCCTTAAATTAGTAATATAATTGCCTCCCTCTTCTAATGGCATTTTAGGTTTACACAAAACCCATCTCAGGAAACAAGTGTCTGGCTTTAGTTACTTATTAACTGAGTGGCCACCTCTTTAAACAAAATTCACTAATGATTTCTGTGATGACACATCATTCATTGGGCCAACAAGATAGAAAAGACAGCATCTCTGACCACGGAAGGGACATGACAGAAATGCTGTCATGATATTTATATTCCACCTACTCGAAAGACCAATTGAGAAACTCCATATGGACTCCAGTTTGCCACTAGCCCACAGAATTGAAGTTTCTTCGCTGGCTTAAATTAAGAATTTTGGGTAAGTGTAAAACTTTGCATATATTTATTTTCATAATTCTAGGCAGTTTATTTTCATATAGTTCTTCTCATCCTACCCAATTCTCTTTTAGTTGACACAATAGGCAAAGGAAATACATTCTTAGAAAGCTTGTAAGAAGAGAGGGCCAGGTATTAATAGGAGAAAGTAAAAGAACATTGCCCGATAGCTCCAATCTAAGGTGCGTTAGTGAGGAAAAGATATGTAAACCTAGTTTAGGACAACAAGAAAAAGAAGGTAGCCTCTGTTGAGGTAGATTGGCTGATTTGAATTATCTGAAACCCCTTCCTCTCACTTCTCAACATTGGCCAAATGGCAGGTGGTACAAGTCCAGTTCCCCAGTAAGTTCCTGTAAACAAAACTACTTATTTATAGACAGCTTCTCAGTACTGTTTTTCAGGAGCTCAGTCAGAATGCAACTCAGAGTCACATCAACTGCAAAGAAAAATAAAGATATAAAATTCTGTTTTCAAAAATTTGCTTTACAACTGGAATGAGGTCCTCCGTGTATTTTGGGGGATCCTCAGCATCATGACTTGAAACAGGTTTAAAGAAACATAGAAATAAGCCCCATGAACTCCTGCATTGGAGCAAAAAGAAAATTCGGCTGACATCATGGAAAACTGCCAGCGGAGTTAAGCAAAATTTGAAATATCTACTTCTCCTTTCTATTCTTTCTTCTTTCTTCTTTCTATAGGGCATTCATTGGAATCAGCTTTGATGGAGGAATAACTGAGCCTCCGTGTATACAGACAGATCATAAAGTGGAGAACTGGGCTATTAAAATACTGAAGCTTTCCCCAAAAAGTTTTGCCATATTTATTTCTATATTGCAAAGTAAAATAATAATGTCTTCCTTTCAAAAAATACATGTCAATGTGCTTTAATTTATTATCATAATTCTCCATATGAAATTTGCAGATACATGAAGATTAACTCAGCATATATTTCAAAAGGTTAATTCTTCAATAGTTTTAATCTAGGCTTATGTTACATATAGAAAATAGTAGGAAGAGGTATAGTTGCTTACAAGGATGAAAAATATGGCAGCTTTTAGTATAATGCCTTCATACATTCTAAATCAATACATGTATTCACCAACAGCTAAATGAAATCACTTTACACATTCACCAGTTTTTATTCAGAAACTATTAAATTCAAGACATCTTGTGTGTTCTGAATATAATTGCAAAGGTACATAAATATAATCTTACTCTTCAGAAACAAAATTTCACCAAAAAGATAAAGTGTAAGCTTATTTGCTACTTGCTGGCCCACATAAGGCACCTATTACATATTTACTGAATGAGTATATAAACCATAAAATCAAGTAATTTTAATATAACATAAGATATAAGCCACAAATGTGATTAATTCCTGTGGGATTTCAGAGGAAGAGGCATCACTGTTAGCTGAATGATCAGTGAAGAACTCATGGAGTTGTATGAGCTGATAAAGATTTTACTCAGGCAATAGTTCAAAATAGGGCATTGTTTGGTAGGCATAAACAAAAGAGGAAGTCTCAGAGAGAACAAAAAGAACGAAACCATATAGGGGTGGGGTATAAATACAGAATGGGAATAAGGAACATCCACAAGATCAATTTTGTTTGAGTAGGTGGAGCAGTAATGGGAGAAAATGGATTGGAGTCAGATTACAAAGGCCTCAGTTGTTACACTGAGGACCTCACCCCTTATTCTGAAGACCAGTGTTTTCCATGTCTCCTAGAGTGCTCTTCTATTGCTAAATTTCTTGAGCACTCACCACCATAAATGTATGTTTATATATTAAAATTTTATAAAGTATACACATTATATGGTCCATCTAACCTATCCTTTATGTATACACACACAGATGTACATACATGAACACATACTACAAGTAGACATTTTTAAGTGTCGACTAAGTGTGACATGTCTACTACAGTTTTTATCCACATATGATAAATGTATTTAGTTATTTTTGTACATATTTGCTTACCACATATCATCTGTATTCCCTGTTGAACTGTAATCCTTATAAGAGAAGGAAACATTTTCTTGTTCTTTCTATATTGCAAGTGGCTAGTGCAGAATCTGACACAGAGTAGGTGCTTATTAAATATTTGTTTCATGAAGAAATCTGTTGAACAATTGACTGATCAAATTTGTTTTGAGGTGAGAATAATCTGGAGCCATCAAACATTCTTCTTATTTCCCACTAAAGACTATCTATATATCATGTATTATAAACATTAACCCTCAATCTTGAAACTATCAATGATAGACTCCATATTAAAGAAAAGATGGGAGAAAGAAGGCTGTCCCATCTTGAGTATAACACTAAAATGTTCTATTTTCTTTAACAGCTTTATTAACATATTATTAATATACAATACATTACACACACTCAATGTGTACAATTTGATGATGGACATATTCATACACCTGTGAAACCACCACCAGAAATCAAGGTAATGGATATACTGATCACCTCTAAAAGTTTCCTTATGTCCTTTTATTTGTTATTTTTAGTGTGTGTATCTGTGTGTGTGTATGTGTGTGTGTTTAGAACACTTAATGAAACTTTCTTACTATAGTTCCCATTTCTACAAACTAAAGACATAGCGATTCCTTCCACAGATGTATTTAAAAAGGAATATAAAATTCCATTTATAATTTCTTCATATAAAATAAGGTATCTCAAAATGATTTTTTTGGACTCCAAGGATTCCCAATAGGATCTTTAGTGGCTTTTCTGGGATAAGGTTTAGAAAAATGCATTTGAGGAGAGTGACTACAGACTGCTATTTCAACTAGCCATCTCCAATTTTCTCCTTTAATATGGATACTTTTTATTGGATACTATTTGGGGAAAAAAGGGGCTCAGGCAATTAACACAATGTTTTTTAAAACCAGTAATATAAAGGTGTTTAAATCCTGTAGAAATACAATAGAACTAATTAACAACTGTGAAATCTAAAATGAATCTTAATCTTTTTGTCGTATTGGTTTGTTTATATATTGGCACACCTACTCCTCAATCTACGGTATTGCTGCTGGAACTAGAGTAAAGAGAAATAAAACTAATACTATAATCAAAGATGCTTTTACCCTTAAAAGTTGTTGGTGATTATTCTTTTTTGTCTTCCCAAATCCATCTCCTCCCCTTTTCTACTTATCACCTGGTCTTCCTTGTTAGTTGGCATCTGGTCAAGGTCAACCAATGGGACGCATTGGAGGGAGATGAGACCATGGGAAGAGAAGAAAGTCATAGTTTATTTTCCAGTTTCTACCTGCTTTCACACTGCATGTCTAGCAGTAGCTGCATCTGTCTCTTGGTTCCCTTTTCCACAGTTCTAGTAGTCACTGGACTCTTTTCCTTCTGTTCACATCCTAGCAGGTAACAGCTTTCCACTGTTGCTATTCTCTGGGTCTTCACTATTTCTTTGTCTGCTCCTTTGCTCCTCTCACACCTCTGTAACTAATTTATTGTCTCTTTATTTGAGCCATCTGGTGAATGATGATCTCTACCATTTCCTTGGCTGATACAAAGTTGAAGCTTATTAAAACATTAAAAACTAAAATACAGAAAATTAAAATACTGGTCATTAAAATGTTTTACTGTTGATTCAACCTTGTTTACCATGTTTCCAATATATCATACCATACATTCTTTTTTGCCAAAAACAAGAACTACTCTATATTCTTATAGACTATGAGCAAATTAAAACTAAAGAAAGAGTTCATATAATGTTATGTAAGTGAATGTCCAGAAAAATTATTACTTCATTGTAAATAAATTTTCAAAACTCTCCATTCTGCACTTGCGTGCAAGCCAGAAGGTGACAAGACCGTATAACTCACCTCACAAAGCCATAGAAGACTAAGGAGATACCCTCAAAAAAGTTCAAAGAGTAAATTTATATATGTGCACATGTTCACTTACTACAAAAAAAGCAGAATATGTTATTATCAGAGGCCCAAGAGACTAGTTAATGACTAGTAGTAAAATATTTTTGCTTAAGTGTCTGCTACTGTCTATATTTCAGCAAAAAGTATAGCTGGCAAACACCTTAATAATCATAACTAGCATTTACTCTTAAAAAAGTTGTATCAAGAAACCCTGAAAAAATGTATGACATGAACATGAAGAAACTTTAATAAGACAAAATAAATGAAGATTTGTATGTTTTGAACATATTCTTGAAAAGAGATCATAGAAAGTTTCCATAGAGTTTTTTGGAAAACATTGACTGGTTATTTTTATGTAGCTGAAAAAAAAGCACGATATTTTACAAAGGAATAAAGAAAAGTGTCTTGCAATGAGTTTTAAAGAAAATCTTGTTTTGAGAGAAATGTTCAGCAATCCACTCTATTATTTTAGGCATCTTAAAGGAATATCCACAAAATTAATTGATGTTAAAAACAAAAGCAATCATTGAATATATACTGTGAGTTAAATAATTATAGCACGATCATCTCTGAAAATCAGAGGGAAATGTCATCTAGATCCATCATTAGTGAATAGGCAGGACATGTTCTCAGGTCAAAGAGTTGCAGTAAACTAGATTGCTAGAGTAATATCTTCTGCCTGCCCTGAATTTACAGAATGAGCATCAAAGAATCCCAAACAAAACAAAACAAAAAGGAATGGTTTAGGGCAATTTTTGTCTCTGTCAAGTAGAATCACAATTCTGAAATAACAAAATATATCTGTAGTTTCTTTAGTGTTGCATGTGAAAGACAGCTATGACTATAAGAAATGCGTAAGAAATAGCAGTATCCTGCCCATAGTCTACCCACACCAAAGAGAAAGAGTTGGGATCAGAGGTGAACTTGCCTCCCCACACAGTTGTATGGCCGAATGGCCAAGACCACCAGACACTGTGAATACAGGAGATGAAAGATTGCCACAAATATCGCCAAATTCAGGAAAGCATCAGTGGCTGATGAAATGACATCATGAGTCACATTTGAAATCCAGAGCTCTCAGAAGCCTGATTGATTGGAGAACAATTGTTCATACATGAGAAAAAGATATGTATTCAAAGAGAACTATAAACATAAACAAACCTCATGAGCTACTGAAACCATGATGACATTTTGCAATTTGATAAGGCTGTGTTCTTCTAATTCTGCAGTAATATTTTTCTCCATATATATGATAAATTTGTTAAAGTCATCACTTTATGCTACTTCCTAATTGTGACATGATCCCTTGGTACTTTCAATCTGGCTCTCACTATGACCAATCAATTGAGAATTCTCAGGAAACCTGCAAATTCTCTTTGCAATATGCAACCTGATTTACTACCACTTCCACTTATACTTTTTCTTCCTTTGGAACTGATGACATGGTATACCCAGGATTTTTTTTCCTGTCTCTTCAACCATGCTTTCCCTGACACCTTTCCTTTGCTCATCCTCCAGATGTCAGGATGTCTACAGAACAGGCATTTTCATGAGAGTATCAGCTGTAGGTTTTGGGCCTCAAGACACGAGGGGAAACTGTTCTACATCGTTAGAATTCCATCATCTGCCAATTCCTCAAATTATCTTTGAGATAGTTCTCAGGTCCTTCCTTCCTTCCTTCCTTCCTTCCTTCCTTCCTTCCTTCCTTCCTTCCTTCCTTCCTTCCTCTCTCTCTCTCTCTCTCTCTCTCTCTCTCTCTCTCTCTCTCTTTCTTTCTTTCTTTCTTTCTTTCTTTCTTTCTTTCTTTCTTTCTTTCTTTCTTTCTTTCTTTCCTTCTTTCTTTTTTGTTTTTATTTATTTTATTTTATTTTTTTGTGGAGTCTCACTCTATAGCCCAAGCTGGAGTGCAGTGGCGCAATCTCAGTTCATTGCAATCTCCGCTTCTGGGGCTCAAGCGATTCTAGTGCCTCAGTCTCCCAAGTAACTGGAACTATATAGGTGCGCACCACCACACCCAGCTAATTTTTTGTATTTTAGTAGTAACAGGGTTTCACCATGTTGCCCAGGGTGATCTTGAACTCCTGAGCTCAGGCAATCCACCCACCCACCTTGGCTTCCCAAAGTGCTAGGATTACAGGCATGAGCCACCATGCTTGGCCCAGTTCTCAGGTTTTTTTAAAATCAGAAAAAATGAAACTTTGCCTATAACGTTCTTACTTTGGCACAGCCTTATTTGTTTCAATGTGGACTGTGTGTGTGTGTGCGCGCGCACAAAAAACAGTCACAGGCAAATCCTTAGGCATATCAGTCAGAGCTTTTCAACTCAGAATATTTCTGTGATGCACATATTTATTGTAAAATTATATGTTATGTACTAGCATGGGGATTTGCTAATTATGATAGAAATAATACTTATTTTCTACAAGTTACAAATGTTTTACCTAAGAAATAGTTAAGTAACAATGCAAAGTTAATGGACAATTATGATTAGCTGAAGAAAGTTTACTTCCTACCGCAAATAAATTACTATTGATAAGAAACCTTCTTCCTCAGCATACAGACTTGCTTGCAAGATTTGGTCACTTTCTTCTTTTTTCATAGGAGACTTAGTTATTGGTTTGTATGGTTTCCTTGGAACACAAAATATTGTCCAAAATTACTTTTTCTAGCAAGTCTAGCAGTTATCAGCTGCAACGTTGTTTATATACTTTGAAAGCTACTATAAACACCTGTCCTCTTTCCCAGCTCTTCACCTCATAATTGCCTTGGGGACTCTCCTATTCCCTTGATGTCCTGAGTTTGAATTCTTTAGTAATCCCACTGAGTATGTGCTGCTATATGAAATGCCATGTTGTTGTTAGAAGGAACCAGTTGATGATGAAGACATGAGTCCCCAAGAAGTTCAGAGATTTGCTTGGCTTAGACAGGGAATAAGAGAGTAAACCAGAACAGTGTCACCGGACAGATTTGGTGTAGTGCATCTCTTAGCCATCATAGTGTATTAAACTAAAAATATCTAAACCTAAGATCTATGCTAAATCAAGTAACACTTGTATTTTATTCTCACATAAATAGGTAGTGGTAGTTACCAATATTTGAAGAAAGATTTTCAAAGAAAACATTGAATTGGAAAAACTTAATACCTATTTTTCCAATAAATTGGGGGAAAACATTAACTTTAGCACTGAAACAAATGGAACCTTAAGGAAAATTTTTAGAAAAGAGCTTGCAGATTTCTATACTATATCACAAAGTAATAAAACCACAGAATATATGGGATGAATCAGAGCTTATACATTATTTATACAAATCCTTTAATATTAGGAATATGAAAAATGGGGGTCAGATAATTGGGTGAATTTCCAGGTTCTATAACCACATATAATAGAATTGGGACTCTAGAAAGTGGGTATTCTGATTCCTCATTCGGCACAATTTTCCCTACTCAAGAGTCTCTTCTGCCTCTTCTTTCATGAAAATAACTTTTTTTCTAAAAACCTCCAAGAAGTATGAAAGTATTACAGGTTTCATGGTTAAAAAGTAGAAGTTCTAAACTGTTTTTAATTAGTGTTTGATTTATCACCTTTTTATGGTCCTTATCCAGCTATTTCAATATATTTTTAAAAGAAAATAAAAACTCTTGCTTAGTAATGATCTTTAAAATTCAGTGGCTTGAGTGCATTAGGATTTCACTGAAGATTAAACGAAACTCTTTTAATAACTTTTGAAATCAACATTTGAACAAATAATTATTGAGCTATTATATGACCTACATGCTAACATGTAAATATTTGGTATTCAAGAGGTAATAATTTAACTGGGAATTATAAATGTATTTTAGAAAATCTGATTTCTTGATATTTGGATATCCGTTAATTTTCGCCACTTTTGTGTATTTCAAATACCCCAGAGTTTAACGGTAGTATTCACAAACTTATTTACTTGCTGTTCTGCCTTTCCTTGAGGCATTTTTAAGTACCCAAAACTATTAATAAGGATGAATAAATAGACACAAATGAGCTTCTTTTCAGTCATTTACAATTTAGTCTACTATGTGCTAATCCTGTGTCCTCTGTTAATCAACCCCAGAACACAAGCCTTCCACTGTGCTCTATAGAGATGAGGCATATGTGGTGGAATTCAGTCAAAATATTAATTCAGACATTTGGGAACCATCACCTCCTTGAGAAAACTATCAGGTAAAATACATTCATTTTCAGCCAAGTTAAATTCCCATTTCCATGAATTGCACAATCCTGTTAAAGTCAGTAAGTATCAAAGTCTTGAGCTAGGGACTAGACAACATTGCCCAATAACCACAATTAGGGTTTCTAGCATCTGCTGTTCCTCTTTCACAAATCTGAATTCTTCTTCCTATGCTATCTCTCATACACATTATTCACACTGATGTTGAAATAGTGACAATTTGTGAGGAGAGTTCAATAGTTTCATTGTAGCACTGGAAATCACTGTCCAAATAACAGAAGGAAAACTGACCCCAGGAAATTGTCTCATAAACGTTCTTAAACCCCCCATTGTATTATGATGCACTTTAAACATGCAGGGAGTAGAGTATTTTGTTAAATCTTTGGTTTGTCCTGAACACTAAAACTAAGATTTTTTTAACCCTCTGTTTCAAGTTCCTTCACTGACTCGCCCTGATTTGACTTCTCTTTTTTTTCTTCCATTCTCATATTTGTCCTTTAATCAGTAAAGTCCACCTACCTTGCAATCAAATCTCTTACTCCTGGCCGCCATTCTCCAGTATACAGAATTATTTATTTCCCCTAATTCACAGAGCTCTCAAGATATAACGATTTACTGTTACTGATATTTAAATGCAATGACCATTTCCACTAATCCACTCTATACTCTTCAGGAATTTTCCCCTTTGCTCTTTATAGTACAGGAGAGAGAAAGGGAGAGATAAAGAGAGTGAGAGAGAGCAAGGGAGAGAGAAATCTCACACATTTAAATCAATCTTAAAATTAGAAAATAGCCCCTCAAGTCCTAAGCCTGAAAGAAATAAAAGAAGATCTAGTGAGAATCAAAAAGTGGAACTGAAACAAAAATTTAACATATTTCTCCTCATTAAAAACATTTGTTTGATTTTTATGGAAATCTGAGTTTTTATAAAACTCTAAATATTATTATTATGTGAAAAACTATGTCTTCTCTGATATAGAAATTGACCAAACTTGCAGATTACCAAGAAGAAAATTCCATGTGGGAAGGGCCAATTTTGTACCCACACTGAATTTTTGAGCAAAATACACATTTGGAAATAAGAAAATATGAAATAATTATGTGTTTATATTATGCATTCAATTAATATTTCCAAATATGTAAAATTCTTTATAAAGCAGATGGGAAGTCCAGGTACAGCTGATCATTTTGACATTAAGTACAGTATATACATCTTTCATCACTCTTCATAAATGACAAATTGTTCTATGTGTGACCAAAGATTTCTGGCTGAACCAAAGGAATCTCATGATGCATGTTCTTGAGGTTCGTAATAAATAAACTTTTGGCTTGAGGGAGAAATTGACTTGTTGGTTTGATGACTTATTATTACAACCAACTTTCAGGAAATCTCTCAAAATATTTTCAACATAAAGTTAGCAATGTTCAGAAGGCATCCTAACGTTTTTATCCACTCCTTCTATGCAGACCACATTTGTTTTCCGTGTAATCCTTTTCCCCTCCTAACAACAGCTGTAACATTACTTAGCGCCCATTGGTCTAATGCTATTCTTGACTAAAACTACTAAATTATGTCTCAGAGAAGCACTAGAGAGGGCCAAAGAGTAACTCAGGTGGGAGTTCCATTGTCCTACCCAACATCTTATCCATTCTGCTCTTACTAAATCACATACTTAATCAATCAGATGATCAACCAACCTAAAAGTTCATTAACAATCTACTACATGGAAGTCACTGTAGTTAGTGATTTTTGATAATACAAAGAAATGTGTTACTGACAGAGGATTTAACATTGTTACTTTGACTACCCTCAAGCAATAGTCAAGCATTCATGACATGTAGCAATTTGTAATTTTGCTGAGGCATGAAATTGAATTACATGTGGGAAGAGGCTGGTCTCTAGCAGGAATCCTTTAGCTAAAGTGTGCCTATGTGATTGACCCACATATCTTCTCACAGTGGTTTAGCTATTCTCTGCTTGTGGTCAAGTCACTATGCAATAATTCTCATGATATGATTTTTAAATTTTTTAAATAAATATTTTCTTTGTGAGTACTTTTCCAGCAAATGAAGTTAGCTACTAGTTCTGGTGATAAAAGTAAAGTGGAAGCAAAACTATCCAAGAAAGTGATGGTTCTAATCCAGGAAATAAAAGCTTTATGGAGACAATTACATGTTAAACTGACATTCATGAATTTGGAACTGTGGTATCCCTCATGAATATTGAGGGTCTGCCATATAAAATAAAGTCCTTATCCTTAGGGAACATTTAGAATAACACAAAATTGCTTTGTCAAAGTTACCTTCTTACAACTCACATTAGCTTTAGATCATGTAGACATGAATGCCATTTTAATTACATTTTAAGATCAAGACATTTATGTTATTTGTATTTTGCTGAATATCATGCATAAAATCATCACAGTATCTACTATTTCACAATACAAGATTTGAAATAATGATAAAATATGAATTTTTATTTACCTAGTTATTTATTTTTAGTCTTAGGTCATAACTAATACAACTTAAGTTAAAATTAAGCTATGAATAAGAAAAAAAAACCTTCCAATTAATTGTGTAAATACATAGTACAGACCTAGGTTAAAACAACTTCATAGGGAAGTGGGATTTGATGTATTCTCAAGTTGGCTTAAATGCTTTTTCTGGGCAGAATAAGCTTGGAAACAGTTTTTGAAGCCCAGAACATTGTGACAATATACATGATGTTGCACAATGGGAAGTATATGGCATATCTTGGCCACCTGTCCCGTGTGAAGATCAAGGCCCATCATTTCTGCTTATGGCAGCTGTTGTTTTCCATCCTCCCTTCCTCCTGCTGGTGACTGTATATACAGCCGCCTTGGGTCTCCCAACCTTACGCTGCTTCTGTTTGTGGTGCTTGCCCTTGCTATTTTCACTTTATGTGAGCTGCTTTGTCCTTTCTCAAACTCGTTAAAATATTGTTCCTAATAAAGATCGAAAATCCAATGCTTGACTTCTGGAAAATAAACCTTCCTCTTTTCCTGCAAGCACAAAACAGAATGTGGGGGAGGAGGCGGTTGGGGGATGGGGATAAAGAAACAGGAAAGAAAAACGTACTTATCTCTTAAAGTTTGCAAAGTACTTTTTGAAAATGAGAATTCTTTGTATTTTTAAAACTCTCTCCACCCATTAGCCTCAACACTACATTGCTGCTATACTTACACCTCGCTCGTTATGTATTTACTTTTTATATAACTAAGCAGCACCCTGTCATAAATGAAATATTCATGCAAGAAAAAAACCTGCTCAAAATGAATTTATAAAAAGAACATATAAAAACTACCATCTGCTCCCACTCCTAGCAAGCCCTTAGATACCCAAGTGTAAGCCCTCTGATTCCACAGAGAGGTAAAACAACGTGTCCATGATGTATTCCTGAAAGCCCAAACTTCAGAGTTTGTATGAAGATGGATCTATGAGCTCTGGCCATCAAAATGCTTAGATCAACATTGATGGGCTTAGATATTGCACATAATGAATTCACGTGCTAGCATATTGTAATGGGTAGTCATACCCGGTCATATTGTGCTGAGTGGAGCTGAAACTCTTCTGGGAAGTTGTGAAAGCGTTTTGTAGTCAATTGATACTACACTACTTTATAATAAGCTTTCCTTTAAAGAAAGTTGTCCAGACATTCCAGGACTCCAAGTTGAAGTACAAGCATTTGGATACTTTATTGTTTTAATCCAGCTAAGAAAGCTAAGGATACTTCTGATATACTCAGTGCATTTTACTGCTCACACTTGCGGTATCACAATTGCAACACACCAATGCTAATAAGATACATCTGATTTTCTCAGTACTTAAATTTCTACCAAATGGCAAGTTGCCTTTTTAAAAGTTCAATGAACACTTTAAAGAAGTTCTCCCCTTTCTGTACCCTTCCCTTCCTATTCAGCACATTCCCACTTTCCTCAGTGCTCCCTGCTAACCACTCTGAAGTTTATATATGAAATGTTCATGTTTTCTTCCTAAGTCAATTAGAATTGTTTGTTTGCAAGTGACCAAAAAAGCAGAGTAACAGTGTTATAAACAAGAAAAGAGTTTTATTTCCTCTCACAGGGAAGATATCCAGAAGCAGGCAGTCTAGAACTAATTTCATGGCTCCAGGATCATTAGAAAACCAGCATACATTTTTTCTTGCAACACACACGTTGACTTGTTGTGTTGACTTATGGTTGAAGATGTCTCCTTCAGTTCTAGGCATTCCACTATATTCCAAATAGCAAGAATAAGAAAGTTCTGCTCCCTCCTTTCTTAAAAAGACTTCCAGCAAGTAACACACATTCCTGAATATATTATTTTGACCGGAACTTAGTCACATTGCATATCTTGCTACAAATCTTGCTACTCTGGGAAATGTAGTCGTTAGCTTGACTCATTGCCACCCCAAAATAAAATCTGAGTTCTTATACGAAGAAGAAAGAGGAGATTAGATGTTGGGATAGACAATTCCCAGCTTCTGTTTCATTTCACTAGGTCATATCATAGCTAACTGTTACATAACATTTGTTCAGGTTTATGTTTCTACTTGTTTTAGGTAAATAATACAGGTGCTCATCATTCAATAATCAAATTACTGAAAAAGTGATGATTAAAATGGGTAGAGAAGAGTTATGTAGAGTATTGTAATTAGTACCTTAGCTCCTGTTACACTCTGTTTATGTATACAGGAAGCTCTGAGACTGCTTTTAAATGACCAGACACACTTATCTACCTAAACAAATATAAAATTAAGGTTCTAGATCTATAGCCCAAGACTCTTGATATTTTCCTCAATAGTGACCTCTCACACTTTTGAGAGTGTGAAAGGAGAACTTATTGATAATAACATTAGAACACCAGAGGTAAATCAGGATTGTCCAGGGAAAATTGGGGCATAAGACCACCCATCTCATCCTGCATACTGAATCCCTTCACATACCAAACCTTATAGAAACATCAGTTTGCTTCTGTTCATTTACCAATCACTTCTCATTGAAAATGTTTTATGATATGAAGAAAACCTAACATAATTGGATTATTATCATACACATCTCTCTAAGTCTATTTAGGCTGTTCTAACAAATTACCTTTGCATGAGTAATTCATAAACAACAGAAGTTTATTGCTTATAGTTCTGGAGGCTGGAATGTCCAAGATCAAATCATGGTCAGATTCAGTGTCTGGTGAGTGCCTATTTCTCTTATGGCACCTTCTACGCATATTTATATGGCAGAAGAGCAAAGGGGCAAACAAACTTTCTCAGGACTGTTTTATAAGGGCATCAGTCCCATTCACAAAGGTTCTGCCTTCATGACCTAATCACCTCCCCAAGGCCCCACCTCTTAATACCAACACATTCAGGGTTAGATTTCAACATATGAATCTTAGAAGAACACAGACATTCAGACCATAGCAACATCTGAATTGGGTATAGAAGGGCAGAGACTTCAGTTAAAGGGACCAGATGAACTGAAAAGGAACATTAAAAAAATATTTCCAGTTGTTCATGCTACTGTGAAGTCAAAATTGTTCTAAGAAATTGGTATGAATAGTGGAAATCTACTCTTAGTGCTCAGAATCTAGTTATAAAGGATTCTGCTTAGTGTCTCTGAGTTTATAGCATTTTTAGCCACCATTCTGAGTAGTCTGTCACTTTAATACGTAACCTGTGGCAGTTGACAGCTGTCATTTGGGAGAATTTGCTCTGGCTAAAGACCAACCATACAGAACAAGGCTGGGCGTGAGGGCCTAGGCTAACAAACTATTTTGGCTTTCTTCACAGGGCACTAACATATTTTTATGATTGAAAATCTCCTCTGTCTATGACAGAACCTAATACCAGATCCCACCTTTTCTCCCATTCCCATGTCATTGTGCATAATTTTTCCTGAAGCATATTTCTGTCTGAAAAAGCCTTACTATCTATTAGATAGTACCTATTGATATAGAAGCTTCCGAAGATGCAGAATGCTCAACTAAGGAGAAACAAAAAGACTAGAAGAATGTGGATTTGTAAAAATTACTTAAAATATTCCTAAATATCCACAATCTACACTCTACTTTCTTTGTTGGTTGTTGAAGTTTTCTTTCCCTAAGTGTGTTTACAAGAAGGCTCACACCATGCAAGTTTGAAACATGAATTTTTGAGTCTAATTCCTGAGTTAAAACCTTCATTCTGCCACTTTCTAACTGTGTAACTTCAAACATATCAACTACCTGTAAATAAGCATAATCTTATTATCTTATGGTTGCTTGAATATTTATTAAGCTAATATATTTAAGTTACTTAGAGTAATGTCTGGAATAGAGTGAGAACCTTTTAAGTGTTTGAAATTTACAACCTAAAAATGGACACAGGATATATAACTTATGTCTGCATATAGGTCGAATCAAACTCAGGTAGTTAAAAACTGAACTCATCTTCTATAAAAATGTATGCCTTTTCATGGCATCCCAATCTTTATTAAGAATATCACTTTCTTCTGTGTGCCCAGACCCTACACCTTAGTCTTAATTTTTATTTCCACATTCTCTTCTCTCTCACATCTGAAAGTATTCAAGTCTTGTTGCAAAATCCATCTTCTTCTTTCTCTTCTTACTGTAATTTTATTAACTTAGATTATCTTTACTGCTTGCCCAAATAATTCTAATAACCCTTTGTGCATCCAGGGTACTCCCATAAAAACATCTTTCATACAGTTTATAGAACATCCCTGTTAGAATCCTACCATGGATACTCCTTGCCCAAAATATTATCTAAACTGCCCATGACGACACTCAATAATTTCATGACAAGGTTTCAATCCATCTTTTTTTTTTCTTATCTCTCTCCATCCTCATGCCCTAGGTTAACCAGATAATTAGCTGTGCACTTTGGCACCTTAATTTTTTTTTGCCCATATTCTGCCATCTAAATGGAATGTTCTTATGCTCTTTCTTTTCCGAATATGTGTTCTTATGCTCCTTCTTTTCTGAATGTGAAAGCATTCATAGCCCATCCTCTGTCTATCAGAATATGTAAGGTTGGTTGTATCAACAGACAGGGGAAGATTTTTTTTCTCATCAATCTACCCTGAATCTACCAAGAAAGATTGCCTCATTCTTTCACTCCCTTCAACAGGAAAGCCCTGCCTCCTCTAGGAGAAGCACCTTTTTCTAACTCTTACAAAAAGAAGTTTCAGTTAGCATTGACCCTGGACACTCACAACAGGTTTTTAAATTTAATTAAATAAATCAACATTGTCACAGACTTGTGACAGAAACATGTTAATGAGACTGTATCGGAGAACTCAAACCTGGCTCCTCTACTATTGACAGCCTCCTTCACCAAGTACATCACATGGGATTGTGATGATTGACGATAATGTGACATGATCATACAAACAACAGCATCTTATAGTTGTAAAGCACCCAAATTCACTTGGACAGGACAGGCTACAGTAGCAAATAGATTCAAGACTATATAACTGCTCAAACATAAATGAAGTTTATCCCTCGCTTACATAATATTTCAAAAAGAATACTCTTGTTTGACAGGCAGCTCTCCTCCACACAGTAACTCAAGGGGCTAGCATTCTTTAGTCTTATTGCTTCACCACTCATTGATATCTGATAATTACCTGCTTCTAGATGCAAAAATGAGGAGAAAATAATGGAAGGAGCATATTTCCTTTCTAAAATCCTTGGCCCAGAAATAACACACAGCAATTCTATTCCTAATTTACTAGGGAATATTTTTCAGATGGTTCTACATCATAGAAATGGAGGCAAGAAATGTAGTCCAGCTACATGAAGAAGAAACAATATGGATTTTTGTAAACATGTATGATCATAGTGTCACATAGTTTAGAAGCTATCTTTATAGATGTTATCTCTACTAGGTAAATAGAGATATTTCTCCCTTTCAATTTTTAATGGATGGTGACACTGAGATTCAGAGATTATAAATGGTATATTGAAAATAGCAGAGCTAGGTGGTAAAGGAGAAGAGTCACAAGTCCAAAGCTTCTAACTTCAACTTTCAACTTGTAACTGTTCTCACTGAAGCATCTCAGAAAGAAGATAATTTAATGGAGAATTCTGAAAGTCCTTTTTAATGAATTGACTTGAAAGCTACATATATCCTTCCAGTACCAAATTTCTGACAACTAAGTATCATTTTAATATTTGACTAGAAATGGCTATTTTTTCTTATTTTGCAGTGAAGGGAGAGATGACCTCAGAGCTGAGAAGGGCCACATCATTTACGGTGGTTTTCAAACTTCTTTGGGAAGTAGAAACTTCTTGACATAAAGTTTTATGTTAACCCCTAAGATAAAAGACAAGTAACAGAAGAGCCACTCTGACTAAGGCAGGGTTGGAAACCCAGAACGTCTCTTTTTGAGCTTCCCTATCTCATTTCCTGAAACCAAGAAGACCCCTAACAACTTTCACAGATCCTTTAAGAACTCATTTGAAAACAACTATATTACAAAAATGTCCATTTACCAGTTATAACTGAAAGACAAACGAGCAGGTCCATGTATTAATCAATTCTACAAGTACTTGTTGACAGTAGCACCAGGCACTATGTCAGCTGCTAATGACACAAATAGGAAGTAATCAGGGACTATGATCTTTCAACCTATTATGATGTAGAAGGGAGTATAGGTATGCATGCAATGCAATGTGATAAAATGATATTACAGAGAAATTTGCAATGTGCTTAGAACACATAGAACAAGGGATCATTTAAGCTCATCTTGGAGGTAAGAGCTTTCTGAAAAGTTTTATGAAAATGTAACTTTTGAGCAAAAAATTGAAGAATGAATTTGCAGCATGGATAAGGGAGAAAATGGATGAGGGAGAAGGTGGACAAGGCATACAGAATCCATAGCAGGGGTAGAGAACTGCAAATAGTTCAGTCTGGCTACTGTACTAGAAGCATGGAGGAGTATGGCAGAAGATGAAACCAGCAAGAGAGGTAGGGCCCAAAATGTAAATGCATTGAAAATCCTGTTCAGAACTGGACTTTCACATTCAAATGATAGAAAGTCACTGGAGTTTAGTCCTGGATTTGTTGTTGTTGTCATTATTGTTTGTTTTTAATTGAGGTGGTTAATGCTATCTGGTAAGAATGTTAGAAAAACAGCACTATCAATAATGTGTAAACTGATTTGGATTGCTGTGAACAAAGAAGCAGAATCACCAACTAAAAGGCAAAAATGGTATTCCAGAAAAGATGGTAAGGCAATGGTGGTGATGACAGAGAGGAGGGAAGAGGATAAAGAACAACTTAGAAAGCAAAGTAGAGGAGGGTTGGTGATTAACTACATTCAGGAGATTAGAAAGAAGAAATTGAGCATGCCCCAGCTGTCTGGCTGAACTGTTTCAGTGCCAGTAAAAATCAAAAGTTATTCATTTCTATTTTGCCACTGAATTTAGTTGGGCTACCTAGTAAGATTGTTTATTCTGGTCCCTAGTGAACAAATTGAGAGAAATAAATGCACTTCTTACTACTAATTTCCCAAAGGTCATGTGGATAAGACCCTTCAAGGTAGAATATAAGACTCCATCATACTGTCAAAATAGTTTCCAGGATCCCTAGTGGTGAAGTAGGCAAGTAGCTAGCAAGAACCAACTATAACCATTCAATGATGGTTGCCTGACCTAAACAATAGAAAAAGACAAAACAAACAAACAAAAAAAGCTACTGACGCCTCAAAATAGAATTAGTTTTGCCTATTCTGAAGTTTCTACTTATTACTCATTGTCTTTATTTCAAAAAGAATTGGAGTCTGAATATTTGCAGTCCTCAATAAAAATCAGCATATATTAGAGGAGTACTTCCTCTGTATGGCTGCTGAGCACTATAAAGTTAGAAACAATCAGGGAAACTTGTGATTTCAGCTTTATTTCCCCAGCAATGTGAAAGAGGCAGACTGGCCTCTTGAATCCATCTCCCAGGGATTACAGGAAACTGGAAATGGTTGTGACTCTTTACTGACTTGCCATATGAGGCAGGCTGAAGATGGCATTCTGAATGAATTGGCACAACCTTGCAGCATTGGAATGGTATTTCTTGACAGGGTTGGATGGCATATGTAGTTTTGTGTATTGTTCTGGTGCTTCTTAAATCAAATTGCCCAATTTGAGCCAAACAAATGTTTTATTCTCTATTCTTTATTCAAATCACATCAATCCTTTGCATGGTCAAGTCATATCCCCTGACTGCACTCTGAAAATTTCCCATGGTGCTTAGAAAAGGCTATTATAATAGACAGTAATTAAACAATGTACTTAGTACGCTTTAAATGATTCACTTTTCAAATTTTTTTTAATTGTGCTATTCCTATAAACTGTTTAAATTGATTAGTGAGTAAATAAATAAGTTTGTAAATCCATACAGAATAAAGGAGTATAATTGAAAACAAAAATGGTTTCCAGGTCTTAATCAGTTTTTAGATTGCTCTATATCTTGAAGACAAGTTACCCGCACTAAGCAGTGTCCAATATTTAATCAAAGAATGCCTAATTTACCACTGTAACACGTGAAAGAGAAAAGGGACCAACTCAAAGGGAACATAGGGTGCCGTTGGGCATTTCCTCAGACATGATGAGCAGGTAAGTACTAAAACTACTGCTGGCTTGTACTTTATTGGAGTCAGATTTAACACATTCGAAGATGGGTATATAAGTATTTATCTTATAATATTTAACCTTCTATTTTAATTCATAATGATGCTCCAACATTATCACTAACTAGACAATTTTTAAGCTTTTTCCACCAATCACTCAAATGCAGGCTTTATGACTCCTCTGTTTCTGGGTCTCAGCCCCCAAAGCCTATCATGCAAATGTTGGCAAAACTCTGTTCATGAGGGATAATTCCCAGTGAATAGCACCATGAGGAAAATAGCTGAACTGTAATGGAAACATGAAGTGGCTTGTGTGTCACTGATACCTCATGAATCATACCAGTTGTGGGCATCTAAGAGTACCTGTGGTCATGTGGAAAGGCAAGAAACATAAGAAGTGAAGAATACATGGGCCTATATCAAATTCTAACTGACAGTCTCGATGTCTGTAAAGTTCTAAAATGGGGAAGAGTAAAGATCAGATTAAAGAATTAATGCTTACTGAAATGGCTAAACTTGGTCTGAAACAGAGCAACTCTATCTGGATTTTCACAGCTGTTTACCTTCCCATGACATTTTGTTAGGCTCCTACCACAAGGCCTACACTCCAGACTACAAAGTCTTTCCCTTCTTTATATTTCTTGGTGGGGACCCACCCAGACTGTACTGCCCCACTACTTCATGTTCAGAATCTCTCTTATGGCAATTGTTCTGCAGACCTTTAGCCTGTGGGAGGCTGTGATATGCCTATGGACTATTTACATTGACATAAACTCTATCTTCTCTTATCTTAATGCTTGCTATTGCTTTTTAACCTCCAGCAATTTGCCTCAGGTAATTCTTGATAGCACTTTTCTTTTTCAGATCTCTCTTAGAGCACTGACCAAGGGATTCTTGAGATAACAGCAGCCGCTTTCCATCCTGTTTTAATATGAGCACTCTTTCTAACATTTTAGGTCACCAAAATAAGGAGATGGGGAAAGGAAGTGTGGCTTATTTATTTTTCTTTGCAGGCCTCAGACACAGTTCCTTTGAAAATATGGAAATTCTTCACAGTCACTGCATCAGCCAGTTTTGCCTCAGATAAACTTTGGATCTGAGAAATAAGTATTTTACTCATTTTTAAAAAGTTTAGTTTCTTGTTTTGTGGTCAGTGTTGTTTAGCTTTATTTTCTTCTCCTTATTTCTCTCTTTGCTTTTATTTCTTCTCTTACAGCACTCGTGTCAGTCCTTGCCAAGTTTCTTTATCATTTGCCTCTACAGCCAGCTTAACTTTTCTGAGCCAATGATATCAAATCAGAATACATATGGGTACTGTCAATCTCACATGGTGCAACTTGGAATTAATTTCTGATGCCTACCAGATATTTAACCCGTGAGCAGAGTAAAACTTGGGTGGCCCTGAAGTCTCTAAAGAGTTCCCTCCCTAATTCTCCATTCCCTTTCCTGCTATTTTAACTCGAACAGAAAGCTTCAGCATCTACCTTGAAGCAGAGCGCATCCTTCTGACTTTTCTGAGGCTCTCACCTAATTTTATTCTAGGACTTGTGGCCATGTCTGCATTCCAACCTCACTTTTTTATGGTCCTGCCAAGCTTTTGCTAATTCCCTGCTTCCTACCCCTTAGTTATTATCTGTTCTCATCCTGCCCTGCATGGGGAGGTAGCTTCAAACCCAAAGGCCGCTGTGCCAGAAAATGCTCTAGAAAACTCTGTGCACACTCCTGAACTTCATCACCATCGCTGCTGGCTCTCATATTTGCTGGGATCCAATGTGAGCTTAGACAATTTCCTCTGGTCACTTTGCCTTCACCTAACCAGACACTGGAGCAACCTGGCTGTAGTGAATAAGACTGTGATTCAAGCTCACCATCCCACTATCTTTAGATGATGTTGTTTTAATATGTCCAGCCAAAGCCCAGGCCAAATCACAGTATCTAATCTGGATCCTGTGTATTCCGTCTGCTGAATTTACTTTTCTCTAGATAGTACCTGGTAACCAGTTTATTCCTTCTTTACTGTAAATCGCCCTTTTAAATACACCTCCCACTTACCACACAACACAATCCAGCTTAAGAGAGAACTTAGTTTTTAAAATCTCTGTTTCATTTTTGTTCAACCACTAGTTAGCTAATTCTTAACAAAATACACCTGTATCCACTGTGATTTTGAAAGAAGTCTCCCCACCATTTGTTTTGTGTGCTCAGAACTTAAACCTGACCTAAGTATAGTTAATGTTTATTGACTACTCACTATTTACTAGTCACTGTGCTAATAATGCAATACTGGCTTAAATCTCACAATATCAATATTAGGGAGACACAATTCTAACCCCATTTTCACTGTAAGAGGATTAGCTTAGAGAGATTAAGTAATTTTCCTGTGGTCAGCCAAAAGTAAGTGAAAAAGTAGAGATTAGAACAGAGTCCTTGCTTTAACCCCAGTTACAATTGGTATTGCATGCCCTGAAAGGAGTGTTCCTTAAGTCTCATTTAAGTATCAGTTTCCTTGGAGATAGTACTTCACTCATTCACCAAAGATTTCTAAGCACCTAGTGCCAATGGCTGTCCTAAGCCCTGGAGACATATCCCTGAATTAAAGAGACAGGAGCCATTCAGAACACTCAGTTATAGAGTCAGTTGTTCTGGTATGAGAATAATCTTCCCCCAAAGTAAGTGTCTAATGCCCTGAGGGAGGTAAGGCTCCTCTACCTTAGACCTCACAGCACAGCTGGGCACAGCCCACAGAGGATCTAGCATGTCAGAACCAGATAGAACTGTTGTGGTCATCTGATTTAATCATCTCGGTTGAGAAATGAAAAAATAAAAATAATCATAACGTGCTGAGAGTTCACCTTTTTCAAGATTACATAGATTTGTAGTGAAAGACTCACTTCTTAAATACAGTTCCCCCAACTCCCCATCCAGTACTTTCACCAATACATCACATTGTCATCTTGAGAAAGATACAGCACATGTTGAAACCAAAATTTTCCATGGCTGCAGGCCAAATTCTCATGACCCTGGATCACTTTCTCACAACAAAACTCCTTCATTTAAGCCATTATCCATGAAGCATTTCTTCTAGAGTTTTTCAAGGTGGATTCTAACATTTAGGCAATGGGAACTATGTAGGACTTGCACATGTTTCTACTTACTCTAATGGTGTATGATCTAATAGTCTCCTGTAAGAAGTGGGGGAAAACTAGAAAACTTACTCCCATTTTTCTTATTTAATCCACTTATTAATAAACATCACCAAAGATTTCTGTCTTTTTTCCGGACTTTCTCATTCACACTCATCTAGGCAACGTGCTTGGGTTTTCTTTGCCACTGAGGGTACTAGGTTAGCATGACTGAGTTCTATTCACTGGTTGTATTCTCCTCTTACCAGTTTACCACTTTTGCAGTTTATCCTGGTACTTAAGGATATAATAATCTCCTCACCTCCCCAACTCCACCCCTTGCAGTGTGATGTTAGTTGCTTTGTTTTTTCTTTTCAACACACTAGCTTTGTGCTATATTTAACTCCTCTACATTAGCATTAATATCCAGCCGCACAAGAGAAGTTGCTGCTGTGCATTACTTCCACCAGGTACAGTAAGGGTTTGTTCTGCTAATGCCTTTTGGGAATAGGGAAACAGATGCACATACAATAAGAGGGCTGAACCTTCTCTCCACAGTAAATCAAAGACAAATCTTTATAAGAGATTTATGTGCATGATATTATTATTTTATCTTTTGCCTACTTTTGCTTTCCATTTTGGTGGTGCACAAAGCAACTTACAAGTGTGGCTGATAAAGTAAAAGCATATTCCCCTCCAAAGAAACTGCTTTAAACCTGACAAGAAACACAGACGACTGGCCAGGTGCAGTGGTTCACGCCTGTAATCCCAGCACTTTGGGAGGTCGAGGCAGGTGGATCACGAGGTCAGGAGTTCAAGACCAGTCTGGCCAAGATGGTGAAACCCCGTCTCTACTAAAAATACAAAAAATTAGCAGGGCATACTGGCACGTGCCTGTAATCCCAGCTATTCCGGAAGCTGAGGCAGATAATTGCTTAAACTTAGAGGTTGCAGTCAGCCGAGATCGCACCACTGCACTCCAGCCTGGGTGACAGAGCAAGACTCGGCCTCAAAAAGGAAAAGAAAAAAAAAAAAAAAGAAAAAGAAACACAGACAGTTGTTCAATGAGTAACACCAGACGTGATTTCCCATATTCTGGCTAGTCTCCCTTTGGCTAGATGGGCATTTCACCAACGTCTAGAAGGGAAAGAGTGAACCAGAAAAAGGGTGTAGTCATCACAGGCTTCTCATTTACTTGTCTAGGTTATTTGCTTTCTTCCTTTTAAACTTTCGGTCTGTGAAATCTTCTCCTCTTTCTCTTTCGCATTTTCTTCCCTTCTTCTCCTCTTTCTTCTTATCAATGGTAGTTTCTCATTTGCTTTTGTTGTTTATTTAAGCACTCAGACCGGAGTAGAATTTTCTTTTAGTAGTAATAGATCACTGCTCCATTAGAATAAAAAATAGATGTATTCAAGCTTTCATCCAAGTAAGAAACAACATTTTTTTGCATTGACTTAACTTAGTTTTGTAAGGAAAAATAATCACAAAAGCAATATTCATTTGATTCTTAGGTAGCAACATTGATTTAATGAGTATGCTGAATATATGACAGGTTCCAATTTTGTTCAATTAAGAAAATAGAGGTGACTTATGGCAGAAGAGAAAGAGGGAGGAAGAAGAGTAAAAGGTATGGGGAGAGTAAAAACATTTACAACTAACAGAAAAAGGTGAAAGAGTAAGAGAAGTATAAAGTGGTCATGAGACTGAAAAATTCTTGGAAAGCTAATGGCTCAAAAGGAGGAGCATCCTGCATGCACATACTCTCAAATGTCTTCCTACAGGGCTTTTGAGAGGAGAGAAGGGCAAATGTGGAGGGTGATACTCTTCTCTGAGTCACATCCACTAGGAGCGCAGGGGCTGTTCTCTTTTTAAGGCCCCGGACCCCATGAGACGAAACTTATTGGAACCAGAAGAAGCCACTAGAAAAGCATCCAAAGTCAGAGGATTCTGTGCAGAAGCAATTCTGTCTGATGTAAATGAAAGCACATTCAACTTAGGGGTCTTTCAGTGTACATGTACAGTGACTCATAGCCCATGCCCATTTTAACTGTTCAGTGCCAATGCTTTGTCTGTTTATAAATATTTTTAGTATGACCAGCTACCTTGGGATAGCTTAACTGAAAGAAATAAAAAATGAAGTCCTTATTTTAGACTATATGTACCTCTAATTAAAAACAAAAATCAGTTTACATGAGTTAGATTCACTAATTCATTTGCCCAACAGATGTGTTGAGAACTTACTAGCAGCCAGCAATGTGCCAAGCAATGGGAAATAAGCTTTGATGTAAAAACTGGTGGCCCAATTTAGGGGTACTTGTTGACCACCTTGGAAAATTACATTTTGTTTTATTTTTAATAGGGAGCCAATGAAATTTTAATCAAGGGAGTAGTATAATCAGACTTCTGCCCAGAAACATCAATCTGATAGCCAAATGTAAAAACCAGTCGAATTGCTCTTTCAATAGTATAGGCAAAACACAATGATCATTTTACCAGACTTGCAATAAAGAGACTTGTTTATACTATAAAATGGCAACAACAGGACAGGGGGACACTTTCAGTGTTGAGAGTCAAAGGAGTTAAGGGGGCAGGACTCCTGCATGGGATACATGAAATGGATGGGATTACTGCAGAAAGAGAGATCTTGTCAAGGGAGAGATGGGCATGATGGGAAAGAGAAGAGGTTAGAGGACTGAGGAGAGAACTTTGAGAAAAAGGAACAGTTGAGAGGAAGGCTGAAGAAGGTATGCAACAGAAGAGGCTGAACAGGCATGGTCAGAGGGTTGGAGAGAGAATCTGGACAGTGCAGGGAAGTTTTGAGTAATTCTAAGTAGAGACTAGGAGTGTCAACGTTTTAAGACACTGAAATAGGAGACAGCATGATATAGTAGGAAGTGGGCAGGATTGGAGTCTGACTAACATGAAAGTAAAACAGCTGTCATTTATTTGCCTTAGATTTTGGGCAAGTTACTCAACAATTCTCAATTTTGTTTGGTTTTGTTTAACCTACTTAATGGAGATAGTGTCTTATACATAGGATTGTTCTGAGTATTAAGGTTATAGTGTAGTGTTTATAACTATGCCTTAAGATCCTTCCACTGCTTCTTCTCCCCATGATTTTACCCTCATCACAGCCATTGACTTCTGAGTGCATTTCTGAAAACAAAAGTCAGATGAGCCCATAACTGTTACTCATCTCTTATGATTTGCCTTTACCTACAGAATAGGAGACCCAGGGGTTCTTCATGGTCTGAACCCTACTCTTTCTTCTAGCCTCATCTCTTATCACTTTGACAGCTCATTCCAGTTACATCATATTCATGGACATCATGCTTTGTCATACCTTCAAATCTTGGAACAAACTGCTTCCTCTTCCCAGATTGGCCTCACCTGACTCCCTGGCTGCATAACTCTTCATCAACCCTTCAATACTTTAATTCAAGAAACTAGTTCTCCATGTACATATCCTTAGCCCCATCCACACTCTGTACTAACCCCAACGTCTACATCCCCAAACCCTTCTTCCTTGCTGCCATAATATTTTGTAAATGTCACCAGTCATTCTGAAGCAATATTTTAACTGTTTATGTGTTTGAATTCTCCCCCACCCAATTGACTAACACATATACAAAAGCAAAATGATTTCTCATTGAATCATCAATAACTTTACATGAATATATGGATGCATGCTTTTAGTGAAAGAGTATGGGTTTTACAGGTTAAGTATGCATTGCATTAAAAATGTAACCCCATGTAAACAAAGAATAAGTTACAGCAGTCCTTTCTTGAAAGTCTTGTAGTGAGTTACCTACTCCAAGTCTAGATTAGATTTGAGGTTCAGCAGAACATTATTGTATTGGTAAGATTTAGGTCTTAAAATAATATTACCCTAAAAGTTTATTCCAAGCCCTGATTACTGACTCAGTATGGAATTGATTTGTAGTTTGAGAAATAGTCAGCATGGCATAGTAGTTAAGAACATGGAAGCTGGAGTGAGACTACTTTGGTTCAAATCCCTTTTTCTGATCATTACTAACCATGATTCTGGGCTAATTATTTAGCCTTTCCATCGTCTAGCCTCTTAATTTTTAAAATGATGCTGAAAACTATAGATATACCTCCTAGAGATTTTATGAGAATTAAATGAGTTAATACACATAAGGGGATTATAAGTGTCTGGTACATAATAATGTTTTTACCTCTATGACTTGCAATTCCTTTTGAGGACATTAGTGGCTATAGTTATACATATCCATATAACACTATGTACATGTACACAGTTAACAAGATAAGTACCATTTGTCAACAGGAAACAGAATTTCATGAAAGCCCCAAGGGATATCTGGATCCTAGGCTGGCCCTGAAACCTACATGTGCTCCCTGTCATTCTCTTTCTGCTCAGCTTTCTTCTCCAGCAAGCAGTCCCTTCAAAACAGAGACCTTCTAAGAAGAATGAAGGCAGGATAGAGCACACTGGGATGAGATTTTGTTTTTAAACAAGGACAGAAAATGGATTCTAGTAATGCCAACTGAAAAATATTCCTTAAATATCTACTATGGTTGAGGCACTGTTCTAGGTACAATGGGGCCAAACTGTTTTACTGGTTTTGAGCCTTAGAGGAACCTTGTGCTATCACAAGAAATAACCTTTCTTTTCTACCGTGTGCCTATTTTCTTCTTCTTCTTCTTCTTGTTTTTTTTTTCTTCTAAAATAGCATTCTTATCAACGTGTGTAGGGTACTATGGTGATGGCTGCTATATAAATACAAGAAGAGAGAGCAAGAGAAGAGGGGGAGGTAATTAACTCAATTGTGTAAGGCTTTCTTTAAGAAGCAGAATAAAGGTTCTCCATAATTTCATTCCTATTTCCAAAGAGACAGAAAAAGTTGTTGCAGGAGATGTCCTTACAATCCCAAGCTTCGTGCACATCACTGACTCCAAGACAGGTAGCCCGCTCGCTTTTTCCACCTGAATGTGCAAGGCAATCCACTTTCCCTACTGCTTTCTCCCTCTGAGTAAACAACCTCTTTCTAAATGGAAGATGGAGAGCAAGTCTTTCAAACGGTTGTCATAAATGAGAATAAATGGCATTAATTCAACATGTGAAACTAGGAGAGCCAGGAGAACATGCAACATATTTTCCCCAAATAACACTGTGAACAAGCACAAGTGTATACTTTGGGCATATGCATATCTTTCCTCTGACTGACAGCCTGAAGGATCGTCCATGTGATTTTTGTGTTGCTGAGGTGGAAACAATCTTTATTTGGACTGAATAGCAGAGTAAACAGGAATGAAAAAGAGACACAAAAGTTTACAGTACAGATGGTTTTCCAATTCTTTTACAAAAATTGTCTGTCTTATCAATTAAAGGTGCATTTGCCTTTTGTTCTAGTCAATTGTCATGGGTGCTTTTCAGGATTATACAACCAGAAAAATTAGAGGAGGTCAGTAAATGATGTCCTAAGTTTAATAATGCCACACAGGTTAAATGTAGCAATTAAAGTTTATCTTCCCTACCTTTTAACTGTAAAAACAAAATGATTCATCCTCTAGTGTGGCTATGTAAGTCATGAAAGAAACTGAAAACCTGAGTGATCACAAGCCAAGATAAAGAAATAAGAAAGAAGTGTGTGTGTGTGTGCACACGCGCGTGTGTGTGTGTATGTGTACACATACCAATACATATGGGGGAACGGGTAAAAGATTTTGATGATTCAAGAAAAATATGAAAAGGCATGCCAAAAGTGTGGTCTCCAGAGACACACAAGGATTTGATTAAACTATAATTATGCCTACCTATAAGCAGCATACACCTGTGCACCTAAAAGCCTCCTTCCTATGATTGGAAGAAGATTTTCCTTCCTACATAGTCATCTGGCTCTGTAATATGAACGAACCGCCTTAGGTAGCACAAGGAAGGGATAACATAACAATCCATCTCCTGTCAACAAGACCCCTTCCCTTTCAGGGAAGAAAACGGCTATTCTAATAGAATTATCCACAACTTTACTACAGTTATGTCAAATTTAAAATAAAACAGCACTACCTAAATATTTACTACGCATTTTTTATTTAACATGACTTTGGCTTTGAATCATGATATATCTTTTTTTGTGTGTCAAATACTGCCTTTACCTCCAACATTTTTTTTTACCACAGAATCCATGGCAGTTACAAGGTCTAATTTAGAAGCACATGAGGGACCCATGGACAAACATACAGGTCTAACTTCCAGGCTCGTCCTTGATCCTGCAGGCTCTTCTGCTTGCTTTGAAAAGACCAGTTATGGCTCTCAAGGGTGCTCTAATCTGGAACCATTCCCATGAAACAATCAATGGCATATCATCATTTCTTTCCTTTTCCAAAAGAACAGGATACACAGAAAATAATGCACATGTAGTAGAGAGTTGAAAGCCTAATGCACATAGGAAGCGGACCCCTCCAAATCAGCACATCAGGCCACCAGATATCAGTCTCGGGCAGGCGTTAGTCATCATTTGCTTAAACGAGCCATGCTCTTCTCCCAGGATTTATGCATCTTCTTCCCCCTCCACATAAAGAATTAGCTGAATAAAGTAAAAATAAGAGGACTCTGGGGCTGCAGATGGCTGACCAGCTGTTTCTGGGTGACACCCCATGAATCAGTGCCTCATCGAGCTTTAGTGCTTCCATGTTTGGGGGGCAAAATATTCTGCATTTTGGAAAACTAGTTCATGGAAAATAATACAGCAAACTAACATTTATAGAAAACCACAGTAATCTTGTAACAAATGTCCTAAATTATGTACTCAAAAGCAGATCCAATTTTACCCAAGGTTCTCGTCTACAGAGCCTGTAGGACACTTTCTTGTTGTTGTTTATAACTGCAGCTCCTCCCAACCCCCAACTCAATTGCTTCTTTTTTTAATGATATACCACTTTATATAATACACCACACAGAAGACAAAATTTCAGCCTGTAGAAGAGGCTCGGGCTGGGAGCAGCGGGGAGATGGAATATTTAAAGGACTTTACTTCCATATCCCCTTTGGATATTTCTCTTACGTATTTTCATTCAGTTTAGTGTTAAGATTAATGCTACATTTGAAAGCCTCCTAGTTTCGTTTCAAACAATACTCATTCCTCAGTGTTTAAGTGCAATGCTGGAGGTGTGGACAAAATAAAAGTAGAATGGAACTTTATATTCCAACCTCTCCCACTTTCCTCCAAAGTGGAAGTTTCTGGCAAGGCAAGAGTTTCACTGAAGCCTTTCCTGGTTGTCCTCTTCAATTTTAGATGATTGCTTGATATGAATATCTTTAACAGGGTATATTTTAATACACAGAGTAGCAGAGATGGCTTCAAATGCCTATTATCAGAAAAAAAGGCATTTGTGTGATGGGGGAATAAGAAACCTCTGCAATCATTTTTATTCAATGAAAGCCATTCCTTTGGGTGGGAGAGTCAAATGCTAGTACCCACACATGCTGCCTGCATACCAGCACAAGCCGGAGGAATGCAGATTTCTGTGTCTGAGAACAGCTGCTAAGTAAAATGGAACATCCAACAGATGGCTGCATTGTCATTATTGGGGGAGGAAGAGAGGGGAGCTATTTTGGTTTTTTTGTTGAGTGTGTGTGTGTGTGTGCGCGCGCGTGTGCGCCCATGCACGTGTGTGTTTAATAGGATGCGTTCTCTCATACCTGTGTTCTCTACTACCTAGATATCTCTGGTGCTACCAAAGACTCTTATTCACTTTGATTCTTAGAATTAGAACAGACATTGGGGATCATTTAATCATTTGACATTTAATGGAGAAGAAGAGAGAAGACCGAAGACACACAGCATGTTAGAGCCAAGACCAGAACTCTTACATTTGGCCTGATTACATAGAAGTCTTACATTCTATTTACTTAAGGATCGGTACTGAGCACAAATACCAAACTTCAAGAAAAGTAAACACTACAGCAGTTGCAGTTTCATAGTCTGAAAAGTACACGTGTGTGTGTGCGTGTCTGTGTGTTCAAGTCTTCTGATGGAGTTGCTTTGCAATTCACATGGAGGAAAGGACTAAGCTGTTTTATAAGTTAACTTATATCTTGTCTTTATTATACATTTTATTAGATATTTGGAACATTTAGACTTATAGTCTCCAAAATTAAATAACAAGCTACAGGATATAAAGATTCTCCTCCAGTTTCATACTTCAGAACACAAGGAGTTAAGTTTCAAGTCAAAGCTACTGAAAGCCATTCTTAAGAAGCAGACAGGAAAGTGTTGAGGTCCCATCATGACCTGTCTGTAAAGGTCTCCATCCTACTTCTGATGGTAACTTTGGGTCAGTTGTACAGTCACATGGCTCACCCTTTGGTTCATGTTTTTTTTTTTTTCCAGAAATAGAATCAATAGAGAACAGACAAACCCACAGTTGCCAGTTTGTACAGTCTTGTGGTTTCTGTCAGGGGCTACAGACTCGAGCAGGTCTACCAGATAATGAAGGCAAACTATTTCAGTTCCTGTGGGTCCAGAGTGCCTTGGCAGAGTTCTGGTTTCAAACAAATGAATAACAAATTAAAAGGTACAGTAAAATAAGGCGGTGGTTAAAATATATGAACTAAAGTCAATGTAGGGGAAACGTAGTTAAAAACCCTGCATTCTCAGCAATAGCCTATGATGTATTTTGTTAATCCCTTAAAATTTATGTTAAAAGCCTTTTAACAGAAAGTCAATATATTTGGGTGGTAGAGCAAGTATATCATCCTGTACTGGTGGTTGCATTAAATACTATGCATAGGCTCCACTGTCTGTAGGAAATGAGCCGGGGTCCGTCCAACGGAAGTTCCATCTCAAGGAGGCCAGACGCTTTTCCCAAAATGGACTGTGAAGCCAAGCTGAGCATTATGCTCTCCTCTGCCTAGGTTCCCCACTGACGTCAATGAGAGTTCTGAAAATGAAGGGGGATCAGAATACCAGAAGCATAGCCTAATAATAGAGTAAAAATGGAGAGCAGATGGAAAACAAAGCTTCTTGGATAAAGTGTGACCTAATGTCATAAATTTGTTAGGGAAAAGAAAACAACAACAACACAGCAAAAAGGCCTGTAAGCAGACTTCTGGTGTGAAAACTCTGGAATATGGCAGATTAGAAAAACACCTAGATACTTAGAAACCTTTCAGTAAAGGACTAAAAAGTAAACAGGAAAACATGCAAAATCAAATTTTGAATGAGTTCGAAACACCACTACTAATTGTACGTAGCAGCAAAAAAGACACAAAAATAGAAGTAGAAAACTCTAGAAACAGGGTTTTAGCAGCTTCCTTTGCACATGATTTATGCATACACTTATTCTTTATATCTTCAACTCACCTGGAACAATCTGTTGCCCCCACAGATGGGCAACCTTAGAGGGACTCAGGCACAAACTTGAAACGTGGTAAAAATGAGTTGAAATACTGGGCCCAAAGTGAAAGATGTTAAAAACAGTCCCAGCCACACACTAATCTCCTAGAAGGGGTCACCATTTACTCCTGCACCCTATACCCTCGTGTGTGTGTGTGTGTGTGTATGCGTGCGCGCTAGCGTGCACATCAAAGTCTCAATACAAACTTCCTGGGAATCTTTACTAATTGTATACCTCTCAACAGAAGAGAGATTTTTAGATCTACTTAATAATTGGACTTAGAAACTTACTTTTGATATGGACAAAGAAGGTCTCAAGATGTTGAGTGAAATATAAAGAAAAATCTCAAATTCAATCCCTAAATACTTGTTTTTCTATCTGGCAAACATCAAGATGTTTTTCTATTTGGTGAACACTCTGTTTTCTCAAAGAGTAGGCTGTTGGTTGGGAAAGCGGAGGAGGTGAAGTTTTAGAGTAGGGTTGCATTTTCTCTTTATTTTCATTGTTTAACCACTGATGGGATTAAGGCAGCAAAAGCCATCCTTTTAAAAATTTTCTTCTTTTGGTTTTGCACTCTAATGGTTCTTGAGCTTTACCTCTTTCACCCCATACAAAGAAACATTGTTTCTTCAGGATAGCCTTTCTAGGTTCTGCCTCCTCGACCTCTTTATTCTATCTAGCCAGCATTTTTCTTTGAGTCTAATTCTTGCTTTGCCTGATCCTTTGAACTTGATATTTTAGAACCTCCCTCACTCCCCCCGGAGCTCGCTCACCTCAAACTTTACCTTCATTTTCCCTTTGCTCCTGACCCCGTTACTGAGAGTGAGTCTAGTTCACCCCTTGTCGAGTTTCTATGCCCGAGGCCTCCTGCCAGCACCCACCACCCCCAGGAGAAGTTACTGGGCACTCATCTCTGCTAGGATGGTCCTCATTCAGATAGATCACAGGGAACTATTCTAAAATAATGAACTCACAATATCGTGTAAAAACAGAATTAGCAACATAGATATCACCGAATTTCAGGCCTTGAAGTCTCTTAGAGATCATTCATTTTACCATGAAGAAAATTAGTACTCAAACCTGGTTGATAATCCAGGATTCTTGTGGCAAGAGAGTAATATAACGTATATAAAAATGTTTTATAAACTCGATACACCATACTGTATGCATTTAAAAAATGACTATTTGTCTTCTGAGTAGTATGTTTGAGAGTTAGTCCAGAGATGCTGCCATTACTCAAAATGTTTTAAATCTCTTCTTTAAAATTGTCATTTGAGGCAGTTCAGATTGTCACTGTATAGTCACATGTCGTTTTTATCAGTAAAGGTATTATCCAGGGCTCAGACATTCATCTCAGATTTGATCTTAAATGTCTTCAAAAGCAGAAACCATGTCTGTCTTGCTCCTTGCTCCTGGTATACTGCCTGCCACTGATTATACACCTAATAATTATTTGTTCAATGAATTTTTTAATAAAAGATCAAACCAACCCTCAGATAATGATAATTTGCTTTGACTGGTAGGCAAAGGCTCTAAAATCATTTTTCAAAGAGAATTTCCTAAATAAAATTATTTTCCAGTTGTAACATCATTGTTGGAATAAGTTCAAGGTTATTAATTAGAAGGGGACAACAATCGTTGTATTTATATGTTAGTATTCTGGCTGACCTGTTTGCACTATCAAATTTATTTGTATCTCACCTTACAAAGCATGAGGCAGATTGAAACAACTTCAACAAAAAGAAACCTATAATAACAAAAACGTTAATAAAAAGCATATTACTATAATCATGTGTTAGATATGCACAGCAAAAAGCAGCCCACAGGGTGAGTTCCTTATGTGCGGTTAGCCAAGGAGTGACAGTAAGTAACAAGAAATAGAGAACAAATGAGACTCACCCAGTCTCAAGCACATGTCTGCATGCCATCTGGCCCTTGTTCCTTGCTGAGTAAAAGAGTTACTTACAGCCAGTAAGAATGCAGTCATAAGGAAACATTCTGGGGTGACTGGGGTGACGACATTCCCAGATTGATAATAAGTACACAGGAAGAGAGGCATTTGCAGGTGTCATGATAACCGCATCATCACTGCTGTTGCCACTAACAGGTAAAGTTAGCTCTAAACATTCTGTGTGACCTATAAAAGTGAGAACGGTCCCTCTCTAGCGGACTAATATTTTAATTTGTTTGAAGAAGAAAGATGAGCAGATGACCTAGGGGGCAGGCATAGTAATCACAAGGCAGAACTGCCCACCTTTTCCACAAGTGAGTTTACTCTCAGGCGAGTCTAAGAATAGTGATTTTACAATAGTTTAAAAATGCACTAGGTGCACACAGATACACACAGAATCTAATTCACACCACAAACACATGAGCTACCTGCCATATTTCAACTACTTCCAGTCTAAAGCATCTTGACCAGGAGAGGATAAGTTTACGTATTTGATGAATCCTGCTGGACTCAGGGCTTGCATTAGTAATTGCTTAGGGAACATGTTTACTTGTTCTTTTTACTGCTCCCTGAAACATCAGATTAAGAAATTTGAAGCAGGTCCAGCTAAAAGCATAGCAAAATGTGGCACCTCATAAGAATGAAACTTAAGAGTGTTAAGCAGAAGAAGTTGAGAATGCTGAATTTCTCACCAGGCCACCAGCTCACTCATTTGGGGCCACTCAGGTTTTGATGAGATCCACAGCATGGGTATTATCCATGATGTGTGGCATCCACAAGAACAAAAGTCACTTTTATCCCAGAAATAAGAGCTATTTAAATGTCATAGCTAAAAGAAGGAAGTGTTACTTGAATTCTGAAGTGGCTGAATATTTGAACTGAGTTTTTAGCTAAGAAGGTAATGTCAAAGACAAAGGCTCTGTTACCATCCACAGAGAATTTATGATCCAGCATTATTCCCTGAAATTCCGTCCCAAGCCCTAGCCCCAATACCAGCTTTCGGTACAATCTCCATGGTGCATTGGGAGTAACCTTCTGAACTGCAAACTTGATTGTATAACTATTCAGATTACAATTATTTTATTTGCTCTTTTTAAAATTATACTTTAAGTGCTGTAATACATGTGCAGAATGTGCAGGTTTGTTACATAGGTGTACATGTGGCAAGGTGGTTTGCTGCACCCATCAACCCGTCATCTACCTTAAATATTTCTCCTAATGCTATCCCTCCCCTAGCTCCCCTAGCCTTCCACCATGTTACAAAGTCTGACTTTTAAACATAGCACACAGTGATTTTTAGAAAACTGGCTCTTATGTTTTCAACTTTATCTTCTACCGCTCCTCTATGTACATCCTGAGCTCTAGCCATGACAAGTTGAAGTCTCCAGAATCTAGGGTTCTAGCATGTTCACTTACACAACTGTTTTTACATAACTGTTCTCTCTGAGGAATATGCACTTCCTTCCACTTTTCTGGAAAACTACTATTCATTTAAGACAGAGCCTCATCTCTTTGAAGTGCTTTCTGCCATCATTCTCACTTTTACCCCAGGACCATGCAGACTCAGGTACTACTATATGCAATTCTATAAAGTATAGAGTGTTTTGAACAACATTGACTTTGCCATTTTGACTTTGACGGTATTTTGGCCCCAATGGAATAATAACCTTGATATTTAATTCCAAAGGGACAAAGCAGAAGAATATACATTCAACTCACCTATAACTCCAGGGCTATTCTCCAGTCACTCCACAGGAGAACAAGCTGCTTGAATGGGGTGTGGCTTCAATCACTTTATTAGTCTGCTAAGGCAGCCATAACAAAATACAACAGACTGGATGGCTTCAACAACAGAAATTTATTTTCTCACAGTTCTGGATGTTAGGCGGCCATGTTCAAGGTTCTAGATGATTCGCTTCCTGGCTTGTACAAGTCTTTCTTGTCTCCATGGCTTCGTATGTCATCATATGGCTTTTTTTTTTTTCCCCCTGTGGGTGTGTGGTGAGGAGTGGGGGAAGATACCACTCTCTGATAGTTCCTCTTATGAAGACATTAATCCTGTCAAATCAGAGCCCACCCTTATGACCACATTTAGCCTTAATTTACATCCTTAGAGGTTTCATTTTTAAATACTGCTACACTGGGGATTAGGCCTTCAACACATGAATTTTGAGGGAACAAAACCTTCAGTTCATTACAACCACCTTATGTTCTCAAAATCTAACAAGTCTTTGTAATGACTGTAAACATTTGTGATATTAAATGCTATACCACATGAAGGGAGAATGAAGAAACTGGCTAATCCATTAGTTAATCAAAAGTACTTTTTTGTGTGTGCACCATGTGCAAATCCCTATTATAGAACATGTCAGTGTTATTGAGGAATGCATAATAAAATAATTTAATTGGAATTTAAACACAAACAAGTACCAAATAAGTGGTACTAATAGTAAGCAACTATAGGATAAAACAAAAAAGTATTAAATTTGGAGTCAGGAAACATGGGTTCAAAATCCAGTTTCAACACTTACCATCTACGTGACCTTAAGCAAGTTGTTTAACATCTTTAAGCTTCAGCTACCTTGCCCATAACACAGTTGCAGAATACCTAACTGAGGAATCAAGTGAGATAGAATATGTAAATTCACTTTGGAAATGCTAACACTGTATATAAGAAGAGTGTGACCAACCATTCATAGGAGAGACTCCTTTGACAGGATCCTTGATCTCTTCTCTCTTCTCAAATGGAAAAGGCAGCTTTTCTTCAGTGCATTGACTCCCAATAAGGCAGGCCTTACAAGATTAACCACATTTCTACATACCTAGTTATCATCACCCTCAAAACTCAATATTTTATGCTGGTGCCGCACCAGAAAAAGAAGAGTTCTTGCTTCTTTTTTATATTTGCTGTCTTGCATGGAAGAGAACCAGCATACTTTAATTCTGAATCATAAAGAAGTTGTGGTAAAAGTAGAATGAGAAATTCTGTGCAAGAAAATGCCATGTGAGTTACTTGAAGGCTCCATGCACTCTTGTCGGAACGCTCAAGCATTAAAAATGTTAAGGTTAAGGCTGGCATGGCCAAGAGTGATTTGAACATGGAGGTCACCACATAGTGAATGTTCTTATTAAAGATCGATGAAATACGTCATCATGTGCTATCAGCAAATAGAGAACTGTCTGTCAACAATGAAATATTCTCTTAGGAGTCAGCATCAGGAGAGAAAATTGACCTCAATCAACCGTTAATTATTGCTTCACCTTCCAATCAGTAACTATCAGATCACATTCCTAAATCTTAAGTGTGTGATATTTGCAGAATTTGTGGCAGCAAATGGAGTCCAGGTGGAGCTGCATAGGAAAAACAAGAAAAATGGCTCCTCACCAGAAACAAGAGAGGAGCATGGGAGGACAGATTCAGACACCCCAGGCTCCCAAACCCCCTGTTGTGAAGTAGATTGTGCGTGTATGTGTGTGCGCACACCACATAAGCACACATTATTTATTTTTAAACAGTCTCACTTTATACTGAACTGACAATGCTCTTTATTTTCATTATGTGTTAAAGAAAAGAATTAAGGGGTGGAAAGAAAAGAATTGTGAGAGACATTGCTTTGATTCATTCAAAGCTAGGCTCCAGGATTGGCTTTGTATTTATTTAATATATCGAAAAGCAACAAAACATCACAGCTAAAGAAATAGACACTCAAAACTTAAATTGAAAACGTAATTCTGAAGCATCATGGAATGACAAATATAGCATTTAAAATACATTATCTTCTTTCCGTTCCTTACAAATTCAAAGGTGGCAATGCATATTAAAAAAGATCTGCTTGAGCTACTAGTGAAGTTCCACAGTGAAAGCATGCAGGGGCACTCCCAGCTTCAGGAAACGTAAGTTGCTTGTCCAGTCCCTGAGTGGTCAGCACCTGCTTTACAAATCTCTTAAACATGTAGCTCCAAGCTCTTCACATAGGAGTTCACATAGGCGGAGACATATTTCTTTTTCTTCTTAATCACGCACCTTTTAAGATTCATAATTTGGGATGAGCAAAAGGCTCGGCAGGAGGTGGGGATGAATTAAAAACCATAAAATTGATGCTATCACTCTGATTGACATACCAGTAGTGCAGCATACATTTCCTGTTTGTCAGGAATGAAAGGTGTTCACATTCTGTAATAATACCTAATAATGTTTTGGAAAGACAAACTGCTGTCTTACACATTTTACCAGGATGGAATTTTTTCCTCTTTCTGTCAGCACTGAAGTCAGAAGCTAGAGTGTACATTACAACCCTATATAAAGGATGACCTAGATATTTAATAGCTGCAACTATTCCAGTCCATTACCTGGACCTCCCCAGGTCTCCGATGCTATATTCTAGCATGCCTGAAATCACCATTACACCTTAAGACTAATTCAGGGAAGCATCCAGGGAGCTAGATGTCCAGGAATGCCATAATAAACTTCAGAGAATGAGTATTCTTTGCTCCCTATAGCTATCTCATCACAGAATTGGCCAACCCTCTACCTCTTAGAGGTCTGCCTGACAATTAACATTTTGTATAGGGTAGTAAAGACAATCTTGCACATATGGATCAGGAGACCTGACTTCCTCTAGCTGCCATGTCACTGACCATCTAAGCAAGTCAGTCATCTAAATTTCTACACCTCAATGTACTCACCTTTAAAATAGATTCTTCTATTTGCCTTGACTTCTTGAGGGGTTGTTGAAAAATAAAAGCAAAATTACAGCTTTATAACTTGCATGCATCCTCTGTCATGTATATCACAAATATGATTATATATTTGTTAAATAAAGAATTTGGAGAATATTTAAAATAATCTATTCTGGGGCAATAATATGGTAAAAGGATGAGGAAGAATCAATGAGGTACTAGATTTTATGTGACAGGGTAATATCCAAAAAAAATCAAATGTAGTTATAGCCATTCAAGAATTATTCTCATGGTAAAGTTTTAGCCAAAGATGTATACCTCAACTTACTGCCCTGTTATTACTGTTTACATCCCTATGGAGTATCAACTGTAGATACTGACTACTAGCATTTCAAACATTAAAATACTATTTTGGGGAAAAAAAGAATAAAGAGAAAAGATTAAATAAATCTGAAAAATTTCAGAGGAAAATAGAATGGGTATGTTTGTACTAAATGTTTTAATGACACATTTTTGCATTTTCATCTCTTGGATCCTGTTATTTCCACAGAAGATTTCAAGAAAATAAATGCAAGATTAGTGCTACAATCATTGCCTAACAATACCAAGTTTCAAGTGTCAGGCACTGCAGCCTGAACAACCCTTTGTCTCTGGAATTATAAACACAGACTTAGATGATTTGGGAAGCCTATGGAAAATTGACCCAAATGAAAAAGTGGAAATGTTTTGTAGACCCTGCTTTTGTAATAATACTATTGCAAAGGGATCAAAGTGCTTTTGAATACAATTTATTACTGTTGTTTTTACTAAATCAAATAAAGGTTTTAAGCAAAAACAGGTTTCAAGCCTTCTGCTTATGATTGCACTTCGTGAGACTTGACAATGCTTATCTCTGTGTAATTTTTAAAATCTATGTTTGGTAAAAAGAAAAGGCATTTCTCCCAATTCTTCAAAGTTACTTCTAATAAAATCTGCTCATTGATGCCCATGCTTACAGATACAGTGAAAGGGAAGTTCAGGAAAGTCACTCCGCTACACCCAATTGGTCCCTACTAAAACTTGCAGAAGTTATAAGGAAACTTACTTAGGATTTGAGGTCATTTAAATCATGGCCTGACTTAATTTTATATTCACTAAAAGTGAAGCTAAAAACAGAATGCATGGATCATGTCCTCATAACCTTCAAGTGGCAACCCATAGACTGCTATCTGTTTCTTGAGTTAGATTGACAAGAACTGGAAAGAAAGCATTAGCAAAAGGGATCTTGAATGCTATCAGCTGAAATCTACCTAAATCCCCCAGCAAAATATAATCGGAAAAAAATAAGAGATTCACCTCTTAGTTCGAGTCATTGAGATATTGAAGGTTAGGTTAAGCAATATCCATCCCTCTATTTGCTAAATTACCCAAATGTGGCTATAAAAAATAACATTAAGTATTCAGGCCAAAGGTATTTATCAGAAGGATATGATTTACATGGCTATGTACCTCATGGAAAGCCTCACAGAAAAATATAGGTACAAATATGCATAAATCATATTTATATACTTTCTATAAAATTAGACTGGCATTAATTAAATGGCAGAAAAGGCAATGAGAGCATTGTTTGGAGGGTAGCTTGTTCCAAGTTCTGATTATAACTTGCTTCCCAAAGAAGGAGCCGCCTACAGCTTAGAAGACAGATGAGAAGATCATCATCGCAGATTTGCTGTGAACAGCTCTGCTCAGCTCTGTCCCTGCCAGACTTGGGGCCACACACACCCTTCCAAGATGGCTAAAGAAGATTCTCAGAGAGATCACTCTCTTCATGCTTCAGATTTGGCAAGGGCAGAGTGTGGTCTTATCTTTGGAAAACTTGAAATCTGTAGAGCTGGCAACTGCTCTCAATAGCAAAGTTGTCACCATCCTCATCATCACACCTACAATGTACTGAGCACTCTCTATGTGCTAGGCACAAAATGTTTTGCATTATCTCATCCTATCTTCACAATTATCCCATGAAGCAAATACTATAATTGCCCACATTTCAGGAAAGAAGAAGCTGACACCAAAACTTGCCCATTATTACAGAGATGGTGACAGTTGGCACCTGAATTCAAGACAACCACACTCTTCTAGAATCTTAACTTGTAACCATCAGAGTAGCTTAATCAAACAGCCCATGGATTTGACTTTTTAAAATTCCACTTCCACTTATAAAGCTATTCCCATTTATTTGTTAATTATATAATACACGAACACATATATGTATCCCCCACAGAGTGCAAAGAACTGGGTTAAGCACTGGGAAGTAAGCAATGAACAAGACATGTTCTCTATCCATGTGAAGCATACATTCTATCATATATCCCACATAACATAGCCTCATTTTTTTTTTCTCACTAATCCTGTTCTTTTCTGCTCCTATTACCTGATAGTTTCCAGGATGACTTTCAGTAGCTGGGCAAAATGTTGGCACTACCACAATTCTTATGAAGTTAGTAAATAACAACTTGGCCCCTCCCTCCTAATTTTTGCCTCTCTTTTCAATTTCTCAGACTTCATGTCTATTATCATTCAGATATCCCCTGATATCCCCTGTCTTCTGGTTGTCCATAGTAACCCACTACTATATCCCTCTTCCCCACCCATGCCAAGCCAGACCTGCCCTCAACTCTACTGTCTCATATATCTCTACTTTTGTCCTTCATACCTTCCACATCCAAACCTCAGGGTTAATCTTAGCTCCCATTCTTCTCCTTAGAGAGCAGCCCTGACATGTTGTGGGAAATGACCAAAGAAAAACTCTTACATGTTACACCAGGAAAGATCTGTTTCTGGTAAGTCACAAATTTTATTTTCTCAAATTTTCTTTGGTGGGTTTTCCCTTAGAATCATTCTCTCATGTGGTAGTCATATTCGGTAGAACTTATTACAGGTACATATGGACTAAATATGTTCCTAGGGGCTGGCGAGCGATGTTAAACAGTGGGTAATATGCTTTGAATTCCAACTAACCAAACTACAAGTGACCTTCTGGCAAAGTCAACCTAAGTAACATATTCCTGTCTTCACTATTACTAAAAATAAACAGTGAAAAGGAGTAAAAAATAAGTTAAAAATGTATTAGTCTTTAGCATTAGAGTAATAGGAATACATAGTAATAAATGCAATGTAGAAAAAGAACTAATTTAAATTTAGGGATGGCAGTGGTGGAAGTTGCCCACATTTGACAACTTCTACATTTGACAAAAGACAAATGTTTCTAGCATGAGGGATTCTCAGGTCAACAGAGAAACCCTGAATGTAAAGGATATTCAAGAACCTCCCCAACATGACTTCAATTTTTCGATGAGCTTATAAGACTCATGAAGGTAAAGAACACATCTGATTTTGCTTAACATTATACCAGCATCACTTAGTACATGGCCTGAGACCTAGTCAGCACTTAATAAATGATTACTGAATGAAGAAATGTCATCCTATACTTATCTCCAGCCACCCCCGCATCAGCAGAACCCTCTGTTGACCAGAAATCCCTACACAAGACTGGATTTTGACATGTATACTTTTCCCTCAGGGAGCAATCTCTGCCTATATATTACCTTTTTTTTTTTTCCTTCTAGAACTGTTGAAATGAGTCTTTAAGGCCAACTTCAAAAATTGTATCTGTTATGACTCCCCTGGAATGGGACCTGTGAGTGAGATGCTGGTGCTTGTGGCATCTCAGGGTAAGTAGGTGGATGTCTATCTCTCCCTTGGGCTGACAGAGTCCTGGGCTTTGTTGAGGGATTGGGAAAGTGCTTCTTGCCTACCCTAGATCCAGGAGCTGAGCATGGCCCAGCCCAGAGGTTCTGATCCCCTGGGGGTTACCTTTGCACCAAGGATAGGGACAGCAGCCAGTGGGAAGAGGAGATTGACTTCTGCACAGTGCCAGGACCCACCTTATTTTGCACTGGAGCCCTAAAAATTATGCAACTGGTCTTGGACCTGAAGAAGAAACCATTGTATTGTCCCTTGAGAATACATTTCAATCCCTCTCTTAGTTGTAGAGGAACTCTCTAAAGGCTAAGGGTCCATCGTTCATCATCTCAGCCTCTGATTTTGCACAGCACTCTCTCTCAGGAGACATTGCGTAAAAGTGTGTTGAACTAACTTGATGACATGATAAAGAGAAGCATCGTTTTATTTTACACAAAAATGTAGATAATCCCATATTCAAATTTACCTGGATGGATCAGAAAATGTACTAAATAACACAAATTCTTGTTTGTTTTTCTCTGAGACTATCATTCATCTTATTCAAGAGGAAATTTTACAGATTGGCCACACTGCTTATAAATGCTTTTCTTCATATTAATAGAAAAGCTTTGGAATCTAGGCTTGTAAGCTCATTCTGGAATATTGTCTTCTACAAAGAATTGAGTACTGTTCAAATATAATTGCGATTAAATTATTCACTCATGATCTTCCAACTACTTACTATGTGCAAGGTATAATAGTGGGTACTGTTAAGAGCTGAACTCTCCCAACTTGGCCCTGACCCAAATCACTGCAGACAGCTGCCCACCTGAAGGGGCAAATGGGAGCTGAAGTCCAGCCTTCACTCTGTTTGCCAAGCCATATACCCTAGCGTGAGATTGCCTGTGTCCACCCAGGGGAAGTGGTATTTTTTTTTTTTTTCTAATTGTAACAAAGTCTCTTATGGGCTAAAGGCTGTCTTGGCCCTGCTCCTCCTTCCACACACACCTCCTAAACTGCACTTGGCCCATCTGTGATTTCTTTTCCCTTTCCAGAGTCATTGCTGTTCTGTTGAACATCCTTTCTGTTGCATGAAAATGCCAAAGTAGAGGAAAAAGAGTACACCATGTGATTTCCCCAGGGCCAACATTTCCCCAGGGATGGTTCTGACTGAGGGGACACAAAAACAAGCAGTTTAACACTAACAGATATCCTGTCCAAATTCTCTTTTTATAGCACAATGTAGCTGTATTAAATACATAATAAGTAAAGTGAGAATTGAATGTGAATTATGAAGCAGAATTATAGTCATGATATGTGAACTAAACATGAAAAGAATCAGAACCTCTTATTATATTTTATTGGCAATAGTTTTGCCAAATAGGTAGTTACTTTTGAAAGATGGCATCTCTTTGAAATTAACTCTCAACTTCTAGCAAACATCTAGATGTCTCCACACTCCTTAGTCAACTAAGAGTGATTATTTTTATTGCTACAAGCCATATATGTTTGTTTTGAAGAACATGATATTAATCATGATTAAATTGTGTAGGCTGAAAAATACCTGTTACCTGAAAGAAAAAAAAAAAAAAAAAAAAGCAACACAGCTGTAAAAATGTTGGCCAACCTGTAAAAATGTGTGTGGATTTTCTAGCAAACTAGCAATGAAAATTCTGAAATTTATGACTAGTCTTATGAGAATCTTCAAAGGTTTCTCTCAAAGGGAAGAATAGGTCAATTAGTTTACTATTTCAAATACATATTGCCTTACCAGTATACAAATCATACCGACATTGTCCATTTGAACTGTTTAATTGTGACAACTCTGAGGCATTACTGGGTAAAGCAAAACATTCTGCTCCTATTACCTCTCTGATTTGTCCTCAAATGGGATTATACCTATGTTTCTAAGGCAGAGAAAGCAACTTGGGGTGAATCCTACCAGCCTCTGCTATGGACTGAATTGTTCCCACCTCACCCCACATTCATATGTTGAAGCCCTAACTTGCCATGTGACTATATTTAGAGATAGGGCCTTTAAGGAGATGATTAAGATTGAATGAGGTCATACAGGTAGGTCTCTGATCCCATAGGACTGGTGCCCTTATGAGAAGACAATGAGACACCAGAACTTTCTGTCTGCCATGTGAGAACACAGTGAGATGGTGGTCATTTGCAAACCAGGAAAAGATCCCTCACCAGAACCTGACCAGGCTGGCACCCCGACCTCAGACTTCTATTCTCCAGAACTGTGAGAAAATAAATTTCCATCATTTAAACCACCCAGTCTACAGTATTTCGCTATGACAGCCAAAGAATACAGGCCCTCAAGCAAACTAACCAAAATAGTATCTATTATTAACATTTTGGTAAATATGTATAAAGAAGTAAGAAATGTTTTATAAGAATTTTTTAATTTTTATAATTTTATGACTGTGAATAAAAACATCTTTAAAAATTGACTCATTTTTATTGATCTGTAATAAACATTCTAAGAAAACTGGTGTTCATGCTATGCAACCCTAGCTTCAAAAGACTTACTCTTGCCTCCTGCCAATAAGATTATTGCTCTGAAATTTATCCTAATAACAGAAAATCCCAGAATTACCACTCTTCAAGTTCCAACATAAATGCTGCTGCTTCTCTTAAATTTTTCACATTCTCTGCTCTAGTCTCCCTCTTCCGCACTACCACAGTACTTAATTTAAATATGTCATTTATCATATTTCACCTTGTAATTTCCTTGACTTTTGCATATGCCTGCTCCTCCACTAGAGGACACAGATCTTGAGAGCAAGGGTCATGCTATCCTTTTTAGATTTCTCTAATGTCCACCGTGATGTTTTGTCAGTAGTGAGTACATATTGGTAGATGTGTGAAAGAATGAATTAATTATTGAATGAATGGATGGATAAATGAAGAAATTGATTATTTATTTATTTATTTATTTACTATTTTGTCTCATGTATCTTCATAGCATCTGTGAGAATTGCCTTTTCACCATCATGCCTCCCCTTGATGGCACATTTATGGAAGAAAAAGTGTTAATAAAAAGAGAAATGGAGAAATCTTTAGTTGCAATGCTTCTGACTTTTTAGGCATAGTACTAGTATAAATTATTTAATTCTTACTACTTTGCATTTCACATTCTCCATTTTACTGATAAGAAAACTGAGGCTCTGTGAGGTTAAAAATACATCCATACTCATGCAGTTACCAAAAAAGAAAAGCTACAATGAAAGCATGATGCTAAAATTCAAGTCATATCTTGTCTTTCCTTCTCAATGACCTTCTCTTAACTTTTTCCTCAGAGTTCTGAAGAAAGGTGAAAAAGATGTGTAGATATTTTCTGAGGCCATTTAACATGGCCATCTTCCTGTATCGGACTTTGAGGGGGAGGCGTTCTCTATTTCTCAGTGATTTTCACTTCCTTGCCACTGCAAGACAATATCAATCTCAGTTTCCTCTGTAACTTCAGGAGAGGTACCCTTAGCTCCCCTTAATTATAGTAACAACTGAACCAAACCTTTGATGCCTCTGAAGGTCTGATATCTCAGAGGGCTCCAGGGTTGCAAAGGAGTCAACTTCCTCCCAATCTGATGTTGTTCCTGATGCCACTCCCTGAAGTATAAAATTTGAAGGCAGAACATAACTTGAGATTCAGGCAAATTTGAATTACGTTTCAGATCTGTCACTTATTAACTATGTATACTTTAATCTGTCTCAGTTTCCACATTAAATAATGTTCATGAATTCAGACATATCTGAATATATAGAAAAGGCTGGGAGGACAGATCCACTGAGGGTTAATTTACACTGGGGATGGAAAAGTCCCTTTGTGAGTATGGCAGAGACTGGCTAAATATTCACCAATCACATTTTTCTTCCTGAGCACTTAGGAAAACTACATTTCCCAGTCTCCTTTGCAGTTAAGCCTGGGGCCCTGTCATGGGAGTAATGTTCACCACATCCAGTCATGGCCACAAAATGTGTCATGTGATCTACCTCATTCTTTGTTAGCCAGACAGCTAAATACAGATGATACAGCAGAAAACTCTGCAGAGGTCCTAGAAAATAATTCCACCACAAGATGGAAGAATTGGGATTCCAGAATCATGGAATGGAGAGCTGCCAGAAGAAAAACCTTTAGTGGGTGAAGTCACTAAGATTTTAAGGTTGTTTTGTTATAGCACCTGGCACTAATTACCTTAATACAATTTCTCAGGAGTCAGAGAATCTAAGTCTAGGGTAAAAATAATGGGTGATCCAAAGAGAAAAACTATGATTTGTTCTTCCACAACTAATGAGCATTGCTCAGAGTATTGTCTGGACTGCTTTCTTTCCTTCCCCATCACCACTCTCCCATACTCAGCTGGTACTAATGCCACAACTAGCAGAGGCCAACCTATCGTAAAGACCCTTCTCATTAGAGACTCCACAGCACGCTGGCAATACAAAGCAGTACTGCTTTGTGGTCTGCATAACAGAAGAGAAGGTGGAGAATATTTCCCCACTTTAACAAGAAATTGTTGGAGAGTAGAACAGACGAGGAGTAACATGTCAGAAGCAAAGAGTGTCACACTAGTTACCTAGGATGCAGGCAGCCCAGTCAGATGTGAGGAGACCAGAGCAAACTAAAATCTCTAGAGGGTTCAGCCTTCCCAGACACCTCCATAGTTAGTTGGGCAGAATTATGCTAGAAGAGGTCAGGTTTTAGTACCCATTTTCTTCCCTTCCGCATTTCCCTTTTATGTTGAACTTCCCTCATTAAAAGCATCCTGACTTTTCAACTAAGGCTTTTGAGTAGCACAATGATATTGCACCTCCCTATAAAGGAGAATATTGGAATTACATGTTGAGTGAGGAACATGCTGAGAGTTGCTGTCCATCCTCCAGTGAACTGTGTGATAATCCTGTTAACCTTCCTATCAGGAGGTCATTAAACAATTTTGAAAGCTGTTTCCTCTCACATCATAACTGCATGCAAAATCTGATCTAGTATTTTTAATATAAGCCATTTGGCTGCACAGACTTCAATAACTGTCCTTCACCTGTTTTATATGATCTGTTCTTGTACTCCTGTCAGTTCAGTTACTGAGTGCCTTTGTAGCCTTTCTCTCAGTTTAGGTATTGTCCTGTGTTTTTTCTTTGTTCTCTATTCCAACATTTAATGCATTTTCTTTCAGTAGTATAGCATGCCTTCTCCAGTTCCTTTTGATGCCTTGTTCATCACTTGCGCCAACCCATTTTTCACTCATGTCACCATGTCTCCTTCTTGTGCATTGGTCTGTTCGAATTTGTTGTAATTGGTGTTTTGTTCTTATTGCTGCCTAGCTATTTCATGAAACTGCCTATTTCTGTTAAACCCAATTTATTTTTGCATTTCACTCCATCTTTTCTTGATTCCAAAGACATTTTACCACCCAGTTTTTTTCCTTTTTTCCTCCTTTCCCTCTTTCTTTCTTCCCTCTCTTCCTTCTTTCCTTTTTTCCTTTCCTTCCTTTCTTCCTTTTCTTTTTCTTAAATAAGTATGTTAACATCTAGGTGATGTCAGAACTACTGCCTGAATACATTTACAATAAACAAGTTTTCCATTTTTATCCTCTGATCATTTAGTTCTTTCATTCAGCTTGAAAACTCGATTTCCTTTCAGCTCCCTAGAAACATAATTTTTACCTCCAGGACAGAGAGAACTTACATTTTTAACCACACTTGAAAAATTGGGTAAAATTGAAATGTACTTCTGGTGGCTTAACTAACACAAAATGGATTCCTGATCTCTGGGGAAGACTCCATAATAAGACCCTATCATTGAATTAGCAATTCAAGCATTAAGAAAGTCAGTTTTCAGGAGTGTCAGGTTTGGGACTTGACATTTTTAAGAAATGTCTTTGCAAAACAGGGGACTAGTTATCATTGGATGAAGGACACTGATTTAATCTCCAGGGGTGGCTGAACCCGATGTCTGGGGTTCTTCCAAACATTTAAAGTCATTTTCCAAATGTTTTTGATGCAGCACAACCCAAAAAGGATTTTGGCAAGTGTGTTTTCCCTTCATTTTCAAACCCATGCGTATTTCAAGGGAAATGCAATCCATATGTCTTTGATTCATTTACACTTAAATCATCTAAATGCCATTGTGTAAGAGCTATTTGATGTACAAGAAGCCTGTGAGCCTGTTTTATAAGCCTTTTTAAGCCTTATTTCTTTGAATCAGAAAGTCATGTTTTGCCGGCCCTAAACAGAACTTGAACTGGGAAAGGCTCAAGTTCACTTCTAAACTGAAAACCCGCAAAGTTTTGCGTGGCTTCTGTACTTAGCAATATGTTTCCCCTTGCCTAAAGCTCACAAACACCCAGCATTTCTCTTCTCTGTCTCACATGTAGTGAGAACAGAGTAAATCAATTTTTGAATCACATTTTACTTGTAAAATTCACATTTTGAACCTCAGTTATCTCCCAGGCACTGCCAGAAGTTAAAATAGCAACACTTGAAAATTAGGCTTTTGCTCTAAAAGGGCAAAACAGTCTATAAAGTACATAAATTACTGCTTCTGTACATTTATTTGTTTGACAGGTTTAAGATATAAGTGTGGCTTACATATGGATTTTCAGGATGCCAGATTGGATGCTCCACGAGCTACAGTCACAAATGTAACCTCTTTTTTTAAGACTTATGTTTGGGAGAATAGAATTGGAACAATCTTGCTGTTCTGCACAAATCTAATTGCTGTGTCAAAACAGCAATGGAATATGATGAACATTTGCATTTTTCTCATTTACTGGCCTTTTCTTTGGCTTTAACCATACTTATGTTAGTGGTCAAGAAGAAAGTATCTTGGGCTATTTACTCTCTTGTTCCCTGAGACTTAAAAAAATGTTAATGAATTATGAACTAATACTTTTGAGAGGCAAAATGTGAACCTTTGATCAAGCATTTGGAGATACCCAAATGATTAACACTGATTTCTATGGACATAGAAACATGTCTCGAGAATGGATAAATCTTTTTCAAGCAAAAGCACTAATTATCTCCAAATGTGTGATTTCTTTGTTTTTATTTAGACACATCTTAGAAGTTGCATTTTAGTGAGAAGGAAGAAATGGTGATGGTGTGATTGTCTGCAGAGAAGCAGTATTTTAAATTTGCATTCAAAACTTAGGGGGTGGAGATGAAGTTAAAAAGAAACAAAGAAATCCAGGTGAATTTAATTATTCCTTATGTGCTCTCTCCAGTTCACATATATTATAGACTATCATATTTGTGTAATCAAAAAGACTATGAAATTCAAGTTTGGAAAAAAAAAAAGGATTTAGGCACTAAATCTAGAAAACAGTTAATTATGCTGAGATAATTAGATAGCAGAAAGTGTTGGATTTGTTCTTTCCCATGGTTAGTTTTCATTAACTACCAAGTCTTCATGATTCTCTGCAGGCAGAAATTATTAGTATTCTATTCTTAGGAAGAATGGTGCATGACTGACAAAGAATTAAACTTTCAAAAAGTGTGACAGAATACTTTACATTGACCTATGCATATATTTTCTTTAAAAAATGATTTTTCTGGTATTAAAAATTTGATCTAACCAGTTTTAAATTTTAAATTAAATTATGAAAACACATCAGTGTAGGAAAGTTCACAACCATATTTTCTCAGTTTAATTTAAAATACAAAGCAAAGAGCTTGATTTATGATTTTGCTGCTGTTTTATCAAAGTGTACCAGAGGGTATTGATTAGGATCGTGCAATAACTTAATAACTCCGATTTTGGTTAAAATGACTAGTGTTATGTTATATAATTTTATGCCAGGATTTATGAGATTTAATTTAAATTCAGGTGGCCATTTAAAAACTTAAAGAAATGAAGCTGGGAAATACTTCCTGACCCTGCATTGCTGCTCTCCATCTTGTTCCTTCTTGCCATAGCTTAATTCACCTCCACCTGGTAAACACAAAAGCTTTGTCTGCCCTCATCTGTCGTCTCAAAATGGCTTGCTGACTATCTTCAGAATACATATGATTTAAAGCCTATTTGCCCCACCTTTTGGGTCAGATTGTCTCGCTCTCCTCTAACGCAATAGTAGTTTCAAACTCAAAAGAAACACAGCCGGCACAGATTGGAAAATAACTGGAACCCTTGCAGTATAAGAGGACATTAATCAGGCTGTGTGTCTCATGAGAGTGAATTCCAGCCCTGAGAAATCTAGCTTTTCCTTCCTATCTTAAATACATCTGAAAGTATCTTTGTAATGCCCCCTTGACATACATATTTAGCCACTGCAAATGCACATTCACTCACACATTTGCATAAACACAATACAAACACACATATAGGCACACATGCATGCAAATGTATATACAAACTTCAACCTATATTCCTTAGTAAAACATAATTTTGTAGATTCTTCTTCTAAATACAATTCTGAGTCCCAAACAAAACTACCCATGTTGAAAGTTTGGAGAAGGAAATCCTTTCAAAGAGAACCACAATAATTAAACAAACATTTGTACAAAGGGTCAAATAAATTGGTTATTTGATCTAAATCTATATATGAATACACTTTTCCTGTCACTGCATTAGCACTTGATTTCCATGTATTATTTTAAAACTTTCATATGTGACTTCATTTGAACAAATACAATACACAAGTTTTGTTTTACAAAAGGATACTCTATAGGATTCCCCAAATTATACAGTTTTCTCTAGCGCATATACAAGTCTAAACAGATTGTTCATAAAATATAATATATTGAAACACATAAATTTACATGAAAAAAATTAGAAGCATATCAATTTAGCTAAAGGATATAGTGTTAATTGCAATCTTTTCCCCCATGATTATATTTCATTTCTCTAAGAAGAGTTAACATATCCTTGTTTCTCATCATTATATTTCCTTAGTTATATTAATTTGGTACTCATATTTTATTACATCTGGTAAAAAAGAAGCCCCTGTAGATTTCTACTTATGTTTTGCAACTGACGGTCTCAGCTGGTTCTAGCATCAGGACAACTGGGCCCTAAAGTTTGGATGTTTAAGATCAATTACATTCATGTTACCCAACCCTATAATTGACTACCATCACCCAGGTAAAAATTTATGGAATATGTAAAGTGGGCAAGTTCTAAATGGCTAAACATAGTCTTCTTTGGGCTATATTTAAATCACTTAGGTGTGTAGGAATTTGAATTTCGTGCTAGCAGCCTTTGGGCTAGTGGTCCTCACCAGCTGTAAATAAGGAAACAGTATGAGATGCACAGAAGCCATCTTTGGCCATTTATGTAACATCTACCCAGTTCTCTTGTCTCCTTCTTGATCCTCTCCTTTTTGAACTAATCTCAGGACATAAACATTACATCCTTAGTCCTCTTTACAGAACAATGTCCCCTCCAACTGCTTGCTCCAATTCAAATTTAGCTTTTCCCCAAAGGCAGAACTTTCTTTGAAGCATTTTTTTAGTAGAGGTCTTTCACTCTTTTACACCTCAGTACCATGCAAATGGGAGCATGATGAACTGCCTCCACTTCACCCCCTCCTCATTTTGACCTTCTGCTCAAGAGATTTCAGGTTTCTCCTAAGAGACCATTTTATGCTTACACTATAATCCAAAAATAAAAATAAAAATAAAAATAATCCTTCTTCTACACCAAAGATCAATTTACTTGTTCACAAAACATACCTTCCTTGTTTGTGTCATCTTCATGTGGCTTCCAGGTTATAACCTCTATATTCATCATGGAGATCACTCAAATTACAGGCTTCTTCTGCCTGAATGCCTCTTATTACCCTGAACAATTTCAACGTCCATACGAAAGAACTCCTCACCATCCTTTCACAGCTGTCAACCATCCCTTCAATTCTAGAGGGCTCACTTCCACTCTTCTGCCTTAACCCTTGTTCATGTCTCCTCCTAGACCTTCTCAGGAACCAAAACTCCTCCCTACTTTGGAAATCAGAAATTCTGCTCTCCTGCTCTCTGACCACACCTTACCTTTCTGTCTCCCTCCTGGAACCACTTTCTTTATACATGCAATTCCACGTTGTAGAGCAAGCTTGTCCAACCCATGGGCCGCATGTGGCCCAGGATGACTTTGAATGTGGCCCAACATAAATTCATAAACTTTCTTAAAACATAATGAGATATTTTTGTGATAGCTTTTGTTTTTAGCTCACCAACTATGATTTGTGATAGTGTATTTTATGTGTGACCTAAGACAATTCTTCCGATGTGGTCCAGGGAAGCCAAAAGATTGGACATCCCTCTTATAAAATCTTTAGAATCCCTCCTGAGTCCACCCTGTTCCTTAATTGCTTTATTTTCTTCCCTATGGAAGCTCACAAACATCCTCAACTCCTTTGCAACTACATCATTTTGTCATATATTTTTAGCCCTGGATTAATCATACAAATTGTCCATCCCTGTACTCAGCTCTGAGTTTGGTTGACGATAGTAATACAAACTTATAGACTGGGGCTACTAAAGTTTTATACCCTCCAACTTCAGCTTGCCTCTCTCAATTGCTCATAAAGGGTTTACTTGTCCTCTGTCAGTTCCCACTCTCGTTTCCCTTATAATTCAAAACATGTGTCATGCCACTCAAAACCCCTAGCCAACTCCTATGCTTTTATTCTCTGCAGTGAATGTCAACTTCTCCTTCTCAAGAGAGAAAACTGAGGTTCCCAATTGAACTAATTCAACCTCAAAACCAACTTTTTCTCCTATACTTTCTTCATCTGTGATCTTTAGCCATTCAATTGTGCAAGTCAGAAAACAAAAAAACATTCTCAATTTCTTATTCTCCTTTGCCTACTACAAGCAGGCTGTTACTGCATATTTTCTATTTATTCTCCCAAATGTCTATTTTCTTCTTCTGAACCCCCTTCCATCATGTTACTTTGAAATCCAATTATCTCTTCCTTGGAAATATCTTATAATAGTTCCCTTGCCTTCAAGTTTACTTCGCATAGTTCATCAATGGTATAATTTTTGAAAAGTAAATCTGGCCTTGCCACTTCATTTCTTGAATTTCGTTAGAGGTTCCCCACAGCATGGCACACAAGTCATTCAGAATCGGGTTCCTGCATATCTCCCAACTTCTTTTCCCAAAACAGTTTTTACAATTTAAGCTCCAATAATAGAAATATGCTCATAGATTCCTTTGCTCAACATATCATTGTCACCTTTGGATAAGGACAATTTTCTCCCTTTTTGCTTTGCTTGGCAAACTCCTATTCATTTTTCAGACTATTTTTTTTTTCAATCATTTCCTCTGTTAAAACTTCCCTGAGCTCTTTCCTTAGAAATAATTAATTAATCCATCCAAAACATTGTTAAAGTGCCAGAGCAAACTTGGGAAATCAAGGAAGGCTTTCCAGAGGACAGAACATCTAATCTGAGATTTAAAGCTTGAGCAGGCATTGGCCAGGTGTATAGTTGGGAAAATAGTAATTTCAAGTCAAGTTATTGCAGGGAGGTTTTATATGTTATTACTCCTTCTGGACTGAAGATTCCCCCAAGACAAGGTCTGTGCCTATTCCAATAGTGTATCTTATCATAGTACCATATACAGAATAAATGTCCAATAAATCTTTGATAAAGAAAGGAGAAATGAAGGAAGAAGGACAGAAGGACAGGATTTCACTACTTTAATTTTGTCTTGTCACTTGTGTTTTCCCCTTATGGACATTCCTTAAAATATTTCACATAGGAAAGAGCCCTTAGACTATCTATCTTATTGCTATCAAAGGGCAATGGTCAAATAAACCATCTATTGAAAAAGAAGACTGAAAAGAGTTATAATAGCACTGCCAGCAATTTCAGAGTGAGAAGAGTGAGAATAAGGCAGATTCATAATTAATTTACTCTATATTTATACCATAGTAGCTAGGAGCTGCTAACTATATGTATATATACATAAGATATATAAATATACATATATCATACATGTAGATATACAATGATTATATATGTGTGTATATGTGTATATGTATATGCATATATACACACATATATATAGTATCCAACCTTATATATAATGAGGAATAAACATCTCCCCTATAAATAGGTAGTAGAAGAAGCCAGTCTTTCAAAAGAAATGAATCTCCAAGTAATCAGAATACACTCTGATTCAATTTATGGGATTTACGTATTCACTGAAAAAAATTATGTAGTCAAGGGTCAATAAAACTCTTGACTACGTGAGTTTTTTGTATAAAATCATGTATCCTGACCTCTAGGAAATAATGCATAATCACGGATAACAATGATTATCTCAAAAATAAAGGACTATGAGAAATTAGAGGAGAGGGAGAATATGTCTGTCTTGGATGATTAGGAAATAATTCACTGAAGATGTGATAGCTGTGCTGGGAATTAAGAGTAAGCAGGATCTGAACAAGGATAGAAGAGAATGAAGAATATTTTAACTTTCATCAGCATTGGTCTACAGAAGAAAAATAATAAAAATAAGTATTGGGAACTGTGTCGGTCTTCAATGTTGTTCATCAATATCTGTTTTTCTTCTCCTGTACCACATGGTAGGTTGTAATTTCTAGTTTCACTAACAATGAGTTAGGGCTATGTGACTAATTCTGGCCAGGGACTTGTGAATTGAAATGATGTTTATCACTTCTGTTCCATAATGTTTAATTGCTAGTGCAAAACCCTCTAAAGTTATTTCCCACATGATAGGGAGCAGCAACATTCAATATGGTGGCTGTTTCCTTAGCCCGGGTCTTTGAGTGACTGCAGTGAAGAAAGAACATTCTTGCTGACCTGAAATGACTACATCGATTGCATAAGAAATAAACTTGTGTTATTTTGAGACACAACTTTTGGAGCAGCTTGTTACCACAATTTAACCCAGACTCTACAAGCAAATAACAGAAAGAGCAAGATGTCCAATTTGATAGGCATATGAAGAATATTAAATAGAAAAATAATAAGTTTGGAGGGGTAAACAAATCAATTTGTAGAGAAGCGAAATTCCTCTGAAAAGGTTTGGATTTTATTTTATAAGCAACGTAGAGCTGTTAAAAGCCTTCAAACAGGGAAATATGATGAACAGAATTGTGCTTTAGGAAAATTAATCAAGCAGGATACAGGAAGCCTAGGAAGCAGAAAGACACTTAGAAATATGAAAACAAGTTATACTATTGTGAAAAGCCTAGAAGTCATGGGGTTTAAACTAGGGTAGTGGCAGTGGGAACCAATTTGGCAGAATGAATAGAACAGTAATTTGCAGGTCCTGGCAACTGATGAGACCCAAGGGACTTATAAATCATTCCAAGCTTTTGAGCCTGGGTGATTGCTAAGATGGTGCCACTGCCACTTACTTAAATAGGAAGCAGAGAAAGAGGAACAAATTTAAGAGGAAAAGTGCATATTTAGGTCATGCGTGACATCCAACTAGCAGTGTCCGGCAGACAACTGGAAACAAGTCAAATATGGATTGGAGAGTTATTTGCAATTGAAGCCGTGATATGAATGAGACTGTCAAGGGAGAAAGAAGAAAATTAAGTACGTACCTTCAGGAAACACCTGCATTTAAACAACAAAAAGGAGAAGAACAAAGATATCAAGAAAGGTGTACTTTCACAAAATCAAAAATCAAGAAAGGAGGACATTTCAAGAAAATGAGGGTAATTAACAGCACCCAAATGTAAGGATGGGTTAAAAATGATGAGTATTTTTTTAAATCTAGTAGATTTGGTGACTTTTAATGGAGCAGTTTCAAGTGATGAGTGCAGGAGGAAGCCAACATTCAAAAGACTGGGAAGTGAGTCATGCAAAAAAATTGAGGTTGTGGTTTCTTTATATGGTGGAAAAATACTTAGCAGTTAAAATAAATGGACTAAATTATTACATAAGAAAACATGTGTATTTCAAAAATACATTGAGTAAAAAAGAAAATGACAAAATTATACATACAAGGTGATTCTATTTATTAAGCATACCAATATTATAGGCATATATTATTTATGAAGACATAGATGTTATATGTATATCTATATACATCATGAATGCAAATGCACATTGAGATGATAACTATGGAAGTAAAATGTAACCTCTCCTTTAAAGATGTTAAATGGTGAAAGAAAAGAAAGAAATAGGTAGTAGCTTGATAGATAAGGAGATAAGAAATAAAACAAATGTTCACTAAATTTCCATAAGAGAGAGAGTATTTTTGGCTTTTAAATTTTCAATATAAATTTATAGACAATGAAATAACTGCAGTGAAGCAATCGTGTTTAATTTATATCCAGTTCTGAAGAAAGAAACCTTTTCCTATTAGTAAACATTTTATGATATGTCGTGTCACAGATAGATTTCTGACTTTGGAGCTATGTAAATGTAATCTGTGACTTTGAGGAAATTATGACCACAGCTTCAGCTTCTTATCTGTAGAGGGGAAGATAATAATTTCCACCTCAAATATTTTTTATAAAGACCAGGAATAATGTAAGTTTCTAAGTGTGGTGTTTGTCACATAGAAAACACTCAATAAATGGTAGCTGTTATTTTCACTTTTCTTACAAGTGATGAAGAAGAAAAAAGCAATGATGCTGTCCCTCCTGCATACTAGACAGTGATATAGAGAGCAAGTGCAATACTGTGGTCAAATGCAAGGAATTGGAAGCCAGACTTTCAGGATTCAAATCATGGTTAAGTTTCAGATCAACAAATTACTTGGGGGATCTTAAAAAAAACTAACTTAACCTTGTTGTGCCTCCATTTACTCATCTGTAAAGTGCAGATGATGAAGAGGATGGTGATGATGGTAATGATGGTGATAATGGATATGACTATGATGACAGGATACTCCTCAGGATTGTTGTGAAAATTGAGTTCATAAACATAAACTACTATTAACAGGGCTAGCACATATTAAGGAAGGTATAAGTATGTTAGCTATTGTCATTAGTATCCTTTTAATTTTTTTTATTGTAGAATTTTAAAAATGTTTTTACCTTGATGAGCAGACCAGTAAATAATTTGAACAGATACTGCTGGGCTCCGTGTTCCTTATGAGCAGCCACAGATTTACACTTGACTGCCAGGACATAAGGATAGACTCTGTTACCATGCCATTGTTCAAATTATGCTTGTCCAAGTAGAGAATTAGCCCATAGTCATCTCCATTAGCACCATAATCAAATAAAATAATATTTATATCCTTTCATTTATTGGGCAATGGATTTAAACTATTAAGTATTTACTATATGTGCCAAACACTGTTCTAGGCTTTTGGGATATGGCAATGAGCAAAACTGACATTATCTTTACTCTTGTGGAGCTTACATTTTGGATGCACTGTTAAATCAGCAAAGAATATTCTCAATTATGGTTTAAATAAACATAAGAGACTGTGTTCCCAATATGACGTAGATATAAAACAAATGAAATCAATCTCCATTGTTTTTAAACTAAGTATATTTTCTTGAGCTATGTTGCCTAGAAGCTCTTTCTGATTCTGAGATGTAATGACCTCACTAAGTCCACTATTAGAGGGCAATGATATGGTCACCCACTGTTTCTGAGCTATCTAATACTTCTTAATATTTCCTGGGTGCTTGACATTCTGTTAACTATTTCACATATATTTGTGTAATTTTCATAACAACCCTACCATAGATGGCCGAATAGGAACAGTTCCCATCTCTAGCTCCCAGAGCGTGTGATACAGAAGACAGGTGATTTCTACAATTTCAACTGAGTTACTGGGTTCATCTCACTAGGGAGTGCCGGATAATCAGTGTTGGTCAGCTGGTGCAGCCTGACCAGCGAGAGCTGAAGCAGGGCAAGGCATCACCTCACCTGGGAAGTACAAGGGGGAAGGGAATCCCTTTTCCTAGCCAGGGAAATTGAGACAACAACAACTGGAAAATCGGGTAACTCCCACCCCAATACTGCACTTTACCAAGGGTCTTAGCAAATGGCACACCAGGAGATTATATCCCACACCTGGCCAGGAAGGTCCCACACTTGCGGAGCCTCCCGCATTGCTAGCACAGTTGTCTGCAATCTAACTGCAAGGCAGCAGCCAGGCTGGGGGAGGGGCACCCATCATTGTTGAGGCTTAAGTAGGTAAACAAAGCCACAAGGAAGCTCGAACTGGGTGGAGCCCACACCAGCACCAGGAGGCCTGCCTGTCTCTGTAGACTCCACCTCCGGGGACAGCACACAGCTGAACAAAAAGTAGCAGAAATCTATGCAGATGCAAATGACCCTGCCTGACAGCTTTGAAGAGAGCAGTGGATCTCCCAACACGGAGGCTGAGATCTGAGAACAGACAGACTGCCTGCTCAAGTGGGTCCCTGACCCCTGTGTAGCCTAACTGAGACACATCCACCACTAGGGGCAGACCCACACACCACACCTCGCACAACAGAGTACACCCCTGAGACAAAGTTTCCAAAGCAAGAATCAGACAGGATCACTCGCTGTTCAGCAATATTCTATATTCTGCAACCTGTGCTGCTGATACCCAAGCAAACAGGGTCTGGAGTGGACCTCAAGCAGTCTCCAACAGACCTACAGCTGAGGATTCTAACTGTTAGAAGGAAAACTAACAAACAGAAAGGACACCCACACCAAAACCCCATCAGTACGTCACCATCATCAAAGAGTAAAGGCAGATAAAACCACAAAGATGGGGAAAAAGAAGGGCAGAAAAGCTGGAAATTCAAAAAATAAGAGCGCATCTTTCCCTCCAAAGGAACACAGCTCATTGCCAGCAACGGATCAAAGCTGGACGGAGAATGACTTTGATGAGTTCAGAGAAGAAGGCTTCAGTCCATCAAACTTCTCAGAGCTAAAGGAGGAATTATGTACCCAGTGCAAAGAAACTAAAAATCTTGAAAAAAGAATGGAAGAATGGATAACTAGAATAATCAATGCAGAGAAGGCCATAAAAGAACTGACAGAGATAAAAACCATGATACGAGAAATATGTGACAAATGCACAAGCTTCAGTAACCGACTTGATCAAGTGAAAGAAAGAGTATCAGTGATTGAGGATCAAATGAATGAAATGAAGTGAGAAGAGAAGTCTAAAGAAAAAAGAGGAAAAATAAATGAGCAAAGCCTTCAAGAAGTATGAGATTATGTGAAAAGACCAAATCTATGTCTGATTGGAGTGCCTGAAAGTCAGGGGAAAAATGGAACCAAGTTGGAAAACACTCTTCAGGATATCATCCAGGAGAACTTCCCCAACCTAGTAAGGCAGGCCAACATTCAAATTCAGGAAATACACAGAATGCCACAAAGATACTCCTCGAGAAGAGCAACTCCAAGACACATAATTATCAGATTCCCCAAAGTTGAAATGAAGGAAAAACTGTTAAGGGCAGCCAGAGACAAAGGTTGGGTTACCCACAAAGGGAAGCCCATCACTCTAACAGCAGATCTCTCAGCAGAAACTCTACAAGCCAGAAGAGAGTGGGGGCCAATATTCAACATTCTTAAAGAAAAGAATTTTCAACTCAGAATTTCATATCCAGACAAACTAAGTTTCATAAGTGAAGGAGAAATAAAATCCTTTACAGACAAGCAAACGTTTAGAGATTTTGTCACCACCAGGCCTGCCTTACAAGAGACCCTGAAGGAAGCACTAAACATGGACAAGAACAACCGGTACCAGCCATTGCAAAAACATGCCAAAATGTAAAGACCATTGATGCTAGGAAGAAACAGCATCAACTAATGAGCAAAATAACCAGCTAATATCACAATGACAGGATCAAGTTCACACATAACAATATTAACCTTAAATGTAAATGGACTAAATGGTCCAATTAAAAGACACAGACTGGCAAGTTGGATAAAGAGTCAAGACCCATCAGTTTGCTGTATTCAGGAGACCTATCTCACATGCAGAGACACACACAGGCTCAAAATAAAGGGATGGAGGAAGATCTACCAAGCAAAGGGAGAACAAAATAAAGCAGGGGTTGCAATCCTAGTCTCTGATAAAACAGACTTTAAACCATCAAAGATCAAAAGAGACAAAGAAGGCCATTACATAATGGTAAAGGGATCAATTCAACAGGAAGAGCTAACTATCCTAAATATATATGCACCCAATACAGGAGCACCCAGATTCATAAAGCAAGTCCTTAGAGTCTTACAAAGAGACTTAGACTCCCATACAATAATAATGGGAGACTTCAACACCCTACTGTCAACATTAGATGGATCAACGAGACAGAAAGTTAACAAAGATATCCAGGAATTGAACTCATCTCTGTACCATGCAGACCTAATAGACATCTACAGAACTCTCCACCCCAAATCAACAGAATATACATTCTTCTCAGCACCATATCACACTTATTCCATAATTGACCACATAATTGGAAGTAAAGCACTCCTCAGCAAATGTACAAGAACAGAAATTATAACAAACTGTCTCTCAAACCACAGTGCAATCAAACTAGAACTCAGGACTAAGAAACTCAATCAAAACCGCTGAACTACATGGAAACTGAACAGCCTGCTCCTGAATGACCACTGGGTCCATAACGAAATGAAGGCAGAAATAAAGATGTTCTTTGAAACCAATGAGAACAAAGATACAACATACCAGAAACTCTGGGACACATTAAAAGCAGTGTGCAGAGGGAAATTTATAGTACTAAATGCCCACAAGAAAAAGCTGGAAAGAGCTAAAATGGACACTCTAATATCACAATTAAAAGAACTAGAGAAGCAAGAATAAACACATTCAAAAGCTAGCAGAAGGCAAGAAATAACTAAGATAGAGCAGAACTGAAGGAGATAGAGACACAAAAAACCCTCCAAAAAAATCAATGAATCCAGGAGCTGGTTTTTTGAAAAGATCAACAAAATTGATAGACTGCTAGCAAGACTAGCAGAAAAGGGAACACCACACATCAGGGCCTATTATGGGGAGGGGGGAGGGGTGCGGAATTGCATTGGAAGTTATACCTGATGTAAATGACGAGTTTTGGGGTGCAGCACACCAACATGGCACAAGTATATATATGTAACAAACCTGCAAGTTGTGCACATGTACCCTAGAACTTAAAGTATAATTAAAAAAAAAAAACACACAACCCTGCCAGCTAAGTTCTATTATGATCCCCATTGTATGCATGAGTAAACAGAGGCTAAAGTCATCCATGAGTAGCATAGGCTAGATATAAACAATGAGGTGTTTCCAACCACTGTGCCCCCTCAGCAGCATTTAAAGAATGGCCACCAAACTCCATGTGCTTCTACAGCCATAATGCTACCCACTACCTTCTATGAATTTCATGCTATCTTGGATTAAGTTAGGCTTTCAGTGTTCTATGGCTCTTAGTTAGATCAAGCATTCTCCTGGACCCTACCTGATCCTCAACTGAATTTAGGAGAAGCCCCTAGACTGGTGTATTATTAAGCTCATGTTCTTAATACACACCAGAACTATTGGTCCCCTCTTTCTACATCTACAGTTACCACCACATTATCGCTCTCTCACCACTACAAAAATTCTAAAAGATGAATCCCAAAAAAGAAACCTATAGTTATAATTGATACTCACCTTCCCCTGAGAGACGGCCTAGGCCCATATCATCATGGCTTTCTTTCTCGCTATTTGCCTCAGTCATCAATAAAAATTCAGTCCTCCTGAGTCATTATTCATCAACACCCAAGCTTTCTTTTCCACGTATCTGATTCTAACCTAATACCCCACCCCATCATAACTCCAAATTCCTTTAATGTTTCCTCTGAAAGTCATGACCTGCCATTAGTAGAGCCTCCTATATAGTATTCTGACCACGAATTTCTGAATGTTCCATTTATCATCTCATTCTAACAAAAAGCTGCTTTTCCATCAGGGTTCTTTTTCGCCTGCACCTCTCAAGTAATGACTGTTCTCCATCCCACATATCACAAAACACAGAACCTGAAAGTGAAGGAGGTCTTCCCTTTGCTCTCATTACTGCTTCCAGAAAATTTCTACTCTCCCTCAAAAACCCCAGGGCTTTTCAGCTCAGGCCATCAAACTATAACATCTCCTTGTAGTTGTCCACCAAAGATTTGCACTATCTTCCTATTTCATTGATTCATTTATATAAAAGCGTGACTGGTATTAAGTTCAAAAGAGAAATGGAAGAGATTCATTGGAAAGCGTGAACACACACAACTGTTTGGAGGAATTTTGGTGTAAGGAGAGTAGAGAAATGAGGATGTACTTAGAAAAGACTGTAAAAATCAAAGGATTTTCTTTGTTATTGCATTGTTTTGCTTTGATTTTATGATGGAAAATCTAGCAGCATGTCTGTATGACTAACCTTCTGATAAAATGAATGAAATGTTCCTACTTCTGGTTAAGTCCAACCTCTCCATATTGTGCCCAGTTCACATCCTCACTTACTTTTCTCTTTCCTACATTATCTATGTAACCCGCTCTGCTGAATCATTTTCATCAGCATACAATCATGCTGTAATCTCTCTCTCTCTAATATTTGCTAAATAAATTTACATTTTTATTAAAGACCAACTGAACCTCTTTTGTTAAGGTTACTAATAACCTCCACATCACCAAGCTATAATCAATGAATGATTATCTTTCATTACTTCTTTGTAGAACTCAATGAAGGTGATCACATCTCGCTTTTTGGACCACTTTCCCCCTTGATTTTCTTGACATCATTGTACTACTGACAGTCTAATGTCTTTCTGGCTTATACTTTTTCAGTCTCCAAATATTGAGTTATCTTAAGGGCTCAACCCTTTCTTTTTCTAGATTCTAATAACTCCTTAGTTTTTCTCATTCAATTCAAGAACTCTCAAATTTATATCTCCAGTCTAAACCTCTTTTCTGAAGTCCAGATATTTTCAACAACTGCCTCCTCAATATTGCCATTGAATGCTTATTAGGTTCTTAAATGTAATATAACTAAAGTATAACTCTTACACCATCTCCTTACTTGATCTTACCATTGTTTCTCAGCTCAGTAAATAGTATCATTATTTTTCCAGTTGCATAAAATAGAAATCTACATTGTCCTCGAATTTTGTTTTTCTCCCTTTCTTTATCCAGCTCTACCTTTCAAACATAAGGTGAACCTTATCACATCTTAACAATTTCCACTGCTACCACTCTATTCCAAGTTACCTTTATCTGCCTTCTAGACTACTATAATAGCTTATAACTTATCTCATTGTTCCCACTCTTTTTTCCACACAGTAGCCAGAGGGAAAGTTTTAAGTCTCTATCATATCACATATTATTACTAACCTATCTAAAATCTTCCCTATCTAAAATCTGGCTTTTCAACCCATTTAGAATGAAATTAAAACTCTCAATCCTTGTTTTCATAATCTAGCTTTTATCAATACTTCCAATCTCATTTCTTCATATGTTCCTTCTTGCACACTACAGTTTATCTACCATGTCCTTCTTCCACTTCCTAGAATACATCAAGGCTTATTCCTACCTGAATATCTTCACACTTGCTATTCTTTTTGTCTGGAACAAGTCATTGATCTTATCATAACTTGCTCCTATATTTTATTCATGTCTGTGTTCAAAGATCGTGAACTTAGAAAGACTTTCCATAGCCAACTCATCTTTGATATTCATCCTTTCATGTGTAATTCCTTTATACTAATTTATTTTTATTAATGCGTAGCCACTACAAATTACATTAAATAACTTGTTAATCTGTTGATTTTTTTCTGTCTCTCTCACTGGTTCATCAGCTCTGTCAAAGCAAGAACTCATTGCCTAAAACAGTTTTTAATAATTGGTAGTCTTTCAATAGATTGTTTGCTAAATTCATGAGTTAGTGAATGGCTTCATTTTTAAAAATAATACATTTTTATCTGGATATTTCAGAATCTAGGTTTTGTTCCCCTTTTGGCTTAAGTTTTATCTGAAATTTTTAATTTTATATGGCAGATGTGAACACAGTTGAAAAATGTTCTGTATATAATTACAATTATGTGTGCTTTAGAAATGTAAAAATTATAAATTAATATGGAAGATCAAAGGTGGCTAGTACATAAATATAAGCATCTAGCTAGACATTTTCACTTTAACACAGTCCTTGCAAAGCACAGAATTAACCCAGCTATTCAATCTTACAGAATAATGTTTAGAATTGCTGCTAAGGGTTAAACATAATGTCACTGAGTTCAGCAAAAGAAAAGAAACTTGAATAGTCTTGGATGTCACACAGTCAATAGACTTTCTAGAATACCTATTGTATGATAAGAACTTGTGCTGGACATTCTGTGTTATATTTGGAATATAGGAATGGTAAAATAAAGTCCTTTCCAAGTATAGTTTATAACTCAGTTGCTGCCACAAAACATGCACATGAATATTTCTTAGGAAAATTTCCAAACCACATATAAATTAGAACACATTCATGAAGAACTAGCAATGTATGTTAAGACGGGGAAGGATAAAATGAACAAATAATTTTAAAAGAAGGGCCGGTGTAATCATACAAATGAAAAGATTGATTTTTCAAGTTGTTAAAAGAACACAAACAGTGAAGAAAATGGAAGCAGCAAGGAAAGGTGTGATTTTTCCAGAAGAGAATTACAATGTTACATGGAAACAAATAATCTGGTCATCTAATTTAATAATTACAGAATTGGGCTAATTAAATGGAGAAATAAGAAAGTTAGCAAGGCCTTGATACAGAAAAAAGTTAAAACTTATGCTAATTTTCACTCAATTTTCAAAATCAGTGAGAATATTCCAAGGTTAGATGTAATAGATCCAATGTGATTATTTACCAAAGGGCTCAATGAGTATAAGGATTTACAGTGAATAGCAGTCTAGTTCCCATAATGGCAAAGTAAGTAACATATTATCCTGCTGATGACAACTTAAAAAGCCAAACCTTTTTTTAAAAAAATTCTGTGCTCATAATTCAGGGATGACTTACCTCTAAATATAGCTGCTGTTCCTGGATAGCTTCACTGAGAGATTGAGGGACCCTTTTATTCCTTTAAAAAGATGTATGAAGTGCATTCATCCTAAGTTCAATGATTTTTTAAAATATATGTATAAACCTATGTAACCACTGTGAAGATTAAGACAAAATATTTTCTCGCCCCATAAATTTTCTCTCCACCCCTTTTTCTCCACGTAACTGTTATTGTGTCTTTTATCATAATCAATTGGTTTCGCTTGTTCTTAAATTTCATACAAATGGAGACTTTGCAAGGGAGTCAAATTGAAACGAAATCCTTAAGCCAGTCCCTAATCCAATATGACTGGTTTCCTCATAGAAATATGAAATTTGGACATAGAGACAGACACACACAAAGGGAAGATGATGTGAGGAGCTCCAGGGAGAAGATGGCCACCTGATTGATAGGATGCATCCTCAAGCCAAGAAATTCAGCAATTGCCAACACACACCAGAAGCTGTAGGAGGCAAGGAAGGAATCCTCTACATGACCATCAGAGACAGCATGACCTGATGACAACTTGATTTTGTACTGATAGCCTGCAAAAATGGGAGGTAAAAAATTTCTGTTGTTTTGAGTCACCTCATTTTTGGCACTTTGTTATGCCCCACTAGGAAACTGATATAATGTATAGCAAAAATAATTTGAAGACATTGGAAAGCATCCACAGCAGGTGCAAGTTTAGGATTTATTATTTGTTTAAAAAAAGAGACAGAAAGAAAAGAGAGGCACAGGAGGTAAATTACACATATATCTGACTTTTCCTCTGACAGCACTTTTCAGTTTGATGCCACCATATAGGTATCAGAGCTCAAACAGAAGGGAGAATTCTTAGTAAACTGATGAAACAAACAAGAGCTGGAATTTAGGATTGAAGGAGTGGCTATAAATTCAGGAGAAATCCAAAGCAAAGATAACTGCACAAGAAAGAGCCCAAAATATGCATATACATTCCCATTGAGCATTAACTGACTTCATAACTGTGCATGTACTCCAGAAGAAAGCAACATCCAGAAAGCCAAAGAGCTTAGCAAATTTTTCAATAGCTGCCTAATTCTGGGAGATAAAGTTTGTAATTCAAGTCCAATCGACTTAGAGGATCTTGGTAAACAACTTAGATTTTCATTGGCACCCCAGAAAAGCCATCCTTTAATACTGGAGGCTATGTTAAATTATATATACATATACAAAGTCCAAAATCAACCTTCTACAGATTAAGGTAATCCACTGCTACTTTATCTTTCTCTCTACCTCCAAAAAATCACATTTCTATGTAACAACATGGTTTCTAGGGCCTCTGAAGTTTATCATTCACTGGGTCTAATATCCAGTGAAAAATTATGACACACGCTTTAAAACTGTAACTAAGTGACTGGAAATCACTGAAACAACGAAGAGAAAAGCAGACTGACAGATGGTTCCCAGACTTGCCTGTAAAAAATACTTTTTAATATACCACTCATAAATTTGCTAAAGAATACATAGGAAAAATGATTATAATGGAAGAAAAGATGGAGAATTTCAATAGAGAATTGAGATGTATAAAAAAATTGAGATTTTAAAAAAGAATGTCATTTGCAGCAACATGGATGGACCTGGAAACCATTATTTTAAGTGAAATAACTGAATCAGAAAGTTAGATACTGCAAATTCTCACTTATTAGTGGGAGCTAAATCATGGGTACACATGGACATAGAATGTAAAATAATAGACACTGGAAACTCCAAAGGGTGGGAGGGCAGAAGGATGGTGAGGGATGAGAAATTATATAATGGGTGCAATGTACACCATTTGGGTGATGGTTATACTAAAAGCCCAGATTTCACCATTAGGCTATATAACTGTATAACAAAAATTCACTTGTGTGCCCTAAATGTATAAAAGCAAATAAATAATGCACTAACATTCTAGAACTGAAAAACACAGTCTTTGAAATTATTAACTCATTTGATTAATATAACAGAAGGTTGGACACAGCATAAGGCAGAAATAGAGAAGTCAAAATAAGGTTCACAGAAAATATCCAAATCTAAAACACACAGAGAGCAAAAAAGAATAACAAGAACAACAAAAAAACAGCAGGACATAATCAAATACTCTAACTTATATGTCACTGGAGTCACAAGGATAAGGAGAAGATTATGGAGCACAAAAATGCCCAGGAATTTCCCCAAACTGACTAAAAAACAATTTAGAAAGCATGTTGAATCCCAAACAGGGGTGACTAGGAAACAACTCTGCTAGCTATGTTGATTTACTCATTCAAAAACCATAACTTGAGTGCTTACTGTGAACCAAGAACCAAGGATACTTCACTGAAAGGATATTACCTCTATTTTCACAAAGCTTGAAGTCTAACAGGAAAGACAAATATTAATGACTTATTTGCAGTAATGTTTTTACAAAGAAAGATTAGAATCCCATAAAACATGTGTATTTGACTTGGATATGATTCATTACTCTGTATACATCACTATGCATATAATTATAGCTTTGGATTGTGCAGCTTTTTATAATTTTTTTTAAATTTATACACTTTTCTAAAAGAATTAAGGTGTAATGGCTGGGTGCAGTTGCTCACGCTGTAATCCCAGCACTTTGGGAGGCTGAGGGGGGCAGATCACCTGAGGTCAGAAGTTTGAGACCAGCCTGGCCAATATGGCGAAACTCTGTCTCTACTAAAAATACAAAAATTAGCCCGACATGGTGGCGGGCGCCTGTAATGACAGCAACTCAGGAGGCTGAGGCAGAAGAATCACTTGAATCCAGGAAGCAAAAGTTGCAGTGAGCAGAGATCATACCATTGCACTCCAGCCTGGGTGACAGAGTGAGACTTTGTCCCCCACCCGCCCCCCCAAAAAAAGAATTAAGGTGTAACATAGGAAAATAGGAAAGTAGGAGAAGAAAGAATTAGGGCAACCAGTGAGAATATGGTTGTATCTAATAATCTAGGCAAAAGACGAAGGTGAAACAGATTGAGGTATGTGAACAAATACATAAGTAACTGGATAGAAATGAGAATTGTAGAATGTAAAATGACCCTATACGGTTATTTATTAGTTCAGTGAAGTGAAGAATAGGAAATCAAAGATAACTTCAGTTTGAGATGAGAGATTGAGAACTATTACAGAAGTTTAAACGCAAACTATACAAATACAAAGAAAGAGATGAATTTGATAGGCACTAAGATGAACTTGAAAGTAATCTATTTAAATAAATAAAAATGGACAGTTAAACGTGATTAAAGATTCATGATAGAGCTAAACAACAATTTCTTCTTTCAGCAACATGGATGGACCTGGAAACCATTATTTTAGGTGAAATAACTCTGAAACAGAAAGTTAGATACTGCAAGTAAAAATTATTTTACTTAATAACATATTTTTCTTGAAAATTTTGGACAACTGACCCTCAAATTCATTAATCTTCTTGCCTAAGTCAACGAATTTCAGCCTTGCAAGAATGCAAAATATTTTATACCCTGGAAGATTTAACACATCACTGAATGATGAATATTAATAGAATCAAAGCCAATATATTTATTGTATTTTTAAAAGTACATTATAAAATATTACTAAAATAAGATAATAACTAATATCTACCATATTACTGTAGATAATAACTCTAAATATTTACCACATTACTGACAAGACAACTACTGAGCTACTGAGCTAAATATTGAGGCTCAAACTGTTTGACCTAGGAAAGAAGAGGAAAAGGAGGAGGAGAATGAGTCACCTTTCATGCCAATAATGAATTATATTCCTCTCCTCCTAACTAACAAAGGCACCAAGTTTGAATTATTTTCTTCAATTGCCACCTTCTAGAAATATTTCAATCACCTTTTAAAATAAGGCTTATTTTTGCATCTATTCCAGTAATGTGAAATCAGCATTGAAATTTCAGAAAATAAAGACTAGTTTAATTAGAAGGCAAAATCTCCCATAATTCCGTATCCGAAGATAATTGCTGTCAGTCTTTTTGTGTATTTTCTGCTATCTTTTAACAAATGTATTAATAATACAATAATACTAATTTATTAGACAATTCTTGGCCTACTTTTTTCTTTACATGATTTATATATTTTAAAAAGCATATTCCAGTGCTGGAAATCTCATTTTAATGAATTGTATTGCATTATGTAGACATACCATAATTTATTTAACACTTTTCTAGTTTTGTTCCCAATTTTTCACTATTGCATTATTCAAAACTAGAATGCAATCAAATTATCCTCTTGGGATACATACATTTAATAGTTGGTATTTTTTTTCTGTCCCCCTTGAAGTTTCATTCAGTGTTAGAATTGTTTCTGCCTTCAGCCTTTTATTGAGAAAATATGTTTTTGAAAAGTTGATTGGCATGTCAAAAGTATTTCATATTTCTTCTCTTTTTTCTTTTTTTCTTTTTTATTATTATACTTTAAGTTCTATGGTACATGTGCATAACATGCAGGTTTGTTACATATGTACACTTGTGCCATGTTGGTGTGCTGCACCGATCAACTCATCAGCACCCATCAACTCGTCATTTACATCAGGTATAACTTCCAATGCAATTCCTCCCCCTTCACCCCTCCCCTCAATAGGCCCTGATATGTGGTGTTCCCTTTCCTGAGTCCAAGCGATCTCATTGTTCAGGTCCCACCGATGAGTGAGAGCATACGGTTTTTGGTTTTCTGTTCTTGCGATAGTTTGCTGAGAATGACGGTTTCCAGCTGCATCCATTTCCCTACAAAGAACACAAACTCATCCTTTTTTTATGGCTGTATAGTATTCCATGGTGTATATGTGCCACATTTTCTTAATCCAGTCTGTCACTGATGGACATTTGGGTTGATTCCAAGTCTTTGCTATTGTGAATAGTGCCACAGTAAACATACGTGTGCATGTGTCTATATAGCAGCATGACTTATAATCCTTTGGGTATATACCCAGTAATGGGATGGCTGGGTCAAATGGTATTTCTAGTTCTAGATCCTTGAGGAATCACCATACTGTTTTCCACAATGGTTGAACTAGTTTACAATCCCACCAACAGTGTAAAAGTTTTCCTATTTCTCTACATCCTCTCCAGCACCTGTTGTTTCCTGACTTTTTAATGATTGCCATTCTAACTCGTGTGAGATGGTATCTCATTGTGGTTTTAATTTGCATTTCTTTGATGGCCAGTGATGATGAGCATTTTTTCATGTGTCTGTTGGCTGTATGCATGTCTTCTTTTGAGAAATGTCTGTTCATATCCTTTACCCACTTTTTGATGGGGTTGTTTGTTTTTTTCTTGTAAATTTGTTTGAGTTCTTTGTAGGTTCTGGATATTAGCCCTTTGTCAGATGAGTAGATTGCAAAAATTTTCTCCCATTCTGTAGGTTGCCTGCTCACCCTGATGGTAGTTTCTTTTGCTGTGCAGAAGCTCCTTAGTTTAATCAGATCCCATTTGTCAGTTTTGGCTTTTGTTGCCATTGCTTTTGGTGTTTTAGACATGAAGTCCTTGCCCACGCCTATGTCCTGAATGGTATTACCTAGGTTTTCTTCTAGGGTTTTTATGGTATTAGATCTAACATTTAAGTCTCTAATCCATCTTGACTTAATTTTCTTATAAGGAGTAAGGAAAGGATCCAGTTTCAGCTTTCTACGTATGGCTTGCCAATTTTCCCAGCACCATTTATTAAATAGGGAATCCTTTCCCCATTTCTTGTTTTTCTGAGGTTTGTCAAAGATCAGATGGCTGTAGATGTGTGGTATTATTTCTGAGGACTCTGTTCTGTTCCATTGGTCTATATCTCTGTTTTGGTACCAGTACCATGCTGTTTTGGTTACTGTAGTCTTGTAGTATAGTTTGAAGTCAGGTAGCACGATGCCTCCAGCTTTGTTCTTTTGACTTAGGATTGTCTTGGCAATGCGGGCTCTTTTTTGGTTCCATATGAACTTTAAAGCAGTTTTTTCCAATTCTGTGAAGAAGCTCATTGGTAGCTGGATGGGGATGGCATTGAATCTATAAACTACCTTGGGCAGTATGGCCATTTTCACAATATTGATTCTTCCTATCCATGAGCATGGTATGTTCTTCCATTTGTTTGTGTCCTCTTTTATTTCACTGAGCAGTGGTTTGTAGTTCTCCTTGAAGAGGTCCTTTACATTCCTTGTAAGTTGGATTCCTAGGTATTTTATTCTCTTTGAAGCAATTGTGAATGGAAGTTCATTCATGATTTGGCTCTCTGTTTGTCTGTCACTGGTGTATAAGAATGCTTGTGATTTTTGCACATTAATTTTGTATCCTGAGACTTTGCTGAAGTTGCTTCTCAGCTTAAGGAGATTTTGGGCTGAGATGATGGGGTTTTCTAAATATACAATCACATCATCTGCAAACAGGGACAATTTGACTTCTTCTTTTCTGAATTGAATAATTGAATACCCTTTATTTCTTTCTCTTGCCTGATTGCCCTAGCCAGAATAGGAGTGGTGAGAGAGGGCATCCCTGTCTTGCGCCAGTTTTCAAAGGGAATGCTTCCAGTTTTTGCCCATTCAGTATGATATTGGCTGTGGGTTTGTCATAAATAGCTCTTATTGTTTTGAGATACGTTCCATCAATACCAAATTTATTGAGAGTTTTTAGCATGAAGGGCTGTTGAATTTTGTCAAAGGCCTTTTCTGCATCTATTGAGATAATCATGTGGTGCTTGTCTTGGTTCTGTTTATATGCTGGATTACGTTTATTGATTTGCGTATGTTGAACCAGCCTTGCATCCTAGGGATGAAGCCCACTTAATCATGGTGGATAAGCTTTTGGATGTGCTGCTGGATTTAGTTTGCCAATATTTTACTGAGGATTTTTGCATCAATGTTCATCAGGGATATTGGTCTAAAATTCTCTCTTTTTGTTGTGTCTCTGCCAGGCTTTGGTATCAGGATGATGTTGGCCTCATAAAATGAGTTAGGGAGGATTCCCTCTTTTTCTACTGATTGTAATAGTTTCAGAAGGAATGGTACCAGCTCCTGTTTGTACCTCTGGTAGAATTCGGCTGTGAATCCGTCTGGTACTGGACTTTTTTTGGTTGGTAGGCTATTAATTATTGCCTCAATTTCAGAGCCTGCTATTGGTCTATTCAGGGATTCAACTTCTTCCTGGTTTAGTCTTGGGAGAGTGTAAGTGTCCAGGAAATTATCCATTTCTTCTAGATTTTCTAGTTTATTTGCATAGAGGTGTTTATAGTATTCTCTGAAGGTAGTTTGTATTTCTGTGGGGTTGGTGGTGATATCCCCTTCATTATTTTTTATTGCGTCTATTTGATTCTTCTCTCTTTTCTTCTTTATTAGTCTTGCTAGCAGTCTATCAATTTTGTTGATCTTTTCAAAAAACCAGCTCCTGGATTCATTGATTTTTTTGGAGGGTTTTTTGTGTCTCCATCTCCTTCAGTTCTGCTCTATCTTAGTTATTTCTTGCCTTCTGCTAGCTTTTGAATGTGTTTGTTCTTGCTTCTCTAGTTCTTTTAATTGTGATATTAGAGTGTCCATTTTAGCTCTTTCCAGCTTTTTCTTGTGGGCATTTAGTACTATAAATTTCCCTCTGCACACTGCTTTTAATGTGTCCCAGAGTTTCTGGTATGTTGTATCTTTGTTCTCATTGGTTTCAAAGAACATCTTTATTTCTGCCTTCATTTCATTATGGACCCAGTAGTCATTCCGGAGCAGGCTGTTCAGTTTCCATGTAGTTCAGCGGTTTTGATTGAGTTTCTCAGTCCTGAGTTCTAGTTTGATTGCACTGTGGTCTGAGAGACAGTTTGTTATAATTTCTGTTCTTGTACATTTGCTGAGGAGTGCTTTACTTCCAATTATGTGGTCAATTATGGAATAAGTGTGATATGGTGCTGAGAAGAATGTATATTCTGTTGATTTGGGGTGGAGAGTTCTGTAGATGTCTATTAGGTCTGCGTGGTGCAGAGATGAGTTCAATTCCTGGATATCTTTGTTAACTTTCTGTCTCGTTGATCCATCTAATGTTGACAGTAGGGTGTTGAAGTCTCCCATTATTATTGTATGGGAGTCTAAGTCTCTTTGTAAGACTCTAAGGACTTGCTTTATGAATCTGGGTGCTCCTGTATTGGGTGCATATATATTTAGGATAGTTAGCTCTTCCTGTTGAATTGATCCCTTTACCATTATGTAATGGCCTTCTTTGTCTCTTTTGATCTTTGATGGTTTAAAGTCTGTTTTATCAGAGACTAGGATTGCAACCCCTGCTTTATTTTGTTCTCCCTTTGCTTGGTAGATCTTCCTCCATCCCTTTATTTTGAGCCTGTGTGTGTCTCTGCATGTGAGATAGGTCTCCTGAATACAGCAAACTGATGGGTCTTGACTCTTTATCCAACTTGCCAGTCTGTGTCTTTTAATTGGACCATTTAGTCCATTTACATTTAAGGTTAATATTGTTATGTGTGAACTTGATCCTGTCATTGTGATATTAGCTGGTTATTTTGCTCACTAGTTGATGCAGTTTCTTCCTAGCCTTGATGGTCTTTACATTTTGGCATGTTTTTGCAATGGCTGGTACTGGTTGTTCTTGTCCATGTTTAGTGCTTCCTTCAGGGTCTCTTGTAAGGCAGGCCTGGTGGTGACAAAATCTCTAAACGTTTGCTTGTCTGTAAAGGATTTTATTTCTCCTTCACTTATGAAACTTAGTTTGTCTGGATATAAAATTCTGAGTTGAAAATTCTTTTCTTTAAGAATGTTGAATATTGGCCCCCACTCTCTTCTGGCTTGTAGAGTTTCTGCTGAGAGATCTGCTGTTAGAGTGATGGGCTTCCCTTTGTGGGTAACCCAACCTTTGTCTCTGGCTGCCCTTAACAGTTTTTCCTTCATTTCAACTTTGGGGAATCTGATAATTATGTGTCTTGGAGTTGCTCTTCTCGAGGAGTATCTTTGTGGCATTCTGTGTATTTCCTGAATTTGAATGTTGGCCTGCCTTACTAGGTTGGGGAAGTTCTCCTGGATGATATCCTGAAGAGTGTTTTCCAACTTGGTTCCATTTTTCCCCTGACTTTCAGGCACTCCAATCAGACATAGATTTGGTCTTTTCGCATAATCTCATACTTCTTGAAGGCTTTGCTCATTTATTTTTCCTCTTTTTTCTTTAGACTTCTCTTCTCACTTCATTTCATTCATTTGATCCTCAATCACTGATACTCTTTCTTTCACTTGATCAAGTCGGTTACTGAAGCTTGTGCATTTGTCACATATTTCTCGTATCATGGTTTTTATCTCTGTCAGTTCTTTTATGGCCTTCTCTGCATTGATTATTCTTGTTATCCATTCTTCCATTCTTTTTTCAAGATTTTTAGTTTCTTTGCACTGGGTACATAATTCCTCCTTTAGCTCTGAGAAGTTTGCTGGACTGAAGCCTTCTTCTCTCAACTCGTCAAAGTCATTCTCCGTCCAGCTTTGATCCGTTGCTGGCAATGAGCTGTGTTCCTTTGGAGGGAGAGATGCGCTCTTATTTTTTGAATTTCCAGCTTTTCTGCCTTTCTTTTTCCCCATCTTTGTGGTTTTATCTGCCTTTGGTCTTTGATGATGGTGACGTACTGATGGGATTTTGGTGTGGGTGTCCTTTCTGTTTGTTAGTTTTCCTTCTAACAGTTAGAATCCTCAGCTGTAGGTCTGTTGGAGACTGCTTGAGGTCCACTCCAGACCCTGTTTGCTTGGGTATCAGCAGCGCAGGTTGCAGAATATAGAATATTGCTGAACAGCGAGCGATCCTGTCTGATTCTTGCTTTGGAAACTTTGTCTCAGGGGTGTACTCTGTTGTGCGAGGTGTGGTGTGTGGGTCTGCCCCTAGTGGTGGATGTGTCTCAGTTAGGCTACACAGGGGTCAGGGACCCACTTGAGCAGGCAGTCTGTCTGTTCTCAGATCTCAGCCTCCGTGTTGGGAGATCCACTGCTCTCTTCAAAGCTGTCAGGCAGGGTCATTTGCATCTGCATAGATTTCTGCTACTTTTTGTTCAGCTGTGTGCTGTCCCCGGAGGTGGAGTCTACAGAGACAGGCAGGCCTCCTGGTGCTGGTGTGGGCTCCACCCAGTTCGAGCTTCCTTGTGGCTTTGTTTACCTACTTAAGCCTCAACAATGATGGGCGCCCCTCCCCCAGCCTGGCTGCTGCCTGGCAGTTAGATTGCAGACAACTGTGCTAGCAATGCGGGAGGCTCCGCAAGCGTGGGACCCTCCTGGCCAGCTGTGGGATATAAACTCCTGACGTGCTTTTTGCGAAGACCCTTGGTAAAGCGCAGTATTGGGGTGGGAGTTACCCGATTTTCCAGGTGTTGTGTGTCTCAGTTCCCCTGGCTAGGAAAAGGGATTCCCTTCCCCCTGTGCTTCCCACGTGAGGCGATGCCTCCCCTGTTTCAGCTCTCACTGGTCGGGCTGCAGCAGTTGACCAGCACCAATTGTCCAGCACTCCCTTGAGAGATGAACTTGGTACCTCAGTTGAAAATGCAGAAATCACCCATCTTCTGTGTCACTCGTGCTGGGAGCTGGAGACTGGAGCTGTTCCTATTTGGCCATCTTGCTCTGCCCGACCCCCACCCCTTTTCCTCTTTTTAAATGCAAAACTCAGCATCTAAACACATTGTTTTGAAACATTTTTTCCCTTAACAATATATACCTTTGGAATATTTCCATTTCAGTATTTCAGTGCATAGAAAGTTTCCCCTTTTTTTTCCCTCACAAATACAGGGTATTGTATTTATGGATGTACCATAATTTCTTTAGCCTGTGCCTTATTGATAGAAATTGGTTTCTTTCTTTTTTTTTTTTTTTTTTTTTGCTACAGCAATCAATACTGCAATAAATATTTTGTAGACCTTCATGTTAATGTGTACCAATATATCTCTAGGAGAGATTTCAGAAATGTGATTGTTCAGTAAAATTGTAATTATATGTGTAACAGTCATTCCCACCTTCTTGAATTTGTGTTAAAACACACCCACACACATACACATACACACACCTGGGAATATACAAAAGAAAGTATGTTCATTCAAGTGATTAACTTGTGTGGAAGGAGAGCATGGAGTAGGTGGATGAGACATAGCACAGCATTTAAATTTTTCACATTTTATATAATTTATAAGTTTTTAATTTGAATTTGTATTGTGATTCTTTGTATTCCTCTATTCAAAAGGTACATTTTAAATCCTTACCTGTCGATATCACCTAAAAACCCAATTCAGGATTCTAGCAGAGAGGTCTACAGACTGTTACAAAACTCAAACTGGCACATATGAGCAGGTCCTGTGCCCTAATTCATTAGGTTTCATGGCAATTAAGACATGGGAAAATGCATCTCCAATTTAGGTAGGATGTCTAGACAGAACCAGAGAAGGATTTGGAATACTAGTCTCTGTGTAGTCCACAAACAGCCTACTAAATAACCACAGATTCCCGAATATTACGATGAAATCCTAAAAAGAGATAACTACTCAGAGCACTTTTTCCACACCTATCACTTGTGAACAATATAATGTGAGAATTGGTCTTCCCCTCCAAGGACAGGATATATTCAAAAACAGCTCTTTATTTTATAATTTAGGACACTCTAAGCAGAGCATCAAGTATTTCCCACAAGGAAGACAGAAATCTTTCTAGGAAGAATGTCCTCTCTGCAGTGATCACTCTCTATTAATATTTTTGACCTAAGTTAAAAAATAAGGGGAAGAGAGACGAAAAGAAAGAAATTTTTTATGCCCTCAGATGAAGCTTCTCTCCATCTGCCCATTAACCTCTGTCCATCTCAGATATGGAAACAATAAATTAGCAGACAAGCATGAGAAAACCATTATATAACTCTGCAGTCATAACCTAATGACCTCTAAATCTGCTGCTTTTTTTTCTTTCTTTTCTCTGTTTTGAACTATATAGTCACATATTAAATCAAGCAAGAGTGGAAGAAAGCTGAACACAGACTTAAGAAAAGCACCTAGGAAAAAATCTCTTTTATAATAGAAAGAAATACAAAATTTATTAAAAACAAAACCAATGAAAATATTTGCTATAATTGAAAATTAAATTTTACCAAAATTAGCATGTGTATCTTCAAACCTATAAATGGTGTCTGTCAAAGACAATGGTCTTAAATGTTGACTCAGAAGGTTGGCAGAATTCTGAGAAACAAAAGGGTTCAGTAGGTTGTTCCAATGCACTCCTCACCAAAACAGCATTCATAAAGGGAGCCTATAAGCTGAAGCCAACATCCTGTTACTACATCAACTTTTAGAAGCATGGAGACACTACACTCACAAAAAGAAGTTAATGCTACTTTAAGAAAAGCAGGTAGCAATTTGGCAGCTCAATAAAATTGTTGATTTCACATAGGCAATTAATTCTATGTCATGAAAAGTTCTTTTCCCTATTACATATAAAGATAATTGTTACCAATACTACTATAGAATCTTAAATATAGCCTTACCCTCATGGTTTCTTATATACTTCTAGTGACTTGCTGGTATAACAACTAATTCTCTGGGAAAAAAAGTGCATGTGTATCTATGTACACAAGTTTATTATAAATTGTACCAATATAAAGGGCATGTAGCACACAATTTATAAATAATAATGAGTAAGATGAAAGTGATATAATAAAGATATAGCAGAATGCATCTATTTGTCAATGATGTATGAGTAACTTCATTGAATCAAAGAATAATTTTCAAATATTGGAAGAATAGCTCCTCAGTTTTTATACTATTCATAATGTAATGAACATAAAAAGAGGCACTGAAATTTAACCTGCCAAGTTAACATTTTCTCCACCACTTTCTTAAGTTTGTACAATCAACAAAACAATAATTCAATCCCCAATTATTAACATTTAATAATTTTCATGGTGTAAATGCTACCACCATGGCTGATTCAAACTACTGATGTGGCATCAATGGATAGGGAGCTATGAAGAGATACAGAATAATACATCATTGTTCAGTATTTCCACTATGATATAGTCAATGTAAATAATCACAAAGGCAAAGGTAACAGTAAAAAGCAGTAAATGAATTAAGAAATAATGTATTTAAATACATCTTTTATTTCAATATAATTTATTTAATTGTAAGCTTGCATTACAAATATTTTTAATAATGGCCTTGAGGGCAGATCACTTAAGACCAGAAATTAGAAACTGGCCTGGGAAACAGAGGGAGATCCTGTCTCTACAAAAAAATACAGAAATTAGCCAGGCATGGTGATGCATGCCTGCAGTCCCAACTACTTGGGAGGCTGAGGTAGGAGGATCAATTGAGCCCAGGAGGTCAAGGTTGCAGTGAGCCATAATTGTGCCTCTGCACTCCAGTCTGGGTGACACAGCAAGATGTGCCTCAAATGATGATTGACGATGATGATGGCCTTGAACAACTGGTTTGCAAAATTAGTGAAAATTTAACAATTAGGTCTGATGAGCTGGTAAAAGCTTGCTCCAGCACATCTTTTGCTATTCCCCTGGGCTATTCCTAACGAATATTTTATTTTCCAAAATGTTAATTCTGATTTTCTTGCTTGGGCCTCCTAATTTCTGCTACCCATGGAAATAATATTATTGATTATGGCTAGGTGGAAACAGGCCCTAAATACAACTTTGCAATTGTAATAATTAAAATTTTTTTGTAAAAGGACATTTAAACTTGAAGTCCATTTAATTGCAAAATAATAAACACGAAGGAGAAGTTTAATTAGGCTCAGTGACAACTTCAAAAGCTGTGGAATGTGCTCAGAAGTCACATTTGAATCACCACAAACATCTCTTTCACTTTTCTTCTTTTCTGGTTAAATAGACTTCAAGTTTAAATGTCGTGCTTACTAAAATGGGCAAACATTTTATGATGATTCCAAAGGTGACTTCTGAGCACCATCCACAGCTTTTGAAGTTGATGTCACTGCTTCTAATTAAACCTAATTACACTAAAGAAGCAGCTATGAGATAGGAAAAGGGAAGGCTGTATATTAAAAGCTAAATGCAAATGATCTCAATTTGGAAAAGTATGCTTAATATTGGATCAGTTGTCAATATTTCCTCTAAAACTACCCAAATCCAGGGGATCTTCTTTCACTTTTATGCTCTCTTAAAGAAGAAATGCTCTCAGACTAACTTGTCCAGTGCAAGTTGACTATTTTATTTTATTTTATTTTTTCCAGGCTTTTTGACCACAGTAGAGTAAATAGGACCATCTGTACAGGGGTAAGAATTTTAGGAATAGTTACTAAATAGATTTTTTAATACTGATGTCTAGCCAAATCAGGAGACAAATAGTGTGAAATAGCTTTTAATGTCTATCTAAGTTGAGTCCTTAATCATAAAGCTTTAGCTCTGCATGAGCTTTTAGTTTACACTGAAGGAGGAAGAAAGGTTTTAGTTTTTGCAGCATATATATTTCTAGTGCTCCTCTCTGATTTTATGGGCAATTCCGTCTTCATGCTTTCTTAATCTTGAAGCTTTTTCAGAGGCAACATACTGTGCCAAATGCACAGCGATTATGTAATGTGGACAAAAATCCAGTGGGAAATGTGTAGAAAAGATCAAAATCATTCCACTTAAGTACCTTTTATAGTCATTTGATCTAATGATGTTCACTAAAGCTTGATGTACTAAAAGGCAATCACTATGTGAACATAAGCTTTGCATCAACATGTGACTTCTCAGTGAAACTGGGATCGTTCTGGTCTTTTGAAGACTGTTTTACATACAAAATAATAATATCTATACAGTCCCATGACACACTTTATGAATCACTAAATTTCATGCCACTTCCTGTGAAAAATCTTTCTCATGTCAAATAAACATCAAAGCAGTGTCTTATATGCATGGGAAGCAAAATGGGGGATTTCATTGATTACCCAAATTGAAAGTATAGCTCATCTAAATTTTTGGAGAAAAAGTAAATTTTCATCTAGTTTACTACTTTGATGTACACTTACAACCACAGATAAAATTGTTCCATAAAATTTCATATTTAAGCTAGAAAATATTTCCTCATTTATTTTCATGTTCTACTCTTCAGTTACTTTTGTCAAGGTTCACCAATATTGTGCACTTCAGGATTCAAATATACATTAGTAACTCTAGTATAAACTCAGACATGTAAAGAGCTTGGAAATCATCACTCCTGTTCTTACAATAAGAAAGAGCTGAATAAACAGAAATGCAATGACTTTTCTTGAGATAACTGAGATTTCAGAATAAATTTCTACCTAGATATCTGGAAAGACAGCCAAATCCAGAGCTTCACAGTATTCCAGGAAAGATTTATTTACCTGGAGTAGAAGTCTCTGGAGCTCATAAAATGGTAGGCACACTTAAATGGTAATTTTGCCACACTGCAAAGCCTGAATGGACTAGCATGAGAGTGTGAAATTCCTGGGGTCACAGACTTATGGAGGCCCCACAATTTTGTTGACTTTACCTCCAGGAATCCCACCAGATTCTCACAGTGAAGATCCAAGAAAGATCCTTCAGGCAGAAGCGGGAGTTAAACCTTCAAGGAAATAGATTAAGAATGCTATAGTCAGAGAAATAGAGAAGAGGCTGAGGGGAAATCTATACCACTGGCAAAACACTTACCAAAGTCATAGCCCTAAAACATAGGCCCACTAAATAAGTAGTGTTTAATTGTAAGATTACAGAATTTTTCACCTCTTGCATTCCTTTGCCCAACAACAGGACTCTGGTATAACAACAGTGGACCATAGCTGAAAGAGCGTCAAGATGTCCACTCTCTTTAAGGAGGAACATTTAGGGATGTCCAAAGTCAACAGGAGAGAAACATCAAGGACACTAGAGGAATTTAAAGCTCTGGCACATATTAGCTACAGCAAACATAAACACAGACCAACACTTAGCGAAATTAACATAAATCTTTACACTATAAGGCTAATTATGAAAGTTCTTATTATCTAATATATTACATCAAGTTTTCAGCAAAAATGTTACAAGGTATACTAAAACAAAAGAAGACACAGAGTCTGAAGAGACAAAGCAAGCATCATCAGAACAGTCTCAGACATGACATTCCATGTTAGAATCAACACGCAAAAATAGACGGGTAATGTAAGTAGAAAAAAGGAAATTTAAAGAAAAAGCAAAAAGGAATAGTGGAAATTAAACGTGATAAAACATATAAATAATGTCTTGAATGACCCTGAGAGTGACATCAGCAAGAGGATGAGATAGGACTTTCCAATACTCAAATTCTCATAGAAATATCAATTTGAACAACTGTCCATCCACACACGAAAATAACTTCACAAGAGCTAAGAAATTCAGGTGAGAGATTACAGCACCTGGAAGGAGCACATAAATAAGAAAAAGATGCTTTGAAGAGGGCAGAAAGGACAGTTGCACATTACCCTCATTATCCCTCCCCCTAGCTCAGTAAATAAAGCATAGAGAGAGATGTCCTGTGCTTGGAGGAAGGAGTACAAAGTGATCACTTGATTTTGCTGTGAACCCCAGCACCAGACTGGTCCCTGCAACTCCAGGCTATAGGCCACTCCCTACAGACCCAGTCCCCAGGCCTGACCCAGCACAGACTATAGGCTGGTCCAGGGCCGGGTAGGCCTCATGAAGCCAGAACCCATACCTTCTACCACAGACTCAGGCTCCAGGCCACACCATCAAGCTAGCACCTACAGAACCAGTTCCCAGTCCCACACTGTGGTCCCAGGCACCAAACCTGCCCCTGTGGACTCAGACTCCAGGCCCACCCCAGTGTGAGGATGGCCCACTGGGACCCTGGCTTCAGGACTACAGCAGTGCAAGGATAGCTTTGATAGCTCCAGGTTCTAAGGAGTCCCTGAAGATCCAGGTCCCAGGCTTGCCCCTATGAGTTCAGTCTCCAGGACTGCTTCAGTGGGCGCCAACACCAAATTGGCATATGTGGCCCAGGCTCCAGTCTCAGCCATATAGAACAAGATACCATGCCTTCATATATGCACCAAGATTCCAAACCTGGCCTCACCATCATCACCATGCCAACCTTAGTGGATTCCAGCAGCAGGCCCGCACCTGCAGACTCAGGCTGTATTTCGGCCAAGCTCTAGACCCACACCACTGGACCCAGATGCTAGGCCAATCCCCAAAGATCAAGGCCTCGGGCTAGTCTTTGTGGACCCGAGAGCTAGACCCTCCAGCCCACTGACCCAGGCACCAGGAAGCCTCCCTCCCCTGCACCAACGACTTCATTGGCTGTCCTACCTAGCATCTCTGGAAGGGTGAAATGATGAAGGGCTTTCCCTGCCAAAGCCAGTCTGTAAACACTAGAAGAAGTGCCTACTTCTTCAAATGTGCAGATCCCAGTGCAAAGCCAGAAGGATCACAAGTACTAAAAAAAATGACACCCATTAAAAGGACAAAATAAAGCATATGTATAGGCCCTAAAGAAATAGAGACCTACAAACTATGGAATAAATAATTCAGAGCAACCATCTTTAAGAAGTTCAGTTAGGCTGAGTATAATAGTTCACACTTGTAATCTCAGCACTTTGAAAGGCCAAGACGGGAGAATCACTCGAGCCCAAGAGTTCAAGTCCAGCCTGGGCAGCATAGAAAAATCCCATTTCTTAAAAAAAAAAATAAAAATAATAATTAAATTAGCTAGGTATGGTGATGTTTGTCTGTAGTCCCTATAGTGCCTATAGCTACTCAGGAAACTGAAGTGAGAGAATCACTTGAGCCCAGAAGTTTGAGGCTACAGTGAACCATGACTGAGTTACTGCACTCCAGCTTGGGAGACAGAGCAATACCTTAATTTAAAAAAAAAAAAAAAAAAAAAAAGCTACAAGAGAATATAGAAAGACAACTAAGTAAAATCAGAAAACCAATACACCAATACATGAACTAATGAGTTCAGCAAAGAAACCACAAAAAGAAACTAAACAGAAATACTGGAGCTAAAGAACACAGTGACTGAGTCAAAAATTTCCATAGACTTCTTCAACAGTAGACCCAATCAAGCAGAAAAAAGATGAGCAACCTTGAATATAAGTCATTTGAAATTACCAAATGAATAATAGTAACTAATTTTAAAAGAAGTAAAAAATAACCTACAAGGTTTATGGAACACCATAAAACAAACTATTTTATGCATTATGGCTGCGTCAGAAGGAAAAGAGAAAGATAGAGGAGAAGAAAGCTTATATATAGAAATAACGACAGAAAATTTCTCAAATCTGAAAAGAAAGATTGTCATCCAGACCCATAAAACCTAAAGAATCCCAAATACATTAAACCTAAAGAGATCCTCACTGAGACATATTATAATCAAATTCTCAAAAGACTCAGATCTAAGGGAGAATTTTGAAAATAGCAACAGAAAAGTAATTAATCACATTCAAAAGAACCCTTATAAGAATACGAGCAGATGTCTCAGCAGAAACTTTGAAGGCTAGTTTTGAGTGGGATGATATATTCAAAGTACTGAAAGAAAAAAAGGGCCAAAAAAGAATACTCTACATGGCAAAACTATGCTTCAGAAATGAGAAACTGACGTTCCCAGTCAAACAAAAGCTGTGGAATTATATTACCGCTAGACTGCCCTTACAGGAAATGATAAAGGGAGTTATTTAAGAATGAAACCATTGCTAACTAGCAACATGAAAACATATGAAAGTATGAAACTCACTGTAAAGATAAGAAGATAGTCAGAGTCTATACCCTAATACTGTAATGATGGCATGTAATGTAAATCACTTTTAACTCTAGTATTAAAGTTAAATGAAAAAAGTATTAAAAATATAGCTATAATAATTTCTTAATGGGTTTACAATAGAAAAATATGTAAATTGTGACTTCAATAAAATAAAAAGTGAGATGAGAAGAAATAAAAGTGTAGATATTTTGGATATGGTTGAAGTCAGTATCAGCTAAAATAGACTGTAATAATTCTAAAATAGTAAAATGTTTTATGTAAGTTTTATGGTAACCACAAAGAAAAACCTATATAAGATATACAAAAGATAAGGAGAAAATATATTACTACAAAGATATCATCAATCACAAAGAAAATCAGTAAGAAAAGAAGAAAGAAATTTTTTAAAATGACAAAACAGTGAAAAAACAATGAACAAAATGGGAATAATAAGTATTTGCCTATCAATAACTACTATACATCTAAATGAAGTAGATTATCCAATCAAAAGACATAGAGGGGCTGAATGAATACAAAACCAAAAACCAGCTACATGCTGCATAAGAGACTCACTTTAAGATCACACATAGGCTGAAAGTGAAGGGATGGAAAAAGATATTTCATGTAAATGATAATCAAAAGAGCAGGGGTGGGGATACTTATATCAGAAAAAATTGAATTTAAGTCAAAATCCATCAAAAGACACAAAAACATCATTAATAATTATAAGGGAGTCAATTTATCAAGAGTATAATTGCATATATATGGCATGAGTACATATATGTATATATATAATTGAGTACACAACAATTATATATGCACCCGACAACAAAGCACTTCAATTTATAAAGTAAATATTAACATAACTAAAAGGAAATGTAGACAGCAACACAATGATAGCAGGGGACTTCAATATTCTGCTTTCAACAATAGATAGACCACCCAGACAAAAATATATATATGTATAAGGAAACAATAGACTCAACTACATCATAGACCAAACGAACCTAACAAGTGAATACACAACATTCCATCCAATAGCAACAGAATAGGTATTCTTCTCAAGCACACATGAAGCATTTCCCAGTTTAGATCATACATTAGGCCACAAAACAAGTCTTAACAGATTTAAGAAGATTGAAATTATATCGGTTATATTTTCCTACCACAATTATATGAAAATAAAATCAATAACAGGGAATAAATTAGAAAATTCACAAATATGTGTAAATCAAATAACATGCTACTGAACAACCAATGGATCAAAGAAGAATTCAAAAGGTAGTCAAATAACATCCTGGAAAAACAAAAATGGAAATATAACAAAGGCAGTTCTGAGAAAGAAGTTTATAGTGATAAGTGCCTACATTAAGAAAAGACAATGACCTCAAATAAACAACTTAACTTTACACCTCCAGAAACTAGGAAAAGAAGGAAAAAGTAAGACCAAAGTTAGCAAAAGGAAGAAAGTAGTAATAATCAGAGTAGAAATAAGGGAAACTGATACAGAAAAAATAGAAAAGATCAATAAAATTAAAAGTTGGTTTTTTGAAAAGATAAACAACATTGACAAATTTTTAGCTAACAAGAAAAAAGAGAAGACTCAAATATGATTATAAATGAGACAGGAGACATTATGATTGCTACTACAGAAATGCAAAGGATCATAATACTACTATGAACAATTATATACCAATAGGCTAATTTAGAAGATGTGAATAAATTTCTAGACACATAACTTTCCAAGACTAAATCATAAAGAAATAGACAATCTGAACAGACCAGTAATGAAAAAGGTGATTGAATCAGTGAAAGTGCCCCATCAAAGAAAACCCAGGACCTGATGGTTTTACTGCTGAATTCTACCAAACAGGAACAATTTAACTTCTTGCTTTATGATTTGGGTCTTCCAGTGCTATGTTGAATAGACTTGGCAAGATAGAGCATCTTTGTCTTGTAGGATTCCTTCTTAAAGTAGAACTAATACTAATTCTTCTCAAACTCTTCCAAAAGAGGCAAAAAGAGGGAATACTTCCAAACTTATTTTATAAGAACTGGATCACCCTGATGTCAAAGCCAGACAAGAACATTATAAGAAAAGGAAATTACAGGGCAATATTCCTGAAGAACATAGATGCAAAAATCTTCAACAAATTATTGATAATAGCAAACCCAATTTAAAAGGGACATTAATCATAATCAAGTTGGATTTACCCCAGGGATGCAACGATGTCTTGACATACACAACTATATCAAACTAATAAAATAAAGAACAGAGTTTGACAAAATTCAACATCTTTTCTTGATTAAAAAAAAAGCTCTCAACAAATTTGGTATAGAAAAAGTGTATCTCCAAATAATCAAGGTCATATATTATAAGCTCACAGCTAACATATTCAATGGTGAAAACCTGAATGCTTTTCCTTTAAGATCAGGAGTCTTCTAAGACAAAGATGCTCTCTCTTGCCAGGTCTATTCAACATAGTAGTAGAAGACCTAGCCAGATGAATTAGGCAAGAGAAAGAAATAAAAGTCACACAAATCACAAAGGAAGAAAGTAAATTGACCCTGTTTATAAGTGACATAGTCACATATATAGAAAGCCCTAAAAACCCCACAAGAAAACCTATTAAGATTAATAAATACATTTAGTAAATTTGCAGAACACAAAATCAACATGCACAAATCAGTTGCATTTCTGTACACTAACAAGAAACCATTAGGAAAAAAAATTAAGAAAACATTCTCATTTATAATAGCAGTAAAAATACTTAGGAATAAATTTATCTAAAGAGGTGAAAGGTCTATAAAATGAAAACTGTAAAATATTGAAGAAAGAAATTGAAGAAGACACAGATAAACGGAAACATATCCCATTTTCACATTTTAAAAATTAATATTTTACATGTTCATATCATTCAAAATTATCCACATATTAAGTGCAATCCCTATAACAATTCCAATGATATTTTTACAGAAATAGAAAACAAAATTCTAAACTTCATATGGAACCACAAAATACTTCTAGTAGCCATACCAATCTTGAGCAAGGAGAACAAAGATGGAGACATCACAATACCTGATTTCAAAATATGCTACAAAAACTCTAATAATCAAAATAGTATAATTCCGGCATAGAAAATAGACTTTCAAAAAATGGAATAGAATACAGATAAAAGATATAGATCTACTATATTTAGCCAATTGATGTTCAACAAAGGTCTCAAGAATACTGAATGGAGAAATGATAATCTCTTCAATAACTGGTGTTGGGAAAAATTGGATATCCACATGCAAAACAGTGAAATTGGACCCTTATCTCACACTATATGCAAAAAATACACAGAAACAGATTAAAGATTTACATGTAAGATCTGAAACTAAAATTAATGGAGAAAACATGGGAAAAAAATATTCTTGATGTTGAACTGGGCCATAATTGTGAATGGGAGTTCACTCAAGATTTGGCTGTCTGTTTGTCTGTTATTGGTATATAGCAATGGTTGTGATTTTTGCACATTGATTTTGTATGTTGAGACTTTGCTGAAGTTACTCATCAGCTTAAGGAGACTTTGGGCTGAGATGACAGGGTTTGCTAAATATACAATCATGTCATCTGCAAATAGAGACAATGTGGCTTCCTCTTTTCCTAATTGAATACCCTTCATTTCTTTCTCTTGCCCGATTGCCCTGGCCAGAACTTCCAACACTATATTGAATAGGAGTGGTGAGAGAGGGCATCCCTGTCTTGTGCCAGTTTTCAAAGGGAATGCTTCCAGTTTTTGCCCATTCAGTATGATATTGGCTGTGGGTTTGTCATAAATAGCTCTTATTATTTTGAGATATGTTCCATCAATACCGAATTTATTGAGAGATTTTAGCATGAAGGGCTGTTGAATTTTGTCGAAGGCCTTTTCTGCATCTATTGAGATAATCATGTGGTTTTTGTCTTTGGTTCTGTTTATATGCTAGATTACGTTTATTGATTTGCATATGTTGAACCAGCCTTGCATCCCAGGGATGAAGCCCACTTGATCATGGTGGATAAGCTTTTTGATGTGCTGCTGGATTCGGTTTGCCAGTATTTGTTGAGATTTTTTGCATCAATGTTAATCAGGGATATTGGTCTAAAATTCTCTTTTTTTGTTATGTCTCTGCCAAGGTTGTATCAGGATGATGTTGGCCTCATAAAATGAGTTAGGGAGGATTCCCTCTTTTTCTACTGATTGTAATAGTTTCAGAAGGAATGGTACCAGCTCCTCTTTGTACCTCTAGTAGAATTCAACTGTGAATCTATCTGGTCCTGGACTTTTTTTGGTTGGTAGGCTATTAATTATTGCCTCAATTTCAGAGCCTGTTACTGGTCTATTCAGGGATTCAATTTCTTCCTGGTTTAGCCTTGGGAGGGTGTATGTGTCCAGGAATTTATCCATTTCTTCTAGATTTTCTACTTTATTTTTGTAGAGGTGTTTATAGTATTCTCTGATGGTAGTTTGTATTTCTGATTCTTCTCTCTTTTCTTCTCTATTAGTCTTGCTTGCAGTCTATTTTGTTGATCTTTTCAAAAATCCACCTCCTGGACTCATTGATTTTTTTGAAGGGTTTTTTGTGTCTCTATCTCCTTCAGTTCTGCTGTCATCTTAGTTACTTTTTGCCTTCTGCTACCTTTTGAATGTGTTTGCTCTTGCTTCTCTAGTTCTTTTAATTTGATGTTAGAGTGTCAATTTTAGATCTTTCCTGCTTTCACTTGTGGGCATTAATGCTATAAATTTCCCTCTACACACTGCTTTAAATGTGTCCCAGAGATTCTGGTATGTTGTGTCTTTGTTCTCATTGGTTTCAAAGAACATCTTTATTTCTGCCTTCATTTCATTATTTACCAAGTAGTCATCCAGGACCAAGTTGTTCAGTTTCAATGTAGCTGTGTGGTTTTGCATGATTTTCTTAATCCTGAGTTCTAATTTGATTGCACTGTGGTCTGAGAGACAGTTTGTTATGATCTGTTCTTTTACATTTGCCAAGGAGTGCTTTATTTCCAACTATGTGGTCAATTTTGGAATAAGTGTGATGCAGTGCTGAGAAAAATGTAAATTCTGTTGATTTGGGGTGGAGAGTTCTGTAGAAGTCTATTAGGTCCACTTGGTGGAGAACTGAGTTCAAGTCCTTGATATCTTTGTTAACTTTCTGTCTTGTTAATTTGTCTAATGTTGACAGTAGGGTGTTAAAGTCTCCCATTATTATTGTGTGGGAGTCTAAGTCGTTTTGTAGGTCTTTAAGGATTTGCTTTATGAATCTGGGTGCTCCTGTATTGGGTGCATATATATTTAGGATAGTTAGCTCTTCTTGTTGAGTTGATCCCATACCATTATGTAATGGCCTTCTTTGTCTCTTCTGATCTTTGTTGGTTTAAAGTCTTTTTTATTAGAGACTAGGATTGTGACCCTTGCTTTTTTTTGTTTTCCATTTGCTTGATAGATCTTTCTCCATCCATTTACTTTCAGCTTATGTGTGTCTCTGCATGTGAGATGCGTCTCCTGAACACAGCACACTGATGGGTATTGACCCTTTATCCAGTTTGCCAGCCTGTGACTTTTAATTGGAGCATTTAGCCCATTTACATTTAAGGTTAATATTATTATGTGTGAATTTGATCCTGTCATTGTGATGTTAGCTGGCTATTTTTTTTGTTAGTTGATGCAGTTTCTTCCTATCATCAATGGTATTTACAATTTGGCATGTTTTTGCAGTGGTTGGTACCACTTGTTCCTTTCCATGTTTAGTGCTTCATTCAGGAGCTCTTGTAAGGCAGGCCTGGTGGTGACAAAATCTCTTAGCATTTGCTTGTCTGTAAAGGATTTTATTTCTCCTTCACTTATGAAGCTTAGTTTGACTGGATATGAAATTCTGGGTTGAAAATTCTTTTAAGTGTGTGGAATATTGGACCCCACTCTCTTCTGGCCTGTAGACTTTCTGCTGAGAGATCTGCTGTTAGTCTGATGAGCTTCCCTTTGTGGATAACCCAACCTTTCTCTCTGGCTGCCCTTAACAGTTTTTCCTTCATTTCAACCTTGGTGAATCTGACAATTATGTGTCTTGGGGTTGCTCTTCTCAAGGAGTATCTTTGTGGCATTCTCTGTATTTCCTGAATTTGAATGTTGGCTTGTCTTGCAAGGTTGGGGAAGTTCTCCTGGATAATATCCTGAAGAGTATTTTCAAGCTTGGTTCCATATTCCCCGTCACTTTCAGGTACACTAACCAAAGGTAGATTTGGTCTTTTCACATAGTCCCATATTTCTTGGAGGCTTTGTTCATTTCTTTTTACTCTTTTTTTTTCTCTAAACTTCTCTTCTTGCTTCATTTCATCCATTTGATCTTCCATCATTGATAACGTTTCTTCCACTTGATAGAAATGGCGACTGAAACTTGTGCATATGTCATGTAGTTCTCGTGCCATGGTTTTCAGCTCCATCAGGTCATTTAAGTTCTCTATGCTGTTTATTTTAGTTAGCCATTCATCTAATCTTTTTTCAAGGTTTTTAGATTCCTTGAGATGGATTCGAACACCCTACTTTAGCTTGGAGATGTTTGTTATTATTGATCTTCTGAAGCTACTTCTGTCAACTCGTCAAAGTCATTCTCCATCCAGCTTCGTTCCATTGTTGGTGAGGAGCTGCAATCCTTTGGAGGAGAAGAGGTGCTCTAGTTTTTAGAATTTTCAGCTTTTCTGCTCTGGTTTATCCACATCTTTGTGGTTTTATCCTCCTTTGGTCTTTGATGATGGTGACCTACATATGGGGTTTTGGTGTGGATGTTCTTTTTGTTGATGTTGATGCTATTCCTTTCTGTTTGTTAGTTTTCCTTCTACAAATCAGGACCTTCAGCTACAGGTCTGTTGGAGTTTGCTGGAGGTCCACTCCAGACCCTGTTTGCCTGGGTATCACCAGTAGAGGCTGGAGAACAGCAAATATTGCAAAACAGCAAAAGTTGCTGCCTGATGCTTCCTCTAGAAGCTTCATCTCAGGGGAGCACCCAGCTGTATGAGGTGTCAGTTGGCCCTTATTGGGAGGTGTCTCTCAGTTAGGTTACTCAGGGGTCAGTTACCCACTTGAGGAGGCAGTCTGTCCATTCTCAGATCTCAAACTCCATGCTGGGAGAACCACTGCTCTCTTCAAAGCTGTCAGACAGGGACATTTAAGTCTACAGAAGTTTTTGCTGCTTTTTGTTCAGCTATGCCCTGCCCCTAGAGGTGGAGTCTACAGAGTCAGGCAGGCCTCCTTGGACTGCAGTGGGTTCCACCCAGTTTGAGCTTCCCAGGCACTTTGTTTACCTAGTCAAGTCTCAGCAATGGTGGACACACCTCCCCCAGCATCGCTGCCACCTTGCAGTTTGATCTCAGACTGCTGTGTTAGCAGTGAGCAAGGCTCTGTGGGCGTGGGACCCACCAAACCAGGCGTGGGATATAATCTCCTGATGTGCCGTTTGCTAAGACCATTGGAAAAGCACAGTATTAGGACAGGAGTGTCCCGATTTTCCAGGTACCCTCTATCACAGCTTCCCTTGGCTAGGAAAGGGAATTCCCTGACCTCTTGCACTTCCTGGGTGAGGCAATGCCCCACCCTGCTTCAACTCATACTCTGTGGGCCGCACCCACTGTCCAATAAGTGCCAATGAGATGAACCCATTTCTAAGTTGGAAATGCAGAAATCACCGGTCTTCATCACTCATGCTTGGTGCTGTAGACTGGAGCTGTTCCTATTCAGCCATCTTGAGTGGTCCAAAATAGAAAATTTTCATGTGTCAAAGAACGCCATCAAGGAAGTGAAAACATACAGAATGAAATAAAATGTTTATAATTCAACAATAAAGAGAGAATTTTTGCAATTAAACAATAAAAAGACAGATAACTCAATTAAATAGTGAACAAAATATTTGAACAGGCATTTCTCCCAATAAGTTATACATGACTAATAAGTACATGAAAACATGCTCAACATTATTAATCATTAGAGAAACACAAATCAAAACCACAATGTCTATTGAGTAGGATGACTATAATCAGTAAAATGAAACACAGAAAATAATCAATGGGACAAAGATATGGAAAAATTATAACCCTCATACATTGCTGGTGAAATGTAATATGGTCCTGCCACTATGGAAAACAGTTTATCAATTCCTCAAAAAGTGTAACATAGAGTGGCTGAGTGCGGTAGCTCACACCTGTAATCCCAGCACTTTGGGAGGACGAGGCAGGTGGATTATGAGGGCAGGAGATTGAGACCACCCTGGCCAACATCGTGAAACCCCATCTCTACTAAACTACAAAAAAAATTAGCCAAGTGTGGTGGCACATGCCTCTAGTCCCAGCTACTTGAGAAGCTGAGGCAGGAGAATCGCTTGAACCCAGGAGGCAGAGGTTGCAGTGAGCCAAGATTGCCAAAATCGTGCCACTGCACTCCAGCCTGGCAACAGAGCACAATTCCATCTGGGGAAAAAAAAAAAAAAAAAAGTCTAGCATAGAGTTATGCAAACTAGCAATTCTACTCTTAGGTATATACCCAAGAGAATTGAAAACAAAAGTTCATACAAAAAATTTTACGTGAATGTTTATAGCAGCATTATTCTAAATAGCCAAAACATGGTAACAACATAAATGTCCATCGACTAATGAATGGATAAACAAAATGTGATGTGCATATATACATTCCATTGTGTGTATATCTGTGTTCATACATATACATACATGTTTACATACATACAATAGAATATCATTAAGTCTTAAAAAGGAATTAAGTTCTGATACATGCTACAACATGGATAAACCTTGAAACATTGTGCTTAATCAGAAAAAATGTCCACATATGGTACTATTTCATTTATGTGAAATATCCAGAGCAGAGGATTCCAGACAGTGGGGTAAAAGGAAGTGAGGAGTGCCTGGGAATGGATGCAGGATTTCTTTTTAGGTTGATGACAATGTTCTGAATTTAGATGGTGAAGGTTTTACAACCTTGTGAATATACCAAAACCCACTGACACATACACTGCAAAAAGGTGAATTTTATGGTATGTGAATTCTCTTCTTCTCCCTCCTGTACCAGTTAATGACTTGGCAGGAAGGAGATGACCTACTCAGATAACAGTAGAGTTAAAGCAGAAAAATAGGGGAGTTTAAAATACACTAGACTTGGCAACAATGAGGAACTATTACCATTCTTAGACCTGAAGGAGCAAGGAAAGAAAGGAGTTCCCAGAACCTAGAAAGCACTATAACTGTAACTGTAGCTGAAGGAGAGGGCAACACAGTCAGAACTAGGCCTCCAGTAGAGGCCCAGCATCCCTGCCAAACAGTGCCATGGAAGCCCCCACTTCCTAGGTGATAAATACTCAAACTTCTTTCTTCTCCCACACACTGATCTCCTACTTGACCCTCCCCAGTTCACCAAACTCAATAGAAGCCAGAAGATAAAGAAGTCCATCTAATGCAGACAATAGCAGTTGGCACAAAGGGACACAGAAATGGAGAACGAAGGATATAAATTACATCCAGAGAAGGCAAAAAGAAGATATAGTCCATTCACTCTAGTCACTGTCTGGACAATGAATTTTGTGGGGGTTGGGGGGAAGGGAGTGAGCAAGAGTAGATATTGGGAAGAGTGGGAAGCTATCCCAGAAGTCCAGGGTAAGATGGTGACTTGAATTGGAGTAATAGTAATAGAAATGAAAGCTAAAGAGAAGCCTCAGGGGTCTTCTTTGATCTTTGTGAAAGTATGTGGGAACAAAACGTGACAAAACACGGAGCAGAAATGTCAAATGACCTAATTTTCTAACTTTTAGAGCAGTATTCAAATCCAACCAAGTTTACTTCACTCCTAATTCAGTGTCATCTAATGTAAAGATAATTTGTGAGACAAAGAGGCCCCACAGAACTGCTTTATAAATTGGCTACCCAGCCCTGGCTTCGTGTTTTACTAGGATCACAGTCTTGAAACCAAGCCTGCAGTGGCTGAGAAAATGCAAATGATTGTCTGAAGGACTGTCTCACAAGTTTTGAAACAGAAAAGAGCCCTCCAATAACTTAGTTCAGCCTCAGTGTATGAATGAAGAAACTGAGGCCCAATGAATTGCCTTGCTTTGCCCATCCAAAATTGTCCAAGGCTGTAGAATCTAGCTGGGCCTACTGTTAGTCTAATGTGTTTTTAACTGTGAGACTTCCAATGAAAATCTCAGGTCTTTTAGAAACCTCATTGTTGGAAAAGTGATTCCAAACGTGATAGTTGTCTTTTGGTCCTCATTCCTGCTAGGCTGGAAGAGAAAAATAAAGCACATGGTTTAAAGTTAGATTAAAAGTGAAAAAAAATCCAAAATAATATCAATAGCTTAACATGTTGGTTAAGAATGATCTTTTAGGCATCATTTTTGGGAGCAGTGTATTTATTTTGCACCCAATTATGATTCAGCATGTCAGATTGTATTACTCATGTAGTTTTACCTTCCGATATCACAGTTATAGCTCAATATAGTAAGTACAGATTTCTGGAGTGAAAAGGCAGTTTTTGATTTAACTTTACTTTCACATATGGAGCACACATTGTGGTATCAGTGCAACAGAAAATGAGTTAAGAAAATGCTGAAACCTCCATAGAAATGTGAGGTTGGGCTCTACTGTAGTCAAAATTGAAAGTGTCATATGAACAATGCATCTTGAGGGATTGTCATATTTGTGACTTGTGTCATAACTTCACTTGTCTTACCTGGTGACCAGGAATACCTTAACAGCCCAAGATCATGCCTGGCAGCTGCCAAATGAAAATCACCTCTCAGCCCCATTTCACTATTGTTTAGTGCTTAGATCCCGTTATATTATATAATTTATTAGTTATGCATTTTATTTTTGGGGTACCTAAGTATACATCAACGATCAGATGGACAGGACCACTCTTAAGTGTTTAGACCCTAAAAAATTTTTCTTGCAGGGCCCTATTTATATAAACAATTTGAATCACCCACAATCGGCACTGTCAGCATCATTCTGGCAGTCCCAAATCACAAGATTCAGAAAAAGAAATTCCACTTGGCCAATGAGAACATCTATTTGCCAGGCTGCCCTTTTGGAAGCAACTTGGCCTGGGACCCCAGGATGACCCTATCGATGCAAGTCCCAGAGCTACTACCCTAGCATCTGGTTGGCTAATGTATGTAGAAGCTGGTGTAGAGTTGGAGAGTGCTGCCTAAAGAAGTGAAACTGGGACTGGACCCATGCACATTCCCGTCTGGGCTCGAATCTGGGTAGGTGCCAGATATAATAGCGGGACTTAATAAATTTCAAGGAAGTCACTCCAAAAGAAGAATCTTCTGAGGTTATAGTCAGGGCAGATGACTTGATTGCCAACACCTAAAGGAAGTTCTAAAGATAGATATAAGCTCTGGTGTCATGGATGTCATTATCACGTAATGGGAAAAGCAGATATTGTCCAAGTATACACAAGTGAAATGATTATTATTACTAGTGACACTGATGTGCTGTGGTAATCCCTAGCCCCAGCTTGAAGGGAATGAATATTTTCCCAGAGGAAAACATGCATAGATTGAGATTCAAGCATGGTCATGAGCCAGGTGATGAGTGGGGATTTTATGTGTTTTTTTTTGTTTGTTTGTTTGTCTGTTTGTTTGTTTTATCAGAGAGCTTGTGTGAAAGCCCTGAATAGGACCACAAGGATGTTGAACCAGAAACTAAAAGTCCAGAATCAATGAAAAGTGTAGAGTCAGGGAAGATGTCCACTGTCGAGCAAGAGTCAGATTAAGGCCATTTTTCCTTCTTGCTTATCATTCTCTATGGCCTTGCTACTCAAAGTGCAAAACATGGATCAGCAACATTGACATCACCTGGGAACTCACTAGAAACCAGAATATCAGGTTCTTCCAGACTTACTGAAACAGAATTTGCATTTTAACAAGTTCCCCCAGTGATCCATATAGATATTAAAGTTTGAGAAGTACTGGTCTATGATATCCAATTACCTAAGGCACTGTAATATAATTAAGAAGTTGCTATTCAAATCATCTTTGCTACATTTGACCCACATGAGAAGGGAGCCCACTATGGTTTTAGAATAATGTAAGATGTCTTTGGAAGATCTGACTCCCAGTAGCACTATATGAATCTGCACTAATATAAACCAATTTAGAATGAAAAGTTACAATTTCCAAGAAAGAAAGGCTATTCTTTGGCTTGGACTGGGATAGTGGAGACAGCAATTGACCTTCCCTGCCCTCTCAAACAGTGCCTGGAAACTTGAAACACAGTCCTACATTCATCTGTACCTCCCATTCAGAAGTTTACATGTATTTAAGACCAAGTGTTATTCTCTCAAGGTTAATATGTCATTTCAACATTATTTTAAAGGTTAACTTTCTCAGGAACCACGATCTTTAAAAAAAAAAAAAAAAAAAAAAAAAACTTAGTTAAAATTAAGCAAGTGTATATAGCTATATAAATCAGGAAAAAAGATACCTATGCATATAAAAATGCCATAAAAATATCATTTCTACTAATTCCAAGAGAAAACGTATATAAAATGCAGCACCAGACATTAGGAAGAATTGCAATTCTTAAAAACGAGAATATTAAAAAAGAAAGAATATATATTGAAAACCCAGACTTTTTTGCTTTTCTTCATATGAGACAAAAATACTAGCTGCAAAAGTTCATTTAACAAAACCTGTGTATTTATTCCTTCTATAAAGGCATCTAAGAAGTATTAGAATCAATGTACTATTTAATGTTTATTTTTCAAATAATAAATATCTATATAGACTCAAAGATCAAAAAATAGCTCTGAATCTTAGATAAGATTTCTCTTGATGATAATTAACATATTTCTTTAATGAAGATATTTTTCTTTAGATAATGATTATTCCTTAATTCCCACAGCAAGTGTGAAAAACACACACACACAAAGAAAATGAGACTCATTGACAGAGAAAAATGACAGATAGAGTCATAAGAGCCCCATGATTTTAATGAGCTAGATCCAGTGATTTAGGATCCTTTAGGGCTATATTTAAATGAGAGCCAATAGTCTTACATTTCTATGCATATTATTAAGCATAAATATTATTTTTAAGTGTTTTCTTTTTAATACAGTTTAGTAATTTCTCTAGGATAAATTGACATTTGCTAGAGAATCTGTAAGGCAATACATAAAACATATTTAGAACAATGCCTGACATGTAATACTCAACACATATTAGCTATTATTACCATCTCATTTTTTCATTATATTTTTAACTAAGAATGTTCAACTATAAACAAAATAGATGTTATATTTTGTCTCCCTTAGAGTCCTTAAACACCTTCATGTCACACACTCCATTCAAGAATTTTCTGATGTTTTGATCCAATCAAAATGTAAGCAGTAATACACACACACTCTTCTGCAAAAAATACCATTAATTGTGCTTTCCATCTCGCTATTACTGGTCTTGGGGCTACCAGTGTTCTTCAGAACTTAAGTTACAAAATGCTGATCACATTTGAGTGCTGCTTCTTAAACAGCTAATGGGAAACAGATAACCACTGTAATGCTACACTAACTTATGAGGGATGTGGCTCCACTCACAGAAATCAGTCCAGCTTCCAGCTGGCACAGAGCCTATAGCTCAAAGTAAGTCCCAGATAGAGAATCTCTGAAAGGCAAAAGAAAAAAAAAGTTGACACAAGAGCTCAAGCTGTTTTCCTTTAATCTATTGAACTACATGAAGTACAGCATGCTTAAGGATATAACTAAAAGAAAAGATTCTATGCAAACGTTATCATTAAGTAATACTTATCACAATCAAAAATAACTGAGTGACCCTGAAGCATAATATTGAAAGACAATCACATAATAATGATACCAATGGAGGAGAAAATCGATATAAGAAAGAGGCCCCATAGACAAAAAATGAGTGCAGAATTTTAATAAACGTTCACTGCCATGGGTCTGAGAAACTTCTAACACAATTTAGGCATGTACAAATAAGTTGTATTTGTACTACTTCTCAGTCTCCTCCCTGATCCTCAGAATGGCAAAATCCATGTAATTACACAAAGCACACAGATAGAGAAAAGGCACAGGTTCAATCACCAACTCCAATGAATTGGAACTTGCTACCTAGAGCATGGTTTCGAGAAGAATTCGGAGATCATCTCAGTAGGAAAAGGAGGACCATAATCCACTAGTGCCAGGTATCATGGAGAAAGGCAGGGACTAATGCAGAGTGCTTTATAATGTCCAATTCTCATACAGTCTTATTGAAACCATACACTGGCTATTTACTTATTAATCAATTTAGATTTTTACTATAAAAAAATTATTTTTAAATTAACACAGACCTTCTTGGGAGGCCGAGGTGGGTAAATCACAAAGTCAGGAGTTCAAAACCAGCCCGGTCAAGATAGTGAAACCCCATCTCTACTAAAAATACAAAAAATTAGCCGGGCATGGTGGCAGGCGCCTGTAATCCCAGCTACTTTGGAGGTTGAGGCAGGAGAATCAGTTGAATCACTTGAACTCGGAGGGTGGAGGTTGCACTGAACCCAGATTGTGCCACTGCACTCCAGCGTGGGTGACAGAGTGAGACTCCTTCTCAAAAAAAAAAAAAAAAAAAAAAAAAAAATTAATAAATAAAAAATACACCTTCTTGCCTAATTAGTTTTTTCCTGACACTATGTATCTCCACCTTAAACCACTATATTATTCCACATACATGAACATTTCAGAGATCATCACTGGCCTCTGCATCATCAAATTCTTGGACCTTTTCTTAAGATTTAGCCCTTTGGCATCAATGAAGTTTTGATAACTTTCACATTCATTATATGGAACTTTCTCTTCCTTTGTCCTTGTGTGACTTTATCCCCTTGGTTCTCCTCTGTCTGGGATTTTGCAATAAATGTCCTCTATGTAGTCTTTGGCTCCAGTCTCTACTTCTGCCTGACCTGCTCCATTTTGCCAAATTGGTTTTAGAAGACATTTATTTCATCCTTTTGACCTTTTACTCCAAAGCTCTGTCACATTTATGAGATGAAAATGGAGCACTTTTGATTGGGCCATTAGTTGTTTGTAATAGGTAGCTCCTACAATGGCCTTTTCAATGGTTTATCCCAATAGAAGTTTATATCTTACTCATGCAAATTCCAGTTGAAAGGAGGGGAGGCCCTCTGTTCCCTATGGTTATCACAGACAGAAGTTCTGCCATTTTCAACTTGGGCACCAAAATCAAATCAACAAATGGGAAAGGGAGAAAGTGAAAGATTACACCAAAGGTTTTTATGAACCAGACCTCCTACCCACATTCCGTTGGTGAGAATAAGTCATTTGGCCACGAAATCTGCAAAGGAGTTTGGAAATGTAGTTTATCATGTTTCCAGGAACAAAAAGAAACAAACTTATTGAATAGTTATGTAGTCTGTGTCACAGTTCTCCGCGATTTGTTACACACTAACTGCCTAATGATTTTCAAGTCTCTTTAAAATAAAGTCTTCCATGTCTATTTATTTTCTTTCTTGCTATACTAAGCCTTTTTATATCCCTGTTTCAGCCAATGAGGTTGTTCTTTCCCTTAACTAGTTTCCCTTCTCTGTACATCCAAACTCTATATACCTTTCAAAGTTTGATTTAAGTTTCACATTACCCAGGTAGTTTCTCTCACTTTATATCAGCTTCTTCTAAATAGATAGCACTAGTTTGGAAAATTACTTATTGGCAGATATTACTTTAAATATTAGAAGGTATAGTGAGGAAACCATGTGTGCACATCCAAGTCAGGGAGTGAACTGCAGGGCTGGTTGGACCAAAAGTTAGCTGCATGTTATACATCACCCGTCTTAGTCCATTCTGGGCACTATAACAAAATACCATAAACTGAGTGGCTTATGTACAACAGAAATTTATTTATTCTGGTTTTGGAGGTTGGGAAGTTTAAGATCAAGGTGCTGGCAGATTCAGGTCTGGTGAAGGTCAATTTTTTGGTTCATAGTAGCCGCCTTCTCACTGTGTCTTCACACGGTTGAAAGGATGGGATGAGAGGTCTTTTTCATGCCTCTTTTACAAGGGCACTAATCTAATTCTTGAACACTCTGCTCTCACGATCTAATCACCTCTAAAGGCTCTACTTCTCATACCATAACCTTGAGGGTTACAATTTCAACATATGAATTTTGGGAGGACACAAACATTCAGATTATAGCAGCACTCAAAGGAAACTGGTTTGTTTCAAAGTAAGAACCAACTCTACACACTCCTGTGAATTGTGTGCATTTCAAACCAACATAGGAAAAGAACATCTCTCAGCCACACTAATGTGTGACTCTACAACTTTTGGATCATCCATTCCATGATCGAACAGTTCCTCACTCTTTGGAAACTCCTTGCAATTGACAGCAGTATAGCCCAACACTCATGTTAGTACAGGGCAGCTATTTTCCATAGATATTGGAAGCCAGGCTATTTCAAATAGGTTGGATGATGTGGAACGGGAAAATTTCTGCCATATAACAAAACGGAGAAAGCCAGCATGCAGAAAGCAATAAGAAAACACAGGTTCAGGAAGAAAAAGAGACATAACAAAGAGAAAGCTAAGAAAAGCCTGATGTAGTTATAATTCCTGGTCCATCATTTTCTGAGGTCTAATTCCATCTCCTTTTCTTGGTTCTGAGGTACACCCTTGTATCCACATAGTCATCTTTCCTTTTCTCCTTTTCCAAGTCAGCAATGTAGTCAAGTGGCCAAGGGCATGGACCTTAGAGTCATAGAGATCCAGATTTGAATGTTAGCTCTGCCGCTTGCCAGACTTATGACCCTAGGCAGGTGGTTATGCACCTCTCTGAATCTTTGCTTTCTGGTATTTAAGATCTCACAAGGTTAAATAGACACTTTTTGTAAAAAGTCTAACACAGTGGCTTAGACATAATACATGCTCAATAAACGGTAATTGTCATATTTTAAATACTATACTTCATTTAATATAAAGTGCAATTGACCATAAAGGACATCATGATTAAAATGATGTTAAATAAAATGTGTAAAGATGTGATTCAAGATTGATGGAGTATGCTGTTATTTTTATTACTAAGCCTACGGAAAGTGTTACAGGGCCTTAACAGACTCTTTCATAGGTTGATTCTACTAGAATACAAATAGTTACCAGATCAGGAAGGCCCAGAGCTCTTTTGACTCTTCTTCTCTCCTGCTAGATATGTATTATTAACTTCCAGGTGATTTTCTTATAAGATGAATTCCAAATGTTAATTATAAATTGAATTTTTGTCTTTGGAAAAGTAGCATTTCTCCATGTAGCTCAATGTTTCTCAGGTTGGGATGACAAGCAATAATTACTTAAGAATGAAAAAAGTTTTGTACTCTGTTTTTCAATTTCATGTGATAATTAATGTGTGAAAGAGAAAAAAGGACATCTCCATTTTCACATGTTAGTTAGAAATAGTAATATTGATAAGATCAAGTAACTATTTTGATCATCAAATAATTACAGATGCTATAGAATTATGCAATGGAATAAAATACATGCAAATGTCAAAGTTTTGCGTTAGCAAGTCACTGCTTTAAACATATGGAAATTTAATCTCAGACAAATGCCTGAAAAACATCTAATCATAGAAACAATACTAGCATGTAATGCATAAACAGTAGTAGGCAGAAAAAGAAAAATATATATACATAATGCTTTACTATATATTACATGAACAAAAATAAGTTTTGTTAACTTTTAAAAAATTATAATATTGTATTGTTTATGTTTTCAGGAGTGCCAATAGCTTGTTCAGAGAGGAAAATAGTGATTTGTAATTCTTCAGAAAAATTAAAGTCTTAAGTGCTTATACATTCTCTAGGGATGTAACAAAACATGCTCCAGCAAATTTGCTTCTACCTTTCCAGTTGGAAGAACAGAGTGCAGCAAACATGTTGAATATATCTGTAAAAAATGAAATTCATGCCTAACGCCAAGATATTATGTCTATAAGTAAAAGGCAAGGGAAAGCCTCAGGGGCCTTGCATAACACAACTGTTTTAATTATTTCAACAAACATTTGTTGAACACCTATTCTGGGCCACCTGTTGGATATCGTGATTTCTGAGATGAAATAAAGGATCTTAGCAAGGAATGGAAACTGAACTTATTTCATTGGTGGGATAATAAGGACTTCTGCACAAGAAAAAGAAAAACAAAACAGCACAATGAGTGAGACAAAATTCTAGCTATCCCAATTTAAAATGTAATTATTACCTCCAATACAAGACACAACTTGGAGGGCACAATTCCTTGGTGTTCTGGCTACAGCTGTGCAGGGAGAGAGGCAGGAAATCCATTCACATATGAAGAGGATGCTTTAGCACAACGGCACAATCTATTTTCTCTCTCCTCACTTTGTTAAGTCCAATTTTTCCAATGAGCACATCAGATATACATGTTACTCACTCAAGACCTATCTGAGGCTCTAATGCATACACAATATAATGTGAACAAGCTTTTATCTGAAAATACTTATCATGGAGAAAATAGACAACCATGGGCAAGAAACAAGACATTCAACTGTGAGTCATGTAGGAAGATTAACAAGAGCTGGAGTCTTGCTTATGGGAAAACAAAAGTAATTTGGGAAGTTTTAAAAACTACAGAAGCAGGCAAATGATAGATGCTTAATATCTTATAATAAATACATTAAAATTTTGAGGCAACGTCTTTCTATAGAGCAGGGGTCAACGAACTATGATGACCTAAAGGACAAGCCTGCCCCTTTGTCTCCCACAGGTTTTGTAAATAAAGTTTTATTGAAACACGGCTACATTCATTTGTATATGTAGTCTATGGCTACCTTTGATCTACAATAGAGTTGAGTTGTGGCAACATAGATAATATGACCCACAAAGCCTAAAATAACTGGACTTTTATTGAAAAAGTTTGTTTTAACCCCTGATGTAGAATAAGAAACTCTCGAATCCTCATCCCAATTTATTATTTTCATTCATTTTTTTCAAGCTTGGCGTTGCTTGGAATCCAGTTTCATCTTCTAAGGCCTGGCTTGCTGAAAAGTAACACCTTTAGATCCAGAAGGAGTCTGCAGAATGACTGGAGTGTGTGTGTGTGTGTGTGTGTGTGTGTGTGTGTGTGCGCGCGCGCGCGCGCACATGCTATCTTGAATGCAGTGAAAGAATTGCTGCCTTCTCTTTAAGGAGAAGTTTATACTGCAGCAATTTCTTGGAAGAATCATGTGGAAGTAATAGATGCAATGGCATGCCATATAAATGGTGAAACAGGGAGTAAGATTGCCCAACATTCCCAGATGTTTGATGAAGGTGAGAGAAAAAGAAGCAATATGAGTGTGCATATATACTGAAGATTTATAGCAAATATAAGACACCCATTAATCATTAAGGAGGATCCGATTCTCTGCTTGAGGTCTAATGAAAAGCTTCAGATAATTTATAAATGAATTTATTTTATATTCTTTTTTTTTTTTTTTTTTTGAGATGGAGTCTTGCTGTATCTCCCAGGCTGCAGTTCAGTGGCACAATCTCGGCTCATTGCAACCTCTGCCTCCTGGGTTCAAGCAATTCTCCTGCCTCATCCTCCTAAGTAGCTGGGATCACAGGCACCCGCCACCATGCCCAGCTAATTTTTTGTATTTTTAGTAGAGACGGGGTTTCGCTGTGTTAGCCAGGAAGGTCTCAATCTCCTGACCGAAAGTGATCCACTTGCCTTGGCCTCCCAAAGTGCTGGGATTACAGGGGTGAGCCACCATGCCCAGCCTGATATTCGTTTTTTTCAGTAACAGTTTCACAGGTATGAAACTAGTAGAAGAACATTTTAAACGTGTTTATTAAAGACAGCATTTGTAAGAGGGTTAGGAAACCCTGACTAAGTAGAAATAATGCTTACTTATTGAACATTGCACATATAAACCAGTAATTATTTTTCAACCACTAGTGGTAAGACACTTTAAAACTTATTTTGCCAATACAAAACAAGATTAATTAAACAAGGAAGGGGTCATATGCTTCACAAACATTTATTGAATATGAACCACATTCAAGAAAGTCTAATAGTTGATTTAAAAAAGAACAGTCACTTCCTCGTTTTAGGACGCTTAGAATATACTGAAGAAGCCAAGGCAATTAACCTCTCCCCACCTCCACACTGAGGTTTTATAATAACAGACACCAAAGCACAACTATTTTTGATTCCTAATGAGACACACAACATCACCTCTCACAGACTCAACCTCAAGCAATGAGTTCCATCAGGCAAATATAATGATAACCAATACTTATTGCCAGTCATTGTACTAAATGCCTTATTTACATTTATTCATTTAATTCTCAGCAACACCCTATAAGGGAGTAATAGTTATCATACTTCCTCACATTTAAAACAATATAGATTGTTATACATGCCATCATGGAATGTACCACCAAGAAAAAAGGTGTTACCAATTAAATTACGATATTCCATCTATTGCAATACTGCACCTAACCTCAGAGAAGTTAATTGTGAAAATTTATACTTATTCGATTTAGTTTTTCATGTGAGAAAACCAGAAGGCAAATAGGTAAATTTTTCTTGCTTGAGGACACTCGACTGGAAAGTGGCATAATAGTGAGTCTGACTTCTTAAACACTGAACTCCACTGCATATGATAGAAAAGTGAGTGTAACATATTGGATTTTCCAGGAAGCACAAAGGTGTTGGTTGCGGGCCCAAACAGCAGGGAGCAAAGTTGCAGAAAATTAATATTTGCCACAAAGAAGTCTTCTTGTGCCTTTTGAATTCTTTCTGTACAAGCACCTGTTATTTTAATCATATCTGGAGTTTTCATACCTCCCTCTTATTGCATTATAATCATGAGTTGAGAGAGATCAAGTGAGAATAAGAGGGCAAGACCAGTCCATAAGTATGTGTTAATTTAGAACACGTTGGGAAAATATTATTCCCACACAGACAGCACTTCAATATAGCAAAAGCATCTGTGAGTATATATGACACTAAAATTGATAAAATTTGACTGGTATGTATTTATATATTTATATTCTATAATAATATATAGAGTTATAAATTACACATTTTAATGCACCTAAGATTCTTTTGCAAAGGTCTTTGGGATGAGAATGTTAAGTAAGATAGGGAACACCTGTATATATCTTATATATCAGATCTTTTATAAGTCATTACTTACAGGGAAAAAGAAGAGCTGAAAAGCTGCCAACTGCCTAAGGGCCAAGACTGTGTGTTGGCCACTACTTAGCATAGCACCATCCACAATAAATGTATTTGAAGCAAATTTGTGGGTTTTTATATCTTCATCATAAAAGCACTTGTTCTTCATTTTGCAAGTCCTTAAGTTGTAGTAAAAGTATGTTATCAAGCATATCACATATAATAAGTATCACACATGGCTGAATACGACTTCTCGGTGTGAAATGCAAGTTTCAGGATTTCCAGTGTAACTGTGAAGTTGAAGTAAATTTTTGATTGTTTATGATCTCAATAGGCCAGAAAAAAAGAGAACCTTCACATATTCCAGATACCCTTAGCAATCAAACAGGTAGGTCTACAATTTGTAAACTTATTATTGACACAGAAGAACAAGAGATACAACTTTGCAATTTATAAATATTTCTTGTTGACCCACACATGATCATCAGTAACCATATCTCCTGCAGTGAGGTTTGAAGTTGCTTGATGAGATCCACTTGGGATGAGACTAAGGCCACCCTAGATCATATGTTTTAGCTTATCCAGTGCCACAGAATTTGAACCAAAAATGAAACTTCATTGCCTTGCATCATGTTTAAACTGAATTTTCCTTTCTAAAGCCAGAATCGATTTCATTCTAATTGCAGTTATTTTGTCCTATCTCATCCCCTATAATCAAAGTATCATTTTAAAATGTTAAGAAACTATAGACATCAAGAATAATTGGAAATGAAACAAAATGTAACAATTTGATCTTTCATGAGTTAGTCTTCATATCAAAATATAAACTGAAAGAGGATTTTATATCTGGCATGCTCTGGATGCAATGCTAGCAAAGTTATGGAAACAAAGTAGAAAAGTGGCAGAGGGCAGAAAAGTAAAAATTAAAAGTCTGTGTAGAACAATGATTGTTTACTTAAAATGCAAAGGATATTCTTTTGAAGTGAATATTGTCCTAAGTGTTAAGCCAAAACCAAAATTATATGAATGGAAAGAAAGTAAAGGCTTTGAGTCCCTGATGGATTTTTTAAATTCCTGTGGAAAGTTTGATGGACTATCTTTCTTCTTATAAATAAACTATTGTGGTTTTGAGACATGTGTTGTGTCTTGGTTTATTTAATTCTGAAGAGCAGAAAAAAGATCACTTGGTGGGTAATACACAATATATTGGCATTCAAAGTAAATACAACACATCATGTTTAAATTAAAAAAGATTTGCCTCAGAATAAAAGCCAAAACATAAAAAAAAGACATTGTACTTGTGAAGGAACTCCAGTATCTGTAAAAATGATTTAAACTAAATTATAAAAAAAGAAATATTCCTCACTGAGCAGATGAACTCAACCTACTCAGTTTGATTTTAAAATTATTAAACATTTTCTCCATTACTAGAGAGGACAAAATGTCCAGCTGAATTTTAAAAATTATTAGAACAGAGATGCTTCTTGGGCATTTATTAGGTAGACTCTCATCTAATTCATATTTCAAAAATTTCCTCATAGGTTTTAAAGACATACCTCAAAGCAACCTATGATAAAATTGACTCAAACAATAAATATAATATATGATTGTTTGCTATTTAGAAAACATTTTGTTTTTTAGAGTTACAGAGGCTTTGGCTTCATTTTAATTCTAAATTAATCTTTATGTTAATAGTCCTTAGAAATACAGATATTTGAGAGATTTTCTTCAGTCATATTCATTTGACTTCACCTGAGCATTCCAATACTATATATGTAAACAAACACATAGTCATATATATATATAAACTTTGTATATAAAGTCTATATATTATACACACACATAACTTTTATGTCAGATTTGAAATGTTTAAAACTGCCAAAAATATGTAGAAAGAAGCAATGTGAAAAGAAGCAAAACGGGATAGAAAACTTAAAAAAAAATGATATTTAACTGGCCCTAAGAATATGATATCTCCAAATTTATACCAATTTTGAAAGCCTAATAGAATCAATGTCTTACCTTATATGATATAGAATCCAGATATCCTTACTGAAATATAACTAGGCATTCCTCATCAATACTATATTTTGTCCTTTATGGAGTCTCTATAAGGAAAAAAAAAAAAAAACAATCTGCTTTTCCTCTGCTCCCACCCCACTACAATCAATATAGAAGACTTCTGTGAACAAATGTTAGGAGATTTTTCCTCACGCACCAAGCAAGCAATCAATTATGTGGTGGACACCATCTGGGTATCCTCCCATTTAATTCCGACACTATCTACACTGGAGAAAGTTTCAGATCCCACAAGTTGAGGACTTAGTCCCACAAGATTGCCCCCAGCTTTTGATGCCAAATGCAAGTCTCAGGTTGTTTTACCTGTGTTTCTCATGGACAGGCTATAAATTGGGGTTCCCATGACTCCCTTGTTGGATTCAATTAATTCGCTAGAGTGGTTCACAGAACTCAGGGAAACACTTATGTTTACTGGTTTATTGCGAAGTGTATAGATGAAGAGATGGATAGGGTGAGGAACTTCCAGCTCCCCCCTACCCACCATCGCCCCCAGGCACATCATCTTCCAGAAACTTCCATGTGCTCAGTTATTTGGAAGTTTTGAACTTTGGGGTTTTAATAGAACATTATTATGTAGGTTGATTACATCATTAAACACTGGTAATCAACTTAACCTTCAGCCCTTCTCCCCGCCCTGCAAGTTGGTGGGGAGTGGGGCTGATAGTGCCAATACTCTAATCATGCCTTGGTCCTTATGGTGACCAGTTGCCATCCTAAAGCTACTAGGGGCTGCTAGACATCAGTCAACTCATTAACATACAAAAAGACATCACCATCACTTTGGAGTTTCCAAGAATTTTAAGAATCTTATACCAGAAAACAGGAATGAAAATCAAATATATATTTTATAATATCACAGATCCTAGCCAATTATTCCACTAGTCATTCTGGGGGAGGGGGTGACAGGAATAAACAGAAGAGAAAATTTACACACACACAGATTGAGAAACAAAGTTAGGATACTGGCTATCCAATATCTTTGACTGAAGTATCTTTGGATAAGAAGGTACAACATCTGCATTTATAACTAACATAGAAACCATCATGTTCATTTATATTTAGTCTTTTATGCATCTCTTCCATTTTACAAGGTGCCCAAATTAGAACAAATTTGCCCCCATAAAAAAAAAAATCCCATTTTATCTTTGAAAGTGTTTGAAGTCATAGCATTGCAATGTATTTCCAGTGCTGGAAATTCCACATATCCATATATACTTTTTCATACCTTCCCTCCAGCAAAATTTCCCAGAATTGTTGTCAGAGGACCAACAGCATCAGAATTAATTGGACACATTTTGAAAATACAGATTCTTGGGACAAAGCCCACATCAATAGAGTCAGAACCTCCCTAGGTGGAATCCAGAAAGCTAGAGATGTTTTATAAGTTGCCCAAATGATTCTTGTGGATGCTCCATTTTGAGAACCACTTACAACAGTTATGCAGGGGCCACAGAGAAGGAAGAAACGAAGGGTACAAAAGCTAACTTTGTGGATACATAGAACAAGAAAAAGCATAAAAAAGCAATTCAAAGTAATAAAGTGATCATAAATAAGGGCTAACCTGCAGAACTCCAGTTCAGATAAGCGATAGAAGATTAGGATGGATAAATAGACTGATCTAGAGAAGATAGATATTCCTGATGGATCAAGGCCATTAGATACCTAAGAAAAAAAAAAACAAGTTTTGGGGTAGGATAAATTTCCTCTTCCAAATTACTTGCTTATAAGCTGTGCACATTATTTTCCTTTTTATTTATTGATTTTTTTAGATGGAGTCTCGCACTGTCAGCCAGGCTCGAGTGCAGTGGCACCATCTCGGCTCACTGCAACCTCTGCCTCTCAGGTTCAAGTGATACTCCCACCTCAGCCTCCTGAGTAGCTGGGATTACAGGCATGTGCCACCACGTCTGGCTAATTTTTGTATTTTTAGTAGAGACGGGGTTTCACATGTTGGCCAGGCTGGTCTCGAACTCCTGAACTCAAATGATCCACCTGTCTCAGCCTCCCAAAGTGCTGAGATTACAGGCATGAGCCACCATGCCCAGCCTATTTACCTTTTTATTATACAATTGTCAGTATTTTCCAAGACATTGTGAGATCTTGTCATAAAAAACTAGTTTTATTAAGCCAAACTTTTTGGTGTTATTTGTAATGATTTAGGCACTGAATTCTGAAGTTTAGTTTTTAATACAGGGAGGGGTTTTATGTGACGTGGCTCCCCCATGGTGAGGTGATGATTTCAATATATTAAATGAAAGAAGAAATCACTTTTCTAAATTTTCCTAATCTGAAAACCCAATAGCTAACCATCTCTCAAATGAGCTTAATGAGCTCAACTAGGTAACAAAGAACCACCCCATTACCATGCTTAGGATTCATATAGAATTTCAGTAATAAAATTATAGGTTTAACTTTGGACGTAATTAGTAAAAAATGTTTTCACTCAAAATATCACTATATTTCAAGCTATATTTGAAAATAACTTTTCATCGAGCAATAAAGATTTAAATTGACTTACCAGTTAATACATGTTCAAAAACATTTTTGGATGGATGAATTCATTGATAAATTGCCAATAAATCAATACATCAATGCATGCTCATTCAACCTTTGTCACTTAAGGGAAGTGAAAAATCATTGATATTTTTGTAGTTTAACATTGAGAAGTAAATATTCTAGTAACCTCCTTTAGTAACCTCCTTTAAATTATTCGAATTAATACGGTTAAATAGAATTCAGAGATTTCACGAAAATTACTTTTTTTCCCCCCCAATTTGATACTTTTTTTTGTGTCAAGATTGCTACGAAGACTCTGGCAGCTGAGGCCATGGAGTCATGAAGACCAGACTCTAGTGGCATAGTGCCTTGTTTCAAACCTAACTCTCCATTTTATGTGGGACTTAAGAGTAATAAATTTGAGTATCTATGCCCCACTGCCTTTCCTATAAAATGGGGATTATTATGCTAACAGTAACTGCCTGTAAGACTATAAGGAAATCTAAAGAAATGACTCATTCTTGGTGCACAGAATGTCCCCAATAACAATTTGTTATGATTGAGACTTTTTTCAATTTTTATTTTCATCACAGCAAGCACATTTTGTTCACTGTTTACCATCAAAAAATTTTCTTTTTAATTTTAAAATTATTATAGCAATATACTTCTTTCTATTGGTATATATGTATATGTATATAAGATTATTTTTGAATAAAAAGGTTGAGTAGCAAAATTTAGTTTGAAAACCAACAAAATATTTTTTATTTTAATCAAGAAATCAAAGTGTATCTAGCTTACATATGTCATCTAGTTTGCTTTCTAATAATTCTGTAAATTATGGATTATTATTTGTATTCCCAATTATAGATGAGGTAAGTGAGCCTCAAAAAGCAAGATTCTTTCCCTCAGCCATGAAGCTAGAAAATGCACAGAGCCATGATTAAAACGTTTTGAGAAGATAGCAGAATAGGACTCTCTAGCGTTCATTCCCACACAGAAACATCAATCTGAACAACTATCCATACACAAAAAATACCTTCACAAAAGCTGAGGAAAACAGGTTAGAGATCACAGCACCTAGGTGTAGTACAGAAATAAGAAAAGATGCATTAAATAGGGCAGAGAAGATAGTTTTACATTACCCACATCACCCCCTCCCAACCCCAGGCAGCATAGCTCAGAAAGAGATGCCCTTCACTTGAAGAAAGGAATAGCAGACTTTGCCCTGCATTCCAATGCCAGGCCCAATCCAGTAAAACCCAGTGCTGATCAGGCTCCCACAGCCTCAAACTTTAGGGCAGTATCCATGGTCTTAGTCTCCAAGCCCATCCAGCCCCAGGCCAGATCCCACAGGCCCTGGCTCCAGGCAAGCCTTGAAATCTTGGTCTCCAGGCCCATCCCAGCACCAGGTTGACTTCAGTAGCCCCATATTTTGGGTTTAACTCAGTGCCAAGCTAAGCTCAAAGACACTGGAATTCAGCTTGCTCACCAGCTGTCCCAGAATTCTCACTAATCTGTTCAACGAATTCAGGAGCAATCCCAATCTTGAAACATGCCATAGAACTTGCCCATAATCCTGGACAGGCTGACTGGTGAAAGCCTTTCTCAGGCAAAGCCAGTCTTCAAAAACTCAAATAAATCCCTACTTCTTCAAATGTGTATTCATTACTATAAGGCAACAAGAGACATAAAAAATTAGGCGACATACCACTGAAAAAACATAAAAATCTCACAGTAGCTGATCTCAAAGAAATAGAGATATACAAATGGTCTGACAAATAACTTGAAAAATTATTTTAAAGAAGCTCACAAAACTTAAAGAAAATAAACTACTCAATAAAATCAGAAAGACAATGAATGACCAAAGTGAGAAATTTAACAGAGATATTGAAATTATTTTAAAAAATCAAAATTCTGGAACTGAAAAATATAATAAATGTAATGAAAAATGCAATCGAGAGCATTAACAGTGAATTGACTAAGGAGAAGAAAGATTCTGTGAACTCAAAGACATGTTACTTGGAAATATACAGTTAGAGAAGAAAAAGAATGAAAAAGAAATAAAGACAGATGTGTGGAACAGCATTAAAAGAGCAAACTTTCAGGTCATAGCAGTTCACAAAGAAGAAGAGAAAAGCAAAGGAAGAGAAAGCTTATTTAAAGACATAATAATTGAGGCTGGGCATGGTGGCTTATGCCTGTAATCCCAGCACTTTCAGAGGCCGAGACAGGTAAAACATTTGAAATCAGGTGTTCAAGACCAGCCTTGCCAACATGATGAAGCCTTATCTCTACTACACATACAAAAATTAGAAAGAGGTTATGGTGTGTGCTTGTATTCCCAGATACTTGGGAGGCTAAGGATGGAGATTGCTTGAATCTGGGAGGCAGGGGTTGCAGTGAGCCGAGATCATGCCACTGCACTCCAGAATGGGCAACAGAGTGAGACTCCATCTCCAAAGATAAAAAGACATAATAGCGGAAAACTTTCCAAATCTGAGGAAAGATATAAATGTTCTTGTAAAGGGAGGCCAAAAATGTCCAGTCACGTTCAATCCAAACAAGACTAAACCAAGATATAATCAAACCATCAAAAGTCAAAGACAAATAGAGGACCCTAAAAGAAGCAAGAGAAAAGAGGTACATAACATATAAGGGGACTCTGATAAACCTAATAGCAGATTTCTCAACAGAAACATTGCAGGCAAGGAGAGAGTGGATATATTCTAAGTGCTGAAGAAAAATACTGGCAACCAAGAATACTGTATCTGGTAAAGTTGTCCTTCAGAAATGAAGGAAAAATAAAGATTTTCTCAGACAAACAAAAGCTGAGGGAGTTTCTCTAATATAGACCTGTATTAGAAAAATGCTAAAGAGTTTTCTTCAAGCTGAAAGCAAATTACTCTAACTAATAACACCAAAACATAAGAAACTATAAAACTAACTGGCAATAGTGAGTATACAGGCATATTCAAAATATTCTAATACTATAATGGTACTGTGTACTCACTTACATCTTTAGTATGAAGGTTAGAAGACAAAACTATTTAAAATAATAATAACTACAATAATTTTCTAAAATATATACAATAAAAATATGCAAATTTTGACATCAAAATAAATTAAAAGACACAGACTAGCAAATTGGATAAAGAGTCAAGACACATTGGTGTGTTATATTCAGGAGACCCATCTTACATACAAAGACACAAACAGGCTCAAAATAAAGGGATGAAGGAATATTTACCAAGCAAATGGAAAGCAAAACAAAAAAGCAGGGGTTGCAATCCTAGTCTGTGACAAAACAGACTAAACCAACAAAGATCAAAAAGACAAAGAAGGGCGTTACATAATAGTAAAGGGAACAATTTAAAAAGAAGAGCTAACTATTATAAATATATATTCACCCAATACAGGAGCACCTAGATTCATAAAACAAGTTTATAGAGACCTACAAAGAGACTTAGACTCCTACACAATAATAGTGGGAGATCTTAACACCCCAGTGTCAGTATTAGACAGATCAATGAGACAGAAAATTATCAAAGATATTCAAGACTTGAACTCAGCTCTAAATCAACTGGAACAAGTGGACATCTACAGAACTCTCTACCCCAAATAAAGAGAATATATGTTGTTCTCAGTGCCTCATGGCACTTATTCCAAAACTGACCACATAATTGGAAGTAAAACACTCCTGAGCAAATGCAAAAAAATGGAAATCATAACAAACAGTCTCTCAGACCACAGTGCAATCAAATTAGATCTCAGGATTAAGAAACTCACTCAAAACCACAAAATTTCATGGAAATTGAATAACCTGCTCATTAATGACTCCTAGGTAAATAATGAAATTAAGGCAGAGATCAAGAAGTTCCTTGAAACCAATGAGAACAAAGAGACAACGTACCAAAATCTCCAAACCACAGCTGCAGAACTGTTTAGAGGGAAATTTATAGCACTAAATGCCCATATCAGAAAGATAGAAAGATCTCAAATTGACACCCTACTATCACAATTAAAAGAGTTAGAGAGGCAAGAGCAAACTAATCTAAAAGCTAGCAGAAGACAAGAAATAACTAAGATGAGAGAAGAATTGAAGGAGATAGAGACATGAAAAACTCTTCAAAAAATCCATGAATCCCGGAGTTGACTTTTTGAAAAAATTCACAAAACAGATAGGCCACTAGATAGACCAATAAAGATGAAGAGAGAGAATTAAATAGATGCAATAAAAAATGATGAAGGGGATATCACCACTATCCCACAAAAATCCATCAGAGAATACCATGAACACCTCCACACAAATAAACTAGAAAATCCACATGAAATGGATAAATTCCTGGACACATATACTCTACCAAGACTAAAACAGGAAGATGTCGAATCCCTGAATAGACTAGTAACAAGCTCTGAAATTGACGCAGTAACTAATAGCCTACCAACACAAAAAAGCCCGGGAACAGATGGATTCACAGCTAAATTCTACCAGAAATACAAAGAGGAGCTGGTAGCATTCCATCTGAAACTGTTCCAAACAATTGAAAAGGAGGGACTCCTCTCTAATTCATTTTACAAAGCCAGAATCATCCTGATACCAAAACTGGGAAGAGACACAATTGAAAAAAAAAAAGAAAACTTCAGGCCAATATCCCTGGTGAACATCGACACAAAAATCCTCAATAAAATACTGGCAAACTGAATCCAGCAGCACATCAAAAAGTTTCACAATCTAGTCGGCTTCATCACTGAGATGCAAGGCTGGTTCAACACACATAAATCAATAAACATAATCCATCACATAAACGGAACGAAAGACAAAAACCACATAATTATCTCAATAGATGCAGAAAAGGCCTTTGATAAAATGCAACATCCTTCATGTTAAAAACTCTCAATAAACATGACGGAACATATCTAAAAGTAATAAGAGCTATTTATGAAAAACCCACAATTGATATCATATTGGATGGGCAAAAGCTGGAAGCATTCCCTTTGAAAATCAGTTCAAGACAAGGATGCCCTTTCTCACCACTCCTATTCAACATAATATTGGAAGTTCTGACCAGGGCAATCAGGCAGAGACAGAAATAAAGGGCATTCAAATGGGAAGAGAGAAAGTCAAGTTGTCTCTGTTTGCAGATGACACAATTTTATATTTAGAAAACCCCATCATCGCAGCAGAAAAATTTCCTGAACTGATAAGCAAATTCAGCAAAGTCTCAGGATACAAAATTGATGTGCAAAAATCACAAGCATTTCTTTACACCAACAACAGGTAAGCAGAGAGCCAAATCATGAATGAGCTCCTATTCACAATTGCTACAAAGAAAATAAAATACCTAGGAATATACCTTATGAAGGATGTGAAGGACCTCTTGAAGGAGAACTACTAACCACTGTTCAAAGAAACAAGGGAGGACACAAACAAATGGAAATTCTTTCATGCTCATGGATGGGAAGAAACAATATCATGAAAATGACCATACTCCCCAAAGTAATTTATAGATTAAATGCTATTCCCATCAAACTACAACTGACATTCTTCACATAATTTAAAAAAAACATTATTTTAAATTTCATGTGGAATCAATGAAGACCCAATATAGCCAAGACAATCCTAAGCAAAAAGAACAAAGCTGGAGGCATCACACTACCTGACTTCTAACTATACTGCAAGCCTACAGTAACCAAAACATCATGGTACTGGTACCAAAACACACATATAAACCAATGGAACAGAACAGAGACCTCAGAAATAACACCACACGTCTACAACCATCTGGTCTTTGAAAAACCTAACAAAAACAAGCAATGGGGAAAGAATTCCCTGTTTAATCAATGGTGTTGGAAAACTGGCTAGCCATATGCAGAAAACTGAAACTGGACCCCTTCTTTACACCTTACATAAAAATTAACTCGAAATGGAATAAAGACTTGAACGTAAGACCCAAAACCATAAAAACCCAAGAAAAAACCTAGGCAATACCATTCAGGACATAAGCATGGGCAAAGACTTTATGGCTAAAACACAAAAAGCAATGGCGACAAAAGCCAAAATTGACAAATGGGATCTAATTAAACTAAAGAGCTTCTGCACAGCAAAACAAACTACCATCAGAGTGGACAGGCAACCTACAGAATGGAAGAAAATTTTTGCAATCTATCCATCTGGCAAAGGTCTGATATCCAGTATTTACAAGGAACTTAAACATATTTACAAGAAAAAACAAAACCCATCAAAAAGTGGGTGAATGATATGAACAGACACTTCTCAAAAGAAGACATTTACACTGCCAACAAGCGTATGAAAAAAAGCCCAACGTCACTGATCATTAAATCAAAATGCAAATCAAAATCACATTGAGATGCCATTTCACACCAGTCAGAATGGCCATTATTAAAAAGTCAGGAAACAATAGATGTTAGCAAGCCTGTAAAGAAATAGGAATGCTTTTACACTGTTGGTGGAAATGTAAATTAGCTCAACCATTGTGGAAGACAATGTGGCAATTCCTCAAAGATCTAGAATCAGAAATACCGTTTGACCCAGCAATCCCATTACTGGGTATATACCCAAAGGTATATAAATCATTCTACAATAAAGACACATGCAGACATATGTTTACTGCAGCTCTATTTACAATAGCAAAGACATGGAACCAACCCAAATACCCATCAATTATAGACTGGATAAAGAAAATGTGGTGGCTGGGTGCAGTGGCTCATGCCTGTAATCCCAGCACTTCGGGAGGCCGAGGCAGGTGGATCATCTGAGGTCAGGAGTTTAAGACCAGCCTGGCCAACATGGGGAAACCCAGTCTCTACTAAAAGTACAAAAAAAAAAAAAAAAAAAAAAAAAAAAAAAAATTTAACTGCACATGGTGGTGTGTGCTTGTAATTCTAGCTACTCAGGAAGCTGAGGCAGGAGAATCACTTGAACCGGGGAGGCAGAGGTTACTGTGAGCCAAGATCACACCACTGCACTCCAGCCTGGGTGACTGAGAAGGACTCCCTCTAAAAATTTTAAAAAAAGAAAAGACGTGGTATGTATACACCATGGAATATTATGCAACCATAAAAAGAAATGAGATCATGTTTTTTGCAAGGACATGGATGAAGCTGGAAGCCATCATCCTCAGCAAATTAACACAGTAGCAGAAAACCAAACACCGCATGTTCTCACTCATAAGTAGGAGTTGAGCATTGAGAACACATGGGCACAGAGAGAGGAAAAACACACACCAGGGCCTGTTGGGGGTTGGGAGTTGAGGGGAGGGAACTTAGAGGATGGGTCAATAGGTGCAGCAAACCACCATATCACAAGTATACCTATGTAACAAACCTGCATGTTCCACACATAAAATAAAACAAAAATGGAATGTCATAAGTATGGAAACCCTACAAACTCCACCAAAAACTATTAGAACTATTAAATAATTTCAGTAAAGTTGCAGGATTCAAAATCAACATATGAAGTCTGTAGTGTTTCAATTGACTAACAAGGAAGTATCTGAAAGAGAAATCAAGAAAATAATTTCCTGTATAAAACACACACACACACAAATAAGAACAAAATTCTAAAATGTGTATGGAACCACACAAGACTCCAAAAACCAAAACAATCTCAAGCAATAAGAATGAAGTTTGAGGCATCACAATACCTGACTTCAAAATATGCTGCAAAGTTAGAGTAATCAAAACAGCACAGTACTGGCATAAAAACAGACACATAGACTAATGGAACAAAATAGAGAGAAATAACAAATTAATTAATGCATTTATGGCCCATTGATCTTCAACAAAGGCAGAAAGAATACATGGAGAAAGGATAATCCCTTCATTGACTGGTGTTGGTATATCTGCATGCGAAAGAATGAAACTAGAACCTTATCTTACATCATATACAGAAGTTAACCAAAAATAGACTAAAGACTTAAATGTAAGACTTGAATCCATAAAACTAGTAGAATAAAACATAGGAGAAAAACTCCACGACATTGATCTAGGCAATAATTCTTTAATATGAACTCAAAAGCATAAACAACAATAGAAAAAAGAAACAAATGAGATTATATCAAACTTAAAAAATCTTCGGCACAGTCAACAAAATAATCAACAGAGTGAAGAGGCAACCTACAGAATAGAAGAAAGTATCTCCATATCATACATATGATAAGGCTTTAATCTCCTAAATATATAAGCTGGCCAGGTGTGGTGGCTCACACCTTTACTCCCAGCACTTTGGGAGGCCAAGGTGGTAGAGCACTTGAATCCAGGAGTTCAAGGCCAGCCTGGGCAACATAGGAAGAACCCTGTCTCTACAAAAATAAAAAACAAAAAATAAAAATAGCCAGGTGTCTCTAGCCTCAGCTACTCAAGAAGCTGAGATGGGAGGATTGCTTGAGCCCAGGAGTTTGAAGCTATAATGAGGTATAATTGTGCCAATGCAAACAGTTCAATGGTAAGAAAATAACACGGTGTAAAAATAGGCAAAATATCTAAATTGACATTTCTCAAAAGAAGACATACAAATAGCCAACAGGTATATTAAAAAATGCTCAACATCGTTAATCATTAGGGAAATGCAAATTAAAACCCAATTGAGATATCCACTTATATATGTTCGAATGAATATTCCAAAAAACAGAAAGAAAAAAGAGTGTTGGAGAGGATATGGAGGAAGAGGATCCCTTAAACACTGTTGGTAGGAATATAAATTAATGCAACCATTATGGAAAACAGTATGAAACAGTACGGAGTTTCCTCAAAGCATCTTAAAAGGAGTATCCTATAATCCTGCAATCTCACTACTGTGTATATAATTAAAGGAAATTAAATCATTAAATCCAAGAGATATCTAAACTCCCATGCTCATTTCAGCATTGTTCACAATAGCCAAGATATGAAATGAACCTAAGTGTATATCAGTAGATAAACAGATAAATCAATGTGGTACATAAACACAATGGAATACTCTTCTGCCTTAATAAAGATGGAAATCCTGTCCTTTGGGACAACATGAATGAACCTGGAGGATATTACGTTAAGTAAAATAATCCAGGCACAGAAAGACATACTGTACGACCTCACTTATACATGAAGTAGAAAAAGTTGAGCTCACAGAAGTAGAGAGTAGAATGGTGGTTACCCGGGGCTGTCGGGGAGGGAAATTTGGGAAATGTTGGTCAAAGATACAAAATTTCAGTTAGCTAGGAGGAATAAGTTCAAGAGATCTACTCTACAACATGGTGACAATAGGTAATAACAATGCATGATATTCTTGAAAAATTGTCAGGAGAATAGATATCAAGTGTTCTCACCACAAAAATAATAATTATGTGAGGTAATACATAGGCTAATTAGCTCAATTTTATCATTTCATGATGTATACATATTTCAAAACAACATATTATATACAATAAATATATATAACTTTTTGTCAATTAAAAATAAAATATTTTGACACTACCACTTATGGTTTTAAAATTATACTACACTGCTTTACCTAAATGCAGGATTTTAAACAAGACATTTAAACAGCCTGGATATACGAAGTACCTTTAGATGCAGGTAAGGAATGAACTAGAGCAGTAAAGGACATTAGGGAAAAGCCGACTGAGGTAACAGGAACCAACTAAGATGGTGAGATGGCTGATATCTGCGTATTCTTACCAAACTGATCATCTACTCCAGATTACATTCTAACATGATTTTGACATGGTTTCCATTTCCTTAAATGACTGCTGTCTGCAGCTTCTTAAATCCATGTGGTAGACATCCTGGAGAAGAATGCCTGAAATGAAACAGCTGCAAGGGTTCAGATGCCCCTGTCAATCTCATTTGTCATTTTCCATCAAAGCCATCTTAGTCCGACAGGCAGTTCTGTGGTATTCTTAGTTCAGGTCTACTTAGGTGGCTGAATCACTATGACCTTTCTTTTTATGGCAACCTATTCGAACTGCTTCACTTGCCAGGGACCTCCCATTCACACTGTTGTTCTCCTCCCTCTTACCTCAAATATTGCCTTAGGAGAGATATTTTCTGAATAATATTCTCTAATAAACGTAGTTTTCTTATTTAAAAAAAATGAACTATAAAAATATATATCACCAGTAGTAGCTCCTGATGGTAAGGTACATTCAAAGCTCATTTAGAGAAAAATTTCAGAGGTCAATGCCTGGTACAAGTTAGAATTATGCTATATTGCTTGTGAATACATAACTCCAGCATAAGAAGCTTAGAAACTCCCTTTACTTGGTGTTTTCTACCATTTCTGATTTAGTTTTTTTACTGCATACCACAGGAAACTAAAATTGCAGCAATTTCCAGGGTCAGATGGGGAGAGAAGTCCTGGATGAAATTTAGACAGAACCACACACTTCCCTTCCCCAAACCCCCCAAGATGTGGCCCCTGGAAAGGCCTTTCATAAAAAGGACCTATCAGTTAAACGTCTCCTTTGTGGGCAGATCTGTCTCCGGCTAAGTCTAAAGGTGTATATAGAGAGTGGAAGTTTTTACAGCAATTGCTCAAAATTGTGTTTTAATTTCCATACACACATTTGGAATCTTGTGTTATTTTTAGTTTTTGCCATCACTGTTCAAACAAAGCAGCAGGTTAAAGCTTTTTTTTTTTTTTCCTAAATCATATGAAAACCACATATAACAAAAGTCCAGTGCTATTTTAGACCAAGTAAATACAGACAAGTAGACCTTAGACCTCCTCTTGCCTTTTGGCTCTGCTTCAGTTTGAAGTAAGAGAAGCTTTTCTGGAAAAAAAAGAAAGAAAATTATAATTCTTAAAATGAGTCTAAACTTAGAAGACCTAACAAGTAATATTCCTGCGTAGAGTTGTTTTAAATTCCATGTGGAACAATCTATAAAATACAAGACATTAGGTACTGTGTCCTTTTGAATTTTTTTATTTTTAGGACAGTACATGTGGATGCATATTCTGACAGCATGTTTTGAAATAATAACCATGGAGATTAATTCAGTCCTTTATTAACATAATCAGCAAATATTAAATGCGTACCTTGTACAAAGCCTTAGGTTGGTTTGGGAGAGAAACAATGTCTTAGTGTAGAGCTGGCCCTCAATGAGTCACAGTCTAGAAGGGAGATCAAACTATAAACAAATCATAACAACACAATGTGGAAAGTGTTAATGAATGTATGTATAAAATGCCATGAGAACACCGAACAATGAGCAAGCAACTGTGCAGAGGAGTCAAGAGAAAGTAATTAAGAAATTCTGGCTGGGTGTGGTGGCTCACTCCTATAATCCCAGCACTTTGGGAGGCCAAGGCGGGTGGATCACGAGGTCACGAGATCAAGACCATCCTGGCCAACCTGGTGAAACCCCCTCTCTACTAAAAATACAATAGTTAGCCAGGCTTGGTGGTGCATGCCTGTAGTCCCAGCTACTCAGGAGACTGAGGCAGGGGAATCGCTTGAACCTGGGAGGTGGAGGTTGCAGTTAGCTGAGATCACGCCACTGCACTCCAGCCTGGCCACAGAGCAAGTCTCCGTCTCCAAAAAAAAAAAAAAAAAAAAAAAAAGAAAGAAAAGAAAAGAAAAAGAAAAAAGAAAAGACATTCTTTACCAAAAGGATAGTATTTTAGCTGAGTTATCAAAGTGGGTCAAAGTATCCGGTACAATTAAAAAAAAAAAAAAATCAGACTAAAGAAAACAAAACATACATTAAAGACAACCAGAAGCAGTTTGTGTTGGATTTTTAGGATGAATTTTAAAAGTAGGAAAGAACCAAAGTTTCTTGACGGCAGCTGAGGAATCTGAACATATTCTGGAAGAAATGAGGAGACTGAAAAACTTTAAACTATTAAATAATAATTGTGAGACCTGTTAGCAAGTGCAGCAGTATAGACGGGAAAACAAAAAGACCTGTAGGAATGGAGAAAAGGGCACAAAACCAGGAACTATCCCTGAGAAAGAATCAAAAGGCTTTGGCACCTGATTAGTTGAGGGCGCTGAGGGAGAAAATTGAATCAGAGATCATTTAAATAACCTCACAGGAGGCTTTTAGTTACAAGTAATGGAACACCAAGCTCAAAATGGCCAAAATAATAGAAGTCTCATAAAAACAAATTGTACAAGGTTAGAAGAGTCACAGGAAGGGTTTCATCAGGGCAGCTCTGCCTCTCTACAACTTCCTTGAACTGTTTTCTTCCAAACAGTAAGTTTTCTACTAGGCCGGCCCTCCTCATAGCGAGAACATACTGGCAGACTTAGCTGGGCCACTTGCTTTCTGGTTAACAGACAGGAGAGAGAGATAGCATCTGTGAGCTTTGCTATGAGCATCTCTGAAAACAACCTGAGCTTTGTCATGATAGGACTGGAAAAGGTCTTTTGCTCACCCTGAATCAATACTTGTGGGAATGAGAATGTAATTTGCTAACTGACTTAGCCCAAAGTTTCCAGATGTAATCACTATTGCAAGATACAGATTTATCCCAATTAATTTAGACTTACCACGTCCCACCTCCTCAGCTGAGAACTAGATACATTCCATTGAAAACATGTCTGCTACACAAGTGAACCAAGGGTAGGGTATATGTGTGGGAGACACTGCAATGTCTTCCAACAGGCTAAGCAAAACGAATGTTTATACATATTACTTTGTAAGTAAATGGTCAAGATTGATTTCTACAAGCATATTTTCAAGATTAAAACATGAACTCCCTTTTTACCTTTCTGTTCCTGCAAAATGACAATATTCTGTACTGATAGGCTTCTCCCTGACGTAAGAAAAGACAGGTATTTAGATTTCTAATATTATCTTTCTTAGAAAGATGATATCTTGGAATATCAGCTAGAAAGTTATAAAATTTGGGTAAAGTCTGCATTTCTCCTTATTATGTTTATTTAGAAACAAATCAGTTAACAATTCTCATTTTTAAAGAATCCCCTAATATATGCTCCCAGTACAGTGACCAATAAAACTCTTCTACCTATTTTACATTATTTGTTGTAAGTTTTCAACTAACTTACATGCTTCTATTGGAATTATACTTATTCAGAATATGTACCATGAATCTTCTGTTACAAAAAGTTCATTAATATGTTTAAAATTCTAACATAAAATTGACATATGTGTGAATTTTCTATAATTCAGTATAAGTAAAAATGCAGAGATTAGCTGTTGTGTTTATTTTTTAAGTTGGTTGCTTGCCAATTTATCAGTAAGGTATCATTAACTAAAATTCACCTGATTAATAAGACTCAAACATTTGTTTGTTTGGTACTTTGTAAACTGGTGTTCAGAGGATTCAATAGGGAAATATATGTAGGGTCAGCCAGAGGGGTCAAATCCTGGTTCTGCCACTTATTAGCCATATGATCTTAAGTATGTCAAGTATGTTATTTATATCTCTGGATATCAATTTCATCACCTGTAAAATGGAGTCTCATGACATATGAGATAATAGTAAAGATTATACATAATAAAATGTGTAATGAGCCTGCCCAACAAAGTGCTTGTGTTCTGCATTTACTGCTTGACTACTATACAATGAACTCAAGTATATTTGAAGAACAGGACACAAAGTAAAAGTTCAGTAAACACCTTTATACATTTTACAACATATGAATGGTAAGGTTTTTAAAAACTTCTATGGTTTTTTAAAGGTACAGGAAATGTTTAAAAGTTAGATAAATTATTGCTCTACTTAAGAGAGCTAATTGCAGAAAAGGAACACCTTCATTGATTTTTTTAATCCAAAATATTTGAGTACTTAACATGTATTAGGCACTGCACTAGGCCCTGGGATACAATAATGAATAAGACAAATTCCCTGCCTTCACGAAGCTTACAATCTTGGCACAACTAACAAACAACTAAACAAATAATTTATTATGTATCATCAAATAGTGTTAAGTATAATGATGAAGAATGAGATACAGTGAAAACCTAGAAAGTGACCTGGCAAGGAGGGAAGTTAGCAGGCAGGGTGTCAGATTGAATAATAACAGAACGCTTCTTGCTAACTCTACATTATTGTCTACCGTACAGATTTTCTTTCAGTCTAACCAACAGAAATAACAGCTAAGCTCTCCTCACTACAATTTTTATGAATGAAGTCTTAAAAATATTGTGGCTTGATTTTCAAAATCAGTTTAACCTTACTGTTTGTTGGCTAATATGAAGAAAATATAAATTGGTTTAAAATTAAGGTAGATTGTCTTGGCAGTTGAAAGCATATGTCAACTTTTCAAAATATTAAGTTTTTAATCCAGTAAAGTAGCAAAAGATTTACTTTGTAAAGTTTAATATTTCCTTTGCTATCTGAGGACTACACATTTTTGGATTGTGTAAAGGATACAATACAGTTTTAAAGTGTGATTTGATTTACTTTGGAATTTAACAACAGCTGATTTGTAATCCTTTTAAACACCTTCTCAATCAAGCAATACAATTTGTTACAGAGAACTGACTATCTTTGAGCTTAGCTGGATGTCACCACTAAAATGAAAAGACTGTTTCACCATGCGTTGTGTATTGTATTGCATTGAAAGTGTGTTGATTATGAAAGTCATCAAAATGTTATCAATGTTTAATAAGTACATGAGAAATAACCTGATCAATTATAACAGTATCTAAAGATGGGTGCAGATTGATATTTTATTATCAGTTTAACATAATAAAACTTTAAAAATTATCTCTAAGGATCCCTTCAAATTGCTTTTAAAAGAGTTTTATGTTAAAATACTGATTTCTATAAATTGAGAAATATACACATGCATATTACACACAAATACATATACATGTAATGCATGTGTGTAATTGAGTCACATTTCAATTCTGCTTTTTTTCTAAAATCTTGTTTGTCTCCACTCCACCAAAATCTATATAGATATAGATTAAAATACCAGATATTGGTTAGAGAAAATAGAAATGTTCAAGTTTTCTAGTGTTCCTGAACAAAGTCTAGCACCTACTTTATTAAATTCACCTGCAAAATATCTTGACTTACACAAAACTACAGGAGTTTCAATCCCTGGTGCATTTTCAGAATGCCCTCAAATGATACCATGGTCTAAACATCAATATGTAAAGATGAAGTGGCTGCTGGGACAGGAGCCTAAAGAGTATCTAATCCAAAATCTTCTGCGACATTTGATATATCTTGACCACAGCTTCTTCTGGATTGTTTCCCTTTTCTTTGGTTTCCATGACACCATTCTTGTGGACTCTTATGATTTGCTTCCCAATATCCGGGATGCTTTTGTTTTGTCTCTTCAATCATCTCCCTTTCCCCACTGCAGAACTTAAGTGTTGCTGTTCCACAGGCTCCTGCACAACACACTTTGCTCTTTATTAACATCTATCTACCTACAATTACATATTAAGAACTGCTTCAGGCAAGGCAATGGAGAGGATGGGAAGTAAGGTTAAGCATACACTCTGCTCCAGACAAGCTTGTAATATTGTCAGCCAAATAGATAAGCTTGTAATATGGTCAGCCAAATAGATACTCAAGTTCATCTTGGGTTCTTGCTATATCAGAATGTTTACATTTATTTAACCACCAGAGTGATATAAATATACCATACCTGAGAACAGAGCTTCATAGTGTAGTGTTGTTCTCAGGAACAAATATAATGAAACCAAATTATTCATTTCCTCATTATTCCACAGAGTCATTTATGTATGCCCCGTATGATATCTAGAGAATTTTTTTTTTTACTCAATCATGAAAATCCCCTAAGGTAGGTTAAAATTACATTCCAGGGAAAAGAGCTTGACTTTTGGATTTCGACACCCTCAGATATCATAAATAGCATATTTGTAACTAATGAAGTGAGTGAATGAGTTTGGCTAAATGTATAATATATACAATAAAACATATATATACATATATAAAACAAACACAATTTTAGTCATACACACCAATAAGCACACACACTGAGCATAACGAAATATAATTAAATTCAACATTTCAAAATTAAAAACGCATGTCAATGTTTTAATTGATGATTTTCTGATTCTACTTATGTAGAACCCATACCCCAGTGTACCAAATTAAAACAATTCTTAAAAGTCTTTCAATTTGAAAATGAAAATCCTGTGATTTCTAATTTTGAATTATTTTATGGTTTAAATTTAGATATTATTTTTCTTTAGTGATATTTTTGTTTTATAATTCTTAATTATTTTTAACTGATAATATCTGAGTAGAGTACAGGTGACTGTATTTTCATTGGTAAACACAAATATGCAAATTTTCTCATTAATATTCAGTGATTCCTACAGTTAGTGTTCTCTAGAAAGAAACAAGAAAGCCTCTGAATGTTATAATCCTTAAGAATCTCAAATACGCAGTAATGTAAGGTAATTACACATACTCTACTTTTGCTCTTTATTAATTTTCAGATAAAATGAGGCAAGACCAGAACTCTTATTCAAAATATAATGTTTAAGCCAGGCACAGTGGCTTATGCCTATAATCCCAGCACTTTGGGAGGCCGAGGCAGGAGGATTGCTTGAGCTCAGGAGTACAAGACCAGCCTGTGCAATATAGCAAAACTCCGCCTCTACTAAAAATACAAAAATTAGCCGGGCATGGCAGCATGCACCTGTAGTCCCAGCTACTCAGGTGGCTGAGGTGGCAGGATCACCTAAGCTGGAGAGATTGAGGCGGCAGTGAGCCGTGATTGCGCCACGGCACTCCAGCCTGAGCAACAGGGTGAGAACCTGTCTCAAAACAAAACAAAACAAAACAAACAAATGAAAACAAAATAGAGGGCTTATTGAAGTAAAGCTTCTCTAATGAATTAAAAAGATCTAAAATACTATTTTCTTTTCCATACTTTTTAGCTGAATGAGGCCAAATAAAAAAAAAAATTCAAAATTCAGCCCAAGAAAATGTCCCAACAAACAAAAGATCTGCATAGACTCTCCATTAACAAATTCAGGAAATATTTATGAAGAGCCAGCTATGTGCTGGGTACAGTTCTAGGCACTTGGAAAAAGCAAGGAGTACATCTGTGTTCTTCACAGAACACAGATAATAAATGATAACAGTAAATAAATCATATTAAATAAAAGAACAAGTAGAAGGGAACAAGTGGGTTCTTAAAGCAAGAGAGGGAAGCAATTTAAAGAATATAGGCCAGGCATCATTAAAAATGTGGCATTTCAGCAAAGATTTGAGGCAAGCAAGGGGGTTCACCACATCAATACCTGGACCTATAAATGGAGTATTTTAAGCAGGGGAAAAGCCAATACAAAGGTCCTGAGGCAGAATATGCCGAATGCATTCTAGGGCAAGGAGGGAACAGGGGATGGCACAGAGTAAGGAAGGGAATGCAGGCAGGAATGAGGTCAGCAGGTCAGAAGGCGCTGGGGTGTGTGCAGAGATCACACCGGGCATTGTAAGTCATTTGTCTGCACTTTGGCCTTTACTATAAGTGAAATGAGGAATCTTGTTTTTTGAGCAGGTGTGAGGCATGACGTTGTCTGACATGCTGTGAAAGCATTGCTCTGACTTCAGGGAGCCATAGTTATTCCACAGTGAGCTTACAAAACAGGCATCAGCACCAACATCCCAACAAATCCAAGTACCCACAGAATCATAAACCACACACTCCAGAAACACCTGGTATCACTCTTCTCCATTATTATTGTTTCATTCTTCTAAAAACATTGTGCTGAGCCAAGCAAACAGCTTAACGATGGACTGTGAACACCACAAGAGATTTTTACAGATTATCCCATTTCATTTTTCTTCTTTTTAATGTTAAAATTATTTCATTGCTTTTAAAATTATAAAATTACATGTGCTTATTGAAATGTTTCACAATACACGGAGTAAAAAGTACAAAACCATCATGGTCTTCTAAAAAGTAACTACTAATTAGCATTTTGTTTTGTTGTATATTCTTCAAGACTTTTTAATGCATTTGTATATCTTTATTTCTTCATTGTCTTTAATTTTATCATCACCTATGCTGATATCTCTATCAGCTTCTTCATTCATCATAGATGGCAAAACAGAAGCCCTGAAAATTCAGCCCTGAGAATTTGCCCAGAGGCACAGAGTTGGCCAGAAAGAGAATGAAGTCTAGACCTGAGGTATCTAGAACAAACTCCTACAAGTTTTCCCCACACAATAGATTTTTCACCACAATTCTGGATGGTCAAATTGTATTGTCCTCTACAAAAACACATATATTTCTGTAGAAATTACTATGACCTATTAAAGTTAGTTATTACACCTTAAAGGAAAGAGAATTTTGACTGGTACTAAAGGAGAAAGAAAAAACTTCAATTTTGGGGCACCTCATTAGAATAGGCAGGATAATGTGTAGGTTCTGACGTTGTGGAATTAGAGTAAGAGGACAGGATTACAGCAGGAGTTAAGAGAATCTGAAGATGAAATCTGCCAACCTTGAAATTTTACATGACGCCACATCAGAGGCTAGAGGAGGGAATGCTCTTTCTCTTCGTTCTACGTCACGTGATTCTGTGCTCCTCAAACCCACAAATCCATACAGTAGTGCTAGTACTATGACCAAGTATATTTCAGATTCAGAGACAGTGTAGTATGGTATAAAACATTCAGGTTTGAATCCTGGGGAGACATAGGTTCAGATCTCACCTCGTTGGCTTCCTTATTTATAATCCAGAGTAATTATGCCAATCTAACAGGTTTGTTATAAATCCCAAATAACATTATATATTGTCTGCACACACACACACACACACACACACACAGACACACACACATATACACTCACACCACTGCTTGCAAAATAAATATTTATTAAATTCTGGATGCCATTTTATCCAACAAGAGTTTATAATACTGTATTTTATTCCTGTTTCCAAATAATATACAGATCTATGGGCTTTTGGAACATCTAAGATGGTTATTTTCCCAAATTTTAGACCAGAAGTTGAAGGCGAAAATATCTCTTCAGAAATAATACTTTCGGTGAAACTTTTTTTCTCCATTTCACTTTATATTTGAAGAGAATCTAAATTATTATTACATTACTAGCTGCCTTTGCTCTTACTTAAATGCATTTTTTCAAGTTTTCACATAAGAGAATTTCCAAACTCTATCTATCTGTCTATCTATCTATCTATCTATCTATCTATCTATCTATCTATCTATCTATCTGTCTGTCTGTCTGTCTGTCTGTCTAATATAGGATGTTGATAATAAAATCATTACTTATGGCTTTAGACATACCACCTTTGGTTGTGTTGTATTAAACACAGGATCAATATCAAGACTCTATCATACAATTACACTCAATCAGGATTTCTCAAGATCACTATTGACACATTAGACCAGATAAATTTTTGTTGTGGAGGGCTATCCTGTGCATTGTAGAACACTTAGCAGCATCCCTGGTCTTTCCCACTAGATGCCAGTAGCATACACACACAGTCATAACAATTCAACTCAGTCACAATTAAATATGTCTCCAGACATTGCCAAATGTCTCCTGAGGGCAAAGTCACTCTAGGTTGAGAACCACTGTACTACAGGTAGCATTGTAAAAAGACTAAATATCAAAACTAGTTTTACGCAAAATCCGTTTTGGGAAAACAATAGAAACGCCCTTATAAACATTGGAAGTGTAGCATCTTAAAAAAAGAAAATCATTTCTTCCTCCTCAATGCAGACACACTGCCACACCAGAAGTTAAAACAAAACATCCTGATTAGATTAGCGCCAACTTCACTGGTTGCCAGAACTGACTCCCTAACAGGGTGGAGCATGAAAAGAAAGTTACTTGTCTCTTCAGGCACAGACTGCCTGCAATAGCCTTTATTTGGGCAGTAGCCTGAAGAAACCCAACCTTTATTGAAACCATGATTGGTGTAAGTTTATTGTTTTTCTTTGTGGAATCTCAAAGGATACAATGTTTATTGTTCATTTCCTCTACACAGTGTCTGTCTATCCAGCCTAAGTAATGCAGGGTCCAAACTTGGGTTTGGCAACCTTTAGCCTCCAAACTAAATCCCATAAGGTTAGTACTGGTGAATGCCAGGTCTGGCTTAAAATTTAAATCCCCTTGGCCAAGACTCATAACATACATGGTTTGACCAGATGTTCGGAGTTATTCCCAAAAACTCAATCCTTCTCTAGACTAGAGGAAAAACAAACCCACAACTTTCTTATTCTTCCTTAAGTTCTTAAAGTTCCTACCTTCAAACATGTTGGCATACTATCAAGAGTGGTAGTGCTGTGGCAGGATTAGGGATGGTTAATGGCTACAAAAATATAGCTAGGTAGAATGAACAAAATATAGTATTTTGATAGCACAACAGGATGACTACAGTCGACAATAATTTATTGTGTATTTAAAAATAACTAAAAGAGTATAATTAGATTGTAACACAAAGAAAGCACAATTCCTTGGTAATGAATCTCCCATCTGTCCTGATGTGATTATTGCCCGTTGTATACTTATATCAAAATAGTTCATGTATCTCATAAATATATATGCCTACTATTTACCCACAAAAATTTAAATTTTAAAATAAAAGAAAGAATTATGCACTTGGGATCCTTACAACTTTCATGCTGCCCAAAGGTAATGACTGTGTCATACAGCAAGTGCTCTAGAAGAATATGGTGGCTGGACTCCTGTCCCAAGTCAATACTATACATCAATGTCCCACTAGAATATGTTATCTCCACTTTTAGATTTTTCTGAGATAATTTTGATGAAAATTCAGAGGCTGCTCACATCACAGCTTTTACTGCTATTTCTACATGCTGAATAAGCTGGTAAAACTTCTGCTCATTACCCACCATCCACACAAGTCTCATATAGCATCTACATTAGTCCATGACACCTAAGCATCAGTGGTAAACAAGTGAAAACCAGATCATCTAAGCTTCACTGTCTCTGATATCCTTGAGCCTTTCTTTTAAGTTATACACTCCTTCTAGCTTTTTCTTAACTCTAAAGTTGGTCTATTCTGATAATGGAATGAGAAGGTCAGGTCACAAACGTGCTATGTTTGTGCCATGGCTGCAAAACCACCCTACTGACCAAGCTGGGGAATGCGAGTCCCTAGTGCCATCCCATGTGTCTGGCTCCAGGCCTCAAAATATCATCGGCAAGAAGCATCCAGTTGGCTACTATATCTCTCAGACATGCTCATAAACACACACTTATATATACCCACATATCACATTTCTCTGCCCAATGAGGTAAGGATGCCTTTTTTTGCCTTAAGTTTCTAGTAATAACCTAAACTACGGTAAGCTAAAATGTCATCCAGCTCATGGTCATACCCACAAGTGCTTTCTTAAGAGGTTTTCTGACACCATGGCTTCCAATTTCACTATTTTAAAATCCTTTTGCACAGTAAAACCCCCATACTTCTAGTATTAAAAAGATAATACAGAAAAACACTCTGCTCATGAACAAGGAGGCAGTGTCAAAATGTCATCTATGCTGGTATATATGTTTTTTAATTCTCTGGGAAAACATTGTTTCTCTTCATCTGTTAAAAATTTAAAGTGAATTGAAAACTCTTTGGGAATGCAACCTCTGTGTGATTGACAGTGACAAGCACACATACCTTGAAAGCTCCACTGTAATGTTTATGCTTAATAAAAACAAATACTGTGGCATCTGAGAGTAGCCTAGTCAGCCATGCAGCTCTCTACCTGGCGTCTTGTAAATTAATCCGAGTGTTTATGCTGTAGATCATTCATGATGAACATATTGCTATAGCAACATACATTTCTTCCATTTTTTTTCCTGTTAATTACACTAACATCACCATCAGCTACTAAATCTTTGAATTACTAATGAATGTATGTGAAAAGCAATGTCTTGATAACACGTTTTTAATATGTCCTTATCCTCAAAGAAACGATGCATGTAATTTGATTACTTTTAATTTACTGCTAAAATTTGTCAATGTAATGTTAATCTATACTGAAATTTGAACACGTTGAAGGATACAAGAGGTGTCTCTACAGAATGTGTATCTCAAGGAGACAGAACATGGTGAACTGGTAGAATTCTTCCTCTGATACCACACCATCTTCATTTGTATATATGCTAAATTAGCATCTGGCAACCAGGAAATATTATTGAAACCTATGAGATGCTCAGGCCCTTAAGTTTCTGTGGCTCAGCACTAAATATTAAAATCTATTTAGATTAAGCTTTTTGGTACAGCATCTAATGAAAGAGTACAGAATTTTTAGTTGATATGCAGTATGTAGGTACGACACGTTTAGAAAAGTCATGTTCATCAGTACTGTAAGATTGAAGAAAGACCTATCCCAAGTAATTCTCCAAATCACTGCATCTTGGAAAGGTCCCCTTTAGTATTGTTTCAGTTGCACATTGATGTTTTGGTAAAAGTCTCTATTCTTTCAGGTCAATGTCTTTCTATTTAGGTCATCAAAGGAGATATTTCCTAGACATCTACTGATGTAAATTATTAGTCCTTACTCTAAATATGTCTAAACACACTCACATTATTCAGGCCAAAAGGCATGGCTCAAATCATTAGTAAAGCTGGACTTTTCTCAGAAGATCCAAATAGAGAATATTTCTATTCTCTAGAAAAAAATAGAAAATAGAGAAAATATCTCTATCTCTATTCTTTGAAAATAGAGATTTTCATCCACTCAACACATACTTGAATGTCAGGGAGAGGCAAATGAAGAGCAAAGGTGGTGTGAAAGACAGTTGGAGTCTTTTAGCTAAATAAACTAGTTCAATAAAATGTGATCATTTAGTGGCTGTTTTAGCCAGATTGCCCCTACACAATTTCCTCTTCTAGGTTTTGCTATCTATTCTAAGCTAACCAGAAGTGAAATGATAACCATCAAGAATGTGAGAAAGGAATTGATCCACTGGAGGTTTACCATGCTGCCCAGCATCTTAATTTTAATTTTCTTTTTCCCAAGCTTGAGAATTTTGGGGTATTCTTGTACATCTTTTCTTTGTAAAAAAAAAAAAAATACGGTTGTATAAGACTATTTCTGATGTTCATGTATAGGAATGAGAAGAAAATATGAGGTTAAATAAGAAAATGAGGATCTATAATGATGATAGTAATAGCAATCGCTAGCATTTTTAAAAGTAAAACTCTATGAGAATTGTTTTACCCTCACTACCGTATCTGTAAAATAAACACTGGATGCAGGTATCCTTACCTTCATCAGTTGATGAAGAAATGCAGTCAGAGAGGTTATATAATTGCAGGTTGTTGCACAGATCATAAATTGTACATGTGAGATTCAAACCCAGGTCTTTCTTATGTCAAACACCCAGGCTAAAGGATATTAGATAAGGCAAGGACATATCTAAAGGAAGTTTTCCATCCACTAACTGATAGAGAGGAACTGTAAAATAAGACAGACGCAAAGTTCATTTCAGCAAATGTCAAATAAAAGCCGAAATATAGCTTTAGATGTGTCTACTTAACTGTTCGTGTCTGGATGCTCTGTACCGTTTCTCCTATCTTTTACCTTACATTGGTATGGTTCATTTCTTACAATTAATAAACTAATATTGGCACATCATCATTAACTAAAGCCTCTATTTTATTCCTATTTACTTAGTTTTTGCCCAGGGCCATTTTTTCTGCTCCAGGATTCCATCTTGGATACCCCATGACATATTATCATCATGTCTCCTCAGGCTCCTCTTGGGTCTAACAGGCTTCCCTCATTTTCTATGACTTGGAAAGTTTGGAAGAGTATTTGCTAAATATTTTATAGAGTGCCCCATAATGAAATTTTTCTGGTGTTTTTCCTCAATTAGACTGAGATTATGGACTTTTGAGAGATCACAGAAGTGATGCTATTCTCACCATGTCATATCAAGGGTACATGCTTTTAACATGACTTTTCACAGTTGATGCTAACTGTGATCTCCAGGCTGAGTTGATATTTGTCAAGTTCCTTCCCTGTAAAATTATTTTCCCCTTGTCCATACTGGGAAAGAAATTAATACACACAACCCACACACAAAGAGCAGACAGTTATGGTCCATTTTCTTGAAAGCAGAGTATCTACAAAAACTATTTGGGATTCTTCTGCAAGGGGCATTTGTCTCCTTTCCCCACTTATTTAGTCATATATTTATATCAGTGTGGATTCATGGACATTTATTTTATATTTTGTTACTGTTGTTCGACATTTTCAAGCTTTGACCACCGGGCTCCTTTTCAGGTGGCTTCTGTGTCTCTTTGATGGATGTCATCTACGTGTGTGTATGTGCATATGTGTGTTTGGAGGTGGGGCCTGGTGTTCAACATTTCCTGACTTTCTGGCACTTTGAGTTGCTAGAGTCCCTTTACATAATTTCTGCCAGTCTTACTATTCTTTTCAATTTGACAATTATTTGCTAAGTTCTAGGCAGTATGTTAAGATTATTAAGATTTGTATTAGCTGGGTGCAGTGGCTCACACCTGTAATCCCAGTACTTTGGAAGGCCAAGGCGGGCAGATCTCTTGAGGTCAGGAGTTTGAGACCAGCCTCACCAACATAGCGAAACCCTGTCTCTACTAAAAATACAAAAATTAGCCAGGCATGGTGGTTCACACCTGTAATTCCAGCTACTTGGGAGGCTGAGAAGTGCTTGAACCCAGGAGGCAGCAGTTGCAGTGAGCCAATATCACACCACTGCACTCCAGCCTGAGTGACAGAGTGAGGCCCTGTAAAAAAAAAAAAAAAAAAAAAAAGTCATATCTCAAAGGAATTTAAAATTTAATTAGAAAAACAAATATGCAAACAAATCAGAGACAGGTGGGAAATTGTAAACGTGCAGTGAGTTTGAAATGTGACTTTAAGTTTCAAATTGCAATTTTGTAGAGAAAATGCTTGTAAGTGCCCTTGTAGAAATTGACGGACAAAAGAGTGTTTTACCCAATTGTTGAGTCAGAGAAGTAAACCAGGTGGAGGCCAGAAGAGGAATTCAGTATAGGCGTCATAGGGGTCAGAATGCTACAGAGAAAATACTAAGAAACATCACCACACAACATAAGCATATTAAATAATGGTGAACAGTATAACTTTGTGCCCATAAGTGCACATATCTCTACACAGGTGTGATTACACTACAATAAAGACTGCAGCCATCCTTACTCTTTAACCAGAATCTGTGGATTTAGAACTGGGTATAAAAAACGATGACTAATTTCACATTCCTGGTTATTCGCTCTCTAATCAATGCTAGACTAAAGGCAGGTAGAAGGAGAAGTACTGAAAATTATTAAAAGCAGATCAAAGTATTAAGAAAAATTTTATTGTAAGATTGTTTAATAATAATAATTGCTATTTATATAGGGCTTACTCTACAGTAGACACTTTACATATATGATCTTGTTAATCCCTACACATAAATAGTATTACACCTTAGATATCTGTAACTTTCTTCATAACGGAACACTGAATTATATAGTTTTCTCTATCATTATCTTTTATGAGGTTATTAAATGTTGGAGCTCCTCAAGGTTCAATCCTCCAATCTCTTTTCTTCCAAATCTAGACTCTTTCCTTAGGCAATCTCATCTAAACCCACCACCTAATCAGAGACGCGTTAAATATATAAATCGCTAATACAGAGTTTTCCTCTGATCTCCAGACCTAAATATCTAAATACCTACTTGATAATTTTGGAGATCTCAAAGTTGCTTCAAACTCAAAAATGAAAACACTTTCTTATAAAATATGCTCTTTTTTCAGTGGTTTCCAACTCAGTGAATGAGTACTACCATATCTTACACTTGTATTCATTCCCTCCACAAGCCCTGTCAATCGTACCTCTCCATATCTTCATATTTTCCTAATATATTTAGTCTCTCCATTTGCCTCACCACTAACAAGCCATGATCTCTTCACCTGGACCAGTGTTTCTTAGCCTTGACACTATTGACATTTTGGACCAGATAGTCCTTTATTGAAAGGGGCTTGTATTAGAGTTCTCTTAGAGAGACAGAACCAATAACTATATGTAAATGGGAGTTTATTAATTACTAACCTACCCAATCACAAGGTCCCACAAATGGCTGTCTGCAAGTTGAGAAGCAAGGAGAGCCAGTCTGAGTCCCAAAACTAAAGAACTTGGAGTTCAGTGTTGGACAGCAGGAAACATCCAGCACTGGAAAAAGATGCAGACTGGGAGCCTAGACCCATCTTCCTTTTCACGTTTTTCTGCCTGCTTTATGTTCACTGGAAGCTGATTAGATTGCACCCACCAGATTAAGGGTGGATCTGCCTTCCCCAGCCCACTGACTCAAATGTTAATCTCCTTTGCCTCACCCACACAGGCACACCCAAGATTAATACTTCATATCCCTCAATCCAATCAAGTTGACACTCAGTATTAACCATCATAGGGTTGTTCTCTACATTGCAGGATGCTAAGCAGCGTCCCTGAGCTACACTTACCAGATGCCAGTAGCACTCCCCATCATTAGTGACCATTAAAAATGTGTCCAGACATTGCCAAATGCCCCTATAGGATAAAATAACCCCCTGGGTGAGAACCACTACTACTGCAATAGCATCCTTATTGGTAGCCCACATCTATTCCTCTAATTTTTCTTCACAATGAAAGAATCTTTTCAAAATTCAAAATTGATCACTGATTCACAATTGTCTCTCTGTTTAAAATCCTGAAAAGCTTCCGACTGCCCTTGTGGCAAAGGCCTAACTCCAGAAAATGGTCCAGAAGGCGCTGGAGATGCTGGGTCTTTCCCTGTCATTTCAGTCCATCATCCGTGTGGGTTTTCTTTGCTCTAAGAAAGTGATTAGATCCTAATATTTGCAGTACTCCCTTCTGTCACCAAGCATTTTAACACATTGTTACATTTCCAGAAATATTCTTCTTTCCAATATTCAATTGGTCGAATTTTATCCATCCTTTTAATCCAACCCAAGCCGTCTTTCCTTGAGAAAGCCTTCTCCAACCTACTGGAGTAGACCAAATTTCCTTACTATAACTCTCATGGCATTATGCTTCTCTCTTCCTCACAGTCTTTTCAATTGCAATTTTACACTTATTTTTGAGATTATTTTAATTATTCTCCACATTGAACTGTAAGCTCAATGATGGCAACAACTGGGGAAGCTTTTGCTTACAATTTGAAATGGACATTTCTTGATTGTGCTTCCCTAGAATTAACATTCTTCCTTTCGGAAACAGTATCCCCATTACGCTTTTAGGAAACTTCTCCCCATTTCATGGAGTCTGGGGTAACCCCAGACTCCAAGGATGGGACATATGACCTGGGCTTAAGCTCATCTAGTCATTCCATTTTCCTGACCAGAAATGAACATAGGTTTCAATATGGGCTAATGAGAGAGAGTAAACACCAGGGCTTGTATGAACAATACCTTTACAGGCATTTTCTTTTTGAGTATTATTATGTTATGAACATGATGATGTCTTAGAAGAAAGAGCTTGGAAGGAAGACAATTCAGAGGAAGAAGAGTGAAGGAATGGACACTAAGGAGATAGTTTGAGCCCTGAGTCAAGCTACCCCTGAAACATACTATCCACAGAATATACTTTTTCCACCACATGAGCCAATACATGCCTCACATGTGTAAGCCCATGTGAATTAGATCTGCTGTCACTAAAACCTGAAAGTTTTCTGATCTGTCACTGGCTTGCTGGTTTCTAGAACAGTGCCAAGGAAACACTTGGCATTCAGTAAATATTTGGCGAATGAGTATATTATCGACATTAAGAAACTAAGCCTTAGGGAGGAGCTAAGTTACTTTACAAAGGTTACTAAACTAATATATGGTAAAGCTTAAATTTTAGATGTGTCTGACTTCTGAATGTTGAACGTTGCTGCTGAATGCTAATGGCTGCTAAATTGTACCAGGTACATGTTCCCATATACCCAGTTCCCTAGATACTAATACAGTGGCAAGGTTACAGGAGAACAGAAGCAAGAGTAGACCTGAGATACACTTGTGCAGGGATAGGTGTCCTTCTACACAATCCCATTCTTGCCACTATAGCCGCCTCTTCATGCCTCCCAGAAATACTGAGTTGTGAAGTGCTGTATATGACCCCTCACCTAAGTCTAGTACTTCTTTGACCCTTCTCTCTCATCTTGGCCTTTTCCATTCAGATATTAGTTCTCCTCATCCCTACCTACTCTAACACACCGAGGATGCACTAAACAAGAAAAGTCCCTCTTCCCTTTCGTCTACCACTTAGAACACCTTCTCCTGAATCTATGTAGGATCTTCAAACCTAACACCTAAAAGTTGTGTAATTTGTTGAAGTGTTTTATTTTAAATTATTAAATATTTTTAAATAAAAGACTATATATCATAAACTAGTGTATGCCAGGTTCACATAATAAAGCATGCATTTGTATACACACCTCTCCTTTTGAAAATAGAACATACTAGCAGCTTTTAAACACAAACACTCCGCCCCCCTCAAAACTGCTCTCTTACCTAAAGTTTCAGTTAAAATTCTCCCTTCCCTTCCCTTCCCCTCCTTTTCCCTCCCTTCCCTTCCCTTCCCCTTCCCTTTTCCCTTCCCTTTTCCCTGCCCTTTTCCCTGCCCTTTTCCCTGCCCTTCCATTCCTTCCTTTTTGTTATTTTGAGATGGAGTCTCATTCTGTTGCCAGGCTAGAGTGCAGTGGTGTGATTTTGGCTCACTGCAGCCTCCACCCGCCAGGTTCAAGCGATTCTTCTGCCCCAGCCTCCTGAGTAGCTGGGATTACAGGCACACACCACCATGTCCAGCTAATTTTTTTTTTTTTTTTTTTGGACACAGAGTCTTGCTCTGTCACCCAGGCTGGAGTGCAGTGGTGTGATCTCGGCTCACTGCAAGCTCCACTTCCCGAGTTCACGCCATTGTTCTGACTCAGCCTCCCCAGGAGCTGGGACTACAGGCGCTCACCACCACTTCCGGCTAATTTTTTGCATTTTTAGTGGAGACCGGGTTTTGCCATGTTAGCCAGGTTGATCTCGATCTTCTGACCTTGTGATCTGCCCGCCTCGGCCTCCCAAAGTGCTGAGATTACAGGCATGAGACACTGCACCCGGTCTTTTTTGTATTTTTAATGGAGACTGCATTTCACCATGTTGGCCAGGATGATCTCAATCTCCTGACCTCGTGGTCTGCCTGTCTCGGCCCCCCAAAGTGCTAGGATTACAGGCATGAGGCACCACGCCCAGTTTACTTTCTTTGTTATTTAAATATTTATATATATCTAAGTGGGGTGTTGAGTTTGGCATGGTTTTGAACTTTATAAAAATATTCTTTGCATATTGAATGTTTTTTACTGTAACTCAAGTTTTTTCCTTTCAACATGATGTTTGTGAGGTTTGTCCATATTGATATAGGTCATTAATTTTCACTTTGGTATAACATTACATTGTATGAATAGTTCATGATATATTTTTAAATTTATTTAGTCGCACATCTCCAGTTTTTGCTGTATGGAACAATGATATTATGAACATTTTTGTGAAAAATTTTCTCTGGGATATATATCTATGTTAGAGATTCTGAGTCTGAGTCATAGAAGTGTGTATCTTCAACTTTGCTGGATAATACCTTTTTTTTTCAAAATTGGTCGACCCAATTTATATTTCAACTAGTAGGGTCTGAGAGCTTATTTTTGGACACCTTTACTTTTCAGTGGAATATATATATATATGTATGTATCTAACACAATAATTAAGACAGAGCATTAAACACTGAAGAGATTAATAAAAAAAGATCTTCTCACTTTAAGAATCCATGAGGATATCACTGAAGATGGCACATTGCAACGACTGAGGTTCTAGAGATAGGTTCAAGTCAGAAAAGTAAAATTGCATACAGATAACTGTTTTTTAGAAGGCAAAAGCCTATACAATTCATTTTAGAAAACAATCAGAAATATTAAAGTGTAAAGTTTCTGCTCTTCCCAGTGAGTAAGTTGTTCAACAGGAAATTATGTTTAAATGAAGATTTCCAAAATGGTAGCCAAATGAGATTTTTTAAAATTAATTTAATAAAAATTGTGCTAATAAACATAAGTATACATAAATGTGACAGACACATGTTAAGTGATCTATGCTCTCATCAAATTCCCTTCTCTTGAGTGTGGGTGGAAACTATGACTTGCTTCCAACCAACAGAATATGGCAAAGGTGATGAGACTTCATTTCTGTGATTTTGTTATATTATATAAGTCTCCATCTTAGCCGACTACAGGGAGAGACACTCTCTTGCTGGCCTTAAGGAAGCAAACAGCCATGTTGTATAGAGGGTCATCTGACTAGGAATTTCCTGGTAGTCTAGGAGCTGAGAGCGTCAGTACTATAATCTCAAGGAACTGAATTCTGCCAACAACCAGTGAGTTAGGAAGAGGACTGCAAGCCTCAGCTGGAGTCACAGTTCTGGCCAACATGTTGACTGAAGTCTTATAAGACCATAAGCAAAGGACCCAGTTAAGTCACACGCAGACTCCTGACTCACAGCAGCAGTCAGATAATAAATGCGTGTTGTCTTAAGTCACTAAGTTCATCATGCATCAATAGGAATTTCACACAATAAATTAGCCATCAAAGGAATTAATCATAAAGATCATCAAGGCAATTACTGTTCATTTTTTGAAATCACTATTATTATTTCTCTTGCCACTTATCCTGGCTTACTAAAATAAATCCTGATAATTTTGAAATGATGGGTTCATTAAGTGTGTGTCTTCCCCAACAAGACGCTTTCTCTGTTTGTGGTCATTTGGGTGCTGTGACACTTCTTCTTACTATGAAGAAAGAGTGAAGTATCTAGAAAAGATTTGCATGTTGTGGTCAAAACATTGATTGTTACTTTTAAGACATGGAGTTCAGTAGAAACCACTGAAGGTAGATTGGATGGGGTAGTGAGTCTTAACAGTTATTCTGTGCAGGAGAAAGGAGCATCCAGACTCAGTTCACAGCTGGTAGGATTACTGCACATCTCTCACAGGGCTGTGTGCTGCCCTCAGGATAAAAGAACATGAAGAAACTGATACGAGTGTGAATGGGTTTAAAGGAAATTATTTGAGAACAAATAATTAAAGGTAGTAGTTCATTATTTTTATTACTTAACTCTAAATTTATTATATGTAAGCAATTTATCCAAAGAAAGGTTACAAGGATGAATACTTCTTGGTCCATCTATTGGTCTTGGCAGAGAAAAATTCTGGCTCAATTACTAGGATAAGATTTAGAAGAATTAGGCTGGACATGGTGGCTCATGCCTGTAATCCCAGCACTTTGGGAGGCCGAGGCAGGTGGATGGCTTGAGCTCAGGCATTAAAGACCAGCATGGGAAACATGGTGAGACACTGTCTCTACAAAAAATACAAAAAAAAAAAAAAAAAAAAAAATTAGCCAGGTGTGGCAGCACAGGTCTATAGTCCCAGCGACTTGGGGGACTGAGGTAGGAGGATTACATAAGCTCAGGAGATTGAGGTTGCAATGAACCAAGATCAACACACCATTGCATTGCAAGTGAGACCCTGTCTAAAAAAAAAAAAAAAAAAAAAGTTTTCGAAGAATTGAGTTCAAATTTGACTTTTTTATGTAGTAAAAAATAGAAATATGCATACTTGTATGAATATAAGGAAATGTATAGAAAAATGCACAATTAAAGTAGGTATCAGATAGGTGAGATCATATAAGAAAGAAGCAGGTTTTTAATAATTTATTTAAACAGCATTGTTTTATTTAACCTCTTAAAACAAGTATAGTTCCTTTTTAAATTAAAAAAAAATGCAAATATACTTTTAAAAGGAGCCCTCTACCTGATAAGAAAGGACATTAGATGTAGAAATAAACTGTTTCTTTTTTGTTTCTCGTGTATCAGGAATTTTCCCTTTCAGAAGGGAAACCCAGGTCTAAGATTTTTCGTTGAAGAAAAACTCAGTTACAAAACAATACAGAGGAAGGCTTCCTTTTTCCTGTTTCTTTTTATTTTTGTAGAAAATTTGTAAAAGAAAATTGCTTCCTGGCTGAGACCATGAATGGCAAGTTGCAACTGAGAATAAATTTTTAACATTTAGTTAAAAGTCCTTGATAATAGAGGTTTATTATACAAGTGTTAACAAATCCTTAATTATACCAGTGTTTGCAAGAAGTCCAACTGCATTATCTCAGTGGTTCAGCACCTTATGTATATATTATGTCTATCTGATTCAATTAGATCTCCAACATAATAAATACAGAAAAAACTAAAACAATTAACTTCATTTTCACACTCTCAAAGTTTGGTCAGAGAGTGACTTAGAAATCTTTATTCTCGACAATTTAGATTGTGTGGGCTGCCATGTTTCCAGTATGGTCCAAAAATCATTATTATTGTGTAATTTAAGTTTATTCATGTTCATTCTGGGTGCTCCTTTAAGAATACTAAACGATAAAACTCACAACTCCAACCTGAGGCAACAAGAACTATTACAAACATTAGAATATTATTAAAATATCTCTGAGCTCCCTTTCTAGAAAATTAGAAACTAGACATGCCAGTTGTTTTATTTCTTTACTGAATCCAACTATGGTTTGATTGAACCAGGATTGTTATTGTTCTCTTTTTGGCCGAAAACCATTTGCCTCAAATCTGCTTTTACCATATAAGCAAATATAATTATTCAAATATTTAAATATGAATAAAATCTCATTAAATATCTGTACAGAAAACCATGGCTTCTTTTTAATGAAAATGCAAAAACCAAGGATGCCTTATTTAGAGCCCGCCTGAAATGTGCCTCTGAAATGTGATTTGAATTCACATCAGAGAAAGCTCATAACAGGACAGCTTTTGTCAACTAACATTTTCTTTGCACCAACCATGTATGGTTAAGGAAGCAGAGCAATTTTATGCTAGAATATGAGGTTTGATTTGGGTCAGGGCTGCAGAGTGCAGGGAGCAGTAGCACGGGGAGACTGATATTCTAACAAGCAGCTGTGTGACCTCAGGGAAAGCATTTCACCCAGTAGAAAACATCTTTCCTCAACCATCAAAAGCAGATAACAACGCTCGCCCTCCTTATCTCTAAGCAGTACAAGAGTGCTCAAATAACATATCAAAATTAGTAGCATCGTCATCTTTTCATCTTTCCTATCCAGAGTTAATGGAACTTAGCATGCGTTATCGTATTTTAGCATATGTATATGTCTATCTTCCCCACTCTTCTAACGCAGGTACTGTGACATTTTCTTCTTTGTATCCCAATTATTGTGGGACCACAATACGTGTTTGGAAATGTAATATCAAATAATTGAAATTCCTTTTAGAAAGTGAAGCATCACATAAATACAAGGTGTTGTATATGATTTTGCATCAGTATTAACAAGAGGTAGTCTTAATATGAAAATCGCTTTACGGGACAGTCATTTCGCACTGAGTTCTGAATTCATGGGCTCTCCATTTCTCTCTGAATTCAGTACTATGACCATGACGATCATCAACTAAGCCCTGACTTCCTCACTGATAGGTTCCCTACAAAACCAGTGATCTTTATAGTTTACATTTCCCATCTCACATTGAATGAAGTACATTCCATGGTGGAATTGTGTGTTAAAAGTAATATGAATAATTTCTCCCAAAATAATTATTAAGCTGTAAACTTGCTAAATAAGGTTCAAAAATACATGCACAAGATCATTACATTTAAAGGACAGTTTGCCAGCCTGGGCAACATGGCGAAACCCTGTCTCTACAAAGAATACAACAATTAGCTGGGCATGGTGGCACATTCCTGTATTCCTAGCTTTTCCTTGGGTGGCTGAGGTGGGAGAATTGCTTGAGTCCGGGGAGTTCGAGGCTGCAATGAGCTGTGATGGCACCACTACACTCCAGCCTGGGCAACAAAGCGAGACCTTGTTTCAAAAAATAAAAAAATTAAAGGACAGTATGCACAAACGTTTTCCATGGGCTCTTTATTTTCAAACAGTCAGGAAAAGAAAAAGACAAAGAAAAAGAAATCACATTTCCAACAAGAACTGTGACAAATATTAGAAAAATACTCTTCTTTTTTTTCTTTTATCTACTTCAAAGACAATGTGGCTGTCTGTACTCTAGCATCACATATACATTAGTAATGATTTGATTGTTTCTTTTTAGAAAGATGAAAATGATCTTTTATAACTGGGTAGAAATTCCAAAGTCATTGACCAGAACCTAACAATTTCTATAATTGTCCAAATAGTATATAAATAAAAGAATATCATAGTAGAAGAAGACCAATAAGATAATTTTTGAAAGTCTATGAATATAAATCAAATTATTCTATCTTGGTAATAGATAAAATTCCTTCAGTAAAACTGAACATTCTTTAGGTTAAAAAATAAATTAAATAAAATGACATTTTTCATACCACCATTGCTTGGTATATAATGAGTAGTCAATAAATATAAAACAAATGATTAAACATCAATACAATGATTGAGAAATATGGTAGAAAATAGACTTTGTCCCCAGTTCCACTTCTTGATCTATTATATAAAGTCCTAATTGAGTAGTTTAAGTTATTCATTTTCCTTCTTTTTTATTATACTTTAAGTTCTGGGGTACATGTAAAGAATGTGCAGGTTTGTTACATAGGTATGCATGTGTCATTGCTGCACCCATTAACCTGTTATCTACATTACATATTTCTCCTAGTGCTATCCCTCCCCTAGACTCCACCCCTGATAGGCCCTGGTGTGTGACATTCCCCTCCCTGTGTCAATGTGTTCCTATTGTTCAGCTCCCACTTATGAGTGAGAACATGCAGTGTTTGGTTTTCTGTTCCTGTCTTAGTTTGCTGAGAATGATAGTTTCTAGCTTCATACATGTCCCTGAAAAGAATATGAACTCATCCCTTTTTATGATTGCATAGTATTTCATGGTATATATGTGACACATTTTCTTTATCCAGTCTATCATTGATGGGCATTTGAGTTGATTCCAAGTCTTTGCTATTGTGAATAGTGCTGTGATAAACATAAGTGTGCATGTGTCTTTATAGTAGAAAGACTTATAATCCTTTGGGTATATACCCAGTAATGAGATTGCTGGGTCAAATGGTATTTCTGGTTCTAGATCCTTGAGGGATCACCACACTGTCTGCCACAATGGTTGAACTAATTTACATTCCCATCAACAGTGAAAAAACGTTCCTGTTTCTCCACAACCTCTCCAGCATCTCTTGTTTCCTGACTTTTTAATAATCGCCATTCTAACTGGCGTGAGGTGGTATCTCATTGTGGTTTTGATTTGGATTTCTCTAACGAACAGTGATGATGAGTTTTTTGCCATATGTTTGTTGGCTGCATAAATGTCTTCTTTTGAGAAGTGTTTATTCATATGATTCGCCCACTTTTTGATGGGATTCTTTGTTTTTTTCTTGTAAATTTGTTTAAGTTCTTTATAGATTCTGGATATTAGCCCTTTGTCAGATGGATAGATTGCAAAAATTTTCTCCCATTCTATATGTTATCTGTTCACTCTGATGATAGTTTCTTTTTCTGTGTAGAGGCTCTTTAGTTTAATTGGATCCCATTGGTCAACTTTGGCTTTTGTTGCTATTGCTTTTGGTGTTTTAGTCATGAAGTCTTTGCCCATGCCTATGTCCTGAACGGTACTGCCTAGGTTTTCTTCTAGGGTTTTTATGGTTTTAGGCCTTACATTTAAGTCTTTATTCCGTCTTGAGTTAATTTTTGTATAAGCTGTAAGGAAGGGGTCCAGTTTCAGTTTTCTGCATATGACTAGCCAGTTTTCCCAACACCATTGATTAAATAGGGAATCCTTTCCACATTGCTTGTTTTGTTCAGGTTTGTCAAAGATCAGATGGTTGTAGATGTGTGTTGTTATTTCTGAGGCCTCTGTTCTGTTCCATTGGTCTATATATCTGTTTTGGTACCAGTACCATGCTGTTTTGGTTACTGTGGCCTTGTAGTATAGTTTGAAGTCAGGTAGTGTGATGCCTCCAGCTTTGGTCTTTTTGCTTAGGATTGTCTTGGCTATACGGGCTCTTTCTTGGTTGCATATGAAATTTAAAGTAGTTTTTTCTAATTCTGTGAAGAAAGTCAATGGTATCTTGATGGGGATAGCATTGAAAGTAATTTATAATTACTTTGGGCAGTATGGCCATTTTCACGATATTGATTCTTCCTACCAATGAGCATGGAATGTTTTTCCATTTGTGTCCTCTCTTATTTCCTTGAGCAGTGGTTTGTGGTTCTCCTTGAAGAGGTCCTTCAAATCCCTTGTAAATTGTATTCCTAGGTATTTTATTCTCTTTGTAGCAATTGTGAATGGGCGTTCACTCACGATTTGGCTCTCTGTCTGTTACTGGTGTATAGGAATGCTTGTGATTTCTGCACATCAATTTTGCATCTTGAGAATTTGCTGAAGTTGCTTATCAGGATAAGGAGATTTTGGGCTGAAACAATGGGGTTTTCTAAATACACAATCTTGTCATCTGCAAACAGAGCCAAATTGACTTCCTCTCTTCCTATTTGAATACCCTTTATTTCTTTCTGTTGCCTGATTGCCCTTGCCAGAACTTCCAATACTATGTTGAATAGGAGTGGTGAGAGAGGGCATCCTTGTCTTGTGCTGATTTTCAAAGGGAATGCTTCCAGCTTTTGCCCATTCTGTATCATATTGGCTGTGGGTTTGTCATAAATAGCTCTTATTTTTTTTAGAGATGTTCCATCAATAACTAGTTTTTTGAGAGTTTTTAGCATGAAGGAGGGTTGAATTTTATTGAAGGCCTTTTCTGCATCTATTGAGATAATCATGTGGTTCTGTTTATGTGATGGATTACTTTTATTGATTTGCATATGTTGAACCAGTCTTGCATCCCAGGGATGAAGCTGACTTGATGGTGGTGGATAAGCTTTCTGATTTGCTGCTGGATTCAGTTTGCCAATATTTTATTGAGAATTTTCCTTTCAAAGTTCATCAGGGATGTTGGCCTGAAATTTTCTTTTATGTTGTTGTTGTGTTTCTGCCAGATTTTGGTATCAGGATGATACTGGCCTTAGAAAATGAGTTAGGGAGGAGTCCCTTTTTTTCTATTGTTTGGAATAGTTTCAGAAGGAATGATACCAGTTCCTCTTTGCACCTCTGGTAGAATTCGGCTGTGAATCCATCTGGTCCTGGGATTTTTTCAGTTGGTAGGCTATTAATTACTGCCTCAATTTCAGAACTTGTTATTGGTTTATTCAGGGATTTGACTTCTACCTGGTTTAGTCTCGTGAGGTGTATGTATGCAGGAATTTATTAATTTCTTTTAGATTTTCTAGTTTACTTGTGTAGAGGTATCTATAGTATTCTCTGATGATAGTTTGTATTTCTGTTGGATCAGTGGTGATATCCCCTTTGTCATTTTTTTTTATTGTGTCTGTTTGATTCTTCTCTCTTTTCTTCTCTATTAGTCTAGCTAGTGGTCTATCTATTTTGTTAATCAAAAAAAAAAAAAAAAACAGATCCTGGATTAATTGGTTTTTTGAAAGGTTTTTCGTGTCTCTATCTCCTACAGTTCTGCTCTGATTTTAGTTATTTCTTGTATTCTGCTAGCTTTAGAATTTGTTTGTTCTTGCTTCTCTAGTTCTTTTAATTGTGATGTTAGGGTGTCAATTTTATATCTTTCTTACTTTCTCCTGTGGGCCTTTAGTGCTATAAATTTCCCTCTAAACACTGCTTTAGCTGTGTCCCAGAGATTCTGCTGCACTGTGTCTTTGTTCTCATTGGTTTCAAATAACTTATTTATTTCTGCCTTAATTTAGTTATTTACCGAGTAGTCATTCAGGAGCAGGTTATTCAGTTTCCATGTAGTTGTGTGGTTTTCAGTGAGTTTCTTAATCCTAAATTCTAATTTGATTGCACTGTGGATTGAGAAATTGTTTGCTACAATTTCCGATTTTTTGCATTTGCTGAGGAATGTTTTACTTCCAATTTTGTGGTTGATTTTAGAATAAGTGTGATGTGGTACTGAGAAGAGTGTATATTCTGTTGATTTGGGATGGAGAGTTCTAGAGATGTCTATTAGGTCCACTTGGTCCAGAGTTGAGTTCAAGTCCTGAATATCCTTGTTAGCTTTCTGACTTGTTGATCTATTATTGACAGTGGGGTGCTAAAGTCTCACACTACTATTGTGTGGGAGTCTAAGTCTCTTTATAGGTCTCTACGAACTTTCTGTTTTGTAGGTCTCTAAGAATTTGATCATGTCATTATGATGTCAGTTGTTTATTTTGCCTGTTAGCTGATGCAGTTTCTTCATAGCGTTGATGGTCTTTACAATTTGGTATGTTTTTGCGGTGGCTGGTACCAGTTTTTCCTTTCCATATTTGGTGCTTCCTTCAGGAGCACTTATAAGGTAGGTCTGGTGGTGACAAAATCTCTCAGCATTTGCTTGTCTGTAAAGAATTTTATTTCTCCTTCGCTTATGAAGCTTAGTTTGGCTGGATATGAGATTCTGGGTTGAAAATTCTCTTCTTTAAGAATGTTGAATATTGGCCCCCACTGTTTTCTCGCTTGTAGGGTTTCTGCAGAGGGATCCGCTGTTAGTCTGATGGGCTTCCCTTTGTGGGTAACCTGACCTTTCTCTCTGGCTGCCCTTAACATTTTTTGCTTCATTTCAACCTTGGTGAATCTGATGATTATGTGTCTTGGGGTTGCTCTTCTTGAGGAGTATCTTTGTGGTGTTCTCTGTATTTTCTGAATTTGAATGTTGGCCTATCTTGCTAGGTTGGGGACATTCTCCTGGATAATATCCTGAAGAGTGTTTTCCAAATTGATTACATTCTCCCCATCACTTTCAGGTACACTAATCAAATGTTGGTTTGGTTTTTACACATAAACCCATATTTCTTGGAGGCTTTGCTCATTCCTTTTCATTCCTTTTTCTCTAACTTTGTCTTCACACTTTATTTCATTAAGTTGATCTTTAGTTTCTGATATCCTTTCTCTGCTTGATCAATTTGGCTATTGATACTTGTGTATGCTTCACAAAGTTCTCATGCTGTGTTTTTCAGCTCCATCAGGTTATTTATGTTCTTCTCTAAACTGGTTATTCTAGTTAGCAATTCCTGTAACCTTTTTTCAAGGTTCTTAGTTTCCTTGCATTGGGTTAGAACATGCTCCTTTAGCTTGGAGGAGTTTGTTATTACACAACTTCTGAAGTCTACGCCTGCCAATTTGTCAAATTCATTCTCTGTCCAGTTCTGCTCCCTTGCTGGTGAGGAGCTGTGATCCTTTGGAGGAGAAAAGGCATTCTGGTTTTTGGAATTTTCAGCCTTTTTGTACTGGTTTGTCCTTGTCTTCATGGATTTATCTATCTTTGGTCTTCGATGTTGGTAACCTTCAGAGGGGATTTCTGTGGGAACGTCCTTTTTGTTGATGTTGATGCTATTCCTTTCTGTTTGTTAATTTTCTTTCTAATAGGCTTCGGTGCTGCAGGTCTGCTGCAGTTTGCTGGAGGTCCACTCTAGACCCTGTTTGCCAAGGTATCACCAGCGGAAGCTGCAGAACAGCAAAGATTGCTGCCTGTTCCTTCCTCTGGAAGCTTTGTCCTAGAGAGGCACCTGCCAGATGCCAGGTAGAGCTCTCTTGTATGAGGTGTCTATCAACCCCTACTGCAATTGTCTCCCAGTCAGGAGGCAGGGGTTCAGGGACTCACTTGAGGAGGTAATCTGTCCATTAGCAGAGCTCGAGTACTGTTCTGGGAGATCCACTGTTCTTCAGAGCTGGCAGGCAGGAATGTTTAAGTCTCCTGAAGCTGCGCCCACAGTCGCTCCTCCCCCCAGGTGCTCTGTCCCAGAGAGATGGGAGTTTGATCTATAAGCCCATGATTGGGGCTGCTGCCTTTCTTTCAGAGATGCCCTGCCCAGAGAGGAGAAATCTGGAGTTGTAGTCTGGCTACAGTGGCTTTGCAGAGCTGTGGTGGGCTCCACCCAGTTCAAACTTCCAGGTGGTGTTGTTTACACTGTAAGGGGAAAACCACCTACTCAAGCCTTAGTAATGGTGGACACCCCTCCCCCCACCAAACTTGAACATCCCAGGTTGACTACAGACTGCTGTGCTGGCAGCAAGAATTTCAAGCCAGTGGATCTTAGCTTGTTAGGCTCTGTGGGAGTGGGATCTGCTGAGCTAGATCACTTGGTTCCCTGGCTTCAGCCCCCTTTCCAGGGGAGTAACCAGTTCTGTCTCGTTGGCATTCTAGTTGCCACTGGGGTAAAAAAAAAAAAAAAAAAAAAAAACCTCCTGCAGCTAGCTCAGTGTCTGCCCAAGTGGTCACCCAGTTTTGTGCTTGAAACCCAGGGTCCTGGAAGCATAGGCACCCAAGGGAATCTCCTAGTCAGTGGGTTGCAAAGACCATGGGAAAAGTGTACTGTCTGGCCCAGAGTGCATCGTTCCTCATGGCATAGTCCCTCATGGCTTCCTTTGGCTAGGGAAGGGAGTTTCCTGACCCCTTAAGCTTTCCAGATGAGGTGATGCCCCACCTTGCTTCTACTCGCCCTCTGTGGTCTGCACCCACTGTCTAACCAGTCCAAATAAGATGAGCCAGGTACTTCAGTTGGAAATACAGAAATCACCTGCCTTCTGCATTGATTTCGCTGGGAGATGCAGACTAGAGCTGTTCCTATTTGGCCACCTTGCTAGCCCCTCATTTTCCTTTTCATCTTTTTTTATGTGATCTAATATTGATCATGTTTCATCAGGAGTTCTTTACCATTTTGTAAGTGAGAAACTGAAGATAGAGAATTCAAACGACTTGTATGGGATCATATAGTAAATCTATGACAGAGTTGTCAATGCACTGTAATTCAGTGTTAGAATCTTCATTACCACTTTAGACCACTGTAATGTTTTATTCTGTCTCCTACAAATTCTCATCCCACTGGAAATACATATATATATATGACTTTAAAGTTGATGCATCAGTTATGATGGGAAAAATATGTAATTTCAATTATACTTCATGGAATCATATTGCTTCTCCATTAGGGGGTCAATTTTTAAAAAGAAACTTTTAGAATTAATATTGAAAATATGAGAAATTGGAATGTGGATAATAAAATAACGCTATTTTATAAAAGCTATTTTTTTTGAAGCTCCCCAAACCCACATACAATTAATTTGTAGTCACTGACATTCCTTGTTACTTTAGGGGGAAAAAAAGCCAACAGAGTGGAAAAGAACAACTGGTAAGCATGTAAGATGAGCCAGAAAGAGAAGAATTGACCCAGCTCACTAAAATACCCAAAATATAAGTGTTCGCAACTTTTAGCATCAAGGATTTCTATCCTTAAATATTTTCCAGCTACATAATGACACAAACTACACTTAATAAGTTTTTTTTTTTTAAAATCATTAAATTTAAAGCATTGAATTAGTCTAATTCCCATCCAAAGCAAAGACCCTAGTTATCTCCATTGGCTAATTAAGGGTAAATCTATACATACTTCTTCTTAGACTTATTGAAGTAGTATAAAGACTCAACCACTGCCACCTACTCACTCTAGGATCTGTAAGGACTCGCATTGTGAACAATTACATTAGGAAATCTAGTATTTGCTCCACGCCCCGTAATTCTCTCTTATTTTGAATACTCATGACATGAAGAGTCACTGATGAATTCATCTCTTCTCTTTTTGGTACTCAATCTATCAAGCCTTGCTGAATCTACCCCAAAAGAGTATCTCCACTTTGTCCATTTCTCTCTGTCCTCTCTTATCTTTTCTATTCAAGGCACCATTATCCTTTTCATGGACCACCATAAGAGCCTCCAACCAATGCTCCCTGCCTCCGTCTTCCTCTCCCTGAAATTCATTCTCCACACAAAATTTGGAATCTTCTTTTTAACATGTAAATAAGATAATGTTTCCTTCTCACTTATTTGAAGTTCTTTGGTGGTGATTTTTATTGAATTTAAAAGAAACCCCAGACTCATTACCATAACCTGTAAGATGTTATAACAATCAAATCCATTCCTTCTCCAACAACTTCCTTTCAAATCATTCTTTTCCTAGACACTGGGCATCAGTCTTACTGTATTTCTTTATTTTCCTCAAAAAATCAAACACATTCTTTACATTTGGTATCACCCACCTAGAATTTCCTTCTCTCCGATCATCCCATGGCTGATTCCTTCTCAACATTCATATCTTAGTTCAAATGGCACCTATTCACAGAGACCTTCCTTGATGCCTTGATCTGTCACAACCTTTTCAAATATCTTCTATTATTTACCATGTCATTTTATTTTTATTAGCATTTTTATCACTATGTGAATTCATCACATTCATTTTATTCATTCGTTTGTCAATATTCTTCCATTAGAATATAAGCTTTCTGACAATGGGGACTGACACATAGTAGGCATTTAATAAATATTTGTTGAACAGATGAATGAGTGTTATAATCTAATTTTTAAATGAAACCTATTGAGAAATATATCTGATCTCCTCCATTAGATGTGTTTGTTTATTGGTGATGTTCACATTTGTACTCTTTTTCATGCATGTGGTAATCAATTCTTTGAATGAGAAAATGAAAAAAATTCATAAATTGTTTTAATTCCATCAGAGACTTCTGTGCTACAAAAAAAAGATAAAAACTTGGTTTGGGGAACAGAGTTTGTAAATGGAAGACTAACAATAAAAATAAGAATCAATTTTAGATTTCTGGTTGAGGAAACACATGGAAACAACTATAGTAACAAATAAGGTGAAGTGAGCGGAACTGGAGAGGGAGACTAAGATTAAGGAAGGCTACTGATTGTGAATATGGGCTGCAGTCTGAGGCATGTGCAGGGATACAATGGCAAATTAAGCTGAAGCAGAAAAGATTTGAGTGGCATGTTAATTTTTCAAAAAATAGGAAACTCTTAAAGAGAACAAATGATAAATTTTCCATCTGTTTAGATGTAATTTCCTCCAAAAAGCTTCTTCTTATCCTCAAGGTATTGATTAGGGGACTCCATAGCCTTTCTTACTTCCCCTTTAGTGAATCCGCTCTGATGAGTTGTAGTTGCCAGTTTGCCAGTTTGATTTCTCTATCATCTTTAAGCTCCAACAAGGCAGTACTGTGAATATCTTAGTTATCATTTTATCCTCAGCACCTGGCAAGGTACCTGTATCATAAAAAGTGCTCCATAAATGGTTTTAGAAAGAAAGAAGACAGAGGAAAAGAAAGTGAGGAGTCAAGAAGACAGAAAGGTGGAAGGGAATACAACATAGTGGGGAAAAAGCAAGGCAGCCTCCTCCCTCCTCAACACCACCCCTCCCACCAAGCAGTAGGTGACCAGCACCTACTTTGCAACTCACCATTTGAAAAGCTTGATATGGCTCTTCAAGTGAGCACATTTGGCAAAATAAACTATTAGAAGAACATTAAATGCAACATAGTCATACTTATAAAAAATAAAACCAGTTTCAATAGTTGTATTTATAGGTTATATCTTTTGTAGGCTTTAATTGAATAAACACTTTAAATGTTTATCCAGATTTCAAAAGCATTTATTAGTCATTGATTTAATATATTCTCATACATGTGTTCAATATTTAGGCAATTTACTATTTTTATCTTAAGTAAGACTTGTCTTTTTAATTTGCAGCAAGCTATATCACACGTGTTGTCATAGAACTCTAAACTTCTTTGTTTGGTAGGGTATGACCTTACCGTAAAAGTTATTTATGAAGACATTTGAAAATATATATACATATAGTGCCTCACTTGAAATTATTCATATATTTAACACTTGAATCATAAGCAGGAAATGGCATAAGAGAAGTGTTAATTCTATTTAGTGTGTACTTCAATCTTATTATTTGACATTGGAACAAAGACACTCAGAAAAACTCAACTGCGTCTATACAAAAAATAGCCTGCCTTGTCCTTCTCTAACAAGGAGACTCTCCTGAACTTTAGTTTCACCATTTGTTTTGGAAGAACATGTAATGCACAGTAGAATGGCTCCTTAGACAACACAAGAGTGAGCAATCAGAGTTTTAAATCCAGATCTACCAAAGGTTTCCTATTCAACAAATCAATTATTTCATTTGTATCAGTTTCTTTAGGTTTAAAAGGAATCTTGTAAGTGAAAATGACCAATAAATAATTGAAATAAGTATATAAAAACAATTCACTTATGATATTAACATACCTAGTTTTAAGTGATATTCACTTTTAATTTAGAGTAATGTGAATCGATTGATCATCTGTCTGTCAATTAATTGTGTTCATTGCATAAAATATATTACAGTAACTTAAGAATGTTTAAAACAAGATTAGGGTGCTGCCTGCCCTCAAAAATCAAAATATCATTTCCAGAGAGATCTCAGAATATATCTAGATACACTGAAGTATGTCTAGGCCTTTTAATTTTTGGATCCTGAAAATATAGCCAGCCTTCCTTAGAATAAAAGCCTACACTATACTTCCTGCTTCTTGATAAAATAAATTAATCTTGAGAAAAAGTGCTTGTACACTTAATTTCTTTGACTTACTGCATTGGGGAAGAAAGGCAGCAGTATAGAATATAGTGAGCATAGAATTTTGATTCTGAACTACCGGTTTTGAGTCCTGGATTCACATTTACTACCTGTGCAATTTTGGAAAACCCATTTCCTTTCTCTGAACCTCAGGTTTACTGTCAGCATGCAAGGATAATAATATACATACTTACATAACATATCTCAACAGTTTGCAGTGAAAATACTCTCTAAAAAGCTGTGTAGAGTGCTATATAAATGTTCATCATTATATTTCCATAATCTTTAAAAAGGATTCTTTATTATGGAAAGTGTTTCATACCTTCCAGATTCAAGTAAGGTGATTGTTTTTGACAAATTTTCCAATCTGGTGCTAGGTTATCTGCACATAGACCTAAACAAAGTCATATCGCACAGCCTCCACGTACTGAGTATTTTCCTTGACATTGACAAATTCCTGGTTGCCACACTGTACAGAAGATGAATGCACATGGGCAAAATAAGAACGGAATAAAAGCAACTTCACTTTGGATAGTGTCTAGCAGGCCCTAAACATGATGGTTGAATGAGTCTTTTCTATGGCTAAAATGAAGGCCTTTTTGGTCAAGGCTTTCACAGGAAGACAATCTATCAGGTCGCTTTTTCCCCAGATTCGTTTTTAATCCAATTTCCCTGACTACTTGCTAATAAATGAGGGAGGTTTTGCATCAATGTCTCTGCAGCCTCGTATCAAGCCAGACTTTGCAGTACAAACAGCTATTATAGGCCATATTTTCCTCTTAAAATTCAACTATATATATCTATCAGTGCTACCAGCAACTTGCCTTAATAACTTTATTAACTAGTCCAGACATGTAGTAATATTTCATGTTATCTTAAATCTCCTTCTTTATCCCCACATGCAAAAAAAAAAAAAAAAAAAAAAATCATGTTTGTGAGATAAATCTTTAAGCATACTTTATCCAAGCAGATTTTGGAATTCTCCTAAAATAAAAATATGAAGAGCCATGGAAGATGATTGGGATAGCTAAGAGACCAGAGTTGGCACCAGCGAATGCCAACTAATACAATTTTTATGGAGCAAATATATTCTTTTGCTGTTTTGAAAATGAATTACAGAAACTGAAATTTAATTCCTTTTTAGGCAATTTTTGTAACTCTAATGAATTTATGAAAGACATTTAGCAAAGACAACCGAAAAATAGAGCTATCTGATATCTGGGACTTTCCTACCTTAACACTAGTTCCTGGGTCCGCTGCTCTGCCCTCATTTACCATGTGTGTCTTATTTGGTCTGCTGTATGAGTGTGGCCTTTTTCTTACTTAAAAATGCAATCAACTATACTACCATAGTGGTGTCCCTCCCGCCATTAGTGCCTGTCTTACACAGCTTTGTCTTGTTATGGTTTTAGCAGTTGTGTGTATTTCTTTCTCGAAAATTGTTAAAAAGGAGTAGAGGTTTAGCAGACTGTGGCAATGGAAAAACAGCCTGAGAATTACAAGGGCAGAAGTTGAACAACACTGTATGTTGTTTTTATGAAAATACAAATTGCCGAGAACAATTTATAAAAGGCAGATATATCTTAATAGAGAAGTTCTAACACTGTAATTTTAAATTTTGGCAGTTGTGCATAGTTCATTATAACTTTAATATTCAATTATATTAATGGTAAGTGATTTCCATATTCATTAGATTCCATATGTAGTCTGAAAGACCTGTATATATGAAAAATGGAAATAAATCTTCCTAGCTGTTGGCAAAAAATAGTGCTTTGTTCCTGTTATATTATTGCCCATGTTGGTGGCAGTGGTGAGGTAATTTTTGGGGGGAGATTTTGTTTTCTCATCAGAAGTAAGTATGCAGCAAAATTAGATGTAAAACTGAATTCCAAATATACTCTCTTCCTTACAGATTGTAACAACTTCTTAGTTATTTTTTAAGATGTATACTTACATACAATTGATATTTTAAACAATATGAAAATTAAATTAAGAAGTAAGGTCAATACAAAAGGCAAACTATATGCACAAGAGCTATTAAAAATCTTTATTTATTTGCAGAATAAGCCATATGAAAAATATAATCGTTATTTATATTACATATTTATATTTTATATGGTTCTTACAGCAACATCAACAATCCTATAAAGAAAATAGAGTTTCAGGCATATCATTTGTCCTCAAAAATAGTTGTTGTTAAATGAATGGATTGAAGGATGTATGAATGTCTGTAATTTAAAAAATGAGGCCAGGTACAGTGGCGCATGCCTGTAACCCCAGCACTTTGAGAGGCAAAGGCAGGCAGATCACCTGAGGTCAGGAGTTCGAGACCAGCCTGGCAAATATGGTGAAATCCAGTCTCTACTTACAAAAACAAAAAGAAAAAGAAGATATAAAAATTAGTTAGGCATGGTGGTGGATTACATGCCTGTAATCCCAACTATTCAGGAGGCTGAGGCAGGAGAATCACTTGAACCCGGGAGACGGAAGTTGCAGTAAGCCAGGATCGCGCCACTACACTCCATCCTGGGCAATAAGAGTGAAACTCCACCTCAAAATAAATAAATAAATAAATAAATAAAGTTTATTTGCAAACTATTCTGACAAAGGACCAATATTCAGAATATAGAAGGAACTCAAAAACTACTCAATAGCAATAAAACAACAACAACAACAACAAACTCTTTAAAAAGTGAGCAAAGGACAGGAACATTCCTCAAAACCAGACATACAAATGGCCAAAGGGTATATGAGAAAAATGCTCAGCATCACTAACCATCAGAGAAATGCAAGACAAAAGCATGCTGAGATATCCTCTTACTTCAGGTAGAATGTCTATTATCTAAAAGGCAAAAAATAAAAGATGCTGGTGAGGATGTGGAGACATGGAAACTTCTATATACTGTTGGTGGGAATGTAAATTAGTACAGCCATTATAGAAAATAGTATGAGGATTTCTTAAAATACTAAAAATGAAACTACCATATGATGCAGCAATCCCACTATTGGGTATATATTCAAAGGAAAGGACATCAGCATATCAAAAGGATACCCATCATGTTTACTGCAGCACTATTCACAATAGCAACAAATACAAAATCAACCTAAGTGTCCATCAAGAGATCAACTGATAAAGAAAATGTGGTATATATAGAAAATAGAATACTATTCAGCCATAAGAAAGAATGAAATCCTGTCATTTGCAGCAACACTGATGGAACTAGAGGTCTTTATTTTAAATCAAACAAGCCAGAAACAGAGAAACAAATATTGCATGTTCTCACTCACATGTAGGAGCTAAATAAAAAGTTGATCTCTTGGAGGTAGACAGTAAAATGATAGATACCATAGGCTGGGAAGGCTTTGGAGGAGTAATGAAGAGCAGTTGGTTAATTGGTACAAACATACACTTTGATAGAAGGAATAAGTTATCCTCTTTGATAGCAGAGTAGGGTGATTATTTCAAAATAACTAGAAGAGAGAACTTGAAATGTTCCCAACATGTAGAAATGACAAATTCTTGAGGTGATGAATTTCCTAAATACTTTGGCTTGGTCATTACACATTCTATGTCTGTAACAAAACATCACATGTGCTCCATCAATATGTATGAATATTACGTAACCATCAATCAATAAGAAAATGGACCGGGCATAGTGGCTCATGCTGGTAATCCCAGCACTTTGGGAGGCCAAGGCGAGCAGATCACCTGAGGTCAGGAGTTCGAGATCAGCCTGACCAACATGGAGAAACCCTGTCTCTACCAATAATACAAAGGTTAGCTGGGTATGGTGGTGCCTACCTGTAATCCCAACTACTTGGGAGGCTGGGGCATGAGAATCGCTTGAACCCGGGAGGCGTAGGTTACAGTAAGCTGAGATGAGATCATGCCATTGCACTCCAGTCTGAGCAACATGAGTGAAATTCGCCTAAAAAAAAAAAAAAGAAAATGAAGCTCAAAGAAATTAGGTAACTCACCAGAGATGGCGCACTAAAAAATTTTAAGACCCTGACCTTGAACACAGGCATTCTGACTCCAGTTTTATTGTGCTTTTGACCTCCCTGTGATTCCCTTTTCAACAATTGACACTGACCTTTATCCACTTTCTCCCCACTTTGGATCTAAGATATCTGAGGCAAGCAAAGTCCAAAGCAACTTACAGGTTTACCTACCATATGTGAATGTTAATTTATAGCGTTTGCTTCTTTGTCTCTGGTCAAACCTGGACTTGGGAAGACACACAAGAAAAGAGATGCACAGAGAACTGTATAGTCAAATCAGAGTGAGAGAGTGAAAAACAGGGAATACTTTCTAATTTAAGAACAGAGTGAAAGAAACATCCTGTACTCACCTTCAATTCATCCTGAGGATTCCAGTAAAAACAATGACAGTATTGACAATCCTGATCTTCTCGCTTAAAGAACATAAAAGTTTCCTTATCTTTTCTAAACTCATAGTTCTCAACCAGAAAAACCTAATCAGTTAAAAGAGGGGGTAGAACGTAATTTGTTTCAGATTGCATTTAGTTATTATTAAATATTATTATACACTGAAGTTTACAAATGATTTAACTTAGGCAAAAGTTAGTCAATTCAAGCTTATATTTATCATAAAGCCACTCTTTATGTGCTTCCCAATATTGCTTCCTAAGACTTAGAGATCAGATTCAGTAATTATTCAGACTATGTGAATTGCTTAGAATCCAAAGTTTATGTGGATGTGTCTATGGCAAAGTTAAAGGATTGAAAACACTCTCTTAGATAGTTATTGATAGGTAGGAAAGTAATTCCACAGCCTGCCAAACATTCGTACATATTTCCCAAGACCCGTAAAAAGAGTAAATAGGCACTTGTAAGAGTCACTGATTTCCCAAACAATGAGAAAATGGGAAAGAAGCAACATTTAAATAAGCTTAGTTGCTCTGGACAATTACCCCTATGAATCAAGGTGGTTTATTCTTGTATAATCATCTTGCTGGCTACCGGTTGGCATTTAAGATTAAGGTAAACATGAGTAGCTGGGAAAAAATGATGCAGCATATGAGTTGTAAGTATATTAATTTCATCTTTGTCAGTGTTTCTTATGTATGTTTGGAAAGTGATGGCATTTTTTTACCTAGTGAAATAAAAAAAGGTTTTCCTTAGACAAGGAATTTCATCATTTCTGAACTTTTATAAATGTGTGCTCTACCTATCGTTTTCATATGCTTCCTTAACCAGCAAATGATGTGGTAAAATTGTGGGTAGCAGCAGCATGAAGAACAGAACCATTTTAATTTCTCCCATCTGGCATATTAGCATTAATAAAAGATGTTTAAAAAGAGAAGCCTTGAAAGGCTTTCACCTCTTGATTTAACAAGATAATAAGGAAAGCTTGCAATCTGCCACTAAATATAACTGATAAGAATGAGTATAATGTGATGATCACCAAGATTAACCTTTGAGATAATTTGTAAAACCCTGCTGATTACAATACAATCATGTTAAGACTAGCACTAAAACTGTTGTTGTTACTTTTTAGTACAAATGAAATAGGAAAAATCCCATTTGTAGAAATATAGATTATATAGATCAGTAGAACCAAAACTGGGAAGTTACCTACACCTGCCTGATCTGTAAACCAACCATAGTGGATCTCCCTCTCAATGGTGTTTATTGATTTAATATTACAATCAAATGATTATATTGCTGGTTTAGATTAAGTACAGTGTAATACTGATTGTATGTTTCTATATTTATCTGTTTCACCTAGTTTTGTTGTTATCACATTACAATCCCCTTCACTAACACCTCATTAACATATTCCCATTTATTCTGGGTTTTTGATGGGGCAGGGGAAGATTTTACTTACCCAGGCAGTTCCTCAATTAAAATGGGATTGAGGGAACCTATTCTTCTTAATTGGAAAATTACCTGAGTGGTTTGTCCAAGCTTTTTATAGCTTTTTTGACTGATCTTTTTGACCACAACTACAGTTCAAAAGAACACTATAGCTGAAAACTACATATAACAATAAAATGAAGAGATCACAAGGCAGTTTAACAGGTCGTTTATTATCCTAATATCAAAAAGTACCTAGAAATACAAAGACTGGCCTGCTTACATAAGACATACCTATATTATTCACTACCTTAAGTGAATGCATAGTTTTTGTCTTGGTTTGGCTTGTTTATTCAAGGCAAAATTTGGTAGTATAAAGTTTAGAGCTTGGAACTGAATGAGAGATGTTCCTAAGGTTTCCTTAATGGAAATTTGAACTATTTGTAGTCAGAGGAATTTATTTATATAATGAATCAATAAGTACATAGAAAGTATATTAAAGCCTCTTAGTTTAGCTTTTGCACATGTGGTATCCAATCCTGAAAGCCCCCTTTGTATTACAGAGACACAAATAAACTGGTAGCAATCACAATGAATGTATACATGCTACTTTATCATCGCTACTATATATCTTGTTTAATTTCTCAATTGAAAGCTTAATGTCCACTGCAAAAAGCAGTGCAGATTGGAAGACAATAATGAGAATTCTGTGCACAGAATAAGGCTGAATGTGGCCCATAGGAGAAATGATAAACCCATGGTAACCATGAGAGATTTTTATTTTTAGACAGACTCAATTAATCAAAATCATTTGGCTAGGATTTTTTTAGATAGAAGAATCAAACTCCAAAAATTCCTACTCAGTATTTAAGGCTATAAGAATATATAATGTACTTCAACCACTGAAAATTAGAAGAAAATAAACAATCTAAGTCTTCATTCATTCTTCACATAGGGGAAAGAGGGAATTAGATCTTGCATAGTACCTAACAAGACCCATAATTTTTTCATATATTATGTTCAGTATTATTTCCAGTAATTACAAAAGTAAGTACATTTCTTGTTTCTTCGAAAAGTCTAAAAATCATTTAAGGTTGAGTTTCAAAGGTATAGAATGAATTATATGTACTAATAGGAATGCGTACTATATTTTAGATGAAAAGATTTATATGTATCCTAAAACTCTTATTCTTTTATTTCATTCAATTTTTGATTAATTAGACTGATAAATATGCTAAATAGTACATTATTACCACTTTCATTAAAAAAATAATTTCATTTCTTTTAAAAACATGGAATTAAATTGGATAACTAGTATTGATTAATTTTTTAAAGTTGAAAGACATGAATAAATACATTGCTTTCTGAATTTCAAAGACTTTTAAAAAATATCAGTGGAAAAATAAATTTTTTTAAAAAATTACCCTTAAGCTATATATTTTGCAAAGTAAAAAATACTTGATTCAAAGTCTAACGAAAAGGAGTTATAAACCAAACCAAAACGAAAGCCTCCAGGGCAATTATTTTCTAAGATCTGTCCTCAAGGCAAGTTTTTCTGGAAAATTTGGAATTCTCTAGATGATGGTGAATTTTCCAAGAACTATAAATAACTTTAAGACAGTGTCTATAATAGGGATAAATCTTAAAGGTAAATTCTTTGTTTAATAAAACAACGGCACTTGCATGTTGATTATACTGCTTGAATGGCTTTGACGGCCTGATTAATTCAGTGTTTCCACTTCTATTTCTCCAGCGAAGGGATATGGATGAATCACTAACAATTGAGCACCACTACTGGGAAAGTAATGCAAAGCATATTTCATGTTAATTCCATATTGGTAGCATCAACTTTGTGTATGAAAGGTGATACAAATACTTCTCTTTATATTGAATACATTTCTAAGTGACAATTAACAAAACATTAACCCTATCAAAATAGAAAGCCAACACATTATCTCTAAATAAAAAGCATTAAGTAGCATTGAAAAATTTTATTTGTGTCAGATCTTTGCTTTTAAGTGCCAAAAATGGGGAGGAACCCAGTGCCCTTGGAGTAATGGCTGATTCTAGAGGTGGGGTAAGGAAAATACAAGATAAGCCTGGATCATCTTGTAGTACTAGAACAGAAAACAAAGAATTGTAGGGTGTGCCAAAAGAACACAGGAGCCATCCTGACAGAGCCCCCAAAGGCCAAAGCTGAAATAATCTGAGCATCAAATAGATAGTGGAATATTGGTTTATAGCCCAAAGTATAAAATATATACCTCTGTGTCCATACTGATGTAAATAAATGCTTTAATAATCAAATAAGTGAGAAGAAAAGACAAATCCTTAGCTTGAAATTCCGTATAGTGTATGTAGATTTTCCCCTTCAGAAAGTGGAGCCTAATTCTCTTCCTATTGAGTATGGACTAGAATTAGTGAATGAATAGAGCATAGAATGAGAAGAATAGTCGCTTTACGGTGAAGAAACCAAGCAAACACTACTTTAAAAAACAGTTAAATTAACATCATTGGTGATTCCATGGGGATGTCATGTATCTTTCATATGATGTAATAATAAGGTCACTTTGCCTTTGTAATATTCATTAGAAAATTCATAAGTCTAGTCTAATAATGATAAAAACATTAGAGAAACCTAGATTTGGGGGCATTCTTTGGATACCTGGCTAGCACTCCTCAAGATTCTCAAGGTAATGAAAAACAAGATTGAGAAACTGACATAGATCAGAGGAGACTGGGGAAACATGACAACTACACACAATATATTATTCTCATTGGATACTGAAACATTAATGAAAAATCTGATGACATGTAAGTAGTATAGAGTTTAGTTCATAGCAATATACTAATGTTGCTTCCTTAATTTTGAGAAATGTACTGTGGTAATGTAAGATATTAACAATAGGGAAAACTAGTTGAAGGGTAAACAGGAATTCTATTATCTTTCCAACTTTTCTGTAATTCCAAAATTATTCTAAAATTTAAAATTAATTTCAAAATAATTGGCATAAATAGTGATCCCAGACAGAAACTCTTGCATACATGATTTTTTTTTCAAAAGATGCCAAAATCATTCATTCAATGGGAAAAGGACAGTTGGTTCAATACTGATGTTGGTAAAACTGGATATATGCAAGCAAATGAATGAAGTTGGGCCCTGACTTTATGTCATATATAAAAATTAACCCAAATAGATGAAATACCTAAACATAATAGTTAAAATTATAAAGCCTCATAATACTGGATTGGGCCATGGTTTCTTAATATTACTCAAAAAGTATAGGCAACAACAAAAAAATAGATAAATTGGACTTAACCAAAATTTTTTAAAATTTGTGCATCAAAGGATGCAACCAACAGAAATAAAAGGCAACCCATGGAATGATAGAAAATATTTACCAATCATATATCTTATAAGGAATGGATATCCAAAATGTATAAATAACTCCTAAACTTAGTAACAACAAAAACAAATAATCCAGTCTAAAAATGGCCAAAGGACTTGAATAGACATTTTTCCAAAGAAAATATGCAAATGGCCAATAAACACATGATTATTGCTAATTATTAGGGAAATGCAAATAAAAAATACATAAGATACCACTGCACACCCATTAGGATTCCCAATATTAAAAAAAAAAGTAACAATTATTGGCAAGGATATGTAGAAACTGGAATTGTACATTGCTGGTGGGAATATTAAATGGTGTAGCCACTATGGAAAACAGCGTGACAATTGCTAAAAATAATTAAACACAGAATTACCACATGATTTAGCAATTCCCTTTTGGGTATATATCCCAAAGAAATTAAAGACTCAAACAGATGTTTGTATATTCATGCTTATAGTAATGTAATTCACAATGGACAAAAGGTGGAAGCAACTCAAGTGTCTACTGATGGATGAATGGATAAACAAAATATGGTCTATACAATACACACAATGGAATATTACCCAGCTTTTAAAAAGAAGGACACTCTGACACTTGCTACAACATGGGTGAACCTTGAATACACTGTGCTAAGTACAATGAGCTATCACAAAAGGACAAATATTGTATGATTCCACTTATGTGATGTATTTGGATAGTCAAATTCCTAACAACAGAAAATAGAAGGGTAGTTGCCAGCGGTTAGGGGAAAGGGAAGAATGGAGAGGTAATGTTTAATGAGTATAGAGTTTCTGTTGGAGAAGATGAAAAAGTTCTGGAGGCAGATGACAATGATTGTTGCAATAACAACTTGCATGTGTTTAATGCCAAAGGACAGTATACTTAAAGATTGCTAAAATGGTACATTTTATGTTTTATATATATTTCACCACAATAAAAAATTTAAAAACCAATTGTCATAACATGTTCATTTTTTCTTTGTCTTGTCTCATAGATAGATAGATAGATAGATAGATAGATAGATAGATAGATAGATAGATATAGAGATATTATGAATGTTTCCAGAGACAGGGATCAGTTCGCTGAATATAATAAATGGAAATTAGAAACTGGATTATAAAAGCAATCATTATTAGAAATTTAAAAATTCCAAAACCAGGTAAAGATAAATTATTTAAACATGTGAGACATTTAGCAACAGATGTATTAAACTTCATTCGGTTATTCAATTTAGGAGAAGCCGATAGAGATTGATGAGGGCTAACACATTATTAACTATTTTTAAAACCAATAGGATATCACACATTCCTTTTCTTGATACCAGTCAAAATAACAAAATATAACAAAATTTAAAGATGGAGATAAAAAAATAAAGTATACTTTCATGTAAGTAAAAATAATCAGTTAAACACTTTGTTGAGATTAATGTTTAAAATAGAGCATTAATGGAAATAATGAACTAGCTTGAAGAAAACATCTGGAAAAAACTAACGATTTTTTGACTTTTTCTTTCCTCCTGAGGATATTTTCTTGCTTTCTTAATGTGATTTCCCTCCTTTATACCCCCTCTATCTCAAATCCCATCTTGTTCATTGTTTCCCTAGTCAGTCAATTAATAAGAGCCAATAAATCAGTTAATAAGAGATTTTGTCTATCAGGTTTGACAATAGCATGTCTTTAGAACAAGAAAATTGAAGGAAAGAGTTATTCATTCACTCACTGCTCATTTAACATATACTTTTTAAGAGCCTAATTATGTAAAAGTTTGTTCTTGATACTGTATTCGAATCAAATACGTTGTTTCTCATCTTTTTTGTCACATGGTGTAAGCCTTTGCTTCGTTATTATTAGTCCTGCTTTTTTCCTCTTTTCCAAGTACAAGGCCATTTTTTCAAAGCTTACCAAAATTCCTTTAGATGTATCATTTCTTCATAACAACTATAAGTCTTGCATGTCAGAGTCAGCACATAGTAAGTGTTCTGTAACTGTGTTGAATGAATGAAAACTGGTGAATCTTGATGCTCTCTCAATGTCCATTGTATGTAGAATACTAGCTGTACTCTTCTGGGTTATAAAAATTTCAAATGTAACCAATTACTACTCTCAAAACATTTATCAATGGTAAGTCTCAAAGTTCAATTGAAAAAAAAAGTCATACATATATAAAAACCTGCTCTCACATGTTCTTCAAATGCATTAGATTGTAAGGAACTTCTTTTTAAAACCTAAAAAGCAATTATAATGCTTGAATACACTGTCTGTGTTTGATTACTAAGGTATCAATTAATGCTGAAAACATTCAACATTGTTTAAATTTCACAGAAGCCTAGCAAAGGGAAAATAAGGAGTATATACCTGGTTAGGTTAACTCTCCAAGTTATAAATTTACAATTAAAATTTGGCCAAGCTTTAGATACTTAAGAATTTAATTGACCATGTAATTCTGAAACACACTACAAGGATTCTATCACAGTAAACGCATGGTTATAGGTACATAGCTAAATCATAACAAATCTTGCACATCAAATTCTACTTTTATTTACATTTCTTTAAAAAAAAAAAACAGGCTTACCCTTGAATCAGAGACATAATCTCTTAAAACATACCATATGTCTTTTCTTGTATAGCACATGTTAAAAAAAAAAAAAAAAAAACAGCCTTAATTAGCGACAATGCATTGTTTGGTTTCTTCACTGACACTTCCTTTATTCTGTTGAGCAGTGTAGCAGAGTTACCCTTGCATCTTTGTGGAGGTTGGAGACTAAGTTAGTGGAGAGAAGGCTCTGGAGAGTCCAGAAAATGTGAGTGGCTGTTACAGGGCATTAACTAGAATACATGCCATATATTTACTATTCTGTTAAAGAAACAACATAAAAGAAAATCCTGTGGGGTTTTTTTGCTCACACTATCAAATATTTATAATATATAAATGTTCCTCTAGTTTTGTGAACAGAAGAGACCTTATTAAATATCAAGTGAAGGGAAATAAGGAATTAAATAATTATTGACTTTAGTTTTCTGTTTATTATTTTGAACAAGCAAGCAAAAAATAACAATTGTTTTTATGATAAAAATGATAAGGTAATATTCAGCAGATTTATCATTGTATAATTACAGAATTCTAGAAAAGGTCTAAGGCTGAGTGTCCTGTGTGGACTTGCAAAGCGTATCTTGTTCATAGGAATTGAATGTTTGGTTCAAATTCATTCAGTAGATTTTAGTCTCATTGATTATTTTAAAAGCACTGCAAAAGAGATTATTTTCTTTAATATCTGACATGATATCCCTCATTGCTTTTCTCTTATTTCTAGCCCATTAATTTTATTTAAAATAAAATGATTCTTTTTTCTGTAGGACCTTATTCAACCTGACTCCTTGTATGGTGTTTTCTTTTATTCAAAGGCTTACTTCAACTAAGCTTGAGCTTTGTTTCTCTTTTCCCTTATTTTCTCTTTTTTGCCTTTACAGACAATCCTAGACATCTACATAAATTCTTTATCTAAAACCATCCATCAATGTTATCACCTGTCTATTAACCCATCTTCAATAACCATGCTTATGAGAAAGAGAAAAAAAGAAAAAATGTGAAGTAATTAAAACATATAATCCTATTTTTGTTGTTTCTTATTAGAATATAATCACACAGCAGGAATTTTTGGGTCACATTTGTTCAAAAATAATGAGTAATCATCTGCTATTTGCATATGACTTTTTAAGGCACTTTTAGTAGAAATGAAAACATATGACCACTGTCCTCAAGGATAATTGGGCTACAAATCAGTCAGTAACAGAAGAATGGAAAAATAGAAGAATTAAAGTTCTTCTAAATTATAGTAAATTTAACGAACTATTAAATTTAATGAACTATTAAAAGTTAAAGTTTACGAAGAATAATTAACCACTTTCATCCTTAGGTGTTCACTACATTAAACTTCTAAACTCATCTTTACTTATTTGCTTCCTCATCAGAGCCTTCGAATCTTACCCTTTTGTCCTTTCACAACCTTCTTAAAAACCTTCAACCCCCTCTCCACTTCCACAAAGATCTATTTGTCATCTTTAAAAAATATATACACACGCACAATCAGGCAGATTGGTCGTATTACACATGTATGCTTTCCAATCTGAGGTGGTTTAGCATCCTAATTCTACAATCATTTTACACCTTGCTAATTGAATCCCTTTCCAGCCTCCAGAGTAGTGATCTGAAACTGCCACCAATCTCGCCCATATCCATGGCCCCTCACCCTCTCCTCACATTGCCTACCTCCAGCCAGCCATACATAGAAATTAGAAGCTATTAAGGACAAACCTGTCTACGCAGTCTCTTCACAGCCCCCTCCTACCTTCAACACACATCAGTAAATTTATCTATACTGCCACTCTCTTTACTTCCTTCCTTTCCTCAGATCTCAGATTGGCCTCTTAAAAACTGAAATATTGCATTGTCCCTCAGCATTGCTCAACATATTTTTATTTTTCAAAAAATAAATATCAGCTTTTACTTATATTCCTTAGGGCAGTTCTTCAAAACATTTACCTATACTGTCTACCCTATGCCCACTATTATCTTCTTGGCCTCAATCAATAACTTCAATAATTCAGACTGCATTAAGAAAATGGCAGCTGTAGGAAGTGAAGTTCAGAGTTTCCTGAATGTATTCTTGCATATATTCACTAACATATGAACCTACTTATTTTGGTGCCTATGTTTTACTAAATGTTTTTGTCTCAGAAGGAAAAATGTGGTTTCTTTCTGTCAAGGCTAATCCCTCTCCTGCAATAATAATCACATTTCCTCCTAAAGGAATCCTCATGTTTTTCCTGTATGCTCAAACTCTCTCTAATTACTAGCTCCTTTCCTCCCACCTCAAATAGTCTCAGATAACCCACCTTCCAACCCTAACTCACACAAAAATACCCCCAAAATCTTCATTTTGATCCTAAGTCCTTTCCAAATTACTACAGAATTTATCTTCTAATTTTAATGACAAATTTCTGCCACAGCTTTTTGGATATCTTTATTGCCTCTATTTCCTTGATCCATTGTTCTTTGACTTTTGCTTCCCTAATAGACACTTCTTGATATCTCTAAGATGAGCAGTAGTCTCCTCATTGTGGAATCCTTATCAGCTGACTCTCTTCTTCCTCGCAAATTCTCCTTCTCCCTTTACTTTCATTATACTACTTTCTCCTGGTTCTTTTTCTAAGCCTCTGAGTCTATTTTCCTCCTCTCTCCATGTTTTCCTACTCTTCATTTGCCTGCCTATTACATGTTGGAATTCCTCAGGACATGATCCTCTCCTCACTTTATACACACTCTCTGAGGAGTGAGATATTCTGACACAGGTGTTTTAAGATGTCCTTTTGACATAACTTCTTTGACTGTATGGTTTTGATGTCATGGGTATTTTTAATAATCCTCCAAAAACAATTATTAAATGTTAACTTTAAAAAAAAATTACAAGAAAGGAAGTCCTAGCCAGAGTAATCAGGCAGGAGAAAGAAATAAATGCGTCCAAATTGGAAAAGAAGTCAAACTATTTCTGTTTGCCGATGATATGGTCATATTCCCGGAAAACCCTAAAGACTCCTCCAAAATACTCCTAGATTTGATAAATGAATTCAGTAAAGTCTTGAGTTACAAAATCAATATACACAAATCAGTAGCACTGCTATATACCAACAATGACTAAGCTGAGAATAAAATCAAGAACTCAATTCCCTTTACAATAGCTGCAAAAAATTAAAACACCTAGGAATATACTTAACCAAAGAGGTGAAACATCTCTACTAGAAGAACTACAGAACACTGCTGAGAGAAATCATAAATGACACAAACAAGTGGAAATATATCTCATGGTCATGGACTGGAGGAATCAATATCACCAAAATGACCATAGTGCCCAAAGCCATCTACAAATTCGATGCAATTACAATCAAAATACAAACAGCATTTTTTACATAATTAAAAAATTCCCAAGATTCATATGGAACCAAAAAAGAGCCTCAATAACTAAAGCAATCCTAAGCAAAAAGAACAAATCTGGAGGCATCACATTTCCTTATTCTAAATTATATTACAAGGCTATAGTAACCAAAACAGCATAGTACTGGTATAAAAGTAGAAACATAAACCAATAAAACAGAATAGAGAACCCAGAAATAAACCCATATACTTACAACCAACTGATCTTTGACAGGGCATATAAAAACATAAATTGGAGAAATAACACCATATTCAATAAATGGTGTTGGGAAAATTGGATAGTCATATGTAGAGAATGAAACTAGATCCCTCTCTCTTACCATATAGAAAAATAAACTCAAGATAGATTAAAGACCCAAAATCTAAGACCTAAAACCATAAACATTCTGGAAGATAACCTGGAAATACCCTTCTGAACACTGGCCTAGGCAAATAATTTATGATTACAACCACAAAAGCTTATGTAGCAAAAGCAAAAATATATAAATGAGACCTAATTAAACTAAAATGCTTCTGCACAGAAAAAAAAAATCATCAGCATAAACAGACAATCCACAGAATGGGAGAAAATATTTTCAAACTATGCATCTGACAAAGGACTAATATCCCAAATCTACAAAGCATTCTAATAAATCGGTAAGAAAGAACAACTATACGTGTGCATGTGCACTATTCACAATAGCAAAGACTTGGAATCAACCCAAATGTCCATCAGTGACAGACTGGATTAAGAAAATGTGGCACATATACACCATGGAATACTATGCAGCCATAAAAAAGGATGGGTTTGTGTCCTTTGTAGGGACATGGATGCAGCTGGAAACCATCATTCTTAGCAAACTATCACAAGAACAGAAAACCAAACACCGCATGTTCTCACTCGTAGGTGGGAACTGAACAATGAGATCACTTGGACTTGGGAAGGGGAACATCACATATCGGGGCCTATCATGGGGAGGGGGGAGGGGGGAGGGATTGCGCTGGGAGTTATACCTGATGTAAATGACGAGTTGATGGGTGCTGACGAGTTGATGGCTGCAGCACACCAACATGGCACAAGTATACATATGTAACAAACCAGCACGTTATGCACATGTACCCTAGAACTCAAAGTGTAATAATAAAACATAAAAAAAATAAAAAAATTTTTTAAAAAAAGAAAGAACAACTACTTCCATCAAAAAGTGACAAATTACATGAAAAGACAATTCTCAAAAGAAGATACACAACCAACCAACAAACATGAAAAAATGTTCACATCGCTAATCATCGGGGAAATGCAAACTTAAAGCACAATAAGATACCACCTTGCCCCACCCAGAATGACGATTACTAAATAAAAAAGCAATAGATATTGGCATGGATGTGGTGAAAAGGGAACACTTATACACTGCTGCTGGGCATTTAAGTGAGTACAACCTCCATGGAAAACAGTATGGAGATTTCTCAAAGAACTATAAGTAGATCTACAATTCAACCCAGCAATCCTACTACTGGGTATCTACCCAAAGGAAAAGAAATCATTATATCAAAAAGACACTTGCATACATATGTTTATCACAGCACAATTCACAGTTGCAAAGATATGGAACCAACCTATGTGCACATCAACTGATGAGTGGGTAAAGGAAATGTGGTATATATGAACCAGGGACTACTACTGAGCCATAAAAAAGAATGAAATAATGTATTTTGCAGCAACTGGAGGCCAGATGCTGGAGCTCATGATTCTAAATGAAGTAACTCAGGAATGGAAAACCAAATACCGTATCTTCTAACTTATAAGTGAGAGCTAATCTATGGGTAAACAGAGGCAATGAAAGTGATATAATGGACATTGGAGGCTCTGAAGGGGGAAGGATGGGAGGAGGGTGAAAGATTTAAAAACTACATATTGGGTACAAAGACACTACTTGGGTGATGGATACACTAAAATCTCAAACTTCAGCACTATACAATTCATCCATGTAATGAAAAACACTTGTACCCCTAAAGCTATTGAAATAAAATAAAAAATAAAAATTACCATCTATAATCCTCCTGCCCACAAAATGAATTCAATGAAATGGTTTCATTCGAGTGTCCCATGAATAAAAATGGAAACATTAAATTATTTAAGTCAAAATGTCTTCTCCACACACTGGGTAATCTAACCTTACTGTCTTTCCTACACGGTGATAATTTGCAATCTATTACGCAGACTTCTCTCTTTGATCTAAGGCTTAAATTTTTGATAGTTTACTGAACATGTCTACTTAGATCCCTACTGATTTCTTTAAATTAACAAATCCAAAACTGATCTCATTTTATTCTCTTCCCAAGCAGATCATCCTCCTTATAATCCTCTCTTGTTTAATGGTACCAAGATAAACCCAGCCATCCCATTCAGAACCCAAGAATCATCTCAGATTTCTCATTCTTCTTTTCTTACATTTGAAGTTCACTAAATTCAGTAAGTTATGCCTTCCTTTAAAGAAAAAAAAAATCTGTCAAATTTTTCCCAACTTTCTAACTTCAGTATATGGCTAGAATTCAAAGCTTTCATCATTTTTGGATGCAATAGGCTCCTAACTGGTCTCTTAATATAATTTGACCATCCTTCAGTCCATGCTCCATCTTACTGCCAGGGGCATCTTTCCAAGAGCAAATCTGATTGTGTTACTTCTCTACTTAAAGCTGTGAACAGTTTCCTACTGCCTTTAAGAATAGGTTCAGCTTGTCTTTTCAGAGTCATCATTTGCCACTCCCCCACACTCATCCTGAAATCTAACCACACCAAACTAAGCACAATTCTCTTAACAAGTACAAACTTAATGCCTCCTAATTTGGAGATGCCCTTATTTCCTCCTGCCCATATCTATCTAATGAATGCCTAATTTGTTCAGAATTCCTGTCGCACCCTAAATACACTTCCAAGAGTACATGTATCTCATATACTATTGCAATAATCTCTAAACTGTTTTAAAATTGTTTAAAGAACAGTATCTTATTTGTCTTTTGGTATCAAGTGCATAGTAGAGTGCTGACATTTGGTACTCAGGAAATTTGGGTGAGTAAATAAGTGCAATCTCTGTGCACATTTGAATGGTATCAAACCTTCTGATGGTGCTGAATTTTTGTCATGCAAGAAACAAGTACTTTCAACCGGATTCTTGTTTTATTGCTCCATTTAATTCGGATTAGTTTCACCATTTTTCTCTATTTCTTCTGCACAGTCAATCACTGAGTATTCAACTTCCTTTTTAAGATTCTCTTTCAAAAAAGTCCATTGACTGCTCCTAAGCAATACAATAGTAAGTGAAAAAAAAAAAAATAGGCAAAGGAACAGTCTGATTGTTTAAAAATGATCATGACAAAGGGAGGTTTCTGTGTGGTCATATTCTTACCCGACACAGAGAGTTCACTAATTTGGGATTTTAAAAAGTTATAAAGAATAAACCTTGCTTAACTAAGATTTTGCAAGCATTTAATTTTTCAGTGCTGCAAAATAGACTTGATCAACTGTTTTTCCCCCATAAGGTTCTACTTTAAGACCTCCATATGCTCAGTTTTAATAATCTGCTTCCAAAACCAGGAATCGTTCCAAATATGAGTTATGGAAATATTGTGCTTCTTATTAAAAACAACATGAAAAGAAATATCTGAAGCCCAGGTATCAATCTTTAAAACATATAGTGGCAGATTCATGTGAAAGGTTTTGTATGAAGAATTACTGCATAAAATCACTTTTACTGAGGCAGTTTAACTCGTTTCACTAGAAGTGAAAATTGCTATGACAAATATGTCACTATGGAGGTCAAATGGTAATTTGCACATGCTAAACAGCTCAGCAGGAAATTACATGTGATCCTCGAAATCACTAGCATTCCCACCAGAAATCATTTTAGAAGACATGGAGGTCACATGGATTGTGTTAGGGATAAAACTCTTTCAAACACATGTTCTACCCTCCCCCTTGGGAGGAAGAATTAAAAGGTATGGGGAAAGGTATGATCAAAGTGTTTGAAGTTAGAGAAATGTTGTAATTTAGTGTAGTTAAAGAAAGGCAACTGGAGAAAAGTCTCATCTGAGACCAGTTAAAAAAAAGTGCTTAACTTACTTGAATTTTTAATACTATTTTATCACTTGATGTTAATAAAGTACAATTATGTTTACATATTTTCTAATCAAGAAAATATGATATGAAAAAAGAGAAAATATTCCTGAGATAATTAAAATGTCACCCTGAAAGGAGTTGCTATGCTATCTTAGCAGATTTGCTTCACCTGCGTGTATGCTTGCTACAAAAAACATAAGATTTGATTTAGTGTTCTCATGCCATAGTGATGTGAATGGGTGTGCAACGGAAAGAAAGAGGATGACATTCAGCGGTCTCTTTTCTTCTTATTTTTATATGTTGAAGAATCCTCTATCCTGTTGGTGATCACAGGTAAACAGAAGATTGTGAACAGTACAATAAAACAGTATGATTAAAACTGTATTCCTGTGGTTCCTTCCTTCCAATAATAAGACCTGTGAAGAATGCCTAAGGGAAAAAAACCCAGGAGAGAAGCAATGCTTTTTCTTTTCTCAAGGACCCTATTTGTAACTACGTCATGGCAAAAAGCTTTCACTTCTTGGGTCTTCCCATTTTTTCTCTCATTATTTTATACAGTTTCCCACATCTGGAAATATATTCATTCACTGATTTATTATTCACTGAGTACCTATTTTGTCCCAGGGACTATGCTGTGTTGGAGAACAATTGTGGCAAAGGCACACAGTCCCTTTTCTCAAGAAGCCTTTGGTTTCCCGGGAGTACAAATGAGGATGATAAGTACTAAGAGAGGGGAACTTGAAATTGCTTTGTGAGCATGTAACATAATCACCTTGCTCAAGATGAGTGATCGGGAAGACTTTCTGGAGGAAGAGACACCTAAGCTAAGACCTCAAGGGTGGAGCTGGAAGTTAATATTGCTTAAATGTTTGTCCTGTCCAAATCTCATGATGAAATGTAGTCCCCAGTGTTGGAGGTGGGTCCTGGTCTGAGGTGTTTGAATCATGGGGGCGAATGCCAAGAGTATCTTAGTGCCATCCCCTTGGTGATGAGTGAGTACTTGCTCTGAGTTCTCATGAGATCTGATTGTTTAAGAGTGTGTGGCACCTCTGTACTCTCTCTCTCTTGCTCCCTCTCCCTTGTTCCCTCTCTCACTATGGGAAGTACTGGATTCTTCTTTGCCTTCTGTCATGACTTTAAACTTCCTGAGGCTCTCACCAGAGGCAGATGCTGGAGCCATGCTTGTACAAGCTGCAGAACCATCATCCAATTAAACCTCTTTTCTTTATAAATTACCAAGCCTCAGGTATTCCTTTATAGAAATACAAGCATGAACTAACATAAAAAGTGAAGGCAGGAGAATACCCAGGCCAAGAAAATACAGTATATAATGACCTAGAAGTGTTATATGGCCCAGCTCAATCAAGAAAAGTAAATGCGTCTAATATATCTAAAGCATGGAACTCATGAAAAAATTGCTGAACAACAAGGCTGGATTGGGTTGAGATAGTGGAATATTTTGTAAGCCATAGTCCACTACCTTGAGAGCAGTGGGAAGACTCTGGAAGTTTTCCAACAGAAATTAGAGATCAACTTTACATTTAAAAATATTATCTTGACTGAATTGTGGATGAGTCTAGAGACTGAGAGGCCATTAAAAGACTGTTTCAGTGATCCTGGTGAGGGATGATTGTGGTTTGATTGCAAATTGTGATAGTAAGTAGCTATTCCCAAGTGTGTCATGCACAGAAGGAAAATGGCTATATAGGACTGAAGTTCAACAGAGGGATAGAGATCAAAGATGTGAGTTGAGTGTCACCTTAATATAGATGCTACAGAAACTGCAGCATTAAATGAGTATATTAAGTGAGAAAAGTAAAGGACCAATGACTAAAACTGGAGGAAACCCAAATTTAGCTGGTAGTTAAAAGAGTCTTCAAAAGAGGTAAACAGAAGTCATAGAAAAGGAAGAAAAATGTGAAGTTTCAAAAGCCAGAAAAGAGAATGTTTCAAAGGAATTTATGGTCCATAATGTCAAATGTTCTGGAAAAACCAAGTAAAATGTAGATTAAGAATTGAAGAACTGTTCATTGTATTTAATAATAAAGACATAGATCTGTGAATGTGGTGAGAACAAATTCAGCAGAGTCTTAGAAACAGAGTCAGGTTATTGAGGTTCAGGTACAAGTAGAGGTGAAATATAAAGGCATTTGTGTGTACAACTCATTAAATAACATTAATCATGAATCAGAGAAGAGATACACGTTAAGGTGGAGGGGCTCCGAGGGGGAGAGAAAGTTTGTATATAGTTTTTGTTTTGTTTTTTTTTTAAAGAGAAACATTTGCACTATGAATACTAACCAATAAGGAGAGATTGAAGTATAAAGAGGGAGATGAAATCCTTAACAAGAGAGTAAGAATGCTCCAGACACAGATAGAGGGATTAATAATAGACAGAAGGAAGTACTATCACAGTTGAAAGGTAGTACAAAGTTCACAGAGTTTCTTTATGATGGCTTACATTTTCACTTTGAAGTCAGAGACAAGACTATCTGTTGAGAACAGGGGAGAAGGGAAGATCAGAGTTTCAAGGAACATATAAATGTGTTGAAAGTGTCACTCTGGAAAGCAATAAAGGAAACCAACTCATGATTCCTAGAAATGTTGCTTGACCTTGTTGAGGGACAAGTTGATTACAGAAACCCTGAATCTATAGTAGTGCCTGTCTTTGAGTTTATTTGATTTTCAAAAGTTGTAGAACTGTACTGATCTAAGATTAATCCAGTTTGTTTTATACAGCATTAAGACTTTTCAGAAAAGGTACAATAGAAAAACAAGAAGGCAACACAGTTTAAGGATATTAAGAGAGCATCTAATTTGGGTTGGGAAGGGTGTGAAGATGAAAGCAGACTTTCTGGGGTAAGTGGAAAAGACAAAGGATCAGAAGTCCCCACATATTCCAGAAACTGTGTGGCAGAAAAAAAGTAAATTGGAGAATGGAGGTATAAAACTTACACATGGAGTGAGATGGGTGAAATCAATACTTCAAAAGAAGTTTGGGCTTCTAAGAAGATCCAACATGCAGCAATGGAATGGGATAGCTGAAGTGGCTTAAAGATAAAGGTCAATCATTGACATCAAACATATGAAATTGAAAGCCTAAGTCGTTGATTAGATAGGTCATCCAAGTGGATATTGAAGCACCCAAGAAGGATGGCAGGATTTGGGATTAAGAGATCAGATGATAAAATCTTCACTGAAGGCAGGGAATAAATTCTGAAAATTGTCTTTAGTAATTCCATAGCCATACAAAAAAATGCATCATTTTTAACCTGAAATTCTACCTCTTCCAGAATGTTATGATAGACATGGCTCAATTTCACCCTGAGAAAATAATTTAACTCAATAACATTTGCTATTTCAAATATGTTGATGTTATTAGTAACGTTTTAAACTGGATTAAAATGCAATTGTAGATTCTTCTAGATTATTAATTCACTGAGTCATATATAACTAGTCTGAATACCTACAGGAATCTAATATAATAGTAAAATCTAAAATAATAAAACAACACGTTATCTGGAGGCACTTGCACCCAGCTTGATGGTGTTATGTTAATGATGAAAAATATTATCTTTAAGAAGTTCAATTTAACACAAATTATAAAAGTTTAATGACAAATTATGTCATTCACAATCCCAACCTTTTCTCTTCATTAAATATGGCTCTCTACATACTACTAAGTCCCAATAGGCAATTTGTCAAGAAATGATCAGTAACAGAGAAGAGAAACTTACAACTACTGAAATTTGCCCCCTTAAACACTCCATTGTTGGTAGAAAGATTTAAATAATGTAGTTAAACCACTCTTTTCATCTTCAATGGAGAATGACATACATGACTTAGCCTCTTCTGAATGTCTTAAAATATCATCTGTACATCAATTATTGACGTCTTTATAAGCCCTTCTACTCATGGAGTGGTGTTTCCCAAACATTGCTAAGGACAGCCTGTATTACTTGTTAAATACAGATTTCTGGGAGTTTTTTCAGAACTTTTCTGCCATTTTTCTTGCTGCCAACTACCACTTCTTTTCATGATTTTGCTATCAATGTTCCTGACTCAGAAACATTTTCTCTTCTAATCACAATGTATAAATTATTGCAATGTAGAAACTGAGATAGCAAAGTTTGTTAGAACTGTAAGTGAAATAAGAATGTGTAGGCTCTGGTTGACAATCAGGAAGAACACTCATAAGTAAAACTATAAGCATCTTTAATTTAAAGATGTTGTGGTTATCTTTCCAGATTTTATTCACTTCTAAACTTTTTGGTAATTTTCCAGATAATTGATTCTAATATAAACAGACATTTACAGTTGGACAATGCACCCAAGTGTGGTATGATTTCAGTATTTTACCAAATGTACTAATTCCCACCCAGATATGTGGTATTGCATAGATATTGCCTAAATTACACTTTTTAAGTTATAGCAGAAATAAACTGTATTTGATGCTGTATCTAATTTATTTGACAGAAAGGAAAAGATTAAACAGTTTATTTATATGCACAAATTTCCCAAAGAGAAAACCATTAAATATAGTTTCCTAATCTAATTGCTGGATTTCATAATTAGGCCAATGCTTTTCTATTTAAGTATCAGTCTTCAGTACTTAATCTGTGCAAACTGGTGAAAACAAGAGAAGAAAAAAACTAACTTACAGGGCTAGAAGATGGACCTGTTTCATTGACTGTAAAAACAATATTGCAGGTTCTTTGGAGAGGCAACCAAACATTCAGCAGTTGGTAAATAAATGAACGTTTGCCTTACAATGTAAGCCTACTATGAATTCATAATGACCTTAGAGAAAAGTGAAGCTGACTGCTTTAAATCTTCATATTGCCTTGTCTGAAAGGTTTGTACCCCCTGTTTTCATGAAGGGTTTATGTTCTCTTGCAGACTAGTTTGAAGATCCCTTTCAGCCCATTTGCTTGAAAAGAGAGGCTGAAGAGTCTTCTTGAACTATAAATAAAGTCTCAAAGAAGTTAACTTTCTCAAAATGCTGAGCCTCGCCCTCCTCCAAGTTGTTTGTGCTAGCTTAATAGGGCCACTGCAACCTGTCCCCCTCTTCCTTGCTGTGCTATTGAAACACAGTAAGAAGACCCTTTGAGCCAACCATCTGCTCTTCAATTAAACTAGCAAGCATTTTCTTTTCAATAATTTATTGTGGGCGTCTTTTTGTTTCCAAGTAACTGTTGGTAAAAATTCATGAATTAACTGGGAAAATAAACTAAAGAAAGACAAAAAAATTACTTGCAAGATGGAAAACTTAGGAAAGCAAGGTATGACAAGACCACATGGTATTTTTTGCCACAATAGTTGGTCCCATATTTTTCTAAACCGTGTTACTTACCCACTTTCCAATGAGAGCCTAAGAACAATTGCAATTGCTGTGGCTATAAGTAAGCGTGATGCAAGACTTACTAATAAATTGGACTGCTTTATAATTACCCGTAAAATAACAACACTTGACCCTGATTTATTTTGTGGGCTGCCTTTTTCTCTCCAAACATTTTGAAGTTAAATTTTTTTTCTTAAAACCAGATGTTTTAACATTTCAAAGAAGATGGACGGAATGCAAACTCAAGACCAAAACCGTTTTAGGTTTGCATTTGTTATTATTGTTATTAAAGAAAAGGCCAAGGCTCTATGCAAACTGGAAATGAGCCAAAAATTCTAATTTAGATGACAGTGGCCATCTTGAAATTTTCTAAACATGCAAACAGCTTCCTTTCCATTTTCTGTAAACACAGAAGCAAGGAAATATGAAAACTAGATCAGACAGTAAAAGAATTGCTTACTTTTAAACTTCAGTGTGATGTAATGAGGGCCCATTTTACTTCGCTTTATGGCATGGGAAGGGTTCTATTGTTTGGAATATCTAATTAAAGATGTTAAGGTTTAGTTAGTAATAAAATCTATAACTCACATTTGTTTTTGCAAATACTTTGACAGACAATTTTGTCTCTCTGTGTGTGATTGACTCCTTTGACAACACAGGAACTTACAATAACCTCGGCTTCTCCACAATGAGAAAAGCAAAGGGCTCCTGTTCTGTCCTCTTGATTGTATCCAGCTGGTTTCAGAAAAGCACTCACTCAGTCCACTCTAGGGTCAAGAGCTCCTAGGTAGTGGTTCCAAATGGATAAGGACAGGGAGAAAGAGGTAAGAGATAAGATAGAAATGCATAGACCATGCTGATAACAGCAGTGACAATAATAAAGAAGGCTGACAGAGTGACATGTGGAAATGTGAGTTCATTCTAAGCCAGAACCAAACAAGCCCTTTCCTAAATGATTACTTAGGTAATCGCTTTTTGCTTGATTAGATCGTTGCATTAGGCCTTTGGCTCACTTTATTTATTTATTTTAAATGGATGGCCTTTCCTAACTAACCAAGGTAAGTACTTAGAAGAAGTGGATTGACAGGACTTTTCTGATATCATTTGCACAGCATCAGGTTATAATCACTGGTTTCTAGCTAGCAGACAGCCCCTTGAGGCAGCAAGGATTTAGCACAATATCAGTGCCTGGAGAAATAAAGGCAAGGCTCATAAAATGATGTAGTGCTTTCCTGTTGTTGCTACAGAATCATTGTTTGCCAGATTACCTTGAGGGAAAGTGGCCTTCAGAGGGGGTTGTTTATGATTACTTTATACAAAATGGAATGTTGAAGTAGAATAGAAAAAGATTTGATTTTTATATGCCAGCCTTTCATATACAAAGCATGTCATACGACATTAAAAATCAGCAATATATTGTTGCCGTATGACCTGGGTAGACAAATACAATGGCTAGTACATATTCAGCAATAAGATGATGTAGTCTGTGTTGCAAGGAAAGGAAATGTTGGCCAGAAAGTGAGGTTTGTTCTGTTAAATTTACTGGGGTCTGGAATAGAGAGTGATAGAGTAGGAGTCCTTTTTTAATGATTTAGTAAATATTTGGGTGCTTATTCCGTGCCAGGCACACTGTGGGTATATTACCATGGTGAATGAAACAGATGAGTTCTCAGCCTCATGAACTCACAGTACCTTAGAAAAGACCTATAACAACTAAGTATGATAACTGTGGCAAATGCTACAAAAGAGACGCCTGGTGATATGCAGAGGGTATTATGGGAGACTGACTCAGGTCCCCTCACTTATCTTCCAAGATAAGTGAGGGTTTAATAGACGAAGGAGGAAGTTGAGTAGTAGAGAAGAAGGCACAGAAAGCCTTCCAAGTAGAGGAAACAACCTGTGCAATAGTCCTACATTGGAAGGCAGCTCAGGCAGATAGGAGGAGCTGAAAGGAAGCCTGTGTGGGTGGGGGTAAGGAGTTGCAGAGTGCCCTCAGAGATGAATCGGAGGAGCTGAGAAGAGGCCAGATCTTCCTGCGCCTTGTAAGTTCTGTTGAGGACAAACCCCAAGAGCAACAGGAAGCCACTGATATGTTTTCACTATAATCAGAAAATCCCAGGAAATATGATTCAGTGTTGCTGCCCCTGTCTGCAATTCAAAAAATCCCATTTTCTTCTTTAGGAATCATAGCATTACACATATTTTCAAGTACTCTTTCTCTTATTTAAGAATTACCATTAAATAAATTCAGAGACCTGCAGCCTCTGGGGTCTGTAACAGAGCTGATTTCTCCTTTTGCTCAGCACATTAAGAAAATGTCTAAACAACATTATTTTAACACCAAATGCACATTTTTCAAGATTTTTCATAACAATAACCAAGGAAATCAAAAGCATTATTTTGTGGGGCTTCCTGTATGATTGTTATACAATTTCTCTAAAGCCATTTCTAAACTGTAGAGAGGAGAGTGCTTTCCTCTCTTATGCTGATGGTAAAAGCAAATATTTACAACACAGCCTGTGCAGGAAAGAAATAGAATCCACATATAATCTGTTTTCTTACAGTATCTGCTGCTCAATTTTATAAGTAGCTGCCGGCCAAATATAATTCGAACCCAAACCCAAAAGTCTGTGCCTTTTTGTTAAAGGGAACACAATATTTTGCTTAAATATGTCAAAGAAATTGTTGAGAGTCAGTAAGGGCTTTTGGTTGACTGGTTTGCTTTTTTGGCAATTCGGAATCTCATTGTGAAGCAGCCTACAGAACCATGTAGCAAAAGAAGAATTATATTGTTATGAAAGCTCGGTACAAGCCTAAATTGAAGACATTAGAGTATGCATTTCCAATCATGAGTAGGTGGCACAAACATGAATCCTACTGAGAAATAATGAGATGTGTGTACATATGAACCTCCTGAGTATCTTTTTGAAAACATATCCCCAAGAGAAAATGACATAAAACAACTTGCAATTAAACTTTATTTGATGCCAGATGAGAAACAAATGTTGTAAAAACTGTAATTTTAATATAATAATTATTTGCTTTGCATGTGCAGACCAGCAGCTTCTTATACCACACCAGTTCCTTAGCCAACATTTATTTCTGAAGTAACTTGATAGAGGCTGAGATTTTAACTGCATTTTCTCCCTGATTTGTATATGGACTCTGTAAGATTTTTAGAGAAATGAATTATTTCAGCTGGACTTCAGAAGTCACATATAGACCATTATGAAATTAAATGCTTGCTTTATAGATGTTTCATAAGAAAAAAATAACATATTTATCAATCTACTGTATGTAAATAGCTCATACATTTTTCCAACACTAAAGAGGAGTTTCTTTTGGATTTCCAAACAGTGTAACTGTTTTTCCCAAGTGCTTCAACTACCAGAACCCCATTTTAATGGCAAAAATTTTGAAGGCTCTCTGCCCACAAGATAGTAGACACACACCTTCATAGTACATAATTCATTGACTGGAAAAGAGCATGAAGATAAGAAAACTCTAATCCAGTAAAAATTTTAGCAGAATGTATGGTCTGTAACCACAAGTGCTTATGCATATGTTTGAAAATCAACACCTCAACTACATTTACAATATACTAGTTGTTTGTTCTAAAGGGAAATGCTTGTTACACATGTGGCTATATGAGCCATTACAGTCCTTCTAAGGGTCCAAGGCCAGTGGACTGAGTCCATTGGAGTATAAGACAAAAGAGTTCACAGGATACCTACAAGCATGTGTGTTAGTAATCAATTATTTTTATAAATGCATATGTACATAATAATGTTTATATCAGTTTATAATTTAAAAATTGTGTTATACTCATGGTATTATTTTATTTTCACAACAAACCTGGGAGATAGTTATTGCTACTATCTCAATAGATAGAAGAGTCTGACTCAAGTAGGTAATATGACTTGCCCAAGATGACTGATAAAATAATTATTAAACTGAAAACTGGTCAATTTATTTTTATTGGTTGACTTACACTAAGTTATGATAGGTTTCAGTATATTTCAGCATATGACCACAACGTGACAAAATGTAACACATTCGTTTTTTTAAAAAAACCTTTCCTGCATATAGAGTTGCATATTGTTTTAGGGAATTTTCAATCAAATATTCTAAAATTAATGTAGTCATCCTAATACAAAGGTTTTAATGCACCTCAACAAGTTTTTTTTTCGGTCTCTTCCATTCAAAGCCACTAATGATCAAAGCACAGTAACGATCCTTAGAGTCACCCTCAGAAAGGGGAAACTATAACCATTAAATTTAGATATAATTAAAACCAAGGCATGATTTTGCACAAAACTGACTTTTTAGTTTATAATAGCAAAGGAAAAAATTACCATAAGATATGACATTATCCACCAATTTCTATCCAATGACTATCTTCTATAAAATATCCTAAAGACTTAAGAACAGGGCATGCAATGTCAGAGATATATGTATGAACATTGATCATCTGCCTCAGTTCTTGAAAAGGACTAGGCAACTTTTGATTATACCCTTAAATGTGTGCTGTCACATGCAAATGTGATGAAATTTAATGTTCTTATTTTTTAAAATTTTCTTCTGTTCATTTGACAAACATTTATTTAGCATCTACTGAAGGAAGCAAAATGCATCATGACCTACAGGCTTACCGCAATCTTACAGTCTCATGGAAATAATAAAATATGATGTGGGGACCAAATCAATTCCATCTTGGTTGCCAATCCACTGTGCTAACTTCTGATTGATTAACCCCAGTTCCAAGAAGGAACTGGAATCTTTAAGATTTCCAGTTTATCTATTGCTCTTTGGGTAAGAGCATGTAATTACCATAAATCTTGCCCTTAGGTCAAAACAACCTTGACCATCAATGCTACATTTGCATAGCATTCTTGCCTTTCCTTGGGAGGTGAACGTCATTGTCCTACATGTTGCTTCCCTATGGTATATAAGTCATGGGTCTGGGGGATAATGGCACAGGGATCCACCATCTTGTCTTGATTCTGTTCGTAAGTCCTTATTAAAGATTTCTTTCTAAGCAACTGGATTTGTCAGCCTTTTTCTTCAGCCTCCCAGCTTCCACAGATTTTGGGAGTATGCTTGCATAGATCTGCCCATCGTGGAACATACGGACACTGCCACTTAGTCAGAACTTTATTGAAAACAAGACAGCTATGCTAGACCATGAAGGACAGATAGACTCTGAGGGGCAGATTTGGGGAAGAAACAAATTTCTCATACAGAATGTGATGAGAAAGGAACAGAGCATGCTTAGGCAATGCAAGTAGTCCACTTTAGCTGGGCTGCAGGTTATAGGAAAGGTAATCACGGTCACTGAGTCTAGAGAGGTACACATAGACCAGACCTTGAAGAGTTTTGAGTATCAGGCTATCATCATTTGACTTTATTCAGGAGGTAAGAGGGACACTTAAATGTTTCTCTCAACAAGTTCAGAAATATATTAATATGGACATTATATAGGATGAATATAGGATGAATAAGGAAAGCTAAATTGAACAGTGTGAATCTCAATTGGGAAACCAAAACAGAATGACGAAATCCAGGAATGGCAAAAAAGGGGCAGATGCTGAAGACACTGGGAAAGAACTGACAGGTCACAGAAGCACATGATAAAACTGATTGAATGGATGTGAATAAGCAGAGCTGGGGAGAAGAAGGAAGCAAAGTGACTTGAAGGATGAGTAACCCAGAGAATAGGGCCACCATAAAGAAGCTCAGAAAAGTCAGCACTTGGGGGTTTGGAGAAAGGAGAAAACATGAAGAATAGTTTTGAGAAATATTTAGCTTGAGAAGCAAGTCTCCAGACCTGTCATCTAGATGAAAATGCCCAAAAGGAGGTGGAAATTCAGGTCAAGAAACTAAGAGGAAGATCAGGCCAATGTATAGGTTTAGGAGCCTTTAGAAGGAAGTCAGATGGCTAAGGGTAAAAAAAATAAAATACAAATATCGTTATACCTGGGAATGTTCTCCAAAGTTAAATGTAGGTTTCAGAAGGAAGTCAGTATTTAACATTTAAATTTGTGTAAAATATTACTACATAATAAAAAAGCTTTTAAAGTCAATTTTCTTGGACTATTTCCATCTTCATAAGTTCTGGTTTATTGGTAGATAGATAAATAGATCTGATATGTATCTCACATTTATTATTTTATATATATAATATAAAATAAATAACCAATATTGTGTTATATAAACTCCATTAAAATAATCCAGAGGGTTAATAACTGTAAACATTTTTGAAGTGATATTATGCATAGAAAATCTTGTAGCAAAGAGATGAGAAGCTGGAAACAGTTTCTGCAACACATCACTTGACAGGAAGTTATCAGAGGAAGTCTTATAGGTAACAATCTTATAACCATACATGGTGTTCGTACTAGTTACCATACAGATAGGAAATGAAAGGTCCATTACGGTTTCTTATCAGCTGTATATTGGTGTAATTTAGAGAGTTTGATAGCGTGAACCTGAACTGCAAAAGCCTTCAGACAATGCCCTGTTATCAATCATCTAACTTTTGAGTTTAAACAGCCATGTGTGTAGACTTTTTCTTGTCTCTAAAGGACATTGTCTTCTCAAGACATTTAGCTGAAGCTATTAATTTCATTCTCTTCTAATATTTTGTTTTCTTAGCCATGACACCTAAAAAACATGTCAGGCTTCTAAGATTAAAACAATATGGTGTAATATCATTGGTCTACAATTAAACACAGTATGGCTTGTTTAAATATATAGCAATGATACGATACAGATAGAGTCCCTATGGTAATCTCTCAGATTTTCAAACTGATCATGTTTATCTTTTAGCCCTTTTATAGGGATTTTCACAAACGGTTGAGCTTTCATGTGTTTAGTTTCCAACATTGAGATGTCTTAGACAATGACAAAATATTTCATGATTCTCCAGGTCCTTGCCTACTAGGGCTGAAGAGGAACCATCTGGATGCTCACTAGGTAGCCAGAAATCAGGGAGAGCTTCCCTGTGAGAGAATGTGGCAAGGGCAGAAAACTCTAAACCACATCAGTAGAGCGGGAAGAGCCAGAGTCATGGAAAGTAAAGGTGAAAACAAAACAAACAAAAAAACTAGAACAGGAGTTAAAAACATTTTTTAAATAATATTAGATATTGGGTGGGGAAAGTGCATGCACCTAGACTGTAGTTTTTATCAGTACTGTTCTTATGAACCAGCAGGACTCTGTGGCCTCAGTGCACTTCCCAGGATTAAAGATCCAGGTACAGAATGACTCAAACAGAAAAGCTAACTCCATTTCTCCACCAACGATTGTTCTCAGCTTGAACTCAAACTACTAATTCCATTTACATATTCTAATCTTGGAATATACATTGAGTCAACCTGTATCCTACTTCTAAATTTATTATTGGCTTATATAAATACTAAATTCTTTCATCCAGGTCATACTACTGTAGCAGAAATCCAAGGGAAGAGTTATTGTTGCTATAGAGAAATTAAATTCTCACCCAGTTTAAGCTGGGATTTAACCCTCACTGGATTTCCTATTTTGAAATTGTTATTCTTTCACCTCAGTAAGGAGCAATAAAGTCATCATCTCCACTACTCCCTCTCCTACTAGCACCACACAACCCCAATGTTGCACGGACATCTCCTAGTGTGGCATTGTGGTTTGAGTAACAGGAGTAGAGACCCTCTAAAAGCCTACCTTATGGCCCTAAAATTTATGCTTAGTGCAAAATCCCCCCTTTCATGGCTGCTGCTTCTGTCTCTAGGATGGTTTCCGGCAGCAATTCTTGATAAAGGCAACAATGACAGGTGGGCCTTCAGGAAACAGTAGTAACTTCTAGTGCCGTTTCCCAAAGAATTTATAGGATTTTTGTGTTAAATTGCACCTTGAACATTTCTTTAATTGACTGGATAATGGAGAGTGTTATATTGCTCTCTGCAATTACAAGCAATGATTCCTAAACTCTGTTCTTCAAGGTCACACACATACACACACACGTACACACACACACAGAGGCACATAGCTAGAAGTATTTTTGTCTTTACTTTTATTTCATATATTAATTTAATATATGAAAATTTTGAATAAATGTGCAAACAACTGCAATTGTCATACAATTTTCTGCTTTTAAGAAATGCACACCAGGACATCCAGAAGTCACAAGAGCGACTTTATGACTTTTAATCTACACCTTGATGCAGTATTTACCATTTAACCCTCAGGTTGACAGGTATTGTCTATTTGAAAATGATTGGCTTTTAGTAGCATTTTACAACTGTGAAATACTGTATGCTTTTAATATTTCTCACATATGAAAAATTTATACCTCATGATCCCATTTACCATGAACTATAATTGAAAAAGGAGGAAATTAAAAGAAGAGTCATATTGTTTTCAAATTGTGTCTAAATAAAACACGTCAACAAGTAAAATTCGGAATATTTCAAAATTAAGTTGATGGATCTCATTTTTTCCTGTATTTGAAGTAATTCTTAGAGCAGTCCATCTAAGATAACCCAAATGTTGCAAAATATACAATTCCTATTCTCTTTTTTTCTACACAGTTCCTATGTAAAATAAGATTTCACATTATATAACAATATTAAGTGAATATGCCATAAAATATTTTTAATATACTGTCATGATAAAAATGTTTTTATATTTTATTAGACTTAAGCTTAAAATAATTGGGTTTCTTGTTATTAATGAAATAAAATAAATTATCTGGTTGGTGGTGCTATAAAGCTACGGCACACATATGAATAAGTTTTGATCATTTTTTGAAGCTTTTAAATCAGATATGAGACCATGTTTGAGGTCTCCTTTGATCAAAGTATGCAATATGTCCTATGATTTCTGTTGGTATTCCATTAATGCATTGCAACTTAATCATGTTTCAGTAGTCAGGTAAGTTTGGGATACCCTGTCCTAAAGGGTTGCTCAGACTCACTCCACTGAACCCACCTCACGCTTTGCAGTGTAACAGTTCTGCCATCCAGCTGCATTTGGTCAATTCCCTTATTGCCACACTGAGGAAGCAAGCACTCCTTCCCTTTTCCCTGAGTCAGCATTCAAGCTCTCAGTCTCTTCCTTAACAGTGGGTAAAGTGTCACACTCTATCTTGATGTTGTCCCTGAGTTTGTCTGAGCGGAGTCTATTATGCTTCCTTGATGCAGTCTCAAATCTAGTATTTAAGACTTGAGAAAAGCTTATCCATAGTTTACTTCATTTCTGCAAATAAAATCCTAGGGACACACTTAGAGTCCTAGAGTTTCCCAAAATATCTATGCAAATTAAACTGTAATGAAGATCTTGAAATACATTCATTCTATAGATGTTTCCTGGGATAATGATTCTTTGGACATAATTTCTTAGAGTGTTTAAATTAAATATTTTCTGCGCACAGAATAGTAAGCACCCTTCCAGTTTTTCCAGCTTTCTTTTATCTTTTTCCTTTAATATTGTGACTTCAAGGTCATTGCATGGTATTTTGTGTGTGTGTGTGTGTGTGTGTGTGTGCGCGCGCGTGTGTGTTCTTCTTAATTCCACTCTACGAAGTTGATGTTACATTTTTAACTTGGTTGAGAAATCTTGGTTTCTTATTAAAATCTATGATCGAAAACATTATTGAACCGCCAATAACATTTGTTTTGGCTTTCTTTTTCCTCCTTTCCCTTCCCTCTTCCTAGGCCTACAGATGTATTTCTTTATTATGATTACAAATTTAGATTCAGAACATATCCAAAAGCATTTTCTATCAATAGACTTCACATACACATTTTTCGTTTATCTAAAACGTCATTCTTTTTAGTCTCTATAGTGCACAAGGTGTTACCTAGAAAAGGATTTTACTCAAATTATCCAAAGCCTTGTTCATTTATCAAAACCACTGTCCACACTTCACAAAATGAACAGCAAATGGCTCCCATTCATTTTGAACTGATAACTTGGACTAGAAGTCATAGGCATCAATGCTAAAAGGCATGGAAAATTCCCACACTCCACCACCAAATCCTGACCTGGGAGATTTGTTCTAATGTTCACAGGAAGGCATAAATTGTACATTCTGCCCTGTTGACTCATAATTTTTAATGGAATAACGCAAGACTTACAGAGCTCCTTTCTCCCAAAAGCATTTTAAGGATGCATACGGCATCTAAAATCCTTAACAAGAAAAATGTATTTTCCCCTGATAAAAAAAGACAGTGCCACTATGTATTGGTAGTTATATTTCACAGGGAGTGAAAGAAACAGAGAGAGAGAGAGAGAGAGAGAAAGAGAGAGAGAGAGAAGTTGATTTACAGATTGAAGGAAGTTGATAAACTATAGTGTTACAATATAAGTTGCCTGATATTTTTATTTTGACAACTGTCCTCCAAATATATATCAGAGTAAATTTGCCCAAGAATGCACACTGCCACAGACTATCTGAAGATATAACCGTGGCTATATCTTTAGAGAAAACAAGGGGGTATACACATCTGAACACAGTTTGCTGTTTGTATGTAAACACTGAGAAGTTAGTTACTATTACCCATCCAGTTCCCTTGCTAAAAACCTTAAGATCCTCTTGTATCCCTATTCTCAATGCTACCCTATCAGTGCTAGTTAAATCCTTTTATTTATCACCATCATTTTACTCTTAATGTTTCATTTATTTCCAATTCCTCTCCATCTTCCCAAGTAAAGACTCTCATCATCTGTCATAACCTCCTAATTCCCTGTTACCAGCCTCCACTCATCTTCTAATTGCTGTAGGAATGATTTTCCCAGAATAAAATTCTGATCATGCACTCAAAGTTAAAATTCTCCAATGATTTCCAATTGCCTATAGTACCAATATGAATCTCCTTAGAAATAAGGAACAATGCCCTTTGTGACCCAGCCTTTCAGACTCACATCTTCCTGGACTCCCCTCCCATCTTCCCCATTTCCCCCGTTCCCTTACTTTTCTGGAGCTGTACAATGCACTTTTCTACCTCATATTTGCCTAAAATACATCCACTTCCCTGAAAATTCCCACTCTATCCACTTCCTTGAAAATTCCTACACTCTTACTCCCTGTGAAATATAACTATGAATACATAGTGGCACTGTCTTTTTTTTAATCAGGGAAAATACATTTTTCTTGTTAAGGATTTTAGATGCCGGATGCATCCTGAAACAGCTCTATTTGATAAATTACTACTTTGTTCATATTCCTACTATCATATTTATTTCATTGCACATGACTGTTTATTTCCTTTCAGGAGGAAGAGTTCTTTAAAGTTGCAAATCTGTCTAAATCACCTTTGGGTTATATCGCATATGAATTTCTTGGTATGTGGTAAATGTTCAATAAAAGTTTGTTGAATAAATGTAAGATGAAATCTATGTTTGAGAACTATGATATTTTTGTTCATAAGAAAACCAGTCTTTGAAATTCACACCCCCTTTGCCTCTCTCACACCAACTATCCCTCCACCTTTCCTGGAACATGGCACCTAGAAGCATGTTTTACCAACACCAAGCTTTAACTCCAACCATTGCTACCTCGCTATTACCCTCAAGGTTCCAAAACAGTCCCCCATTTTCCTTTATATTGCCCTGGGATTTCTTCACTGTAAAGACATAAACTGCCCATTGATGAAGTGTTTTTTCATTTGACATAGGTATTTAAATTTTCTGTCTAAACCAAGAAAAAATAGAATCTTTTTTTCCACGATGATATTGATCTATAGAATAAAAAGTGGACAGATTAGGCACTATTCTACAAAAAAACCTCCATTGCAGCATCACCCAAGTTTAAGAAAAATGTTAAGACACTTAAAGAGAGCTATTTAGCAAGCTTTCAATTGCAATAAATTGATTAAACAAAACAGTAACCATTAAAATACATCCATGAAGTAATTAGATCTTGAGATAATTTTATTTTAATGGCTTTCACAGTTGGAGAGGCAGCCAAAATGGCTTTGGCTTTGACTTTGGCAATTTTACTTATTTCAAGTATCAGGAGTCATATCAATTGATCAATAGCCTAATAGTTTTAGATATCTTGCATTGTTCTATGTATAATCCAATTAGCCTGTCTATAAAGGAACCTCTTTCACTGACTGGCCATAATACATATAGAGATAATTATTACCATGCAATTTATTCAATTTGAGGTATTAAGTGCATTCTACATTTTTTTAACAGAAGCATCACACTGAATTCTGTTGTCTTAAAATAAGACCATCACCCTATTTTGCCAGATGATTTTGTTTTCAACTCAGGGAGACCTTCCTTCAAATGAGGAACATTATTACCAGTCACCATGATCACTCGCTTTACCTCTTCTACCTAAGTGAGGGATTTGTGAGACACTCTGTAATCCAGTGTATCGGAAAGTCATCTGCAAATTCATTTCCTTTCCTATGAGATAATATCTACTCAATCTGGTTAAGGTCAGGGGTTCAATTCTTTCATTTCTCTTTTTGGTCATTTTAAACGATGCATACCATGGTCTTCACTGTGTATTATAGTTTCACTAACACCAAGCCACTTTTCAATTTTTAGAAAAATTTCCCCTTTCACAAATAGGGCTGAATTGCCTACAAATGTGAATACTTAATGATTAGATTGGAAAACTGTAGAAGATTTTAGTTTGAAGTCTTCATTTTCTCAGAAGCTTAGAGTACTTTGTACCTCACAAATTCTGAAATGTAGTCATTCAAGTTAATTAATGGCCATGGCTGGCTAGCTTCCAGGGTCTATGTACCATCCTGCTCTCCCAGTCCCTGCCCCCTGAGCTGACTGTGGTAAAGACAACCACAAGATGTGATCCACCCCCAGGATCCACACCCTTCCACCACTCATAGTTAGAGCTATGATCAGCAAACTAAAATTACCATGAGGCTTTTCTTCCTTTCGTTTTTCTTTCTTTTTCTTTTAAAAAACAATTCAACTTTTATTTTAGATAAAAGAGTGTATGTACAGGCTTGGTATAATGAGTGATGCTGAGGTTTGGAGTCCAGATCCCATCACCCACGTAATAAGTATAGTAAACAATAGGTAGTTTTTCAACCCATACCCACTGTCCCTCCCCAGTCTATTAGCCCATGGTGTCTATTGTTCCCATGTTTATGTCCATTCAAATATGTGTGTGCATGAGAGAAATACACTTCTCTCCCTTTTTCTACTTGCTGTATAGCTATATGTGTGTGCTCTGCTTTCTTAAATATAATTGGATTAAAAATGGGATTGGTTGATATATCATCTCTCTTATAATGCTATATTAAATTGTTGGAATGATACATAATAGTTATAAGTATAATAGGTTTTTTTGGTTTGTTTGTTTTCCTAAGATCCAGAGGAATTTCTTGTCAGTTCTCACTTTCTACACCTATAAAGCAGTAGAGTTCCTTCCAAGGACAGATCCTAAAATTTTTCTATAAAAGTCATATTTGTCATGTCAATGTACTTTCTCTTTAACATATTATAGAATCAGCCTAATTGAATTCTGAATTAACTTACATGCCAGGATTAAATTGTTTTACAAAACAACTTACAAATGAATTTGTAATTGGAGACCATCCAAAATAAAATACGAAGTAACTTAGGTTAAAAATCAATGGGAAATGTTTTAGTAAACCTTTTTGTGATCTATTCATTAAGTAACATAAATATTTCAGAGAGATTTATAAGTTAGACTTGTAACTGAAACAAACAGTTATATAGCATAAATCTGTTTTACAAAAGTTGAACAATGGTATTATCGTATTTTGCTATGAATAGTTAGTTTTTTTTACAAAAGGGTAATTTTTATTTATGTAAATAAATATAAATAATAAAATTAAAATATTGAGGAATAGCAAATACATTTTTCAAGAGCTGTGTCCCTACAACAGTAATCCACAACTACGCCCACATGTGGCACAAAACAAATTAATCTTTTCTTCTATTATTTACTTCAAACTTTATTTTTTAATTATTAGCTCCTGTCATACATATGAGAATTTTCCAGGAAAAAATAAGACAGTTAGTGAATAATTTAGCCACAATGCACTCTATAGATAATCGATTTTATTTTTTTTAAAAAAAGAACAATATATTTTGGTCCAAGCAGTTTAGAGAAGTATGGAATTAAAAACATTTGTCTGTTTTCTATCAAGTCTAAATGAATCACTTCACATAGCATGATTTCAAAGCCAAAGATTGTATTCCTTTCTTCTGTCCAAAACAATTAGAAGTAGCTGTGTACATACTTATCAATTTAAAATTGTTAATACAGTGTCTTTTTCCAAAGTCACATTTCATATTGCAAATCATTCTAGGTTGTTAAAAAAAAAAAAGAAAAAAAGACAAGCCATTAATTCTTCTGAAACCCTCACATACTTCCCTGTGCAAATAAGTCACATAATTCAGATGCCAACAATTCAGCAAAATGGAAGCATTTGGTGACCCTTCTTTTATAGCTATTTTGGAGAATCAACATAAAAGAAAAATATACAGATTTTTAAAATAAACTTGAATAATCCATTTGATAGAACAAATTAATCTTGATGATAATGTCAAACAAGTGATAATGAAGAGGTGAAATCATGAAACCTTAAGGATCCACTGGAGAGAACACAGTGTACTTTATAGATCTGCTCTCCTGTAGTTCTCACATGTTCTCCTGGAGACTCCAAACAATTACATCACAAAGATGGAGGCTAGAACAGTCAAGCCCCTACAGCCAACCCTGTCTCTCGAGGCTAACCTGGTAGGAAACCAAACTCAAAAGATCTTGCTGTCTTTTGTTCGTTTTGCTTTGTTTTTGTTTTGTTTTTGTTTAAGAAAAAAACTTATTAACACTGAGATTTCATTAAACAAAACATCACTTACAATTCTAGTCAATATTTAATTTTCTTTTAAAAAACTGTGTTTGGCATAATTTTACCAGCATTTTGTCTTAAAATTAGTTTTATATTTGGCAATAAACTCTATGTCCTTGGTTAGGTTCCTTTTCCTTACTAGTTGAGAATAGTGATGGCCTCTTTCCATCACTGTGGTTGCTGATCAGATTTAATGTGTTAATTTTTGGAAAAGTATTTGCTCATGCTCTATTATTTTTCCTATTTCAGCTTTATTTGTGTGGTACTTTTTTCAGTTATATACATACATATATGCACACACACACACACACACATCTATACACAGCCATAAATCACTTCTTATACCACCTCCATAATATCAACAAAAACCAGATAAAATTAAAATCCCATTATTAAGTCAAAATCTCAATTTCTATCTTTCCAAATCAAATTTTTCTTAAAACAATTAAATACCAACAAAACTAAGCAGTTTGGGGTTTGATTTGTTTTTGGTTTATTTAGTTTATTTTGGTTTGCTTTCTCTCTGATAGGTATTTGTAAGATGATAAAATGTCAACACAGTGGCCAACCAGAAGGTAGTTACTAGATATTTCACAAATTGGATACCATTCTCTGAATAATTAATAGTTGATTTCACATTGCAAATGTTTTCTACATATTTCTACAAATTGGTTATAAGAATTTACAAAGGGTGAAAATCAAAGAGAATAGTTATTAATCTTTCAAAAGTCGCCTTGAATACCAACTCCTTAATATCAATTGCTTTATAGGACTGATCAATAATTTTTGCACCAAGCTATGAGATTTGTAATTCTTATCATAATACCAAAATTACTGATGAACATGCTAAACTGAAATTTAATTATGCCACAATATATGTTTGTAGATTGTTTTCAGAAAAGGTTAAAAAATATTTTGAAATCATGGCCTCAGCTAAGGCTTGATTACATAGGGTATATGATAGTTATTTTTTTAATTGTCATTTCATTGTACATTGATTTCAGATTCATAATGTATTTTATTTATCCATCGATTTCCATCACTATCAATGGAAAATATAACCCTACATTCTCAGAAAACAGTGTTTAAGGATCACTATCTCAGTAAAATCCATTAGTAGACTATCAACTTGATCAATCTTTTGTAAAACTATCTTTTCTGATGCCCAAAGTTTCCTATTTTATACAGTTAAATGTAAAGGTATTTTGTTATAGCAAAAAGAACTCTCTTTACCTCCAACAATGTCTGTTAACAATTACTTGTAAGAAGAACCAATTTAACCCTCCTGTATCCTCTGTTTTAAAACATTCATATCGTCTAGACTTCTACATTGAATTAAAATCTAATTGTGGTGCAATTATGGAAGAGTTATAAAGGTTGTCTATTAAGACAAAGAAATTTTGATATTGGTGGACCTAAAAGATCCTTCTCCATCAACTTTTTAATACAAATTGTAAACATTTATAATTCTAATTTTACTGTGTTGCATTAGTATTTGAGTTTTATAAATATTCTGAAATTTTAAAATATAAAATTTAGAAATATCTCATCATATAATTCCTAAATATTATTTCAAAAAAGTATATTTAAAATGTAGGTAATCAAGAAGAAGGACAAAAACTCTTCTTCATGAGAAATTGGTAACATGCATATATTTCTTACGATGCTCAAGAACTAATTGTTCTCAAATTACTTTTTTATAATGTTACATTAAGCATTGGTTTTCGTTTCATAGAAATCTGACATTCTTCATAAGAGAATACTGATAACACAGCAACTGACCCTAAAAGCAAATTTAAACATTTTGGGAATAATACAGTATGTATGAATTAATAAAGTCAGAGCCTTACAACTCTAAGCTCAAGGCAAGTAATAAACTATCAAAAATAGTTCCCTTTGGAAAGGTTTTAATACTTTCCATTTCAATGGCTTCATATCCAAGAAATATAACATGACTATGGTAAGCTACTATATGAGCTTATGTGCTGCATATATATTTATCAGGCACTTTCTTTTGAGCCTTAGTAGAGGCTGAAGCTGTCTAGAGATATATTACTTAGATATTCTGAATCTAAGTAAAGATAGAGGTAAAATGTCCTTTAATAAGAGAATCACTTTCTGTACACTTGCATTTGTCTGGACTAGGTATAACAATGAAATTATATGACTGCTTTGGCAGTTTCCAAACATTAAACGTTACTGTTTGTCCCTGTTGTTTTTTAGAAGGCAAACACAAAATCATTGCAATCAAAAAGCAAAGTCTGCTCTATTTTGGTTATTCTTTTTTCAGTGTTAAATTTATCAACATAGATTTTAACGTGTAAATTGTGCTCCTCGTTGTCAGAAAAAAATATCTATATGCTGCTTTAGATAACAAAGGAGTATCCATTTAAAAATTATGTCACACTAAACATAATAAAAAACATTTTAAAATTTATTGGTGTAAGGAATTCCATACAAAAAGCTACAAATGAACAGAAGTCTGTTTCTCCAAAAGTGTGAAAACACAAGTGCCATTAACACTGAAGCAAGTATACACCCAGCCTTGAGAATTCAATGGGTTTGCCTTCTCAATAAATGCATTCTTTTTAATGTTATTCATATCCAGAAATTACCAATGTACCTTGATACAAGGACTCATTTGTTTTGCAATCTGGTGTGATGTGAAATTGTTCCAAGACCAGCTATCTTTTAATATTTGGTATGTATTTTTTAACAAAGTACTTATGTTTATGTGAAAGGAACATAGCAAGACGCTGAATTCTTAGGAATGGTAAGAGTCCTGTGAGACAATACTTTATATAGATCAGAGCAAATGAACTTGTATTAAAATATAAAATAATGGCAGACAAAAAAATCTGTGACCACATTTTATTTAAGAAACTTGTAGTTCATCATACACATTTGTTGTAATGCTTCTTTCTAGGCATAGAAAAAGAAAGTATATTTCTATTCAGAAATTGAATTTTAAAATAAGCAATGTGAATGAACACCTTTCTATTCTACATTATAAACTGCATATTTAATTACTTAACGTATAAATAATTTAAACTTGAATTGGACTTGAACTTTTCATTTCCTAGAAGAATTTTGAGATATATGCCTAAGAGAAGTTTGACCCTTGAGTTAATCCATTTCTCTAAAAATCCTTGTACCAGAACTTGGTTCAGCTCTAGAAAGAGTCACTGGAGTGTCACCACTTGAGTTTTAGTTCTATCTATAGATCTATATTCTCAATGTAGGTAGGCTCTTTAATTAGAGGCTCACAATTAGCAAACTCTCTAATTGACAAGTACTCCTTAGTTTTCTAAAACTGAATGGTAATTTTCAGGCAGGCATTCAAGAAGGGATATTAAGCATATCTTTAAAAAAGTAAAAGTGGTGACAGAGAACAGCCAAAAATGTTTGTATTTACTTTCTGCTACCAAATTCCTATAAGACATTAGGAATTAGTTACTATTTATAACTTCCTTACCAACTTCCTTTGTTTATAGTCATCATACTGCTTCAAGATACAGTTAATTTGGTCAGAGAAACAATGTCCCAAAGTTTTTAAAATACATGACTGCAACTTGAGGTTTGCTCAAAGTGCAGATGAAAATTGGTTAAATTGTGGCCTAGCCAAAAATGACAAGTGGGAGGGTAAATGTTGACAACCTCCTTCAATTAGTTCCTTAACCCTTTTTGATTGGAGAAATGAGAAAGTAGAGCTGTGAACAAACATTTAGTGGGGTTGAGTGTGACAACTGGCTTGAGTCAATGGAGGTATTGGGATCTGGACATCTGTGGCTGGAATGAGTCATCAAAACTCATGTAAGACTTTTCAACATTTTTTTTTTTTAACAAGGCAGAACATCTAGATCCTTGGCCAATTTTTTTATGTTAATTAAACTTCTTCTTTTTCCAAATCAAAAATCAGTATAAGTAGACCACAGTTATTGAGGTCAGAGATGCCCCACAAGGATCAAATTAAGAAGTCATTAAAGACTCTCAGGCCTACCAGTCACACTGGAAAGCTATGTAACTTTCCATTTCCTCATCTGTAAATTGGGCATAATACTAGTCCTGGGATGAGGAAATCAGTCAGTGTATACAGAGCTTTCAGAACAAAGCCTGGCACCTGGCACATAGCAGTTGCCATATAAATGGTTATTAACCTCATCATCAAATTATTTTTCTCAGAAGCGAAATTTAAGTAATATACAGGAATACATAATTATTACATAATCTAGTTGGTCAATAGGAATATAACATTTTCAAAATTAGTCCTATTTTAAATAATTTTCTATTTCAAATACTTTTGGGCATCCAAAAGATGAGCAAATATCTAAAATGCCAAGCAATATTAATTTAATACATTTGAACAGTGTATTAAACAACATTATATGCCTTTCTGAAGCTTTGAATTACAGTTGTATAGTCATTTTACTTATCTTGGTACAATTTTTTTTCCTAGAGATTAAATAACATTTCTGTGAAAACACTTTCTCTAGCTTTTAAAAGTCAGAGAGGTTGGGAATAGAAAAAGTAAACAATGTCTGCTTGTCATTAGAGATGATTTAAATAAACACATTGGCCTGATAGAAATATATATATATATATATATATATATATAGAGAGAGAGAGAGAGAGAGAGAGAGAGAGAGAGAGAGAGACAGAATCTCGCTTTGTAGCCCAGGCTGGAGTGCAGTGGCGCAATCTTGGCTCACTGTAACCGCTGCCTCCTGGGTTCAAGTGATTCTCCTGCCTCAGCCTCCTGAGTAGCTGGAACTACAGGCATGTGCCACCGTGCCCAGCTAATTTTTGTATTTTCAGCAGAGACGGGGTTTCACCATATTGGTCAGACTGGTCTTGAATTCCTGACCTTATGATCCACCTGCCTTGGCCTCCCAAAGTGCTGGGATTACAGGTGTGAGCCACTGTGCCAGGCCCTAGAAATAGATATACATATATATATTTTTTTAATTGTGAACACAAGTGTCAGTAAAATTTACAACTTGCTTTAAGACAGCTTAGAGTTGAGACTTCCTTGAAATCTAGCTTTGATGTTTGCTGAAACTGTCACTTATCCTTAAGTAGCCTTTAGGAGTTTGCTTAAGGTTATAACTCTAGGAAAACTTACTCTACAACATATGATGAAGAATTGTTGGGGTAAAGGCGGAAGAGCTCATATACCTCGTGAGGGATACTGAATAAGAGCTGTTCCCAGTCATTCTCCAAAATTCCCTGAAAGTCTCTACAAAGAGATGCTTTAAATATTCTCTTGGGTGGGGCCATTTTTAATTTTCTCGTGCTCTCTTTTATATGATATGCGAATTAATTACAGTCATTTCCAGCTCTGACTCAAATGAGTTTCAAAATTGAAACAGAACATGGTGTAGGAAAGGGGCTGGTAAAGGAATTCATACTTGAAAACATTTTCCAGACTGTTCTCTTCAGAAGGGAAATGGTGGGAGTGACAGGAGGTATGAGGTATACGTTTATGTCTTTAGAAGAATTTTCATGCCCTGTCCTTTTTTACTCTTTTTCCTTCACAAATAATTTTTTAAAACACTAGGAAATTTTATCTAGTTTCCACTAAGGTCTAGATGACTTATAGTTTTATTGCTATCTGAAAGAGTGAGGAAATATTTGCGAGTTTTATTTTATACTTTTTCAAGTATTTTGAGTGCTTTTTAAATTTTTTAATCTTTCCCTTCTATTCATGCTATTTAATTAAAAGCCACCAGTGATCAATAAATCACAAAGTCCCTTTAAATTTTAAATGTGCAAAGTTACTTGTGTTCCCTATCTTACACAAACTCATGCTACTGCTTAAGCAAACCCCTTTGTAAACAGATATTCAAAAACTATACTTGAAATATCATCTGGCTGAGGACACACAGGATCCAATTGTTATTGTCACAGTAGCACTCTATACTGGTTTCCATTATTAGTGTATAGATATTTTACATAAATTTGAATATACGTATCCTTCATGCCCCAGTGTTCAAAATATCCCCAATGAAATTTCAGCTTGGGAAAAGTAACTGAATTATTTATTGTTTATAGAGTGTCAATAAACCATTAAAACTTCTACTCTTTTGCCTAGAATGCTTTTTTATTATTTTATTTTCATGGATACATAGTAGGCATAGGTATTTATGGGTTACATAAGATATTTTGATACAGGCATGCAATATGTAATCATCATATCAGGGTAAATGGAATATCCATCTTCTCAAGCATTTATCCATTGTGTTACAGACAAGCCACTTATGCTCTTCAAGTTATTTTAAAATGTATAATTATATTATTTTTGACTAATGTGATCTTATTGTGCTAGTAAATACTAGGTCTTATTCATTCTTTCTATTTTTTTATAGCCACTAACCATCTGCTCCCCACCCTTCTCAGCCTCTGACAACCATCCTTCTATTCTCTATCTCCATGAGTTCAATGATATTTTCTTTTAGAGCTCACAGATAAGTGAGAACATGTGAAGTTTGTCTTTCTGTGCCTGGCTTATTTCACTTGACATAATGAGCTCCAGTTCTATGTATGTTGTTGCCAATGACAGAATCTTTCCTTTTCGTGGCTGAATAGTGCTCCATTGTACAAATGTACCACATTTTCTTTATACATTCACTTGTTGATGGACACTTAAGTTGCTTTCAAATCTTGGAATAGTTCACAATAGTGAACAGAGCTGCAACAAACATGGGAGTGGTTCTCTTTAATATCCTGATTCTCTTTAATATATTAATTTCCTTTCTTTTGGGTATATACCCAGCGGTGAGATTACTGGATCATATGGTAGCTCTGTTTTTAGTTTTTTGAGGAACTTCCAAGCTGTTCTCCATAGTGGTTGTACTAATTTACATTCCCATCAACAATGTACAAGGATTCCCTTTACTCCATATCCTTGCCAGTATTTGTTATTGTCTGACTCTTGAATATAAGCCATTTTAACTATGGGAAGATGCTATCTTACTGTAGTTTTGATTTCCATTTCTCTGATGATTACGGTGTTGAGCACCTTTTCATGTAACTGTATGACAATTGTGTGTATTCTTTTGAGGAATGTCTATTCAGATCTTTTAGCAATATTTATTTATTTAGACAAAGTCTCACTTGGTCACCGAGGCTGGAGTGCAGTGGAACCATCATGGCACACTGCAACCTCTGCCTCCCTGATTCAAGCAATTCTCCTGCCTCAGCCTCTTGAGTAGTTGGAACTATGGGCATGCACCACCACACATGTTTCATTTTTGTATTTTTAGTAGAGACAGGGTTTCACCATGTTGGCTAGGCTGGTCTCGTGACCTCAAGTGATCTGCCCACCTCAGCCTCCCAAAGTGCTAAGATTACAGGTATGAGCCACAGTGCCTGGCATCTTCTAGCAATTTTTAATTGGAGTATTAGATTTTTTCATACAGAGTTGTTTGATCTTCTTATATATTTTAGTTATTAATCTCTTATCAAATGAGTAGTCTGCAGATATGTTCTCTTTTTCTGTGGGTTTTCTCTTCACTTTGGTAATTGATTCATTTGCTGTGCAGAAGCTTTCTAACCTGAATAGGTTAAAAATGTGATGTGATCCCATTTTTCCATTTTTGCTTTGGTTGGGGAAATTCTTGTCCAGTCCAAAGTCCTGGAGATTTTCTCCAGTGTTTTCTGGTAGTAGTTTCATAGTTTAAGGTCTTAAGATTTGTCTTTAATCCACTTTGATTGATTTTTGTATATGGTGAGAAGTAGGAGTCTAGTTTCATTCTTCTTCATATGGATATCCAGCTTTCCCAGAACCATTTTTTGAAGAGACTGTCATTTCCCCAATGTATATTCTTGGCACCTTTGTCAAAAATGAGTTTGCTGTAGATGTATGGATTTGTGTCTAGGTTCTCTGTACCATTCCACTTATCTATGTGTCTTTATACCACTACCACACCTTTTTGGTTACTGTAGCCCTGTTTTATAATTTAAAGTCAGGTAATATGATTCCTCCAATTTTGTTCTCTTTCTTACGATTGCTATGGCTATTCTGGTCTTTTGTGGTCCCACATAAATTTTAAGATTTTCTATTTCTGTGAAGAATGACATTGATATTTTGATAGGGATTGCATTAAATCTGCAGATTGCTTTGGATGGTATGAACATTTTAACAATATTGATTCTTTCAATCCACAAACACGGAATATCTTTCCATTTTTTGTGTGTCTTCTTCAATTTCTTGAATTGATGTTTTATGATTTCTGTTATAGAGCTTTTTGCTTCTTTGTTTAAGGTAATTCCTAGGTATTTTATTTGTAACTATTATAAGTGGGATTACTTTCTTCATTTCTATTTCAGATTGTTCACTGTCGGCAATATAGAGATGTTACTGATTTTTCTATGTTGATCTTTATATACTGCAACTTTACTGAATTTATTTATCAGCCCTAATAGTTCTTTCAGTGCAGCCTTTTGGTTTTTTCAAGCATAAGATCACATCATCTGCAAACAATTTCATTTTTTCCTTCCCAATTTGAATGTCCTTTATTTCTTTCTCTTGTCTGATTGCTCCAGCTGGGACTTCCCTATAGTACTTTCCTTTCCTCTGCAATTATATATAACTTTTTAAGCATTACTAATTATGGTGAAAGATATTAAGCAATCTGATGACCTGAAAGTATTAATAAGTTTTCCTCGGTGTCTAACTAAAAATTGGAGAGAAGATGATTATTCTGGGAACAATATGGGTTTGCAAGCAGGGTTTCCAAGATGAAATTTAAGACAGTGTATCACATCAGCATTTCAAAATTTCAGAAATGTCTAAAAGTGTTTGAAAGTGTACATCATGAGAGTAGCAGAAACCAACACTTCTCAATATGGAGCTTTTTCTCAGAGTGATCAACCAGCTACCTGGTGGCAGGTTAAATGCATTGGACCACTTCCATCATAGAATAGGCAGCATTTTGTCTTACGGAATAGACCCTAGATATAGATTTGAATTCCCTAAATGCAATGCTTCTGCTAAAACTGCTACCTGTGGACTAGAATGTCTTAGTACCACAATGATATTCCATATAGCATTACCTCTAATCAAGGAACTCACTTCACAGCAATGAAGTGAAGCAAAGAGCTCATGCTCATGGAATTCAGTCACTCACCATCTTCCCCACTGTCCTGAAGAAGTTGGCTTGATAAAACAGTGGAATGACCTTTTGAAGTATCAGCTGCAGCTCCAGGGAGCTGTATGTGGTCTGAATCAGCATCCAATATATGATGCTATTTCTTGCATAGCCAGAGTCCATGGGTCCAAGGATCCAGAGATGTAAATAAAAGTAGGACCACTCGCTGTTGATACATTATGACGTGTGTGTGTGTGTGTGTGTGTGTGTGTGTGTGTGTTTGTGTGCGATCTACGAGCATTTTTTAATTCCTGTCCCTGCAATCTTAGACTCTGCTGACCAAGAGGTCTTAACTCTACATCCTAGTGATTTACTAGCAGAAAGTTTTCCTCCTGTCCCTGCAACCTTAGACTCTGCTGGCCTAGAAAGTTTGGTTCTAAAAGGAGGAATGCTTCCACCAAGAGAGAAATGATGACTCAATTGAACTGGATTGCCACCTATCCGCTTTAGATTCTTCACACCTTAAGCAAAGGAGGGAGTTATTGCGCTATCTGTGGTGACTAATCCTGACTACCAAGGAGAAATTGAACTGTTATTTCACAGTGGAAGTAAGGAAAGGTATGTTTGGAATACAGGATATCCCTTAGGCCATTTCTTAGTATTATTATTCCCTGTGGTTAAAGTCAATGGAAAACCACAACACAATTCAGGCAGTACTAGGCATGGCCTGGATTCTTCAGGAATGAAGATTTGGGTCTCTCGACCAGGTTAAAAAGCCACAGCCAGCTGAGATGCTTGCTGAAGGTAAAGGGAATACAGAATGGAAGAAGGTAGTTATAAATACCAGCTATGACCACATGACCTGTTCCAGGAAAGAGATATGTAACTATCATTAGTATTCCCTCCTCATTTTGTTATAAATGTGTGTGTGTGTGTGTGTGTATTAATACCATTAATAATATTTCCTAAGTAACATAAAATGTATTGACTTTGTATCATGATATTTAAGTTACAGGATATCAAAGAGAAGAGCAAACAATAGTCAAGAACTTTGTATTCTCTTCTGGGGAAAAAAGTTAGTGCATTTTTGGTTGTGTGCTGGATAGTCGTATCATGTCAGGCAGTTTCATTTGAATATTAATTACAGTTTAAGGAGATGTGTATGGGGACCAATTGACAGAAGTGAACTTCTGGTGATTAATTTTATGTATAAACATGACTGGCCCATGGAATACCAGATATTTGCCCAGATATTATTCTAAGTATTTTTGTGAGGGTGTTTTCAGATGTGATTCACATTTAAATCAATGAACTTTGAGTAAAGCAGATTGCTCTCCATGATGTGAGCGGGCCTCACCCAAGCAGCTGGAGACCAGAATAGAACAAAAAGACCAGAATTCTCAGAATCCCCTCTAGACAGGAGACAATTCTCCAGCAAGCTGCCTTCAGACTGTATCTACATCACTGGCCCATTCTTGTTCTATAGCAAATGGCCTTTGGATTCAAACTGGAACATTGACTCTCCTGGGTCCCCATCCTGCCAGCTCACCTACAGATTTTGGATTTATCAGCCTCCATAATTATGTAAGCCAATTCCTTAAAGGAATATATATTTAAAATTGATTCTGTTCTTTGGAGAACTTTGACTACTAAAATGTATTAATGAACTTTTCATTATGACTAAGTTGGATGTGCCCTTGTTATTTCTCCTTCTAGCTTTTGTGTTTCTGTGTCTCTCTCTCTTTCTCTCTCTCTCTCTTCTTTCTCTCTTTCACATTTATCCTCCTATTTCCTAATTTCATCATATTCATCAAATAACTCATTCCTTGGAAAATTATCATCTTGGCAATCATTTCATCTCAACATGAAGTAAAACCTCAAATAATTCTCAAATATATATTTCTGGGCCTGCTCCCTCTGAAGTTACAGATCCTCATTTCCAAATGCTTCATAGTGATCTTCATCTGGTTATTTATCAGATTTCTCAATATGTTCAAAACTGAACTGTTTTTTCCCCAAAACTATACTGTTTTCTATTTTCCTTATTCTGTTAATAGCAAAACCTTCCACCCTGCATATTTTGGTTACTCTAGCTCAAAATCAGTTTCACCCTCCCTTTTTCTACACAACTTGTTGCTGAATCCTGGCAACCAGTTGCACTGGTTGTTGCCTTTTCCTTTGCAACATCTCTAGTATCTATTCTCCCCTTTCCGTCATTCCTCTTCCTCTTCCATTTATGCCCTGGTTCAATCCCAGGTTAGTTCCCCCTGGCTTTCTTCAACAGTTTCTAACAGGTTTACCTTATTCTAGACTCTTTCCTTCTGTCCATTTTCCCTATCATGCTGAAATTATTTTCCTGAAGACGCCATACAAAAATCTTTAGAGAAAGAGAAACGAGTGAATGGAAAATATGTCCTCATCCAAATAAGTAAACCCAAGTGTGGTCTCTATTGGAGGGGTGGACCATCATAAATGTAACCCAAGTTGTGAGGTAGTTGTGCTGTTGATGGCATCCAAGAACAATAAGCCACATACAAACAGTACCAGGGTATAACTTCAAAGGAACAAGGCAGAGTCAAGAAAAATTTCACATTCGGTTTGAAAGAGAAAGATGGGAAATCACGAAGGCTTCAGAAGATACAGCCAATCAAAAAGCCAAGGATGAGCAGCCGACCTTAGGTACATGCCTATTACAACTAATTCTCTCTCCAGCCTCCTGGAAGCATCTGGCATTGCCAGAGCTGCTCCTGTCTACTGATATTGGGAGAGTCAGTGATCAAGGATGATTTGGTGTATAGTTTTAATCCTGCCTCTTGACTTTAGGATTCTTAAAAGCGAAGGTGCTAATTTTCATTGTAATACTTTGCTTCATACTTGGTTGTATACAACTTGATGTTGGTAAACACAAAAGAAAGCAAAACAAAAAATCTTTAGCCTAACATTCAGATCTATTCATGATCTAATTCTGGCTTACCACTTCAAACTTAGTTCTCATCAGAGATTCTTGGCTCAAGCAAACTGAGCTGATGGTCTAAGTACATAGTTCATATTTCCAGCAACTATTCCAGTAGTCTTCTTCATGACCAGAATTCTTTTTCTCTATATGTAGGAATTGTATTCAGTCTTCATGGAGTATCTTAAACGCCATTTCCTCCAAGAAACCCCACACTTCAAACATTCCCTCTACTCACTCTCTCTTTTCTAAATCCACAGTTTTAAAAATGAATTATTTCTGAAGGCATTCATAATTTTCCCTTCATATTATTGTTGCTTTTATACATTATACCTTCCTATTTTCTGTAAGTTCTCTGACAAGAATTCCTATCTGAGTCATCTTGGTCTGCCTCCCCTGCAATAGCAGTAGTCCTGTACACAGTGAACACAATATATGTTTGCTAAACTTAAAAATAAATTTGTTACACTTCTTAAGTTTTAAAAATCTATACTTTATGTCACCATTTCTTGACCTGGTACATCAGCAGTAGAAGAAATATTAACAAAATAATTCTTCCCCTCCCTTTTCAATCGCATAAAGCCTAGTCCTAGATTTTTGCAAACTTCATCAAATATGGTCATTGAATATCTGGGAAACACTAAGAAAGGCAGATACATACTCTGATGAGAACAATGCTAATAATGATAAGAGTATACAGCACTGTGATGTGTTAGACGTTGGTCATTGCATACACTAACTTAAATCTCACATCACTCTTATGATGCTAGTATAGATGAAGAGACTGATGTACAAAGAGTTTAACAAATTTGCCTAAATTCAAGCAACGTGTAAGTGGTAGAGAAAAGACTCAAATCCAGGCAGTCAGGAATCAGAATTCATGCTCTTAAGTCCACTCTACAAAATACAACTCCTATTATATTCAACCTACTATTCAGAAAAATGTCCATGTTGAAGGATGGTCCTTGGTTTGAAGAATATCTCATCTTCCAGCTCCCTTCAATGAGTGACCCTTGAACCCCTTCTCAAGGGTGAATGGAAGGCACTCTAGAGCAAAGGGCACATGAGGGATCAGGGGCTCCAATGAGTATTCGAAAATGACATTGGGGCAATGAAAATTTGAGTAATACAGCTCCAATGTCATTATATAAGGATTTCAGTACAGGGAGGTATAGAAAATGACGTGTTTCAAGAGTGTTGCCTTTGTAGTAGCCTCAGAACCAAACTTTCTAAAAAGTAAAGTGGAATATATGTGAATACTGGAATCACGAATACCCTTATTGCACACACCCTGCTGTGAGTTACTCTTTGAACAGAATTGCTGCTTAGACTTCAAACCACTGCTGTGACCTCAAGAGGTTAGCAGAAAAGAGAAATTCTTTGGTTTAGAAACCATAACATGGGTATAATGCCATTTAAAGGCCTAAGACTTAGAACTGAATATGGCTTTTTGGGAAAAGTCAGTCAATCCTCTTCTAAAAAGGAGGAAATCTCAATGAAGCCTAATGCTTTTAAATTCCAGATTAATATAGAAAGACCTAATAGGAATATAATGTTATTTTACTCATAAAAGTAGATGTCATATTCTTAAACATCATTAGCTAAATCATGTTCTTTAATTGATCATGTTCATACTAGACATTTTTTTTTTTAATTTGTGACAATCTTTTCAATGTGAAATGGTAGATACCTGCTAGTGCTCTGCAGAAAGAAATAGTGAAATATAGGCTACATGAAATGTTTTGGGACCATGAAGAGTATATAACATAGCAAATTAAAAAATAGATTCAGGAAGTGAGCAAGCCAGGCAGCCTCATTATAAAACAATGGATTTAAACTACATATCTATAGATTTGATAGATGAGGAGCAGGGTTCTCTTAAGAGAGAGTCCCAGAGCAGAGGGCAGAAGTGTTTATATAACCTTGTGATTGAACTAGAAAAACAAAAACAATAACAACAACAAAACCTCTAAGATTGTAATTCTGAAATCATATATGGGTAAATGAAAATTTCTAACTCCTCTCTCCCAGTCTATATTTTTAAAATGATTTCTGTTCCTTTCCCTCAAATTCAGCAATTTTTGTCCTTCAGCATATAACCAAAAACGGATTTTCTATTTTTTTTTTTCAGGAGGCAGGATATATGAATCCCTTTTACAACAGCTGCAAAAAATAAAAATAAAATACCTAGGAATATACTTAAACAAGAAGTGAAAAATCTCTATAAGGAGAACTACAAAACACTGCTGAAAGAAATCACAGATGACACAAGTAAATAGAAACACATCCCATACTCATGGGTTAGAAGATTCAGTATTGTGAAAATGACCATACTATCCAAAGCAATCTACATGTTTAACTCAATTCCCATCAAAATACCAACAGCATGTTTCACAAAATTAGAAAAAACAATCCCCAAATTTGTATGAAGCCAAAAAAGAACCCGAATAGCCAAAGCCAATCCTAAGTAAAAAGAACAAATCTGGAGGCATCACACTACTGGACTTCAAATTATGCTACCAGCCTCTAGTTACCAAAACAGCATGCTTCTGGTATAAACATAGGCATATAGGCCAATGGAACAGGAGAGAGAACCCAGAAATAAGGCCAAATATTTACAAGCAACTGATCTCTAACAAGACATATAAAAACAGAAATTGGGGAAAGGACACTGTTTTGTAGATGCTGCTGGGAAAAATGAATAGTCACATGTAGAAGAATGAAACTGGGTCCCAATCTCTCACCTTATACAAAAATCAACTCAAGATAGGGCAAAGGCTTAAATCTAAGACAGAAAAACATAAAAATTCTAGAAGACAACTTAGAAAATCTCTTCTAGATATTGGCCTAGGCAAAGAACTCATGACTAAAACCCCAAAGGCAAACGCAACAAAAACAAAAATAAATAAATGGGATCTAATTAGATGAAAAAGCTTCTGCACAGAAAAGGAGATACTCAACAAACAGACAACACACAGAATGGCAGAAAAATGTTTGTGAACTGTACATCCAACACAGAGCTAATATCCAGAATCTACAAGGAACTCAAGAAATCAGCAAGAAAAGAACAAATAATCCAATCAAAAAGTGGGAAAAGGACATGAGTAGACATTTCTCAAAGGAAGATATGTAAATGGACAAAAAACTTATGAAAAAAATGCTCAACAGCCTACTAATCCTCAAGGAAATGCTAATTAAAACCACAATGAGATATTACCTAACTCCTGCAAGAATGGCTATTATGAAAAGGTCATAAAACAATAGATGTTGGCATGGATGTAGGAAAAAGTGAACACTTATATGCTGCTGGTGGAAATGTAAATTAGTACAACCTCTATGGAAAACAGTGTGGAGATTCATTAAGGAAAAAACAGTAGATCTGTTCAATTCAGCATTCAATTTGGCAGTCCCATCCCACTACTGGGTATCTAGCCAAAGGAAAAGAAGTCATTACATGAAAAAGACTCATGCACATTGTATGTTTATTGCAGCACAATTCACAATTGCAAAGATATAGAACCAACGTAAGTGCCCACTGACCAATGAGTGGATAGAGAAACTGTGGTATATATACACCATGGAATATACTACTCAGCCATAAAAAGGGAAAAAAAATGCTCTTGCAGCAACTTGGATAGATCTGGAAGCCATTATTCTAAGTGAAGTAACTCAAGAATGGAAAACCAAATACCTCATATTCTCACTTATAAGTGGATGTTAAGCTATGGGTATGCAAAGGAATACAGAGTGGTATAATGGACTTTGAATACTCAGAAGGGGGAGGATGGGAGGAGGTGAGGGATACAAACTACATACAGGGTACCATGTAAACTACTTGAGTAACTAGTACACTAAAATCTCAGAATTCAATACCATGTAACTTGTCATGTAATAAAAAATAACTTGTACCCCAAAAGCTATTGAAATAAAAATAAATAAATAAAATTAAAATGGAAAATCTTAAGAAAAAGAAATGATCATAATAATAGTTATCATTGCTATATAGATACTACAATAAAAGAAGGAAGGGGGGAAAAGAGGGAAGGAGGATGAGAAGAGAGGAGGAAAGGAGCAAGGGAGGAAGGAATGAAAGGAGGGAGGAAGAGAGGAAGGAATGGAGGGAGACAGGAAGGTAGGAAGAGGGGAGAAAGAGAGGAGGACGGAAGGAAGGAAGGAAGGAAGGAAGGAAGGAAGGAAGGAAGGAAGGAAAGAAGGAAGGAAGGAAGGAGGGAAGGAAGGAAGGGAAGGAAAGAAGGGAGGGAGGAGGGAGGGACAGGGTGGGAGGGAAAAAGGAATATATAGTTTTAGGTTGTGTCATTTCTTATAAAATATATTAGGTTACATCATCTCCTTCTCCTTTCAAAGAAACCTATCAAAATAACACCTTTCTAGTTTTCTCTGGGGTTGTCATTCTAATCATGTTCATATATACTAGTAAAACATTTTGTTACTAGAGTATTAATATTTGGTATATGACTGAATCTCTAGCACTCATAATAAACATTTGCTCTATATAATAGATGCTCTTAGATTTCCTTTATTAGATTTATTAATAAAAGAATAACTACTGGTGGAGGCATCTGTGATGCCTCCAGATTTGTTCTTTTTATATAGGATTGCTTTGGCTATTCGGGTTCTTTTTTGGCTTCATACAATTTTTTTCCCTACAATACTAGGATCATCAGTAGATCAAGCAGATAAATGTGCATCAGAGATAAATACACATCATCAATAGATACAGCAATTAATCGGGCAAATGTTTTCTATGTAAGCAATGTTTCCCTTTTTTTAATCTCTTCCAGTCACTTTTGAAGAAAAATACTACAAAAATACTTACATGATGTTCATTGCCTCAAGTAAGTGATTTTATCATTCTAAACTGTTTAAAATAATCAGTCTCATAAAACTTTAATGACCATCACTTTCTCACACTGTATAGTGAAACCTCCTTATTCATTTATCAAGAGACAAATACTCAAATACTTGCATTATCAAATTATTACATGGCATGTGTTTCTCTGTTCCAAGTTCCAGATGTGTCCAAGTCAACTGTAGTCTCACAATACAAGCTCAGTGCTCTACAGACTCTTCCATACAAATTTCATGGATTGTATCAGACTCTGAATATTGAGAGCACTTAAATATCATTGAAATATGTTTATCTAATTTAATTAACTTTTCCTACCATATTGAGTATATCAACAATAGTTTTACCACTATCCCTTAGGCTGAATGATTATAGTATAATTTATGGAGATGAAGCCAAGAGCATATAACTAGTATAATAAGCAAAGTGGAAAAGCATATTCCCTCTGCACAGGTGGATGATAACATTTGTGCCAAACAATATAGCACTTCTCCCCCTTCTTGGTATTTTAAACATGCATTTTGTTGTCAGGCTCCCTGCCAGAGGCTGCGTGGGTCACAGTGGAGTCTCCCTAATAATTGAAAAGGTGAGTTAATTAGAGGTTGCAGTTTGGAATGTTATCAAGCTGCTGCTTAGACATCTATCTGCTTTCCATACAGGTGTGAAATATTGACAGCAAATTTTAGAAGTGTGATGACATTTTTACCTTTCACGTACTTGATTAGATTTTGATATGACTCATACTTTAATGGGAATAGAAACTATACCTCTGTTCAAGTAGCTATTTACCATAAGAAGGCACTGGGGAAGCTCAAAAGAAATGTAGTATTTAACGTATTAACAAAAAACTCTTGGGAATTCCTACCTCCTCCCATTAGACCACAGAGGTTGATTGCGATTTTTTTTGGTCAAAATTAACCATTTATACCACAGTACCTTTCATTAACATATTTTGAAATTATGATGACACTGAAAGCAGATTACGATGAAGCTTTGTTAGTTTATAGGAATACATTGATTATATAATCACATTTCCTGACTAATAGTCCACAATAGAGATAATGTCAACGTTAGGGCTGTTTTTGCCTTAATATCATATCAGGAGAAAGACTATAAAGAGGCCCAAATTTTGTCATGTATCTGGGAACATCTGGGTAAGAAATAAGTGAAAAAATTAGCTACAGCATAAAGGGAGACAGTTCTATAACATATATTTTATCATTACACTCCTAGGAGTTCAAATTTTTTAATGCATTTATTGTGATTAAGAGCTTTAGATAACGATTGTATCTAAATATCCTTTTTGAATTGCCCTATTTTTTTTTTCCTACAATACTAGGATCATCAGTAGATCAAACAGATAAATATGCATCAGAGATAAATACACATCATCAGTAGATACAGCAATTAATTGGGCAAATGCTTTCTATGTAAGCAATGTTTCCCTTTTTAAAATCTCTTTCAGTCAAAGTCAGACACAAGCTTTAATCTAATGTCCCATGCAGGTCTTCTATTTTCTGATTTCCCCAAAATAAAAGGCCATTTGCTAAACCTCCAAGTTTGACATAAAATCTTTACATATGACCTTTAAATATTTTTGCGTATTTTATTTACTTTTCCATGAGTGATGAAGATGATGATAATGGTTACGATGATAATGAAAATGATAGCAACAGAATTGAGGACAGGTTTGTTTTAAAAATTTAAAAATTAAATTTAAATTGATTAAAATTCACCCAATTATTGGTCTTTTTATGTATTTGTGGAAAGTATTTTAATTTTGTTCCAATGAAAGCAGAGCCTCAGACAAGGGTGTAAAAGCATGTGGATTGGTTTGGAGGTCATCTCGGTAAGCAGGAATGAAGGAGTGGCGAGAGACAGGGTAGGAAAAGTGCAAATGTATGAGCTTATTATTGACCTTACTTCTGTAAGGGCTCAAGTCTGCTCAGACCTCTAAGAAACATACAGAATGCCTTCCAACATTGTCCACCTGAAGAAGAAGAGTTGGCAGTTCTTATTTCTCATTGTTTAAAGTTTGTCCCCAGGGGCGATATATTTTCCTTTTTGTTTTTATTCTTTTTGTTTTGTTTTGTTTTGTTTTGTTTTGTTTGAGACGGAGTCTGGTTCTGTTGCCCAGGCAGTGGTGTGATCTCGGCTCACTGCAAGCTCCTCCTCCCTGGTTCACGCCATTCTCCTGCCTCAGCCTCCTGAGTAGCTGGGACTACAGGTGCCCGCCACCACGCCCAGCTAATTTTTTGTATTTTTAGTAGAGACGGGTTTCACCGTGTTAGCCAGGATGGACTCTATTTCCTGACATCATGATCGGCCCGACTTGGCCTCCCAAAGTGCTGGGATTACAGGCGTGAGCCACCGTGCCCGGCCATATTTTCTGTTATTAAATACCCCACACTTGTTAGCAGTGTTCATTTCAGGCCATAGGTGAAATGCCAGCATAGCTGAGAAAGCCCCCAGGATATAAGCTGAAAGATACCAACCAAGTGCTTGAGATAGGAAACCACCATCCTGAGAGAAGTTATGCCTGGGCTTACAAGAAACCAACCATGAAATGCAATTGTGGTCACAAGCATATGTGGCCAAGGGGATGAAATGAGGACACCAAAGATATCCATTAAGAATTAAGTTATTTTTAAGACAAAAACTCATACAAGTTTTGTTGTGGTTAAATTTTTAAGTTCTCTCTCAACCAAATATTTTGCTTGAGTACAAATTAGTGACTGGCATTTCATCACATTTATTTTCCTTTGCCTGACAAAGCAACTAAGAGAAGACAGCCTTGACTGTATTAATTTAAGAAAGAAGAGGAAAGGATTTCCTAAGACTTCCTGCCTCTAAGCACAGACTGGTGGTTTATTATTGTACAAATTTTGTCTTCTTTGATAAGGTAGACCAATTCCCGATAACAAGCAGTAAAATGATCAAAATGAACACGGCAGAAAAAACTTATTGAAAACCAACATAATTCATAAATTGTGTTAGATGGAATTATTGATTGGAGGATATTTATTCCCTTACCTCTCCACACCTATGTTATACTGTACATTTGTAATCTCCAATAAATCAGGCCTCCAGATGTTCAATACTGCCTGTAATACAAACAAAAGCTTGATAAACATTTGTACATTGGCATGTCTCCTCTCAGAACTCTCCCCCATGAAAGGCAGCCACCATACAGATATCATACCGTCAAGGAACTAGGGCTACATACTCAGTGAGAAACCCAAAAGGAAGAGAAGCCATCTTAGACTTTCTGGCACTGAGTTCTCATCTGAAAGTAGATGTTTGAGTGACCCCAGTTATATCATATGAAGCAAAATAACTATCCCCCCAAAAATGAGAAATAATAAACACTGCTTTTTAAGCTATAGGTTTGGATGTTTTTTTCTGAAGTAATGTATAACTGATACAGAAATTGGTGCCAGAAATGGGATTCTATATAACAAAAACCACAACATGTGGCATTAACCTTGGGAACAGCAAATGAGTACAGGCCTGAAGGCGGCAAAGAGATTGTTTGGTAGAGGCTTGAAAACCAGTTAAGAAAGTGTGGATGAAGCTTGTAGAAAGAACAACTTTTTGTTAGTGGAAAGACAAATGAGATTGTTGCCTGTGATAACTTTGAAGATAGAAAATATGCTTAAGAAACTTATGTATATTTCCAGGTAGAATGCTGAATATGTCAATTGATTTCTTTAGCCCCTTCTGATAAGGTATTGTAAAAGATAGTTGAACTAAAGATAGAATTGGTCGATTTCCAAGCATAATTTAGAGAGGATATTTCCAATCCAGAACTCCGTGGGTGAAAAAATGAAAATCTTTCTTATTTTCAACTTCTTTAGGCAGAAAAAAAAAAAAATTAAGAAACTATTTCAGGGCAGAAAAAAAAATCCAGAGTACCACCAAAAAAACATGACTTTGGGGTCAAGATCAAATTAAAGATGGAGATATAATATCCTTTGTTGAAACCTCAAGAGATGTAAGGTAATGATTTAAAGGCCTATATGGCATCTTAGAATTCTCAGGGTGTTGTTCCATAGCAGGTAGCCTCAAGTAGAGATGAGCTGGTCTTGAAGAGATGTATGAGTGTAGCTTCAACCTAATTTAGTAAATTATGGTTTGATGTATAGAAAACCCATAAGTTATTCAAAGGAGTTGAATCAGTTTTTGATAGAAATAGTTTAAAATTAAAAGATGTACCCAGGCCCCCAGCTTTCTGCAGACAGGAAACAGGCTGGAAATTTTTTTCAGTTGCAAATATATGCCATTCCTCATGGATAAGGAAAGATAAGTCAGAAAGCAAAGCCAGGAGCTGAGAGGGTGAAGCTAAGAGTCAAAAGTGTGCAGCCATGAGTAATGGGTAGGAGAACCATGACCAAGATGCATAATTGAATTTTAATCAAGGCAAAGTCCCAGAACACGGGAAACTGAAGACACTTATCCAATACGATTGGTAAAATGTATTGTCATGAAGAATACTATTAGGTGCCTTCAATTCTGCCTCTTTTTAAATGAGAACCTCTACTGTGCTTATCCTGTCCCATTGTGCATCAAGCATGTGTGGAGCAAATAACCTACCTTTTTAGTTTTCAAACATTTGCTACCCAAGAAGTCATGCCTGAGGAACAATATCTAAGAAGCTACACATAAGGCACCACATCTGAGACATCTCATTGTACCAACACATTGTACAAACAAAAAATTTTGTGTCCTAGGTACCTCTCCTACCTAACTCTATTCCTGATCCTTCTTTAAAATCAAATGTGTAAAGCACACCTGTCCCAACTGACCTGTAGACACATTAGACAGAGGTAAATGTTTGTTGTTGTATGTTACCAAAATATTTGTTGTTTTTTCCTCAACAGGGTGAAAATATAAACCTTGATAATCAAACTGTGACATCCAGATCCATGATGTCTGCATCTTTATACTCCATACTCTTATGAATTAAATTGTCCCCCTCCATCAAAATTCATATGTGGAAGCCCTCACCTCTATGTGCCTATATTTGGAGATAGGGCATTTAAGGAGATAATTAAGGTTAAATGAAATCATAATAATGGGGCCCTAATGCAGTAGGACTGGTGTCCTTATAAGAAGAGAAAAAGACACTAGAGATTTCTAGTCTCTAATGGAAAAGAGGAAAATGTCATGTAAGGACACAGTGAGAAAAGACAAGCCAAAAAGACAGACCTCATCTGCAAGCCGAAAAGACAGACCTCATCAGACACCAAATTTTCTGATACCTTGATCTTGTACTTCGTAACTCCGGAACTGTGTGATAATAAATTCTGTCACTTAAGCCGCCCAGTCTGTGGTATTTTGTGTGGCAGCCCTAGCCCACTATTACACATACCTAGCATAGTGCTGAATGCATTTTTAAAGTTTGCTGCATAAGTAAGAGCTTGCCATCTCTCCTTCTCTCAGCATGAAGTATATCTTATTTTTAAGCAAAATTTACAAAGCTCCAAAATCCAGCATCCAAAGAGAAAATACCTGCCCACTAGTCACATAATGTAAGTTGTATCCTTCAAAAGATTCATTTTGATTTTGGTTTTGAATTGTTGTCTTTCTCTGAACCAAACTTCTATGGATACAACCTGCGTTTACAGATCCTTTCTTTAAGGTGTAGCACCTACCCCTTCGCTTTAGCGTATTGGTCTTTGTGATTGATCTAGCAAATTCAAATGTGGCCATTTTGCCTTCAAGAATGTCCTAAGGTTTTAATCATTATAATACAAAGGAATATGATTTTTAAAATCATAGAGCCCATGTGGTGCAGGAAAAAATGGTTTAGATCAAGAACCATAGTTACAGTCCTGGCACTTGAATCACAGGTAAGGCAATAAAATTCCATGGTCATGATTTTCTCAGCTTTCAAAGTGAGATGTCAAACCAGTGATTCCTGAAGCCACTTCTTGTACTATGGATTTATGAATTTGTGACTCTAAGTCTTAGGACATGTAGTTGCCTGATTATTTGACTTATATCACCTATTATCATCTTATTTGTTAATGCTTTGGTCTAATCCTAAAATGTAGTTTATGGATTTTTTAGTGTAAATACCTGATGTTCATTTAAAATACATATACAAATTAAGTGTAATTTTTCTCAGAGTTTTTGAACATGAGAAAAATGTACATCAGTGCTACATAATTAAGTACCATTTATTTTTTTTGCACTGTTTAGGCAAGCTAGAGATATTCAATTGCCATTGAAATATTTTTGTAAACCATGCAACCTTTTGCACAAAAGATAATTATGAAATAGCTAACATTCATTTGACCACAACCAATAAATAATTTATGAACTGGGTGTTTGAAATTATGCAAATATTCTAAATACTTTTTGTTGCCTGTACATCTGAGTAAGTATGATTCAGAAGAAAGTGTGCAATGGATTAATAGATTCAACATTGAAGAGATTTGCATTTCTACAGAGTTCTTTTCTTTGCTGGCTCCTACTATCTTTAGTATCATGGCTCAGAAAACAAGCTTGACAATACTGTCTCTAAATGTATTTGAATATCCTGGCATCCCTATTCATCAGCCTCTTTGATGCTTTAAATGTCTTTTGCTTTCTTTCCAGAACTCTTTATGAAGGCAGAGAGATATGCTTTTAGTAGAGTATCCAACTATTTTATAATACACACTAAATGGAGGGGAAAATAGGTGTCTTTAAATATTTTATATATCTGTGATAGCCCATAGCAGAGTTCTGATAGAGAAGTTGCAGAATGGGCTCATTACTGTGAGCATACTGCGTGCCAGGTGCTACATACATCACTGCAATGACTAGGAACTGTTGAGTTTATAAATTCCCTATCAAAATGGAAATCTTATTGACAACTACAAATTGATGGACAAACTCCATTAGCAATTATGTTCATATTGCCTTTGGAAATATAGGCTAACATTGCATGAAGGAAATGAGTTTGATTTTGATTATAATCAAGTGTAAAAAGCTCTTATCATTTTTAACAGTGTATCATCCAAAAATATTTCTTAGAGAATACTGTGAAATTTAGGGGTCATTCATTTTCATGTCTTTCAACACCCTGTGGTGGGAAGGGGTGGCATTTCTGTTAATAAAGATATTCAGAAATCTTAAATCACTATTACTATCCTAAAAAAAGATTTAATATTTATATTGCTAATGTGTTGTTGTTTTATCTAACATTTTTTGGTTATCTAACAGCTCACTTTTCCCAGATATACCTTCATTTCTGACCAAATTTCACCACACAGGGTAATATATGTATTGAGAGATTGGTACCGTCCATTGTTCTATAAATCCAATGAGTATTTAAAGAATAAGAAGAGGGAATTATACTTTACAAAGAGCTGTGGATTGGCAAAGATATTTGACTATTTTTTATATTAAAAAGTCTTTTTCCTGTAATGTCCAATTGCTTAAGAGCTAATATTTTACATATATCCACAAAAGAAAATTCACATCATGTGAGTTTATACCTTATTTAATATCGTGCTTATTTTCCCTGAAAGAAACAATTTCACTTAATCCTACTTAGTCTTTCATCCTCACAGAAGTTCCTAAAGCAATCATTAAGTTTCACTGTTAATACAAATACAAGATTTTTTAAACATCTTATTACTATTTGCCTTGTTCATATCCTCAAATGTCTTCCCCTCTATTTACTCATTTACCTCTTTTTTAATTAAAAAAAAAAAAAAGTGTTTCCTTATGTGTTTTTCTGCCCTGAAAACCCAGACCCACAAACTCTGATGACTAGAACAAAGAGCTCACTCTTTTTGGCACTGTTGTATGAATAATACTTGCTTATTTTATTTTCATTTAAATGTGCTATGTCTTTTGTTCTATGGTTGCACAGCACAGAATCGCCCACCTACTCCACTCCCCTCAAAATGGAAGGTGGCACTGTTTTCTTAAGTTATCCATAAATAGTGAAGCAAAAGAACACATCAAAAGCTGTGCACCCTGGGGATTGCTTATTCTGTTCTACATAGAATTCAGCTGAGTTAACTTTAAAACATTCCTTTTCATTTAAGTGCTCCCTTAAACAGCGTAAAGGATAGAGCACCACATAAGCTGCTTACAATTTCAACTGCACATTTTATCAGGAAAGCTATCTATCCCAGATTTCTTCTCTTCAGAAAAATTTTAATGATCCAAGGTCACACCTTTTAAAAAGAATGAGGTCTAGTTTTACATAAGAAGGTCCAACTTGTAGGGTTTTATTTTCTTTTTATGCTCAGACCTCACAAACTGAGGACCGCAGTCTTCAAATAGCCTTCCTTGTTAAAATTGAACTCAGAAAAGAAGGTTATTCTACCTCAGAATTTTAAATAAAGCTTCTACAACAAAGTTTAGTGTTCCAAAGCTTTAAATAAATCTGAATTAAAGCAGCACTCCATCACTAAGGTGTTTAAATTGGGTTGCTAATCCCCTTACGCTTGAAACAGGGCCTGGCATTTTGGGGGAAAGCAGTGTAGACCTGGGATTGCTTCTCAAAGTGTGGGCCTCAGACCACCTGCATCACCATCCCCTGTAGTGCTTACTCAAAACAAATTCCTAGGCCCGTCCCACTCTGACTGAATCAGGTTCTCTGTAGGCAGGCCCGGTACCTGCACCACTGACACATTCCTCAGGTGACTTTTGCATCAACCACAATTTAAGAACCACTGCTGGGCATCCATCACTGTGGCGGAAGGAGTCCAGCTGGCATCACCTCTTAACCTCTTAAATTCTTCCATTTCAGGAGACTGGTGCTTTTAAGTTGAACCTTACCACCACTTTGAGGCCAGGATTATGCTAAGAAGATTAAGGTCCCTCCGAATATTCAGAACTTTTGTCTCCCTGCTGTCAGCAACCAAGGAAGCTGGCAAACGCTGGTCTCACACAGTAACATTTAGTGCCGGTCAACACACCGTATGGGCTAACATCTGAGCCCAGAAATAGGAAAGGCGAGTATAAATAGATTTGAATTGGGGTTGGACAAGGATTTGGCAGGCAAAAAATGACTGTGTGTTGATGGGGTGGGGAAGGATAGCTGCCAATTCAGGGATCCGTGGTGGAGGAGCTTCCTGACCCCTGTCCACCCCAGAAGCTAGAGGTTCCTGTATGGTCTCTGGACTTCTGAGCCTTTGGCTATAATTAGGGAGGTTACTGCTTTTGCTGGCTTCTTCCATATGCATGTTAGTTGTGTTTGGCATTAAGCAGCAGTGTTTGAAGAGTGTCTGGCCCCCACTAGCATTTAGTTGAGCCAGTCACTGGAAAAAATGACAATGGTATCTGGCATAGAATTCAGGTGCTAAAATACCTTTATTAAAATAGAGGAAATGGCACCTATTAGGAAGTGACCCCGAGCTACTAAGTTTCATTAGACTGAGAAGAGGTGGTTTTCCCCCCTTTGAAGCATATTGTAAATTCCCTTCTGTCTTTCATGGTATTTAACTACAGAAATGGGTGCATTCAGTAATTTCAGATTTTCAGTGCTATTTTTATTACAACTCATTTTGTGTAGTATCAGGGAATACCGAGCTGTGACTTGGCATGTTTCAATAAAACTTTTTGTACATATTTAGCTAAAAAAGAAAATTTGATGGGGTAGGAGAGAGAGTCAACACTACTGGCAATTTCCCATTAGCAGTGCAGGAGGTAAAAGTCTAAAATAAAGCTTGTGGGAAAAGTCTGAACATGGCATCCAAGCTTAAAAGAAATGACATTTCCCTTTTTTCATCCTGAGGTGGGAGAGAAGACTTGACAGAAGTGAGTGAAACCTCACTCGGTAATATTCCTCTGAAGCCAGCCCTGATGTCAGCAGTGAGCATGTTAACCAACGAATGAAGTGGGCCATGTCCACCCTCCACAACTCTATAAAACCACTTTAAAGTTAGCACGAGGTGCTGGCTCTCCCCCTTTCTCAATGAAAAGCATGCTTCTTGATTAAAAATATGTGTTTCTACTTTATGCCAAAACAAGAGAGCATTATTTTCAAGATGATCATAGAAACCAAGTTAAATGTGTTTCTTATTTCAAGAGATAAAAAAGCATTGCAACGGTGAAGAAACATTCAGTGCTGAATGTTGGTTTAATGTAGCACTACTATGCACGTAATTTATTTTGAAACACAGTGATGTATGAAAATCTTCAGCATTCTTGACAGAATGAGATTACACATCCATCTCCCTCTATGCTTTAAAGAAGAAAAACCCTTGACTTAGCCTGCCAATGTTTCAAATAATAACTACGTATGTCTGCATTGTAATACTCCTCCTGTTATTTCCACTTTCAGAGATAGAAATTCCTGGGATAATTTCATTCATAAAGGGTTGCCTTAGGAGTAAGGTGGATGGTCAGAAAAAGATATTGAAGATAATTTGTAGTCCTGTTGGACAAATTCTCAACTCAGTTTGATTCTCCCTTGTCAGTTAAGAGACTAAGGAACATTTGAATGTGGATGGGAGAGACGATGTTTAGGGGATGCAGGTAGCTCCTTCTGAAGAGGGTGAGCTATATTAGAGGGCAGCAGGCTCTATGGGAATGCATACCTTTACATGGAAGCTCTTTTGAAGCTTGAGAGGAGAGGGATTACTGTCTGACCCTGGAAACTAAGTTAGTAGACAATAACATTTTTCCACCCTTCACCTTTTCTTCTGAAGCATGGAGCAGAAATTATGGGTGAATTATATGGTGTGCAAAATAAAGGGAGATGTGAAGAGAAACAAACCAACAAAAAGGTTTACTGTCCATGATGGAACAAGGCAACTTCCTAATTTGAGCTACTTAATTACTCTTGAACAATATTGAAGATGAGTGTCATTTTGACATTCTGGGTTTTAAGAATACTTTACAGAATAGATTCATCCATAAACAGAAATATGCAGCCACATTCCTCTGGATGTTTTCTCTTCCATATAACTTAATACCTTTTTAAATCAATTCACATAATTAGCAGCTTACCTACCCATCATTTGACAATTAAAATCTCTATCAACAGATATTTCTTACTTTTAATGGTTTAATTAACCTAGACCCAAGAGGTGTCTATTGAGTCATTAAGGTTTAACTTTGTTTAATTTAGGTTTAGCATTAAAATACATATTATAGCAGAAAATTTTCTTGAAAATTATTAATCCATTAATGATATTCAGAATAAATCTTTATTAGAATACTTGATTAAACAGAATAATGCATAGCCCAACTATTCTAGACAATACATTTTCTGTAATAATGCCCTGAAAAGACAGATGGTAATATTAGATTATGTACCAAGAATAGCTAAATTGTAAAATCTTGTGCAGAGACATTAATATGTAAAACCTTAGAAATATGGAATTAATTAACTTATTTATTAAGTATTTATTTAGTATCTACTATGTGCCTTGTAATATATCAAATATTAAAGAGTACCTGAGAAACACATGGCATTGTTCCTTTCCTCAAAAAATTTCTAACATACATCAGATATTCACATTAATAACCAAAGAAAAGCATACTACAGAATGTAATCAGAGCATAAAATATAGTACCTAAGCAATATAAACAGCCAAATCAGCAGATAGAGACACTGGTCCAGAAAGGAGAGGAAAAAATAGTTGTTTTATTTACTAGCAGCATTATTGTTTTCCAACCAACAGTACCTACAAATTGTGGTAACTCACAAGTGAATACACAACTGTATATGTGCCTTGCCAATATCTTTCCAAATTTGCACAGCTCACTCTTAAGTTCAGTTTCAGCACACATCCACACAGTATGTCCTATGTCAAGGCCAAAAATATTCCAGAAATCAAATATTAAAATTATGCATCGCATGATAGTAGAAAGAAATGGTCTTTAAAATTTTGCATCCTGAAAAATCATAGATATGAAAACCTTTCACTTCTTCATCTACGAACAGCCAAACTGTTTCTCAGATTGAGTACCCTGGGCATGAAAAATTGCTAGACTATTGGTTTGGAGTATTTCTGGGACTGGTGCTGTGCTACCACTACTACTACCCAGGCATAATAGGCACTGCTAGTTCTTTAGTTATTGTTATAGCTGCTAGGAGTCTTTTAATAGGTTATTTAGAAAAAAGAAAAGAGGACAATTGACCCTGGGTGGTTTTCAAATGGTGCTATTACTGGTTTGTTTTCATAGATTGGCAGTACCCTACAAGAGGCAATGTTCAAGAAATAAAATTACAGTTGTATTAACAGCTTCAAATTAGAGGTGTTTTTTCAAATCATTGTGTAGGTTTTTTTGGCACAAGAATGAGTGGTTTTAATTGGGCCTTCTTCCTGAGAAGGCTTGAGGAAAACTCTTCAGCCCAACAGAAGGAAGGGGAAACCAGGACAAGAGTCACATTATCATTTTTCTGAAATTGCTTGTCAGTATCTGACAAAAATCTTATCATAATTTTTATTCAAAGAAATAAAATGCTGGGAGCTTATCCTCTGCCATAGAGCAATAGAGTTTAGATATCTCACTTTGGAGGAAAATCTTCAGAAGCTGAACTGCCCCAGGTTCTCGCATAATAAAATGATCTTCTGAGAAGTTGACTAGCATATTTTGGCTGTGAGCATCAGAAAATACCACAAACAAAATATTGGTATAGCTTCTAAAACACTCAAGCTGAATATTAAAAGCATCTGTTTTCAAGGAATATAATTATAAAGTACTTGAAGTGAATCAGGAGGCAGGATCCACAAAACATTAGACATGTCATAAACAAGCCATTTGACTCATCCAAATACTATGGGTAATAGATGGACTGCAGATTTACAAAGGAATACTTTCACTGAAGATTCTGACATCAGAAACCATGACGGCAAGGGTCAAACGCCTCCTGATGTCATTCTGGGATGAATCAACTCTGGGCCATTTTTTGAAGTAGTTTGATATTCTTTTTTTAAGAAATATATGAACAAAGATAGCCTTAATATTTCATAATCTGGAGAATTCGTGCAGTCAAGACCATTCCATCAAAGAATGTGTTGATGGTGAGCATCAGAATACATTTTACACCCATGAATTGTGGCCACACTTTGTCTGTAAAAGGGCATTAACTGTCCCTTAGGAGTAAAAGATTCAAATGTGCTAAAATGCAAAGTATCTCTTTTGTTTTTATTTGCACATATCAAAAGCAAAAAAAAACTTCACTGTGGACATTATGAAGTCAAATGTAATTCATAATGGTACTGCTGTTTTGTGAAAGGAGAACAGACAGAATCTACTTTCTAAGATTAAATTGAAACTTCTTTCTCCAAATGTTAAGCTAAAATTATGGGCAAAATTCTTTTCTCACATTTACATCATGGGACTTAAGCCTGTTATTCTTTCCTCCTACAAGACAGGCTCCTGGGAGTCCTACATACTTATCAGGAGCAAAATACTGGATTTGACATCTGCAATATACATCTTTGTAGAATTTTGTCCCAACTCAAAATACAAGCTTGCTTTTTATTGTTCTCTTGAGGTCTTAGAAAAGAGTTTGTCTTTTTACAGTCTCAGAAATGATATTAATTTTCAGAAAGAAAGTCTCTGAAAGCATTAATCCCATAGGAATATATTGAGTAACATCATTTTACCCTACATATACATTCATAAACTTTGTACTACTTAGAAGAAGAGAAAGCAGGAAGGAGGAAGATAAGGAAGAGGCGAGGAGGATGAAGAATGATATATTGTGAAAAGAAGAGGTCACTAGGTGTAAAAACTGGACGCTTCCGAAAGCAATGGGATTCTGAGGTTAGCATAACCTGATGTACTCATGGGGAGCGATTGCTAAAATTATAGACTGAGACAAGTATTGAAGCTGTATGTTCTCTTTTATAAAACTCTCACTCTCCTTTTTCACTCATTTAATGTGCTTTATTTGACTGCTGATTGGAGTATTTGACCCTGGCAGTTCTCTTCACAGATGGAATGTTAAGCCTAAGAACCTTTAGCAAGCTACACAAGACCAGCCTTGGGACCCAATGACATCTTTGAACTCTGGCTCTTTCCTCAAGCTTGATTAGAGATTTTATCCTGACTGCCAAAGGGAATGGGAACCTTTAATGAGAAACGGTGTTTTGTGCAGGAGCCACTGATACAGAAAGGAGAGGGACTCTACAAATTAGAGGCCAACTTGACTGAAAAGCTATGGGACTGAAAAATCACTCTACAAGACTGCATCATTATAAATCATCATATAATTATGCATGCAATATATGAAATGAACATAAAGCATATGGAGAATAATCTTTATAGATACTGTTAATATGAATCTTAAATGCCACCATAAATGTTTTGCTACCTCAAACTCGTAGTGCTATAAGAGTGAATCAATGAAAATTCTGCCATTTGAAAAAGGACAATATATGTACCACATCTTATGTTATTTAATGTTCTTGTCACTAAAAGAACAATTTTGGTTTTGATATGCAAAGTTTCTTGTGGGGGAAATATATTTCTATTGGTGTTATTTTACTTGTATTATTTTTCTGATTTTATTAATATATAGAAGAGCTGAAAAATAAAATTCTTAAAGGAAAAAGTGCAAATGCTTTCTGTAAAGCATACCCTCTGAACTCTGGGAGGTATGCCATTAAATGTGAGCTTGACTTGTTTAGTTTGTTGGTCTTCTCTCCTGAGAAACAGCTAGCTTAAAATTAAAATTAAAATTATGAACAGGAGATCCAAAACATTCAACTAATCTGATGAATATTATTTAAAAATTAATAAATTATCCATGGGATTGTGAAAGTTGATTAAATTTTTCAGGAAAGGAGATTCGTCAAATTATTCTATAGGTCTCCATTAAGGCATTCTAAATTACTCTCTATGTTTCTGGGATATAATTAGATATGTTTTTCTGTATACATGAGGCATTACAATATTTCAGTCACAGTCACAATTTCTAAAGAGACCACCAAATCACTTATAGGAGAGAAGCCTTACTTGTTGCTCAAGCTTTCTTTGAACGGTGCCTAATACACAAGATAAACTTGGAACCACATTATTTGTTATCTCTGTCAGGATTTCAATGCTTTGATCCATTCAGGAAAACAGAGTTCAAATTTTTATATAAGCTCAGTCATAGATGACATGGCCTACAACATGAAAAAACCCTGCAGGAAACTGTGAGGCGGCAGCATGGCTCTTTTTCACCTGGCTGGTTATTCTAGCAAACTGATTACCCCTATCACTGAACAGAAAGCAAATGTGTGCTGTGGTCTCTATCAGTGCCCTAGTTTTTCTTGTTTCTCTTTTCTGCGTTTCAATCAAATGCACCACTGAGACACTCTTCTCTTTACCTTTCTTACAAGTTGTCTTTTCTTTGTTCAAAAAACATAGATATGCTCCAGGAATACTAGATGTTTACTGTAGTTACTCATGCAGACTGAGTGTTTTTAAGGCAAAGAAGCTGGTGTTTTTAAAAAGATCTCTATTTTAATCCAATCCACCTCCAGTGCTACAAAATGCAATACAAAAATGTTTGTTTTAAATATTTAGCAGTTACCAGTTGAACGAAAGAATCAAGGCTCAGAAATAAAAAGATATAGACTTGATAGCATATTGGAACAACATAATTAATTTTAACTTTTAATTATAGTTAAATGTGGGAGTCCCACATAGTCATAATTCAACAGTTCTCCACATTTTATATGCCTGATCACATCCACTTTGTTATCAGCATTGTGCATAGGATTCTTTCGGGTGTTTGTGTTTACTTGTCACCTAAAATATAAGCTATCTCTCCTAGCTTTTTCTCATATGCAAATTTCATCAGCTTTACATCAACATTTTGTCTATGAAGGGGTTGGGGGAAAACCAGATGACTTGTGTACATGTGTTTACCCATATATACACATATACATTCATCTTGAGAACCACTATATTTTTAAGATTCTTAGACATCTTTTAATGAGTTCTTGAAGACAAGTACAATGAATAAACAAAGGTGTTAAATATTTTGAGCAACCCTATAAAGGTGTCTGGGCTTCAGTACACTGACGATTCTGCAAAACCAATGAGTTCTTTCAGACTACTGACAAGGCACCAACTTGTCTCTCTACATCTGTGGCGAGGCACATCCTCCTTTCCAGCCCCTACTTACGCTTTCCTCAGAGGTCACTCTTATTCTGAATTGTGTGTTACCTATCTGCCTGCTTTATCACACATGTACATACATTGTTGGCTTTCACTTAGTTTTGAACGTTATAAACAGGCATCATACTGTCTGCATTTTTGGACACTTGTTTATTTCAATCAAAATTACATTGGTGAGATTTGTCTGTGCCATTGTATGCAGCTATAGATCAAGTTAATGTTTGCTGCTGTGTAATATCCCATTATGTGACTATATAATAATTTTTTATTTATTATTCCACTAATGGTCTTTCAAGTTTTCTTCCCTATTTTTTTTTTTGTTTTGTTTTGTTTTGTTTTTTGCTTTTGTGACATTCCCTATGAGAATTCAAGAACATTTAAAAATTGAATATCTGGATCACAGGATAAATGTTAAGCCTCACAAAATAAGGTCAAATTGTTTTCCAATGTTTTAATCTGCATTTTTCAATTACCCTTACAGCTAGTATGTAAGTAACATTAAATGGAAATTTGAATAGATTACATATGACTGTGTCATTTGAATAAATAGTAAATGAATATAATGACATTCTCAAAACATATAAAAGAATACACAATGAAACTTATGTCCCTTTTCATTTCTATCCCTTAATCCTTCACGTCCCCTCTTCAAAGACATGCCTTGCTACCAATCTTAAATAAACTATTCTTTAAAAACCTTTAATGTCAAATCATTGTTTGGGCATGAATTTGTTTTTTTTTTTAAGTATCCAAATATATTTAGGACAAATTTAAGTAATAAGTAAGCAATAACATTTTGGGTCAAAATTGAGTTACGTCTAAAAAATAATGACTTGATGTGATAAGTGGTATCTATTGAACAGTTACAGCTGACAACATACTTAATGGTGAAACACTGGGTGCTTCACCAATAAGATGGAGAATAAGGCCAGGATGTCCACGTTCCCAACTACTATTCAATAGTGGACCAGAGGTCTTAACCTGTGTAATATGACAAAAAGGTGAGGAAAAGCAAAGGCAGAAAAAGAAGTAATAAAACTATTTCTATTCACAGATTACATGCATATTTACACAACCAGTCCTAAAGAATCAACAGGAAAAGAAAAAAAACTACTGGAACTAATTTACAAGTGAATTTAGCAAGTCTCATATTAAAAGCCAATGTATAAAACCCAATTTTATTTCTATCTACTAGGAGCAAATGATTGGAAATTTAGTATTAAAATGGTTCTATTTATATTAGCATAAAATATTTAGAAATTAATTTCACCAAAGATATATAAGACTATACTGAAAACTAAAAAATGTTGCTTAGAGAAGTTAAAGAAGACATAAATAAGAAGGCCATTAACATGCCTGTGGATTAGAAGATTTAATATTTGTGATTCTTTTAAAATTAACTTATAAATTTAACTCTATCTCCATCATAACCCTATTAGGTTTTTTATATAAGTTTACAAGCTGATTTTAATACTTACATGAAAATGCAAATGACTACAAATTACCATAACAACTAGAAAAAGATTTTAAAAATTGGAGGTCTTACACCACTTGATTCTAATACCTACTATAAAGTTACAGTAAAAAAACAGAATAGTACTGGCATAAAGATGTACAAATAGATTGATAGAACAGAATAGAGAATAGAATCCAAACTGGAAGCAATTTTATACAGATAATTGGTTTTTCAATCAAGGCACCAAAGCAATCCAATGGGGGAAAGGCAAATCTTTTTAACAAGTGGTGCTGGAACTTGATATTTCCATGAAATTTATTTATAAGAAAATACTTGTCAAATACTCAAGTCTTAACTAACCATAGTGTATTTTTCAGTCATATTTTAAGTAACATGGTGTTCCATTCACTTGCAACTCAGTCAACAGCACAACTACGTGTCCTCAAGACAGCCATGGTATTTCAGGATGCAGTAGGAGTACTTTACATGTACTTTCCATTTTGTCACACAGAGTGTTAGAAAGTTATGTACTCAAGGATAAAGATATGCTAAAATTAATAATTTACACTGCTTTACCAAGGACAGTATTTAGAAGAAACTAATTTATTTTTCTTGTAAGTGTGTGGCAGTATCTACTATTACAGTTTGGTGTCACTGTCTTTCTGCTAAGATTTCAGCAGTTTTCCCAATCATTACTTTTGCAGCATCCTTGTAAATGTCAACACTGTGAAAAAGGCAATAACATCCTACTACTGTCGTGAAAATAGCATTGACATTGCAGTCTCCCTAAAAAGTCAAAAGGACCCCTCTCAGGATCCACAGACCAAACTTTCAGAACTAATGATTAGATGACTGGTAGATAGATAGACAGATACATAGAGATTTAATTAACTGAAATCATTCAGCATATTGAAAGAGCTATTATTAAGTAAAGCTATTACTATGTATCCAGCCCCTTACGCAGAGAATGCAGAGAAACAAATGCCCGCCCACTCTCATCCCAGTTTGTTTATAGAGATCCAAGTCTACATTTTTCTATTTTCTAAATCAGTTGGAAAGAAAACAAATTTTCATAATAATATACATACATACATATGCACATGTGTATGTACACATAGACATTGATGTTATATACACATATATAATAAATGGGCATCTTGAGTTTTTATCATGATGGTTTTCAATAATATAAGGTATGAAATGTTCTTAGACCGAGCACTTCAGTTGGATTCCACACTATGTAGAAAGGCTGAGATGCAGTTTTAACCGCTAAAACTACCCAAGACCTTGTGTCTTACTGCTCAGAGGCTAAATTTCCATCCAGTCCAAACTGTGACCACATCTCACTGTAGCATATCTAATTGTGCTACACTATATTATTCAGGAAACACGATCATATTATGTTTAACTGTTTGATTTCTTAAGTGAAAAATTTTGTGGGATAGATGCTAAAGGGGAGAGAAATTTGCCAAGACAGGCCTTTAAAAGACACAATAATTAGCTGGAGACAACACTCCTTCCCCAGGACTAAGGAAAGGCAACAATCAATCATGGCATATCGTGTGGAGAAAAAAATGTGCCCTTTTAAAATATTTCATATCTCTCTGCAATTTTTAGTACTCATCTGCCAGGCAACATAATAACATTCCTTCCAACATGTGTCCACATTAGGTCAAATATCAATTTTTGAGCTAGATGAATAAAATAAAACATTTGTGAAAGAGCAAAATATCAGTCACATCTAGCCAGCCAGATATCATAAAATATCAAGTAGTCAACATTTAGATTCTTTAATGTTTAGACTGTCAGTTGTAGGACCACTACAAATTAAAACCAAGCCTCCTCTCATCATAGTTTCCTGTTATATTTGAAAAAGTTATTCTGGAAAAAAAAAAAAAAAAAAAAAAAAAAACCCTGATGTTACTCTTTTCATTTTCTATGAGGTCACAGCCGACCTGCCTACCTTCCTTCCTTCACAAAACTTTGTTGAGCACCTACAATGTGCCAAATAGTCCTGTAATATCTCATAGCTTGGTATTACGCCTCAATGTGTTTGGCTTGTCTATAGAAGTGATTAGGGAATCTTTGGGAACCAATGCAACAGAAACTGTATACCCATAATACATAATTACCTAAGACAGAAATAGCTTCTTCGCTATAATTATGAGTTTTCGCCCAATCTCAGCTATCTTTTCTCCTATTGTATCCCAACTTCTGTGCTGATGATTGTGTGCTGTATTTTTTAATATCTCCTGTTATGATGTTACTTTGGTATTGCATAATTTCCTGATTTTTACTCAATTCCACTCATTTAACAACATTGACTATTCACTTTGCAGTTTACTCTCTTTGCTTTGCTGTATTTATTGCCATCGCTGAAATTTTGACTTACTTATCATCTTCTGCCATATTTATAAAACACACGTAAATCTGGGAAGACAGTCTAGCATAATGTTTAAGTAAGATCTTGGACTCTGAAGCCAGTCTGCCTGAGTTTGGATTCTAATTCAGTCGTGTCCTAGCTTTGGGGCCATAGACAAAACCTAACCTCTCTAAACCTGTTTTCTCAGCAGAATGGGGGTAATCACAGTAATTCCTTCAAAGAGTTGCTTTAATATTAAATGAGATAATGTATACAAAGCACTTAGCATAGTACTTGGTATATGGTAAGAGGGAAACAAATATTACTACAATGAAATTAATGTGGTAAATAGATTACATTTGTCCTAAATTCACTCATCTTGATTGCTATAGGTTAATTAGTACACTTCCACTTTCATTCATTACTAATAATTGTCATTCTCGCCTGCTAACTTTTAGACTGGAACTTCCCCCTTCAGCTTTTCGGGGTCTCCAGTTTGCTGACTGCAGGTCTTAGAATTTGTCAGCCTCCACAGCACAAAAGTTAATTCCTTGTAATAACCTCCCATGCTCTAACCTTTTTGTTTTCACTATCACTCACTCTCTTTCTGCATGTGATATATACATGCATCCTATGGTTCTGTTTATCTGGAAAACCCTGAATAATACAGGTGGGAATGAGGGCAAACTGTAGAGTGCATGCTTTGCTCCAGCTGATAGCTTTCTTGCAAGAATGGTGACCCAATGCTACCAGATAATTTGTCAAAAGAGTACAGAAATCTAAGATTTTTACTATCTCAATTTTTAAATACTGGCAATAAAGTTAAATAAAGCATAAGCACATCTCATCAGCCAAGCAAAACATGTTTAGAGGCCGTAGATATCCCAGGATCTCTCATTATTTACCTCTGCTTTAAATAGGAGCCATTTGAGTTTTCCTGAGCAAGATTATTATTTTTTTATTTTTTGAGATGGAGTTTTGCTCTTGCCCAGGTTGAAGTGCAGTGGTGTGATCTCGGCTCACTACATCCTCCACCTCCCAAGTTCAAGTGATTCTCCTGCCTCAGCCTTCTGAGTAGCTGGGATTACAGGCATGTGCCACCACACCCAGCTAATTTTGTAATTTTAGTAAACACAGGGTTTCTCCATGTTGGTCAGGCTGGTCTTGAAACCCAACCTCAGGTGATCCACCCCTAAGCAAGATTATTCTTATGTTAGCATATGGAAAGAAATAAAAGAGAAGCATACAAGGGCTCAGAGACAGTTAAGAGGTTCTTGCTACAATGGAAGTTTGAAATGATAAAGTCCAGAATAGAGTTCTAATAGTGAGACTACAAAGGAAGGAACACCTGAGAGATGTGGAGGGAACAGACAAGAAGGGGGAATGAAATTCACCATTCCAAGGACCAGGCTAGTGATTAGGCAGTTGGCAGAAGTATTCCTTCTCCTGGTGTTGCAACAGTCACTTACATTTCATTTCTTTGACCAAAAAAAAAAAAAAAAAAAAAAAAAAGGTACAGGAAAGCTTGTTCTGTGATGTACATGCTTTTATTGAGGTAACACTAGTTAACGTAATAGATATGCTTCAAAAGTGCAATAACCTAAGAAATAACTTCAGTGCTTACAGTCCTATATGACTGTAGGATAAGTATGCTCTCCACAATGATTCAGGGATCTAGGCTTCCTTCTCTTGAAGCTACACCACATCATAGGGCCTCTGGGTCCTTCACTCAGTTCAACAGACAGGTAAAAAGCCTGGAGGATCAAACAGAGAGTTTCTGATGAGCCCCATCTGGAGGTGGAGCGCATCACATTTGCCCACCTTTTATTGAGTAGAACTTCATCACGAGGTCATACCTAACTATCAAGGTGGAAGAAGAAAGAAATTTTATAAACAACCAACCAGTTGGTCATACTAGTATAAGCATTTATCCTTCCTCTTTGAGCTCATTTTCTCAACTATATAAAGAAAAGTTTGGATTTGGTACTTTCTGAGATTCAGTTTAAGTTTTTTACTATTTGAATAGAAGCATTTTAAAGCAATAAAGAAAACACTAGACATGTTTTCTTCCCTCCATTTTAAAATCTATATAATTTTTTTATGATTTTTTTCCATTGATTGTTTCATATTATAATATTTTCGTTAAGAAGATACTCTTCCAATTACAGCTAGATTCAGCTTGCCCTTTGACAAATCATGAACCACTGTCACAAAAGCAACAGGCAGTGTTAATGAAATGTTATGACCTTCTTTGGTTAAAACAATTCAAAGTCAGATGATATATTAAAAGCATTGTATCCACTACATGGCAAAGCTGTTATTTTCTAGATACTTGGAGGGAAACAAAGATTCTTTCAATGCTGATTTACAGCTGGATACCAAGAAATAAAAATCTCACTGGTCATCTCATAAACAGTCTCCTCATTAGTGCTGAGGATCACATCTTCATAACCATCCTAGCTCTGAACAGAGTGAAGGTCACCACATGGACCTGTCCTTTCTTTATACCCCTCTGAACCAAGTCTAAGATGGATTACTCTTGCAAAATGACTGATGCCACTAGTTTAGGATGGCACTCCTCAAAGGTCTCCCTTCGGTCACTGTACTTTATCTGACTGTACATAATTTTTACCCTTGATGATGACATTGTCCTTATTTAGCACATTAATATTCTGGCTTCTACTATATTTTCTTTCACTACTGGTCAGTAGACCGCCCACTCTACTAATGGAAAGAAATCTTTTTTTAAACACCTGTACCTTTGAATTATAGGAAATTTATGGAATAATGTTATGCTTTTTTCTTAAGATAACACCTTATAACATTGTTTTAACTGATGAAAAGCAACGTTCAAATGATATATTTCATGACATTTTATTAGCAATTATCATAACACTGATCACATACAATAGATCAACATTCCGCGATATTTCCTTTCTGTATTTCTAGATGCCATAGGTATTCCTATAGTAATGAGAGTGAGCATATATAAAAAGACAATGTATTTTTTAGACTTTAATTAACACTGAATGAAATTATGCTATGAAGAAATAAAAGATGAACAGCTCTTTCTTTTCATTCTCTTGTTCTCTCTTGTTCATAACAAAAATAATTTATAATTTCAACTTTTCCTGCTGCTTCTCCAATATCCCAATTTTAAAACCCAATCAAAAGATGCCAACATATTCCAAAGTGAGAGAATGCTTTGGATTCTGTACTCCTCCTGTCTTCCTCATCTTTAAGGGATTTTAAGTCTTTTCTTTCCCAAGCTGCCAGTTATGCTGAATTGTTCTGAAATGTGAATGACTTTTTTGTGTAAATACGAGCTACCATCAACTACAGTAACAATGCGAACTTCACACTTGTCATTTACTAAAACCTGCCTTTTGAGCCCTGTCAGTCATGTGCCTCTACATGTGTGTTTCTTGGTTGGAGCAGCGTTGTTTTGTGGCAGCTTCTGTTTAGGAATTCATGTCGCTGTTTGGCATTTATGTAGTTCAGCTGTTAAAGAGTCAGGGTAAGAGGAAAGAAAACATGCAGGAGTGAAGGTTTCAGGGGCAAAGCAGGAAATAAGAAGGGGCTTTAGGTTATGAAATAACAATGCCAACCACGTGGCAGCAATAAACCACAGGCACAACTCCTCGGTTTAGGAAAGAGACTGCAACGGAAGAACAGATGTAGCTCATACCCCTGCTGCTGATCTGGGTGGCCAAGTGCTATTACGGAGGGAAGGTGTTGCATGAAATATTAGCAGTTACGTTCACCTTTCAATATTTTTCATTCTTTACAACACTGAGCTTGATTACAATGTGTGCTACTGAGCTTGGATGTGCTTAAAGCAAAGACAAAGAGACTCTGGAAAAGAGGCATACGGATGAGAAGCTAAATATCATACTTTGGGTTCTAACTAGAGTTGACAGAACTGTGCACGATTCATAACGTGGGTTCGAATATGCCCAGAAGTTCAGATATTTATCCAAAAATTTTCTGTATAAAACTGTATCCCTTGGGGCTCCTGCATGTTAATGAGAAAATAATAAGAGTAGGCTTTCTCTGGAGTTCTCAGACACTTTGAGCTTCTTATAAGTCTCAAATCACTAGGAAATCCTGAGTTTAGAGATTTGAGGTTCATATTCTTTCAGAATATGTACACAAAGAGTAATGCAAATTAAATTTCACTCATTTTCTAAATAACTCCAGAAAGGTAATATAGGTTCTCACTCTTGTGTAGCTGACATTTTCTGTTTGTGCTTGCCAAAGAAAGAATGTAAATCTCTAGGGATTATTTGGAGGATATGCCTTATAAATAGAAAGAAGTAAACAGATAGAAGTAAAATCATAATGCGTAGAAGTTAAAAAAATGTTTTCAAAAATCATTGCTTTCACTCCATAGCTGCTCCCCATCTTTCATTACATAATTTGTTTAGCAACTGATGTATTATAAATTTGTTTTGAAATCTACACTGTAAACAATTGTGTCTCTGCTGCAATATGATAAACCTTAACACATCAGCAAAATATCCATACATTATTAACATTTCAATATTGATATATTAATATTTTCTTAGTAGAAAACTTCTTTAAAACAGCCAGACACAAATGACTGCAAGTAACTAAATGGTACAATCATACTTTAACATATGAGCACAACACAGTATTTATAGCAGATTCTCATTCATTTCCAATTTCATGGGCACACACATGTATTCTGGCTTCATTTATACTCACCTATTTTTAGTTGAAAAAACCTCTCAGTCTAATAACTGAAATACTATGTTCGTTGTCACTAAAATTATCTACACAGTGTGGTGTATGTGTACTGATAATGTCCAACAATAAGAATGTTTTGTATTTGTACACAATGAACAATGCTGTTACACTTAAAATCTCTTCAACTATAATGAAAAAAGAAAAAAAACCTGTCAGCCGAGGGTACACACAGCAATTTTCACACATTTATTGTTTCCTTCTTTTTAGTCCTTTACCAAGCCAGAAGAAGAGTAAATTAAATTGCTTTTCTTTTCTCTTCTACACTTAGAAACTGTATTTCATCAGTTCTTTGTGCCTTCAAACTTAAAAAAATATATACAGCAAAGTGGTTAACTTAGGCATCGAGTCAATCAACTTTTCGTTTCAAAAGTTCAGCAACGAAACTATTACTAGATGACTAAGAAAAAAATACTAGATGACTAAGTAAATCTAGTTATTAATTAACACCTCAATGCTTCAAAAAGAGATGCGAGTTGGACATGAGACCTGGCAGTATCTCAAGCTTTATGTTATGCTGTGCATGGCATGAAACTGTTGACTTTTCTTTTCTGAGAGGGTCGACAGTGTATTTCCAACTTACTATTAGAAATAGTATCTTAGAAGATTTACTAAACGAATGCTACAAAATAATAACAAATTAATATATAGCCATGGGTCTCACTTCTAAAAGCTTTTTAAGTACTCACATGGGCAGCACAATAGCAATAATACAGAGAAGATTAGCATGGTATTTGTACATAGACAATATGTAAATATGTACAGTCATCCACATTTTTCAGTAGATACCAGCAGCCAGGGGATGTGGGCAGGTAAAAACTGCAAAGGGGCACGATGAAAGTTTGGGGTGGTAATGGAAATGTTCCATATCGTGATTCTAGTAGTGGTAATATGACTGTATACATTTGTTAAAACTCATCAAATTGTACTCTCAAAACTGGTGAATTTTATTTTGTGTGAGTTATAGCTCAATAAAGCTGACAAAAAATGTTCTAAAATACAAAAAAAAAATTGTAAAAAGTATATTATTTCTCCCATCCATCCCATATACTAAGTGCAGAAATAAAATTTCATAAAAAGCACTGCACATTCTCAATTATAAGTGGGAGCTGAACAAAGAGAACACATGGACACGGGAGGGGAACAACACATACTGGGGCCTGTTGTGGGGTGGAGTGAGAGAAGGGAGAGAGCATTAGGAAAAGCAGCCAATACACGCTAAGCTTAATACCTAGGTGATGGGTTGATAGGTGCAGCAAACCACCATGGTGCACATTTACCTATGTAACAAACCTGCACATCCTGCACATGTACTCCAGAATTTATAAGGAAAACAAAAATTAAAACAAACAAAAAGTTCACGAAAAACACAGGGACTTTCCCCATTCTATTCTTCTATGTTTGAAGAATGCAGGCATGGCAGAAGCAGTGGGTTTTAAGTTAATTTGTCAATCTCTGACAACCAAATAAAAATTCACCATATTTAGATACAGAAGTAATTATTTCATTGTAATATCTAATAAAGTAGATGTTAAACTAAAGAAAATGTTTAGGAAACATGTAAAATTGAATGATCAATAATTGATAATGTGCTACTTCTCAAGAGCAAACAAAATATATTGAAATCTTTTGCCCATTTTTTGATGAGATTATCAGATTTTTTTCCTATTATAGAGTTGTTTGAGCTCCTTAGATATTCTGGTTATTCATTCCTTGTCAGATGGGCTTCATATACTGTATGCTAAACTTAAAATTTAAAATATCATGTCCATAAACATTAAAATAAATAAAATTATTTGGTCACTAAAATAAGCAAACAAAATACTTTAAGAACAATATCTTTCCTCAAGGTAAATATTATTATTCAACTTTTAATCTATTTTTCTTTCTCCAACCACTCATTGGATTAAAACTTAAAACAAATATATATGTTCACATGTTATGCACAGAAAATGTTATGTACAAAGAATATGTATATAGGTCTGCATCTGTCTCCAGTATATTCACAACAACAGAAGTTTTTGTCTTTTTTCTCTTTAAACTTTTTTTTTTTTTTTTGCATGTCAATTTGATGAGGTGGGAAAAATGAAGCTGGAAAAGAAAACAAAATTGAAGCTAAAGACAATAGAGAAGATTGATTAAACCCACATTATCAAGTAAGTGTCAATAGCAAGGAGCTACTGGGATCCTGCACTCTTTTCCTCTGAACTTTTAGCCTTACGTCCATCAAGCCTCAAGATAACTATCCATCATGGAGTCAAAGTGGCGAACAACTGTGTGGTCCTTTGATAAGGGACAGTGTCACAATTTGTCTCCTTCTCTTCCCACAGATCACCACTAATGGGGCAAGGCCAGGCCACAACAGCTGCAAATAACCCAAAGACATTCCTTAGTGTAAAATAAATTCTCAGCAAAATTGTAGAACAGAAATCTAAGTAACCTTCAAAAATATCTAAATTCAATGATTATTTACTTGGATGTCTCATGTCAACTATATTTGTTCTTTTTCTAAATACTAGTTTTGATGATTCCAAGTTTTAAGTATAATTAAATAACAGGATTGTGATACATTAGAAATGTGATTATGTTAACTATCCACTGAGAGTTACAATGTATCATGTACAAAATCTGAGTAATATTTAAAATCTGTAGCTGGACTATGTTGTCATTTGTGCAGGGCCTACAAGGAGGTAATTCATGCATTTCGATGTACGATAGAACATCTATGCCACTAAAAGCAACACAATTCAGTAAAGTTCCAGCATACAAAATCACCATACAAAAATTAGCAGCATTTCTGTACACCAATAGTGAACAATCTGGAAAAGAAATCAAGAAAGCACTCCATTTACAATAGGTATGAAATAAATAAAATATTTAGGAATAAACTTAACTAAGAAGATATGAGATCCCTGCAAGGAAAACTGTAAGATTTTGATGACAGAAATTGAAGAAGACATGTATGGAAAGATATTCTGCATTAATGAATTAAAAGAATTAATATTGTTAAAATGTTGATATTATCTCATTGATCTAGAGATTCAAAGCAATCTTCATCAAAACACCATGATATTCTTCAAAGAAGTTTTTAAAAATCTTAAAATTCATATGTAAATGCAAAATACCCTAAATAACCAAATCAGTCCTGAGCAAAAAGAATGAAACTAGAGGCATCACACAACCTGACCTCAAAATGTACTCTGAAGCTGCAGCAACTGAAAAAGCATGACACTGGCATTAAAAAGTGGTACCTATGGTAACTACCCTGACTTGATCATTACGCAATGTGCACATGCATTGAAACATACACTGTATCCCATAAATATGTATAATTCTCAGGTATTAATTATAAATAAGAATTAATTAATAATTTTTAAAAGAGCTATACCCAGCCTTCTCTCCAAAAAAAACTCTCAGCCTAATTAATGAAGAATGCTTAGTATCCTAGCAAATGACTATGACGAATATTAAAAGAAAGAAAGAAAAACTTAAAAAATACTAGTTATGATTAAAATTATGTTAAACGGCCAGGCACGGGGGCTCATGCTTGTAATCCCAGCACTTTGGGAGACCGAGGCAGGCGGATCACTTGAGGTCCGGAGTTTGAGAATAGCCTGGCCAACATGGTGAAACCCTGTCTCTACTAAAAATACAAAAATTAGCCACGCATGGTGGCACATGCCTGTAATCCCAGCTACTCAGGAGGGTGAGGCAGGAGAATCACTTGAGCCCAGGAGGTGGAGGTTACAGTGAACTGAGACAGCACTACTGCACCCCAGCCTGGTTGATGTAGTGGGACTCTGTCTCAAAATAAAGAAACAAATATATATATATACACACATATATATACACACACACACACAAGTAAACATATACATATTAAAAACATATATTTGTATAACATAGATATGTTAAACATTCACAGAAAAATACTTAGAAACCTACAAAGTATATCAATTGTTATATTAGTGAGATTATAGACAATAATTTTTTCTCTATTTTATGCTATTTTTCAGAAATTATTTTACTATTTCTTCAGTTTTTTCTCTATACACTTGAAAACTTAGCAAGTTTATATTAGGGTTCCCTAAGATAGTGTCAGTAAATATTAGCTTTAAAATAAAGAGTTCTGTATCATCACCAAAATGGAAGAAGTCATCTCAAGCAGACTGGGGATTATCTTACCATGGGCCAGCAGATCTCTGCCTCTTGAGCAGGAAGCAGCTCTATCTAAGGGCAATGAATAGAAATGCATTCCTAAGCGAGTGTTCGGAGGCCATGTGAGCTACTCTGAGTTCTTCCACTGGAATAGAATAGCATGGAAATGAAGCAAGAGAGTCTAAGATTTTATAGAATTAGTTCAGAACCTCGGAAAATATCCTAGTGTCACCAAGCAAAGGGTTTATTCTTCCCCACCCTGACCACATTTCTCCCCTTAAGCTATTTGTTTATTTATTTATGGCAAAGTCTCATTCTGTCACCCAGGCTGGAGTGCAATGGCATGACCTTGGCTCACTGAAACGTCTGCCTTCTGGGTTCAAGTGATTCTTTTGCCTCAGCTTCCAGAGTAACTGGGATTACAGGTGCTCACCACCATGGCTGGCTAATTTTTGTACTTTTAGTACAGAAGCGGTTTCGCCATGTTGGCAAGGCTGATCTTGAACTCCTAACCTGAAGCTATCCACTCGGCTCAGCCTCCCAAAGTGCTGGGATTACAGGTGTGAGCGACTGCGTCTGCCCCCCTTAAGCTATTTAGTTCATGAGTTCTTTTGCCTACAAATAGCTCTTGGGGTTCATTTTAGACTGATTCTACCTGTGTAAAAATATTTGAGTAGAAAACATTGAGTTTCCCCAGACCCCAAGTCCCTCTCTAGGAAGACACAGTTTCTTATTCCTCACATGTCTTCCAACATTCTCCAACGGCCGTATTGTCTGAAGTACATTTTGTTCATCTTAAAGACATCTTTGTGCATTAATTTTTACCAAAATACAGTCACGTGTCAGAGAAGTACAGTTAGCCAGTATTATTTTCAGTTCACATTTTTATTGGAAGTGGACAAGGATGAGGTAAAATAAGACCTGTGAACAATGGGACAGTAGATGGGAATAGAGACCACCAAAAGGGAGGAGAAAGTTCCTTGAAGGCGAAGGGAGGAACCCAGCAAATGAAATCTTGCTTCAACCACCATCTGATCCTGCGTGAATCCTGTTGCTCCTGGTTAAGAATGTGAACTTTAGAATCAGACCAACCTGGATTCAAATCCTGTCTCTACCACCTAGTAATTTTGAGGTCACAAACAAGTTGCCCACTCTGCCACAATAGCATATTTCCTTCAGTGTCCCATAGGAAAGTAATATATATGTCATGAAAATATTCTTAGTAACAGACCAGGTAATTGTGTATTTAACCACGTATAATAAAAACTTCATAAATATTCATTACTATTCTCTTTATTTTCCCTTTTTGTTTTCTTCTGTAAATTAGGGTCACATTGCACTCTCTAAATTCATATTTTCAATGAATTTTCAAACTCTGTTAAAAATATCTGATTACCATCGCTGTCCCTCTTGATGGTCAGGACTAGATCTCCAAAAGTCATGCAGGCTTCTGAGGATTTTATCTTCTGTGTTGAGAATATCAGGCCTGTGTTTTAGCTTCTTACGTACATGGCATGGAAACTCTACTTCTATGCTTCTTGGATGAGGAATTTAAACTGCCCGTTCTATCCTAATCTGTTATAGAATGTAATGAGCCCCCCATATGTGAGCTGTGTGAGAGTGGAGTCACATGCAAAGACTAGTAAAGAAATGGCTGTCTCATCACAAGCCCCCAGATGAGGCCTCTCAAATTCAGAGGGCAAACCAAAGAGCCACAAGACCCAGGAGTTCCCTTGAAGTTCAGTTATGAGTGTGATGAGGGGATCAGGACTGCCACGTCAGCAAGACTGTCCTGAATCTAAAGGTTTGCTCAACCTGAAAAACTGCCAGAAATGTTGACTCTTAATTAGCCACGCGAACTCCTTAAAAACTGAATAACAAAGAGATTCTAATTGCAGTGTATTCAGTTTGTCATATACAAACTGTTTGGAAGTCCCAAATTCCAAAACATTATGAAAAAAAAAATCTTCCAAGTGTGTATGGCAAAATATAATTAGAGTATAATGAAATTGGTGTTTTAAGAAATGTATTTATTTTTGTTTTTTAACTCTACAGATATGAATAAAAATAGCCCTAAATAATAATTGTGATGTGTTAATTGCTTTATACCTTCTCATGAAGTCAGCAGAAGTTTTGCTCACTGAAGGACCATAGGAGAGAGGCCTTTGCTGGAACCAAAAAATGCTACCAGTTATTCCAATTTGATGAGAAAATTAAGTCTATATTGCATGTAATAATAACACATAAGCATGCTCTAACAGCATTTAGCAATACAAGCATTATTCCTAAGAGTATTTTCAAACATGGACAATTATGAAATTTAGGTCTATTAGATTATCAAACAGAATGAAATTCCTAACATAAAAAAGAGAAAAATTTGTATCATTTTTTGCTTTGCATTTCAGAAGCCAACGAAGCAAAAATTATTTTCACTAAAGCTTTCCCATTCACAAGAAACTACTTCACACACATACACACACGCGCACGCATACACACATACCCTAATACATGAATGTGTATGGCAGCATCTTACAGGATGCTAAGCATGTGATATATATGATAAACCATTGCTATGCCACAAATCTGGCCCTAAATTGTCCTGTGTGACTATTCAATGCAGACAGTGTTTATGATAACCCATTTTGAGAAAGCTGCATTACAAGACCAGATTCTATTTTTAGGCTGGATTTTTTCTAGACAGATGTTGAAAACCCATAAAGAGGATTTTTTAAGTGTTATTACTGGTAAGTTATTGCACCCTTAATGTGGTCCGTACTGTGGCAATAGAAGATTCAGGAAAACATCTTTTCTTTCTGTCTCTTTCTCTCTTTAAACTTTATTTATAGCCTTGCAAAAGACTAGCATTCACATAACCCGCCTTTGCAGGCGTGCCAGAAGATTAATGATATCTCAGTGTTCTTGAGAACAAAAATGTGTCTACCACTGTGTTGAATAATCTCCCCTTTCACACATTAAAAGTGAGATGAGGACTACTTTAGAAAGCAAGGACAATGTGTCACAAAGAGTTACTTGGCTTAAAGACATACCCGTATTGCTATCCTGAATCACAAATTGTTTTCATGCATGTTATCTTGAGAATAGGAAAGCTTTTATCACCATCACTTTTTAAATTTTACATAAAGCCTCAAAATCTGACTTATTCCAGCATTTTTTTTTTGTTTTACAATCTGTTGCTGGTGAGAATTGAGAATTTGGAGAAAGTTATTCATTATGACCTCTCACTCTACTCTCCTCAAATTTGGCTAACAAGAACAAAAGCTATTTGAAAATTTAAATACTATAGATGTAGCAGTTTTTGTAAAAGCTACCTTTTACCTGGTTTATAGTAATAATGATAACATTAATTCAACTATTGTTAAAATCTTACCTCATTCTGTGAACCATTCCAAGTGTTTAACATACATTATCTCATTTAATCCTCATGAAAATCCTAAAAGGTAAATACTACTACTATTCCATTTAATGGAGGAGAGAATTTAGACCTAGAGAGATACATGACTCACTCTAAATTGCCCTGGTAATAAGTGACAAAACCAAAACTCCAGCTCTGGTTTGCGGGACTTCAATGTCACACTCTCAACAACTATGATATACTGCCTCTCTGGCTACATTCATTTACTACGGACCATTACTCAGCCATGTGATACTTACAGAATGTTTATAATTTCCAGGCATTTCTTTGCCAGTGTTTAAGCACTTACCACATATCAGTGTCTACTGTTAGTCTTCAGAATTATAAAAATGAGTCAAACACAATTCTTGCTCTTGAAGTGTAGTGGGACCACAGAGCCAACTTGATACATTCTCAGGATCTAGAGTTTTGCAGATCTGCCTGACATCATATAAAACATTAAAATGCACTCACATCTGACTTTAAATATAATTCACATAACCACATCCGAGTAAAGTTATATTTGCTTGAGATTATTTTTATAGGCATTTTAACATTTATTAATTTTGATGCAGTTTTTCATAATTTATAGCCAGAATATACATATTTTTCCACAATCTCAGAAATTTTTGTCCAGGTCAATGCCTGTAAATTTAACAGTACATTGTTCCCAGTGTGAAAGAAAGAAAAGTAAAGGATGAAAGTGATACAATGTGGCAAATAAATAATAGAGATATCTGCAATGAATTATAAGAGCCAAAAAATACAAAGAGCAAGGGAAACTTTAAAAAAACATACGATAAGTAAAGGAGTTTAACATATAACCCTCATTTACAAAGCTATTGAGCTATAAAAATCTGTGTTATCTCCAAGAAATGTCAAGAAATTGCATCTTAAGCAGCACATTTGGGCAGCATAATAGAGGATAGGGATGGAGACTTAACAATTTAATGTATTTTCATTGTAGGTGTTTGCCCTTATATAAGGAAGTCTCTAGATATTATGCTGAAAATTCTGTTTCTTTGCTGTACTGATCAGAGGAGCCTGGGTTTCTTTAAGGCACAATAGAAATTATAATTGACATTCTTTTTTAGACATTATTTTTATTGCCATTTTTCTTAAGAGAACTAACTACACTTTTTAATTCAGAATGTTAATTCATCAAGTATTTATAAATTATTTGGGACATACTACATATATGAAATATATATGTTTATGTATATGTAAACATAGTATTTATAGTATGTATGTATATACAGTGTACATATTCATTATACATGTATTACATATCATATAGCATATACAAATATAGTAAGTACAGATTGTATTTCTGTGTACGTACATTTATATGCACATACACATACACAAATATACATATATATATGTATACATACCAAGCAATCAGGGATTATATCTATATGCTTTATGTTCACAACCTTTAAACTTCTTTTTCAAATATGAAGTATATCCAGTGGAGAAGAACAAATCCTATACTTCCCATTAAAAAAGTTTCACAAAACACTGACCAGAAAAACTTCTGAGAGCAAATGGAAAACTTTAAGGGTAAAATCATACATACACGTAAGACAAAATTTACTTTGTAACTGTTTTTAAGTAATTCTCTTCAAAATATTCAACATGTTTAAAATCTGTCTCCTTTGAAAAGTTTGTTTGATAGGGCCAGATGTGGTGGTTCATGCCTGTAATCCCAGCAATTTGAGAGGCTGAGCGGGTAGATCACCTGACGTCAGGAGTTAGAAACCAACCTGGCCAAAAGGTGAAACCCTATCTCTACCAAAATGCAAAAAACTTAGCCAGACGTGGTAACACATGCCTGTAATCTCAACTACTATGGAGGGTGAGGTGGGAGGATCACTTAAACCTAGGAGGCAGAGGTAGCAGTGAGCTGAGATCACGCCACTGCACTCCAGTTTGGGTGACAGAGTGAGACTCCATCTCAAAAAAAAAAAAAAGTTGATTTGATAGGACAGGAAGATTAAGCAAGTAGCTAGGTAGAGAAATCTGTAATTTAAGTATATCTTATATATTTGTAGTTAGAAATGGGAGTATTGAGATTAAAACCAAGTGATATGGTAAACCAATCTAACAGAATCATACTATCACTAGTTCAAAGCTGTATTACTGAGGACTCTTGCTCTAAATGAACATAAAAGATTATGGAATTGGGGAGTTTGTTTTCACCTTGTGGAGCAGGAGGGGGAAAAAAGGGATGAACAGGTGCTTTAAAACATAGGCAGAAAAAAATAACAGGCTATACAATGCAAAAATTTAATATGAACAAAGACCCAAAGAACTGAGAAAAATTCTCCCTTTCAAACTGTAAAAATGTGAAGTCTTTGAATTACTAAAATAAATTGGCTGAATAAAATATAATATCTGTAACTGTGACAAGACAAGACTTGAGTTGCTGCCCAAGGCCTAGATATTTGGGATGATAATTATGCCAGGCTCAAATTAAGCTGTGATGTCATTAAATTTGGCATCACCCTAGACCACATATTTCATGCCTTAAAATATTACTCCTCATTGTGTAAACCTTATAGTTACAGAACCTTATAAATTCATTTGTATAATGTTTTAATGATATTCTAAATTTCTTTTTTTTAAAAATGCAAATTATGAGCTTTGACCCATTTCTGTTATTCTTGCTTGAAAAGACTTATTGACTAATATATTTGCATCCACAAATCTTTATCCTACACATTCTCAATTACTAACATTAATCTAGATGCTGGGGATACAACCTTGAAACACGTGGACATGATCTTTACCTTGTTGAAATTTGGATTCTAACAGGAACAGAAAGGTAAATGGACAATCGCAAGGCAACATGATATGTGTTATGATGGTAAAAGTAAAGGCATCATGAGAAATGTCAAGAGAAATGTCTTGGAGGAGTCAATGCCTATGAAGGCGTGCTAGAGAAAGTAAAGTGTAAACTAAGGTCTACTGTATCATTATCAACTGAGCCAGAAAATAGTAGGGAAATTAGGGAAATGCTTTAGGCAGAGGAAACAGCATGTGCAAAATGCCAGGGGTAGAAAGCATGGATTCCATGCAGGTGGGGAAATGAGAGAGATAAACAGAGGCCAGATTATACACCACTTTAAAGAGACTGTATTTTCTGAAACTGAGAAATAAAATGATGAGATTTACTTTCTAGAACTATTTTTAATCCTCTATATAGAATAATGAAGACAACACTAGAAGTGGAGAAGCTATTTAGAAGGTTGTTTTAGTAGGTCAGGCCAGAGGCAAATTAGGGAAGAGGCAGTTGAGATAAAATGAAATTAAGGGATTCCTTAAGATAAAGAATATGTAGGACTTGATATTACATAGGAGTGAGTCAGGAGGAGGAATAGAGGAAACAAATGTAACACTATGTTCATTTAATGAACAACTAGGTAAATACAGGCACCATTTAACGAGGGGAGTGAAGATAGGACAGGGATGATGACAAGCCCATTTTCAACATATTGAATGTGAGGTATATATAGGATGCTAAGCAGGCAGGTGGATATAGTAGTCTGATGCTTAGTATAAAATCTAAGCTGGTAATAGAAATGTGGACATCATCAGCTTATAGATTTTACAATAATGCAAATTCTAAAACCAAATGACATTGGGCAAGAAAAATGGATAAAGCAAAAGAGCAAAGTGCCAAGGGCTGAACCAGGAGGAAGCCTAACATTTAAGGAATAAGAGTGAGAGAAGCACTGGGAAAGAATTGAGGAAGAGACAGCAGAGAAAACTTCATGTAAATAAGAAGAGTGAAAAAGTTCCTGTAAAAGCAAGTGCTCAATAATGTCCAATGGGGCTGAGAAGTCAAGCAATACAAGGACTAAGGGGGTCCTTTCTCCTTGTACAGGCCATTTGGTGACATATGAGATGATAGTCTCAAGGTAATATAGGACAGAAGTTAAAATACCATATAGAAATAACATAACAAATTAAGAAGTTTCCATTAGCATATATAAATACATATATGTGTATGTACATATATATGTTGTTTGTACCTTCACAAAGTATATACACACATATGTATACATACACTCTCATTCAAACATATTATGATGTGCGTACTATTATCATCCTCTTTTCCAGATGAGAAACTGGAGACACAAAGGGCACACAATTAATAAGTGGTAAAGTTAGAAACTGAAATAGGCTGAGGACTTGAATGGGAAGCAAAGAAGTAGAGAATAGGAGTGTAGATAATTCTCTCTGGCAGTATGGCTGTAATTTTCTCGGCGAGCTTTGCCTGCCTGGGATGATTGCTCATCAGGTGCAAGCTATCTGAGGACTACTATCCAAATGGCTGACTGAAACCCAAGAGAAAACAAATGGCTTATGAAATAATTTTTTCTTAAATACTGTGTGTTCAAGTAGCAGTGGTAACAACATAAAAAAACTTTCTTTACAATGCACAATTGCCTTGAGCTTTGACAACAATCCACTATTTATTGTTTGCCATTAAGCCTAAAATTCAAGTGTAACCTTAAGTGACACTACTTCAAGAATGATTCCAACAAAGTTCTCCCAAGGGATCTACCAATGTAACTACAGTCTCATACACTGTATTTTAAACTCTTAGTATGCCTGTATGAAGTACCCATTTTGTGTGTACATTGTCTGGTCCAGAAACATCTTTATGAAGCCAGGATATGTTCAGTTGGTCAATCTGCTCCATCATGGGAAATTCATTAAATGATAAATTGTCAAATAAGTTGAGTTTTTAATAGTACCTGTATCAGTGAAACATCACTGATTTGTGTGGGAAAAAAGAAGAAATTCTTAATAATTTAATTTTCATTTACAAATATTTTAGGAATGTTGTATAGCCACATTCGTCATCTACCAGTACTTTATTATAAGCCATTGTTGAATGAGAAACCACATTGAAATATTTGCTATTTGCATGACTTACTACTCTAGTATATTTAATATGAGTGAGAGGATAATTATAATTAGAAAACCTATTTTTAAATGATATTTGGAAACACAGTGATCTCCAAAAGTTAAAAAAAGTGAAAAAATACACTTCAATAAAATTGCTAAAATCATGGTAGATCGGCAATTTTTGGAAAGTTTAGGAGACCATCTATTCAATTGCCATTATCATTCCAATTTTCAATTTGGTTCTGCTTTCCATCTCTTCCTTAAAAGAAAAACAAAAGTTTCATTTCTAAAAATGAAAACCAGTAATGTTTGCAGTAGCCTCAAGATTTTTTTTACCCACAATTGCCCATTTTCCATAATTGAATTTCCCAATACAGTCCTATGAACTTTATTGTCAGAATGACTGGCTAAAGATGCTCTATTCTCCCCCAAGATGAAGAATTACTTAAGGGATGCTAAGCACAATGAATATGAAATTGAAAAAACAATGATTTGGTTTTAACCGCAAAAAGCATAATAATACTTAGTTAAGCCAAAATTTTAGAAGAAAATAAGTTCTTTTTTCACTGTTTTGATATGTTACATTGGTCATGTCAAAATGAGGTTACGCTGTCCCTAGGACAACCCTGAGAGTCTAATAGGCACTGCTCCAGACCTCACCATTCTCATAAATATGAAGTCTCACATGTCAGCTCAGAGAGAGGTTATGGTGCCCTCCTTCACCAATAAGAGACACATTAGGGGCTGTAGCCCTATACTACAGACCTTATTTTAGCATTGAATACCTGATTTTTAAAGGTCACCTTTCCCAAATTAAAGGAAGAATGAGACAGGTAATGTGAGGGCTCCCGTGTACTGACTCCAGGTGCTTACATAAGATCCTTTAAGTTTCTCAATAAGAAACCATACCTCAAGTGACACATGGGTCAAATTTACAGAATATTGAGTGTGAGAGAGAAGTTGGGAGAGGAGGAAGCTTTCCTTCTATTTCTAGAATGTGATATAGCTGGGATATTCACAAGATTCTCATCTAAAGGAATACATAAAGCCATGAAATATTTAAAAAGTGCAAGGAAGTAACTGGGGAATACCTCCATGCTTTCTTGATTTTTGTTTTTCTATACTAATACTAAGTTGGAATTTTTAAAATTTCTTTTAACCACCTCTTCCCACTTTCCTGTTTGTCTTAACCTGTCTCCTCTTAGATGTGAAATACTCAGAATTATCACTGTGGTTACACGATAAAGCGGTATCTGTACCTCAATCCTTTGGTTTAGACCAGTAAATTCAAGGATAATGACCACGTGGACATCTGCCTTTTCTAAGCTCTCACTACCTAGAACACAGAGAAAATCCACTTGCACTGCACTTCCCTTTTTCTAAAGGGTTATCACTAAAGCCTAGATAAAAACGAACTTCACCATTTTCATTCCAGAGTCAGGTATCCTCACTCAACACACCTTTCCATTCTCTTTCTCTTCTGGCTGATAAAAGACTGAAGTCCTGGTTATTAGACCAAGCTACAGAGATGTGTAAAGAACACAAGGAACATGAGAATGTGAGAAAAATAGGAAAAATGTGTTTAGATGTTAATTTTTAATAAATGAGGAGTTGCCTCTTAGCTTTTCGCCTCCTAGACTTTATCTGCCTCTTCTTACATTAGGGAAAGTCTACCCTTTTAGTTTCCTCAGTAATAGCCTTCAATCTTACCCATCAGAATCTTTCTTCAGAAACCTAAAGTGGCTTTAGTTATTGCAATGAGAGTTAGCATGAAGTCTTTTTTTTTTTTTTCTTCCAGAAATGACACAGGCAACTAGAAAGCAGACGTTCCAAAGTCGACATTCTCTACAATTAATAATCAATTTGGGTTCACAGAAGCTAAATATTCCATCATCAAATTCTTCCTCTATTTTCTAAACAGAGACTCTCAAAGATACTGGGTGAGCATATTGATGAAGACTCCAGAGTCAGCTGATGATGATTCTATCATAATTGGCCTTCTTTGCAGGTTCGTTAGATATTTACTTTTTTTTCTACTTTTATTTATCTATGTAGATAAAGTTACTGTTTTTCAGTTGCATTATAGTGTTGCCTATAGCAGCAAGATAATGTCAGAGACTGAGGTAGACTTCTGGAGACTGGGCTCTGTATGCTGACACACATGTGATTTTTTTTCTTTGTCATTTTATTTATTTATGTATTTATTTATTTTTGAGACGGAGTCTCACTCTGTCGCCCAGGCTGGATCCATCTCTTTCTTCACTGTTAAAGCATTATTTTCACACTTTACATGTGAAGCAACTGAGGCCCCATGGGGTTAAGAACTTGCTGAATGTCCCTTTTTTCATAAGGAAAGAAAACATACAGTGCACACCTTATATGCATGGCACCGTATGGCATTCATTGTGCTAATGAAAGACAAAGTAAAAAGGCCCATTTTATGCTATCCATAAGTTTGCAATTGTGAAAAACATTCATCTACAGAGAAAATTCAAAATATTATATTACAATTAACAAGTCTACCAGCTATGAGGCCTGGAGTAAATTTAGAGAAGTACCAACTTCTCTAAATCTCAAACTCTATTTTTTTTAAATGAAGAAAATTACAAATATTTCTATAAAATTTTCTGAGGACTACATGAATTAACATACAGAAAGCTCCTGAACAGTGCCTAGCATGGTAGGCATTCAGTAATAAACAGTAGTTATTGTTATTCACCAAACTCTGGTGATTTCAACATTTAAATAATTTCTCTTACAGCTTGAATGAGGTGTATTTAGGAAAAATAAAATAAAGTACTGCTTTAAATTGCAGGTAGTAAACATGAAATATTAACCTAAGGAACTGTAGAGGTTAGGTACATAAGTAGCTTCATGAAGGGGTTATATAAATATGGCATTGACAATGGACTTGGACAAAAAAGAAAGAAGGTTGTTGAGAGGTTCCTGAGTTCTGAGGTTGACAGCAACAAATGCAAACTTTACTCTCCTATTAATACTTATCGCAGTTATTAGCAGATTTAGCACAAAATGAACCCATTAGGTAGCAAAACAGTTTCTCTTACGTTAACAGGAGGCAGTTTATCCAAAATATCTGACTTATTTAATGCACATGTAGCAATGGACAGAGTTCAGAGGCTCTGATGCATGCTGAGTAGGGGGGCAGAATATAACTGCAGCTTGCATGTCCAACTAATTATGTTCTAGGTAATGACTTCAGGGCATAGCAAATATGCTAAGAACAACAAAATCCTCTGGTATGCTGATCAGTTTTATTTAGAACAATTCTAAGCATGCAATTGTGACTGCCTAAAGCATACGTAAGTTGACCCAACTTCCTTCCTTTCAAGTCGTAAAGAATAAATAAGCCCCATCCAATGACAAGGTTTTTAAATTTCTTAGCAAATAATATTCCCTTTATTTGTGTAATCTGAATATTTTTCCTTTCTACTAATGCCAGGACTGAATTATGGCAATAGTAATTAACTACGAAATTTCCAAGACATCTTCTTTGCAAAGATCCCATTTGCATTATAGATCAACAAACCACTTTTTCTAAGAATGAGGATTCAGACTGGCTCTTAATGTTGTTGGCTCTTGTTCACTCCTCTACTAGTTAAGAGTACTGGGCAGAGAGTGGTGAACTGGTAAGCCCTAAAGATGCCTGTTGCCATCATTCAGAGTTCTGACAACCTTCTCTTATCAGCTGTTCTGCATGTAGAAGAACAATTCATACTCTTGCTAAGGCTAGAAAAGTGAAGTATCCAAAGATATTGCTTTCCAATAAAGTAATAATGCTCCATTAGCTGTTTTGCTGTTACACGTTTTACCACAGACAACTCTTCTTTAGGCTGCCTTCCCGTGTGTGGCCTTGTGATAAATTTTATCAGTGGTCAGCGGGACAGGGTTGCAGGCTGGGCAGTAACACAGTGGCTTTTTATCTAGCTTAGTTCCCCCTCTCTTGCCCCCCACCCAAAGCGGCATTTTCTTGGCATAATTTATGTTGTGGCATTTCTGTCGGTAGATGTGGTGTCAGCAATTTGTGTTCCTAGTGGAAGTTTACATGGAAATGAGATACTTAGTCACAGAATAAAATTAAAGATGGGATAAACTAGTAAAAACTGTAATGCAAAGGTACTTGCGCCTGTTCATATTTTTAATTTTTTAAGAGGATTGTCTCTTGCTCAGAAAGCTTGTTTTCCAAGTCTCAAACGTTGGTACAAATAGTGTGTATAAAGTACACCTAAAGCTAAATTGTCAGCACTTGTGTTAGAAGTTCTTACATTCCAGAGGCATGATAGCAGCAGCATAATATTTTAAGTTAAGGTGATATTTAAAGTTTTAGAACCTAGAATGTTTAAGCACAATTTGTGGTGTTTGTACCTTGGAAAAAAAATACGTACATATGGTATGTATTTTTGTGAAGTTAAAAACTCAGCCCAGTGGAAATTTTAATGGAGAAATCATTTTACTGAATAAATACTCTTTGTCCCCATATGGTTTACCATAAAAAGATTTTCAGTTATCCTATAGCAGGATATTGAGAGCATTTAGAAATAGCTGTGTACTGCATTAGAAATGAAATAAAAGCATTGTTTAGATTTCTTTGCCAAAGACTCTTCAGATAGTTCAAGCTCTATAGTTTAGACTCCCGACTTTTCCATCTTAGAAAGGGTTCTTACATGAATTGAATCTTCATTCCGAGGTACAGCAGACAGGAAGAGAGACACAGATAGTGCTCTTTCATGCATCTACAACCTCTCTAGGGGTTCCCATTTCATTCTTTTCCTCATAGAGAACACATTTCCCAAGAAGCAAGGCTGCACAAAGACATCGTGTATCCTCTAGACGGAGTTTCAGAGCATTACCATACGCAGCTTCCTGCCATCTCATCGAGAACAGATTTTTTTCACTTACATTTTCATGTGTTTTTTAAAGTATTTTAAAAATATCTTAATGGCATTTTCCCCCTTCATTAAAATTTCCTAGTTGATCCATTCGTCATATGGACTGTATCTTTGAGTATTTAGTAATATTCTGAGCTGAATGCGAAATGATGGTTACTTTATACACAAAGATATCCAGGAAACAGATTGACTTCCATGAGCGATGCCTGAATTTCTGAAACAAGTTTCCTCTAGTCAAACTGGCAAGAAAGACCTGAACTCCATTAGATGGAAATTTTCACTTTTTTGAAACAATTTAAGAACCCGTCTTTAGTAATTTTGATTAAAGATGAATGTTTCAAAACTTGGTCCCTGTGTCCAACGTGTATCTACCATAGTCCCACTAGGGCTCTGAATAGCAGAGCAGTATACCTAGCTTACACATACCAAAATGCCAATATATGTATTCAGCTTTGTAATTATGCCTTTAAAAATACCTCGCCATATTTAGCCACTCCTAAATATGTATTTACACAAGTCTACACACTGTAAGTGTTTACCTGGGAGACAGGAAAGGTCTCTCTGGTAAATAATATGGTTTTATAGCTTTTCATGAAGGAATTTTTTGTTTGCTATGTAAAAAAATCAGCAACTCTCAGTTATAATTTAATAAAATTTTTCTTTCCCTGTAAATTTACTGCATAGCACTTGAGGTAAAGTCCTCCAATTTTTTTTTTTTTTTAAAGACAACACTGGTGTTAGCTTTGGATACAGAGTGGCTTTGATTCATTTTACGAAAGACTTCAGACCTGGGTATGATTTCTGAAGACCCAACAAATAAAAATAACCTGTCAGATATATTTTAGAGCTAAGGATATTGAGTCATTACCCTTTTTCTCAGATTTTTAAATATCAGAATCTCTAGGAAGATCCAGACGATTTAAAATGACTTTGCCCTGAATTTTCTAGATCATGGCCTTATTTTTACACTTTATATTACATGAGTGGATGTAGGTAAAACAATCTCAACTGATAAGTAAAATTATAAAATTCACAATATGAATAAATTCTGACAGAAAAGCAGAATACATTTCCCAGTATGCCAGTTCAAGGACAGAAAATTTTTAGTGCATATGCCAAATTACAAAAAAAAGTGGTCTTAAGCAATTTAGTTTATCTAACTTACTCTTTTGAATCTGTAAATTAGGCTGTGACCTAAACTAGAACGAATGAATGATAGGTCCATACTTAGATTTTAAGTACAGAATATTAAAGAGAAAAATATATCTTTTTTAAAAAGACAAGCTTGTTCTTTCTTAATAAATTGAAAGGTACAAAGTAAAATAGAACATCCTTGGAGTTGAAGAGTTATCCTGATATTTGGTAGATTCTCAAAACGCATTCTCCATCCCCTTCCTTTCCCTAACTTTTCTCTCCTCTTAGAATCTGAGACTTTAGAAATCACCTGACATTAACCAAATGCTCCTTCCCACTCCTGAGCCACTTTTGGGTCCTGGACAAGAATATAACTTAATTTGGAATCCTTTAAAGTATTTTAAGAGGGAAGATCTCTCTAAAGGTATCACTCTTGTAGTTACTTCACTTCCTTCTAGAAGATAAATGTGCAGGATTTCCAGCAGTTTCTCTCTGGAACCATAGAAGATTTCCCTGTCATCAGTGGACTTGGAGACTAAGAATAGAGGAGCAAAGAGAGAGGCCCTTTACCTGAATCCTAAAGACACTTAATAAACTATGGCTTTACATTTAAAGGATTCCTCCTCTCTTTCTTTGTTCTGTGTCTTTCAAGAATTTTTCCTTTCAGAATCTTTGTGTGCATGGGTGTTTGTGCACAGAGGGTGTGAGACTGATGTGTGTTGAGAAAGTGAGAAATATAGGCATTTTTAGCAAGTCCAGGTAAGGAAACACTGCAGGCTTTTTCAGGATATAAACATATCAAGTCTTTTTTTAAGGGCCCCAATTATTTTTCTTCCGCATAAAAAGCATGTTGAAATTTGTCAATGTAAACAGGTGTTTGTATGTCTTCTTATGTCATATCTACGTACAGCTTGGAAGAGATCAAGAGAGAAAGAGATGGAGACAGTATATGTGTCTGTATTGGTGTGAGTGTGTTTTATATATAAAATATAAGGTATGAAAATATTTATATCCTAAATTCAGATGTTTTAAAGTACTTGTAAACCTTTTTCTTCCATTTATTCTCAAAATGTTGAAAGATGCATCCTGTTACAAAGGATTAAAACAATTCTTTAAAATGTGAAAACAGAATTTATTTATTTTTCAATATACTGGAAATTTAAATTAAAAGATATGCTTGATGGACATGGAACAGAGGGTTTTGCAAGTAGATCAATAATTCAAATCTGACACAGAGAGCACTGAATACCCTACAGCTGCCTATTATGAGTATCTAAATCGAATGCAACGAATAAACACTATATTTTCATATGAATTTTACACCTACTCTGCTAATTGAAAGGGAACATAGTGTGCTCTTTCTGTTTTCAATTTACACTTTTGAAAATTATTCATTTTACATTTTCACAAAAGTAATAGTAAATTCATTGTCATTCCAGTAATACCCACACATGTATCTCCAAAGGACACAAATAATATGTTCCCCACCTTTTGAGTATGAACCAGCAAGATATAACTCTTTCCACTCCATCCTAGATTCCCATCTACTTTTAGACATGGCACGTTAGAAAGAACACTCCTATATGCGGTACACAAATCCATTAACGGCCATGGTGAATTTTGTCACCAGGTACTGCAAGAACTAACAAATGAGCTAAATCACTGACCCTTATGTTGGACTCAGAGTCTGTTAGAAGAAGCACTGTCTTCTGTCTCTTAATATATCCCAGATATTTGGGGAAACACAATTATTTCTATCCACTTACTTCTGACCAGTCACACCACACCTTACCCCACTGAGACCCAGGCACAAATTCAGAGTGCCAGCTTAAGTAACAAATGCCTGCTGTGTTCAAGATTGCTCGTCCACCTCCTTGCCTATTTTCTTGGAAACAGACGTGTATATTTGACTCTCTTCCCTGAAGATTATTTTCTGAAGCTATGACAAGATCGCAGGACTTTAGAATTTGACTGGAACCTGAGACCTGCATTCATTAAGATGTGGGATGTTGTGAAGGAGACTCAGCTAGAATTAAGAAATTACACTTCAGTGTGGCTGCAAAGTGCAATCTCAAATGTACATTATCTAAAATTCCTAAGTGGCAGTGCCATTCTAATCCTCACTGGTTGAATCCGTCCTGGTACATTGCATTGAGCATCTCTGATGTTACCTTGTAAGCCTACACAGTATTCAGGAATAATAACATAAAGTTATAGGGGAAACACAGCTGTATCCTACAGAGTGCAGTTAAAAGCACTGGGACTAGTTAGAGGAAAATAGAGGAAATTTGGAACCCCCTTCAAATATCTGAAAGACTGTCATGCAGTTCACAATCTTTTTTCTTTCACCACTTTAAGTAGATCATGAAAGACTGTCATGCAGTCTTTCAGGGTAGATGAGGCTTATTTTGTATGAAAGCACCGTAAGGTAGAGTTTGACTGAATATGAAATACTTTCTAGAAGTTGTGCTGCACCATGAAGAAAATAACTGTCTCAAGAAAGCCCAGGTAGCATCCAAGAATAGGGTAGATGACTTTTTGGAGGTTGGGCTAGATGGCCTTTGACCCCTTTTTCATTGCTGAATTTGTGTGAATCTAAAAAACCATCCCCATTCGGGGAGTTTTCACCTTTGCTCCTGGAGAAGTATCAGGATACTGTCAAATCAGAGTCACCCCAGTGAGGCATATTTTTGTTTGATCCTTTCTAAGCCTAGGATTTCTGTCAAGGAATCTGAATTCCCTGCAGTGAATATTATCATAAAAAGAACATGAGTTCTACAATCAGAGAACCCTGGTTTAGAATCCTGGCTCTTCCATTTTATTCACTGTGTAAATTTGAGGAAATCATTGAGCTAAAGAATCTTAGTTATAAAAGTGAGGATTATTATTCCCATCTCATAGGATAGTTGTGAGCATAAAAATCATCTGAATATGCCTGGTGTATGCATTAGGTGCCTATTGCTGCAGCTGCATAAGGACATAATACATAGGTATTGTGACCTAAAGAGCCCACTCCTAGACATGATCGGAAAGGATGCTTATATTGCAGTAAGTTCAATGTAGTGAGTTATGATGATGTATGTCAATTACCTGCTTCTAAACAGGCTCCCTTTTCTATTAAGAACACACACATTTCTATTATTCGGGAATAGGAAAAAGATCCTGTGGTGGTTTGTAGCATCTTAGAAAATGGTGCTACAAACATATAAAATGTGGTAAATGAAATAATAATCACAGTGATGAACTTTATCAAAATTTACATGAGATGAATAATGCAAAGGCAGGGGAAATTATTCCCTATCAGCAGTAGAAATCCTCACCATAGCTCATTCTTAATTTCAAGATTCTTCCAGTAATGCAGAGTCTATCTGATTATTATTTCTTTATGTGTCTCAGAATCAAGCACCGATGGATGAAAGCATTGGTCACATGTACAAGAGAATTGCCTGATTTCTTTGCTAAAGAGATACTTTTCACTCTTGGCATATGATTCCTAAATTTCCAAACTAAATGTTTTGGTCTTTCGACTGGGAGGATGATTATTTTCACCTGTTAATGGCTGATAGGTTTGATCCAACAAAAGTGCTGAGTTTATTAACCAGTTATTCTGTATAGCATACCCCTTGTTAAAATTAATATGTATAATCCTCTGTATTTATTCTTGCCTCCAGTATTAACCTATTTATATTTAACATGGCTATTCCATCGAAATTGGTATCAATCATCTTTAATCTAGTCAGTCTTCATCACGTGTATGGGGGATTTCTGGCATGAATTTGGACTTTTACCGTCCCTTGAAGGGCACTGCCAGAGCTTCTGGGTTCTTTGCAGTAGGAACAAGAACATGCAATTCACACTGAACACGTGGTATAGGTTATAATTCATGCTGAAATGATTCTGTATGCCCAAGTGGGGATGATTAGATTTAATGAAAACATTTACCCCTAACTTAGATTGGTAACCTTAAATATTCAGCAAAGTGAGGCAATCTTTTCAACTAGTTGAATTCGTTTAGGAAAGCTAGTTATAATACACAACTTCATGCAGCAACCAGAAATGTGAGTAGTTGGCAGATGGGGATACATGTTGCAGGAACACAATTCTCTCACTCTAGCACAAGTGTACATGTAAACAAGAAAAAGGGCAAATTGTCCAAAGGCTTTGGGACAGCCTCTGGCATCCTGCCCTACCTTCATGTGGCAGTAATTTCCCTGGGCAAGAGGCAGAAGGCCTCGCCCTGACACACAGTGTCTGCCTTGCTTCCCACATAAAAACCCACAAGCAAGTATGACCCAGTGAGTATTAAGAAGAAAGTCCTGACCTGACCACACAGCAATTCTGGAGCATGAGCAATGGACACTGCCGTGCTCCTGGCAAGAGTTTAACTGCATGCAATTTAAAAATGGCCATAATAAAATGACTTTGTCAGGAGTCCCACTGGAGCATTGGCAATTGAGTACATATTCTCCACTTGGTAGGGACGACCACGGAACAGCATGAACTCTATGCCTTGGCAGCAAGGGAACTTGGTGATAGCGTTTTCCAAAACTGAAATGAAATGAATGATTTGTCCTGATACTTAAAATTTATCTAATACGTTAAGTCACCTGTAAAGATAAAAACTAAAGATTTGAAGAGAGATTTGTGAATCTTATAAAACAAAAATATAGTTAGACAATAAGGTTTTTGCTTGTCCAGAATGATTTTAAAATATGATAAGAAGCATCAGTAAACTAAAATGTAAAATCAAGTACTAAAATACTTGTTCATAATTCAAGGACTGATGAGTATGGACAAACTCCTACAATAATTCAGAGAGTGCTTGTGATCACTGAAAAAGCTCGTTTATACATTTAGTTATTACAGAGTTTAGCAAATATCAAGCACTGAGCTAGGCCCTAAACAAGTACAAATATAAGTAGGCTCCACCCTAATAAAAATCTATTCATGGGTGTTGGATATCAATCCTTTGGATAGTAAAAGGATAGTGGTAGAAACAACAGAAATATGAATAAAGGTATTAAAAAGAAAAAAATAAATATTCCATAAGAACGTTCAATATTTTTTTAAACTTCCCAGTGTGAAACTGGGTCTTCACTTTCCTGTCTGTCCCCTGTTAGATTGCTTCATTGTTCAGAGACACTGCCTAACTTTCCTACAAGGTCAGGATCATTGTTACCTTTCTTTTTTTGTAATTAGCCTTTGTTTGCTTGCTTGCTTGATTGATTTTGAAACAGGGTCTCACTCTGTCACCCAGGCTTGAGTGCAGTGGCATGAACACAGCTCACTGCAACATCGACCTCTTGGGCTCAAGTGATTCTCCTGCCTCAGCATCCTATATAGCTGGGACCACAGGTGCACACCACCACACTCCACTAATTTATTTATTTTTTATATTCATAGAGGTTGGGTCTCACTTTGTTGCCCAGGCTAATCTCAAACTCCTGGCTCAAGCAGCCCTCCCACCTTAGCCTCCCAAAGTGCCAGGATTACAGGTGTGAACCACTGTGCTCAGTGCTTTTGATCTATTGACCCAAAGAAGACATGCATAGTCCCATAAACTCAGTGCTTCTGCCCTAAGGAAAGTATTAAGATTTCTTTCATCGTAATATTGTGTTTCCTCATAAAACACAAATGAGGGCAGAGGACAGCTTTCTGATGGACACTGCTAACCTTGGGGAGCATGGATCCTGGGGATAGAGTGAAGAAGGGGGCAAAGCTCCCATTCTCTGAGTTCCTGGTACAATGTGGTCAAGCCATTTCATTATTTATTATCGACTTCAATCTCAAACTCTGTTTGATTTGAAAAACACCGTGCTTATTACACAAAACAAAACAAAACAAACCTTAAATTGCTTCACACCATATAGTACAAAGATATAGAGTACATATGATCCACGCAGAATGACAAAAACAGGGCATGAAGTATGTAAATCTTTTCCCTAACATGCCCAAGATTTCACAAACAAAATGAAGAACCTGTCAATGGGGCTGAAATTGAACCACTCAAACCAGACTCAGTGTTTATAAATGAGGAAGAGCCAAACCAGTAATAATATTGTGGCATTGATTCTTTACAGTCTCACTCACACCCACCTCATCACTTAATATATTTTTTTCTCCTAATATGTGTTCAGTCTCTTTTGACAGCTTGGCTCAGAGCTTAGATAATAAAGCCAAACCATATCCCTTTGGTTGGACTCAAGCTTGGCTGGACTTTCAGTGACTTCCACATATTAAGGTCCACTCTCACAAAAGGCTTAATATAATAAAAAAGCCACCTATCTAACAAGTAACAAGAATCATCATTTCTGGATTGGTTCTATCAACCAGTCACTGTGCTGAGGGCTTTACATGTAGTATGTGAATTAATTCTCACAATAACACTCTGAGAGAGGTATCCTTAACCTCATTTTACAGATTAGGAAAGTCAGAACTTTTCCAAGATCACAACACTAGCAAATGGTATGCCATTGATTCTATCAACTACGTTCAGATTGTTGCAGGTTCTTAGAATATTCTGCCGTACCTTGAGTCTTTCACAGGCTAGGATCCCTGCTTTTAAAAATGTAGGAAGCTTCACTTCACTGCAACATGTGAAGACTGGCCAGCATCTCCTAAAGAATCTAATGAGGAAACAGATTGCTCACTTTCAGGTGGTACAAGAGGCTTAATGTTCGCAAACATGCAGCTGATTGCTAACTCTCACCCTTTGCCACCACCTCCAGCAATAAGAAAAAAATTAGGACTCCTGCATACTCCCACTGCAGATTAGTTTGATTTGTGATTTTTTATTTCTTTTTTAATGTAGTCAAGATAGTCTGATGTTCCCTGTATACAAATATTGGGGGAGAGGTTACACAAAGTGTGAGTTACCTCAGGCCAAACCTAAAATAGCCCTGGTTCTCCCATCCCCAAACTTCAAAGTCAGCCCCATTCTCCCTGCTTCTTCTTCTGCGGTGACTCTGCAGCAGTCACAGGCCAAACAGCCTGGGTGGTCCCCCATACCCAAGCATTCCCTGAGCCAGGCAGTAACCACATACCCTCATTCTGGGATAGGGTAGGCAGGGGAGAAAAAGATAGAGCTGATAAACACACCCTGGTTTCCCTGAACTCCCTTTTGGGGAAAGTCAACAATATACAAGCTGACTGTGCTTACACAAGGCAAAGCTTTCCAACAGTAGAGCATTGTCTGTGCTGCCTAAGATTTTTCCTTCCTTACTCCAGTATCGCAATATGGGAGACCACGTGGCATTTCACGGGTGGTGGGAAGATCATGAAACTGGAAGCAAAAAGACCGACGTCTAAATTCCTAACTCTCGATGGCAATCATTTTTCCTCACTTCATATTTCTTCAGGTACTAGGCACTAAGGCTTATTTGTTTGTTCACTTATTTCCTGAAGATGGGAAAAAAGTATTTTTCTCAAATCTCCTCAGCCTTTGACTCTGTTATAAAGCATTGATTTATGGCAAATAAATTTCAGTCTTCAAGAGAACTCAAGAGGAATCAACTTCAACATCTTCTAGAGAGCAGACAGGAGCTCTCAGTGAGTGCGCTACACTCACTTTTGTGGAAAGAGAAAAGAGGATTTTTAAACTCAGCGTAACTTTTAGTGGAATCAGGAACTGAACAGTAATATTATCACAGTTGTGCATTAGAATATCCTCTTTCTCCAGCGTGTAATGAGACTTTAATCTGAGGGATGTTATCCAGAAACGCGTGGGAGAAACAGAGAGCCACAAGCCTGTGGAGTTCTAGGGGAAGTGCCTTTTCTTCATGAAACCCATGAGTAAACCAGATCTAGTATCTAGAAGAATACAAAGGTTTTCTGAATTTTTTTTTAAAAAAGGGTGCTGGGGTGGGGGGTCTGGATATTCTAAGGCCATGTGCTGGAGGGTGTGGGGAAAGAACTGTCTTTTCTTTGAAACAAGAAGATGCATTTGGCACCTCTGTCCAACAGATACCTGGAGCAGATTCTATGGTCACAAGCTGTTATATCTAATTTTCTTCCCCCTAGTTTTCTTTGTTGTGAGTCCCATACTGTTTTGAGTCTTTCCATCCTTTACAACTGTTGAATCTCTTCTACAGATCTGTAAAAACAAACCAACCATTTCCAGATTACCAGCCAGCAACACCGCATCCTGTGTTACAGCTGATGACAAGGAAGGAGGCAGGTAGTCCTCCAGACACATCTAGGAAGCATCCTCCTCCTTCCAACAGAAGCACACAGCATTCAATGCCAGCCAACATTTATTTGACCTTGTGGTCTACTGAGCTGAAATGGTTACACTCTTCTTTTTCTCTAAATATATAAATTATACTTTTCCTTTGATATTTTTCCTCTTTTCAAATTTTCACATAGAAGAAAATAACCTCCTGGGGGAAAGCTGTATTGGCTTTCACTATGAGCCCCAGGTGTATCCTAATTATTTTTAAACTTATAAAAAAAAAAAAAAATTCAAGTTGAAGACAGCTAAAGCAACCAGCAGCCACAGTTTGGGCTAATTAACTCTTCTGGTAATAGTGACTAGAAACTGTGGCCTCAAAGATGTGATGATGATGTAGCTACCCAGGATCATATCTGCTCTTTTAATTTCTTTTAAGTTAATCAGCTTAGCAATAATTAGCAACCTAAAATTATTTTTGTCTCTAGCTATTATTTATTCTTTTCCTCTTCCATTTACGTGTTCTTCACTCTCTCCCAGCAAAATGCTCCAATCACCACGTAAAATACAGGAGTTTTCTTCTTTTTCCTCCTCCCCAAACATGTGCAAACATACACTGAAGAGGGCAAACACGGGGTCTAATGTTATCTTTGCGTCCTGAATTTTGTATTCTCAGAACCAAAGGTAGACTGAGTATGAGCCAAAAAGGGGGAAAGTATTGTCATACTCCACTGTCTCAGACAACTCCCAGAATATTTCCCATCTTCCTCATCTCCTCAAGGAAATGCTGTGCCCACTGGGAGCAGTCTCTTCCTAACTGATTTGTAATATAAGGAAAACCACACCTGAGGTTATAGTTGGCCCGGAGAGAGACCTACATGCCCTAATCATGCACAGCTGTACAGCCTTCTGGGCTATCCTGTGACAGCCAGCAAGTGGGCTGGAAAGACGGCAATAAAAATGCATTCAGTCCTACTGACTCCTCCTCACCACCCTGTAAGGGAAGGTTGCATTTCAAGACAACCTGTGTTTTGTCCAGCTTATACCTTATATTGCCTATGAAGTCTACTCAGAAAACTTAGACAAGAAATAATTCTCTAATTTTCTATTGAGGAAAGAGAATATTGGCCTAGAATTCAAAAGAGCTACCCTCTCACTCCTTCTCTGCCATTAACTAGTTTTGTGACTTTATAGAAATCAGTGTCTTCTCATAAAATTAAGCCACAGAATTTCTAAGGCCTCTTCCACCTCTAAAGGTTCTATGAAGGGACAGTTTTTCCATTAGCCCTTTTGAAGACTAATTGCTAACTTCTGTATAGATGTAAGGTGGAGGAATCAGACTCAAAGAAACACAGATATACACTTCATGGGACTTGAAGGGAATTTTCAAAGACACTCTGTTCTGAAATCAAGAGAACTCTTGCAGGGTCAATGTTGGTTATAATACCTACATGAAACATAATTTTTTCTGATACACTGTTCACCAGTCAGAGGTTAACTTGAGATTCCCTGGTGAAGCAATAAAGCAACTCTAAAAGTTGAACTAAAATGAATATATATGATTACAACAATAGAAACACCAAATGAACATTTTAGTCCTTATTTTGTGCCAGACACGGAGTTAGGGATTTCTGCATGTGTTATCTCAGCGCAGCATTATACACACGCTCTGTCCTCTCATTCTGTTCTCCAATTATCCCCCAAGCTGGCCTGCCATCTGCCCACCTCCTGCACAGAGATGTTGTATGAGAAAGGACCTTTATGCATAGGCACACCCAATCAGCTCTTGTCCACCCTAAGGCCTTCCAGAAACCATCATCTCAATTGATTGCCTCCCTGTGGAAGGAAAAGAACTCCATGTTTGTCAAAAAGAAAAGAAGTCTCAGTGTTTTTCTGTTTTTTCTTGGTGTATTTCCTTCAAGTCTCCAGAAGCATTTTATCTACACAAGGAGGGACACTCTAGTATCTAGATCAATATCTGCAAAACCTTTTAAGCCGTAATAACCATGATCTTCAGCACTCAATATATTTTGACAAGACCCCTCTCGATGTCAAGTGAGATGAGTAAACTATGTCAAGTGAGATGGGTAAATTCTTAGGCAGGGATTTTTAGACCCAATCCTTTCAGTAGAAAAGTCCATAATCATTAAGTCAAATGCAAGGGGAAAAGCATTCCCAATGATATAGTTTTAATTCCCTATAAGTCCAACCAGCACAAACTTCATCACTACACTGTAGTGTTGCTAACTAATGAATTGAATTTTAGCAGCCCATTAATCTTAATTTTGTAAACATTGATTTTTTTTTTTCCCTAGGTTTTGAATGGAGCTAAAATTAGTTCTTTTTTTTTTTTTTTAAGTTTAACCTCCATTTCAACTTCCTGCTGCTGGGTTTTTTATTACAACAAACAGCTCTATCCTTGACCGGGGTCTAAAAAGAAGTCAGAAGACTTCTGGGAATTATGGCTCCACCTCTCATTTTGTTTCACACGCTTCCCTGTCCCTTTTGGGACATGTAGCCACCATTGACTTCTAAGGAAACTCACTTGAGGCTCAATTAAAACTACGGGCACAGAGAAGAGGCAGCATGTCCTCACCTTTTTCTCCCCAGTGAGGACTGTTTTAAGGACTAATCCGACATAGGAAGTCTTTTGTGGACTTACAGGATAAGATAAAACTTGGAGGCACACCACAGAACTCACTCATTTGACAATTGCTGGATCATCTCAAGTTACCCCCATAAGTGTAAATGCCTAAGATTGAAACTGGAAGGAACTGTCCCATCAAAGGGAGCGTTCATGGCTTCCAATCTTTCCCCAGCTCCCTCTGGCTTCTTAGCCATTGCCACTTAGCAAACACAGTATAGGGAAGAGCAGTTTTATTAGTGTGAGAGAATGTAAGGACTACACTCCACTGAGTTACGATTGCTAAGACAGTCATTACACATCGCCCATTTTCTCATTATGCTCTCTGCTCTCTCTTAGCATCTCCTCACTTACAATAGGCTGGATAGTCTATCCCTCTTCCTTTTTCTCCAGGGTAGCCTATTCCAGAAGGCTTTCAGCCCCTTCCCTTATTTTTCTCAAACCTACCATATTGCAGCCTCCCAGACACTCTCTTCCCTTCTCTATTGCACTCATTTAGTCTGTTCCCATGATTTCAGATTTATACTGTTAAATGCCAGTCCAGTCTCTGAGCATCCTTTGCTCAGTTGTGACAAACCAAACAATCACATTTCTTCCACAGAAGCATCCTGACATTTATCACTCTTCTTCAAGTTTTCATGTTACCCACTGAAATTCTAAAAGCAGTCAACAAATCCATCTGTGAGGTAATCTTTTCACTGCATTGCATTTCGCTATATTAGTGGTGATGATAAGAAAAGGCCCAATTGTCAGACAGCCAGGTAGAATCCTGGTTCTGTGCTATATACTGTTTCTGCATCCTTGGGTACACTACATAAGCTCTCTGAGCCTCATTTTTTTCCATCTACACATTGAAGATAGGACAGTCTGCCTCACAACGTAGTTGTGAAAAGTAAAAGAGATCCTGTGTGTAAATCTTCAGCATAGTGCCTAGCACACAATAGATCCTTAATAAATATTAGCTACAAAACAAAACCATACCAAATTGTTTTAAAGATTATACCCTTAGCTCCCAATTGCAGTTTGAGGGTTGTCACCCAGATGTACAATTCCATGTTTAGAAATATTTTATTCTAGAGTATGAGAAATATGGAAATGTGTGTGTCTGTGCATGTAATTTTAATCTATCCTATATTCACCTGCCTCCATGTCTGAAATTAAGTAATAAATGCCAACATTTCATATGATGTTGTAAATTAGCACTATGAAAAATAGAAAGAGATAGAAATGTAATCCCTCCTTTCTGAAATCTATCTAGAAAAGAAGGCACACAATTGACAAGTGAATAATAGCTACATGAGAGCCCATTCACAAACCTGTAATACTTGTTGGCTAAATGAGTGGCATAGACGGTTATTTGAGTTAAGACAATCCCTGCTTGACATGTCCTAGGAAGTATTCAGGGAGTAAGAAGAATTAAAGCTTGGCCTTGAAACACGGGCCTGATTGGATCAGATTAGAAAAGTAGGGTGAACATTACCAGCAGTGGAATTTCAGAAAGAGTAGCCCAGAGTCTGGTCAGAATAGAGTATATTCAGCAGATAGTTATGTTCAGAATTTTGCTGGAGCAGAGCAGGAAGATTTTGTACCTACATTCAACGAAAGGCATAATGGGATTAGCTTATGTTGAATTCCTGGGTATGGACTTTGGCTTTGAATTTCCCATTGTGATCCAGGTGTGAGAAAGAAGTTTCATCTGGAAAACTATCTCCCAGCAATTGATAGTGGTTCATTAGAAATCTGTGTTCTTAGGTCATGGGCTCTTAAGCAAACAAAGAATGATTGATTACTAATGTCTACCATGAGGAAGGGGAAAGAGGTGGCCTATATGTTTTAAGTCCACCATGCAGGCAATACAAACAATGTGGATCAATGAGTGCAATTTTAGCGAAAAAGTAACACGATAAAAGAGATGTTTTAAAAAGATCAATTTGGCAACAGATCATGGGATGGACTGCTGAGAGAGACGAAGCAAGAAAACCAGAACCTGGTTTGCCAGAACCAGGACAGCAACCATGTAAATAAATATAGAAGAAGGAATGAATTTAAGAGATTGTAAGAGCAATTTGGCCAGATGTGGTTGTGCGTGCTGGTAGTCCCAGCTATTCTGGAGGCAGAAGTGAATTTCCTGAGCGCAGGAGTTTGAGGCTACAGTGAGCTATGATTATGCCTCTGTACTACAGCCTGGGCAACAGAGTTAGACCCCATCTCTTAAAAAGAAATAAAAAGAAAAAAAAAAGATTTTATTAAAAGAAAATCAATATACCTAGCACAAATACTAAAGGGTCTTGAAACCAAGTTGAGACATTTTGATTCTTGAGAAGGGTACCATATTGGCTAGTTCTTACAAAAGGAAAGATTGGTTTATTTCATTCATCTATTACCAAGTATTGTCACTTAGCAGAAAGTAAGGGCATTTGTGATGGAGTACAGATAAGCTCTGACTGATGATAGATAAAGAACGATTTGGATGTGGTGACTTCTAAGCTCAGTGAGTATTTTGGTAAACCTGGTAAAAGTTTGATGTCAAAGCAGGGGCCCACTTAGAGGGAGTCAATGACCATGAGCAGAAATGGTGGAAGACACTAAACATAAATCTCGCCTTTGTCATGATCTTGACCAGTAGCTCTGGCCATGACTTATTTCACCCACTCTTTCCATTTTGTTTGCAATGTGTACAAAATGGCACCACGGCAGTTAAGCCAGAAGCAAAGACACAGGGCTGAAGTCAGACCTAGTTTCAAGGACAGGTAACTCAAAAGACCTCTTGGAGCAAGGGCAGAGGGAAAAGGGACTGTCCCTATAATCATTGACACTGCAAAGTTTATTTATTCATTCATTCATTCATTGAAGGACCATTATACATGAAGCTCTGAACTAAAAGCCATTTCAGCCAGGTGTGGTGGCTCATTCCTATAATCTAAACACTTTGGGAAGCTGAGGTGGGAGGATCACTTGAGCCCAGGAGTTTGAGACCAACCTGGGCAACAAAGTGAGATCCTGTCTCTACAAATAATGATAATAATAGCCATTTTAAAATTATGAGTGACGTACATATCCTCCAGACACACATGCTCGACCCAGCAGAAAAGACAGGCATATATTAAAATGAAGGAATACAGTGAGAAATGGCAGAGGCCACAGATAGCAAATGTCCCTGCCTTGTATCTAGCCAGTCATAGTCTTGGATATGCTGCTTTCTGGAATGTCATCAGTAACATATCAGAGGGAAATTCACAAGTTAGGTGAAGGGACGTATGATTTGGGGGACAGGAATAACCACTCACCTAAGTGCTGAATCACAGAGATTCCCCAAAGCTAGACAAAAGGGAAGAACAAATAAGGAGGAGCTGTTTGCAGAAGGACTGGCCCTGGCAGGGACTCCCTTCTCATGGCACAAATTATGTCGATTATGTGTCTCCAACCAGACCGAGGAAAAGATGTTTAGAACATTTCCTTAGACAATGGTCCAATTGAGAGGTCACTTCCTGCCACTTTCCATCCCCTGAGGGGGAATCCCATACTGGCTCCCAGTACACAGTGATGGCTATGTTGAAAGCCAGGGTTCCGAACAAATGCCTGCTTGCCAGAGTCATAGGCTTCTACTTTGAGGGTAAGAGATGAATTACAGATGAGTATTCATGCTAAAACGTCCACTCAAATATAATGCAATCTGTACAGTTTTTCAATTCACAGCGTTGCAAAGTAGCTGTCAGTGTTTTCCTATGCTTCGTTTACTCTATGATTTTTTCATATCATCTGAAAAACAGAAATTCATTGCTCCCAAATGAGCAACATTTTGAACTCAACCCTGACCCTCACATGATAAAAATCTGTGCCATCGAAAAGAAACATAAAGTGTTTTGTTGTTTTGTTCTGTCTCTTCCCCTGAAAGCCATCCAAGGGCAGAATCCTGTTGCCTGCATTCACAATGAAGATGACATGGAAAGAACATGGTATTTTAGACAGAGCTTTCAAAAAAAATCCATATAAGGGCAAAAAGAAACATTTAATGCTGAATTCTTTCCTAATTTAAGACACTGAGTCCAGTTTTAATTTTTTATTTTTTTAAATAAAGGAGTAAGAAGAATTTTAAGACAAAATCTCCTGGGATTTCTTGTGTGAGCTGAAAGAAGTGATGAGCAAACATTGTCCAAATCACTGAAGAAATTCCACACAACCTAAATGTCCTCTTTGTGTGCATAGTCAGCACCAGACTGCACGAAAGATCTTGTCCTCTCCCTCACTCTCGTCTTCATCGCTTGCGTCTCAGCATAACTCCATACTCTAAAATTTAAACATGTTTGTGTGTTGTTTCGCAACTGCTCCCAAGTTATTTCATAAGAACATTGCATAATGTGATGTTTATCATAGCAGATGATCCACATTGGAATCACCTGAGGTTTCATTAAAATGCAAATTTTTGGCCGGGTGAAATGGCTCATGCCTGAGATCCCCACACTTTAGTAGGCCAAGGCAGGACGATTGCCAGAGCCCAGGAGTTCAAGACCAGCCTGGGCAACATAACAAAACTTTGTCTCCACACACACACACACACACACACACACACACACACACACACACACACAAAATGTCTTTAAAAATCAGTTGTGTGCAGTGGCAGGCACCCCTTTAGTTACAGCTACTGAGGAGGCTCAGGTGGGAGGATCTCTTGAGTCCAGGAGTTTTAGGTTGTAATGAGCCATAATCATGCCACTGTACTCCAGCTTGGGCAACAGAGAAAGACCTCAACTCAATTTAAAAAAAAAATACACCCGGCCGGGCGCGGTGGCTCAAGCCTGTAATCCCAGCACTTTGGGAGGCCGAGACGGGCGGATCACGAGGTCAGGAGATCGAGACCATCCTGGCTAACACGGTGAAACCCCGTCTCTACTAAAAAGTACAAAAAACTAGCCGGGCGAGGTGGCGGGCGCCTGTAGTCCCAGCTACTTGGGAGGCTGAGGCAGGAGAATGGCGTAAACCCGGGAGGCGGAGCTTGCGGTGAGCAGAGATCCGGCCACTGCACTCCAGCCTGGGCGACAGAGCGAGACTCCGTCTCAAAAAAAAAAAAAAAAAAAAAAAAAAAAAAAAAAAAAAAAAAAAAAATACACCCAATGTAGAATATCTATTTAAGGGGTCTGGGTATCTGCACTGTAAGAAGACAATCCTGGGGTTTGCAACCACTTCGTAAAGAATGCTGAACTTTGAATTCTCATCTTAGTTCCATCATTAAACATTCACTGTGGACTTTCAGTCAGTCATTTAAGTTCTGTGCCTCAGTTTTTTCAACTGTTACATAGGATTGTTGTGAGATAATATATGGAGAAGTACTCATACATATAAGAAAATTGTGTATGCACCTGTGAATTCCTTAGTGAGATGATAAACTGTGAGACCCAGGAATCTCTTTATTTTCCTATTGGCAATGTCATATTTGTAGCTAGATTTCTGTAAATAGCTGATTAATATACTATGTAGCATATTACAAGTGTTAGAAGCATTTGTACACTGATACCTTGAGAAATTCAATTAGCCCCCAGGAGTCCAGACCACTATAGGATTTACCTTGGCACCTTTAACACTAAAGAGGGTCTTCTGTGGGACTTGCAGTTTAATTAACTATCAGAGATGTCTAACAAAGCTCGTAAGGTGAACATGTAAGGCCTCTTTGCTAATTTATATAACTGCCAACAGAAAAATAACTCACGAAGCCTGATAAGTCAAGTTGACCTACCCAACAGAAGATTAGAGTAAGAAGTTTAGTTTTTAATTTAAAAAAGTTGTATTGAGGACTGTCTTAATCAGTTTGGACTGCTATAACAAAAATGTCACAGACTGAGTGACTTAAATAACAAAAATTTATTTCTCAGTTCTGGAGGCTGGGAAGTTTGAGATCAGCATGCCAGCTGATTCAGTTCCTAGTGAGGGCCTTCATTGTGATTTTCCGTGCTGTATCCTCACAGAGCAGAGAGTGCTTCTTCTTATAAGGGCACTAATCCCATTATAGGGCCCCACCCTCATAACCTCACAGAATTTTAAGTACCTCCCAAAGACTTCACCTCCAAATGCCATTACATTGGGGGCATGAATGTAGAGGGGACACAAACGGTCCATAGCAAGGACATTCTTTTAATGCTTTCTCATGTCAAATATTTGAGAACTATATGATATCCCTATTTCACAAACAAATAAACTGAATCGTAGGGAAGTTAAGTGGCTCGTGATATGTCTGTCTCCAGGAGATGGAAAGACCTGCCAAATGGTGGAGCTGACTGCATGGGCCTGCAGGGTGCCCAGAGAGTGCTGAGGCTGTGAGCTGATAGTCACCACGCTGACTCATTTCTGCTGTTCCAGGGCTGACCAACTCTCTTTTTCTGAATGACATATTTATTTCTTTAAATATGTTGTCTTAATTCTGATTTAGCTCAATTGTATTGGCTCTGAAGACATCTTGTGAAGTCAGTGTTACCTCAAGTTCATTTTATATGGTAAAAGGATGAACGCTTTTTTACATGAATAGTTACACATTCATGATCTGGTTATTAGGAAAATATATATAACCAGTATATCAAATCCTAATTTTAAAAATAGTATTGCAAATATGAGGTTAAATAATTTAAAATGATGAATTTATATAAAATTAATTTAGTGAAAAACATTAAATAATTGTTTAGATATTACACAGATATCAACAACTTGTGGAAAAAGTTTACCAATAACAGAAGCTTGGGCCAGGAGCAGTGGCTCACACCTGGAATACCAGCACTTTGGGAGGCAAAGGCGGGCTGATCACTTGAGGCCAGACATTTGAGACCAGCCTGGCCAACATTGTGAAACCCCGTCTCTCCTAAACATACAAAAATCATCCGGGCATGATGGCACATGCCTGTAATCTCAGCTACTCAGAGGCTGAGATGGGAGAATCGCTTGAACCCAGGAGGCAAAGGTTGCAGTGAGCCAAGCTTGCACCACTGCACTCCAGCCTGGGTGATCAGAGTGAGACTCTGTCTCAAAAAAGAAAAGAAAAGAAGCAGCTTGGGAAAGATGGCTTTAAATTGACTCTGTATATCTTTATTTCACTGTGAGTTGATTTTTTAGTTAACTTTGAGAAAATAGTATGTATTTCTTTATTTTGAAGTTCCTCAGGGAGTGCCTCAAGGTAGCCTCTTTGAGCCAACAACATATATGACCTCAGCTGATTTTAAAATGCTGATTATATGACTGTAAATCACACAAAATATAAAGATAGTAGTAATAGCTCCTTTTATTAACTGTTAGCATGAATTTATACACTGTTCTAGTCATTTCATACATACTATTGTTCATTATCAGAAGAACTCCTGTAAGACAGGTATTGTTATACCCAATTTGCAGATGTGAAAGCTGAAACTGTAAAATTGGAAAACTTCCGATAGCCCCATAACTTACTACATGTGAGTGCAAAAAGCCTAAGCAAAGCTGTCATTTCCTTAAGCCCTTGTTCTTTTTCCAATGCAAGTTACCTCTCCATATTAAATTTCCTAAAATATATTGCAAAAGTATTTTTAAATGCCTTACATAGTAAAGTTTTGGTGAGTATACTGTACTTGTTGAAAATCTAGAGGCTGTGGGGGGTGTGTGTGTGTGTGTGTGTGTGTGTGTATTTGTACTGAATTGATTCTATTTTTAATGGGTCATCTTTGGAATGGTCTTGTCAACCAAGAGTCAACACCTATCCCAAGTCAGCGTCAATCTGATTTTCTTTCTTGGAAATCTAGGCTGAAGACTACCTGGCTAAAGAGAAGAGAGAACATGTAAATTTGGATGCTGTGAGAAAGTAGATGGAATGAAGGGTGAAGAAGCAGAGAGAATACTGAAGCAGGGGTGCACCTAGAAGCAGAGAGGGAAAGAGGGAAAGAGAGAGAGAGAGAGAGGTCCTATCCAGATTCCTAGATGCAGTCCCTCATGAGGCCCAGTTGTTGCATCTCCTCCCCTGGTGCTCTGTGAGGTATCCTTATAATAAATTCTTATGCTTTAATTAAGCTAATCTGACATGAGTCCCTGTTGCAACCCGTGTTAATACAGTTGCAACATTGGAAAGAAATGTCTCCTTAAAAATGCTTTCCAATAAGTAACCATGAACTGTTCAGTTTCTGGTGATCATTTACCGGTAGTGACTATATGACAGATCATTTCAGTTAGTTCCAAAAGTCAAATGCAGTCCACTTGACTGCACTGTAATAAGTACACTTAATACGCAGATAAGTGACTAAGACTCTTTGATGAGTTTGATTAAATTGCCTATATTTGCACCACAGAGACATTAAAATGAGAAAATGTTACATACCCCTACCAAAAGAGCAGAGTCACAAAAGACGACCTTTACGTATTAAATAAACCCCAGTTTGTCTCCTGTAGTTCCCTTTGAGTTGCTTTCCCCACTCATCCTGTCTTAACCATTCTTACCAGAAACTCCAGAATGTTTTTTTGCCCAGACAAAACTAGAAGCAGATTTAGCAACAAAAGCATGTATGTTTAAAAATGGCCCCTTACTTAGCATGTGTTAATACGATGGTGCATACCAGAGGAACAAAATAAAATCATCACAAGAAATGACTGCAAAACACAAGCATTCTGGATAATTCAAACCTAAGACTTTTAGCTGGTTCAAACAATTTGGTTTTTATTTCATACATCACCAAAGTGAGACATTAAAGAAGACTATGCAGAACAATGTTTTGTTTTTCATCCATGTTTTCCCTTGAGTTTAAGAAATAAAAAAAGTAGAAAACCAAAGCATTTCTTTCATTGAATTAATATTTAAAAATGAGTTTTAGCAATTAAAATCAGATTTTCTAAAACAAGAAAAAAACACATCTGGGTAAAATGCTTATATTAAAAGTTTTAGTAGAATGTGGATTAAATTATTGGTTTTTAAACCACCCTGCAAAGATGGTATTGACTCTCTAATGGAAAAATCAGTTGTCCAAAGTAGAACAACATTTTGACACTAGTAAAATTAAAAGCTAAGTTAAAATTTGGAATAAATTATTTTCAAATTTAATAATCCTAGAAAAATCTAGAGTATAATGTCTTCCACTGCAACTGATCTTTTACTAATTGTTTTAGTTCATTACAGAGATTCTTCAGGCTAGAGCTATTGAAACCTGCAGTTTGATCCTCCAGTAGACTTGGGGCAGCAAATTCACATGGGCATGTGTATCCATTCTCTTCACCTTGATTCTTTTGACTTGAAAGTTGTTCTTTTCAATGCTTCTGCCCAAGAGAGAAAAAGCAAACCTAGTCATGTGGGAGGTGCCTTTGCTTTGTGAGTTGTCATAAAAGTTGTCAGGTGCTAAAAGATCTAAACGTCGAGAGACTACAGCTGAAGTTATAAATACATGCTTTTAAAGAAAAAATCCTGAGAGTAATACATTAATATTATTATACATCATGCCGTAGATGACTTTACTTCTACAAACTGAATACTTTGCTGAAAAAATGATCCAACAGAAGTTGGTTTTAAAAGAAAGAATTAATATATATAGCTTAAGTTAAATATTTCTGTTTTGAAATGTGCATTACTATTTGAATTTATCAGACCACTAAGAGTAATTATTAGCCACTAACATTATAATGTATTAGCATATAACAAAGTAATGGGCCAGGCTAACCCTATACTAGAGAATAAGCAACTTCCTAGGTAAAGTCTAAATGTCTCCCTAAATTCCCACTAATGATGCTTTAACTTCTAGTTAATGTCAGTGGAAATCTGTAGCTGTTAAAACACAAATACCTTTGAGTTTTCATACAAACTCTTTCTTCTGCTTACAAGGTCCTTCCCCTTACTCCTTTCAGCGATAGAAGTATTTTTTTTTTCTTTTTCTCTCAGTTTAAATGTCATTCCTTTTATAACAGTTTTCCCCCATCAGCTTCTTCCTTTTGCCCAACCTCCACTGCAGTAGAATTAACGAATTCATCATGCACTCCTGTGTTATACACTGTGTTACCATAGCATTGTGTTAAGTAGCACAGCACTTCTGTTGTGTTATAATTAGCTCTGTGTGCATGGGTCTATCATCACAATCCTGGAGACTTTTGAAAGTGGGAACAATGTGTAATTCATTCAACTTTTTATTTATAATAGGTACTCAAAAATGTTCATCAGAAATAAATGAATACAATCCTCTTATTAGAAATATGCTCATGCATTCACTGATTCATACCTCATTCATTCATTCATACTTCATTCACTCATTCATACATCAACTCAACAAGTAGTTACCTACTATATATACGTGCTGCATAACGACATTTTAGTCAACAATGAACGGTGTATATCTTATGGTACCAACAATAATCCCATAAGATTATAATACCAAATTTTTACTGTACCTTTTCTAGGTTTAGATATATTTGTGAAAGTGTGCTCTACAATGTTTGCACAATGATGAAATTGTCTAACGATGCATATCTCAGAACGTATCCTCATCATTAAGTGACACATAGTGGTAGCTTGCATCTTAGTGCAAAATAGTTTCTCAGATCCATTCCTCAGAAGTAAAGGGTGGAGAACCAGGCTCGGTGGCTCACGCCTGTAATCCCAGCACTTTGGGAGGCCAAGGCAGGCAGATCACAAGGTCAGGAGATGGAGACAATCCCGGCTAACACGGTGAAACACCGTCTCAACTAAAAACACAAAAAATTAGCCGGACGTGGTGGCCCGCACCTGTAGTCCCAGCTACTTGGGAGGCTGAGGCAGAAGAATGGCGTGAACCCAGGAGGCAGAACTTGCAGTGAGCCGAGATCACACCACTGCACTCCAGCCTGGGTGACAGAGTGAGACTCCATCTCAAAAAAAAAAAAAAAGAAGAAGAAGAAGTAGAGGGTGGAGCCATAGAGGCCACTGGAAATCTTTCATATATATGGCAACATGCAATGGAAAAGAGCAGAGAAAATAGCAATATATATATATCTCTCTCTCCTACTTAAACATTTTGCCTACGGCTATCTCTGATGCTAAACGTATAGCATGTGCTTGATGAAACTTGTTGAATGATTGATTGATATAGCTGAAGTCCAACTGTTTTCTTTCAAAGCAAGTGATAAAAATATCTGCTAAAAATTTCATCATCTTCAATACAAACTTTCACATAAAGTCAATTTTCATCTTGACAAATAACTAACCTACATAGGACTGATGTCATTCCTCACTTAAACCTTCCACATTTCTTGCATGCATATCTTTATTTTTAAAATATGTATCTATCAATGATTATATCATGTAGTATTTCTTCAAGCTTTATGCCCCTGTCATTATATGCTGATTTTCTTGAAATGAGGAAAACACATTTTCTTAAAACTAAATGCTAGTATATTTGTGCTTCCGTAAAGCAGGAAACTTGATTAGTTAGTTCTTCACTGAGACAGTAATCATTTATGTGAACAATGATCCCCCAGAGGCAGGGCAAGTTTTTGTGCTTCCTCTGAGGTCTTGTCAAATGACAAAATTATATCTGGTACCATGCTATTATCAGACATAAATGACCATATTCATAAATTCTTAAGCTTTCAGAATTGACAGGAACTTTTAGGATTTTCTATTTCAAGTTTCTACCAACGCAAGAATCCCTTTTCCCCCATTCCTCACAGGTTAAATCTGCCTGGATACAACCAGGGACAGAAATCATCTTCCTCACAGGGAGCCAATTCCATTTCGGAAGAAGTCTAATTCTTAGAATGCACTTCTATTTATTGAGCCAAAATCAGATTCCCTGAACTTCAAACATTGATCCTGGCTCTAGCCTCTAGTATTTCAAAGATTTAATCTAATCCCTCTTCAAATACTGAAAGGCAGCCATGGTTCCCTCTAGGTATTTTCCAGCACAGCCTATAAACCTGACTAAATCTGTATCATCCAGCCCACATGTGTCTATTAACCACAAGGACATCATGAGCAATCACTTCAAAGGCCTTGCTCATGTACTAATGCCAGCATTTCTTCAACTACCAATTAAATAAGCAAAGTGAATTGGTCATAACTGCTCATAGGAAATTCATGTTGGCGTTTAGTGATCACTGCCTACTTCTGGGTGTACATAAGCAATGTGTTTAATAATTCATTTGAAACTATGTTCATTTTTGTTTGTGAATCCATCTTTCTCTCTGTATGACTCATGGTTCAACCAGAGGTAAGAGAAATCCACTTTAAGTATTTAAACCATTAGGGGAGACAATACAGGGAACTGATTACACAGAAGAAGAAGGGCTCACTGTATCAGGGAAGTACTGAGGCAAACTAGATATTAGAAATCGCCAGAAGCCACTAGGACTTCTTAGGCTGAAGGAGAAAAGGGGAGGAACCAGTGATAACTGGGGCCAGGAGTCAGGGTCACCCTGTGAAGCTTGCACTGTGACAGGAGTGTAGAGCAGGAGTCATAGCTACAGAGGAGACACCACTTGAAACATTTTCAGAGATGTCACCTGAGACACAGAGGGACAGGACAAGTAATCTGGCTTTTCTCTTCCACAGCCCTTTACGCTCCAGGGTCTTTCTGACTGGCTGAACCTACTTGAAAGCCAGAGGATACAGTAGCCTGGAAATGCACCAGCAAAGGGGCCATGACAAAGCAGGGAGAGGCAGATATTTTGGCCTTTCCACAATTCTCCATGATTAATCAAAGGCTACAGGCCTATTGAATAGTTCAGTACTTTGGAGGATAGCTTACTATATCACTTATTTTATTATGGTTTGTTTTAGAAGTGGCTTGATATGGTTTGGCTGTGTCCCCATCCAAATCTCATCTTGAATTGTAGCTTTCGTAATTCCCATATTTTGTAGGAGGCACCTGGTGGGAGGTAATTGAATCTCAGGAGCAGGTTTTTCCTGTGCTGTTCTCATGAGAGTGAATAAGTCTCACAAGAGCTGATAGTTTTATAAATGGGAGTTCCCTGCATGCACTCTCTTTGCCTGCTGCCATGTCAGATATGCCTTTGTTCTTCCTTCACCATCCACTATAATTGTGAGGCCTTCCCAGCCATGTGGAACTGTGAGTCCATTAAACCTCATTCCTTCATAAATCATCCGGTCTTAGGTATGTCTTTATTAGCAGCATGAGAACAGACTAATACAGTAAATTGATACCGAGTAGCAAGGTACTGCTGTAAACATACCCCAAAATAGTTGAAGTGACTTTGGAACTGGGTAACAGGTAGAGGTTGGAACAGTTTGGAGGGCTCAGAAGAAGACAGGAAAATGTGAGAAAGTTTGGAACTTCCCTGCTCAGAAGACAGGAAGATGTGGGAAACTTTGGAACTGCCTAGAGTCTTGTTGAATGGCTTTAACCAAAATGCTCATAGTGATATGGACAATAAGGTTCAAGCTTAGGTGGTCTCATATGGAGACGAGGAACTTGTTGGGAACTGGAATAAAGGTGACTCTTGCTATGCAAAGAGACTGGTGGCATTTTGCCCCTGCCCTACAGATCTGTGGAATTTTGAACTTGAAAGAGATGATTTAGGGTAATGAGTGGAAGAAATTTCAAAGCATTCAAGAGGTGACAGAGCATAAAAATTTGGAAAATTTGCAGCCTGATGATGCAGTAGAAAAGAAAAACTCACTTTCTGGGGAGAAATTCAAGGCGGCCACAGAAATTTACATAAGTAATGAGAAGCCAAATACTAATCACCAAGACAATGGGGAAAATGTCTCCAGGAAATGTCAGAGACCTTCACAGCAGTCCTTCCCATCACAGGCCTGGAGGCCTAGGAGGGAAAAATGGTTTCCCTGGCCAGGCCCAGGGCACCCTTGTGCTACGCAGTCTCCAAACATGGTGCCCTGCATCCCAACTGTTTCAGCTTCAGCTGTGGCTAAAAGGAGCCAAGGTACAGCACAGGCTGTGGCTTCAGAGGGTGCAAGCCCCAAGCCTTTGCAGCTTACACATGGTGTTAGGCATATGAGTGCACATAAGTCAAGAATTGAGGTTTGTTTGGGAACCTCCACCTAGATTTCAGAGGATGTATAGAAATGCCTGGATGTCCCGGCAGAAGTTTGCTGCAGGGGCAGGGTCCTCACGGAGAACCTCTGCTAGGGCAGTATGGAAGGGAAATGTGGGGTTGGAGCCCACACCTAGAGTCCCCACTGGGGCACTGCCTAGTGGAACTATGGGAAGAAAGCCATCACCCTCCAGAACCCAGAATGGTAGATCCACTGACAGCTTACACTACGCATCTGGAAAAGTCACAGACACTCAATGCCAGCCCATGAAAGCAGCCAGGAGAGGGGCTTTGCTCCTGCAAAGCCACAGAAGCAGAGCTGCCCAAGGTCATGGGAGCCCACCTCTTGCATCAGCATGACCTGGATATGAGACATGGAGCCAAAGGAGATCATTTTTGGAAATTTAAAGTTTAATGACTGCCCTATTGGATTTCAGACTTGCATGGAAACTGTAACCTCTTTTTTTTGGCCAATTTCTCCCATTTGGAATGGTTATATTTACCCAAAGCTGGTACCCATATTGCATCTGGGAAGTAACTAACTTGCTTTTGATTTTACAGGCTAGTAGGCAGAAGGGACTTGCCTTGTCTCAGATGATACTGGACTGTGGAATTTTGACTTAATGCTGAAATGAGTTAAGACTTTGGGAGACTCTTGGGAAGGCATGATTGGTTTTGAAATGTGAGGACATGAGATTTGGGAGGGTCCGGGGCAGAATGATATGATTTGTCTGTGTCCCCAACCAAATTTCATCTTGAATTGTAGCTCTCGTAATTCCCATGTGTCGTGGGAGGGGACTGGTGGGAAGTAATTGAATCATGTTGGTGGGTCTTTCCCAAACTGTTCTCCTGATAGTGAATAAATCTCATGAGATCTGATGGTTTTATAAAGGGGAGTTCTCTGCATGTGCTCTCTTTGCCAGCTGCCATGTAAGACATGCCTTTGTGCTTCCTTCACCTTCTACCTACCATGATTGTGAGGCCTCTCCAGCCATTTGGAACTGTCTGTCCATAAAACCTCATTCCTTTATAAATTACCCAGTCTCAGGTATGCCATTATCAGCAGCATGAGAACAGACTAATACACTGCTCTTCACATAAATGTCTTTCTCAAGTCTGAGCAAGCATGACACAAGTTTGTGTTGTCATTTAACCTCCACAGCATTTACTAGTCTAGCACATGGGACACTAAATTAACACAATTTGTCTGATTTGGAAAAAAATCAATTATGCTCCAAAACTAGCTACTCATTTTTAATCTCCTCTCTTGTTTGCTGTTTAATTTCTGCTTAATCATGTTTGCATTACATTTTTTAGTTTATAGATGCTGTTAACAGATAGTTAACTGGAGTTAAGTAGATCCAATTTTCCTTCTCAGAGGGTTAACTTGACAATATCCACACTTACTGATTATTTGTCTAACAATGCACACCCAGCTTTCATTGTGAGAAACATGAAATGCATTGTGAAAATGTTCAACTGACATCTAAGTGACGCATAGCAATATCATATTTGTATTTTTAAAGTAATTTCATCTTTCTCTTTTGAGATTTTACTAAAAGAATGTTTGTATAGTGTGCCTGGCACAAACATTTTTACATTTAACAGCCGGTAGCTTTATAAAATCATCAGTCAGCTGGCTGAGTTCATGAATTTAGCTAATCTCCCTAACAAAATGGTAGGTTTTAACAGTAATTGGCAAAATTGAACAGCAATCAGATCATTGTGTTAAATCAGGATTCATATCCCGTTTTTCCTGACTGTCCAAAGTAAATGTTTTAATCACAGATACTAGACTGATTCTCAAATGGTGAAGTATAGAGCTGTGCTGTCCCATACATTACTAGCCTTAGAAAGGTACTAAACACTTGAGGTGAGCTTCCTTTGTGTTAGCATATGCCGTGAGCATAAAATGCATATGAAAGTTCAAAGACTTAGTTATACAGAAAAGAATATGAGATATCTTGTTAATATTTGTATTGATTACATGCTAAAATGATAATAGTGTGGACCCATTAGGTTAAATACAATGTTGTTAATTTCCTCTTTCTTTTTACTTTTTAAATTTGGCTCCTAGAAAATTAACCTCTATATATATGTCCGATACATAATATATCATTTATGAAACAACATCTGCTAGTACTCTTGGCTCTCTTTGTCTTTCTATTGGAGAATGCTGGTCTAGAGCAAATGAAGAAGTGACTGTCTGCTAAGACAGGACATAGCAGGTAAAGGAGAAGTCATCTCTCCTTTTAATTAGTTTTGTAATTGCAAGAAATTCAATGTCAGACATTTAAAAGAGACAAGCCTATTCTCTTCACTCAAGCAAAACTCCCACTGCGGTTCCTAAGTGTTCTGCCTGAGTGAAACAAATGAGATTAGGCCCATAATGTTTACTTCATACTAAAACATTTTCTCTTCTCCAAAACTTTTTTAGTATACCATTGGCTACCAGGCTATACAAGTGCAAAATAGAAAAAAGGATTAAAGAACAATAAAGGAATGATTTGAAAGTGTTGTTTTGAAACATGTAACTAGTGCTGTCAGCTGCTGGTTCTTTCCATTTTGTACATTTACATTTCCTGACTGTAGTTTAAGAACATTTCACTGCGTGTTACTATCAATCATCCTTAACCTAGAAGTGCACTGTACATTAGTAACAGTTAATTGGCATATTTAAAGTAAATAGCTACTTAGTTTTGTTGTGAAGGTTTTGCATACAAATCTATAACACCACATGCTTTGTTTGTTTCAATAACAAACATCCCTGTCTGCAACATTGCCACCTCTGACAGTAGATGAATAGAGATGCAATCGCATTGAAATACTCAGCACACTACACGACAGTCCAAATGACGTGCAGTGTGTAAGCAGGCACTCTCTGCCCATAAAATGATGCCCCTAGAGAAAGATGAACACAAAGACATGAAACAGAGAGGCAATGTGAAGTATTAGAAGGATGGTTAAAAAGAAAGTGAAGAAAAAAAATAGAAATTATAACTCTGCCTATAATTTTTCTATGTGTTAATGAGCTATAAGGGAGAAATATTTGGCAGACATTGTCTTGGCCTCTGCCATTTGTTCAGTGTCCGGGTCACACTCAGCAAGCAACATGCTTTTCGAAGCTCAGGAAGAGCTACGATTCTACTCTCCACTTCCCTCAGAGTCAGTCCAGTAGCAAGTAGAAATGGGCGTCTTCCTTGGGCAGCAAGGCTAAAATGGCAATGACTTAGGTATTTGATAAAATAAGATAAAATAACAAGGATTTCTTTCCAATTGTGAGGTCAGGACATCTAAGATATATATCTTAAAACAAACATTATACACTACATTTTGGGTGAATCCCAGCATCTCCTACATTTGGAGACAGAAATCTTTACCTGAGTCAACAATATTTCTTTTGCTACCTGTGACCAAGGAATCGAAAGAGATCATCTGGTAGTTAGGTGTGTATGCGTGTGTGTGTGTGTGTCTGTCTGTCTGTCTGTCTCTCTCTGTCAATGACAGAAAGGGAGAGAGAAACAAAAATATACACAGTTATTAATACGGAACAATGTCACAATCCATAAAAATCCTATAACCTACAAAAACTTTGAAATAAAATCAACTAATGGTGCAATTAGAAACCACAGTGATACTATGCTGTTGTTAGCACTAAAAACATTATTTAAACTACACAAAGAGGTTAATGAAGAAAAAAGGTTTTATGGAAATAAAGTGGAGAGTTACACAGTACTCATTTTTAATATTGTTTCTCTGGGAAATTTCAAATCTGAGATACCAAAAAAAGTTTTACTTATTTAACTTAGAAACATCATATGTAGGCAGGAATTTGCTACTTTTATTAGCAGCAAACCCTAGCTATGGCATTTTTTTCACTGCTTGGAATATGATAATATAACCTGCAAAATTAGGAGTGGTCTGGGCACTTGTACTTCATCCGCTCCCATGTATTGCATCTACCTAGTAAAGAAAAAGAAGAAAAGTTGCAAACAGTGTTATCTTAAGGATCCAAAAATATGAAGAGGAGAATTTCTCTTTCTCAGTAAAAGTATCAGGAAGAATTTCCCATCTGTTCTAAATTTCTACTATTGAACTCTTCAGTTGAGGTCCACAGTCTTTCATGGTTCACTGTGAATTTCTAAATAGATGTTTTGACATCACTAACTCAAAACTAAAAAACTAGAATTCTTTTCTGGGACAGTGTTTTCGAGGCCTTCTTTCCAATGAAGCTTTTCTATGTGTATTGCTAACACCACCGTCCAGGCTGATATTAAGTTTTTGGGGCAGCATGTGTTGCCTTGTCACACAGCCCATTCAATTCAGGACTGTACCCTAGTCCATCTCCTTTATATATTTCCAAGATGCATCCATTTCTTTCAACAACTACCATGAAAGCTCTGGAGTCATGGTTAAAGCATAACTAAATGACTGCTATAACTTCTTGGTTGAATCCATTGTCTCTCTTTCAATCCATTTAAATCAAATGATGAAACTGTGGACTCTAACTGGTGCTTCTTAAACTATCCGTGGTAGAGAACAGAGTTTTTCTTTCCTCCAATCCATCATGAACTGATACTTTTGTAAACAAAAATAAAACGAACCACTAGAAAAGTGAACACATGCTTTGATGTCACAGCTATGTCAAATTGCTATAAAAGTTTCTAAATTCTGACCCTCAATCTTTAGATTTGTCTCATCCTAGACCTCTACTCATTTCCTGATAAGTACGGGTCTGAAGACCACACTCTGATTAGCACCAATAAGCTACTGATTTTCTGATTATCATTACTTTTTTAGTCTTTACATTTATATCATTACAGTTCAAGCACCAAAAAGAAACATAAAACTAAATTTTTGTTCAGATGGGTTGAATCTAGAAAAAAAACCCACAGAGGTCTTTTCTCCCCCATTAAATATCCTCTGATCTTAAAGCACTTTAAATCCTATAGATGTTAGATAAAATTGTCAAACAGCTTGTGACAAAGAAGTACCAACACCTTGATCAAAGCAAGAGAGGGCAGGAAAATACTTAAAAATATTATGGCCACTAAACTCTGAAAAAGAAGCAGAGAAATCACATACATATGCACGCACACACACATGCATACACACAAATCTCATCCAAGCATATTAAAGAAATTCTTAAGAATATTCTGCAAAAGGGATATACAAAATGTATCCAAGTTCTCATCACTAGGATGGCCAAATTCAGTGCTAAAAGGCAATACAGAAAAAAGTATGAAATAAAAAGTTCAGTGTACTATCCCTTTACAACTAGTCAGGCTTTTTAAAAATCATCAAATTATTTATTTTGTGTGATATAAACAAAATATCCAGATGATTTTCTGAAATTTCAACCATATTGACTGATATTAATATGTTGCAGAGATACAAAGAGGCATTTCAGTGAGATACTCACCTTACTGCTGTACTTTGATATACCATTTGTTTTATAGACTAAAATGCAGAAAGTATTGCCCTCATCCATAGGCTCAAAGAGTGATAATAATCCCCTTCCTTCTGGGTTCCATTGCTTGAGCCAGATTACTTTTCATACTGTTTCTTCATATACTTTGCAACACGATCACATCGCATTTTTCTTCAAAACTCTGGCAGATTGTTTGGGCTAGAGATAGATGGAGACAAGAGGCACCATCTGGTGCAAGATCTTTATTCCTTGTTAGCACTATAGGAGTTCTGGTATTTTACATGGTTCAAGCAGTATCAAAGATTTTTAAAAATGCATAGATTGAGAAAGTGTAAGATGGTCAAATGGCCCTTGGCACGGTCTGATCATATCACCGGCTTCCTTGGTGTAGAGTTGGGGTTTTTTGTTGTCTTTTTTTTTTTTTTTTTTTTTTTCAATTCAGACAACCAGTGGCATATGGTTTCATGATTCACAAAGATGGTCCTTGACTATGGATTTGACGATCTCAACATAACTTTCAGGCTTGCCAGAGCTGTGTTACAGTGGAGAGAGCAAATAGCTCATGATATTTCTCCTCTGATGAGTAAGCTCCAAAATCTCAGGTTTAAATTTGATTTGGGATTGAAAGAAAAGGAATCATGTCCTTCCATTCCAGTGTCCATGCTTTTTCTTTCTAAGAGCTGAGTGTTTGTTTCTGCATCATTGGTTCACAGCTTTAGGAACCAAAGGCTCAAATAATACCCAGGTTAATTCTGTTGACCCTAATTAATTATATGCTTTTACTCTTTTCTACACCTTTCTGTTCTTTAGAAGTCCAAGTCCTTCGTGAAACTTAATATTGTTTTAAAACTCTGGTGACTATTTAATGGAAAAAAATTTCATGTTTAATTCACAATTAAAGTCAGTATTTTCTAATGGAATTAGCTAAGAGTTGGGAGCCAGGACACTTGCCTGAGGATGCTAAGAAACTAACTTGCAGTTACCTTATGAGGATAAGTGAAAAAAATGAACTGGAACATTTCTTTGGTAACAAACAAACACATAAAAAGTGAGGCTTATGCAAATTAATCCTGACTGCAATTCGACAACAAAGTTAAAGGACGTCCTCACCTATTGCCCCTCATTTCAGAAGGCTACATGGAACTACTGTTGTTGGAATGTGTTGCCAAAAATTTGTAGTGTCATTATAATGATCACATTAATGCCATCTTAATCTCTGTGAAATGCTCTGCCATTATCCTATACACATATGGTACTCATTCTCCCCTCTGCTTTCCGTCATTTCCTTTGACACTTTCATTAATCCTAAACTCTCACTCTCTGTCCTGTTTCACTCATATACTTTGTAATCTCCAGGCTCACTTTTTTATACGGTTTGCAGGATCCATAACTTATGACCTTTTTTTGAGTCCTCTGACCACTTATCCCTGCCATCCACGACTCTCTCACTTAAATCTCCTTGCTTGATATCAGGAAATGGTGCAGATATCAATGGGAATGATGCAAAATGAAGACAGAAAAGGAGAAATAACGGAACATGTCTAAGATAAATAGGGTGCTATGTTAAAGAAAGTAGATGTCAATATGATAGCAGATGGTGCAGATAAACTCAGAACGAATATGGCTAACCCACTGCATTTGACATATGGCTGATTATAAACCATACATACAACTCAGATGTACAACACACTTCGCAGGTAGCTGTTCATTGGCTCTCTTTAGTCAAGTGCTATGCCGGAGTCAACTCTTTTCATATTCGTACAAGAGGTAGTGCACCTAATGATGTCTAGGTCACTCTTCTTAAAGGTTAATAATTTGTGAGGAGTCTTATTTTTATATTAACAGCAAACATTTTCCTTTAAAGTATAAAGAAGAGTTATCTGTATACTTCCCATACCACTCCTCAGATTCGTTTTGAAGTGGGACTTTGTTTCTTCTTGGACCACATGTTCCAAAAGAAGAAATGAATATGCATTACTCTGTCTTGAAAACGAAGAAGAAAGCAATCTCCCAATGTCAGTTCATTTCTTCTCTACTCTTATGTTGGAGGTGAAACAGAAGGTGGAGTCCAGGGAATGACCAACATCATGTGCTTTGAATTGTAATAACTTCTGAAATCCTAGCTTGGGGAATAAATCTGAAGCTAGTGACAAATTCAGGATTCAAGTTGCTATCAATATATAGATTATCTCAGAAGTTTCAATGGTTTCCCAGTGAATACACAAAAAGGCCACACTTACCAAACTGACATTTAATGCTCTCCACAATCAGATATAAACCTACCTTTTCAATGTTTCAACTGCTATTTTCATTCATTAACCTTCATTTCCTTTGGAAAAATTTATTAACTGTTACTTTAAAACATTATATGGATTTAGGTTCTACAATGCCATTTACATGCATGTTCTTGTTGGGATGTCCAATTCCTTGCCTCTCAACTTATCTAAACAGTATTCTCCCTTTGGAGGCTCCTAAAGATTCATACCATCTATGATTCCTTCCCAGCTACTCCAGACCAGGATGATCCTGCTCTCTTCTGATCACCTAGAGATTTGATCTTCCATATTACCCACTGAGCTCTTACTGTAGGCTATCTCTGGTTGCTAGTTAACACTTTTTACATGTGTCTTGTCATTCAGCTATACCAGGTGCTGTGGTTGTCTCAGACTGTAAGGTAATTGGAGGCAATCACTATTTCTCCATGCAACTTCTATAGAGCTTAGAAAAAGCACTCATTATATTTGTCAGTGGATCATTTTATTGAATTCCTGCATTTTAAATTTAAGTGCATAATCAATGTTAGGTGTTCAACTTCAAATTTCTCTAACTATAGAGACCTTTGCCAACTTGAGGCTAGCTTTATAAAAGGCATATTACTAGGCTTCATGTAAGCCTGAGATAACACCATAAAATCTAGCTTAGTAAAATACAGATTGAAAGCCTAAAAAATAAAATGGAGATAAAATAAAAAATCCCTTCAATAATCTGCAGAAATGTACTCTGATTTTTAAGACATCTTTTTAATATAGCTAATCATCTGACCATCAACACGGCATTACAGGAGTTTTTTTTTTTTTTTTTTTTTTTAAGGGAGCTAGATATTGATCTGTAGGATTGATCTCACTAGGTATTGACAACTAAAATAAAACAAGCAAATTAGGTAGTGATGAAAGATGCTGAGACAAAGCTGGTCTGTATACTCTTAGCTAAACTCTGAAAGAAGCAACCTGAGTAATCCAGAAAGATCATTCTAGAAGAAATTTGGGAAAATAAATTAGGAAGATAACAGTATATAGAAAAATAAATGTGGTGACAATGATAAATTTTACACCAGGTGAAATTTTATTCTATTTTTTTCCATTTATTTATTTTTCTAAGACAGTCTCACTCTGTTACCCAGGTTGGAAGGCAGTGGCACAATCACGGCTCACTGCAGCCTCCACCTCCCCAGACTCAGGTGATTCTCTCACCTCAGCCTCCCGACTAGCTGGTACTACAGGCGCATGCCACCACACCCAGCTAATTTTTGTATTTTTTTGTAGAGATGGGGTTTCACTATGTTACCCGGGCTGGTGTTGAACTCCTGGGCTCGAGTAATCTGCCAGCCTTGGCCTCCCAAAGTGCTGGGATTACAGGCACGAGGCACCATGCCCAGTCGTGATTCTATCTGTATAGAACTGCAGCACAAACTTTTTATGCAAAAGTAACCATTTCATTCGGCCAAGCAAATTTTAGTTCAGTCAGCCAACCAGGTGGATGGACCACTCAAGTAATTGGTCAGTTGATTGAGCTGACTAAATATTTGCTCATAACTCAAAGTGGCCTTAGAAGTTGAAGAGTTTCTAGCTATAAAAAGGATTTTCTAAGCTTAAAGTAACATACAAAACGTTGTGCCATGGGCCACCAATTGTTCACCAAAGAAGAATACTTCCCCCTACTCCCTCCATAGTGAAAGTTGTTGCTAGAAGGTGACTACCCAGACAGGGACTCCATTTCCAGTCCCATTCACAGTTAGGTGATGCCATATGTCTAGTTCTTGTCAAAGAAAAATGAGACTAAGTGGCGTAGGCTGTTTGGGGAATGAAATGGTTAAAAACCATTTGTGCTGTCTCTGCAGTCTGTCTTTTCCTGTCTGCCCAGCCTCTTCTCCTTTGCATGCTTTCATCACTGCTACTTTCTGGTCAGTGGGTTGGAAGAGACTTCGTCATAAGGTAAGATTTCTTTTCCCAAACCTGATATTTATTCATTTCCATTAGCCAATTCAAAGCTTAAAGAGAGGCCTATTAAAAAACCCAATTATCTGGTGAAAACTGGGACCACTAGCTATGTGTCATAATTCAACATTTGATTGTAATAATAATAATGATGATGGGGATGATGGTAATGAAAAGTAAAAGTTTTTTTGTTTGTTTGTTTTTACAAAAGAGATTCTTAAAAAAATTCAAAACACCATATTACAAAGGCTTTTTAAAAGTATTTCAAAAAGAAAAAAAATCATTTCAATTAAAACTGAGCTAAGCAGAATTTAAGCAATCTCTATAACATCAGAAAGGAAAGACTGTTTAAGCCTATTGCAATTTATTCTCCCCAAGGCATTCATTGTTAAGGCCTCCAGGGCATTACTGCAGCCTGGTTTTAAAGTTACTGATTCAAACCACAGTCCATTCAAATAAGCCCCTTGTGTTGGCCTTACTACTATGCAGTCCAGAGAATTGCATTGTCTTCCTAAGCAACTAACTTCAAATGAACTCTGCACCACAGTCTCGTGGAACTGGCAACATCACCCAGAAGCTGAACCAGGGAAGAGTACAGAGTTAAGATCCTGTGAATTGGAAAGGAGTGAGACAACCCCAATGTATCCAAAAGATCTTGGAAATGAAGCATGCTTTACTTAATTGTTCTACAATTTCTCTAACTGTTAGCTAATATTAGCATTTGCAAGGGAAAATAAAATGTTGCATAAGCTAAAATCTCATTGTTTTAAAAAAAAAAACATACAAGAACCACTTCTTCTTGGTTTGAACTGATTTTCCCTTTTCTCCAACTTTTGCTGTTGTTGGGGTTTCCAAATATAATAGTGTTTCTGACCATTCTTAATTGTGCCTTAATGGGTGTTAAGCATGGGAGTGTGGGCAAACATACAGAGTTTTCCAGCCTTTGACTGTTCCTTGCCTCTGGCCTCTGTCAGGGAGGCTCGCTAACTGCATCTCAGGGGAGCAATCACACGGCTTGACTCAGCCTGTGACTCTGACTATTGGGACTTCCTGAAGTCACAACCACTTTGGCATCCTGTAATGGGGCACCGCATGTCTACTCTTCACAAAATCCAGAGATTGCAAGGGAAGTGTGAAACGTGAGAGCTGATTAGGGATGCACCTTAAATGGTATCAAGGGAGCCAGTTAGCAATGCAAAATATGAGATAATATAAACATAACATTCACTGCCTGCCAGTTGATCACTTATGTGAGCACCATGAAGAGCAAAACACAACAGAAAAAAAAAAATTGGTGATCAGCAACGAATACAAGATTTCCTCAAAGATAATTTTGCATAAAAGTTCAGTTGCATGGGTAAAATGCATAATAAAATGACGTGCAATGACATGCCAGCAGAATATGATATGTCTATTTGTCTTTCTGGAACTTGCTTGGTATTAATCAATTCTAGTGGGTGTATCTAGTTCTTTTATGCATATGTCCTTTCTTTCTTGCATATTATTGATTGAGAGAATTTGCAGTAAGACGATATAATTATTTAGGCTGTATTTAACCCTCTTCTGTGACTACAATAGAATGATTCTATTTTCACTTGTAAGAAAAGCTAAAGTAATTTTAGTTTAAAGTAATTTTAATTCAGGAATTTCTTTTTTAATTACTAGTTTTTAAGGAGCATAGCAACATGCTTAGCAAAGGGTCCCTTTTTTCCTCAGTATTCTGGTGTAGCTACTCTCCTGCCAGCCCAGGCTTTCATAGAGAGGAGAAAAAAGTCTTTATAAAAGCCTTGGCCTAATTAACAAGAATGAACTAGATTTTATGATGAACAATTTATAGGCAGTTAATAGAGCTCATACACGGTAGCCAGGAGCTAGATAATTTATCATAAAAGGAATCTCAGTTACACTCCTAATCCCTGTTCTTCTAATATTGTAACCAACTGCATTCACAATTGCCACTTGTATAAGCTTTGATTTACTGATAAATGATGCTGTATTTTATATAATCATAATGAAACTTATAAATACTGTAAATACTTGTATTTCTGTCTGTAATTCTTTGCCAATTTACTTCTCTACATTGTTCTTTCTAGATAAAAATGTTTCAGTGATCTCCTAAGGATTCTTCATCCTAGCATAAATAATAATAAAAACAATAGCAAGTTGTTTATTAAGCATACTAAGTATTTGTTGAAAAGACACTGATTTATCCTTAAAAGAATGATGCAGCTGTTGTAATATGTTGTGAATGGGAGGGTCAATACTTCCCCAAATTATAACTAAGATAAAATCACAAATGTCCAAAAGTAATTTTTTAAAGGGCAGGATGTAAAATAGGTGGGGCCAAGGAAAATCACATCATCTATTAGCACTTGGTGTCCTTTTACTGTTTCCGTTTTAAAGTTATAGCAAAATACATCACACATCATTGGGCAGAATGGGGTGACTGCCGTCACCTTAACTACATCTCATTTACCCATTGCTCTCCACAAGTAGTTCTTGAAGGCCTCAAATTAGACAATACTTCCTCCATGAAGGCTTCCCTGACCACTGGAATACCTCCTAGAGTATTCTTACCACCCTGTTTCTCCTTCTAGCAGAAAAACAAATGCAACTGGGTTGTTTGCTTAATTGCTGTTCACGTCCCACATTGACCATATAAGGACCTCCTTACTTCTAGTCTTGAGTCTAGCAGACTGCCTGGGACATAATGTATGAGTGAATGAATGATGTTCTGGTTTTGAAAGGCTGTTTTAGTATAAGTGGGAATACATCATCTTAGTTGTAAGTATGATCCAGCAACAAATTTAATTACTGAAATTGACAGTGAATTAGTGTATATTTTAAAAAGTAGAACATTCAAAAGTCATTACTATGTTCCCTTCCTATGCCCAACATTATAAATACTCTTAAACGTTATGTTCTATTTTGATCTTCCACATTTGAAAGGGACATGTTGCAACAAAAGAATGACTAGAATAAAAATCCAGAAGTCAGAGAAATATGATTGTTTAACCTGCAACAGATGCTAAATATTACATTAATCATGCTCTCTTGGGACACAAAGAAAATTCTCCCCATTCCTCAAAAGTACAGAGCCATGGCCCATTGCAAAGTTGTTTAGGCCCCAGAAGTAACAGCTTTCTGACTTAACGGACTACGAGACATGAGATTATGTGTCTACGGGTCCACTCAACAGATCACTTTTCAAGTGATTACAGATTTAGTTCTGCCTGCCAGGCAACCAGTTTTTATATGGCCAATCAAATTACAGGTATGTGGTCAATTTTATTTTATCATCAACTATTTGTAATATCAAATATACTTGTCATTCATCCAGGGTTTCTCATTTCTTATCTGGGGTAATGGAAATTGGTGCTAATGTTTTTTATAGAAATATATTTTTCCAGTAAAAGGGAAAATGAGACTTTTCCCTTCCAGATTTACCCCATCACCAGACAGAAGCTAAGGCTCAAACAGTTGTCTCAGAAGGCAGGTCCATGGCTGCTGAATCATTATCAAGAAGACAGCATCCCCAGCACACTCCGAATGGTTAGCAGAACGTGGGAGAAAATCTGCTAGTTCGCTGACACCTTTTCCATTTTATTTCTTGTCATTGAGGTGCAGAGACCCAGCACAGAACATGCTCCTAGCAATGTCTACTGAGAATGTCAGCCCAGCAGGGCTGTGCCACCCCATGACACCTCTGAGCATATGGAACCAACAACTCTCCTGCCCTGAATCAAAATAAAGTCTAAAAATGCTATCTTTTATGATTCTTAATGTCAACTAAAAATAACAGAGGTGGTTAGTTCAGACCTAAGGTTCACCTTGGAGATTTTTCCTAATTGTGCATATCCTAAAAAGTGTCTTTTTTCCAAATGAAATTGGTCATTGACATGTGGATGTGCTCCTAATAGCAAAATAAAAATATTCCCTGCCTGAAGCATTATAATAAAGATGTCTTTTTCCATTTCATTGTCTCAGAACATTTAATCAATTGATATGACATGTGGGGCAGGTCAGAGGGAGCCACCTCTATTAATTTATAATTGCAATAGTCATTAACTTGTTGATGGCATACTGTTACTACTTTAACTTATTTTTAACAGTTTTAGTTTTAATTTTATTAATGTTTTTAAACTATAAACTCACTTAGGATTCAAGGATAGAAGCTTACACACATTTTAATCCTCTGTTCCCATTTTGAAAAAAAATCCAGCCCCAAGGAAATTTCTGAAGTGAACAAATTTTGCCTACAAAAGCCTGGGCTCCCATTTAGGTGGGTTTTCTATTGCCAGCCTGATTTCAAGCACCTGAGATCATTTTCCTACCAAACTCTTATCTAAGTTTTATGTTCAATGAAATATTTAAATTATGCTTAATTTTTCTAAGACAGAACTGAGCACATAGTACAAGCCAAAATTTACTAGCTCCCTTATTTTTTCAGCTCAGGAAAAGATCTATTATCAGTTATTTCAATCCATGAGAATATCAATCAATAATTTTCTTCTACCTGCAGTATTATCTCTTCTGTATTTATAAAATAAAAGCCTATCTCCCTATTAAAGACATTATACGTTTCTGTATATGTGTTTGGATGGGGAGTGGAGAGGAAGAAGTAGAGGAAACATACTTTTCAGCACACATACTTTCTAGGGTGCTGAAATGGCACAAAGCAAGCAGTTATTAGCTCCATGGACACATAAAACTAATCTTGCCTCTTTGTCTCTCCCCTCTTACTCCCGGGCAGAGGCAGGCTTCCCTGTCTGTATCTTCCTGAGTTTACAACACGATTCTGATGTCCCTATCTCAATTCTGGCAGCAGCCAGCTAAGTCCTGACAAGACAAGGCTTGTCCCAAGCAGACAATGGGAAGTAGATAACTGTTAAAAATGCTTAATTCCAAACATGGAAATGAATGAGCTAAACTGCTTTGGCAGTGATTTTCCTCAGTAACGAATGGCATGAGGAAAGGCATTCCTTAGCACAATGGTGTGTACATGACAAACGGTTGGGTTCATTCACTTAACATGTTTTGCATAAATTGTGATTAGCAGTCTACATTTTTTTCTGAAATTGTCTCCATCTTATTGTGGATTTTAGGTCTTAAACAATGGTTGTGTTTCAAATATTTAAGAACATACCAGACAGGCGTCCTCCACCCAGCTACCAAAAATATTATACATACTAGCTAACTTGGGAATCTGCATTCCGCATTTCTTTCTCCAGCAAGTTTATAAAATGTGCATATATGCATTGACATGCAAATTTCTTGCTGAACATAAGTATACTCACAAAGCCATAGTTACTCTCTTCTTTGTGCAAGCAGAAAGTCTGTTAGAACAAGGACTAAATTGCGTGTACAGTTCAGAGCATCTTTGAATGGCACACCCTCTCTACAGAAAGTGGGCCACTCATCTAGACATCCTAGTATTTTGACATAAGCCCTGTCAGATAGAAGATTCCATGCTACCAGATACACTTCTTTTGAAAATGTCAACCAGGGTCGAAATTGATTTTCTGCCTCAAATGCAGCTGCTGCTCTGAGAAACCTCCTATCCTATTAAAAGTGTCCCTGTTACGCCTCCATCTAGACATAGGCCACATGATGGAATTGACATAATGGTAGGAATGCTTAATTCTCACTGTATCATTCATGTATTCAACAATCATACACAAATCACTGTTCTAGATGCTAGCGATATAGGAGTTAACAAGATAACGAAGATCCCTGCTCTCACACTTTCTAGTGTGAGAAAGCAGATTAATAAATAAACAATAAACAGATTGATTTCGGATACTGTGTTATGAAAAAAATAAGATAAAATAAGGATGGAGGAAGACTATTTTGGATTGGATAGCCAAGAAAAACCTCTCCCAAAGTTGTGATATTTGAGTAAATCATACATAATCACAGGTATTGAATCACTTGGTAGAAAGGCACAGGAGTAGGAGACAAGATACAGGTTTTTTAATGGTCATTAGGCAAGATCCTGCAAGCCTTCTACCTTTTAGTGTAGAATTGGTAGTCCATTGGGATAGTTCTCATTCTCCCCAGAAAGCTTCATAATGCTTCAACTTGATAACCTTTTCTATTACGTTATTTATAACATGACTCAAGCCCATCCACCTTTCTACATATGAAGATCCTAAATCAATGATTCTTAACCCTATATATGCACATTAGATTCACCTAGAGGCCTTTCAAAAAAAAAATCTATGGCTGTGCCCAACTCATATCAATGCAATCTGACCCTGAGAAGAAAGCCTGGACACTGGCATTTCTAACAGAACCCCAGGTTATTTGAATCCTAACCCTGTTGGCACCACTCTACAAGCTGAAGTAAATAATGTGAGAAAAAGTATTAGAAAAGACTTAGGTGCAATCTGCAGGCAGCTAAAAAAAGAATGAGGGGAATGGGGATTTCTTTCAGGAGTGGTGAATCTATGGTCTCTCAATTCTCCATTACCTTTATGTAAAACTACCTGATATAGGTGAAAACAATTTGAAGCAATTCAACATTTTCATAACAGATTCATCCCAGGTGATTGAGCACAAGATATCTGTATCACTGGCTTTAAAAACTGTGATACTATCATCAAGACAGAATTGAGTTATAGGTGATGTACATGTTTGTGGTTTTTTTTTTTTTTTTTTTTTTTTTTAAGTGATGCAATAGAAATCACACCCTCTTGAGGTTAAATACTTAACTGCCCCACACTCTTCAAAGGATTGTAAATCTCACACCTCCACCCACACATTAAATTAGCCCAAACCAGATGGAGGTTAGCATTTTAGGTTAGAATGACAGAATGACTGTCTTGCACAAGTATGTCCTTGAACTGCCAATAACAATAGCTTTTACCTTCAGGCCTATTGGTGTGTTGCTTGATTTCTGACATTGAAGTGCGTAAGCTATTCAGTCTTTCATACCATGACCACAGAGAGTGGCTCAAAAACAGGTTTTTATTGTTTGCTTTTTTTTTTTTGATTGGTCATTAGGAAGAACCAAGGGCGAATTCAAAGAAGAGCTAGAAGCATTTTAGTAAACAAAAGCATTCACAGGTCAGCACCTTTTTTCACAGTGCTTTCTATCACTCTCACCAAATGCCCGCTGCTTTCCACTCATCCTAATTCTACCCAACTTTCAAGGTTCAATTTTATCCTCATCTCCTGTTTCCCTTTACCAACCTTCTAGAATGTATAATGTTGGGCCCACATTGACTTCACTCCCCGTTTAGTTGATTTTGTGTTTGATTTAACTGAAGTTTACATCCCTGCAAGATAAAAAGCATATCTTACACTGCTGTCTTTCAACAGCTTCCCTGAAATTAGACTAAAATTAGGCAGACAATGGAGATTTAAAAGATAGGCAATAAATAGAAATGATTTTGAAGGAGTCTTCTTCCCTAAGGCTATAGGATTAGAGCTTGATCTAAATCATGTTTTCAGAAGAAAAAGTAGTAGAATATACTCAGTAAGCATGTTCCTGGCTGGAAACTGGTAGCTTTGGAGACAGGAGGAAAGGTCTCAGAATCCGAAGGCAGAAGTAGATTGGAAAAACCAGGCAGAGAAAGACAAATATTGCATGACCTCATGTGTATGTAAGACTAAAAATGTCAAACTAATAGAGGCAGACACTAGTGTTTGCCAGGGGTTGGTGGGTGGAGGAAATGGGGAGAGGTACATCAGAGGGTACAAAGTTTCAGTTATGGAGGATGAATTAATTTTGGAGAGCTAATGTACAGCAAGGGGATTATAGCTAATAATGCTGTATTAAATACTTGAAATTTACTAAAAAAGTAGATCTTAAATGTTCTAACCACATACACACAAAGAGGGGTGTGAATATGAGGTAGTGAATATGTTAATTAGCTTGATTGTGGTAATCATTTCACAATGTGTACACACATCCAAACATCACATTGTATATTGTAAATATGTACAATTTTTGTCAGTTATGCCACAATAAAGCCAGGTGGTGGTGGGGGAAGAAAGTTCAGTTACTTCTTTGTAAAATGGATTTGTGGAATTGCAATAGAAATAGACATAATATGTGTAAAGCATCTATAAAGCAACTAGCAGACACTAAATGATAAAAGAATAAATAATAGCTATTATTATAATGATTCAATATTGTTATTAAAAGAGGATTTTTCACATATCTTTGTCTGGAAATCCAGGATGAGATGAGATCCTAAAATGTATATGGGCAAAAGAAAATCTATGAGAAAGATTGACTGAGTCATGCTGAACACTTGGATCCAAGTGAAATTTAGATTTGTGTAGGAAGAGAACTTCTTTTGAGATTCTCTCTTATTATCACCAAAATGCATCTTTTTTCTTTCATTTTGCTTGATATTACAAAGTGTTAAAGCCTTCGTGTTCTAGAAATCACAACAGTGGAAAACAGTTCAGGACTTGAAATCAAAATGTGTGGGTCTGGCCTCATTGGAAGAAATTGAGCAAACATCTTAATCTCTGCAAACTTAATTCTGATTATTTATAAAATGAGCAAACTTACTCCATGATGCTCTTAAGAGCTAATATAGTAAGTAATACTTACTGATACCTTGTGGTTGAGAACAACCAAGAAATTCAGCAATCAAATAAAAAGTCAATGGATACATTGATTATTGGTAGTTATCATTTACTATAAGCAAAGAACCATGAAACATACAAAAGAAACCAGAGCCACCTTGATTCCTCAAGCAAGACAAAGACACTGCAAAACAAAGCAAACTACAGGCCAATGTCTCTGAAGAATATCATTGCAAAAATCCTCAATAAAATGTTAGCAAATTGAATTGAACAGCAAAGTAAAAATATTACACGACCAAGTGAAATTTATCCGTGCCATAGAAGGCTGGTTTAACATATGCAAATCAATCAGTGTGATACACCGCATTAACAGAATGAGAGATTAAATACCACATGATCATCTCAATTGATGCAGGAAAAGCATTTGACCAAGTTCAGCATTCTTCCTTACTAAAAAGTCTTAATAATTTAGGTATAGAAGGAAACTTCCTCAACAGAATAAAAATTTCAAAAACACAAATAATAAAGGCCATTTATTTTAAAACTCAGAATTAACATCATAATCATTGAGGAACAACTGAAAACTTCTTCACTAAGATCTGGTACAAGGCAAGGTTGCCCACTCTCACCATTTCTATTCAACACAATAACAGAAGTACTAGCAAGAACAATCACAAAAGAAAACAAATGAAAAGGCATCCAAAATATAAAGGAAGAATTGAAATTATGTCTACTTGCAAATGGCATGATCCTATATGTAGAAAATTCCAAAGATTTCAGAACACAACTGCTAGAACTAATAAATAAATTCAGTAAAGTTACAACAAAATCAGCATACAAAAATCAGTAGGATTTCTACACACATATAGTGACCTAACTGAAAAATAAATTAAGGAAACAATCCAATTTGTGAAAACATTTTTAAAACCTAGAAATAAATTTAACAAATAGGTGAAAGATTTGTACAGTGAAAACTATAAAATACAGATAAAAAAATGAAGACCCAAATAAATGTAAAGATATCTTATGTTTATGGACAGGAAGAACTAATATTGTTAAAATGCCCATAACATCCAAAGCAATATACAGATTTAACTCAATCTCTATCAAAATTATAATCGCATTCTTTACAGAAATAGAAAAAATAATCCTAAAATTCAAATGGAACTACAGCACCTTCTGAATAGCAAAGTAATACTGAGAAACAAAAAGTTGAAGGCATTACAGTTCTGATTTAAAATTATAGGACTATTGGCTGGGCCCAATGGCTCACACCTGTAATCCCAGCACTTTGGGAGCCGAGGCAGGCAGCTCACCTGAGGTCAGGAGTTCGAGACCACCCTAGCTAACATAATGAAACCTTGTCTCTACTAAAAATACGAAAAGTGTTGTGGTACGTGCCTGTAATCCCAGCTACTTGGGAGGGTGAGGCACGAGAATCGCTTGAACTCAGGAGGTAGAGGTTGCAGTGAACTGAGATGGTGCCACCACATTCCAGCCTGGGCAACAGTGTGAGATTCCATCTCAAAAAATGAAATAAAATAATATTATATGGCAATAATAATCAAAACAGCATACTACTGGCATGAAAACAGAAACACAGACCAATGGAACAGAATAGAGAACTCAGAAATAAATCCAAACATATAAGGTCAACTAATGTTCAACAAGGCCACCAAAAGGATACAATGGAGAATAGATAGTTTCTTCAATAAGTGGTGCTGATAAAACTGGATCTCCACATGCAAAAGAATGAAATTGGACTTTATCTTATACTACGCTCAAAAATCAACTTGAATGGATAAAATACCTAAAAGTAAAACCCGAAGCCATAAATCTTTTAGAAGAGAACATAAGGGAAAACTCCTTGATATTGGCCTTGGCAATGGTTTCTTGACTATCACACCATAAACACAGGTTACAAAACCAAAAATAAATAAATGTGACTATTTAAAACCAGCAAGCTCTATACAGCAAAGGAGAAACCAGCAAAATTAAAAGGCAACTACAGACTAGAAAAAAACAATGGCAAACCACCTATCAGATAAGCAGTTAATATCCAAAATTTTTAAGCAGCTCCACAACTCAATTCCAGAAAACAAATAACCCAATTTAAAAATGAGCAAAGGGCCTGAACAGATATTTCTCCAAACAAGACATAAAAATGAGCAATAGGTTTATGAAAAGGTCTTGACATCACTTATCATACGGGAAGTGCAAATTAAAACCACTGTGAGATATCACCACACACCCCACCAATAAGGATGACTAGTAACAAAAAGACAAAAGATAAGACATGTTGATAAAGATGTGGAGAAAAAGAAACCCTAGTACACTGTTGATGGGGATGTACCTTGGTACAGTCATTATGGCAAATAGTATGAAGGTTCCTAAACAAATTAAAAATAGAACTTCCAGGCTGGGTGTGGTGGCTCAGAAATGTAATCCCAACACTTTAGGAAGCCAAGGCAGGAGGATTGCTTGAGCCCAGGAGTTCAGGGCATCCTGGGCAACATAACAAGACCTTGCTTCTACCGAAACATTTTTTTTTAAAGCCACGTGTCGTGTGCACTCCTGTAGTCCCAGATACCTAAGAAGTTGGAGGCAGAAAAATCACTTGAGGCCAGGGGATTGAGGCTGCAGTGAGCTGTGATCACATCACTGCACTCTAGCCTGGGTGAAAGAGTGAGACACTGTCTAAAAAAAAAAAAAAAAAAAAAGAACTTTCAGATGATCCACCAATCCCTCTTCTGGGTATACACCCAAAGGATATGAAATCACCACCTCATAAAAATATCTGCACTCCCATATTCATTACAGCCAAGATATGAAAATAACCTAAATGCCTAAATGCTGATCAATGGATGAATGGGTAAAGATGTAATAGATAGATAGATAGATAGATAGATAGATAGATAGATAGATAGAGATATACATATATGTATCACATACACACATAATGGAATATTACTCAGTCTTACAAAAGAAGGAGATCCTGACATTTGCCACAACATGGATGAAACCAGAAGATATTTTGCTAAGTAAAAGAAGGCAGGCACACACACACAAAAAAAGTGTATGGACTCACTTATATGTGGAATATATTTTAGGAAGAGCTCAAATACAGTGATTGAGAATGAAACAGGGGTTACCACCACGGAGGTGGACAGGGATAGGAAATGGGGAGATGCAGGTCAAAGGACATAAAATAGCAGATATGCAGGATGAACAAATTCAGAGATTGAATTTACGACATGACAACTAAAATTAATAAAAATGTATTAGGGATTTTTGTTAAATAAGTAGATGTTGGCTGCTCTTTTCACAAGAAGAGTAACTATGTGGGAATGATAGATATGTTAATCTACTTCTTCACTATAATGATTACTTTACTATCTATATGATATGTATCTTTTTTTTTTTTTTTTTTTTTTTTTTTTGAGATGGAGTCTTGCTCTGTTACCCAGGCTGGAGTTCCAGTGCACAATCTCGGCTCACTGCAGCCTCCACCTCCCAGATTCCAGCGATTCTCCTGCCTCAGCCTCCCGGGTACCTGGGATTACAAGCACACACCATCATGCTCGGCTAATTTTTGTATTTTTAGTAGAGACAGGGTTTTACCACGTTGGCCAGGCTGGTCTTGAACTCCTGACCTCAGGTAATCCACCCCCCTCAGCCTCCCAAAGTGTTAGGATTACAGGTGTGAGCCACTGCACCCAGCCATATGTATCTTACAATATCACGTTGTAAACCTCAAATATACACATAAAATTTATTTAAAAAAAAAAAAAAAGAAACAAGCTGAAGTCAGAGAATTCAATCTAACAGAGCTGGTTGCTAAATGGGACTACAGTACACTTAAATAAAATGTAAAACAATTTTAAATTAACGTAGCGCCAACCTAAAAGCACATTCCACGTAGAGTGATAACACCTAGACCTCGATCATTAACCTTCCAGGCCTGTCATTGAAGGCCTATCAAGGCCACCTTGACAGAACTCTAACCCACTTCTAGGAGTCTAATTTCCCAGGTCTTCAGTGGAAACTGTTTCAGCCAAGTTGGAGTACACGCTATTCCCAAGCATGGGCTACACTTTCCCTCTGTCTGTTTGCTCATGTGCCTTCTTGAACTTCTAACCACCCAGACATCCAGAATCTTTCCTCTGCTTAACACTCCTCCCATTCATTAACACATCTTAAATGTCACCTTTTCCAAGAAGTTTATCCTAACTCATCGAACTAAGTGTTAATTTTTCACCTTGGAAGTCCGGCTTGATTTTGATAGTTCCCTCCTGGGGCAGATTGCATATTCTACTTACACACTCCCTTGTTGCTCCTATTCTACTTACACACTCTCTTTTTTCTCCTGGTTTCTAAAGTAGAACACCTCCTTCACCTTTTATCATCCCCAACAGTAGGCTTAACTAACTTTGCTTTTTCTTTTTTCAAACCTCTCAGGGATGAAATTACTAACATTTTAAAAATTGATTCACCAATAAGATCTAATTCAGTTACTTATAAATCATGCAATCTTAAACTTGATTTGAACAAAACAGCACACTTGTGACCTTAGTCACAAGAGACTTATGATATGCTGTGTACTGTATAAGCCTATGGCATACATAGAAGTGAACAGCCAATTGCAGTAGCAAGTTATTGGGTTTTGATAAGAAGTACAGAGTAGGACCGGGGATGAGGGGGTGGATAAATAACCATTTCTTATTCTCCAAAGGACTTTTAATGAGTATGAGACTTTTCCGAGTAGGCGATCCATGAATCAGAAAGCTGACTTTAATGTCATCTCTCTCACTCCAAAAAGAATAAGAGTAAAAAAATTCAAGCTCAGCCAGGGTAGATAGGAAATGAGGGTGGAAGAAGTCCCTCTCCTCTCTGCATACTGAACTTGTAGTCTTCTATCAGAGGAAAACACTGGGCAGACTGACAAATATTTTTAGCTCCCTAGTAAAACTTCATTACATATAAGCAATTATTATCACAATTATACCTTTTTCTCCCACTTCATTGTTTAACTGATTCAGAACAATTGCATCTTAGAAATAATAGTATTGAAATATGGCAAACATCTTAGCACCAACAGCAATAAACTTAAGGCTAGAACATAATGCTTTTTACACATTCTTTTTCCATTTCTCCTTTGGATTATAGATTATGAAGGAAATTTCATGCAGCAGTTGGTGACAAAATATATTTCTTATTAATGTGTAATATTTGTTACATTAATAAATTTATGACTTTAATAATTAATGTGAACTTAATTGTGTACCATGTCCCTTTTTCTTGCAGTTCAATAAAAACTATATATTTCTTTAATTAGGCTTTATTTGAAGACTGAAAATGCAGGAGTGGTTTTTTGCTCATTCACCTCTATAGAGCCAGGAAATAAATGGAATTAGTGTCTTCAGTGTGGTTTAGCAAGAAAAAATATTTAACTGTTCTGAAATGTGACTTTCCTTTGCACAGTTAACCTCACCCCGAGGCCAGGGATACACAGCCATTTGAAACCTGACACTGCAGCAGGGGATGGTTTTCTCCCCTTCCTGGCTCTGGGGAGAAATTTCATTGATTTCAGTAGAGATAGCAAGAGAAAACTGGGGTCACCTACATGGTTATCATACTATCTTCCCTCTTTATATTTTCAGCTTTATTAGAAATGTAATCTAGTTATTTCCTGCTTGATTTCAACATTTTGTTGTGATGCTTGCTCCACTTAAGAGTCCATGGGAATGTAATAACCACTTTATTCCACGTCCAAATGTTTCAAAACTACTACAAGAAAGGATAGAGAGAAGGAAACTAACATATGCTAAGTATCTGGCCCAGGTTATACTAGGTGCTTTCAATCAATTATTTATTTAATCTCCTTGGGGTCACAATCACAAATACCAACAAGCTCATAAATGAAAAAAGCATAGTGGGCTTCAGAAACAAGGAGCCCTCTGAGTGCCATCTTTCATTTTCCACTTTTGATAGAGAAACAAGCACAGAAAAAAAATGTTACTCCACTTTAAAGATAACAAGAGAGCAAGTGCAATGATGAATTGCAATTGATACTGGGTCTTGGTATCAGGCAGGGCATTGGGAGCCGTGGACTGTGGTAAGGTGGGAGGCATGAGATTCTCAACTCCAGCCCTTTGTTGCCATGTGAGAGCGTGAGCTTGATGACAATAGATCACCCAAATTTGTAAGCAAAGATGAAAAACACGATTTTTGCATGGCTTCCTGGTTTTTAAATGTGATCTTAAATTTTCTTAAAACAGAGTGCAAAGCATATCTACAGATGGACTATGGCCCACAGCCATCAGTTTGATCTCTCTGCCACAGGGTTCCTCAGCACATGTGAAATAAGTGCCTCTATATCACAGCAGGTCAACTGTCCCTCAGCTTTTATTCGGCCTATTACAATAATCACCATGGATTTATCCTCAGAAGGCAAAAGGTCTCAGATATTATTTTCTTGGGGAAAAAAAAAAATCCTGGGCAAGGCTTGTGCTTCAATTACTTCAAAAATCATCAGCCAGGCACGGTGGCTCATGCCTATAATCCCAGCACTTTGGGAGGCCAAAGCACGTGGATCACTTGAGGCTAGGAGTTCGAGACCAGCCTGGCCAACATGGTGAAACCCCATCTCTACCAAAAATACAAAAAATTTAGCCGGGCAGGGTGGCAGGTGCCTGTAATCCCAGCTACTCAGGAGGCTGAGGCAGGAGAGTTGCTTGAACCCAGGAGGTGGAGGTTGCAGCGAGTGGAGATTGCACCACTGCACTCCTATCTGGGTAACAAGAGCAAAACTCCATCTTAAAAAAAAAAAAAGAAAGAAAGAAAAAATCATCTATATTCATTAAAGATATTTCATTAAAGATATTTCTAAAATAATAAAAATGTGGAACAAAAAGTAAAATAAAAATACCATAGTCCTATCAATCCAAACACAATTACACATTTCCATCCAGGATTTGAACCACACTTGCATTTTATAATTTTTAAATCAGTGTAATCATATTATATATACATTCTGTATAATTCTTTTTCCCTTAACTTGTTATACTCAAAATTACTACATATGATTTACTATCTCATTTAACATATTTTTAATGGTTGCATAATATGCCATTGGGGGCTTTTATACTAAAAGTTTGCTAAATCAACCTCATTTAGGTTTTCATTTTCCAAGGGTGGGGTAAATCTAAATATTGCATAAAATATTGCAGGTAACACTTTCCTGAATAACAATTTTCACATATTAAATTTTTAGTATATATTCAAAAAATGTAATATGCTAACAGTTGTGCACATTCCTAGGGCTATTAACTTAAGATGTCAAATTATTTCTCGCAAAAAATGTGTTACCAATTTTTAGTGTAGCACTTCAGTTTATAGATGTTCCTTCATCTTTATCAACCTATAAAGTCTTAAAAATTAAATAAATTTTAATAATGGATTTCCCATCATAGGCATGGAGAAAGTTAAATCTCTTTTACCTCAATGGTAACTGTAAACGATTATCATAGTACCCGCTCAATTGTTTCTTACCTTGAATACACTTTTTTTTCTCAGTAATTTAATTTAATTGAAGATTCACATCACCCAATCTTAATCTGTGACACAGATATGGATAAGAAGGTGGATTAAGAGTTATAGGCCAGGTGTGGTGGTTCATGCTTTGTAATCGCAACACGTTGGGAGGCCGAGGCGAGTGGATCACCCCCACCACACGTTGGGTGCCCAACACAGGTGGAGTTTGAGACCAGTCTAGGCAACATGGCAAAACCCCGTCTCTACAGCAATTAGCTGGGTGTGGGGCACGTGCCTGTATTCCCAGCTACTTGAGAGGCTGAGGTTAGAAGATCACCTGAGCCTCGGGGTTAAGGTTGCAGTGAGCCATGACTGCACCACTGCACTCCAACCTGGGTGACAGAGAGAGACCCTTTTCAAAAATAAATAATAAATAAAGAGTTATAGATAAGAGTTTGCAATACACAAAGACATAACACATATTGAGAAAGACAAAATATATTATTATATATACATAAACTTGATGAGAGGGAGAAAGGTATGAAAAGGGGAGATTGATTTGCACTCTAGATTACTGCTAGCTGAAGCCTCTAGAGTCCAGTGCCATTCATACTCCTGTCTTTAACCTTACAACTGTCCTGTCCACATAAAAGCTTCATTCTCACCTATGTTCATTTTCCTATTGCTATGTAAAAGATTACCAGAAACTTCATAGCCTAAAACAGCACAAAATTTATCATCTCAAGGTTTTCCTGCTTGAAAGTCTGGACACGAATTAGCTGGGTCCTCTGCTCAGGATGTCACTAGGCTCACCTCAAGGTAGTGGCAGGGTCTACAATCACATCTTCAACTCCAGGGTCCTCTTCCAAGCTCACTAGTCGCTTGCAGTTATATGATCAATAACCCTATTCACTTTGCTAGCTGTTCACCAGGGACTACACTCAGCTGTTAGAACCCGCCTTCAGGTCCTTGTCCTGCAGTCTCTTGCATAGACCCTCTCACCACACAGAAACTTACTTCTTTCAGGACAGCAAGAGAATTTCTCTAATGCTTCACATCTTTTTGATCTCTATTAATGGCTCACCTGACTAGTCAGTTTCACCTAGGTTTATCTCTCTGTGATTAAGTCAAAGTGAAATGATGAGGGACCTTAACTACATCTGCAAAATCCCTTCTGCCATATAATTTAACATAATCACCAAAGTAATATGCCATCATATTCACTAGTCCTGCTCATACTCAAGGAGAAGGGGTTATGCACTGGAAGGAGGGAATCTTAGGGGCCACCTTAGAATTCTGTCTACTACAGCACCTTTTCTCAGGCTTCCTACAGAGGTGTTGCACTCTTGTAAAAAAATAAAAAATAAAAAAAGTGAGCTGCTGAATAGCCGTGAGTACTTTCTTAACTCCTTTCATTTGCCACAGTTGCTTTGGCCTCTTAGCACTGCCTTATCACCTTATCTGATTGGTCCAGGGCCATCTACATTCAGTGCCCGCCACTATTTTTAAAACTCAGTGTTGGAGCCTTTTTCCTGCCACTTAAGTATAATAAATAGTTGTCACAAATGAAATTTGCACAAAAGCTGACTGTGTGATGTCAGTAACAGGTATGGCTTTTGTAACATTAATGTAGGTTGATTCTTGAAATCTTAAATTTATCATTAATGCACTCTATTCAGAGGGACTTAACTCTCTTGATATACACGTAAAATTTAAACTTCAAAGCATTTTAGAAAATGACAGGCATCTGAAAGTCCCATTTTTATTCCAATGAAAATACATTTTAACAAGAAGCTAAAATATCCCACAAAATGTAAAATGACCAAAAAAAAAAGAAGGAAAAAAGTGCTATTATTCTCAGTAAGACAATTCATAAGCATGTTGATTTAGGAAAATCTTCAAGCATTTACTCAAGCAATTGTAAGGTACATTCAGTTTCCACAATGAAAGGAAAATGCTTTGAGGAGTTTTCTGGGGTTTCTTTCAACTTGTCTGCTTCTTTGCCTATACAAATACTTTATGCCATTTTAAAGGGCAAACTATAAGAAATATTTATGTTTAGAGAAGAAATCCATCTGTATAATTTGAATTTAATTTTAAAATCAGGTAAACTATCCTATAAACAAAATCAATGATTTCTTAAGGTACTTTTTGAAAATGAAAACAAATCAGTTCTGGTTTTCTCATCTGTTGCTTGAACACTGAAGTACAATGCATTGCAATTTTAAAGAGAAATTGTATTATTTTAGACTTTATAAATCATAATACAATAATTTATGTTTTAGAAAAGAACTATAGAGCTATGTAGCTCTACCTTTTTTAAGGGTAGTAGTTGAAACAAACAATCAACTCACTTCATGCATGGAAGAAAATTCTCCAAACTATTCTCCTTAAACAAATCTTCAGTCATGACATAAATGACATTTGTTTAAAGAGAAGTATTTCATACTTCCCCAATTCTTACCGATGAGTCTCTCATTCACAATATAAAAATTTCTTGTGTCAACTAAATGTCTATAAATGGATTGACTTATTATAGTACATGGATTTACTGGATCAATTCAACCAAATGCCAGTATTTCATTCCATCTGATTTTCAACACAGCATTTGATAAATACTTACAGAAAAATGCTCCTGTAGATATCATTTGCAGATTGATAAAGGTTGATTGATTAAAGGTATACAAATGTAATCCTAACTTGGAAGTTTAATGTGCTAAGCAATCATTTCTAGACACTTTTTTGTTGTTCCAAGGGTAATTTCTGAAAAACATGTAATACGTTTATTGTGATCATTTGATAAAAATAATAATTTCAAAAAACCAGAGAGAAGGTAGAATTAGTAATAGAAAATAAAGTTAATATTTAAACACCCTTGCTTATTTTGTTTTACATTATTTTTTAAATTAAAGTGAAGTTAACTTTAGCTCCTGATCTATCACTTTTGTTCCTGTTGGACGAAAAAAGTTCTTCATGATGTAATTTGAGAAGCATTGAGCACTTTCAACTGTCCTTGCTTTGTTTCCTGGTAACTAAGACTTCAAGACTTTAGTTTAAAGGCCTTGACAACTACCATTTAAAGATAGAAGTTATCTGGCAGGGGTAATATACAAAGTCATCATTATATAAGATTAGTTATAAAAGATCAGTTGTGGCTTTCTAATGGGTCCATAGCAGAATAGGAATTAGAGAAGTTGAGTTTGAAGTGGGTAAGGAAAAGATAAGTCATCTCCCTAAACACCCTGGCCATAATAATTATCCAGTGAATATCTGTTTAAATGAACCAACTTGAACAGATAGCACAAGACTTTAAGGCCAGGACACTGTCAGGGTAGAATGTTTGATAGCTGGATCTCAAGGGAAAGTTTTAGGCCCAGGAGAAAGGAGATGAACAGTTAGCAGAAACTGCAAAAATGGGTAAGAAGAACACCCTTAACCATGTCTGAATATTTACAAGTAAGTGTGAGGAAATAGGAGATGATGAAGTTTCTCATATATCCAGGTAGCTTGTAAGTGAAATTGTCATGAAGTTAAGCAAATTAACAGGACTTCCTGAGTTTGTATCATAAATTCAGGGTACAATGTAGCTATGATGGGAAATATAACTTTTGGTTAGCAACTTGAACAATCAATATATAAGCAAGTATAAGACCAAGTCAATTTTGTACTTTTAAGATTTACAATATTATTTCCAAACTGGCCAGAATTTGAATTCAAATCTGTAATAAGGTCCTTGTGTCAGAATGTATCTTTAATTTCACTTTTTGGTTAGTTAATCCAAGATTATGCAGATTCCAAATTTTAATTTCATACTTATAACTATTATTATTTAATTTTCCCCAACAATGTAGCAATAAGTTTCTGCCAGTGAATTGGCAAAATCATGATTTTTCTTAATTTGTTGTGGGTTTTCTTTTTTGTGGGGGGAGATTTTTTGCTTCTCAAAAATTTTTCAACCCAGCTGTTTCTAAGAGCTCTGTGTCTTACTTTTTGTGGGAGGGAAGCAGCTTACTTACACGACGCAATAAGATCTGGGGATTTGTAACATGGGAAACTGAGTGATTGTTTTAATATTTCCACCAACAGTTTTCAGGGAGTAGGATAGTGAAACTGCATTTAATCAGAGGAACTTATCGAAGCAGCTCAAGATACAAATGCAGGGATGCTGCACGTGAGGCACTGCTGCTTGTTGGTATCCAGGATATCCCAGAGTTCAAAGGGAAGGTCCAGCAGAAGAGCTTCCCAGGAGAATCAGGGAATTTGGGATAATATCTCAAGTATGCCTACCCCCTTACTTCAGTGATTGATCATATTTCCTTGATTCAAGACACTCATTTTTCATAATTATGAATTCCAAAGTCAGGAAGCAATTTTTAATCAACGTATACTTTTAATATGTCAATATTTCTTTCCTCCCTTTTGAAAACTTATTATTTACTTGTGATTTGATTATTATTTAATCAGTGGTGATTCTTAAACAATGAGTGGCCTTTTCACATTGAGTAAATGAGCAATATATTTCAATTGAAACTATAAGGCCAAACCTAATAAGAGTAAAATCTTCTGTTTTTTACTGGTCCTTAAAGTGAACCAGTGTCTACCCTGATATTGTAAAACCTTATCAAAGGAGGAAAAATAGAAAAAAAAAAAACTGTACTATGATACAGTAGTCTTAGCTATTAGACATATTGGACACTAGATCTATGTTTAAAAGCATGTGGAATGCTTCCCCAGACTAAATTTAGTGTCCTTGTTGGAAGAGAATTTGTTGTTTATAAGATGTGTGTGTGTGCGTGTGTGTGTGTTTGGTTTCTAAGTAATTCAAAACACATTAGAGACCTTAAGTCCATAAATACAATATAACAATTACTCTTTTCATGAAAGATAAATGATTACATGTGGTTAAGAGTGGAGATAGCAACAGGATTTTTTTCATTGAAAATTTCTAATTTGACCTGCTTTGACACATTAAGGAGAGACTTCCAATCTAAACTTTTTAAACTCATCAGCTGTTCCTAACTAGGACTGTAATTGGGTTGTTTGAATAGAAGAACACAAAGATTTTCTAGAATATCTGACTCATTTTACAGACAAGAAAAATGATGTCCAAAGAAGACAGTCATTTGCTTTGCCCATAGTTGTCTAAACAATGATAAAACCATGGGTAGATCCCAGTACTTCTGTTTTCTAATGCAATGCTCTTCAGTAGAGGAGAAAAGACCTCCCTCCCAAAACATGACAGAATACAGTGGTTCCTGACAGGTTTGCCAGAACCTATAAATCGAGCCCAGGTCTCAGAGGAGTTTTAAGAAAGGAGAGCTCAATTCTACCACAATATTTCAAATTGTTCTCTGTACTCCTCTGGCCACTGTACATAGATAAAATGTCTATATGGTCTTTGTAGCAGATCTGAAAATACTGACATTAAAATATTATGCTTTAACCAGTCAGGGATATTTTAATACCTTAGAATCATATACCATTTTAAGAATTATAAGAGTCCTATGCATTAATTTTATTTCATTCTCTAAGTTTAGTGAGAGGGAAGATGATGTCTCAGAAAGTAAAATGGCATATCACATGCTGGTCAGTGCAAGGTCAAGACTGGAACACCAATGTTATAACTCTCAGTCCACTGCTTTTTCAAGACATTGCATAGCTACATCATGAATTATGTCCAAAAACATGGAAAGATGCAAAGATTACATAAACTAAGACAGCTTTCTTATGAGATATTTTTCTTTTTCTTCCAGTTTTTTTTAAATTATTATTATACTGTGCCACATTTTCTTAATCCAGCCTATCATTGATGGACATTTGGGTTGCTTCCAAGTCTTTACTATTGAGAATAGTGCCACAATAAACATACGTGTGCATGTGTCTTTATAGCAGCATGATTTATAATCCTTTGGGAATATTCCCAGTGATGGGATGGCTGGGTCAAATAGCATTTCTAGTTCTAGATCCTTGAGGAATTGCCACTCTCTTCTACAATGGTTGAACTAGTTTACAGTCCCACCAAAAGTGCAAAGTGTTCTTATTTCTCCACATCCTCTCCAGCACCTGTTGTTTCCTGACTTTTCAATGAGTGCCATTCTAACTGGTGTGAGATGGTATCGCATTGTGGTTTTGGTTTGCATTTCTCTGATGGCCAGTGATGATGAGCATTTTTTCATGTGTCTGTTGGCTGCATAAATGTCTCTTTTTTGAGAAGTGTCTGTTCATATCCTTTGCCCACTTTTTGATGGGTTGTCTGATTTTTTTTCTTGTAAATTTGGTTAAGTTCTTTGTAGATTCTGAATATTAGCCCTTTGTCAGGTGGGTAGATTGTAAAAGTTTTCTCCCATTCTGTAGGTTGCCTGTTCACTCTGATGGTAGTTTCTTTTGCTGTGCAGAATCTCTTTAGTTTAATTAGATACCATTTGTCAATTTTGGCTTTTATTGCCATTGCTTTTGGTGTTTTAGTAATGAAGTCCCTGCCCATGCCTATGGCCTGAATGGTACTGCCTAGTGGACCTCCAGCAAACTCCAACAGACCTGCAGCTGAGGGTCCTGACTGTTAGAAGGAAAACTAACAAACAGAAAAGACATCCACACCAAAACCCCATCTGTACGTCAGCATCATCAAAGACCAAAGGTAGATAAAACCACAAATATGGGAAGAAATCTGAGCAGAAAAGCTGAAAATTCTAAAAATCAGAGCGCCTCTTCTCCTCCAAAGGAACACAGCTCCTCGCCAGCAGTGGAACAAAGCTTGATGGAGAATAACTTTGACAAATTGAGAGAAGAAGACTTCAGACGATTCATATAACAACCTTCTCCGAGCTAAAGTAGGATGTTCGAACCCATTGCAAAGAAGCTAAAAACCTTGAAAAAAGATTAGACAAATAGCTAACTAGAATAAACAGTGTAGAGAAGTCCTTAAATGACTTGATGGAGCTGAAAACCATGGCACAAGAACTACGTGATGCATGCATAAGCTTCAGTAGCTGATTTGATCAAGTGGAAGAAAAGGTATCAGTGATTGAATATCAGATGAAAGAAATGAAAAGAAGACATGTTTAGAGAAAAAAAGAGTAAAAAGAAACAAACAAAGTCTCCAAGAAATACGGGACTATGTGGGCCGGGCGCGGTGGCTCAAGCCTGTAATCCCAGCACTTTGGGAGGCCGAGATGGGTGGATCACGAGGTCAGGAGATCGAGACCATCCTGGCTAACACGGTGAAGCCCCCTCTCTACTAAAAAATACAAAAAACTAGCCAGGCGAGGTGGTGGGCGCCTGTAGTCCCAGCTACTCGGGAGGCTGAGGCAGGAGAATGGTGTAAACCTGGGAGGTGGAGCTTGCAGTGAGCTGAGATCCGGTCACCGCACTCCAGCCTGGGTGACAGAGCAAGACTCCGTCTCAAAAAAAAAAAAAAAAAAAAAAAAAAGAAATATAGGACTATGTGAAAAGACCAAATCTACATTTGGTTGGTGTACCAGAAAGTGACAGGGAGTATGGAACCAAGCTGGAAAACACTCTTCAGGATATTATCCAGGAGAACTTCCCCAACCTAGCAAGACAGGCCAACATTCATTCAGGAAATACAGAGAATGTCACAGAGATACTTCTCGAGAAGAGCAAATCCAAGACACATAATTGTCAGATTCACCAAAGTTGAAATGAAGGAAAAAATGTTAAGGGCAGCCAGAGAGAAACATCGGGTTACACACAAAGGGAAGCCCATCAAACTAATAGCAGATCTCTCAACAGAAATGCTACAAGCCAGAGGACAGTGGGGGCCAATATTCAACATTCTTAAAGAAGAGAATTTTCAACCCAGAATTTCATATCCAGCCAAACTAAGCATCACAGGTGAAGGAGAAATAAAATCCTTTATACATAAACAAATGCTGAGAGATTTTGTCACCACCAGGCCTGCCTTACAAGAGCCCCTGAATGAAGCACTAAACATGGGAAGGAACAACTGGTACCAGCCACTGCAAATATATGCCAAATTGTAAAGACCATTGATGCTAGGAAGAAACGGCATCAACTAATGAGCAAAACAAGCAGCTAACATCATAATGGCAGGATCAAGTTCACACATAACAATATTAACTTTAAATGTAAATGGGCTAAATGTTCCAGTTAAAAGACACAAACTGGCAAATTGGATAAAGAGTCAAGATTCATCAGTGTGCTGTAGTCAGGAGACCCATCTTACATGCAGAGACACAGATAGGCTCAAAATAAAGGGATGGAGGAAGATCTACCAAGCAAATGGAAAACACAAAAACCAGGGGTTGCAATCCTAGTCTCTGATAAAACAGCCTTTAAACCAACAAGATCAAAAGAGACAAGATCAAAAGAGACCATTGCATAATGGTAAAGGGATCAATTCAACAAGAAGAGTTAAGTATCCTGAATATATATGCACCCAACACAGGAGCACCCAGATTCATAAAGCAAGTCCTTACAGACCTACAAAGAGACTTAGACTCCCATATAATAATAATGGGAGGCTTTAACACCCCACTGTCAACATTAGACAGATCAACGAGACAGAAAGTTAACAAGGATATCCAGGAATTGAACTCAACTCTGCATCAAGTGGACCTAACAGACATCTACAGAACTCTCCACTCCAAATCAACAGAATATACATTCTTCTCAGCACCACATCACACTTATTCCAAAACTGACCATAGAGTTGGAAGCAAAGCACTCCTCAGCAAATGTGAAAGAACAGAAATTATAACAAACTGTCTCTCAGACCACAGTGCAATCAAACTAGAACTCAGGGTTAAGAAACTCACTCAAAACCGCTCAACTACATGGAAACTGAACAACCTGCTCCTGAATGACTACTGCATACATAACGAAATGAAGGCAGAAATAAAGATGTTCTTTGAAACCAAGGAGAACAAAGATACAACATACCACAATCTCTGGGATACATTTAAAGCAGTGTGAAGAGGGAAATTTATAGTACTAAATGCCCACAAGAGAAAGCAGGAAAATCTAAAATTGATATCCTAACATCATAATTAAAAGAACTAGAGAAGTAAGAGCAACCACATTCAAAGGCTAGCCTAAGGCAAGAAATAACTAAGATCAGAGCAGAACTGAAGGAGATAGAGACACAAAAAACCCTCCAAAAAATCAATGAATACAGGAGCTGGTTTTTTGAAAAGATCAACAAAATTGATAGACTGCTAGCAAAACTAATAAAGAAGAAAAGAGAAGAATCAAATAGACGCAATAAAAAGTGATAAATGGGATATCACCACTGAGACCACAGAAATACAAACTACCATCAGAGAATACTAAAAACACCTCTACATAAATAAACTAGAAAATCTAGAAGAAATGGATAAATTCCTGGACACATACACCCTCCCAAGACTAAACCGGGAAGAAGTTGAATCCCGGAATAGACCAACAACAGGTTCTGAAATTGAAGCAATAATTAATAGTCTACCAACCAAAAAAACTCCAGGACCAGACGGATTCACAGCTGAATTCTACCAGAGGTACAAACAGGAGCTGGTACCATTCCTTCTGAAACCATTCCAATCAATAGAAAACGAGGGAACCCTCCCTAATTCTTTTTATGAGGCCAACATCATCCTGATACCAAAGCCTGGCAGAGACACAACAAAAAAAGAGAATTTTAGACCAATATCCCTGATGAACATCAATGCAAAAATCCTCAATAAAATACTGGCAAACCGAATCCAGCAGCACATCTAAAAGCTTATCCACCACAATCAAGTTGGCTCCATCCCTGGGATGCAAGGGTGGTTCAACATATGCAAATCAATAAACATAATCCATCATATAAACAGAACCAAAGACAAAAACCTCATGATTATCAATAGATGCAGAAAAGGCCTTCGACAAAATTCAACAGCCCTTCATGCTAAAAACTCTCTATAAACTAGGTATTGATGGGAAGTATCTCAAAATAATAAGAGCTGTTTATGACAGACCCACAGCCAATATCATACTGAATGAGCAAAAACTGGAAGCATTCCCTTTGAAAACTGGCACAAGACAGGGATGCCCTCTCTCATCACTCCTATTCAACGTAGTGTTGGAACTTCTGGCCAGGGCAATCAGGCAAGAGAAAGAAATAAAGAGTATTCAGTTAGGAGAAGAGGAAGCCAAATTGTCCCCGTTTGCAGATGACATGATTGTATATTTAGAAAACTCCATCGTCTCAGCCCAAAATCTCCTTAAGCTGATAAGCAACTTCAGCAGAGTCTCAGGATAAAAAATCAATGTGCAAAAATCACAAGCATTCCTATACACCAATAACAGACAAACAGAGAGTCAAATCATGAGTGAACTCCCATTCACAACTGCTTCAAAGAGAATAAAATACCTAGGAATCCAACTTATAAGGGATGTGAAGGACCTCTTCAAGGAGAATTACAAACCACTGATCAACAAAATAAAAGAAGACACAAACAAATGGAAGAACATTCCATGCTCATGGACAGGAATAATCAATATCGTAAAATGGCCATACTCCCCAAGATAATTTATAGATTTTTTCCATCCCCATCAAGCTACCAATGACTTTCTTCACAGAATTGGAAAAAACTACTTTGACGTTCACATGGAACCAAAAAAGAGCTTGCATTGCCAAGACAATCCTAAGCCGAAAGAACAAAGCTGGAGGCATCACGCTACCTGACTTCAAACTATACTACAAGGCTATAGTAACCAAAACAGCATGGTACTTGTACCAAAACAGAGATATAGACCAATGGAACGGAATAGAGCCCTTGGAAATAATACCACACATATACAATCATCTGATCTTTGATAAACCTGACAAATACAAGAAATGAGGAAAGGATTCCCTATTTAATAAATGGTGCTGGGAAAACTGGCTGGCTATATGTAGAAATCTAAAACTGGATCCCTTCCTTACACCTTATACAAAAATTAATTCAAGATGGATTAAAGACTTAAATGTTGGACCTAAAATCATAAATACCTTTATGAGAGATTTTTCAAGCAACATGACCACATAGGTGATCCTTGTCTTCAGCGCTAATTCTCTCTCCTCACCCCGTCAATCGTCTGTGTCCTCCCTCATGTCCTCGCCCTTCTTGCTCTACAAAAATACAGATGCTCCTTGATTTACAATGAGGTTACACCCCGTAAACCCATGGTAAGTTGAAAATATCCTAAGTTACAAACGCATTTAATACATGTAACCTAGCTTAGCCTAACCTACCTTAAACGTGCTCAGAACACTTTCATTATTCTATGCTCAGCCAAAATCACCTAATGCAAAGCCTATTTTATAACGAAGTATCAAATAAGTCATGTAAGAGTATTGTACTGCATATTGCTAGCCTGGGAAAAGATCAAAACTCAAAATCCTAAGTATGGTTTCTACTAAATGCACATTACTTTTGCAACATGATAAAGTAAAAAACTTCTAAGTTGAACCATCCAAAGTTGGGGACCATCTGCATGCTCTTGGGAAGGCTTTTACGAGCTATCTTGTTTTTATTCTTTATAGCAACTCTATTAGGTAGTCATTAGTATTATTACAATAAATTTAGAGATGCAAAAGTGAAAAGTGCCTAAGGATTGAGTTACTTTACTACAGGTATACAGTTTATAAGTGGTAAGCACAGGTCCAGTCCCACAGCTGTCATGATTCAAGCACCTTTCTTTAAAGAGAGCTAATTCAGCATTGTATCTAAATAATTGTAGGTATGTAATAAATGTGCTCTGCAGGAACATTAAAAAAAGAAAGAATTAGATGGGAGAGAGGGAGAAAAGTAAGAAAGGAGGGAGAAAGGAAAGGAGGGAGGGAGAGAGGAAAGGGAGAATTCCTTTTACAAAAAAAAGGTTAAAACAGTAGAAGATTATATGTAAGCAATATCTACCATATAACCATACAATATACAAGGTAGAGCAAAGATTAAGTCAAAAGGACATTTAGATAACAAATGAGTCTGTTTTCTCTGCGTGTATGTATTCTTTACATTGTCTTTACACTTACATATTTCATTTACAGTTGATAAATGTTCGACATAGGATATTTTCAACTTACCATGGGTTTATGGGATATAACCTCATTGTAAATCAAGGTGCATCTGTATTTTTGTAGGGCAAGAAGGGAAAGGCCACAAGGGAGGACACTGACCATTGACAGGGGCGAGGAGAGAGAATTAGACAGCCCTGAGAACAAGTATCACCTAAGACTGTAAGGTACAAACCGGAAGTTCTATTTAATTGTTAGCTATTATACAATGCCTAGAAAACAGATTACAAAGGAAAAGCACAAAATTTCTTCAATATTTCAAAAAGAACATTATAATAATAATGGGTCGATTAAGAAGCAAATAGTTGAAAATTAGAACTCTCATGTTGTGTTACTGTTTTAAGCTTTTTCTATAAAAGTCAATTATGGCATACCAGTGAAGTTAAAGAGAGAGGGAAGTTGAAGCATTTCAATGTTCTAAACATGTAGCTAAATGTAACGTATACTGACACACATAACTTGTCCGACAGTAACATCATTTCTGCCTGAGAATTTTCTCCAGTATCTCTGTGTATTTCCATCACAATACAATACTACGCAATATTTTCTACAGAAAAATGCATGACACCACTTTCTTACTAGATTCTCCTTAAGTAATAAAACTAATGGACAAACTCTGTGTGGTATCAGGGGTGAGAAATGATGCCTAGTTATTAGTAACCTTGAGCCTGACAGAACCCAAGCTCACTTAACACAGCTAGGCCAGAGGGAAGGGAGAGGAAAAGTAGATGGAAGAGTTATGGTTCTAAAAGGCAGACAAAATGCTATTGGGGTGCACATGAGGAGGTGAACCATAAAATAAATGGAGGAAAGGAGCTAGAAGGGTAAGGACTAGAAGGCTTGGTGAAAATGGCATCAACGCCACACAACTGAGTCACAGCTGTCCTTTTATATAGGTCCAAGTGTGGATTGCCTGTTAGCTTAAAGAAAGGACAATTTCCACGTCATATTTCTCATCGGACATACTATGGTGTCTAAGATGGCACTCTCTACTGCACATTCAGTGAGGCAACTCATGGTAGCAAGCCCTGTCATACATCTGTGATCAACTTCAATTATCTTCTTGCTACTATTCCTTTGTATCCAAACTCCATTCTCAGAAAATTTAACCATTTATTTGTTAGGATAAACATTGGGATTTCTAGAATTTTGAAATGAGGATACGTGCATTATAAGAGATATTTCAAAGACAATATTTAAAGCGTTGTAATAAACTTCCATCCAAATCTCTAGTAACTTATTTTAACAATGGCTTTCATGTCTTTTTCAGTTGTTATTTTGTTTAGTTGAAAAAAACTATAATATTTTTCTTCTAATAAAATCAAGAAGTTTCTACTAGTGCTGAAAATAAAAATATTTTACTCGAGCCTAATTTCCCTTTTCAATACACACCATAAACACAAAACTCAATATTTTCTTGATGGCATCAATCCTATTTCAAAAAGGAAAGGAGACAAAGGGTGAAACTACTTCTCAGCATTCCCAAAGCAGTTTGCTTTCAGATTTTGCATATTCAAGCAACTGTTGGCTGTTTTACTGATTTGAATAACCCAGCCAGGTACAAGAAGTTCTGACTTCTATGTTAGAATCCACATCTGCTTATGCTAGAATGAAAACCCATCTGAGAATCAATGAAGCACATGGAGAGGGTATAATTAAATCCCTATGCCATTTCCTTTAAAACTGTCAAATTGAAATTGTAATTGTGTATTCATTCACCCCCAATGGTGTAGTAGTAATTTTAGAAGTGGGAATATTTAAGCAATAAGACCCAACAGGGTGTGTTTTGCTAGGATATCAACAAGACTGGATAGTTCTTAGGTAAGCAGCCAATAATCTGAAAACAAAACCTTTCCTAATAATGGATAAATCACAAGACCCTTCTACAAATGTACAACCATGCTAAAAGACTGAATTCTGTATTGGGAATGAATATTTGCAATAGATATTGTTATTAAATTATACCACAAAATTATCCTAAATACTCCATGAAAATAATATAAAGCATTAGCACATTATATCAAAGTGATGATATGTTCAACAAATCAAAAATCAAATTTCCAAGATTTGGCTTTCAGAGTCATCATAAAATTCCAAAAAACTTGTTATATCTGCAATTCTTTGTCATTTGCTCAATTTTGCCGTTGCCCTGAATGTTTCCCAACTACAATCAAATTGAAAAAGTGTGAGAGGAATATATGAACTGGTATTAGTCTGTTCTCATGCTGCTAATAAAGACATATTTGAGACTGGGTAATTTATAAAGGAAAGAGGTTTAATGTACTCACAGTTCCATGTGGCTGAGAGGCCTCACACTTACGGTGGAAGGCAAAGGAGAAGGGAAGCAAAGGCACATCTTACATGGCAGCAGGCAAGAGGGTATGTGCAGGGGAACTTCCCTTTATTAAACCATCACCTCTCATGAGAATTATTGATTACCACTGGAACAGCATGAAAAAAACTGCCCCCATGATTCAATTACTTCCCACAAGGTCCCTCTCATGACATGTGGAGATTATTACAATTCAAGGTAAGATTTGGGTGGGAACACAGGGGCAAACCATATCAGCCCTGCAATTTGATACTGGGTTACCCTTTTGCCTCATTTTAGAGGACAACATTGCATTTGAGGATGAGTCTGTTTGGAACATGGATTGAAATATCTACATGCTCTTTATATATAGCAAAAAGGTATATGGCTAAGACATAATTGCCCAGGTTGCTTTTCCAGTATGTTTAAATAACAGATAGTGAACAAAGGTAACCAAATAATATGGTTAATTCATTAGCTTCATGTGGACACATCCTGAGCTAGGATATCATGAGGGTATCTCCAGTCCTCAGGAGAAATATCTTTATGTTCTTGCTTCTGCACTATAGTGTAGTTTATTCAATCTAAAGGCAATGCCAAACAAAAACAAAAACAAAAACAAACTTCTCTAGATTACATTGTTAAGGTTTTCCTTGATATACTTATTGATTGGACAATTCAGCAAAGCCATGTAAAGAAGGCTAGCATGATAGCATTCTAACCACTTACATATTTTTTTAAAAAAACTTCTTTTTACTTACTTCCTGTCATTGTATATGCTCGTATCCTTCCCTATGCCCAATTCCAAACATAAACACAAAACTGGCACTCTTTATGCCAGTCTCCTCTCTACAGAAAAGCCTCCTAAAATGCTCTCTTCAGTCAAACTAGGCCATACTCCAAGGTCACGGTGTGCAACACAGCAACCACAGAGAAAATTAAGGGAGGTTCCATTGTCCTGTGTGTCCAGGGTATTTTTTTGGAGAAGAGTTAAGACAAGCAATGTTGACCATAAAAACAAATAAAACAAAACAATATTATTTCTGTATAAAGAACTATGGAAATCTGAGTAGAACTAGAGTTCACCCAAAGGAGAAAAATAACTTGATAATGGGAAGGCACTCTTGCTACCCTCCTCTCCCCTTTACTTACACCCATTCAACTTTTGGTGCCTGGGGATGGGAAGTAGGGAGGGAGTAGACACTTGGGAGAGTGGAAGACGTTTACTGTTTTAATCAAATAAATTTACCTTCTCTGATCCTTATTTCATAAGACATGAAAAACACTCACACCATCAGTATAGAGAAACATAAGGCCAACTCACACATTATATTCTCTAACCTACATTAGGAGCATATCCATATTCACGGCACAGTAAGAGAATTTAAAGATAAGTCAAAGAAAGATAAACTCAAAAATTGTTGGTAATCATCGGAAACCATCAGAATACAGGAGAATCCATAAATTACATCTCTCCACAAGAAGTTAGATCTCCAACATCAGGATCTGTCACAAGGAGAACACACACAAAGTTATGACAAAATTCCAACATTATACTCTTGTAAGAAGGAGCAAGAAATGTAAATGTCATGGGACTTTTTAAGTGAAGGTCAACATTTGAATTACGGAGGATTGCTCTTCGGGCTCTTATTTTACCTGAGCCAATTGGTCCTCTTAAAAAGAGCACATTGCTTTAAAAGAGCATACACTACTGTTCTCCAAGATTAATGATACATTTCTAAAATCCCTGCAGAAAAAGAAAAATACAAAACTAATTCCTTTTTTTTTTTTTTTTTGAGACAGGGTTTTACTCTTGTTCTTGTTGCGCAGGCTGGAGTGCAGTCGCATGATCTCAGCTCACTGCAACCTCCACCTCCTGGGTTCAAGCAGTTCTCTTGCCTCATCCTCCCAAGTAGCTGAGGCTACAGGCACCTGCCACCTTGCCTAGCTAATTTTTTTGTTTGTTTGTTTTTTGTAGAGACAATGTTTCACCATGTTGCCCAGGCTGGTCTCGAACTCCTGGGTTCAAGCAATCCTCCCACCTCAGTGTTTCAAAATGCTAGGATTACAGGCATCAGCCACTACACCCAAAACTATTTATTTTCAATGCTAACTGGAGAGTACATTTGCAAGCTCAAGCTAATCAAGCATTGTTCAATACACTTCATCAGACTTCAAATATATGACCTAAATTAAAAGGATTATCTTGTAGATTTGTTTTTATTAGAAAGTGTTCACATTTTTATGGAAATAAAAGTTTTATTCTTCAAACTAATATTTGCCATGTTTATTTTTTGTAAAAGACCCACATAAGCAGGTATCAAGAAATATCTTTCACTTAAAACATTATAAGATATACTTTTTCACTTTTTGTTGTGTTTTTACTTTTACATGTAACATAAAACATCATAAATACTTACAGCGAAAATGATGTGTCTGTATTAAAATAAATCTGCTGATTACTAGTAACTTACATTAAAAAGAAATAATTTTATGGCATTCAGATCATTCATTCTTTCATATACATCCAAAACTAAAATGGACCACTTATAAGTACTAAATATTATATAGCACCTTAAATTATAAGTGATTCTGCTACAGTGCAAGCAGGTTAATCATGAAAAATAATTAGCTATTTAATTGGTCTTTGGTCAGATAAGAGACATGTAGAAGACATCAGGTTTAGGCATTTTATATTAGGTAACACTTGACTTATTTGAGAGGGAAAATAAAGTAGCAAAAACTTGTTAAAATCTCAGCTGTTTTAATTAGGGATGTGGTATTATGAAATACTTATTATTTGCTTTTTTCCTTCTGGTGGAAAAACACCTGCTCCTCGCCCATTATCTCATCTTGTCAGTGCCCAAATAGGGAACAGCAAACATTCAACAACAAATGACCTCTGAGTGGTACATCTCAACTAAACTTTACACACAGAATGACGGTTTCACAGAGGAATAATAATCCAAATTACCTTAGGAGTAATTTTTAATTGCAAGTCAAAATGTGTATAAGCTTTCTTATTTAGCATGATTTTTGTTACACCTGTGTAGCTTCGCCACAGGCATACTAGGATCTCCTTAGTTGGGCTGACATGGAATGTGAAGTCAACTGAAATGATGTTACCCTGAGGCTAAGAAAATTAAACCAGCCCTCCAGGAACTAACATGTTTTGTCTAAGAGAGCATCACAATCTCAGATGTAATCCCAACTGGTGTTCATATACGGTAAATATGCATCTGGGAAGCACGAGATAGCTTATGCTTAGCAGGAAAGATTGGCTGAGGGATGGCAAGAGCTATCCAAGAAGTCACACCGCCTGTGGCCTGGGGTTTTGTGGCAGGATCCTAGTTCCAACAAATCGAATTGGGTGATACTCAGTAAAGCAAGCACAGTTAAGGAAAGGTACAACCAGATCAAGAGATGTGGCTGCCGCTTGGATTGCTCAGACCCAGGACAGTCCAAGCATGGGACAGGCTTGGGACAGTAAGACTAGTGCCAACGTCCTGCCCTGGTGAGGGTGAAACTCACATTTCTCTTTCAGTCTTAGTTCTCTTAGCTCAAAACTGGACAGAAATGAGCCTGCAAGTCAAAGCCTTTCACAATCTAAAATTAGATGAGGCTAGACAAAATGTAACTGTACCTTTCTGTGTTAGTTACATTTTTTTCTATTCAACAAATCCTAAGTTCTTCTCAACATATAAACACACACTTTCATACACACATAGTAGCACACACTAACACTACTTTGTAAATAAAATATGAATGTTTATCTTAAGTCTGGACTTTTCAATAGCCCAAAATTATTGCTGACCACGAAGTCTTCTTACAATAGGAGAACTCATAAATCATACTCAAAATTAGGAAAACTGCATTAAGTTTATGATCTTTCATATTCAACGTGTTGTTTAAAATGTTCATAAAATGACATTCTTATTTAGAGCATTTCAGGCTTCTACTTAATCACAGATTGTGAAAACGAATGGGAAAAAGGTAGAGTTGTAGAATAATCGTGGAAATATGCACATTTCCTAATCCAGTTTTCCTAATTCTTGACTTGGTAAGTCAAGCTCTCTATATCTTGACTTACCAAAGGTAAGCTTTGAACTTCTCCAGTTGAAATATTTCTTAAATTCTGATATAGAAAGATTTACATATACTCCCCATTGTTTCATTTGCTTAGAAAACAGATTGAAAGAACAATGAGGCTGGACTTCAGATGTCTGCAGGAAATATTGCATGCATGACATCTGTTTTCCCTGGGGATTTGACACACATTTGTTTTAATGTACTGGTGTGTTCCTCATTACCTTAGATGCTACATGCTAAAAAGAAGAGTGTGCTCCAGTTTTCAAGGAAAAGAGAAAAAAAATGATAAATCTAAAAGTTTTTCTCTCTAAAGGGCAATAATTTAGGGGTTAAGCTTTCAAAGAAAATGCAAATGATCATGTTTCTAAATGCCCAACTCTTTAAAGAATATGTGTAAGCCTTCCATAAGCCTTCCATACAAGTTAGTCTTTTTTTGTTATTGAAGAATTTATCCAAAGAGAGAAAGAATATGCCTTTGAAAGTCAACAACTAAAAAAATAAGATCTGCATCTCTAAATAGTTGAAGTAATAAATTTAAGATATTTGAGGTATTAATCCCCCAGAAAAGTATCTGGCCTCCAGAAGCAGTGGATTGTTAAACATTTTTTGATGGGTGCCTTGGGGTTTTATCACAAACTGACACGTAAAGTTCCACACTGAACACAGAATGCCACCATTCCACAGTACTCCAGCTGCCTTATAACAACGTCTACATCCCTGTGTAATTGTCCTTACTTAAAAACATATAGAATACCCAAAACACTTTCATGATTCTCATTCAGTATCTGTTCAACCAATATGCAAATAAAGAAATTTGTCCCCCTTAGGTCACTGAAATTAAAAAGCTATTGTAAAACATACAAGACTCTCTAAAGGAACACAGTATGATATCATGAGGAATAAAATATTTTACAAGTTGAAGATAATACATCATACGGGTGTATGGGATAGAATCTTCTTTCCCACTTAATCGTCCTTTGCCTGAGATGATGACATCAAATGATCAGATGTTACTCTGTACCATGAGAACTTGATGGGGATCTGAAACAAAATATCTCAAATCGTTTCCTAAGTCCAGACAACGATAATAAACATCTCTGGAAGAGTTTAAGCCAGACTCATTAATGGACATGAGTTGCCTCACATCAGCTGAATGGAAAACTGTCTCCTGAAATTAAAGAGCAATTGATATCAACATTTGCTTCCTCCTGGCAGAATCTTTAGTATCTTGGAATGTTGGACTCATATATCCTGATGCACTTCAATAAAACTGACTTTAAAATCCCCCACTCGATTCCACATTTTCGGGGGCGGAGCAAGATGGCCGAATAGGAACAGCTCCAGTCTCCAACTCCCAGCGCGAGCGACACAGAAGACCGGCGATTTCTGCATTTTCAACTGAGGTACTGGGTTCATCTCACTGGGGAGTGCCAGACGATCGGTGCTGGTCAGCTGCTGCAGCCCGACCAGCGAGAGCTGAAGCAGGGCGAGGCATTGCCTCACCTGGAAAGCGCAAGGGGGAAGGGAATCCCTTTTCCTAGCCAGGGGAACTGGGACACACAACACCTGGAAAATCGGGTAACTCCCACCCCAATACTGCGCTTTAAGCAGACAGGCACACCAGGAGATCATATCCCACACCTGGCCGGGAGTGTCCCACACCCACGGAGCCTCCCTCATTGCTAGCACAGCAGTCTGTGATCTACCGGCAAGGCAGCAGCGAGGCTGGGGGAGGGGCGCCCGCCATTGCTGAGGCTTAAGTAGGTAAACAAAGCTGCTGGGAAGCTCGAACTGGGTGGAGCTCACAGCAGCTCAAGGAAACCTGCCTGTCTCTGTAGACTCCACCTCTGGGGACAGGGCACAGTAAATAATAACAAACGCAGCAGCTCTGCAGACGCAAACGACTCTGTCTGACAGCTTTGAAGAGAGCAGTGGATCTCCCAACACGGAGGTTGAGATCTGAGAAGGGACAGACTCCCTGCTCAAGTGGGTCCCTGACCCCTGAGTAGCCTAACTGGGAGACATCCCCCACTAGGGGCAGTCTGACACCCCACACCTCACAGGGTGGAGTACACCCCTGAGAGGAAGATTCCAAAGCAAGAATCAGACAGGTACACTCGCTGTTCAGAAATATTCTATCTTCTGCAGCCTCTGCTGCTGATACCCAGGCAAACAGGGTCTGGAGTGGACCTCAAGCAATCTCCTACAGCTACAACCTACAGCTGAGGATCCTGACTGTTAGAAGGAAAGCTATCAAACAGGAAGGACACCTACACCAGAACCCCATCAGTACATCACCAACATCAAAGACCAGACGCAGATAAAACCACAAAGATGGGGAAAAAGCAGGGCAGAAAAGCTGGAAATTCAAAAAATAAGAGCGCATCTCCCCCGGCAAAGGAGCGCAGCTCATCGCCAGCAACGGATCAAAGCTGGACGGAGAATGACTTCGACGAGATGAGAGAAGAAGGCTTCAGTCCATCAAATTTCTCAGAGCTAAAGGAGGAATTACGTACCCAGCGCAAAGAAACTAAAAATCTTGAAAAAAAAGTGGAAGAATTGATGGCTAGAGTAATTAATGCAGAGAAGCTCACAAACGAAATGAAAGAGACGAAAACCATGGCACGAGAAATACGTGACAAATGCACAAGCTTCAGTAACCGTCTCGATCAACTGGAAGAAAGAATGTCAGCGATGGAGGATCAAATGAATGAAATGAAGCGAGAAGAGAAACCAAAAGAAAAAAGAAGAAAAAGAAATGAACAAAGCCTGCAAGAAGTATGGGATTATGTAAAAAGACCAAATCTACGTCTGATTGGGGTGCCTGAAAGTGAGGGGGAAAATGGAACCAAGTTGGAAAACACTCTTCAGGATATCATCCAGGAGAACTTCCCCAACCTAGTAGGGCAGGCCAACATTCAAATCCAGGAAATACAGAGAACGCCACAAAGATACTCCTCGAGAAGAGCAACTCCAAGACACATAATTGCCAGATTCACCAAAGTTGAAATGAAGGAAAAAATCTTAAGGGCAGCCAGAGAGAAAGGTCGGGTTACCCACAAAGGGAAGCCCATCAGACTAACAGCAGATCTCTCGGCAGAAACTCTTCAAGCCAGAAGAGAGTGGGGGCCAATATTCAACATTCTTAAAGAAAAGAATTTTAAACCCAGAATTTTATATCCAGCCAAACTAAGTTTCATAAGTGAAGGAGAAATAAAATCCTTTACAGATAAGCAAATGCTTAGAGATTTTGTCACCACTAGGCCTGCCTTACAAGAGACCCTGAAGGAAGCACTAAACATGGAAAGGAACAACCGGTACCAGCCATTGCAAAAACATGCCAAAATGTAAAGACCATCAAGGCTAGGAAGAAACTGCATCAACTAACGAGCAAAATAACCAGTTAATATCATAATGGCAGGATCAAGTTCACACATAACAATCTTAACCTTAAATGTAAATGGACTAAATGCTCCAATTAAAAGACACAGACTGGCAAACTGGATAAAGAGTCAAGACCCATCAGTCTGCTGTATTCAGGAGACCCATCTCACACGCAGAGACATACATAGGCTCAAAATAAAGGGATGGAGGAAGATTTACCAAGCAAATGGAGAACACAAAAAAGCGGGGGTTGCAATACTAGTCTCTGATAAAACAGACTTTAAACCATCAAAGATCAAAAGAGACAAAGAAGGACATTACATAATGGTAAAGGGATCAATTCAACAGGAAGAGCTAACTATCCTAAATATATATGCACCCAATACAGGAGCACCCAGATTCATAAAGCAAGTCCTTAGAGACTTACAAAGAGACTTAGACTCCCATACAATAATAATGGGAGACTTCAACACTCCACTGTCAACATTAGACAGATCAACGAGACAGAAAGTTAACAAGGATATCCAGGAATTGAACTCATCTCTGCAGCAAGCAGACCTAATAGACATCTATAGAACTCTCCACCCCAAATCAACAGAATATACATTCTTCTCAGCACCACATCGTACTTACTCCAAAATTGACCACGTAATCGGAAGTAAAGCACTCCTCAGCAAATGTACAAGAACAGAAATTATAACAAACTGTCTCTCAGACCACAGTGCAATCAAATTAGAACTCAGGACTAAGAAACTCAATCAAAACCGCTCAACTACATGGAAACTGAACAACCTGCTCCTGAATGACTACTGGGTACATAACGAAATGAAGGCAGAAATAAAGATGTTCTTTGAAACCAATGAGAACAAAGATACAACATACCAGAATCTCTGGGACACATTTAAAGCAGTGTGTAGAGGGAAATTTATAGCACTAAATGCCCACAAGAGAAAGCAGGAAAGATCTAAAATTGACACTCTAACATCGCAATTAAAAGAACTAGAGAAGCAAGAGCAAACACATTCGAAAGCTAGCAGAAGGCAAGAAATAACTAAGATCAGAGCAGAACTGAAGGAGATAGAGACACAAAAAACCCTCCAAAAAATCAATGAATCCAGGAGTTGGTTTTTTGAAAAGATCAACAAAATTGACAGACCACTAGCAAGACTAATAAAGAAGAAAAGAGAGAAGAATCAAATCGACGCAATTAAAAATGAGAAAGGGGATATCACCACCGACCCCACAGAAATACAAACTACCATCAGAGAATACTATAAACACCTCTACGCAAATAAACTGGAAAATCTAGAAGAAATGGATAATTTCCTGGACACTTACACTCTTCCAAGACTAAACCAGGAAGAAGTTGAATCCCTGAATAGACCAATAGTAGGCTCTGAAATTGAGGCAATAATTAATAGCCTACCAACCAAAAAAAGTCCAGGACCAGATGGATTCACAGCTGAATTCTACCAGAGGTACAAGGAGGAGCTGGTACCATTCCTTCTGAAACTATTCCAATCAATAGAAAAAGAGGGAATCCTCCCTAACTCATTTTATGAGGCCAACATCATCCTGATACCAAAGCCTGGCAGAGACACAACAAAAAAAGAGAATTTTAGACCAATATCCCTGATGAACATCGATGCAAAAATCCTCAATAAAATACTGGCAAACCGGATTCAGCAGCACATCAAAAAGCTTATCCACCATGATCAAGTGGGCTTCATCCCTGGGATGCAAGGCTGGTTCAACATTCGCAAATCAATAAACATAATCCAGCATATAAACAGAACCAAAGACAAGAACCACATCATTATCTCAATAGATGCAGAAAAGGCTTTTGACAAAATTCAACAGCCCTTCATGCTAAAAACGCTCAATAAATTCGGTATTGATGGAACGTACCTCAAAATAATAAGAGCCATTTATGACAAACCCACAGCCAATATCATACTGAATGGGCAAAAACTGGAAAAATTCCCTTTGAAAACTGGCACAAGACAGGGATGCCCTCTCTCACCACTCCTATTCAACATAGTGTTGGAAGTTCTGGCTAGGGCAATCAGGCAACAGAAAGAAATCAAGGGGATTCAGTTAGGAAAAGAAGAAGTCAAATTGTCCCTGTTTGCAGACGACATGATTGTATATTTAGAAAACCCCATTGTCTCAGCCCAAAATCTCCTTAAGCTGATCAGCAACTTCAGCAAAGTCTCAGGATACAAAATTAATGTGCAAAAATCACAAGCATTCTTATACACCAGTGACAGTCAAACAGAGAGCCAAATCAGGAATGAACTTCCATTCACAATTGCTTCAAAGAGAATAAAATACCTAGGAATCCAACTTACAAGGGATGTAAAGGACCTCTTCAAGGAGAACTACAAACCACTGCTCAGTGAAATCAAAGAGGACACAAACAAATGGAAGAACATACCATGCTCATGGATAGGAAGAATCAATATCGTGAAAATGGCCATACTGCCCAAGGTAATTTATAGATTCAATGCCATCCCCATCAAGCTACCAATGAGCTTCTTCACAGAATTGGAAAAAACTGCTTTAAAGTTCATATGGAACCAAAAAAGAGCCCGCATCTCCAAGACAATCCTAAGTCAAAAGAACAAAGCTGGAGGCATCACGCTACCTGACTTCAAACTATACTACAAGGCTACAGTAACCAAAACAGCATGGTACTGGTACCAAAACAGAGATATAGACCAATGGAACAGAACAGAGTCCTCAGAAATAATACCACACATCTACAGCCATCTGATCTTTGACAAACCTGAGAGAAACAAGAAATGGGGAAAGGATTCCCTATTTAATAAATGGTGCTGGGAAAACTGGCTAGCCATAAGTAGAAAGCTGAAACTGGATCCTTTCCTTACTCCTTATACGAAAATTAATTTAAGATGGATTAGAGACTTAAATGTTAGACCTAATACCATAAAAATCCTAGAGGAAAACCTAGGTAGTACCATTCAGGACATAGGCATGGGCAAAGACTTCATGTCTAAAACACCAAAAGCAACGGCAGCAAAAGCCAAAATTGACAAATGGGATCTCATCAAACTAAAGAGCTTCTGCACAGCAAAAGAAACTACCATCAGAGTGAGCAAGCAACCTACAGAATGGGAGAAAATTTTTGCAATCTACTCATCTGACAAAGGGCTAATATCCAGAACCTACAAAGAACTCAAACAAATTTACAAGAAAAAAACAAACAACCCCATCCAAAAGTGGGCAAAGGATATGAACAGACATTTCTCAAAAGAAGACATTCATACAGCCAACAGACACATGAAAAAATGCTCATCATCACTGGCCATCAGAGAAATGCAAATCAAAACCACAATGAGATACCATCTCACACCAGTTAGAATGGCGATCATTCAAAAGTCAGGAAACAACAGGTGCTGGAGAGGATGTGGAGAAATAGGAACACTTTTACACTGTTGGTGGGAGTGTAAACTAGTTCAACCATTATGGAAAACAGTATGGCGATTCCTCAAGGATCTAGAACTAGATGTACCATATGACCCAGCCATCCCATTACTGGGTATATACCCAAAGGATTATAAATTATGCTGCTATAAGGACACATGCACACGTATGTTTATTGCAGCACTATTCACAATAGCAAAGACTTGGAATCAACCCAAATGTCCATCAGTGACAGATTGGATTAAGAAAATGTGGCACATATACACCATGGAATACTATGCAGCCATAAAAAAGGATGAGTTTGTGTCCTTTGTAGGGACATGGATGCAGCTGGAAACCATCATTCTTAGCAAACTATCACAAGAACAGAAAACCAAACACCGCATGTTCTCACTCGTAGGTGGGAACTGAACAATGAGATCACTTGGACTCGGGAAGGGGAACATCACACACCGGGGCCTATCATGGGGAGGGGGGAGGGGGGAGGGATTGCATTGGGAGTTATACCTGATGTAAATGACGAGTTGATGGGTGCAGCACACCAACATGGCACAAGTATACATATGTAGCAAACCTGCACGTTGTGCACATGTACCCTACAACTTGAAGTTTAATAATAATAAATAAATTAAAAAAAAAAAAAAAAAAAAAAATCCCCCACTCAGTGAATTCAAATAAATAAGTGTATCAATTGAGTAAACTGCATCCGTACATTTAATTAAACACCTTTCACAATTTAATTTAAAGAATTTGAATTAATTTTGCATTTATTTCAATGGCTTTTCTTATTAAAAATGAAAACCCCAAGAGGGATAGAGTGAGCAAGGGATTGAGGTTAGAAAGTCTACCAAAAAGTTTAATAAGTAATTTAAATGTCACCATCTCCCTGCCAAATTATGTGCTATTTTCAGTTTGACTTGAGAACTCCACCCTTGTTTGATGGTGTTTAATTCTGAACATAAATTCTACAGTTTTAGGAAAGAGATAATACATGTGTATTTTACAGCTGAAACACCAACAGGATTGAAAACCAAATCTTCTGTCTATCCAAAGGTTAGATACAGTGCATTCAGTCACAGTACAAACGTAGAGTACCTAAATGAGCTTGCCAATTCAGTCTTTATTGTAGAATAATAATTCAGTGTCCACCTTAGCTAGATACCAAGTAACAGAGATGGCTGGCCCAATGTAGCTATTTGAAGCAAGTTATTTTTAACAAATATTTCTGCTGAAGCTGAAATTTAGTAATTTTTATGGTGTAGACCACTTTTGGTTTAAATTTTGTAAAGCCCAGGAAACTACAAAAAAACTACTAAAGTGAGAGTTCTCTATTTATTAAATGAATAAAACAATAAATTGATGAATAAACAGATGGATAACTGAATATATAGATGGATGGATAGAGGAATCTCTCCCAGACGGCAATTTACAAAATAGTTTTTGGACAAGAGACCAAAGTGTTTGACTTTCTTCTTTATCATAGCTGGTTTGAAAATGTACCAGTAGGTTGAAGACAGCTGAGGGAGCAATTGGGAAAATTTTTCCTTAAGAGGCTATAACGACACAACGATTCATTTTCTGCATATCATAGCTATTACCATGGAAGATAAACTGAAGAGATTCCAAGAAAGAAACAGTTGGCATGGTTCTAGGTATTAATTCTTCAGTCAAGAAGTTTACCCTCACAAGACTCCACTTACATATATATGTTTTTACAAAACTATTATTTTAAACTCCTCGGCTGCATATATGCATTGCATAAGAACAAGTAACTAGATCATGATAAGCTTGATTCTCCATACACCAGGATCATTTCTTGTCGTAAATTAAGTACCAGTGGAAGTCAAATCAGCAGAGTATAATTTATTAAGCTACTGCTGTGTTAATGCAACTTCCAAAGGTGGCTGACTTACTACCTGGGATTTTATGAGCCACTAGAAGAACAAGGTTCATTTTATTCAGATAAGGCTATTTCAAACCCAAAACTTCACAGCTGACTCTCAGAAAAAAAAGTATCCATGAATTTAATTATGTTGGAAATCTATAAAATTCTAATTCATTCATTCGCCATTCACATTGACACATTGCTAGTGATACAGGAAGTTATAGGATATATCATCCTGCTGTTTTTCAAAGATGTGTATGGCAGTATCGTGGGGAGGCATATTTTGCTCAGGAATCCTTGCACCATTATGACATTACCCAATATGTTATGGCAATTGTAATACTTTGTAGACCAGTGGAAAATATATCTAAAAATAACTGTGCCATTTCTGAGCAAAAGCAGAAGTAATTGATGTTTCCTAGAAAAATGATCCAACCTGGCTTTGTGGAAGAGCAGCATGAGCATTTCAGTGACAGGTAGATCCAGAACAGAGCTTTGTCCTCAATATCATTCCGATTCTCTGAAACCCCAAAGCAAGGTTCATAGAGATTCTTTAGAATGCTCTACTTGAAAGCCAGATTACACTATTTAAGTAGCCTATGGAGTTCTGTATTAAAGGCTCCCTGCTGCTCAGGCATTTTTCCCCATTATAATATATTGCTATAGATTTGACACTGGAGATGTTCTATCATTTAACTAATATGGCTCAAAAGGTTGTCATCAGGGACATCTCTAAATTATATCACTGCAAATAAACCTTGCTATGGAAGGATTGCTTATTTAGCAAAGACATTTTATGGCACATTAGCATGAAAATACTACTTCTGTCTTTCAAGTTCATCTGTAACAGAGAGGCTGAGTAGAAAAAACATTAGATGTGTACAAATACAAGTGACTTTGGCAGTAAGCGCATATTTGCAAACTTTAAGTGCACTGCTATGACCTAACTTATACCCTGCATAACTCATAGATTTTTGCATAATAGAAAAAGACAAAAAAAAAAAACCCTTATTACTCAGCTTTTCCATTTAACTCACAGGAAATTGGTAATCAACTACTAAATGTTCATCCCCTGCTATATGTGGCCTGCAAAGTGGGTGAATGAAGCAATTCAAAGTAAGGCAGCATCCAGAGGGGAATGAAGCATTGGTTGCATTGGAAGAATGTTTGAAGGGATTATTTTTTACCCTTCCTCTGAAACCAACCAACAGCGAACATGATAGTGAACACTAAAGCTGACAGGAGAATGAAAGCTATTTACCAAGTATTTTCATATCTTCTTCATCTCAGTTGATTGTCCTTGCTTGTTGGATGCTGCAAAACATGTTAATAGCTTAGGTTTCAGTATCAGAGAAGCCTGGATTCAACATTAGTCTTAACATTATGTACTATCTCATTTTAGACAAGTTGTTTGACCTAAGATTCAATTTCCTCATATTTTGATTTTGTAAATTACTTATTTTTAATTATCATGGATATACAACAGTTATATATTTATGGAGTACATGTAATGTTTTGATACAGGCATACAATGTGTAATCATCAAACAGGGTAAACTGGGGTATCCGTCACCTTAAGCATTTGTCATTTCCTTGTGTTAGGAACATTCTAATCCTACTCTTTTAGTTACTTTAAAATATACAAACAATGATTCTTATCTGTAGTCACCCTATTGTGCTACCAAATGCTAACTCTTATTCATTCTATCTAACTGTATTCCTTATATATCTTCAGATGTGCATAACATACTGATCTTTCTAGTTAAAAGAAGTAAACAGCCTTTTGAGCTAGACAATACAGTTATTTTTACCTACATTCTGAACATAGGGAAATTAAAGTTCAATGAATTTAAAAGATTTATACAAGTTACCTATGTAGACCACAGCAGCCTTGAGTATGGATTCCAAGATTTCTGGCTCCTGGCTTAAAGCTATTATTATTCCAAAATGCAGGATTCTCAATTTGCCTAGTTTTTGCTGTGTGTTCTGACCTCAGTATTGTACATATGAGTTATTTTCATTTTTAACCCAAACAAATTTTTATTTGATCCAGGTATGTTAAAAAGTAAAGCGGAAAAAAAAAAAAAAAAAGTCAAACAGCGAGTTAGGTCAACCACGCCTCATATGTTATTTTGGAAGTCTGTCCCTGGTGCTCCTAAAGTGTTTCCATTTTCCACCAATTCTTCCTCTGTTTTACTTCTGGACTCAAAAAAAATGATCAGGCTTCTGCTTCTCTTTCGGATTCCAGCAGCGTTCTATGATGTTGGTAAATACCTAATGAAGGAGGCCATTTGTAAGTTTAAGTCATTCATGGATTGAATGTTGATTGGGCACTGGTTTAGTCACCATACACTCACCTTAAACATGTTTTTCTATTTAATTAACATAATTATCTCAAAAAATATTGCAATAATAGTGATAGCAAAATGTATGTCTACAAATTAATTTATTCACTTTAAGTTAGAATTTATCCATGTCACCTAGCACAATATACCATATAATTTAAATTATGCATTTGCTTTCTTTATTCTTGGTCAACCCTCATTAGAAATAAACTGCAGGAATTTGTAACTATTGTGGTCCCCACTGTATCCTCAATACCTAGAAAAAGCACCTAGTACATTAACACTTAATAAGCACTTGTTAGATAAATGAATGAATGAATAATTCCTTCAACCAAATATATCCCTCTACTTTCTGGTACTCTTGTACGCTGATTTCCATCCATACCCCAGATGGAAGTATAAACTCCCATCTAATACCAGCCTAACCAGTTTTGCATTGTATCTTTTTTTTTTTTTTTTTTTAAGTGAGATAGGGCCTCTCTCTGTCACCCAGGCTGGAGTGCAGTGTAATGAACACAGCTTACTGAAGTCTCTCCCTCCCAGGCTCACATGTTCCTCCTGCCTCAGGCTTCCATATGGCTGGGACCACGGGCAGGCACCACCACACCTGGCTAATTTTAAAATGTTTTGTAGAGACTGGATCTCACTATGTTGCCCAGGCTGTTGCTTTCTCACCTATTTAAGTGAGAATTTCACCTATGTAAAGTACAATTTTCCCTTCTGTTTCCTGTATCAGCAACTTATTATACTATCTACTAAATCCTTCCCATTCCCCCATGGTAATGAATTAATATCTATCAACTTGAAAAAAAAAGTACTTTGACCTCATAACTCCCACCAAACATATCATAATTTGTCTGCTTTCTTGACATAAATCTCTTCTGAAAGAGTTGTCTCTACTTTCTGAATTCACTTCCTCCCTTACTTACACCTCTAAAACTACAATTGCTCTTGTTAATGTAATCAGTGAGCTCCATGTTGTCAAAGCCAGTGGTCAATGTGATTTTGAAATATGTTTTTTACTCGACTCTTGAAGTATCATTTACTCTCATTCTCCTCCTTTCAACTGTCACCTACTCATCTTGTAAACTTGAATCACTGGAATATCCCATTCCTCAGATGTCTATGCTCTTTGCTTCCATTCTCTACTGACACCATCTAGGTAATTTCACCCAATGCTATGGCTTTAAATACCATTTAAATGCTAAGGATTCAAATTTAATCATCATCACTAATGTCTCTCCTTGACTCCAGGCTAATATATCCAATTGCATACTTAACATATTTACTTGGATATCTGAAAGGCATTTCAAACTTCATATGCCCAAATCCAAACTTATGATTACTCCTTCACCACCCAAAACTAACACTTCCTCCAATCTACTTTGTTTGAATAAATGGTATCTCCACAATTTCAGTTGTTTATGCCAGAAAACTCAGTATCCTCACAGGCTCCTCTGTTTCTTTCTGCTGTGGTTTAAATGTCTGTGTTCATGTTGAAACTTAACACCCAATGCAAAAGTATTAGGAGGTAAGGTCTTTAGGAGGTAGTTAGACCACTAGAGCTCTACCCTCATGAATGGAATTAGCAACCTTATAAAAGGGCTAGAGATAACTAGCTAGGCCCTCTTTTGCCCTTCTGTCTTCTACTTGTGAAGACACAGCATTAACCCCTTTTACCATGTGAGAATGCAGCAAGTAGACCCTCACCAGACATGAATGTCAGCACCTTAATCTTATACTTCTTAGCCTCCAGAATTGTAAGAAATAAATTTCTGTTATTTGTAAATTACTCAGTCTCAGACATTTTATCATAGCACCACAAATGGTCTAAGACACCCTAATACTTCCAATTTAATTCATCGATAAATCCCATAAAGTTCTATCTTCAACATATATTCCTAACCAACTACTTCTTAACACTTATAACACCCTAATTGAAAGCTTGATCATCTGTCACTATACTACTGCAATGGGCTGCTAAACTAGTCTCCCTGTTTCTAACCATGCCCCTTTCACAGGTAACTGTATTTACACGGTATCTAGTAATCTTTATAAAACAAAAATAAAATCATGTCAAAATTTTGTTGACAGACATTCCTTGGCTTCCCATTACTCATAATGAAACCCGAAGCCTAACCATAGCATACAGGACCCTAAATTACCTCCTTATGTCCCACCCAACAGATTCTCTGATTTCATTTCCTATTATTCTCCTACAAATGCTGATGCAATAACAATGGATTCCTGGATATTCCTCAAGTATTCCAAGTACCCTCCTGCCTCTTGGCAATCATATTTTCCTCTGCCTAGAAGGGATTTCCTCAAAACGTTCACCTTGCTTGCTCTGTCACTTTTGTGCTCAAATGAGACTCTAGCTGAGAAGCCTTCACTGAAGATGAAGTGAAGCCTTCATTTTCAGTGAAGGCTTCTCAGCTATATAGGTATACAGAGTGATGGTGATGAGGGTAGTGACTTATTTCATATAGAATGATTATAGAAATATTATATATCATTCTATATAAGACACTACCCCCATCACTTTATATACCCTTATCCTTCCTTCAAAGCATTCATCACTAATTGATGTATATGATTTGTTCATTGTCTTTTTCCCTACCTTACAACAGAAGTTCCAATAGAGCAGAAACATTATCTGTTGTGTTAATTGCTATATCCCAGTCCTAAGACAGTTTCTGGTACATGGTTGACACAATAAATATCTAGTAAGTCAGTGAATGACCCCTCTTAATTATGAAAATTAAGTGTAGGAATAAACGATGGTCCCAGGAAATGTTATACTAGGTTCTATTAATAGACCTGACTTAATGAGTCTGATTCTCACTGAATTCCTATAGCATTCAGAGTTCTAGGGAGTGGTTCAACCAGTTTGAATCAGGAGATGAGGGACCTTCAGTGAGGAAAGCTACAAAGACTCTACCTTCTATTCCCCAAGATTTCAGGTTACAGAAACTGGTCAAATAGACTGGACTGACTCTGTACATCGTCTCCTGGTCCAAAAGAACAGCAAGGCTGCAAGAGGGAACTCACCAGGAGGGCAATGGGAGTCTGAGCTGGCAGCCCAGACTCAACATGAGAGTCTATGTGGTTAGGAAGCAAGGCTGATTCTGAAGCCAGACCCTCCAGACTGTGTTGTTCTTTGGGGAGCAGTGAATGCACAATGACTCTACAATGACACTCTAACATCACTGCCCTAGTATGAGGCACCATGTTCAGTGTCAAGGCTAGTAAAGAGAAGCATCTTGACCAGTTTCTGTTGAACTACGCAACACTAGCCTCTGGCAGAAGGAAATTAGGCTTTCAGTTTATTCTCTGCCTTGTGTTTGAAAGCAGAAAAAAACATTTTGGATTGAGTAAAAAATATCAGAATTCTTAGACAACTCAAGAGAATGGAGTAGGCTAGAAAATGATGAACATGGTGACCAAACACAATAAGTTCCTACTAATAACGGCAAATCAAGTCTTCACGCTGTTTTCATCAAAAGAAGTATGACTATATTTGCATGCTGGGTTGCTGGAACAAATCGGATCACTTATATGAACAATTCACAAAATGTATTCCATGCGCTATAAAAAGAAATTACCTAGAATATTTCGATGACCAAATGAAATAGGAACACATAGGCTTAAACAAATTTAAACAGCTATATTGACTGGAGGACTTTTCAGAGAAGTAATAAGATAAAGTACAGCATTTTCCAAATTTATGAGATTAGGAAAACCTTCTTTATAAGGGAATTTCATGAGAGTAAAATTCTGGGAAGCACATTTGAGAAATGCTGTTAAGTCTGAACTATATGGAATAAATGTATTCTTCAGGAAGTTTGATTAATGACTTGATTGAATACTGTCGTTTGGGGCCAGTGAGATATGGTACCAGAATTCACGCAAAATAATGTATTCAATGAAAAATATTTCATTTTAATTCTATACTTTTGAAAAACTAGTTTTAAACTCCTAAAGATGGGAAATTTGGATGGGAATGAGTTACTACATGTGGCAGGCATAAGTTATTCAATTTATAGAGTCCCTCATTTCATTTTCACAAGAACTCTATAAGATATGCATTGTTCTCTCTACTTTTCATATGAAGGAAACAAAAACTCGAGCTATTTAAGTGACTTACCCAAAAAACTGGTAGAACTTCTTCCTCTCAGACTTTTGGCTAAGACCAAGTGTAAAAAAAAATTAATAGCAGGACCAGAGTTTGAATCCAGGCCATTCCAGTGCCAAAATCACAGGGACCCACCCTTCCTTCCTTTCTTCTTTCCTTCCTCCCTTTCTTTCTTCCTCCCTCTCTCCCTCCCTCCCTCCCATCCCATCTCCCTGTCTCTCTTTTTCCCTCCCTCCGTCTCTCCCTCCATCCTTCCTTTTCTCTTTCTTTCTTTCCTTCCTTCCTTTCTTCCTTCCTTCCTTCCTTTCATTCTTTATTTTTTTTTTTTTGAGACAGAGTCTTGCTCTGTTGCCAGACTGGAGCACAGTGGTGCGATCTTGGCTCACTGCAACCTCTGCCTCCTGAGTTCAAGCAATTCTCCTGCCTCAGCCTCCCGAGTAGCTGAGATTATGGGCACGCACCACCACATCCAACTAATTTGTTGTTTTTGTTGTTGTTGTTAGTAGAGACGGGTTTTTGCCATGTTGGCCAGGATGGCCTTGATCTCCTGACCTCATGATCTGCCCGCCTCGGCCTCCCAAAGTTCTGGGATTACAGGTGTGACTCACCACCCCCTTCCCTCCCCTCCCCTCTCCTCCCTCTTCTTTCTTTCTCTTTCTCTTCCTTCCTTCCTTCCTTCCTTCCTTCCTTCCTTCCTTCCTTCCTTCCTTCCCTCCCTCCCTCCCTCCCTCCCTCCCTCCCTCTCTCTCTCTCTTTCCTTCCTTCCTTCCTTCCTTCCTTCCTTCCTTCCTTCCTTCCCTCCCTCCCTCCCTCCTTTCTTTCTTCTTTCTTTCTTTCTTTCTTTCTTTCTTTCTTTCTTTCTTTCTTTCTTTCTTTCTTTCTATCTCTCTCTCTCTCTCTTTCTCGCTTCTTTATTTCTTTTTCATGATGCTTCCTTAAAATCCAAAATCAGTCAAAAATCAGCATTCTCCCACCAAGGTTTAGTTTTCCGTTATGAAAGAAATACTCGAATTTGGAAATCAGCAACAATTTTGTAGGGCTCATGAAAAACGGGTTCCATTTAGAATTATAGTGATCCATTATTTTATATGGACCACCCTGCACTTCCTATATTCTCCCCAGGCTCTTTTTATTTCTTGGGAGAAAAAAAAATTGTTCTCTTAAAACAAAAGTTTCATTTAAGAAAATAATTAATTATTATTTAAAGGGCAGTTCAAATGTCATTTCAAATCATACCCTATTTCCTTTCGTCCACAGCACTCCGCATGAATGTGAACTGATTCAATGGGAGACTTACTATTTTTACAATGGTCAATTTTTTTTTTGCAGTGCATGTTTCAGTTAGTTGTGTGGTGAGAAGAAAAGCAAAGATTTAGCGCAGATGTGCCCAGTTACCACTTGAGACCAGTATTTTGCATTCTTGTTTCTCCTTTATAACCACATAAAGAGTTATTCAAATTTGGGCCGTATCAAAGAACTTAATATACAAATTCAAACAAATTACTCAAAAGAAAAAAAGCAACCTCTTTTTTTGTCTTTACCTTCTCTCAATTGCCATTCAAATTGATTATGATTTTGTTATTTCATAGTCAAATAGTCTTCTGCCTTAAATATAATTTTTTCTTCCCCAAGTTGAGCTCTGAAGTACCACTGTTATAGTAAATTATAACTGTAAGAGTTTGACTTCCTAATACTTGCACTGTCTAGCAAATTGGGAAACTTAAAATGTTTTGGAGATAAATGGTGGAATGCCAATTTTGTGGATTCAACCTCTGGTAAATTCCAATTCTCAATCATATAGCATTAATTCAGATCAAAGTTTCTACTGGGATTTTATACATGGAAAAAATATGCATACATAAATCCACATATATATTCATTTGCAATCAGAAAAACAATTTAAAACCCTGTTTGTCATAATCATGATACAGATAACATGACCTTTTCCAACCTTCTGCCCCCAGGTAACATTTTCAGCCTCAATCTGGCAATAATTTTTAAACACAATTTAAACAATAATAAGACAGCCTTCTTATCCATCTCATTACTGAATAACAATGTCAAATAATAGGTATCCTAAAAAACAAGAGTGTAAGTTGGCACAGCCACTTTGAAGAGTAACTTGGCAAGATACAGTTAAATTTCAAATGGGAAATGGGCATATGCTATGATCTGATGATTCCACTTCCTGGCTGTCTTATCCTAGGTTTCTGTAACAAAACACCATAGACTGGGTGGGTTAAACAATAGACATTTATTTCTAATAGTTCTGTAGGCTAGGAAGTCCAAGATGAAGGTGCTGACAGATTTGCTTCTTAGTGAAAACCTTCTTCCTGGTTTGGACATGGCTGCCATCTCACTGTCTATTCATTTAACCTCTTTGTGCAGTGAGAGAAAAAAAGAGGGAGAAAACTTTTTCATGTCTCTTTTTCTTCTTTTAAGGGCACTAATAATATCATGGGGGATTCACTCTCATGGTCTCACCCAAACCTGATTACTTTCCAAAGACCCTACCTCCTAATACCATGTTAGGGGTGAGGACTTCAACACGTGAACTTTTTTTGTTTGTTTGTTTTGTTTTTTATTTTTATTTTTTGGTTTTTTTTTGAGGCGGAGTTTCGCTCTTGCTGCCCAGGCTGGAGTGCAATGGTGCAATCTCGGCTCACTGCAACCTCCACCTCCCAAGTTCAAGTGATTCTCCTACCTCAGTCTCCCAAGTAGCTGGGATTACAGGCATGCACCACCATGCCTGACTAATTTTGTATTTTTAGTAGAGATGAGGTTTTTCTGTGTTGGTCAGGCTGGTCTTAAACTCCCGACCTCAGGTGATCCACCTGCCTTGGCCTCCCAAAGCACTGGGATTACAGGCATGAGCCACCATACCCAGCCTCAACATGTGAATTTAAAAGGACAAATTCATTCAGTCCCTAACATTGATGGTAGACAAGTTTTGAGTTTTTGCCCATAGAAACACAAATATACAAATATGCATAATCCTTGAAATACTCTTGGTCCTACTAAAATAGGTTTAGTTATACATGGTTTAGTTCTCAGAAAATGATATTGAGGAGAAAGGAAGGTGAAAATGATAAATGTAGTAATGTAACTACTATAAACATTTTAAAACCAAAAGGTATAAATTGTTTATGATACTTATGTGTATACAAAATAAACATGAACAAGAAAGATGCACACCAAATTTATCATAGAGATTATATAGGGACAGGAAGAGTAGATTAGGATTAGCATTGGTGGTTAATGGGAAATAAGTAAAACAAAATGTTAACAGTTATTAGTTCTGGCCGTAGACGTTCTATTATTCTACATATTTTTCTGAAGTATTTACATTTTTTAAATTAATTTTTAAAACAATTAAATTCTTAGAATCCTAGGTGCTTTATGATTAGTAACAAATTATCAGGCTGGGCACAGTAGCTCACATCTGTAATCCCAGCATTGTGGGAGATCAAAGCAAGCTGAGCTCAGCAGTTGGAAACCAGACTGGGCAATAAAGTGAGACTTTGTCTCTGCAAAAATCTTTTAAAAAACTAGCCAGGCACGGTGACGCTCACCTTTGGTTTCAGCTCCTTCGGAGGCGAAGGCAGGGGGACCGTTTGAGCCCAGGAATTCAACGCTGTAGTGAGCTATGATGATGTCACTGCGCTCCAGCCTGGGTGACAGAGACTCCAACTCAAAGACAAAACAAAACAAAACAAAATTACTGGCAAGACTGAGGTTGAAAATGATATCTGGGGACAGAAGGTTGGAAAGGTCATGTTATCTGTATCATGATTATGACAAGCAGGGTTTTATTCGCAGAATAACCAGACTTGTTTAACAGGACTGATAATGATATACTGGATGTTCCAATGAAATATTTACCCAGTTTGGATGTTGAAAAGGCATTTATAAATATAGAAAACTTGTGAAAATTTATACTATAATATGCTAAGACCACTAGTTGGCATTAGTAATGTGTTACATGATTGCATTAATTGCAATCTGGATAAAAAGTAGTATAATCGCATCCAACACTGAGCAACCTAAAGAAGGATTATAGAATAACTGGAAGATGGAAAATGTTGCTGTTATTCAAAGACAATGTAGATATGAATTCTTAACTAAACCATCAGTGGATTTAGCCATTGAGTTTCAAAACTAGTTGGAGATTAGGGATATTTTGCAGGAAAATATGCAGAATAAAGGAGGAAGTAGAGAAATAAATATGGAAGTATATGGAATAATAAAGCACCTTTTCCCAAAACTCTAGCTAAGCTAATGGTAAATATTTTGAACCTATGCTCCTCAAGCAGCACACTTAGAGCATCTAATGTCAAATGTTTAGATTCAGATGATGGTGGGCACTGGTGTTTTACTGAGATGCATTATATAGTAAATCATTTTTTATTTGAGACTTGTAGGTGCTAAGGATATGTCCTTGCCAAAACTGTGACTGCATTTGCTAAAGCCCCCATCATTTTTCACTTGATTAATGTCTCAGTTTATCTCCTTCCTCCAATTTCTATCCCCTTTTAAACTTATTGTCCACTCTAACATCGTACCTCAGATATAAAATTCTGATTATGTCAGTCCCCTGTTTAAAAACCTGCAATGAGCTAGCCCTGTTGACTTGGAGACATTTCCTCTAAGAATAGTCAAGTAAAAAAAGCAAGATGCAGAAAAATATGCAAAGTATTCTTTTGTAAAGCAAACAATGGCCAAAAAAACCCTATGTATATGGATATTGAATATATACATATACTGTATGCTTGAATGTAATTATATAACCAAGGAGAAAACAAAGAAAGGATACAAAATAAGTGTTAATGTGAGTTGGGGAAGGAAAGATGTGGGTAGAGAAGGGGGATAAGACAGGAAGGAGAGAAAAAAGTGGGAGGCAGAACTCAATTAAAAAATGAAAAAGAAAAACAGTATGTATGATCATCTTTATATATTGATGTAAAATGCATGTGATATTTTCATGTAAACACTTGAAAAATGAAAAATAGTAATAATTATAATTTCCTATTGTCTGTAGGAAGTTTAAACCTTTTGGTTTAAAACAGTCATTGCAATTTCCCGATTATCTTGTAATTGCTCCAGCCTTGTGTACCAGCTACACTTTCTTCACAGTTTCCACACAACACCATCCTAACATTCCCTATCCAACCCTTACACAACCCAACGTGCATCTGGGATGCCCTTTCCTCCTTTCTTCCTAGAGAAGTCCTATCTTCATTCAAGAGCCTGTTCAAACATCCTTTGCAAAGACTTTCTTAAACTCAGATACTCCATCTTCCCTGTGCCCTGAAGTGTTTGTAGAACTTTGCATTGTGATGTTAAGTTGTATTGTGATTACTTTTGAACATATTACAGCATTTTATTCTCTCGTAAATAGCTAGCTCCATGAGGAAAGGAATCATACGCTTAATTTTTGCACATTAAACACCTGGAATAAACCAGTATTTAGGAGATGGTAAGCAATTTTTGTTGATTTTACTGATTTCTGTTTGATTTTACATTTTAAAATGATGCTCAGTATTGTTGTGCATTGATATTGTGCTTATTGTATGCCTAGGTTAAGCATTTACATCTCCAATGAACCAACTCACTTTATTCCAGTTTATGGCCATGATTTACAGATATCTTACACTTGTCTCTATAGCCAGGTATTAAGGAAAGATTCTTTCTATCTAAGTTTTGGGGGAGGCCCCCAAAATCAAAACGGAAACAATAGGTGGCAAGTTCTCCCACATTCTAAAATAAGGCAATGGACCTCCTAAACAAGACCTCAAGGAAGTGGACTGAAACTGCTTAGTGACTCAACATCTACTCAAGGGTCTGTAACAGTTGATATTGAGGACACTGAGAGACGTAAGAACTTCTCTGCAGAATGTTGTTGGAGGCTGTTGCTATTTTCCATCTCCCTCATCTGTAAGAGAGGCATCAAGAACACCTCACAGAGAGTTTAATGTTTATTCTCTAAAGCTTGGAGGACAAAGGAGACATGTGTTTGGTCCACCTTTGAGAAATTTCAGGCAAAAGACTCTATAGCTGGAGTTGCCTACTTAGAGGCAATGCAAAGAGATACAGCTGTCCTTGGAGCCAGTTGCACTTCCACGGACAATAAAGCACAGGCTAGTGTTTCCATGACCCAGTGTGGGCTTTTTAGATGACATCTGGGTAAGAATTTCTTTTAAAATGATTTTTTTCTGAGGATGAGGCAATCTTGGCATAAAGAAGCTATGGGGTACTAACTGATGTAGAAGCTGAGGGGCTATTGAAGCAATCAAACAGAAAGAGACTAGACGGTTCTAGTGAGGGAATTTCTGCAGAACCCACAAGAGTGTCCCACATCAGCTGAGAGTATATTAGATTGGTGCAAAAGTAACTGCGGTTTTTGACTTTAAAGTAATGTCAAAAACCACAATTCCTTTTGCACCAGCCTAATGCGACAAGCCAATGCAGACCACTAGCATCCCTGCCCTTGCCTCTCTTCCCTCTTTCTCCACCGAGGAATGGTGAAAACCCCAGAGCCAGTGGTTAGGGGAATGGCAGTGGAACCAATATGGGAAATCAGAGCTTTTGCATTTACAGAAACCTGAGATTACTGATTATTGCATGGACTAATCATTTTAATTACTGAAATGGGGTTCTGACTGTAAGTGACTAGAGTACTTCCTTTATTGTCCAAAAGGGGATGAAAAAGATATAGAACTTACCTAAGATTTCAACTGTGGTAGGGAAAGAGTGATTCCATAAAGAGTTTGAGTTTATTATGCTCTAGCTGTTCAAACTGGTTGTGTATGTTATTTTATACAAGAATGGAATGAGAAATATATGTTAATTTGTATACATATATTGCTACCACTGGAGAAAATAATCAAGTACATTCCTGGCTCAGAAAGAAATAATGAATCATTTTTATATTTAAGACTTACAGAGTAAATTGTCTATTTCATCATATATATATGAAAACATAAAACAGATGTGAACAATAAACCTTATTTTTATAGACAAAATATCCTCTTAATTTCTTGATTGAAACTCACAATTAAATTATTGTGGCATTTTCAACACACAAAAAAATTATCTTCATAAATAATTTTAAAAAGCCATACAATAAGATGCTCTCATCATAGTCCAACAGAGTAATAAAGAGTACATGTTTAAATGATTTTTTGCCTTGCTATGATAATTTACTGCATGTCAGGTATGATAGGCAAGAAGCGTGAAGAACCAAGTGTGAGGAAGACCATACCCTCATTATAAGAAATTCACAGCCTAGAAGAAAGACAAATGCATTAAAAAATGCCCACCACTGGGCTAGTAAAGGCCCCTGTCAGGTCACATCTAGACTGCTACTACCAACTATGCTTGTTGCCTCCAGACTCACCCCCTTTCACCCATCTTCTACACTGATTACTAAACTAAAACTAATATGACCATGGCACCTGCTTGCATTGAATGTGCTGCTGGCTTCTAGGAAACCTCAATGCTAATTTCTAATACTTTAACCCGATAATCTGCTCTCTGCCTTCCTCTCCATCCTCCCTTCTAAATATTCTCCTCTTGTTAACTTTATACTCCAGTACCTCAAACTATATCATATTGTTCCCCACCTCCTGAGCCCTTGTCCATGCTTTTCTTTCTCCCTGGCACCCTTTCCTATCTCATCTGCCTGCAAAACTCTAGTTCATTCTTTGAAATCCTGCTAAGATATTTGCTAAGATATTCACCTCTTCTGTAAGGTCTTTCTTGCCCACCCCTGTTTAGTGAACAACTCACATGCTTATGTATATAAATTCCATTTTCAGCCATACTTCCATAATGGCACATATGACACTGGTCTTAAAATTACTTACTTTGAATCTTGTCTCTAACACTACACTCTGAGCACCTGGTACTGTGACTGGAACATTGTGGACAATGAACAAATTAAATAACTGAACCAACTCAAATTTGGATCAGTCGTACAATGACATGTACTGACCTTGATTAGGGGCCAGCACTGTGGCTTTATTGCCTAATGACCTAGGTTTTTCTTAGGACTCAAATGGAAAGTTGTTAAAAGGCCCTTCTGATTAACTCAAAAACAGGCTGTGAATTTGGCTCCGAGTTTATGTGCTAGAATCTGAGGGGTCCTGAGAGGTTCAAAGTGTCCAGGTCCTATAAGGAATCGGGGATTGGAAGATAAAATTAGCTAACACCACCGAGAAGACAAACAAGAAATCCCTGCAGCATGGCCGATAATCATCTGCACTTTGTTCATACCTTAGGATCCGTTTGTTTTTTCACATGGCTTCCATGCTTCTCTGTCTTCCCCTAAAGGCATACTCATGGTTAGAGAACGTGTAATAAAAATATTAGATTAAACAATAACAAGGATTGATTTTCTCTTACTGGAAATTCACACAATTTATATAAATATATAAACATTCAGGGAGAATATTAACCAAATACTTTTCCCGCTGAAATGAAATTACTTTCTTACTTGATTCTTTTTTTTTTCCCTGAGACAAGGTTTTGCTTTGTCACCCAGGCTGGAGTGCAGTGGTGCAATCTCTGCTCATTGCAACCTTCGCCTCCCAGGTTCAAGTGATCCTCCTGCCTCAGCTTCCACAGTAGCTGGGACTACAGGTGCATACCAGCACACCCAGCTAATTTTTGTATTTTTAGTAGAGAGGGGTTTCACCATGTTGCCCAGGCTGGTCTCGAACTCCTGAGTTCAAGCAATCCACCTGCCTCGGCCTTTCAAAGTGCTGGGATAACAGGCCTGAGCCGCTGCACCCAGCCTCAAACTTGATCATTTTTTTAAAAGCAAAGACTTAGACTATTTTCAGAATTTTTATTATTCCTAAATATAATTGAATGGGAAATATTTAATTTCTCCTTAGCACCACAATCATATCTTCATTTTTACAAACATCTTAGTAATTAATAGTTCTTCACCTGACCACTGTTACTACCACTAGTAGCTGGACAATCTTAGGATCTGCTTATCTATCCCAGAGATCAATTTTAGTTGGTTTATGCACGCTAGGCTCCTCAGTTTTTAAGGCTTGCATACACAACAAGAAATCTAGTCCATCTGGATATACTTTGTGATCTTGATTCTACATGCCCCAAGAGATGAACTACTGAACAGCCCATTCCAAGCCAAGCCGTATGGTTTCTAACCATCCATTCACTCATTCAGCAAATATTTGTTTAGTGAGCTTCTACTGTGGGTCAAGCACTGAACTACACATTGTAAATACTTAGATACAAAGAGCACCCATTGCTTTCAGAGATATCCCTGGTGAATTCACAATTACAAATCCCCAAGGTAAATGCTATGTTAAAAGATGCTGGAGGATGAGAGGGCTCCAGTTTCCTTGGGAAACTTCCCAGAAAAGGTCATGCTTAAATAAGCTTTCGAAGATGAGTAACAGGCCAAATAATGGAGAAGGGAATTCCAAGCAGCAGGAACCACAGATGCTACAGCATGAAAGCATGGGCCTGAAGGTTCTTTTAGAAAATTCCAGGCTTTAGATGCAGCTGAAGGCTGGGTGTACACAGGGGTATAGAGAGAAAAGAAGCTGGACTAAAAGACAGGCCCTGATGGTCAACAGCCTCTTACGCCATGTCTAGATTTTTACCCTGAAATTAATCAAGAGCCACTTTAGACATTTTAGCGACTGGCTTCATCAGATTGGTGTTTGAGAAAAACCATTCTGGCCAAAGTGTAAATGACTCAGGGGAGCCAGAGGGTTACTACAGTAATCCAGGTGAGATAGGGAATACTAAAAAATGAATCTGTTGAGGAGAGAATATGATGAGGTCAGTTTGGGGTAACCTGGGATAGTTGCTAGAAAGTTGACTAGAGCACACTTCTTGGTTTATATGGTATACAGTTTACCCTTGCAGCCCTCGAAACAGCATACATTTCAGTCTGGGCGGCACACTCTCACTGCACGGTCTGCAGACATAGTAAACTAGCCAGTAGCACTGTAAGCTACTGCTAACTCCAGACTTGTAGTTTTGTAGTTTTGAAATAGTTGGCTATCCTTGAATTTTCCACATTGCAAAATTTGCTTTTTGAATTTTAACCACTTTGATTTAGCCTTGAATCACAGCAAAACAAAACAAAAACAAACAAACAAACAAAAAACCAACTGTGTTCTAGTTGTCTTGCTTACTGGGAAATCTGGTGGGAGAAAGAAAAAAAGCCAGAGAAATCCTTCCCCCGGCTATGTTTATTGGCCAGCACTCCACAGGGCATACCAAGAAGATAAGAACAGGAGGAGTGGGGGTCAATCTTCTCTTCTAGGGGTACCCAGGAGTGGCGGACTGTGGTCCTTGGTGTTTTGGTTCAGTCTGTTAACATATAGAAAATTAACAGGAAGCCACACAGCTTTGAAAACTATGTTACAAAGTCCTTTGCCATAATTTCTTACAGTAAAATTATTTTGATAAGTGAATATTTGGATTATTCAGGTTTCTCTAATAATAATTCCATTTCTTATGCCAAGGAGTTACTATATATGTCTGTGTCTGGAAATAAGGGAAAAGATCTAAGCTAGAGATATTCAATTATAACTCAATTAGCAAAAACAAAGTAAAGGACTTTTTTTTTCTTACTATATTTTATATTTTAAGTTCTAGGGTACATGTGCACAACATGCAGGTATGTTACATATGTATACATGTGCCATGTTGGTGTGCTGCACCCATCAACTCGTCATTTACATTAGGTATTTCTCCTAATGTTATCCCTCCCCACTCCCCCCACCCCATGACAGGCCCCGGTGTGTGATGTTCCCCACCCTGTGTCCAACTGTTCTCATTGTTCATTTCCCACCTATGAGGGAGAACGTGCAGTGTTTGGTTTTCTTTCCTTGCGATAGTTTGCTCAGAATGATGGTTTCTAGCTTCATCTATGTCCCTACACAGACATGAACTCATACAGTAAAGGACATTTTTTATCCCATACTCTTTTTGCATGTGAAAGAAGAACTGTCTCTAACTCTATCTTAAAGGTGAACGACCAAAATAAATATATGGACGTGAGTATCAAATATTCCAAATAATAGGCTACAATAACTAAACAAATATTTGGGTTTTTAAATTTAATGACCAAAAACCAGACTGTCATCCTGCCACATGTTCTGATGTGAGCGGATAGAAAAAGTTCAGCAATTCATACACTTTATAAATTTCATTGTTTAAAATATGATTAACTCCAAAACTTTGATTTCCAACACAAAGAAAATACTTCACTGAATCTTGAATTAACAGGCAACGTTAAAGTGATAAGATTTTATAAGTCTAAGATTCTATTCAGAATAGTAAAAATTAAACTAATGAAACTATGGGAACTACTAGCTCATTAAAATTTTTATTTTAACGTATAAACATGTAGTATGCAAAAATTAAAGGTTATTTTTGATTATTTCAATTGGTACACGAAGAAAATGCTGAGTTATTGAGTATTATTCTAGGTTCCTCAAACTCCAAAGTGTAAATGCATTTTATATCTTCATAAAAACACCTTACATAAAAGACCAATATGAAGTAACACAAGAAATCAGCACATTTTCTACCTCTTGATAGCAGTGACTAGAAATAGAATTCTTGAAAAAAAATAAATAAAATAAAACCAGCTTCTTAGTTAGCAACTTTGGAGCTTTCCGGTCTGTTATGTGGTTGGACTACTGCTGGAGTGTCTGGGTTGGGTTGACCACCCATCTAGCACTCAATCCACATGCCCAGTTTTGTGGGTGTCTTTCTGCTCTTATGTTTTTAAAGTCATGTTTGATTTTTCACTGACCTCCTGTTATGATGACCTTTGAAGCAAAAACATTACTATTCTCCCCCATGAGCTATGCATGATGTTGTAAATGTGATTTAAGTATTGGGCAGAGGGTTTAAAAAAAAAAATTCCATGTAGGGAGCCAAACAAATTTTGGGGAAAATGCAAAAATTTAAACCTCTGAGAATTTCCCAGGAGCCACACACTATTTCCAGAGTTTGAAAAGAATGTAGTAGGAAGTTTTACAAAACGGAGACTATTAAAAATAAGTAACAGAAACAAAAGGGAAATGTAATTCATTTGTTGAACAAAATAAAAGACAGTGTTTTGAAAAGTACATTTAATAATGCCTAGAAGTACTCCAAGTGGTACCACATGGTTTCTTAGGGCAGCTAGGGTTTGGTCTCGCCTTAATGATGACATGTGGAATGTTAAAGTCAGGAAAAGGCTCAGAAACCATGTAGGATTTCTTCGTTGTTGCTGTTGTTATTGTTTGAAACAGTCTCACTCTGTCGTCCAGGCTGGAGTGCAATGGTGCAATCTTAGCTCACTGTAACCTCTGCCTCCCCGGTTCAAGCGACTCTCTTGCCTCAGCCTCCTCAGTAGCTGGGATTACAGGTGTGAGCCACCACACCTGGCTAATTTTTCTATTTTTGTAGAGATGGTGTTTCACCTGTTGGCCAGGCTGGTCTCGAACTCCTGATGTCAAGTGATCCACCCACCTCAGCCTCCCAAAGTGCTAGGATTACAGGCATGAGTCACTGTGCCCAGTCAGCCAAGTAGGATTTCTGATCTACTATCACCACATCCAACTTCAACCCAAGTAGTGCTGGGTATTTTACAGGTGGCCTCTGTTCGAACGAAGTGTTTCACAGCTTTAAGAAAAATTTGAAAATCATTAATTCAGTCTGGAATTCAGAAAGGTAAATTCACTTCAAGTAACAATGCAGCAGATTTCAGAGTGGAACCTCTTTCTCCTGACTACTGGTCCAGGTTTTATTTCTCTACCTCATGGCAGCTCAAATGAATTCAGCCTGCAAATATGGAAGATACTGTTACAATGTAGCACAGTTAGGAAACAAGCCTAACTTTTTTTTAGACACTACACTCTTTTGTCCACTTAGACTTTTAATTGTTTTTATTTAAAACTGAGTCACGTTTCTATTTTTTGTCTGTTTTTTGTTGGTTTGTTTGGTTTTTTACTTTTACTCTTTGGTTGGTGTGTGTGTGTGTGACAAGGTTTCACTCTTTTGCACAGGCTGGAGTGCAAGAGTAAATGCTGCATTTACTCTTTCTTCTTTATGAACAGAACTCGATGTAGCTAAGGGTTGCAGTATAATTAGCTAAAGGCTATATTTCCCAGCTTCCCTTACAGGTAGAGAGCCCTAGGACTAAGTTCTACCAATAAATGTAAGCAGAAGCTGTTGAGTGAGACTCATTCCGCTGGCACATGTATTTGCCCTTTCTCCCTCCCTTTTCTTTCTGCCTAAAATGGTCACATTTTGTACAGAACTTCCTTTGTCACAACTGTGGAGCAGAAATGTCGAAGGATACAGAGGCACATCGAAGACAAGGAATAACACACTAGCGCTGGAACTTCAGGCTTTCGTTGGTTGGTTGCTGTTAATCAAATTCCTACTTGGTACACTTCGGGGCAAAGTCATATGATGAAAATGCTTCAATTACTATCATAGTTTAAAAGTAGCATAGTAATGATAGCCTAAATGTGTAAAGTCATTTCAAAGGAAATTTATCGTTTACTGGTAGTAACATAAGTTTGAATCTTCTATTCCTGTTTTTAAAAGGATCCCAAACTCTGAATGTGACAGTAGGACCATAGTTCGATGTGTGGAAAAAGGCTTTCCTGGGAAATTCCTCTGAAACCAAATCTTTGTGCAGTAAAACTGATTTTAATCAGAGTACATAAAGGGAATAGAAGTGTACTATTCTCAAGTTTTGATTTACAAAATTATGTTTAGAAATAAACAGTGCTATTGTTTTCCTGAAGATAATATCCATATATTAATACAAACAGTGTAAGGGTCTGTTATCTCAGGTTAATTAAATACATAGTGGAAAAGACAAAGAGAAATGGGTTAAAGAGTAAAAATGTACAATTAGATAGAAGAAATAAATTCAGTGCTTGATAGTAGAGTAGAGTGATTATAGTTAAACAAAAATGTCTTGTACTCAGGAGACATACACCCTAAATTCCTTAACTTGATCACTATGCATTACATACATGTAACAAATTTTCACATATGCCTTATAAATTTGTACAAATATAAAGCATATAATATCAGAGCCCTGAAGAAACCTTGATGATGATGTAGCTCATCCTCTCTTTTTTCTACGGAAAAGACCAAAAAAAAAAAAAATTAAAAGAGATTAAGGCTATATTTCTTAACGTTTCACAATTCACTGGGTTCTTTCTTAAATGAAGGAACTTAATAGTGGAAGAAGAAAGTATTTCTTGTACTTACTTAAGAGTTCTCCCTGATTGACTTGTTATCCTGGCATCCCATCAACTAGCATGCCCTTCCTCCCCCTACTTTTAACTCCTCCCTTCCCTAACCTGGTAACTCAGCCTTTAAGATCCAGGCATACTTGTGTCTGTCCTAGCTACCCAAGAGGCTAAGGAAACAGGATCATATGAGCCCCAGAGTTTGAGGTTACAGTGAATTATGATCTCACCACTGCACTCCAAGCTGGACAGCAGAGTGAGATGCTATCTCTAAACAAACAAACAAACAAACAAAGACTCAGGCATGATCTCAACCGTAGAATTATAAGCTGTCCCTGACTGCCCACCCCACAACACACCCATCTCCTAGCCAGGTAAGGAGCTTTTCCTCTTCACTGTCTGCACACTGTGCCTATACCATCTCACACTCCCTTGAGATCCTAGTGATCTGGGTACCTGTTCTCTTTCCCAAAAGAAAAGTGAACGCTCCAAGGGCAAGGACCAAACCTGTATCTCCCAGCATGCAGCATGGGATCTGACCACATATACTTTCCCTAATATTTATTTTTTAGAAAATATATGCTAGTGAACCCTAGGGCAGCAAGGACAGATGCTGAATCAGTGGAATCTTACTCAGCTCTTTGGTGTAGTCTGAAACCCCTACTCCTATTGACTTCCCTCCGACAGCCAAACATAATCTCAGGAGAACTGGCTCCAAAAAGCCATAAAGAGGTTTAGAGGTTTAGTAACACTAGAAAGCTGTAAACAACCCATTTTAATGCATGGTACAATTCAAAGTACATGGTATTGTCTTTTGGGAGGGTATAAGAATTCAATTATAAGGATCAAATAAGAGCAGCTAAAAAAACAGAACAGGCTCGATAAAATCATTTGTGCAAGTCTCTGGTCGCTCAGGTTTGGTTTCCTAGAACATTGTAAAAGGTCCAGGTTTTTAAATTAATAGGTTAATCTAGGTTTAAGAAAGGAATAATAATGGAAAAAGCACTGATGTAAAGTGCAGCAGGAAATCCACTATTGGAGGAAGCATATTTCCTAGAGCAGAGAGGAGAGAAACTAACGCATTCCAAATGATATTCTTTAGGTAACATATTAAATTTCTTCTTTACCACATCAACTATAATTTAGTCGTTTTAGTTGAAGATGTTTCTAAATGAGAGCTCTCTGGTAATCCCCCCCCTTTTTTAATGAATGCTCTTTTCCCATTCATCATATTTTAAATGATTCTATAAATAATGTTATGTTAAAAAAGTTTTCTCTTCATAGTAGAGTACTAAATGAGGGTCCTATATAAAAGATCCTACAGAGTGAAATATTAGGAAATAACCAAATAATTGATATAGCCATTTTAATTGCTACCTTGTTATCTGTGACCTAGTTTGCTTAACAGTTTTTATGGAGCCTGATTCCCTGATATACTGGAGAACGTTAGATTCAGAATGGATGTAAGAATATTTTGATTTCTCTTTCACTTCTATTCAGTTGATAGTATTTCTGTAAAAACAAATCAGGCTAGTAAAACTCATTTTTAGTATTTTCCTAAACAGCAAGTTTATATTAAATTAGATTTAATGAAGAAGAAGAACTTTTTTTCTATAATTATTATTCCCCACAGAGTATATATATCAAGGCAAACAGGAGAGAAAGTAATCTTATATTTTCTTGGAACACTATTGCACACAATCAAATAAAATGAACTTGAAGCCTACTCTTTTTTTTTTTTTTTTTTTTCCAAACTAAAAACAAGTGTGAGAACTTGTGGAGCCAGCATCAGGTTCCTTAGTTTTCTACTTTGTCTAGCAGATCTTTAATCTTCAAACTCTTCTTGACAACCCTCATCTTTATGAGTCATCTACCTAACCAATGCACAAAAAGGCATGGATTTACGATTACAAATGTTCGCGATGGTATAGACTCCATTCTCAGAACATATAAAGGTCTAGATGAAAACGCTATAGAGTTGTGAAATAATTGTCATTTGAAGGTATGTAGAAAGGCTTCTTCATGAGTAACACTGAGAATAATAAATACATGGCAAAGTAAGACACAGACATATGACAGGGTGTTGTAAGACACATGCATAGGCACACTAACATGCACATACATGATCATGGCATGACTATGGTGTAAGGATTCTCTATAGTCTGCCAGATCAGCCCCCTTACTCGACAGTTACTTCTTAACGATGACAGCTTATTTCTCCAGTGAGGATGAATATAGCCTTAAGTGTGGACTCCTTCCTCAACATTTTGTTTCTTTGTGCCAAGGAGTCCATGTGTGCACCATGCATAAACATGTATGAGATTATAATGATAAAATGAGAAATTGAGCTAAACCGTCAGAGAGCTGTACCAAACATCATAGACAAAGGGCATCATAAGAAACAAGCCATATAAAACTGTGATGTTGTTGTTTGGGGGTAATTCCGAGTAACTCGTTTGTGTATTGTTCACTTTTGTTTCTTTGGCTTGGCTGCTAAGAAACTGAGAGTCATCTTTGCCATTAAATTCACATCCAGCCCCATAGTGTGTTCCTTCTTCTCTGGTCTTCATTTTGGCTAGGTAACATTTTGTAAAAAATTTAAGTCATTTTTACTTACTTTCTTGTATTTCTTTTGAGAACCATTTTGATACTTTTTGATATAACACTAGAAGGAGAATAAAGAGAGGAAGGTAGGGGTTATGTAACTAAATTATTTATTTATTTAATTTGTTGAACTTCTCTGAACCTCAAATTCATCTAAAATGGACAGATATTAGAACCAACCTCAATGGAGAAAATGTGACAAGAGATCAGCTAATCTTTCTTTCTTCCTTCCTGATATTCCCATCAATAAATAAATTGTGAATGTGCATGTGTGTGTAAATATGTGTGTTATATATGAAACTGTGCATCTATATACACATATATTACAAGTAGATTATATGTACATACATATATACGCACAACCTCTCCCTGCTCCCCACCTACAAATTTCTGGGATCAAAATCTTATTCAAAAAGTCCTCACTCACCAATTTCCAAAGTACTTCAAGGTAAGCAAACACTAATCTATTCTTCACTACAAATGCTGTTTGGTTTTTTTGTTAAAATTGTGATCTATGGAAGATATTGGAAATAAGTCTGTGAAACGAGCCATTTTATGAAAGCAGAGTTTCAGTAATCTCTATGCGTTAAATAGGAGGCTAACAGAAATTCCTCCCTTTGGTTCCCCCTCCCATCTCTGTGATTTACTCTGCGTGTCTGCTGCAACAATCATCGCCACAGTACACAGTGCTCACCACTGACCTACTGCAGACAGTTAATCAAGAGCAGAGAGAGCAGCTTTCACAGTACAAGTAGTTACTTGTTCTCAACTTTTTAAAGTTCATAATTCAGCCTTACTGTCATTTCTTTCCTCTTGCCGGTGCTTTATGAAAGGTAAAGCTGAACAGAAAGAAAACCAGAGTCATTAACTGTTTGAAAGTTTAATGTGCTACCAAACCAGAATTAGATGTGATAATGAAATTTCCACAGTTGAAAGCAGACTTTGCTAACTGATGTATGTAGTGAGAAGGTGGTCACATAACCAATGAAAATAAAAACCGTGCTCATTTTTTATATTTCTCATTCATTTTTTTGTTTAAACTGGCCAAATGCCAAATTAGACTTCAGTTGGGATACTTTAAAAAGCGGATTTAGTAAAATTCCACTTGTTTCACTTAAGAAATATACATTCAATACTGACACCAGAGATGTTGATCAAGTCACTTTATATCTAAAGACATTCCAGAACAATGGTTTAGGATTTATGGAATAACTTTGCTAACCTGTATTCAGTCATCTTGACTGGTCGGAAGAGCCATCCAAGTCACCAGAATCCTTTCCACGGAGCCACAGGATGGCTCACCGCACTCATGCAACTCTCCAGCCTGGTATTCAAAGCATGTCTAAATAGGATTCTGACTTATCCTTTCTAACCACTTCAATTTCTGCCTTTTGTGGTCAATATAATCAACATGGGTCATCATTTGTTCCCCAAATACAGCATATTCTTGTCTACTCCTTTGCCATTGCACATGCTTTTCTCTCCTCCTAACATTCTCAGCCATGGGGTCTCTTTGCCTCCCCTCGTCCAGGCATCCCCACCCACTGTGTCCCTCTTCCCAACACTTCCACTCAGGGACCTCTTACCTACCTCCATCTTTTGAAATTATATCCATTTAAAGTTCAGTTAAACTGCTCTTTTTTCAAGAAATTATTCCTTTTTGTCCACCCCAAACTAACCTGATCTCTCTCTTCTCCATCCAGAATCACTTACTTTAACTCTTGTATATCACTTCCATAGTCTTCAGCATATAGTAGGAGTTCATTTGCTCTATGACAAATGAATCAATGACTTATAGGCTATATTGCATTTTAATTTACCCCATAATCTTCTCCTCCTCCTTAGCTTATAACTTCCTTATGGCAAAGATGGGATTAGTGGGAGGAGGTACTTATTAATCTTTACAACCTTTACATTATCTAATAGTTTAATTGTACATAATCAAGAGTCGATAAATATTTCTTGAATTGCACCATTAAACTGGGTCGGCTGGGCTTGGTTAGAAGCACCTTAGGATCGTGCCTGGATTTATCAGAAGCAGTGCTAGTGATGCAAACGGTAATTTTCTTTGCTGATTCATAGCTGAATTTATATGACACTAAGCTTTGGAAGGTACCATTTTTCAAATTAAATATAAAAACAATAACCTCTCTGTGTGGAATGTTTTAAGTTCTCCTGGCTCCTTTCAGGCATGGGGACATCTCTGTAAGGTGTTGACCTAAATTTCTTCTGACCTAATTTCCTTGTTGCAAAAGGAATTCGGTGCAGCCAGCCCCCACTGCGGAAAGGTTTTGTTCTACATCACTGTCACATTTCAATGACAAATGGAATGAACTTTGTTAGTCCTTTTGAGATTCCAGAATAGCTCAGGATATTCCCCTCTAATATCTAAGAGGATTTCAGTGATTTGTCCTGCCGGCTACAGAGTATAAAAGAGCTTCCCTCTGTCCCATGCATTCCCCCTGAGCAGCCAGGCATACCTCATGGAAGCTCCAGACACTACTTGCAAACATTTTTTGCTGCATGGTAGCTGAAAAGAAGGTTGCTGATGAAATAAAAGAATGAAAGTGGCAAAAATGATGCACTGGGCTCTTGATTCAAGAAAGAGAAATGCTTCTTGGCACTAACAAACTCTACTTTGGTCCTAGTTCTAAGTATTTTGAAATAAAAACAAACCTGTACTCCTATGATCAGAAAAAATAATTTTCCTCCTAATGATACAGATCGACAAGAAAGCCTGTTTTCCCCACTATATTGTGAACATGTGTGTATATTTGTAAGTATGTGTGTTTGAGAGAGAAGGGGCTAATACAAAGAATAGGATTTAGTTCAAATAATTCAATAGCTATAAAAGCCATAAGACAATAGACAGGAATATAATAAAAATTCTTTCCTTTCCATTTCCTAAGAAAAGACAAAACAGTCTTCTACAGAGAACAGCTTTGGTGTATTACTTTCTGGAAGAAGAGGGGTTCCCTACTAGATGGCTCCCAGGGCTTCCTCTGTTGCTATTATTAACCAATGACCACCATCTGAATCATGTATTCTACAAGCAGTTTCGATGTGGGACCGACTGCTTTTCAGATTCAGAATTTTAATAATCATTTGAGCAATATGCTGAATGTACCTTAAAATGCTGAAAATTACTGGAATTCTCTCATGTTTGATCATACAAAATGTTACTCCATTATTTCCATTTGGAAGCAAGTATCTTGGAAGGTCTTAAGGCACCACACCCTGCCAGTTGGTGATGTGGTCAGCAAAGTCGAGAGGAGGTCAAAGAAAGCAGCTGTCCCAGCAATTTAGCCTGAACCTAAATGGTAACATAAAGGAGAGTAAGAGGAGAGAAAAAGCTGACAAAGGAGAGCAAAACAGTCTGTTTCAAAAGCGTAAATAAAGATATAAGATAGGCAATAGATAATTGAAAAGTTCCTTGTTGAAAAAGTTATTTCTAACAATAAAAAAAGAAGAAAAATAATCTGAAGGGGAAGGGAATTTTAAACATCCCCTCAACCAAATGCTGATCATCTCTTGGGAAACTCCCCCAAACATCAAAAATCACAAGCAGAGTGAAAGGTGCACCAAGATAAATAGGTTATATAAAAAGAAAGCAAGTCAAATTAGAGTCTTTAGCCAGCAAAGAGTCCCTAAGCAATTACTAGGGGCAGACACGGTCCGTGTGCCAAGATAAATTATTACCCAATGGGCAAACCCACTACTAATGTATTATTGCACCAAGATTATGTTGTCCAATGGCCAGAAGAACTGATTATTTAGAATTGCATTTCTTATAGCCTAGTGCGTAGTATTAACCTAAGTGCAGAGAGATGACAGCAGACAGCACAGAGGGATAAGGGAGGGAGGGAGACAGAGACAAAGAGAGAGAGAAAGGGGATGTATATAAATGATGGGACTATAGTATTTGATTGGCTGGCTTGTGAGCAGAGCAGTTGATATATTACCTGGATGAAACAGAATACATTTTCTCTTGAGAGCACTTGCTGGCGTCCCTAGATAGATCATCTACTGAAAGATAAAGAAAAAAAATCTTTTGTGAAATCAAAGAAAATTATTATTTCCAGGAAGTTAGTTTTGGTGAAGGAATTTATTGTCATATTTCTGTGAGTTGCACAGGACCACAAGAATTTCTGAATGTGAAGCAAAATTTGAAAAGTTAAATGACGCAGTAAGACATGGTCACAGCAGATGCCATTACAAAATGGCCTAGGACAAGCTCTATATAAAGTAGAGACCTTGTCTGGGTATTCTGCATCTCTTCCATTATCTTCTCCTTCTGAGTAAGGACTTGGCATGACCCCTCCACTTTGGTTCATATATGATGCAGTAAAGCTTTTAATAACCAAGTAAATTGGTGACCTGAAAATGCATGTCAACACATATGTAAGCTCTGCGGTGAACTTTAAAGTCACCGCCTCTCATGCGGACTAGTTTTCCATGGTTGTGTAGTAGAAGATCTATTTCAGGAGCAAAGGAGACCCAGCTGTTGTGGTCTATTTACTTAGCATGGTGCCCTGGCACCAAGACTCTCAGATCCTGCTGCAACACACACTTGCTGCTGTGGAAGGATCTTCCCACTGTCAGACACATGGAAAGGAGAACAACTTCTAAAACCCATTTTTACATTACCAAGAACAAAGATGACAATGTAAAGCAAAAGTCAGGTCAAATTTAGCTACTCATAAAATTGGCTGAGCCTGCCTCTGCTCAGGGGAAAGCCTTGCTGAATCTCCACTTTCAGAAGCTGCACTTGATTGAACAATCAGACTGAAAAACCCATTGTCCCACAAGGATTTGTGAAGTGTTGAGCGTCTAGTATATGGGTGTTCTGAATAAAAGGATTTTGCCAGGAGTTTTGAGATCAGAGATCCATGATTAATTTTGACTACTTGGATCAATAAAGATTGTTTTCCTTTGAAACAGAGCACCTATAAAATTATGTAATTTGAGGTATAGGAAAATCATTGCCGAATGAGCAGAGTACTTTGCTGCCCACAGAATCCATTTGGTAATAATTTCAGCATGAAAAGTAAGACCATTATTTTGATAGAACAAACACATTTAAAAGTCATGAAAGATTATATCAGTTAAAATTATTTGCATAAAATACGTTTCAGCACAAACTCACTCAGGTGTAGTACTATTCACACCAGAAATGCAATTCAGTGTGAGCTGTTTCCTAAAGGAAAAGTACATGTGAGAATTTAGATTATTTTGTCTAGCACAGCTGCTGCTTGTACTGCAAAAGCAGAGATGCAGCTGATGACAAGGTAGAATGGAACTTGACACCTCCATTGGCATCCAGCCAAGAATACAGAATGTTTTAGCCAGTCTATGGCATGTGATCCATTTCTTAATTGTTGATAACATATAATTAGGACAATCTAAGCCTAGTTTAATGAATGCAATAAGTTAAACTGCAGTGCTTGACTATACTTGGATAGACTTTGTTAGTCTTGGAGCACGGAACTGCAGAGTAACATTTTATAAACAGTACAAAATGGAATCTTCCCTTTACAAACTATCAGCCTAGAATTATGGCCGACATCCTAACCCACAGTATAAATTCTGTGCACTGTATAAATGTCAACTGATATTCATGGCCAATGTGCCCAAAATAAATTTTCCCCTTGAAGATTTTAAAGGTAAGATTTATGTGAAGAAATTGGGCACATATTTAAAAATGACAGACTACACGTTCTGCTAATCAGTTATCAACCTGATTTATTTTGACAGACTTCTTTTTAAGATGATCAGAGCTCAGTCTAGTGTACTACACGGTTTTTTTTTAAATGCAATGATTTTCTTGAAAATAATGAATTATTAACTTTTTATTAAAATAGATTCATTGCATTCATCTCTCCACACCCATATTACTTACCTGTTGGTTTTGTAAAAATATTGTCATTGTAGAGCATGAAAAGACCTTTAGCAAGGCCATAAATAAATTCAGCTGAATTTTTCATATCTCTGGTAAGAGATTTATTTTTTCCAAAGGTGAGAAAAATCCTACCTAGGTATAAAAATAATACAAGAAATAAAAAAGTTTTGAGAAAAGACATTTTAGATTTTTGACTGAAAAAAATAATTTTTAAGGGCAGCTCTATTTATCCACAGCAAGCATGCTTTCTCTGATTTTCTTTCTTTTTTTTTTTTGTCTTTAAATTTGTTCTAATGTTATCAGAATTGATTTTTAGTCTCAGTCATCCCAAAGGAACTGTCTTGAGTGAAGCTCTTATCGGGGAACTGTAATGAAGAACCAGCTCGCAAAGCTGTTACTATGGTGCTCACATATCTGAAGAAATTTTTAGTGGAAATAAAATTCCAAAGCACTAAATTTAGAGGTATTTCGTTTCCTAGTAAGAGGTATAAAAATAGTACTACTAGATACAATTTAAATTCCAAGGGGGAGATATTTATTTCTGTACGATACTCAACCATGTACATTCTAGAAAGCCAGTTTCTTTCCACAAGCCTTGAGACAAATTAAAAATCATGTTAACTAATTCCCTCTTAGCCCCCCATCCCACCAGAGAATAATAGTTTTAAAGAAGGAGTTCTTTTCCATTGTCACATTTTCATTTTTGTGTTGCTTTTAAGAAGAAACTTTACAAAGTAAAGCATAACTATCTGAAAAACACATTCTTCTTCATATATTTAAGAAAAAAATATTGACAATGATGCATAATTATAGTTTTAGATACTAAATTGTATATTATCTCCAGAGGGCAAAGGAGAGTTAAAGAACATCATTGGTGTCCTGGTATAGTTACTAGAAAGATCAGGTTTAAGCCATATTTTACATTAAAAGCAATAATTACTATGGTGTGCCTAAGTCAGCAAAATTCTCTTTTCCAAAAATGAAAATTTCCAGAAATCATGAAAAGTATAGCCCTGAAATTAAAATATTTCTAAGTATCATGTCATATGTAAATATAATTTTAATAAACCTCTGCCCACTATTCAAATATATACCAAATTCCCCAAGTCAAATTACACTTCAGAAGTGTTGCCGAAATTACTACTTGAAGAAGAAATTTTAAAATCATCTTAAAATTTTCATTTTTGCCATTAAGCCACCAGAAACAACAGAAAAAATCCTGTAATAATATTACATGGATGAGAATATTATATTACATCTGCACTTCTAGGTTCATACGAAAGAAGAGAGGAACTGGCATCTCTCAAGAAACGAAACTAAAGAAGTTACAGATATATACTTTTGTATGAGTGATAAATACTCATAATGATTGAAGGGGAAAATAAAGAGTATAGCTGTAAGCATTCCATCCATTATGTATAATTTTTATTGATATAAATATATATTTGAATTTTAAGACTTTTAAACAGCAAAATTTGACAAGTGCAGTAAAGAACAAGCTTCTCTGTTTATGCTGTTCCATGCATACAGGAGAGAAGAGTTCATGTTATAACTGGCTTTGGTTTTATCTGTTCTTACAAAGTCAAACTGTCCTTAAATGAAATTATTCGCAAAAGCAATCCACAGCGCCATCCTCTACATTAAAATGCAAACCTCATGTTAACATGAATAAATGTGCCCATAATTTCGGAGAATATTTTAGGAGTTGTGGCCATTATATGTGTTTTATTTTTAATGTAAACTTGGAATTTGGGAGAAATGTTACCTTGTAATTAGAACAGAATACCAAGACTAAGATATATAATGCAATGCAACAGTGGGTAATTCACTATTCTTTTACAAATATTTAATTCAATACTTCTGATTTTCAGTCTGCACCACGAAGGAAATATTTCTTCAAGTAAAGTAAGTGAAGAACCTTCGTTAAAGAATTCACATGATTTTCTAGGTATACTTTTTATGTTACTGTAACTTAATTTTCACCTCTATCTGACCAGGCCCACTACAGATGGTGAAATATAATGAGAAAAAATAAAGTAAAACAGAAGTGAATTTATTTTGCTATCACATAAAACAAAACTACACTGTAGCACTCAAAAAATAAAAATTATTGAAGCTTTTTCTTCTGACAAAACACTTACAAAACAATCTCTAAAACTGTCAGTTTAAAAACTCCTCAGGAACATTACACTGTAAAAGTCACCTTTTTTGTTAATTCGTTATTTGTTGATAAAAGAAGTGTTTGCCTGTTTTTTGTCACTATGGCTGTAATTATTTCTCTTTTTTATAGGCTGTATACTAAATATAATCTACTAAATTCTTATCAACCTTTTGCTTACAATAAAACCAGCTCTCCACCGCTTCTACTTGCTAGACAAAATTGATTAGAAAGTGATTCTCATGTTAATTTTACCAGAAGCTAGAAAGTGCAAACTGCACATTCAGCTACATAGATTTCTGGACTTTTAACTGTGTATATGTAACTGTACCAGAAACAGTATTTTGCAAATAATAACAATATATTTCATGACATTCCCTAAATCACATTTCTTTTTGGTCTCATCTTCAAGGCCAAGCCAGAAAACTTACTCCTTTAGGTCAGGAAAGAATAAGAATTTAGCTTGAAAGCAAGGCTTTGGGGAGAGTGAATGGATTTGCTAAATTCTTTTAGTACCTACTTAACATTTCAAAACTAAGCCTAGAGGACTCAATCAGAACTCTCATTATAAAGAGAGGATGCCGTCCACCTATGAACTCTCTAGGTCACGAGGCTTGCTGCTCTATGTACGAGGGCTCAGTATAAAGTTAAAGGAGAGCTAAGCCCATCCATTCTGTTTCTGGAGACTGAGAATGGTAGAAGGTGGAAAGCAATCTGAGACTGCATTTCAATTTACCTTTCTGGTTTTCTTTTTTCTTAGTAGTTGTGTGCTGGGAAACTCAAGGGAAAAGCAATCCCAAATTCCATACCTGACTCTAGAATGCAACCTTCTGCAGCTATCCTTGCTGAGAACTCATCTATTAACCTTGAGGAATGGCTTTCTAGACTCCTCTGAGTTTCAGTGTGGCCTGGATAGAGACTAGGAATTTCTACAAAACCCCACATCTAAGCCCCAAGGGAACTGACAAGGCAGCTGAGTTGAGAGCTGGCAGGCAAGGTGCTTCCATGGCAGAGGCTCAGTTTGAGCTTTCCACCAAGGAGCCATTTGAGAATAAAGCAGAGACAGCGTTCTGTAGCACCACCCAAAACCAAGGGGAGGGGGAGTTGACCAAGTTAACACAAATGGTGCCTAGATCAGCTATGAGTGCCAGCAAGGCAACAGACAAGGACAGCACCCTGAAAACCAGAGGATCAATAGGTCTCTGCACCGAAGAATACCAGCTCTTCCCTACCACTCCCAGACTGTGAAAGCACCGAGACACTTGAAGGGGTGCCTGGAAGTGGACAGAAGGCTGAAAAATCTGGGAGACTAGGCACGTTTTCCAAAAGAGACAGCATTACCTAAAGGGATGGTTTTAATTATTGGATTGGACTGAATTTTAAAATGCATAGGACTCTATATTTATAAGAGAACCAGAATAGTTATAGACAAAATAATGGAGCTATTTTCCAGGCACATCCAAGTTGCTATATGAGTGAAGTTAATGTTACATAACCAACACAAAGAAGAAACTTTCTGCAGTAAAAATAATTCCTTCTCCAAACACAGATTCTTATACACATGCAAGATCACAACATGATATCTGATAAGGAAAGAGGAGTAATTGTTTTTTACCTGAATCATCCATACCGGGTGACTTCATAAGTGAGTCAAATAGCTGCTTGGGTTTCCTTTTGGAGTTTGTCATGTCTGTGTAAGTCAGGATTACCAGTTCAAACAACAACAACAACAAAATCCCTGCTCTTTTAAAATTTACTCATCTGCAAAGAGGAATTCTAATTATCTCAAATGGTTATCTGGGGAATTAAATAAGACTATTCATGTAAAGTTAAGGGTTTTCCATAAATTGGCTAGCACCATCTCTGTCCTGGTCCACCCCATCTTCATACCTTTTCTGAGATCAGTGAGGTTTGAATGTTCAGGATCACTGATATTCCACTTTCCGTCACCATCATTTCCAGTCTCTGATCACTGAGTTTTCAAGTCTTCTTTGTTGTTCACCTGAAAAAGTTCTTAAGCTTATCCCCTGATCTCCTTTCTCATTGTCATGACCTTCAGTCCAAATCTTATTTCTTCTCTCTTTGGCACCTGTAAGTACCTTCTCACCAACCATCTGTCTCGAATCGATTCCTTCTTGTCTACAAGCCACTGCTCGGCTCAGAGTTTGTCATTCCTTCTCCAAGACCCTCTCTACTCTTTCCTTTCTCCTGTCTTTTTTTTCTACCTTCATATCTTTCTTTTTCCTTTTTGTAATTTCCATAAAGAATATGAAGCTACTCAAAATGTTGAAATACATAGATAGCATGAATCAGTTGAAAGTAAATGAGAACAAAGATGAATTTAAAAAGCAAAGAGATAGCTATTAGAAGAATCTAAAATAGACCTTTCTCCAGCTAAGGTCTGAATTCAACTCTGAGTTTTAAGGCAGTTCAAATGGAAAGGCAGGTATTGTTTTTCGTGGTCATTAACTCAAAATTGTAAAACAATTAACTTCACACTTAACATCTGTGTTTCAAAAATTTGAAATTAGTTATGGAATAAAAAGTTTTTCTTAGGATGTGCTGAGAATTCTAATTATTTTTTAAAGTTCATGTATTAGTAATACTACAACATCTATAAATAAAAATACTTAACAATAATTTTCTTAATATGATATTTAAGGAAATTAATGACTGATACACTGTAAAATCTATAAATGTAGATCTGGAAGTAACTCCTAATGAAGACCAATCTCCTGATTTCGTTTGCAAAAGCAATAATAATAATGCTTGGCTTTTGGAGAACGCAGAAGTTACTAGTGTGGTTTTGCAAATATCTCATTTGATCTTAACAAGAAAACTAGGTTTCTGAAAGGGTAAATGAATTGACCGGGATTACACATCTGGTAAAGAGTGAGGTCAGAGCTTGAACACAGCTTCACTCAACTATTTTCACAGCCCAATTGGCGTCAATTGATTGATTAATTGAGAGTGATTAATTGCAAGCAGCTGAAGCCTGTGTCACTGGAGGTGTATTTTCTTTTTTTTTTTTTTTTTTTTTTTTTGAGACAGAGTCTCACACTGTCACCTGGGCTGGAGTGCAAACTGGAGGTATATTCTTCATTGCAATCTCATTCAGGCCCAATTTTATATGTTATAGTGTCCTCATTCCCTTTTATCTACTTTACCCAAAGAGATAGTAGAAGTGATAAATGCTGAAGAAGGAGAAGAGTGACTCATTGCATGTGTATGTGTTTCAAAATTGGGCAGGTAAGACTTAAGCATATATTTCCAAGCCAGGTATGATGGCTCACATCTGTAATCCCAGCACTTTGTGGGGAGTGAGGCGGGTGGATTGCTTGAGGCTAGGACTTTGAGACCAGCCTGAGCAACATGACGAAACCGAGTCTGTAATAAAAATACAAAAATATGCCAGGCATGGTGGCACGTGTAATCACAGCTACTAGGGAGGCGGAGGCAGGAGAATCCTTTGAACTCCGGAGATACAGGTTGCAGTAAGCCAAGATGGTGTCACTGCACTCCATCCTGGGCAACACAGCAAGACTCTGTCTCAAAAAAAACATGTGTGTGTGTATGTGTGTGTATATATACACACATAAATATGTATATATTATATATAATATATTAAATATTGTATTTAATATATTATATATTATATATATTTTGAATTTTATATATATATATATATATTTTTTTTTCCATAGGGCTCTGAGAAGGAAGGTCCCTTAGTAGTTACCATACCATGTGTCTATAGGATACGAACAAAAAGCAAAGGGTAATCCTTGTGTCAGCTGCTGGAAGTCATCTTGCGACTGTGAAGGAGGCTCTGGAAGTCAGAGTGAAGAGACAAAAAACAATCATGCTTTCTTGACACAACAGAGCCACCTACACCACACCACCTTCCAGTTACAAGGCCCCTACAAGCCCATTAAGTCTGTGGGAATTGGGTTCTCTGCTACTTGAAACAAGAAGTATATGAACCGATATATGAGAGAAGAGTGGAGGTAAAAAGGAGTGTAGTTTCTATTTTCTTAAATATTTCAGACCTATGTGTCAGGTCATGAACAAGATATTGGCATTTATTAACATTTGAATGTGTATGAGAATCTTTTGGATGACGCAAGTTTGACTTCCAAGATGTGAACACTGAAGTCTAAAGGGTGCATCAGGGAAATGGCAGGTGCTTTACAAGAGCTGAAGGAGGAAACAGAACAGTCCCCCTCGTTCTACACAATGCAGTATGCCAGTGGCTATCCCCTCTGGTTTATAGGTGACAGAAAGAGAAACTATTGAGGAAAAATTACACTAGAAGGGAATGAATAAGTGGAACATTCTCTGAATTGGTCTCCTCTACTCACAAGGGAAAGGGGAAGTTTTCCACCCACACACTGGGCATTCTGTGTCTGCTTTGTAGACTGTGCCCTACCCCTCTCCCCACTGGAAGGCAATGGGGGAAAAGACTTCACCGAAGCACAAGACAGAATGACCCAGAGTGCAGCTCTGGAAGACAGCCAGTTCCCTAGCATTGATGTGGTCCCACTTAATTCCTCTGGGGTGGACACATGTACATGTTTAGTGACAGCAAGCTATTGCAGCAGCTGGCATACAAGGAACTGAAGTGGAGTCACTGCAAGTAGGATGGACAGAAGAAATGCTCTAGAAAATGCTCAAGTGTAATTTCAAGCAACGTTGCATTGTTTTGGAATACGGGAAACCACAGGAGTAAACAGGCCAAGCTGGCATACAACAGGCACAAATAAAGCAGGACTCTTTTTCTTTTTTTCCAGAGAAGCCAGATCAAAGCTCTGGAGTAGTTGGCAGTACTCTACAAAGTATTGATTCATTCTATTAACAGCTGTTTATTGCATACCTACTATATATGTTGCACAGTCTCCAATACCAGAGTACGACAATGAGGAAGGCACAATGTCTTCCTTTGATGTACAGAAACCTGAAGCCACCAAGCTAAGATGTGCAAAATATATATATAATTTCACTTTTTCCATAACATTTTATTTTCAATTTGAAGCTCCCATTCACATTGTAACAGAAATAAGGTCTCCTTCTATCCCTCTTTCTCCTGGATTGTCTCTAATTTGCAAGGAGCTTAAAAAGTGCCAGGGACTATGAAGGGAAGGTGAGAATGAGCAGTCCAGTCTTCATGACATCATCTGTCCTCACTGCTCTACGGGGAAGCTGCCATCCCTTCTGCACTGGTCTAGGTCCATCTTCCTCAGTGGAGAAGCAAGACTTCCTCAGGTCCTGCTCCATCTTAGAGACTGTTCCCTTTCTCCCTGAAAGTTCTCTGCTTCTTTACTATTCCAGGCATTGTCTGGGTCTTTTTGCAGATACCCAAAAGCATCTAAGCCCTCTTCTTTCTTTCTCAACTCTCTTCTTCGGAAGGCACAACAGAAATTGACCCGTTATGCCTTCAAATCTGTTTTCTAATTTTGGACTTTAACTTTGAGTTACAAAACAAAGACATCGATTCCTTTATTGTCTTTTGTTTTCCTTTGCTGTCCCTCTCTAAGGTATTCTGGTTTCCTGAATGCAGAGGCAGGGCAGAGGTTATAAGAATATTAGGAAGACAGCAGCTTTGGTTCATATCTCAAAAAACTTATTCCAATACAATGGGGTTCTGTTCTCCTTTGGGAAGATGGAAAAATTTTCCTCGGTGAGATAATATATAAGTGGGTCTTGGAAATGGATAGATGTTCACCAAAAGAAGAAAGTAAAAGAGAATCAAAGTTCTGATAAATACCTTACTTGTAAACAAAGTTAACCCAACACTCATTTTAAATCACAAAATAGTATCAGATTTAAGAACAACAGACGGATCTCATAGAAAATCAGGTTTAAATATCATTAACTGAATAAAGTGTCTACCCTGAGTAGAAAAATGAACCATTGGCCACTATATTTTATGTGGTTAAATGTCCATTTAAAGTTAACATCTCGTCATTCACTTCAAAAAACAGAAAAGCCTTATTTAAGGAAAATGTAACCTAAAATAAGGCCCCAAAGCAGAGGTCAGATACAAAATTAAGAATGTTTTTCCCTTTCTTTCTGTGGCAAAAGTGTATTTAACTAACGACTTCCATTAAAATAATGGAGTAAAGTAACATTTCTTTATGAAAAGAAATCTTTTACAACATTGACACTTTTGGATGAGAGATTTTTAGATCCATGATGCATAACTAATTTCACCAACTATATTGGCAAAGAAATGTGGAAACACAATAGGCAAAAGCAATCTCTTAAAATCACCCATCAATGTTCAATTTCCTACCAGCAGTAATACAAACGTTATCAACACATGTGTAACCTCCCTTTACTACAGTTAAGAGTTGTGCGGGTGTCCATGCACGGGAGAAAAGAATCCCAAGAACATACATCACTCTTCCCAATTTACATTTTCAGTATCCTGAATTTAAGCATGCTCAATGAATCTGACAGGGAGTGCTACTGAAGTCTCAACTCCAAATAAATAGTTTAAAATAAAAAGTTGTATAAATATTAGTCTGTGCCAATGGTGCGGTTTGAGAGGGAGTGCTATAAACACAAAGTAAATTAAATGGGATCTACTTTTGTGGGGTAAAAGGCTACTTAGACTGGTTATTATACAGAAAATGTTGTTGTGTGGTGCGACAGCACGTACCCATGTGGCTAACCTACAACTGGTAGAAGAAACAAATCCCACCCATACCTAGGAGCGGTGCCACAGCCAGACCACAATTCCTATGAGAGATGAACTTAATTTGCTGAAAATGAAGGCCAGGCTCTGTTGCAGCTCATTAGCTGGCTACAGACACACTGAGAGAGAAGAAAGTGGAATTTAGTCGATGTTCCAACTTCTACATGTGCTGTGAATAAAACAGACTATTGTTTTTTTGATAAAGAAGTATTGTTTTGAATGTGCAGATTGGCTAAGGAAAGCCAGCAGAATTTTTTGGCCAAATATAGTCTCTTGCTCACTCCTAAAAATCCTAGCTTTCAAATTAGGAGCTGAAGTCATTGAAAAAAAAAAAAAAAAAAAAAAAAAAAAAAGTTTACATTCCTGCAGCCTGCTGCAGCAAAGCCAAACAAATGTTTGGCTTAAAGCTCACTTACATCTCTTTCATGAGCCTTTTTTTTAAACATGGAAGTCTGAAAAATACCATTTCTTTTATCGAGTCATTTAATGCCAAGTGGGGAGTGTGTGTGTGTGTGTGTGTGTGTGTGTGTATGTGAGGACACGCACACTCAGCAACAGTACTATAGGGTCAGTGTAGTGGTTTTAAAGCATGTGGGTCATATTTGAATTTAAAGAAACCATGGTTTTACAGCTTCTGGCATAATTTAGGTCACAGTCACAAACTGTGATTTTTTTTTTAAGCATCATTAACCACTGAATGGACAAGGAATGTGTTATTTTCAAGGAGTTTCTTTGGTGCCAGTTCAGGCAATAAAAACCTAAGGACGGGTCAAACTGGGAGGGTAACTTTGTATGTAGTTGCCCTCCTGATGCACTTTTTTATCATAACAATTGCTTGCTTTTTGGCCTTCAGTCTCTAAGCCCAAAGTGGATAACATGAAGTAACAGCATCAATTTATTGGAGGCAGACATCTTGATGGCCAATTTTTGTATAGTCAGTAGAACTAGTGATTTGGCACTCTGAAGAGTCCATTAAAACGACAAAATTGCAGAACTGAGTATGCAGTGGTCTAGTATTTTGGGGTTCACGGGTAGATTCTCCTTCCAATATTCTTCATAGGTCAGCCAAATTTTTGCTAGAATACAGATGAGTTTTGGTATAATGATGACATTCATATTAAATAAATTCCCAGTCTGAGAGCAGAAAATGAAATGGTTTAAATCAAGCCTCTTTCTAAGTTAGGGGCCACTGACAGTGTGTGCCCAGACCTGGGGAAACGGAAACAGAGGGAGCCATGTGAGCATCACTCTCATGGCCTCTCCCAGCTTGCTACCAGCTTTGCACGCTGATCGGGCTATTTTGTTGGCAGGAGTAATTTGGTATTGAGGGTTGATTTCCCAAGTGCAAATGACCGGTGTGTTTGAGGCATGTCAAGAGGAGGAGATCAGAGAGTAAGTCCTCCTGGCCATACTGTCACATGGTGGGTGGCTGAGGGCCTCCTTAGGGCAATTCTAGTTCCTTTCTCAACCTTCAGACACTAAACAAACAAGTATATGGAAGGAATAAAATGAAGCATTTACTATAAAATATTATTTACACACTAAATTGTTTTTCAATATATTATTAAAAACATTTTCATCACATTCTTAGAATTCCCATGATCTTCAGATGCCATTTGGGGATTTTCATCGTTGTTTTGTGGTGGGATTGGCTTTAGCAGAATTTCACCTGTACAGGTTTACATGCATAGCTTACATCATCAGTATAATAGGGAACATATTACCATCAGAGGAAGACCAGAAGAAATGTCTTTATTGTACATTTTCCCAGATATTCCAGATATCAACGCTTATACTTTTGACAAGTGTTTTAATACAATACAATCTACCAAAGAATGTTTTTGATTTATGTCAAAACCTCTGAAAATTAAGTGTGGTGAGCTATAAGAAGAACAAAGAAGGTCACCTTTTGAGAGAATGGATGAGGACTGCCTTCAGTTCTAAACACAGGATCACCTCATTAACGAGATGTGCCCCAGACAAGCATTTTCCAAATAAACATTTGTTGGGTACATAAACAATTAAACACTTTAATTTTACATTTTTTATTAAATTATTTATAAAATAAATGCCCTTGCCTCCTTAAAAATTGGTTTTAGAATGAAAATGTAATTATTTTGTCTTGTGTCATCACTGTGAATACCTACTGCTGTATTATAACCATGTGTCTTGTCTGCCCTTTAAGTTGGTTGCTTTCTCTTTCAGTTCCAGGTTCTTAGTTAAGATGTTTCTATTGCTATGCTGTGCCTGTGTCTAATAACATTTCACATTCTTCCAATTTGTTCTAAAATAGAAAAAGAGATCTTTGTTAACAATTTATGCTAAATAATAATCAACACGACTGTGGATGAAAGGATGTATAATTACAATTAGATAGGAGAAATAAGTTGAAGAGATCTATTGTACAGTATGGTGACTATAGTTAATGACAATAGATTACATTCTTTAAAAATGAAAAGATGGTGAATGTTAAGCGTTCTCAGTACAAAAATGATGTCTATGTGAGGTAACACGTTTGTTAATTAGCTAGACTTAAGTATCCCACAGTGTATGTATACTTCAAAACATCATGTTGTGGGCCGGTCACGGTGGCTCATGCCTGTAATCCTATCACTTTGGGAGCCTGAGGTGGGTGGATCACAAGGTAAAGAGTTCAAGACCAGTCTGGGCAAGTTGGTGAAACTCTGTCTCTACTAAAAATACAAAAATTAGCCAGACATGGTGGCAGGCATCTGTAATCCCAGCTACTTGGGAGGCTGAGGCTGAGAATTGCTTGAACCCAGGAGGCAGAGGTTGCAGTGAGCTGAGATCGTGCCCCTGCACTCCAGCCTGGGTGACAGAGCAAGACTCTGTCTCAAAACACACACACACATCATGTTGTGCACAACAAACACGTAATAAAAATTTTAAAAATAATAAATTTTCTAGAAGTTTTATAAGAGCACTTTCTGCCAAAGAGTTTAAATTGTCAGTATTCAGTATTACCAGATCAATATTCAAGTAAGTAAAGAACTATCGTAATCTGCAAGTTCTGACAACCTCTAGGCTACTTCAAAAAGTCAAGGAATACATATTGAAACTAAAATTTGAGTTAATTACCAAATAAATTTTCCCTTGAAAAGTTAAGTTTTGAAACTAATTTACATCCTAAGCTTCTCAGACCTTACCTCATATTTGAACACAATTTGACAGTTTACAAATAACTTTCACATAATGTACTATTCTATTTTACCTGTATAACATGAGTATGTTTGACTTTTTCAGGTAACAAGGAATTGAAACATATTCTGGTTACTTTAAATTACTGTAAGGCCTTACAGAAAAGTAAGGAAAACAAGCATCTGTAACACAAGCCTAATGGACATTAGCGATCATTCAGGGATGCCAAAATTGTTCAGAGGGCTAAGTCCTCACAGCCTGCTTGTCCTGTTGTCACTTCTGCAGAAGGGACACGTCTCTGCCTTTGCTATGGCTTCACCATTATTCTCACCCATTTTCTTATTTTAGTATATTCTTAGTAAGATTAAAAGCTATCGAATAAAATTTTTAAAAATTTTTAAACATTTTGCTTTTAAAACGTATTTTTAAATGTAATTAAAATACTGCATTAAATATTAAAGCACCTTTAAACTAGAAAACTGTTAAGAATATTTTCAGTACTGTATGAAAGATTAAATGGTGTATCCTTTAAATAACCCAAAACAAAGATGTTACCTGACTATTCCTACCTCTCACATACACACACAAAATGATTCACAGGTGAAAGTATTGAGCCTTTGGGTGTGAAATATTTCTGGCAAACCATAGGTAACTTTACTTCTTCTCCTTAATGTTACATGTATGATTGATGTCCGATTAGAGATACGTACATGAGATGATAAGACTTTATTTGGTTTAGAGAAAGAGGAGTTGTTTAGTCATGGACCTCAACTCTTAAAACAGAAAGTCAGAGTGTCTAGTCTCCTTGCAGTCTTGACTGCAAACTGAGCACTCTCTTATTATTAAGTACTTTCACTTAGAAGAAGCCACTTTTCATAGAATAGAGACTCAAAAAATCTCAACCATAAAACAAAACAAAATGAAAGACAGGGACATAAAAGTCAGCAAGAAATACTGAACGTTCTGCGGGGGATGAGGAAATGTGTAGCCTTCATTTTACCAGATTCCCAGACCAAGTCTACTTTTGTAAAGCAATAGTCTTGGTATCTTGAGAAAAGGAGCAACTCAAAAGGAAGTGTGGTGGAAATTTCCAAAACACAGAGAGTCTGTCTGGATAAAAACAGTGAAGACAGGCTTCTATATTTAATGACAGGGCCTGGGTTGCCTGTCTTCTGTGATCACTGGCTCTGTGTGGTACACTTTGGTAAGTTTATGATGGTGTAATCCCCCGATGAATGAAGCACTCCCTTCCCTTCAGTGCTGTTTATTCTTAGCTTATGCACACAAAGAGCAGAAAAAGTTGTCAACAACGTATCCAGTTTATACACCGAACACACTACTAACAGCCAGCTGACTCAAGTGAACCAAGCAGTTCTTGTATCCTGAACGTCCTTCCTTCATTAATTCACACACACAAATATTTGCTCTGCACCTACTATGTGCCAGGCACAACAACAGAAGAGGTTAGTTGGGGAAAAGTGTAGAACAGGAACATGGCAGTGGTAGAGAGGAGAGGAAAGAGGAAAAAATAGTTTCTGTTTGTGTTAATAAAGGGGGAGATTGTTTTCCTGACATCCTGTAAAAATCTGTGACTCTCAGTCATATTTAAAAAGTGTTCATTTCTTATTTGAACCATAATATGCAGGGAGATGTCCCTGTGTTGATTGGCCCTTTATTACTGATCCTGAAATTCTCATAGGAGGTGAAAAATACATCTATTCTAGTTCCCTAAAACAATCCAAACCTTAAGAATACGCAACTCCATATCCTTCCAACGCAGAGAAGAATGAAGACAATAAAATGACTTGTTTAAAAATTAGACATTTGATAATTATAAAAATCTCTTATGTGTCCATTTTACAATTGGAAAATAAACCTATTAAAGTAAATATGATAATAGCACCTAAATTCTAATACCTTTGATATAATAGCTTGAGAGAATAATTGGAGGAGAATGGAAGAAAAGAAATTTTAGCTGGAATTTGGAGTTGTGGATCATTCTATAACTTTAAAAATGAAGTTCTGCCCTTAGGGAAAAAAAATTAAGTGGTTCTGGCCTATAGCAGGCTGTTTCAATACCATTCTGTGCATTGGGACAACTGAAACAGCACTTGTTCAGGAAATGTTTCAAGTCATGATTTCTAGAAGTCACCTCACTTATCACTATGTCAGAATATTTTTCTTCAGTCCATTAGAAGCAGGCTCTGCCTTTATGCTGCTTTCAAGGATTCCAAAGGTTCACTCACAATGCCAGACAACAATAAAATTCAGCGTAATGTGAACCACTCGATGATATTGCCTTTCCTTATTGCCTTTCAGTTACACCATTCTAAATGCAATAAAGAAGAAGTTGTGCTGTGTGGAACAGACGGAGAAATGAGTATCATTCCCTGAGTTGAAAAGTCATGGGTTGTAATACACTAAGAGCTTAAAGGAGAATTTCTCATATCGATGGTTGGTTATGCGTGTTTAAACATCCGAGTAATCTAAAAAGCAAATAAGATTGCCTATTTCAAATCACGATGGTTTTTATTTGGCATGCATTCCACAGTAGGCAGTAAAGCAGTGCCCCCACCAGCTGCAAATGTATCTATGTGTTCTTCTGGAGAGCAAACCCAAACAGCACTGGGGTCATTGGAAAGGAGAGCTAGTGGCCACTCGCTCTGCGAAGCAGCCCTGGGAAAGTGAGGCGATTCTTTCTACATCGTGGCTTGACTCTCAACAACAGGTTGGAACTATTCAGGAGACTGTAAACCCAGCAATGCCTTTCAGTGCTGCCAGTGGGGTCCTAAGTAATCTGGGGCAGTTTGCATAGAACCCTGACACAATCTGACCTATCTCTGCATGCATTAGCCTGAGGTAAGTTGCTTGACAGGAAGGCAGGCGCACAGGATGCAGTCCAGTTTTCTGTGTCTTCTGTGGACTCTCAAGCAAAGCAGGAGCTTGAGGATAGCAGCGCTGATCTTTGTAGGTGATATTAGGTGCATTCCAAACATAAAAGCCAGATTTAAAGTACTCAGACTATACAATGGTTATTTTACATATGGTCATCTGTTTATTTGAAGATGAAAAGAGGCATTGCTGGACAACTTTGGCTATAAATACCAGTAACCCCAGTCATTATTTTAAGTGTTTCCTTTACCTTCAAAGGAAAAAAAAAAAGCAAAGTAAAAAATAAAATAAAATAAAAATAAAGCAACTCAAAGTGACATTTTAGGGGTAATTATACTCATATTTTGAAGTAACTTATCTTAAGAATATGAACGATTCTTGTCTAGCTCACATCTTGTGTAGTTTTGTGTAGAATTCCCACTAACAATCCCTTTGCCCCGTACTTAAAATAAAACCATCTATTCCTTCTCCCAGAAGGAAAATAACAAAATTCTCAATGGTTGCAGTGAAATTATCCCCTGTGACATGAGTGAGTCATCTCAGCCACTGCAGGCAAAAGCTCACTTCTTTGAAAACTTGTTCCTTGTCTTCTTTCTAGGGAACCTGCATTACTGCCATCAGACTGGAAAACATGCAGCTTTACTTCATGTTACGCACCAGACACTCTGAAGAAGTTTTCTTTAAAGTTAATGCTTGCACATAATTGACTTTCACCATAGTTAAAGCACAGAAAGGAGTTTGTCTTTAAAACATTCTTAATTTCAGTTAAGAGTTTTAATATGTGCCTCAATGGGCATTTCTTGTGACTGTTTTTTCCTACAAAACTATTAACTCTTCAAAATAGCAAGCCTGATTCTGTGCACTTATTCAAAGCATACATATTATTTAAAAAAGCATCCATATTTTCTCATATCTTTGACAGTTTAAGAAGTCATACTGACTACTCCAACTTTACAGATATTTAGTAAATATTCATTTGTTGAAGAATCATTGTGAAGATTTTATTAATTAGAATTTACCAGTCTTACCAGTAATTTTATGCAACATATTCGTTTGTTAACACTTTCTTTTTCTTTTTCATTCTACTCGATTACATTTTTAAGAGATGCAGGTTCCATAATTTCTATGTATGAGGTACCTAGTTGGTGGATTGATTCCTTAAACTATATCCTTCTTACTTAAATCAATAAAATGGTAAAGAGAGTACTTATTATTTATGACACATTTTACTTCATGCCAATGAAATGAGTAATTTTTTGTAAAGTTAATTCATTTTTGCTGAATTTTTTCCAAAAAATCCATCTTAAATACTGATTTTTCATTTTTCTGAATGTATATTAGATGTCACACATGCATTAGAGAAATTCTGAGTTACTCTGACTTGAAAAAAATACCTACCAATATTAATGGAGTTCTTTAAAATTAAGAATCTCACATCTTCCCAGTTCGAGACGGAGTATTCTCTGACACAGCTTTTCAGAAACACAATAGGAAACATTAGCGAGTGTATTACCCATCCCTCTTAAAGGTGTCAGTGTCTGTAAAAATCTAGAAATACAATAAAAAGAAAGCCAAGAAAACCTAGGTACAATGCCATATGCTCAGCTAAAAAAAAATTAAATCTTAGACTCGTGCCAAAAAAAATTACCAAACGGTTATCTTGGTGTGATCTGCTCCCCCTATAAAAACTGCAACCGAACTGATGACCTCAGAGACAGAAGTCATCCTTTTGGCACCACTGCTCAAATGAGAAACAGAACCAAACATCCTGAGACTTGTTTTAAACAAAAAACAATATAAAATAAAGAATCAGAGGAACTGAAACTTTAGAGCTCATTGGTGATAAAATCACCTATTTTCATCGAATAAAACAAGAGCTGGAGAAATCATAAAATTTAGGTATTATTGAGGTATTTTCACTGAAGACTACAAGTTCTCAAGGCTCCAAAGAGCAAATAGAATAATTTTAAACAGTTGACAAATAATGAAAATAATGTTTAATTCTCAAAGGGCCTTAAACTGGCTTTCAGTGATGGCCATATAGTCAGCATAGTTGTGACAGCCCTGGCAGTGGAAATTACGGGATCTTGGAGATGTCTGCCACCAAGATGAATGGCAGAGAATTGTTAGAGTTACCCAATTCACTGAGACGGGGGAGAGAGATGGTGGGAAGTAAGCCTTTCCTCGTGAACCTACGCATCGTACTTACGAAGCCATGTGTTGTAATTTTATCTAAGCAAGTAGGAATGCACATAAAAATGCCTGAATTGTACCATAAGAGCTTGATCTAAAACACAAGCATGGAATAGAGTAATAAATTATCACAAAGTGGAAAGTGGTAACACTAGTAGTTGAAAATTCATGTCAGGAAAGCAATGCTATACACACTAAGGCCCCAGGAGCCCCAGGCATACTCTTATCTTGGATAGCAGAGCAGTACAGAGACACAGGCTCAACCCTGAAGAACTTTGTCTGTGGAAGGTAATGACAACCAGTGACACAAGTAAAGAAAGTCACAATATGGCATTTTAGAGGAGAATCATTCATTGGATAAGGAAGATTGTCTCCATTGCAGTTCACGGTCTATAGGACAATACTTCTGTGAAAATGCTACAGTTTTTGTGGTAATCTTTGCCGTTCCTCAAGCTTCCAAAGCCATTGTCAGTCTGGGAATTTCTTTGGAGATTTCCAATGAGCCAGCTACAAAATCCAGAGTTTCCAAAAGTTATCACCTCAAATTTCCAGTCAGGTTGTCAGAATTTGTCAGCAGTGGAAGATGCCAGATAGGAATGACTGTGCCCTGAGACCTGGCACATCTAGTGGCCTGGCAGGGCAGGTATTGGCGGTGTCTGCATTGCAGGTGAAGACTGAGCTTGTCTGGGAGCTCCACGGGGAACTAGTAAGAGCTCCAGGGATTCAGAAGCAGGAGTTTTTATATATATGTATAATATGTGTGTGTGTGTGTGTGTGTGTGTGTGTGTGTGCAGGGAGATATTAGTGATGTACCTAGATGCTAAATTCATATTTTTACCCTGTGCTTGGATCTTCAGGTATGCTCACCTCTAAAGGCCACACTAAGAGTCTGAGAAATAGGATGGTATGTATTTAACAGAACAAGTTCCAGGAAAGGAATCTTGAGAGAAGAGAGACAAATGGGTCTCTCTTCAGATAAATGGTCTAATGGGGTAGAGAAAGAGGCAAGAAATGTCTGAAAGAATTGGCCCTTAATTTGGAGATAAGGCCAGACTAGGTAGAACTATACTGAAATAATCCCACGATCTAAGCCTTTTGATCTATTTTTTAATAGTATTTTCTTGGACTTTCTAAAATTATATTATCAGCTATCATGTCTTGTTTCTTTCATTTGCCTGAATCTGTAATCTGTGATTGCAAATTTGAGTAATTCACCCCGTTAATTTTCTAAAAACATGGAAACAAACAAACAAAAGCCTGTTAGAACTACATGTAGAGTAAGAATAGGCTCTGTCTGGGTAGAAGAATGAAGGGCCCTTTTACCATTATTGATATTGTGAACTATTTTTCCTTTGCATTTTTAGGCTCTTCTCATTATTTCTTGATTCCTAGCTCTAGTGTCATGTTTGAAACTGACCACTTGTTATATGAGGTATTAGTATTCTAGGCTTTGTTGTTAATTTTCTCTACAAACTTTAGTTCTGAATTGCATGGAATACTTTTAAATAAAAATGGTGGGCATATGGTTCTGCTACTTCTTTATAAGTTGCAGTGTACCCAAATTAGCTTTTCTATATTAAGTGTGATGCTAAAAGCAATTATTCTAGCCCCACAAAAAAACTGCACATGAAGATAAATACATCATTTAAGGTAAATGAACCTTGTAAGGGCTCTTGAAGGTCGATGATATGCATGAAGAGTATTTCATTTGTAGATAGATTTCTCAACATGCCCAATACAAGAAATTCTGATGACAGGTGGACTCTCCATAATGACTGAAGCTGGGGCACAGATATTCTACAAAGTTACATCTCCTTTAACAAACATTAACATCGCACCCTATCACAAACCAGGCACTATGCAAGGTCCAAGGAATACACAAATGGATTTGGTATAATCCCTACACTCAAAAGGCTCACAGCCTAGCTTGGGAGATAAGCATATCTGTAAGTACTATACGGTGTAACACAGTATGCATAAATGCCAAAAACAGGAATAAAGTGAAAGACCTACTAATGTCCTTGGATGTTCAGGGGGTATTTCACCAAAGATATGCCATTTGAACCCTATCTTGAAAGATTTAATACATGTTCCTAAGGCAGATAAAACTGAGATGATTTTCTGATGGAAGACATTCCAGCTGTGGTCATAACATGATTAGTATGTGGTAATTCATAGCTTGGTACAGCTATGAAGAAGTAGTGTGGAAAAGTAGGCAGTGCAAGAAGTCTTTATGTGCTACATTGAGAAATCTAGACTTAATCTTGTAGGTGACATCAGGCCATCATAGCTTCTTAATCATAACTGATAACCTTGTCAAAAGAATGAAATATTCAATTTTTTAATCTTCCATTGTACTTAGTTACTTTCTACCTGCACTTCTTGTATACATCCTTACACATTACCATTTCCCAGTAATGCAGTCAGAGCAGAAGGGCCCTGAAATTCTTCTAGAAGATTAGGTCACTGGAGAGAAAGACTCTCCTGTCCACAGGAGATTATTTATTTTAAACCTGATTTAATTGCCATACCCCAACTAGTACTTTGCAGCATAGCCAAATGAAATAGAAAACAACCAACCAGTAAAATATTTCCCAACTCTAGAAATATTCAGTAAAAGAGATTTCACCTTGCACATCCCAGGAATATACAATAAAACTTTCATGTAAGTATTTATTGTATGATTGATAGCATCACTTTTGTCTCAGGAAATTCTCAGTATCATGAGAAAGTTCAAAAGCAAGTGAGAAGCCGTCACACTCTCCAGTAAATCCAGTCACCTTGCAAATTGGAGTTTTATGGTTTTGCGGAATAATAGGATAAAGAGAAGTACACTTATTTGAGCTATTAGGTTGGTGCAAACGTATTTGCAGTTTTTTACCATGGAAAGTAATGGCAAAAATAGCAATTATGTTTGTACCAAACTAATTGTTACATAATATATTTCTGATATTTCCTGGGAGTCCAGGAGGAACAACTTATCTTTACTTCTTGAAAACTATTGTGTCAGGAGGTAAACTCAAAATGTTTATTAAAAAACATGATTATTGGGTATACTCAAGAAATTTCTTTTTAAACTATACACTCAAATAGTAGTTTTATTTTCCCCACACTGTTTGCCTTTGTCTATCAATTGTTTAAACCAAAGCCTTGGGAAGATATTGGTAGTGAGAAGATCTGATCTCTAGACAGATTACACACTTTTGGAATTAAACCCAAAACTAAAATTTAAAATACGGTTAAGACCAGAACTTCACCAATGTCATAAATCATACATTATTGTCTTATTTCCAGTCTATAAGCTGTTATCAAGAGCAAAATGTCATTATCAATATAACTCTAAGGAAAGTTTACAAAATAAAAATTTGTGAAAATGAAAACTGGCAGCTGAAAAACAAAGCATATCCATGTTTTTCCTATCTGCATGCTCTTATCTATTGACATACATTTCGCTTTTCTGTATTTACTCTGACTCTTTTTTTATAAACACTCATGTTTTTTTTAATCAGTTGCTTAATCAGAGGGTCCAAACACTCTATGCGAAATTTCTCCTTTCTTCTCTCTTGACTATGTAAAAATAAAGAAGCAAGCTGTGGCAAATGTTTCACAAGAATTTTTGTTTCCTAAAATGTTAATGGAACAATGGAAATAAGACAGGAGTTAAAGGTTATCACAATTATATAGATTTTCATTTTTTTCCACCAGCAACTTTTTGCTAACTTTTCAAATTATGCATTGTTACCTTGACCCATTTTTTAGATGCCTCAATGGATCTGAAAGGCAGTAATTTGAGACTTAAAATTTGAACTTTCAATTGCTGTATTTTTAGTACAACCTAAAGGTGTTCACAGGAAAATGTGAGCCTAGATTAGACAATAAAGAGTTGTTTTATAAAAGCAATCAGCTTTTCTAGTTCAACTCTCTTTTCATCCTGAAATTTTCCTAAAAGAATTTTTTATCTAATACTTTAAGATAATTACTTGCTCATGGCCATTGGGTTAAATTTTTTATTAGTAGGTTTTCAAATTGTGTTCTTCTGCTAGTTACAAAAATGAAAATATTTTAAAATTACATATGCCAAATTAACTTTACAGTACAAATGTATACTTTTAAAATTATAATTTACAGCACAAAGGTTTCTGACACCTTACATGGCATTCCAATTCCTACAAGAAATTGTTGAGATTCAGGAATCATGAACCATGCCTAAGTTCTTGGAAACTATGTGTCTGCTATGGTGGCTGTTGGCTCCTGTGTATGGAAAAAAGTGCCACAGAGAATTTCAACCAACTTGAAGCAACTGTTCCAAAGAATGTGGCTTAAGATTTTCAAAGACAAGTCAGACACTTAATGCATGCAGCTGTACTAGAAGGTGACCAAGAGTAAGAATAGATGAATCAAATAACAAATGCATTACCACGAGGCTGGTTTGAATTGCCAGAACTAACTTTTGTATTTTTACCTGAGGAGCATCATATTTCAAAAGAAACAATTAAAAACTGATATAGACAGAGAACAAATTTCTAAAATGAAAAATGGTCATTAAGATGGTAAATAAACTGATGTCCAATTAAAAAAGGAATCCGAGGTTATCAAAAGTTACCTTGACTATAGGAAATACCTAAATCCTGTATGTTCTTTTGAGGATAGCACATATGACAATTTTAAATCACACTGAAATTTAACTACAAAATTCTTCCAGAATAAATTAGCTTCCAAAAATCAAACATTTTTCAAAGAGCCTATAAAAAAAAAGATAAGTGTGAAGTGTAGGCCTTCTGTGGAATCATCAAAATCTCTTAGCTCTTTATTCTTTTTTCTAAAAAGTTTCTCTGCTGAAATATAATTTAGAGAACATGCAGAAAATAAATTTAGGATAGTCCAAACAAGTATGATGCCTGAAGCTCCAATAACAATTTAGAGACTATAAATGTTATTAAATTTCAACCCATCTTTTCCTGGTGAATGCAATTCATTATTTCCTAAGGAAATCAGTCTTGACCAATACCATTGTGAATTACTTATATAAATTAAATATGCCACTTCTATAGAAAACTTTAGGTCAGCAGCAGATGTTGGTAAATTCCTACAGAAATGCATGCCCAGAGAATGTTTTTTTTTTTTTTTAAATGGCAGAAATCTGCTAGCTATTCCTGCCTTATCTGCAACAGCTGAGCAATCTTTCAGTGCCACGCGGAGACGGAAAACTTGGCTCAGATATAGCGTGGACAAGCTTGCCTTAATCACATTGCTCTTTTACATGTGCACAAGGACATCAACATTGACAGTACAGAGTAAAGCAGCCATTTGCTGAAAACAACTGTCAACGTTGTCAAGTTTTTGGAACCTCTTATAATGTGATTTGTATGACAAATCTTGTGGCATTTTGTTTGTCAGCAACAGTAGTGAATTTCCATGTATCTGGGAAGGCAGGAGAACTGTTCAGAAGTGAATTGGGATTCTTTACACAGACTGTATTAAAGGAAAACAGTGATTAATTTTAAAATGACAGATTTCAAATAGATCTAGAATTTTCAAAGTGGAATTTCATTTCAGATATCACATAAATGTTTTTCTCCTTGGGCTCAAACCTTGAAGAATTGCTAGAGTCGTTCAGTTTTCCTTTGTTGCTCTCTAAGTTTTGAAAACTGTTGTAAAAATATTAATATTTCCAGAGACTCGAATCCATAGCAGTAATTAGTAGAGGGTGTTCTAAGTGACAGCAGTAGGTTCATTCCTTTCTTTAAGAACTAGATGCTCATTGGCCATAAAGCTCATGAAATCAGTTGTAGTCAGTTATAACTAACCTAGTGCACATCAGTGTTATTCAACAGTGTATCTATTAAAAGACTATTATAGAGATCTCATGGTTCATTACTTTTTCAACACTATTCGTACTTATCCTTACTTAGTGCTGTGTTTTTCATATAGCTACTCCTTAATGTGTTTCATTCATGTGTCCTCAGCCAAGGTCCTCCTTCATGTGGGTGGGTGGGATTAGTTTGGATGTGCTTACATAACGGACCATGAATGCCCCCTCCTTGCACATGCCAAAATGCCCGTAGATGCCTGACACCAGTATCCTAGCCCAGCCAAGAAAGTCTCAGGTTCTTCACATCTACACTAATTATGGTTCCTTTAAAAGAGAGCCTTCAAAGTCTAAGAGAGAATCTTTCTTTTTTATGCTTCCTTCCAAGTAAATACAGTTCAAGAATCCCAGAAAAGGTATTCCCTCCTTCTGTTAGGATCCTTTTCCCCTCTCATCAAAGCTATGCTCAACATAATGTTTTGGACCACTCTTATAAATATTAGGTACTAAAAGATTTTTTTTATGGAATGGAATTTTTTAAATGATAGATAAAACTGAGACACACTCTAATTGAAGGATTAATATTTTGCTTCAAACACCATAATAACCAGTTCTCCCTCCTTTCTTTCTTCCCTTTATTTTTCTGGAAAAATACTGAATAAGGTGCCTATAGTAGCAATAGAAGTATGATGCAAGCTACATTAGTAATTTCAATTTTTCTAGTAGCCATATTAAAAAGTAAATAGAAGCCAGGCATGGTGGCTCACACCTGTAATCCCAGCACTTTGGGAGGCCGAGGTGGGCAGATCACCTGAGGTAAGGAGTTTGAGACCAGCCTGGCTAACATGGTGAAACCCCGTTTCTACTAAAAATACAAAAAGTTAGCCAGGAGTGGTGGCCCACGCCTGTAATCCTGGCTACTTGGGAGGCTGAGGCAGGAGAATTGCTTGAACCCAGGAGGTGGAGGTTGCAGTGAGCCGAGATCACACCATTGCACTCCAGCTCGAGTAACAAGAGTGAAACTCCATCTCAGAAAAAAAAAAAAAGTAAATATAAACAGATGAAACTGATTTCAATAATACTTAACCCAACATATCCACAATATAATGTAATCAATATAAAAACTATTTATGAGATATTTTACATTCCTTTTTCCTTGTACTAAATATTTGAAATCTAGTGCATATCTTACACTTACAGTGCATCTCAGAACTAGGCACATTTCAAGTGCTCAATAGCACCGTGGGGCTAGTGGCTACCATATTGGACAGCAGAGTTCTAGAGACTTCAGTTCTAATACTACTCGGTCCACTAGGTTATGTGACTTTAACTAAGTCTCTTTTTTACTGAGTCTTATTTTCCCCATCTATGAAAAAGGCTTTAATAATTCCTGTCCTAGTTTATCTTTGAGTAATTTGTGAAGAGCACATAGAAAACTACAGTTAAAAATAGTTTAAAAATTAGTAAGTTTTCTGCAGTTTTTAATTTTTGTTGCTATTTCCTCTTTCCCAGAGTTTCCTCACTTTCCCTTAAAAAATCCTCTGACTGCTATTTAAAATCATACATGGTAAGGTGTGCTGTGTTTTATGGTTTAAAAATCTACTATTAAAATGCTTCCAGTGCCAAATTTTTGCTCCTCTCACTAGAAACTTGCCTTCATAAAACCCTAAGCTTAAGAGAATATCAATAGCCTGCCTTTTCTGTGATGGTCACTATTTCTAAAAGACACTCACATTCTATAGTTTTGTTCTCTCATCTTCCAGTTGTGCTTTGATAATTCTAGACTAGAGCTTAGCTTTATGTCAAAGATATGTAGACCTCTCTGTACCGACATTTATTTTAAACATCCAGCATATTTCCTACTTATAAAAATACTAAGAATGGAAAACTATGTACAGTCATGAGCCGCATAATAACGGTGGTCTCGTAAGATTATAATGGAGCTGAAAATTCTTATCACTTAGTGAGGTCGTAGCCGTCGTAATGTTAGCACAACACATCACTCACGTGTTTGTGGTGATGTTGGTGTAAACACACCTACTGCGCTGCCAGTCACATAAAAGTCTAGCACATACGATTACGTACAGTACATAATACTTGATAACGATAATGAATATGTTACCGGTTTACATATTTACGATACTATACTTTTACTGCTATTTTAGAGTGCATCCTTTCTATTTATATATAAAAAAGAAGTTAACTATAAAACAGCCTCTGACAGGTTCATCAGGAGGTATTCCAAAAGAAAGCACTGTTATCGTAGGAGATGACAGCTCTGTACGTGTTACTGCCCCTGAAGACCTTCCACTGGGCAGATGTGGAGGTGAAAGACAGTGATATTGATGATCCTGATCCTGTGTTAGCCTAGGCTAATGTGAGTGTTTGTGTCTTAGTTTTTTAATAGAAGAATTTTAAAAGTAAAAATAGAAATTTTAATAGGCAAAAAGTAGAGAATAAGGATATAAAGAAAAATATTTTGCATAGCTGTACAATGTGCTTGTTTTAAGCTAAGTCTATCATAAGAGTCAAAATTAAAAAATAAAAAGTTTATAAGGTAAAAAACGTATTGTATGTTAAGGTTAATTTATTATTAAGAGAAGAAAAATATTTGCTATAAATGTAGAGTAGCCTAAGTTTACAGTGTTTCTAAAGTCTACAGTAGTGTATAGGAACGACCTAGATCTTCACATTAACGCACCACTCGCTCACTGACTCACCCAGAGCAACTTCCAGTCCTGCAAGCTCTGTTTATGGTTAAGTGCCCTGCTCATTATAGCGGAAGCAAGCTTCCATTATAATTAAATTCTAATTGTTTCTAAAGTTTAGGAAGGATAAAATGGTTACTCTCCACAGTGACAAAAGGAAGCCAGGAAAATAAAGTGCACACTTGTATGAATTGTGAGGAAATAATGTACCATTTTTAAAATCTTTTATACTGTATTTTTACTGTGTCTTTTCTATGTTTAGATACACAAATATTTACCATTATGTTCCAATTACCTACAGTACTCAGTACAGTCACATGCTGTACAGGCTTACAGCCTAGGAGCAACAGGCATACAGCCTAGGTGTGTAGTAGGCTACACCATCAAGGTGTGTGGAAGTCCACTTTATGATTTTGCACAGCATCAAAATACCTAATAATGCATTTCTCTGAATGTAACCCTATTGTTAAGTGACAAATGGCTGCACAATGGTTGAACTTTCAATCAGTATATTTTCAGTACAACTTAAAGGTATTGACAGGAAAACGGATCTAAATTAGAAAATAGTTTTATGAACACAACTACCTTTTCTAGTTTAAGCCTCTTTTCATTCTTAGTTTTTTTCTGAAAGAACTTTTTAGCTAGTATTTTTAGTTAATCACTAGCTCATGAGTAGGAAACCCTGCCTCATACACTCACTCTCCTATTTCTTTAATTTCTGAAAACTTCCTTGACATATAATAATTCTTACTGGCTTTTCTCCTCCTGATCATTTTAAACTCATTGCCATTCCTTTCCTCCTTTTCTCTTCTCCCCTCTGACAGTCTCTCTGTCACTGTCTCTCTCTTCTCTCTGCCTTCTCAATCTCTTCACCAACTGTGTTCTCAACAGTCACCACACTGCTTTTCTTTTTTGACCTTTTCTTGTGTATTCAGCTTATATTCAGTATCTGGCAGGCTGGTAAGTTGGCTGCATCAAAGGAGCTTTGAACTTTTGCTTGTTTGTTTACCAACAATAACTGTCCTATACCTTATAAGTATATAAATAAAAATATATTATAAATTTAACACATAAAATAGATTGTTATTTTAAATCTTATAAATTAATCTAGCAGCATCTAGAAGTACCACTAGATTCCCAAATCATCTACTATCCCAGCAAAACAGCAATCTATCTGAACAGTGATCTAAACGTTGTGGGTTTTTTTTTTTTTTAATGCTTTTGAATACGATCTTAATCACCATTTCCAGTGGTGTGTCTACATACCAGCTGCAGCCTTGCTGATTAGAGCATCAATACCAATTGATTTTCTAGCACATACTTGCAATGTCTATTGTATCTCATTGCATACAATTGGTATTTAGCTAAAGCTAAGAGGGGAATAAAAAAGATTTCATGTACAGAACACATGGGTCCCAGAGAGTTTCATAATTCCCAGGAGAATATAAGAATCAGGTACTCAATGTCAGACTAAATGGTTTCTTACGGTTAATGTGTTTGGTGACCACAGCCTCAAATAATTCTCTTGCCCAGAGCCAGGGTTACTCAGCTGTATAATAACCTCTAAAGTCTCTCCTTTGAAAAAGACTCAGGATTCATGACTTTAATTTTGCCACTGATAATATGAAAAGTATACTCCATATAGTACTGAGCAAGCATTCACTCTCAGCTTCCACTGTAATGAAACTCTAATTGTTTCTAAAGTTTAGGAAGGATAAAATGGTTAATCTCCAAGATGACAAAAGGAAGCCAGGAAAATAAAGTGACACACTTGAATGAACTGTGAGGAAATAAAGTGCACAACATGCGATAATGCCATGACTCTGTGTTATTGCGCATTTCTGGGCTGAAAAGATATGGCTTGATGGGTAATTTGTCATGCTGTGCAATAGAGAATAACAGTAAAGAGACTTCAGACAGAAGAAAATTACACAAATAGTAGGGTGGAAAGGTATAATTGAAGATGGCAAAAGATTGAAAGAAAGACATTTAAAATTACTGTACTGACCTACTAAATGCACTTGGGCGTGGAATCCTGGCCTCACAAGAAGAGGCATTAAATGACTGCGGGCTGTGACACTACTGCAGAGTAATGCCAATCTCCTGAGCATTCGGAGAAGAAAAACACAATGCACAGCCTGACAGAACAGCCTCAACCTGCTTTTTTAATGAGAGGAGCATGGGATTCTGGTGAACTTAGATAGATAAAGTTTCCTAAACTAATTCATTCGCTTACATTATGAATATATTTAATTTATTAAAAATATTTTGGGAGTTTAACTAATTCCTTAATTTTCTGAAGTCAATAAATCTGCACGTTATAAAACTGCAAAACAAATGGAATATCTTTTTAAATGGATTCACACCAAAGGAATTTGCTTTTCACATCCGGTTAAGTTTCTTCAGGATTGAAGAGTCTGAGAGATCAGTATGACATTGTGCAAAGCACATTCATAACTCTGAGAAGCAGAAGACACAAGCGATATCCCCACATCTTCTGCAGGCTCATTAATCATGTACAGCTCTGGGCAAGTCCCTAAACCTCATGAAGCTCAAGTTCCTCTCTCTGTATAAGGAGAAACATGGACCAGATATTTTCTAAAGATCTTTTCTAGTCCGTAATTCTATTTCAAATAGCAGAAGCTCAAAAAAACCTTCTCCATAAATATTATTTCCATTTCCTTTCCAGGGATGTCCCAACCACGCATACTTTATAATGGCAGAGGGCACTCATCTACTTTGTTCCCTTAAATTAAAGAAATATGCCTCCTACCTATCATGTAAGATGATTGTATGGAAAACACAAAATCCTTTGAGACGTCAGTTAATTATAAAGATCTTTCCATTTCTAACATATAATGCACGATCACAGCTTATCTTTAAACATTTAATTCTTAATGACAATAAAGAACTTATAGGAATATGACATTTCTTTATATAAAGGAAAATGCTATCCTTGATGATTATACTACATAAAAAATGAAGTGGGAGCATTTTTGCAATTCTTATTACAGCTATCATGACTCTATTGCCCCATAATTTCTTCCACAAAGCAGAAATCTTAGGTTATAATCTGTGTAATCTACCATAAATTGCTCAAAAAAATGTTTTCCAATGGGAAGTATCTTCTGTATATTACTGGTAAAGTAAAAAATGGAAAATAATATATTTATAATAAATGAAAGAGTGATTTCCACTTTTAAAAATAATTTTTAACTCGAGGAAAGTTAAGTGAGCTAAAAATAAAGTATTGATCAATATAACTATTCTGTCTAGATGACATTGTAAGAAACACATTAAATTAAGAGGCTTCAAACTTGTAAGGGTAAAAAAAATTCGAAAGTTTAGAAAGACTGCATAACACGGACTTGTGACATACTATGAGGAAATATTTAGATATGCCTTAGAGATTTTTAAAGGCCCAATAGGCAACCATGCTGTACTTAAACAAAAATTGGTACTTAAAATAAAAAACGGTACTTAAAATCACAAAAGGTACTTAAAATCACAAAAGGTACAAAATGTACTTAAAATCACAAATAGAATTCTGTACTTAAAATCACAAATAGAATTCTGACTGAATTTCATCAGGAGATATCATTATACTTTTACTATTATATTCTTTTTCTTCAAGTTAAACATTTTGGACTTTCAATATCTATTATGTTTTATATTTGCAAATTACAATACTGATGATAAGGAGCAGCAGGTACTATTATACAACTCTATCCAAAAATATCTTTTCATTAATTCATTTCAATATAGGATGCTTATTTAAAATTTCAAGTGGAAAATGCATGGTAGTGGAATCTAGCAAAATCTTGTCCCAACTCCCATGGACTGTGATTGGCACATCACATATAACAGGACAGACATAAAATTAATTTCTGACTAATATCAATAAAATAATCTATTAATCATTTAATTTAAATTTTCAAAAATCATAAAACTAGAAGAAATATCAGAAAGTCACCTAACCTGGGGCTTTATGCAGATGAGATTAATCTTTCAAAGAATGTAGTGAGCAAACACAGTCCTCTAAGACACAAAGATTCATCCAACAAATAAGACTTCTGATGACTGTTAAAGTCTCTTCCAGATCTGGGATTGCACATTATATGAAAACATATAATTATGTTCAAGAAAATTCTATTCAAAACATTTGGTCACATCAGAGTCAAAAACTTCTCAGAACTCAGAATCCACAAGTCTCAGTTTTAATGCTCACATTTTAAGACTATTTTATGAGAAGTCTTATCAGGGCCATGGAAGCTATTATTCTTACCAGTGTAGGAACGAGCAGATCCAAATGCCGTCAATTATTAAAATAATAATAAATCACTCACTCACTTATACATTTCATGAACACTTACTACCATCTACTATGTTCCAGGCACTGGACCAGGCACCAGGTATAGAGGACAATTACACAGACATGACCCCTTTCAGGGTCTAGTAGAGAACAGAAAGTTGAATGAATAACAATGGAGTGTGGTGAGATGGGATAAGTCACATGAGCCCAGGAGTTCGAGTCTGCAGTGTGCTATAATCACATCACTGCACTCCAGCCTGGGTGGCAGAATAATATCTCATCTCTTAAAAAAAAATGGGGTAAGTACACGAAGTTGTGAGACCATATAAAGGCTCTGTTAAACCTAAGGCAGATAAGGTGTAGCTGAGACCTACAGAATGTGAGCAAGGGTAGCTGCTTTTATGTACTGTGCCCTCTCACTTCTTCATCTTTGCATATAATGCCCTCTCTCCCTACAATGCCCTTCCAACCTCTTTCTTGATCATCCTCTTGGATTCAGTGTGGACAGAACCTCTTCAAGGAATCCTTCCCTTAATCTCCCACATGCACTAACTAGTCTGGAGTGAATGTCCTTCCCTCATCAGTGCTCACTGAACCAATACATAGCTTCATCCACCATTTCTGTAGTGCCTGTTTAATCCTGATCTCTTGGGCTAATAAATTCCAAGAAGAGGCTTGCTTCTTTGAAGCTTCTGGGGAAGCTTTTGTAGCTCTTCTAAAAAGTCCCTTTCACTTGGTAACTATCTGGCTGATAGCCACTGATGAAGCTGGTCCACAGAGAGGGCAAACAATGGAAGGAAAATGAAGCCCAAACTACTGGATTCAAATGACCCTGGATTCCACCACATCTCTGAACTTTCAGTGAAGTGAGCTAACATATATTTTTATTATTGAGGCCATTTGGATTTGTGTTTTCTGTTACCTGCAGGCAATGGCATAGTGACTGATGAAACAGTATAGATGGGAAGCAAGCCTTTTTCCTCAGCATCCAACACACTATTTACCACATACAATGACTCGATAAATGTTTCATGAATAAATGAACTAGGGGATTTAATTAAAATATCAGATAACAATTAAACTATAAATTTTATTTCTAAATATAATTGAAACCGAATTGTTTTCAACCACAATGTTTTAAAGGTGGATTAAAACTCTATTCAGAAAGCCTGATATTTTTAGAGGGTTTTGCATGTTGTAAAGAAAATAAAGCTTTACTATTTACAATAGCAAAGACTTGAAACTAACCCAAATGCCCATCAATGATAGACTGGATAAAGAAAATGTGGCACATATACACCATGGAATACTATGCAGTCATAAAAAAAGAAAATGAGTTCACGTCCTTTGCAGGGACATGAATGAACCTGGAAGCCATCAATCTCAGCAAACTAACATAGGAACAGAAAACCAAACACTGCATGTTCTCACTCATAAGTAGGAGTTGAACAATGAGAACACATGGACACAAGGAGGGAAACATCACACACCAAGGCTTGTCAAGGGGTGGGGGGCAAGCAGGGGGAGAGCATTAAGACAAATATCTAATGCATGTGGGGCTTAAAACCTAGATGATGGGTTGATAGGTGCAGCAAACCACCATGGCACATTAATATCTCTGTAACAAGTCTGCACGCTCTGCACATGTATCCCAGAACTTAGAGTAAAAAAAAAAAAAAAAAAAAAAAAAAAACTAAAAAATAAATTTTTAAAAAATAAAGTAAAGCTTGACCTATGCTGCTCTAAACTTCCTCATTCAGTGTCTTTCATCATGTCCCCGCTATCTCCCTCATTCCAACAAGGAATTCCCTCTCACTCTCTAGTGACTCAGTGTCTTCACATTTCTCTGCCCCTTCACTCTCAAAATCTGTTCTCCAGAAAGAGCTAATCCACCTATTCACACTGAGTTCTAATAACCTGACTTAATCAAAGTATTATCATTTCTAGGGATGTTTGAAAAATCCAAGCGTTATAATCTCTAATCATGCAACTACAGGTATCAGTAAGCAGGTAACGAGGACATTTGCGGAGCCAATAGCCAACTGTGGCCATGAAACAGCAGAAAGAGGTGGCTGGTTTCCCTGTAGACAAGGGCAACTCCAGATAGTCTCATTAATGGTCAAACCAAGAATTTGACAAAGACTCATTCTTGTTGCATTCTCTTAAGAGCAAATATTATACATCCAGTAATCAGTGAATCATGTCAACCAAGTGATAAGAAGTTCTGGCTGTAGACTTTAACCCTGGGATGGGATTTAACACCATCTGTTCTGTATTACATTTGGAACTAACTTCATAATTATAATAAACATCTACATTAGAAATTCCTCTACCACCAAATACTATGAGCAAATTATAAATAAGACTTGATTTGCTCCAAAGATGAGCAAACTCAGTATTCTTTGTTATAGACCCTAAGCCCAGATAAAAATTAGAATCTAAAAAAATAAAATAAAATAAAAGCAGATGTCCTTAGATAAATGTTCCAGTATACAACCAGTACAAACTGTCTGGCTAACATTTTTTTTTTATGAAATCAGATATTCCAGAGCCACCTTTATCACCAAACATAAAAGCATCCCACTGCATACCTCAACAGAATTGTCTGCATATCCTTAATGTCTTTCCATGCAATTTTATGCAGTCAGCACCCTATACATTAGAGAAGGAATGGATGTGTGCTCTATGGGTTCTTATAATAGCAATGAACCTTCATAATCAGATTAATTCCTTAATTTTACTTACTTTTTCATGCAGCTGCATTAATACTACATTGTCAAAGACAAAGATGAACATGAGACACGAGATAAGATTTTTTTAAAAAAGAGAGAAGAGCAAAAAAAACAATATAGCTATCCAAGGAGCAAGTGCTGAGCTTGTGAAAAAAACAGCTCCTATTTTATTAAATAATAGTGTTCTGCCGGGATGTCTGAAGTACTCTGCAAGGCTAATTAGGGCAGATCAATGTACACTTACCTCTCCAGAAGGCTGAAAGGTGTGTAGTGACTATGTGTCATTAAAAATTTACTTGACCATGGGCATCAGATGTCCATGAAACAATGACCCTGGTAAGCACTTTAAGTTTTCATTTTACTCATGTCATCCTCAATGCATCATAAATGCCATAGACACCATTACTATCACCCAGGCTCGTAGCAGCTGATGTGCTGTATATGCTTGAGAGGGTGGTATCAATTAACTATATTATCTATAAAGCCATACTTGCAATTACTACCACTTCACAATTTATCATTAACACGTTTGGCAGGTCTTTTTCCAAAGTAACATTTATTTAAAGGTTAATCAAAATTCTTAGAACAGCATTTATTATAATGTGATTTTTGATAATTGACTAAATCAGTGGCTCTTAAAAACACCCTTGTCTCAGTCCTGCTCAGTATACACCACAGTGCCATTTGGGGAAAAGAAATACATATTAGAAATGTTCATTTCAGACCTCGTCATGGAAGATCATATATTAATGTAATCAGGTGGTACATTTACATGCTCATTAGTAATCCATCATTAGTCCAAATGCTCACTATTAGGAATAAATGTACCACGAGTTATTCAGAATACCCAGAAATAGTATTTCTTATTTAAACATTCAGGATAAGCTGACTGAACTAAGTGCACACCTTGAATTTGAACTTTCAAGGCACATCACTAAAGCAATCAGTTATATCAGGACACTCTTGTAAAATAATCTCAATTATAAAATTCCTGCCCCTCCCTAACACAGGAGTTGGGGGGAGTTCCAATATCTGAATCTGTCTGATTCACTGTAACTGCAAAAAATTCTGATGAAGTGTGTGTTTAAATTTTATGCCTTAATACATAGCATGCCACTAAAACCACATTAGTTATGCTTTAAGCTGCTTAATCATATGTCAAAATCTGTAAAATCTGTTCTTGCATGCTAAGGTAATTTAACTACAATTAATCAATCAAGAAAATAAATAAAATGTAATAAATGCCAAATAATATAACTTCTTTTAAACAGACCACTATCTACACATTTATTCCCCAAATACTTATTAGCCATCATCATATAAGGAAAACATAATAAAAAAGATAGACTTCGCTGAGCCTTTCTCCCATTAGTAGCTTGCTCTAAACTTAAAACGTTTTAGAGAATTCTTTGGCATGATCTGACTTTCCAACTAAAATGTGAGCAACCTGAGGGTCAAACTTACCTTTTTTAAATCCCCTGTGCCCAATACAATGTCTTAATCATAATAGGTGTTCAGTTTGTTGAATGAAATAATTGAATGATTCAAATATCCATGAACTAGATTATTTTATCATAATGTTTATGAATTACAGCAATATTTATATTTTTCTTCTGACAACTATATATTATATTTCATTGGCATTTAACTAAAAGTAGTAGTACTGTCTTAGTTAATTTTTTCATTTTTTTTCATAGTCAGTTAGGTTTCATAGAACCAGCAAGGTGGGTTGGTAGATATATTTGTTTGTATTTGTTCCTCTAAATGAAAATGGTGATTTTTTTTTCAAATATGTAATTTAACAACTTGATGAATATAGTTGTGGACTAAGACTTGGGAGGCTAATTATAAGTTGTGAGTCCAGCTGGCAAGAATTTATTAAGCACCAACTGAATAAACCAAACCATGCTAGCCCCTAAAAATATATGAAAGGATATATTAAAAAAGAAAACCACGTCCTGCTTTCCAGACCTTAAATCAGAGAAGGTACATACATGTGCATTCAGCAAACGTTACCGACTACACTTTACACCATGCAAGGCACTAAAAGGGAGGAGGACAGCCAACAAGTCTCAGTTCTCAACAAGAAGCTAAAAAAGAAATTAACAAGTAACTGCAAGCCAAGCACAAAGTCATGAATATCACTAAAAAATTACAAACTGATTCCCTTAGAAGCCTCAGGAAAGAAAGCAGGTGAAATCATGGAAGTCTTAAGGAAGTAGGTGCCATTAAAAATAGTTCAAGATAATTCCCCAGATTACACAAATTAGTGAATTCACTAGTGATGAGGGCATTGAAAGTAAAGGTCCAGAGGTTTCCAGAGTAAGTTAGTCACTTTCTTAAAAACAGCAATGTTTGTTCATTTCATCAAGTTAGTTTGGTGACATAAAATAATTATAACTTCTGAATTAATGGCCATTCAGTATGAAGAACACTGAAGAAATTTCCTTTCAAGGTTCCTGATGGTAATTGTAGCTGAGGAATCTCAAGACTGAAAGTATCACAAGAATATTTTAACAATCAGGAGTTGCCCTCCTACTGTTGCACCACTTACCCCATTGTCTAAGGCCATACTGTACAATACAGTAGCCCCTGACCACATGTGACTATTGAGTACTTGAAATGTAACTCTCCCAAACTGAGTTGTGCCATTAGTGTAAAATACACACTGCACTTCAAAGGTTTATTTTATTATTATTTTTATTGAGACAGAGTCTCGCTCTGTTGCCCAGGCTGGAGTGAAGTGGCACAATCTCGGCTCACTGCAACCTCTGCCTCCCGGGTTCAGATGATTCCCCTGCCTCACTCTCCCGACTAACTGGGACTACAGGCACGTGCCACCACACCCAACTAATTTTTTTTTTTTTTGTATTTTTAGTAGAGACGGGGTTTCACTGTGTTAGCCAGGATGATCTTGATCTCCTGACCTCGTGATCCACCCAATTTGGCCTCCCGAAGTGCTGGGATTACAGGCATGAGCCACTATGCCCAACCCAAAGACTTATTTTTTAAAAAATGTAAAATATGTCAATAGTTTTATATCGATCACCTGTTACATAATAAGATTTGGGGGTATATTGACTAGAATGCACATATTATTAAATTATTTTCACATATATCTTTCTACTTTTTACTGTGGATACTAGAAAATTTTAAATTATATATGTGACTCACGTCATATTTCTCTTGGATTAGTGCATGTCTAAAGGCATTGTGAAGAATAATAATTTTTGAAGTATATCATGCTGGCATTTTAATATGATTATCTGATATACAAATAATGAACTACTCAACACATGCTTCCCCAAAGCTAGGAGAAACATAAACATTTCTCCTGATGAACTGGAATCTCCTGCCCCACTCTCATCTGATAGTAGGTGGCATCATTTCTATGCCTCTCTTTCGCTCCAGTTGGCAGAAAGGTGAGCCTAAAATTCAAGTTATTCAACTGCAAGATCTTTGAGGGAGGGTCCTTGTTTTCTGGTTTAGTTTTATCCTACCCCCTTTTTATTACATCCCTTTGTTTTAATCCTTATTTTGATGATTTCATTATCGTGAGCTACCAAGATAGCTTTTTGGAACCAAGAAGAGCTATGGAGAGACAAGAGGGTGAATGAGCCTCATACTATGGTGCAATCAGTGAGATGCCACCCTTCAGAGTCTGGAAAGACTCATTGTGTCTGAGGCCCTTCTCTCTGATACAGGTGTGAAGCACAAGGGACATTTAGCAATACTAGCCAGGACACACATTTGGGATCACAAATATACAGCAGAAACTATTCACAACTGACATACACAGATCCGTAAGACAGAAAGGCACTATATTCAGAGGGCAGAAAGAGCGCTGAAGTCATGCAAGCAGCTGTAAGTAATAGAGCATCATATCAGGCAGAAGTAGCAGTAACTATCAGGAATACTCAGATATCAGGCAGATGGTGGCCATCATCAGATCTGATCCTATTTCATGAAACACCACAGAGTGGAATTAGAGCATAGTGACAGCATCCAAAGATCCAAGGAAACTTAGCAGAGGCTTAGTCCCGTGTAGACAGAAGGGGACAATTTCCATGTCTATAGAGCACATTGGCCCCTGAGATATAATTCGGAATCATGGCCTCCCAGATCTAGTGAACTGCACAGATTCCAGCTCAGAATAAGCAGTAACACAGGAGCCCAGCAGTAGTAGCAGGGCCACTATATGTACCCAATGAAGAAAAGAGAGTCAAAGGCTCCAAATATGCTTCCTATTGTTGAGTTTGGTCCAGGGACTGATAGGTTTGCTGCAGGTGGAACACTTTTGTTCAGGCAGAAGCAGAGGAGGCAAGGAAGATGGGGCAAATGCCTTCTCATTATAAACTGGAGGGATTATAGTGGTGGCTATGCAATTCTTGTTCCAAAATCAACCATTCAAGAATATTTAGCCAACTTTAAAAGAAATACTTCTTCACAGTCTGGCCAACATCGTGAAACCCCATCTCTACTAAAAATACAAAAAAAAATTAGCCGGGCATGGTGGCAGGTGCCTGTAATCCCAGCTACTTGGGAGGCTGAGGCAAGGAGAATCGCTTGAACCTGCGAGGCAGAGGTTGCCGTGAGATGAGATGACGCCATTGCACTCCAGCCCAGGCAACAGTGCGAGACTCTGTCCAAAAAAAAAAAAAAAAACAAAAATCCTTTTCAGTGGTTTTCCAAATCTATGGAAACTATACTGCTTCCAAAAATGCTTGTAATATTTTTAACAGTATGGTTGTGTATATCCATTTTAACACTGGTACAATCATAAAGTTAAAGAAAAAGTATAGAATTTGTGGAACGTTATGTAACTTTGAGAATCCTTACAACTGCATTTTAAAGAAATAATTAACAACAAGGAATAACTAATAATTTTTTCAGCAATAGAGAGAGATATGAGAAGGCTAGGACACAGAAAAGATCATGGCCATATAAAAATCAGGACCACAGAGTCACCACAAACTATCAGAAATATTCTAAGTCGAGTATACACAAACTTGACTGTTTTCTTAGAATGATTTTAAAAGATTTAGCACATAACTGGGTTTCATTTCAGAAAATCAAAATTAATAAACATTTTAAATGAAAAGTAGTACACAACTGACTACAATAAAAAATGAGGAAGTCTTGGGATTGAATCAACCATAAATGACCTGTCAAATGTAAAGTACATTATGACTATATTAGCAAAATTCAAAATAAATGGCCCAAGACCCAATTAATTCATCAATTTTTTAAAAAGAAGCATGAGGCCAAAGACAGAACTAACTGGTGACTTTCACAAAGTAAACCTAGGTAATTTCAAATTGGCTGTTATACTCCTCAAGTTAAAGGACACAAACCAATGGTACCTATACACAACTTTTGTGATTTTTATTTCAAGGAGATAGATCAAATTAAAAACTCCAAGAATGTTTTCTGCCTGGTAAATATTCCAGCAACCCACATAGGCACAGAGTCAGACACTTAGTCCAGTAGTAACTCCAAGGAGGTTTTCCTGACACTGAGAAGAGGGGGTGAGTTTTGGGGGAAAAAATAAAAAAATAAAGTATTTCCAGCCTATTCAAGGATTTGTGAAATTTAGAAAGAGCCTAATAATTCACCTATTCAAGGATTTGTGAAATTTAGAAAGAGCCTAATAATTCTAGGACGACTGAGTTGTCACAATGTCACAAGAGCACAAATTCATATTGAGTAACTTTTCTAATAATACGAACAAAACCAAAATATAAGTTTCCCTCAACATATCAGAAATAATATATGTTCTACTTAGTTCCAAGAAAGAAAAAAAAACTTTTATAACTTGAGAAAACTCAAAATATATGACAATCTGTCACTAAATTAAAATAAGCTATAGTAATAAGTGACTATGTAAAAAACCCACTACAACTATGCGTTCATCTTCACATACAAAGGCTATTTCTAAATGGGTCAGAGTAAAGCTTTGGCTGATACATGCTGATGGCAGAAGAGGGCCAGAAATGAGCCAAAGCTGTGTGTATTCCAAAACTCATTGATATTTAAATCTGGAGTGGGTCTTTGTGCTTACATTTTGAACATGTTGTGAGAACATGAGCCTCCTGTTGCTTTGTAGTAATACATGCTCATTCTTGTAAAATGTTTGCCTTGTATGGTTAAGGTATTTTACTGAGGCTGTAAAAGGAGGGCACATTACTTTAGTTGGGGTAGAGGAGAATCAACACAACTATTTTGCTAGTGCATTACTGCTAATACATGTCCTGCGAATAGAAGCATGACCTGACAGGGAAGCTTTAAGAGATGAGAGTAGTAGAGACGTCTTAGGACTTGGGAATGTGAACAAGGTATTCCTCCATACGTATGTATTACTTCCCCTTTACTGAAATAAGCACAAGAAATAACTAATGTTTTTCTCAGCTATAGAGACAGAGATAGCCAAAAAAAGACCATGGCCATAATAAAAATCTGGACTACATAGTTACCACAAGATGATGACAGAAGATGGCAGAGAAATACTCTGTCAACTATACTACTGACATACACTGGAATGTTTTCTCAGAATAAGTTTTAAAGGATTTAGTGAACAACCAGTTCTTATTTCAGAAAATAAAAATTAATAAAAATTTTCAGTGAAAGGTAGTATACAATTGGCTATTATAATTGGCTATTTAGTTCTTTATACCCTCCACAAAATTGCAAGATATTTTTTAATTTTTTATTTTAAAATAATTAAAAATTCACAAAAAATGTGCAAAGAAACGTACAAGAAGGTCCTGTGCACCCTTCATCCAGTCCCCATTCTCAATGTTAACATCTTGCAAAACTACAAAACCAGGAAACTGACAATGGTACAATCCATGGAGCTTTTCATAGAATCCATAGATATTTCACCAACTGTACATACACTTATTTTTGTTTGTGTATGTGTGTATAGCTCTATGTCATTGTATCACATGTGTAGCTTTGAGTAACCACTAGCACAATCAAGACACTTAACTATACCATCACCATAAGACTCCCTAGTGCTACCACTTTATGCACACCCCACCCTCTCCCCTTCCCCTCCCTAACCCCTGGCTACCACTAATCTTTCTCCATGAAGATTTTATTTCATGAAGGTTGTATAAATGAAATCATTCATTAATGTATTTTTATAAGACAGGTTTTTCTTTCACTCAGCACAATTTCCTTGAGGTTCATCCAAGTTGTTACCCGTAATAAAAGTTTTCTAGTCTTTATTGTTGCAGTCTATAGCAAGCTTATATCACATTCTGTCCAACCATTCACCCATTGATGGGCATCTGGTCATTTCCAGTTTGGGGCTATTACAAATAAAGTTGCCGTGAACATTTATGTTCAAGTTTCTGTATGAAAATAAAATTGCAACATTTTTAAGGGAATGAGTGGTGTTTTATTCACCACTGTATTCTCAACACTTCATATGACACATAATGAGTAATCAAAAAATGTCTGTTAAAGAAATGAATGAGTGAACCAAAAAATTGCCTCTAAGTGGCAGAAAATAAGAAAGGACTCATCTGTCGGGGGAAACCTAGTTGGGAGGAAATATGCCAAGAAGAGGTCATGAAGTGGCACTGGCAGTTTTAAGACTACAGCAGTATTTCAGAAAGATTTCCTACACACAGACAAACACACATCAATCAGAATATTTTTAAATTTAATTTAAATATTGAGTATCATATTAAGAAGCTGTTTGGATTAACAAGCTATAGCTGAACTTTTTAAGAAACAACTGGGGAGACTTCCATTTCTAGCCAAGATGGACTGAAAGGGACTGGATGTGCCCTGCTTCCTAAAACAACCAAAAATAAACCCCGACAAAATATATGAAACAATGGCTGTCAAGACATGAGCTATCAGACCACAAAGGATGTTGATCCCTGAGGGAGGTGAATCCTATGATGGCTCTGGCTTAAGACCGTGAAGGTTTCTTAGTAGTGGCACAGGAGGGGCAACTAACTCAAGGGAAGCAAACTCCACGAGTTGAGGAAACAGAGGTGAAGGTATGGGATAATAAAGTGGCTAAAGCTTACAGGACAGAGTTCAGGAGAGAGCAGGTGTACAGACAACAATCCCTTGAAATCTGCAGAGAGTCACAGAGATCTGGATATGTGCATGAGGAAGCTACCCAAGGCTGGGGAAAGAAGCATCTGAAATAATTATATGGACAACAGTACCTGGCACCTTCCTAGGGTTGGAAATAGGCCTTTTCTCACCAGCCAGAATGGAAAAATCTCTTAATTTATATGCAATTAGGTAGAACCTCAGTAGTGAGAAATGAGGAAGACTATGCACTGCTCTGGTCTCTCCTAGCTAACATTTTAATCCCGAAAAATTGAAAGCAAAAAGAGCCAAGTGAATCTATCTATATCTAGCTGGTGGCATAATCACACCAAAAGAAACAATTCTACATGACTTAAAACCTCAGTAAGACATACATCTTGAAAGAGAAGAAGGGGGCTGTACACAGGGTGTACACAGGATGTGTCCATCACTACTGATGATAGTAGTCTTGGTATTATTATTCTGAGCCTGTTGTAAGTGTATTGTAGCATGCGCAAATAAGTACGTTAGTATCATTAAGAATTAAGATTGTAGGATGGTCAGTTGGGGAGAAAGGACATTGATATGATACTAGATCTATGTGACTAAATTAAAAACCTGTTGGTCTGTATATTAATAGGAAGTATTAGCATGAGCTCCTGATGTATTTAATTTTAAAATTAACACACACACACACACACACACACACACACACAGATTTTTTTAGAGCTTTTTCCTTTGAAAAGACCTATATTAAGGACAAAGTCAGTAGCAATGAGCTCACTAATTTCAAGATTACCGTTTTCAAGTACTAGTTCCAAGGCCAAAAAAAAATAGAACTAGAATTTCTTGGATAATTGCCTGATTCCAGGTTTGGAAAGGAAATGTTAAAGATGAGCCTGTTATATTTGGTCACATCAATTATCCTGGAAGCTCTCAAAAACTGGAGGTTCTTTCAAAAACACAGAGGAACCAACTGAGATAAACTTTGAGTACTCAGAGATGTGGCAAACTGGGCGTTCATAAGTATGATATCTGCAATAGCTTGAAGCATATTAATGTTCATAATGAAATTTTTAAAACCATTGGTAAACTTTAGAGGATGTTAAGGAACCACACACTATATTAAGAACTGATAAAGGGAGAGAATCAAGCATCCATCCTGATTTTCTTATAAAAATTGAAACTCTAGCAAACTAGTTTATCTTTATAGAAGCATTCCACTCAATAAATAAACCAGAAATGACAGTTATATTGCCGTTTCAAGCTCTAAGGAATAAATAGACGTAGGCAACGATCAACTCCAACTGATAATATCACAAAAAGAGAAAGAGCCAGTAGTCTTGCCCCCCATCCCCTAAATGAATTTGATCAAGTCTTCACTACTCATTAACAGGTAAGAAACAGGGCTGAGGAGCTCATTAAATGACTCTGCAGCAATGCATCAGCAAAAGCAGACTATGGAAAGCTCTACAGCACAAACAATCCAGTTTCTTAAGAAACAAGGAAAAATAAACATAAACCTATAGATTAAAAGAGGAGACATATTAACCAATTACAATGTATGGACCTTATTTGTATCCTGCTTAAAATAGTAAAGAATACAAAACTTTAGGAGACAACCAGAAAATGTTGAATATTGGTTTTGTATATTTGAGAATAGTAAGAAAATGTTGACTTTTTAAGTGTGGTTAATTTTCTAGATGTGGTTCATTTTTAAGTTTAAAAGAATCTTAATCTTTTAAAGATAAAGACTGAAATGTTACCAGATAAAATGATGTCATGTCTGGGATTCGCTTCAAAATAATTTGAGGTGGAAGTGGAAAGTGGAAACAACAATTATGAAACAAGCTGACCCATGAGATGATAACTGTCAAAGGTAGGTATGGTTATATAAAATTTCATTGCCGTTTTCCCTCTACTTTTCTAATATATTCTTAATTTTCATAACAAAAAGTTAAATACACTTAAAAGTAGACAAATACATACTAATTTGAGGTGATGGTTAAGGACTCAGAAGTTACAGTCCATGTGTCTGAATGAAGGTAGTTTCTCAAACATGCAGATATCAGAGATTTGTAGGATTCTCTCCATGGAGAACCTTGTTTTCTCCACACAGAACACTGGTTTCTGAGCAAGCGTGGGCCCTTTTTCTGAAAACAGATCAGGGAATATGAAAGTGGTTGGCTACTTAACTGAAGATACCAAAAGGAAAAAAAATAGGACACCAAAAAACTGGGTCTACAAATGTGGTTGTTGGTTCTCCTTGTTTGTTTCAAATAAGGCTTGGTTTAGGAGCAGTCAAATAAAGCATGTGACTGCTATACTTCCAACAGTATCTTTGCAAATAAACACAACCCATACAATTCAACTGTCCATCCCACTTTTCCTGTTTGTTTATTGCTCTTCAACAGCACCTCATGCTTTTTAATTTTTTCATTCTAAGGCAAGGGAAAGGGATCTCTAGAGAAGTTTAAAAAGTTTTCTGAAGTCAAATAATTCATTAGAAAGTGTGTTTTATGCAGAATCCTACTGTTTTGCTGCAGAAGGAACACTGAGTAGCTTTTCCAAGGTTCTGCCAAAGGAAGTCTCTTCTCTCACACTCATCTGAATCCAATCCTTCCAAAAGAACATGCCCAGGTCTAATAAATGGAGTTCCTAAAAGGATGGATGTCTCCCATTTAAAAAAGCATTTCCCAGAGTCTCTAGGGTTCAATGTCCTACAAATGATCAGCATTCAAAATATGAATTTACTGACTTTTAAAATCTATGCAAATTTAAAAATTTCAATATTATTTTACAGTCAATTATCCCATCTATAATATTACTGTCTAGCATTATTATAAAAGTATCATCACAAATGCTAATGATCAATTTCACTAAATGCCTGAAAAGGTCATGGGAGATTTAAACTCTGATGTGTGCTTTGGAGGAGAGTCAACTTTTGGAGAAACAAGGCTAGGGAGCACTTTTTGAGACCGATTACATTTTTGGAATTACTTGCCAAGTTGTATTGCAGAAATAGTAACAAAACTTTTTCGTTTTCTTTTCTTTCTTTCTTTCTTTTTTTTTTTAGATGGAGTTTTACTCTTGCTGCCCAGGCTAGAGTACAATGGCATGGTCTCAGCTCACTGGAACCTCCACCTCCCGGGTTCAAGCGATATTCTTGCCTCAGCCTCCCAAGCAGCTGCGATTACAGACGCCTGCCACCACGCCCAGCTAATTTTGTATTTTCAGTAGAGCTAGGGTTTCACCAATATTGGTCAGGCTGGTTTTGAACTACTGACCTCAGATGATCCACTCACCTTGGCCTCCCAAAGTGCTGAGATTACAGTCATGAGCCACTATGCCCAGCCAATTATAACTAAACTTTAAAAAATATTTGTCCCCATAGCTAGAATTTTCATTAGTGTATTTATCTTTTTCATGTAGTCTTGTTTACAATGGGCCATTTTAAAAGTTGCTATCCCAGGCTTATAAAGCAATTTTATGATGTACTCCTATCGACCATATGAAAAGCATTCATCTCTGAGAAAGTATCATAAAGAAATCCTACTGTAATGATAACTCAAATGTTAAAGTAAACATTAAAAATTATATTGTATGACAGAATATCAAAGGAAATAGAAAATCTCTGCAAGAGGGTATTTAATTTCTGATGAAAACAAAATAGTACTCTTTACAATTTGGCCTATCACATGACAGTATTTCTCAAACTCCTGCTAAATTAATGTTGGAGCACAGTTCTTCAGGCATTAATGATTTTAGTTATGGTCAATGGTAGTTGATATAACTGATAGTGATATCAAATCTGTACATATTTGACTCTCTCCACATTTCTAAGCGATCTAGACCAGAACTAGGTTGATTATATGGTAGCCGCTAGTTACATGTGGGCTATTTATATTTAAATTAATTAAATGTAAATAAAATTCAAAATTAAGTTTCTTTGTTGCACTAGCCATGTTTCAAGTACACTCAATAGCCACATATGGCTAGTGAGTACCATATTGGATGGTGCAACTATGGAACATGTCCATTATCACAGAAAGTTCTACTGAACAAAGTTGGTCTACATTAGAGAGGCTACTACCGATGAATGGAAAATCTCAAATATATACATAAATGTGTATATATACATATATATAATCTATTTCTATAGCAATTTTCCTTTTGTTATAGGAGGTTTCATTAAATATGTCAAATTTAAATTTTTTTCTGGAAACATTTATATTTTAATGTAAACAGTTAAAATTGTGCCTTGAGCACTGTACTATAGATTTTCATTTTCCTTGTATTACAAGGATAATGAATTTCAAAAGATTTCATTTTCTCAGGATAGCGAATTATAACATTACTTTGTCTTCTCCTTCAAATCTTTCTTTATAAACATCTATTCTAAGCCCTCTCTGCTTCCAACTTTACTCAGCAAAAGCCTACCTTTGTTATGCAGCAAGGAATTCCTACTTTAGAAGGTAGCACTTCTGGCCTCAACCTCCACATTTGTGAAGTTTATAAGTTACATAAAAAATTCAGTTCCTAGCCAAGTCTTCTTATTGGGTGAGGAGGCCCTTCCAAAGTTCCAGCGAATTCCTTAGTCTGACACAACTTTTCTCAATTTAGAAAGATGCGTTAGGTAACATATATTAAAAGGCAGAAATATGCAAATGCATAAACAATAGAATTTGGCATAATTATGTGATAAAGTGAAATGTTCCTGCAGTTAGTTATTGAACATGAAGGATCTCTCTCATTCTTCAGAGAAACTGTGAGATAATCTCTACCATTTATGCTTAGCAAGGAGCCATACTGCGGAGGAAAAGTAGAAATACACACGAGTGACAAAAGCAAAAAAATATATATATGAAAAACTCTCAAACCACCCTCGATGAAATGTAATATGTCTGTATTTAAAGACTAGGTAAATCATACAGTGAATTTAGAAGGAAAAAACGATGTCTATAATTACATAAGTATATAGAAAATGTTAAGTATTTTGTGAAAAGGTATGTAAACAATAATGAAAAATCATTTCATATTGAAAATAATTTAATTTTAAAAGTAGATAGTACAAATACAAAAATAAAAATAAAAATAAAGTCCAAGTAAGGAAATAGTAGAAATTTCAAATATTTTAGGAATGTCTTTCTCCAGAGTAGCATGTTGTTTAGAAACTAAATTTCCACAGTAGATTTCAAAACTCCTGAACATGAATTAGAACCTTGATACTAGCTGCAGAAATGTACATTAGTTTTGGGGAAGGGGAGAAATAAAATAATGTGCCAACCTCCCAACCATTTCCCCAAACAGATTTTTGCATCTTGGTCATTACACTTACTTTCAAGATACTTTTCTTGGTTTAAATATGTAATCTTGTCTCTTTGCTCACTTGCTCACTCTTCAAGCAAGCCTACAGCCAAATAAATTGCCATAAATGTTTACCAGTAAACCATTATTTTCCAAGGAATTTTTTCTTAATTTTTTAAATTTAACAAGTTTAACTACAATTAAGAAAGTACTCCTGGCACAAGGACTTTGAAACATTGTTTGGGTCTTGGAAAAGTTTGAAACTTCCAATTCATTAGGACTTTGAGTAGCTATTTTGTACCTAAGAATGAGAATTGATGGAGAGATTGGGACTAAACACATAATTTTATGAAATATGATGAAAACATGAGAGTTTTGGTATGACGCACGTAACGATCAAGAACCTGTTTCTTTTTAGCAGGCTCCTAAAAAGTACCTCCCTTATAATTACTAAATAAAAACACTCACTTATTCAGTACTCAGCTAGCTTTTAAAATCTGAATAACAGAAGTACACAGTGAGAGAGGTACTTACATGGTTTCCTTGGATACTGGATGATGCCATTCAGGTCTATGTTTTTATCTGAAAGTGGTGCCCTGTGGAGAAATGAGGCTTGGTGAGTGGCTGTTTATGCATAGTAAGTAAATAGGAACTTTGTTTATTTTACAAAGCATTTTTTATTTTGACCCAGCTTTCCTTTTCTATCACACCCAACTCCTGTAAACAGCAATAATATAGTAGAACAGGTACTCCATACAACTCTTTTTAACTCCACTTAAGAAATCATAATTATTAAGGCAGAAGTTCAGAATGCTTTGGCTAAGGATGTTACTCCTTGGACTGCTGTATATATCTTAACTATTTTATTTATGTCAGACATATTCATGAATATTGCTTGCCTCTCTATTTTCCTCAAAAGGAATATTTCTCAAACCACTAATAAAGAAATTAGTCTAAAACATTCACATAAATGATAAATGTCCTTACCTTAACCAAAAGATAAGAGCACTCAAGCTTTAGCCAGTTTCTAAACATGAAGGGATTGCACAGACCTTAGCTGCCATTTTACATGTTCTAGTGGCATCCTAGATTCCCAATGGTTTTAGTGCTATGAGCATATAATTTTGACATCCAGTCCCTCAGAACTACACACATTCTAATTTTGGTAGCATGATTAATCTCTCCTCTGTGATAAGTTATTTAACCTTCTAATATTTCTTAGAATCGAAAAGAACAAATGAGTTGCAGCAAAGAATGGCAAATAACTTTAATGCTTAACACAATTTAATAACCTGAAATGAAGTAAGTATGTGCTACGTTTCCATTAAAAAGTTTCCAGCCACAATTAATTGAACGAAAACTTGTCTTGTTCCAAGATTATTCTTGGAAATGTAATTTTAAAATCTGCTTGAAATGAGGAAACTTACTTTTTTATACCATATGAAAGCAATTTCATTTTTTAGGAATGATTTTTGGATAGACTTCCGATTGGATATTTTCCATTGGAACTAGCAGCATAGGGGGTCGGGAGGGGGGAGGGGAGGGAAGCAATTCTGTGTTCTTTCGCCAGCACTGACAAAGGTCTGGTTGTCAGTGATACCTTTACAGCTAAATTTACTCCAGAGTGACAGAAACAGGTGCACCTCGGCCTGCCAGACACTTGTGCAGAGAGATCACGCATCTCACGGCTTGACGATCAAGGGGGCAAAGCCTCGGTCTTCATAGAAAAGGAGAGGAGGCAAACGCAGCCCAAACTGGGGGGTTTCTCTTCAAAGCCAGCTGGTCTGGCTTTATTCTACAGGAATTTTTTTACCTGTCAGGATTTGGACAACAAAGCCCTCAGCAGGTGCTGACGGGTACAACTTCCTGGAGAAGCAGAAAGGCACTGGTGAGTTTCAATTGCCAAAATATATTTTTTAATCTCTAAAAGTTAATTTTGTTGTCTTGAAAGAGGCACCACTGAGGTACCTGTGTTCACAAAGTTGATGAGACCATTGGAATCAGAGCCAACTCACTCAACAGTGGATTTGCCTGGTGTGAAAGTAAAGCTGTTAGCATATAATAATTTTTTAGTTTTTTTTCTTTTTTAGGTTTTAAAAAAGATTCCATTTTTAAATATTGGTCTCTTTCATTACTGTTTTCAATCTTTGGAAGATGAAGAGTTAATTACATTTATAATGTTACATGATTTAACACATATTTTAGTCTTCTTTTATCTAATTATCTAATTCTGTCATAATCTTTTCTGAATAAAAAGCTATTTTCTAATAAATCTCCCAAATAAAAAGGTGCAATGGTGGTACACACTGTTTTCGAAAATTACATGTACTGGCTTTTTAAAATGTGTGCATGCTACAAGAACATGAATAGAGAGAATACGCAATTAACTTTATTTTAATATATTTTTAAAACATATATTGCATGTATAATTAAATAATTTAAAATATATTGCATGTTTAATAATTAAAGTAAATTGTATTATAGTAAATATTATTTAATAATTAAAAGTGGCAATATTTTCTCATTACTTTATAAAGAGTGTCTTTTGAGAAAAATCTTTGAAATTAACAATAAGACAGTATTAAAGCAGGTTTTTACATCATTGATTTCTAAAATTAGTATATTTATATATTTTTTATTTTTATTTTGTGAATTCAAAAGTTTAGGCAAAAATATTTTCTTCAGAATAGGATTTTAATTAATGCAAAACATGAAAAAATGAGACCACATGTTAGGACATATTTTTAAAAAGTGATTCTATTTCAGGGATTCATTCTTTTAACTATGCTTCACAGCATTTTTCTACAAATTGTTGTATTATAGTAAATTGAAAACATTTATTTAAGCAAGTAAGCAGCTCAAAGCTAGAGCCTATACATAGTAAACATATGAAACCATTTTAATAACCAAATTCCATATTCACAAGCAACATGGGCTAATTAATTTAACAGAAACAACAGTATACATTGATCAAGAATGTTATAAATTATTATGCATAAAATCAATTTTCTAGGCTGCGGGGGGTAGAATTGGTGCTTAAGAAAGAAAAGACTCCTACCAACATAAATTACTAATACTATGAGGCAATTGTTTTATTCTGATGATCCCATAAATAACTTTCAATCTACATCCTTAATACATGATTGTATAGTGGAAAAAAATAATGACCGCTGTATCTGAAATAAATTTTAAATCAATGACGATATGGATATGCCACAAATGTATAACTAACACACTCTTTTAAACTGTCGTAATTACTGTTGAAAATTGTGAAATATTTGTGGTTTAAAAAGTTATCAGAACTACTCCACCCAAGCAAAATATCTAATATTTTAAAAACATAATGTTATCCACAAACATTTTAATGAACCCATATTTTAAAACATTAAACCCAAATATACTTTTTATTATAAATTGTTACATGTATGTTATATTTCAAATTATTAAACCATTTAAAAATATGTATGTATTTATTGCGATAAAGCTGCTACTTTCATATATTTTGTCATGCTTCATTATGTTTCATTATATTAATTCAGACACCTGAGTAACTATAGTCGCTAAATTTTTAGAATAACTTCATTAGTCTCTTAAAGAATTAGTATGTATTTCATGCACTTGAAAATTTTACTTTTATTTTTCTAGTCTGTTAAATACTACATTCCTAAACAATCACAATATTTACTTTTAAAGATGATGGCTACTGCAAAACTGAACAACATGTGTTCTTATTTCAACTTCAGAATTATATTTGTTAAGTTTTCACGTGCATTACCATTGGCTATAATTATTACATTGTTATTAAGTATAAGCAAACCAAAAGCTTCTGTCAAACTATTGTTTATGACTCTGTCAATTATTAAAGTATAAATGAATCTACTGGAAATAATGTTAGATATAGCTCAAGTATTTCAAAATAACTAAATTTATCATTTTAACTGTGCCTGAATTGTAGATTTAATCTAAAATCACATTTTTTTTTCTTTTCATTATGAGAAGCTGTAAATTCTTGTCCACCATGCAGCTATGTTTGTCCTTTCTAATAAATCTTCAACATCGTGTCACCAAAAAAAAAAAAAACCTATGCCAACTCCCTCAATATATAGGAATGGTTTATTTTAATAAAATATTGGAGTTTAAAGTAGCATTTATTTACACCTGCTCTAAATATTTAACATTAAAACATAGGCATTTCAAGCATTATTTGCAAGATATCTTCCTATCTTAAAGACAGCTTATTTACAGTGGAGAAAAATTGTTTTCCTGTTTCAGAAAGACACTTGGAAAAACATGTTATTTAACCTTACATATTAATAGGGAAAATCTTGATTCTACCAGTAATTAACTTCAATTAATTATATTTTAAATATCAGCCTATTTAATTTCAATGCAACAAAATTTCCAGCTAAAATGATTTACTTATAAGTATTTAAAGCAACAAAATATTTTGGCAGCTTTATATGTATCTCCTCATTGACCAGCCACCTGACTGACAGCTGTCAACTGTCCATGTGCCAAATGTAACCCAGTAAAGATAAAAATTACATATTACTCATCCCTGTTGATAATACCTGGTGCCAGTAGGTTTCAAATAGGAATAACTAGACTATAGATAAAACACAAGTAAGTGGGAATCATTTCTACTGCCTACTTCTCTTCCCCTGTCATTAACTCATTTCCCCTTCTTTTTCTTATTGATCCCTTTTCCCTTGCTATTCGTATCTACAGAGTTATTTTCCTTAAAGGAACTTTCAGAGTATGTTACAAGTCTGTGTCCATGAAAATACTGGGCAGCCAGGTAATAATGCCCACACATTTCTTTTAGTCCTATTTTTTTTAAGCTCATAAACTATTTCAGAGTTATGGGAAGAAAGCTTTAAAGCTTTCAGCGTCTCATTTTCAAAGAAAATGAAATCAAATAACAAAAATGAAATTTACCAAAGGTCACCAAGGTGGCTATATAGATACAGACTTGGGTCTGTTTCCCAACTTAATATCCAGTGATTTTTTTTCTAATTAGACTTTAAACATGTTGACTATTAAACTATAAGTAACAATGATCACATGGAAAATTAATGTGAATTACATTCCTTTGAAGAACACTTCTCAGTTACCAAACAATACCTTGTTAGAGAAATACACATTTTTATCACAGCATATTAAAATATAGTTCTAAAAAATACAAAGACTATAAATGTACTAAAACATCTATGGTACAAACATTTTTTATTCGTTTTACCTTTTAAAAGGATTTCCAAACTGGAAATATTTATGAATGTATATGAAATATCAGAAATAAAAAATAATCAAAGGTAATATATATATTTAAAAGATAAATGTAGAAATCAAGAATATAGGTTGAAATATAGGGTTTTAAGATTGAAAGTAATTAAAAACACAAAATATACTAACACATAAGCATATGTATATATTTAAGTGCATAATACATTATATAGTTCATATAACTGACTTAACAACTGACTAGCTTGTCTGTGTGTATATACAACTATCTTATATTAATTCCAAAAGTATTAATTATATTAGTAAATATATCATATTTATATAATTTGTAGATAATATTTGTACAATATATTGATCCACTCAGGGTCATGAAAATATTAATATTCAAGCCAAATATTTGTCTTCTGGATCTCCAGAAAAGAAACTGCTTAGTTGAAATCTACCACATTCTGAATTTATAAGAATTTATCTTAGTCCTGGGCTTTGGAACAGTACTTGCTCATAGAAGTGATAGCTTTAAAACCCAGACATGCAAATTAGTAAGAAAAAGAGAAGAGGTAAAGCTTAAAAATTGAAAAAAAATATGGGAGGAAATTGTGGCCAGGGTTCCCCTGCAAGGGATTGATCTAAAACAATCAACATTTTTATGACTAACAACACCTTTTAGCAACTAAATTATATATCTAAATTTGAAAATATATTTGCTTATTCCATTACATTTAGTCCAAATCAACATTAGTCATTAATCAACAAACCATTTAACAATATGCAGTAACAGTACGCAAATCAATTGCAAGCAAAGTAGTCAGTAAATAACATCCATTTCTAGCAATTTGAAAGATAGGAGTGTCAAAGGAAAATGTGCAAAATCACAAGACTTTCAAGTAAGTTTAGTCATTGCCCTGCATCCCAAAGGGGTTTTAGTGAAAATGAGTGACTCGTCCCTTGTCTGCTTCTGAAGGATCATAAAGGCTTCCTCATTAGAGTTGCTGAGTGTTCTTCAAAGAGCACCAGAGCAGAAGTAGGAAGGTTTGAGTTAGACTCTTGTTTCACTGCAAAGTAATTTTGTGACTGGAAACAAGTCACTTAACCTCTGTGAGGCTAATGAATGGATGGGTCTTTTTGCCCATTTTGTACACATGTACACAAGTTTTAGATACCCAATGAAAGACATTTCCTCTGTTTCATGTGAGGAAGTCTCAGAAGGAATCTGGACCATTATTGGCGGGTTCCTGTCTGCAATGACATGCCCCACCCTGTCCCTATTGCTATAAGTAGCCCACCATGTAGGCATTCCAAGTAATTAAAATTGACACGGTATCTAGCCTGTGAAGTCAGTGGGCAAAACAAAATCACTTTGCAATACACTCCAGAGCAGCAGGCCATATTTTTTCCACTTGGGGACCCTAGTAACATAATACAAAAAGTCTCATTCTCAAAATTATATTATGACATAAAGCTTTTAAACTTTGCAGTATGCACTATAATGCTAAATTGACAAAAAGTACTGAATGGTCATTTAATATTTTTATTTTTTTTTTATTTTTATTTTTTTTTTGAGACGGAGTCTTGCTCTGTAGCCCGGACTGGAGTGCAGTGGCCGGATCTCAGCTCACTGCAAACTCCGCCTCCCGGGTTCAAGCCATTCTCCTGCCTCAGCCTCCGCAGTAGCCGGGACTACAGGCGCCCGCCACCTCGCCCGGCTAGTTTTTTGTATTTTTAGTAGAGACGGGGTTTCACCGTGTTAGCCAGGATGGTCTCGATCTCCTGACCTCGTGATCCACCCGTCTCGGCCTCCCTAAGTGCTGGGATTACAGGCTTGAGCCACCGCGCCCGGCCCAATATTTTTAATTTTATACAACGAGGGGACAATTTTTAAACTTAGAAAGATATTCTCCACACACACTACTATAAGCCAGCATGATAATGTATTTGTTTAGGTCAGGAAAATGTTGGAACAAGAAACAGTATTAAAAATATTTGAATCCTAGTACAGTATGTCTGCTACCTACAGGTATTTAGGTTATGTATGGTGAATAAATGGATTGAAAGAATGGATAAATACAGTTGGTGAGTTCAATATTTTTAAGGAAAACTTGTAAACTAAAGCAATACTTTCGCAATAGTAATAATCATTTATTATTGCTTTTTTATATTCACAAGGACAGAACTAAAACACGATTAATGTATTTTTTAAAAAATCTTAATATAAAAGAGGTTAAAGACCTAAGATATGGATCACTCTGTTGACAACGATGGCAAAGTTGTGCAGGCCCTTTATGACTGCTTGGCAGATGGAGATGATTACTGAGGTCATAAGGAACATTTGCATTGATTGAGAATCTCTTTACAGAGAAGCCACATTCCTCAAGTGACTATGACCAGTGCCAGTCCTAGTTTCACGGAGTCTGGGTTCACAGCAGCTGGCAGTCACTGAAGGATGAAAATGTTTGGGAGTTACTTATCACCAATGGTAGAGGTCCCTGGATTTGAAGCCCATTTTACAGGTTTTGCAGAGGTATCAGGACCCAATGAACAGATTCCATCCAAGAGAAGATAATGGCTATCCCTCAATTAAGTAAAGATGAAGAATAGTACAGAAATTTGAGATAATTAGGTTTCCATATTGCTTAACTGGTTTTCTAATTTCAACAGGCAAAATATTTGTGACATGTCTTTTTTTCTTGTTTACAATTTTGAATCAAGATTTATCTTACTATCTTGAAAGGTTCTCATGACTTTAAAAGTTCCCCAATATTTGTTAACATTAGTGAAGAGAACAGGAGTTAATAACAAATGGAGAGAACAAAAAGTTATGGCATTAGAGAGACCTGTGGGTCTTATGCTTCCCCTCACCTTAAGAGAGTGGCATGCAAAAAAGTGCTATGCAAGAACCACCTGAGGAGCCTGTTACAATGCAGATTTCTGAGATTGCAGCTAAGTGGGTCTGGGGTGGGGCCCATGAATCTGTATTTTAGCAGGCACCTAGGTGACTCTGAGGCACTTTCATGAACTGTTCTTTGAGCTCAGCTGTTAACATCCTCACAAGGAGCCCTGTTTTGTGAGGAGGATCAGTTCTCCTACTCTACAGTAACAAGAAAACTAACACTTAGTGATCCCAAGTCCCAAAAGATGAAAGGGAGCATATGCACACAACTATAGACTTTACCTTTTAAAATGTATTGTTTGCTATAATTAAACACTACTGTGTTGAGTAGTTCATTTATTTTAATTATCTTATGTAGACTGGAAAATAAGTGTCATCGAATACCAGCGAAAAGCCAGAAAAAAATCATTCTCAAGTTTTTCTTAAGTTTAAGATGCTAAATAATACAGCTTGAAATGTGATAAAACGGCTTGAGCAAACTCTTCAGGATAGTCATTAAAACAATACAGATAGTGCTTATTATGGGGAGTATGAGAGCGTAGAGCATATACATTCACCAAGTTTTAGAATGCTCAATTAATCATCACTGACCTGTGGAGTTTAAGAGGTTATAGCCCAGTGATAATGTGAGAGAAACCACAGGCTTTATTCTCCTGTGGGTGAGTTTATTTTGTGGCCATAGGCTCACAGCTATGTAAGGATGAGATGAGACTGTGTGGATGCATGAACATAAATCCTTCATAAGTACTATATAACCAACACAAGCACAGACCTTATTCATTGTAAGTTAATCATCATTGCAATCAAAGAGTAATTACAGTGATTAATAACAAAAAAAATCATAGAAGTTATTCTATGACCATATTATCTATAACATGCATCATCAATTGTTTAGAAATAAGCTCCTTTAGTGTTGGTGTTTTATTTTGAAGTGATTCTGATACATCAAAAAATAATAATACCCTATGGTTCTGAAACAGAAAATGTAATTTTCCAACACAAAGGAAAAATCCTGTTAACCAGTTGTGTGTGTGTGTGTGTGTGTGTGTGTGTGTGTGTGTGTGTGTGTGTAGCTTTACTGAGTTCACAACTGATAATAAAGAATTTACAACTGAAAATGAAGAGAGGAAGCAGTAAAGACAAAGGAAGGAAGGAAGGAAGGAAGGAAGGAAGGAAGGAAGGAAGGAAGGAAGGAAGGCCAGCCAGCTGGAAGAAAGAAAGGAAGTAAATGGAATAGTTGGGAGGAAATCTGTTGACTAGCTATTTAGCCTTTGCTAAAGGGGTCAAAAGGAATAAGAATGTTGTAGAATGTTTCTTACTTTAGTAGTGTTCAAAATCTGTTACTTAGAATCTTATTTCTTCATTCCGAATCTTGAGTGATGATTTTCAATATAAAATGCATTCCATTTGATATAGATACTCTTTATTTACAGATTTAAGACTACACTAAGTTGGGAAATATTTGTTTATGTACCATGTCTTTGCACATAGGAAGATGCTTTATCTGTGATTTAACAGAAGAGATAGAAGGCAGAATGAAATTTGCCCTCTAACCCTAAATCTCTCCCCAACCCTTTCAAATTCTTTTTCATCCAACAAGTGGCACATATTCTCTTTAAAGAGTTCTTAAACCCTGTTCAAGACATTTCTGGATAAACAATAACTAATTATACCTCTGGTGACTTTGGTGGGGCAGAAGGGAGAGCACACAGGGTAAGTCTGATTGACAACATAGTCACTGTGGCACAAGGGACATGCAGTGGCTGCATGCCTCATATTGCAAACAGGTAATAGAAAAAGAGACCAGAGGAACAGGTAATACAACGTACAATTTTTTTAAGTGTATAAATTTTCAAGGAGTATCTTAATCTTTTGCTGATAGAAAGTTCATCTTCCAATATCAACATTTTCAGAAACAAAACTGCTTCTTCAAGTAAGAGTCAGGTTTCCCATTTACTTGCATCCAAGGCTTAGATCTGTGTGGACAAATGAAGTGGCTGCTGGCAGGAGGGACCTGAGACACACTGAAAGTGCTCCCTAAAACACCTCTTGACCAACACAGCAGGGTATCTATGGAAGCATGGATACTCCTTCTGATTATGAATTCTTTTCAGAAAACTTTTGAAGAGAGGTTCATTTAAAGTGGTTGCACATTGATACCGTGTCATGGATTAAGCGGCTGAAGTGGCCGGCTCCTCTCATAGAACATAGTTGGAAAGAATTCCGGGGACATAAAGGGGTGGCTGAGGGATGAAAGGACCTTGTAGGTCGCGTCAGTGGAAGGCCCAAAGGAGAAAGAAGCCACTCGTGAAACAGCTATTACTGATTGTAAAAATTGCTGCTGGGTGAGTGGAGCATGCCAAAATGAAAGCAGAGCCTGCTGAACGTGAGTATAGGGAAGAGAGTGATGTAAAGACAAACTTTCACAACATCACAACTGCGCATATGCTACACAGATAAGGGCACCGATTTAAGAGGAGTTCACTGGGATCTAATAAGAAGCCACTAATTCAACATATTTATGCACAGTTCCCTTAAATTTAAGATTATATAATGAATAAACAATTTAGAAGATGTCTGAGGTAACTAAAAAATAAAATCTTGGAGACTTATTCTGGGCAAATGTGTGTGTCATTACTTTCATAAATCTGATGAAATACATTAAGAATACCCCCAAAAAAGTTTATCTAAAGACAATATTATGCAGAACGCTGACAAGGATAAAACAGTTAGCGGTACAACATGTAAGACTTCTTGGTATAATACATATTAACTGAATAAACATGCAACCATAAATATGTTTATATTTACTTTACATATTAAATACTTTACATAAAATAACTGTTTGGAAGCATGAAACTGACAGAAAAGAAAACATCTTTTAAAATATCGTTAGATAACTACAACATTGAGATGTTCTCCAGGAATATGGGATAGTTCTTGAAAGTGAAATGGTATACAATAGCTAACATTTGTTGAGAATTTGCTATATGCAAAGCACTAAGTGGCCAGAGAAGTACAATTTCATGAGCTTCTCTCAGCAAAATCATTATCATGGGTAGTTCCTGCCACCTCCCCCATTTTACAAAAAGGACATTTAGAAAATTAAGGTCAAAACAGTTATTTAGTGTCTAAACGTGGATTCTGGTCCAGAGTTTCTGAGTTACCCTTCGCTGCCCATTTTATACTCTTTGAAAAGAACATTTCCCATGCTGTTTATACATGATCTATGACTACTAATTTAGTGAAAATGACTTTTTAAAGAATTACCAGACCTTTTACGAGTGTTACTTGTCAAAACTGTCTCCTTAAAGGCTATACAATTGTATCAAAAATACCTTTGAAATTCCTCTTTTATATCTTCAATTAGTGTCAATTTATGAGACAAATATCAAATCATCTAAAGTTTTGTAATCAAATCTTAGTTTTCATCCTGTTTACTACATTTGGCTTGGATTTACTTTTGGCAAAAAATTCATCCTTAATGATTAAGATTTGCCAACAATCAGGCCAGTTTTAAGACTGTGTAGCAAATCCCTGAGGAGATTTCTAAATAGACTTGAGCAAAGACAACATTACTGAAATAAATGAATAGTCATTCTTAAGTGTCTACCTTAAAGAGAATGACATGCATTTAGATATGTATTTCTGAAATATTTTCTGGTGGGACAAAAATATCTATTATATTATCCCTATAAGTGAACAAATGTTATGAATACAAGGAAGCAGTATAGCTTCATAGCTAAGAGTAGAATATTGGAAACAAACACATTGGTTTTATGTCATTTGGCACTTACGAACTATGTGGCCCTGGGCAGGTCATGTCAGCACGCATAGCTTTAGTTTGTAAAATCTGTAAAATGGGTACAATAATAGTACATGTCTAAAAGGTTGTTCTTTGAATAAAAGGAAATAAAGTTTATAAGGCAATTAATACAGAGTCTGACAAATAGTATGTGGCCATTAAATGTTAGGTACTTCAGACATTCATTTCAACCCACATTCTAATAAGATAGTATTATTTTTGTATATATCCTCCAGATATCATTGTATTATGACGAAGAACATTACTGATTAAAAAGATTTAACTACAAATTTAGTATAAATAAATAAATAAGTAATAGTCCATAGAAAATCTGGCCTTTGGTTTGAGTCTTTGACTCAATCAGTACTTTGGTGAAACAAACTGGTTTTAATCGTTGACTTAAATTTAAAAGTTTTATTGAGTTTTACTTTTAATTCTCACCATATTACAAAATAATTCAGAAACTTCCTCCCAGTGAAAATTCTCTTTCTTCCTAAGAAATTAGAATATTGATATAACTATGTGCCTCCTTGTTCCAGAATATCTATAAAATTATGTATTGAAAGCATATAGATCTATGCATGATCTTACCTTCTTGAAAACATAACATTTTCTATTATATTGTTTGGTTTAAAATTTAGGATTATAAATAAAATATTTTAGAAATAATTTTGTAAGCTCCAGAGAAGTAGAATATAGTCATTTGAAAAATTACCTAGAAATGGCCAGGTACAGTGGCTCAAGCCTGTAATCCCAGAACTTTGGGAGGCCAAGGCGGGCAGATTACCTCAGGTCAGGAGTTCAAGACCAACCCGGCCAACATGTCGAAACCCCATCTCTACGAGAGGCAGAGGTTGCAGACAGCCAAGATCACGCCACTGCACTCGAGCCTGGGCAACAGAGCAAGACTCCATCTCAGGAAAAAAAAAAAAAAAAAAAGAAAAGAAAAGAAAGAAAGAAAAAAAAGTAAAACAAAAAATACCTAGAAAGATAGAGAGAATAATGCACATTTTGCCATGCAGTAGCCTTTATTCCTTCTTTTCTAAACTCCTTTGTCTTAACTTGGGGTCTTCATTTAATAACTAACGTTAGCATGAATATCAGATATAAAATTTTTACTGACATTCTCTAAGTTTGTTTTTTTTCTGTAATACATACTTAATCATAAAATCAGTATGAATCATAAACATCTCAGGTGGGACTTTATTAGAACCAAAAACGCAAAATGATTATACTTCTATTTCTCAAGAAATGGTACAGTCCCCTAACAGAGTTGCAGTGTTGATCATATGTCTAACAGAACTACTTCTAGGTCCTCTTGAACAGAACTCTCCATTCGGCATTCTGTTGGCTACCCCTACCCAGCAGGCTTTTGCCCAACCAAATTGCCATAGATGGCCATCAGACATTTGGAATGACATCAGGAGACAATCTGAGCAGACTCTGCCCTAAAGAATTCAAGCTAGCAGGAGACTAAAGATATCAATGTCATCTTGGCTGACAACAGCATTCCAAAGGTCAACCAGGGTGAAAAGAGGATAGACTCTGAGTTTTCAGTGCCTTTTCAGCAACCAAGTGGCCAACAAGTATAATAAAGCATCCCTTTTTTAAAAAAAAAAAAATCCTAGGGGCATGATGTCAGTGAAAGGGAAATAAGGCAACCTGTACACTTAAGTCATGGTATTTTAAAACATAAGAAAGTTTTGCCTCTTCAAAGGTAAATCTCATCCTGAACCAATTCCCACCTCTCGGATGACCTACTTCTTTCTGCTGTGATAACCCCACTATGGGTGAATAAGGAACTTGATGGTATAGAAGTGGAAATTCTTTGCATTATATTAAGAATGGCTAATTTTTACTGCAGTTTATCACTTTTCCAGCCCTGTGCTTTATGCTGAATAGCTCATTTAATCTTTATAACAAAGTTTGAGGGTAGCACATTTTGTTCTACATTTTACAAATGAGGAAACTGAGGCACAGGGAGATTTAAAGCACATGCATAATCATACAGTTACCATGTGATACAGCCAATTGGCTTTTGGCCACACAGTCTCTTCCAAGTCAGATCAGCCTTCTCAGTCGTCAGCCATGGAGAAGTTGAGGCCTTCTACCATGTCTACAGGCACTTGAAGAAGTGAAACATTTTCTCGTAGGATACTGGATTTTAGGGAGAATAGGAAGAATGCTCAACCACATGCAAATGGCAGATTAAGAAGAGAAATAAAGACAATAATTCAAATATAAATGTAAACCTACACTTTTAAAAGAATTTGTTATTAATTTAAAATTATTTAATATTCATAAGTACTCTTATTTGGACACTTTGGGGATCCTTCACTAAGGGTTAAATTAAAGGGTAGCTACTATAAAAGAGCAGAATTAATACCAACAGTTCACTCCTAATTAACAATAAGGTATATAGAATACAAACATGGCATTAAAAACAAAACAAAACAAACCCAAAAGACAGAACAAAACAAAACAAACAAGAAAGCTTATGCTTTGTCTAAGTCTTTATGATGTATTCTGCTGCCTTGTAAGTTTCAGATAGTGTAATTTGTACTAATGTTTTGTTTGGGCTGGGCGCAGTGACTCATGCCTGTAATCCCAGTACTCTGGGAGGCCGAGGCAGGCAGATCACGAGGTCAGGAGATCGAGACCATCCTAGCTAACACGGTGAAACCCCATCTCTACTAAAACTACAAAAAAAAAAAAAAAAAAAAAAAAAAGAAAGAAAAAATTAGCTGGGTGTGGTGGCAGACGCCTGTAGTCCCAGCTATTCGGGGGGCTGAGGCAGGAGAATGGCGTGAACCCAGGAGGTGGACCTTTCAGTAAGCAGAGATCGTGCCACTGCACTCCAGCCTTGGTGACAGAGCGGGACTCTATCTCCAAGAAAAAAGAAAAAGTTTTGTTTCTTATTAACATTCCTGAGCCAATTCCATCCCAGTTGTATCATAATCAGTATACACGATTATCTTTATCAAATTTGAGAAAGATTATGCTTTGCTAACAATTTTCACCTTAGGTAATGCTTTTCCTCCCTGACCTTAAGAAAGCTTTTTAGCTCTTTAAGAGGATAATCCCATTCACTCAGAATTTTTAAAGTAGAATTACCACAGTGTTATCCCAATTAGCCTCTTAGAAAAGGCATTATATAAATCTATGACACTACCAATAATACATTTTTAGTTTGGGAGACAGTATTATTCCCCATGCTCCTCCTTACCCTTTGTTAAATGGAATTTCTTCCTGGAGGAATACTTAGCAGTATTTTTTCTTGTAAAAGGGTACTCTTGCCTAAAATTTTCAGTCAAGCTGCCTTTCTATAAGATGAATTCGCCTAGAAAGCTGTCCTGGTCTGTTACAAAGTATACTGGACCCTGTTAGGCGACCTTATCTTTTTTCCAAATTTATGACATAACTTTGGGGGCATCTCTTAACTTCTCTGGGCCTGATTTCTCTTGCCTATAAAATAAATTAGGTGTTTGGCTGAAGTGTTCCCCAAGGTCTCTTTTAGCAGGAAGATACTGCAATTCTGACTTTAAAGCTTCTCACACTAGTGCCAAGTAACAGAAACTCCAAGAGTGTCCTAAAATGTGGCTGGTATCAGTCATAATGTAATTTCTTTTCCTTCTTTCTTTCCTTCCTTCCTTCCTTCCCTCCCTCCTTCCTTCCTTCCTTCCTTCCCGTTCTTTTTTTTTAACCAGCATTCATTTTGAACTCTATAGCAGCATTCTCCAGTAGAACTTTATGAAGTGATGGAAATGTTTGACACGTTGCTGTCCAATAAGGGAGCCACATGTGGCTACTGAGCATTTGAAATATGGCTAGTGGAACTGAGGGAGTGAATTTCTTATTTTTATCTTATTTTAATTAATTTAAATAGCTACCATCTTGGTAGCCGCTAAATGTTTCAAGAACATGGTAACATAAACGTTTTTACACCTTTGGTGTAATTGAGTATTCCACAATGCCTTTGGAACATCGATCTTTCCACCATGCTTGGTGCCCTTGGAACAGCTCCCCAGACAGATCAAAGAACAGCACAGATATCTGCATTTAGTGACAGCATTTTTGCAAGACATTCCAGCACTGTTCCCCTGTTAACAAATAAAGGGGGTACAAGGAGAAAGGAAGTTTTCTGTTTTGTCTTTAAAGTGTGTGTTTTACCCTGAATACCCTACTTCTTGCTCTACTTTGTGGCTTTTTCCTAGCCAAAACTCACACACGAGTTTTATAGAGCTAGGAGTTGGCTTTTGTTTTTTTGAGAAATAATTCCTTAGATGCTGAGAGCTCAGACTATAAAGTCCAAGTTGGGACCCGTGTTCTTTCCTATTGGTCTGTCAGGTGAAAAACTCCGACTGGCCGGAGCCGGACAGGGGCGGCGGCTAGACCTGCAGAGCCCCTCTTGCTCTCCCAGGCTTGCAAAATGGTTGGAGCGCTTCGGGCAGCCTGCGTCACCAGACGTGGACCGTGTGCCAGCGCTTTGTGCACTGTTAATGGCTGGGTTCATTTTACTTGGCCCGTTGTATTTTCGTGGGTCGCTCTGAGCCCATCCCCAGCTCTTTGGGATCTCATTTCTCCAGCCCAGGATCCCAAAACCAGACCAGCAGGACAACTACCCCGGCACTGCCACCGCCCGTTTCCACAGTCCACCCACAGCCGTTGCGCCCTCCTCCATTCCCCAGAGCCCACCACGCACCCTCTTTACCAACAAACCACCGGACGCTTTTCCCCCAGCCGTGACTTCCCCAACCCCCAACTAAAGTCAAGTCGGCACACCCCCTCTCTTCCCCGTGCCAAACCAGCGTGGCCGCCCACTCATCGCACCCAGGTCCAGCAGGTCCCCAGGAGAGCCAGAGTCTGCCTCCTGCTCGCCCGTGGCGCACGCACGTGGCGCACTCACCCCCTACTAGCAGCCTCCGAGCTCTAGAAACACTCCAAGGAAGGAACCCCCGCCCCTTCGGCTCCGTCGGCCCGGGAGAAAAGTGGGTGGGGGGAAGCAGAGACGGGCAGAGAAAAGAGTATATAGGTGATGAGAGCAGTGTTGGAGGGGAGGATCGGCAATAATTGGATGGCGTTGCGGCTGTTGCGCCTCTGCTGAACGCCCAGCCAGCGCGGATTCACTTTTCACACAAATCAACCGGAGGGATTGTTGCTGCCTGCAATCAATAACTCAGCGGAGTGAGTTGCTGAAACCAGAGGCGTCCCTCGTCTGGGTCTTTGAGGGCCGCCCGGATTGAGTCCCAGCGCTCTGCTTTCCAAACAAAGAAGTGGGCACCAAAACGCAGGACGAGATTTTTAACCCCCACTTCTACCCCGACCCCGGGTAAACATTTTTTTAAATGAAAAAGCACACACATAGTAAGGTATCTAGAAGAAACAGTTAAAAGGGGAAGTGTGAAAATCCATTCCTTGAATTGAAGGGTTCTGTGATATTTCAAGAAATGGGATAGAATCAATGTTCCGATGAACAACATTGAACAATTTTGTAAGTAAAGGTAAAGTCGCATTAAATTTAGTCATGCATGTGGGTATTTTTGAATCAGCCACACACTTGCAAGCAAATTACTGATCAAGCCTTATTTGGACATACTGATTACAGGAAAAGGAAGAAATGTATCATAATTTGTAGTGTCGTTTTAAAAAATCCTTACCATACCTTCATGTTATTTCATGAAGATTGCATTTCTGTAAGGTGAATAGGCCCTGGGAGATGTGTATTATGATTCTCACTTTAGACTGTAAAATGAAGCGCAACTGGAAGAAAGAGAATTCACCAAATCACTTGGTAGTGACTACAAGACCAAGTCTGGACTCACTCACTGTGGGCCTGAGCCTAAAAAACTAAACTCAACTAACACCCATAAAATAAAACTGGCCAAAATTCTTCATTTCTCTTTGACTCTGAAGCAACTTAAAAATAAACCTCAGAGATGTCAACCCAAATATAGAGGCTTTATAAATGATTCTTCACTATGCAAAGTCCTCTTGCTATTACAAATGGGAAAATAGATATTGACCATCCTGGTCTGAAGTGTCTCAAGGCTGGTTTTCTTTCTGGGACTAGCCTCAGTCTGAAGCCAAGGAAACGTTCATTTGTGTGCACAAAGTCATGGAAAGCTAGGCTAAAACAGAAATCAGAACACAGGAGCATTTGTCTGTGCTCAGTACAGTTAAACACTGCTTGGAAGAATAAGGTATTATCGGTAATAGAATTTATAAACCATATTGAATACACATCACTAATCCCAAAGTATTTTAAATTGGCCTTTAGGCAATGCATAAAATAAGCCCTCTCAGCAACCTCAACTGCATTGCAAACATTTCCCAATTTGACAAATTGTGTTAGCTTCGGATATAATGGATTTGACATTCTTCTGTAATTCTCTATCAGATATAAAACTGAAGGTACAGAAATACAGGTAAATATAGAATCCTTAGATATGTGTAAACCCTGTCTTGAAATAACAAATCCTTTGTATATTGCAAATGCTCAATCACAGACAGTCCACATGCTGTATATGCTGCTTGGGTTAATGCTGCACCTAGTGAATTTTTGAAATTTAGATATTTGGCACTCTTTATATTGAAGATTGTTATCACAATAAATGACAATTTCAATAATCTTATATTCAAAACACTTTGGTTTAAAATCGAAGTATTGTTACTTCAGGTTAGAAGTTTTAGAAATAAATCTATTTGAAAGTACTTTCATATCAGCATTAACAAAATACTATATACTTTTTTGCACTTCCACATTTGAAGGTGCCAAAGAAGAGTTGCAAACTGTGAAGTAACTTCTATGAAGAGATGAAGTAAAGAACGGAAGGCAAATGACTGTGACAGTAAAGAAGTGTATGTGGTGAGTGCTCACATTTGTTTTTATCATTTACCACAGAGTTACCATAAAGGTAGAACTGCCAAACTCCTTGGCCTTAGGTATTTACAGAATAGACGTGTGTAACAATAATAAAGAGTTAAATGACCACAATGCACTTTATATTATAAGCAATGACATACCATTTTGCTTAAAGATCATGTCACCTTTCAGGGCCTACTTTTGCAAGTACTGTATCTTAAACAATTAATCTATTTCATGGGAAGTCCTGTGTATCATCAAAGCTATAATTAGACAAAGATTAAAATATGTAATGCTATTGGAATTTGTGTCTCACTGCTTTTTAGATCTTTCTAAACTACGATGTTCACTTACCATGTTTGTGTTAAAAGTATTCTGGCTGAGGAACAAATACTATACAGTTGAATAATCTTAAGGGGTAGATTAATCTATAGCCTTTCTTCATCTCAGGGTGGGTTGCTGTGGCAACCGCCCCAGTTCACTTTAAAATAATTTTTAAAGCTCACTTCAAGAGCTACACCCAGCGTGGGCCAGGCTTAAAAGCAGGCAGACCCAGTGCACAGGGCTTTAGTGGACCGCTGCTTTAATGTAGGGAAGTAGTGAAGAGAGGAGGATGGAGTAAGATGGTATGCAGCTCTGAACAGAAATTGCAACATTAGCTTTCCCTGCAGTTAAAATACCGAGGGGCATGCTCTCTGTAACTTCTATGACACTTTAATTAAATATATTGCTAAATATAATTATTTTGAGGGAAAAACAAGTGACTATATTTATATTCACAATAAAGCATTTACTATTTAATGTAGGAAATGTTTGGTGATTAGAAGAAGAAAAAAAAAAAAAAGCTGGTACATCAATCCCAGACATAATTTTCTGTTAAAGGAATTGTCACCTATTATTTAACTGGATAGACCCTACCTTCCAATTGGTTTAAAGGGTAGAAATATTTTCTGTTTTCCAATCATAGAACTGGAATAGGTTACAGAACTCATTTAACACATAAGCGAACTGAAGCCTAGAAAGGACAAATCCCTTAGTAAGGCACAAATTTGGAACTAGATAGAGAATCCAGGTCTCCTGACACCTAGTACAAGCTCCTCCCTACATGAGAAAATAGTCTGATCCTGACCAAGTATCATTAGATGGCAAGGATCAGGTTGATTTTAGTTAAAGAAAAAACAAAAACAAAAACAGAAACCAAAAGTCCAGAAGTATTTAAAGAATACAAAGCACATTCTGGATTAAATACTTTGTGGATTACTCATGAATAATTTTAAATCTCAGGCGATTTTCTATTGTATATGTCTTCATATCTCTTCTCTTCTGCTTCAACTCTAAAGGCTCATGGGAAGAAAACTAATGGTAATATTAACTTAGGTCACACATAATTAAGAAGCTAAATCTGCTGAGGGGAAAATCCTATATTTTAAAAGGCCAACTGTGATACATTCCAGATCCAAATTATTTTCAAATTATCCAGTGTGGGGTTATACTTACTTTTGAATGCTTGCAGTATCATTGATAATTATGGGTTTGTTATAATGTTTATTATTAAATAATTAAAATATGAAAAGGTAAAATAAAATAATTTCTTTTTGAAAGAAAATCTAAAACTGAAGTGTACTGTGGTAAACAGAAATACTCTCTATAATTCATCAAAAACAGCAGGGCTGAAATTCATGTTTTGGCTATGTGTTTGCTCATGTCAAATAGACTGTTGTAATTCACTGCATTAATTTTAGGCATTATGGCAATAAACTTAGATGGTCCTTCAAATGCTTTGCTTTTTCAGAACCTTTGTGAATCTTAAAGAAAATTAATTTTATTTTTACCACCATATATAGACGTATCTTAGTATTCAAAATATCTTTGCCCTTTAAATTTTTGGATTTTCAGAGAAGTTGTACTTTGAATGGAAAGCTGACATAGATGCTCTCTGCCATATTATTAAAATGAATTCATGGTAATGGCAAACTCACCATTTGAAAAACCGGCAAACAAAATACATTGTAGATACTAATCTGCAAGAAATACTACTATTTCGGATGGTTTTTGCTTTGTGACAGTTTGTGATGCATTCCTATAATAAAAGGGAGGGAATGGTCTTAGTTGTGCTGATAGTCACAATGAGGAGCTGGAAGCTTGAAGATTGTTCAGATTGTTGTACTTGCCTATAAAATAAATCTTCCCCTTTTAAGTGAAGCCTTAGGACTGTTGCCTAAATGTTGAGCCCACTCTTCTGAGAGAAGCTACTCACATCAAATACCTCCTACATTGAAGCAGGAGGCTTTTTGAACCATACTGTCCTCTTACATTAAAACAGTCGTCTGGAGGCATATTGCTGGACTTAACAGGAAATACAACTAGTCATTGGGTTAAACTTAGTGCTAAAATGAGTTTTCTAAAGTGAGGAAATATCTTCAGTTAGCTAGATATTTCAATATACTCCTATTGTCTACTCTCATACATTCTATGTTCTATGAATTTTCCCTTCTTGCTTTCACAATATTGTTTTAAAAATTAATTTGGTTTAAACATTTTATGTCATCTGTAATTCTACTGGCATGCAATCTTGTCTTTTAATGATTCTATACTAGTTGATGTATTTTATCTTTGGCTTTATTGGGCATGGTATATATTAATAGTTGGTTAGGGCGGGAGGTGCCCAATCTCTAGTAGCCTTTCCTAAATATTAAAGCCCATATATATATATATACTAGTAAGAAAAAGTGTTTATCATGCTTTAACCTTAACATAAGTATCCTCCCTTATCAGTCTCTATTTCTGCTTCCTGTGCAGCTGAAACTCTTCAGGATAAGTGAAGTCATCAGCTATCGGCTAGGGTAGCCTAATGCATTTGGGAAGTTGGTTTGGTTTACATGTTAATGACCTGGATGAAGTCCAGTAAGGTGTGGAAAAGACAGAGTGGGGGGAGGGGGGGAACTCCGAGGAAGCTGCTGCCTCGGTAAATATTTCCAAACTGATTAGAAAGTTCATGGCTCCGTGATGGAGTCGAGATCTCAAATACTGGTAATTATTTTATTATTTCGTACATTACTAACATTAGAGAAACCTTTCGGCTCGCTTTCTAGCGCTCCAACCTCTTAGGGTGAAAACCGCGACTTCTGGGCGTGCAGGAAAAGCACGCTGGAATCGAGTGCTGCAGACATCCTGGACCATGGCTTTTACGCGTGAGTAACGGAGGAGCGCACCGACCAGTGGAAGAGAGAAGTGGCTAACGCGTGTCCAAAAGGGGGAAAAGTCACAAGAGCAACTATTAGGGTCGCGCTCCTATTGGTCAGAGGAAAGATTCCGACTTTAGAAGGACTTTCCTGCTGGCTGGCTTGCAGCGTCCCCGGAGAGCGAGCGCGCCGCAGCGGGAGACTAGGTTCTCTCCTAGCGTCCTCCGCAGAGGCGCCGGGAGAGGAGCAGGGAGCCGCAGCTCGCCGTGTTGTCTTCATTTCGTGCAATAAAGAATTGTCATTAGGTTTGCGTATGGCATGTGCTATTACCCCACCGTAAAACTAAAATTAGCAAAATGTCAGGAATGGAAAGATTGATTCACCAAGATGCAATTATCATTTAAAAGTGCTTGATTGAGGTACTGATGTTCAGTGATTTATTCTGCATACCATATACATAATTAAAGTAGTGTAGTGGAGTAATTTATCAATCTAGTTGAGACTGGAGGGGTGAGGAGGGAGCTGCTGTATGTTTGTTTTATTAAAACGCTCCGAGGTCTAGTCCCGCCCCCCTTTTGCAAGAGTGAAACTGATGATTTCTCCAGCTCGCGAGGAGAGTCAACGGTTTGGGATTGTGGGGGAGAGAGAGACGGAGAGAAAAAGGCAGCGCGAAGCAAAGGCAAGGACAAAATTAAATAAAGGGGGAAAAAAAAGAGGCAAAAGACACTTCATCGGACGTGCTGCTTAGAACCCCAACCCTTCGTGCTCAGTCTTCCCTGCCACCCCCGTCTCCCCTCCCAGTATCCTTCCATCCCCCCGCCCCCACCACCCCCAGTCTTTTTTACGCGATGTTTCAAACGCTGTGAGCTGTTCTCCTTTTCCCATTCGTCTTCTGTCACTTCCTTCCTGGACGCAGTTTTCTGGACGAGTCTGGTTACTTTTAATCCGACCGGCCGCTGAGAGCCACTTTCTCCTCCTCCTCCTCCTCCTCCTCCTCCTCCTCCTCTTCCTCCTCGTTCTTCCTCCTCCTCCTCCTCTTCGGAGCGGCCTCGGCGCGCGCGAATGCGCGGCCCCGCGCCCCCCCCTCGCGCGCGCTCCCCTCGCGCGCGCACACACGCACACATCGTCTCCAGCTCTCTGCTCGCTCTGCTCGCAGTCACAGACACTTGAGCACACGCGTACACCCAGACATCTTCGGGCTGCTATTGGATTGACTTTGAAGGTTCTGTGTGGGTCGCCGTGGCTGCATGTTTGAATCAGGTGGAGAAGCACTTCAACGCTGGACGAAGTAAAGATTATTGTTGTTATTTTTTATTTTTTTCTCTCTCTCTCTCTCTCTCTTAAGAAAGGAAAATATCTCAAGGACTAATCTGATCGGGTCTTCCTTCATGTAAGTACCCCTGACATTTCTCGAGGAAATAGAAAACCCGGGTATTGTCTCTAAAATCTGCATCAATATATTCCACGGCACTGTGTCTATCTATCCCTGTGCCTTTTTTGAAGGCTGAAGTTGAGGTTCGTTGTGCATTCTTTTCGTTAGATTCCATGATTTCCTTGTTTGTTGCTAAAAGTAACTTTTTAGATAGTCGTATCCGTTTGCCATCAGCTATTGAAATCACTCCCGACTCGTTCCTGTCACACCAGTGTATTTAAAGTTTCATGAAGTTAGTTCACGTCATTAGCATGTTTGATATGGTGGAGCGTGTGGAGCCTGGTGGATTTTAATGTTTCACAGCATGTTCTGTGACCTTGAAGTAGATGCCTTAAGATTTAGCAGTTAGTTCACTGTGGAAAGATGCTCCCATGAGTTCCCCAAAGACACTGATTTGCCCTGGGTTATGCTTCTGAGCCACTAATTCTTGGGATTAGTTTGAGCTAAAGCATGGCTGTCTGTCAGAGTATACCTTTGTGCATTTCCTTCCCTCACCAAAGTGCTGGCTTGACAGAAGGATTCTTAATTGTTGTGGACAAAAGGTAATATCCCTGCCATGATAGTCTACACATTTCACAATTCACGTTCGATTTCAGCATATAGTTTGCTGTTCAGGTCAAGTCAAATATATAGCCGTTTAAAAGCAAGCAAGGTTAAGTCACTTAAATTGCCTTCTCTTTAGACTTGGAATGAAAGTTACCAAACTCAATGATAAAGTTTGGCACAAAGGAAGTATATATAGATGTGACACGTTGTTTATTGTATTATTAAATGTTATAGAAGTATTTACATTTAATGCTAATGTTATCTTCCTTCCCTGAACATGGCTATTGATTTTTAGAGGAAATTTTATATCTGAATCACTTCTGACTATTCTAAGTCCAGTAGTTATCATTCTTTGGGGAAAGCCTTTTTTTGTCACATTTTAGGAATGCGTGTCTTTTGTATAAAATACTTTATATGTAAATGCTGACAGTATAATAAGTAGAATTGGGCTCTCTGCCAGTTCCTTAACCGGTCCTCAGTGGAGAATTGCTTTGACACAAAGTGCGTTTTACTATTGTGAATCTGAAACTAACTCTAATAGTAACTGTCTTATGAAATGCTTGGGGACTGCATATAATTTCTAAGTGCTATAAAGGAAACTCCAGCCACCTCAATATACCAGTCCAAAAAAAAAAAAAAAAAAAGTGACCAGCCTACTTTCACTGGCACCTTGCAATGGAATTGTGGTTGCAGAGTAAAGATGTTTATGTGGAGTATAATAACTCCAGTCCCTAGAGACTTGGTAGGACATGGAAATGTGACCACCTGTGAACCCCGTTTAACCTCGTATTGCATACCAGTTTTAGCTTTAAATAGATCAACAATCTCTAATTTGAAACTAAAACATCTTATTTAATTTAAAAAAATAATGTCAGTTTTGGCTAGTCTTTAAAAACATTCATATGTACCAATATGGTATAAGCAGTATTTTTGTTTCTTCATCAGTTTCAATTAAAGATAATGCTGTTAAAAGCCATATTATTGTCTTCCAGTGTATGCATGAAATTATTTAAGTTAAAAGAAGTAGTTCTAAAGCAAGACTCAGAACTTGATAGGTAAAATGAGATGTCCCTAACATCCAATTTCAAGAGGAAAGAAATATTTTAAATATCTCATTCAATTTGTAGAAAAGTACATTTAGCTGTGTATTCGGCTACTAACTCAACTCTAAAAGTTTTCATTAAAACAGTCTTTAAACATAACATTTGCTTAAAATTTGATTCTCCCGTCAAACAGGCAGTAGGTGGCTGTTATCTGTACTTCAAGTTTTACTAAATTTTATAAAAATCTACTATTTTTATTAATATAATTCACACAACATTGGAATGTTTGACTTTTTTTCAGGCTTAGGAAAGGCAGCATTTTACTTCACTCATTAATTATACCATTTACATCCTGATTGCTGTGCATGTGGAATATATTGAAAGATAATATTAAAGTGTCAGTTTTATTAAATGTTAATTTGTTTTTTATTTCAATAACGAATAAGCAATTTATAATAAAAACAGTTTTCCACCTTTTCTGAGCTATTCATATTTTAAAAGTGTGCAATCACCGATATTAACTTTTCAAGATAGAAACACTTTAATACTAGATACCTCCATGAAACTTAGATAACAAGAGGCAACTTGCATCTTTTCCTCTTTGTAAACATGTTCATTTTGCAAAATTTTGGGGAAATAATACCTGAAATTTTTTCCTTGGCCCTAACTTAACGGAATCAATAAATTGCATAACACTGCAAATGTATCTTTCTAATAAATAATTTATTGTGTTTAAACTTCTTTTATAAAGAACAGCACTGAATAACTCCTTAGCATATCTTAACATTATCTTTTAAAACTTTCTTCTGTTTATTGAAGTATATTTTGTGGTTTTATTTCTCAACTCTAAAGTGTGGTATAATTTGAGTCTCTGAAATCTCAGAAAGTGACAAAAATGGGGAAATAGCTGTGCAGCAATACTTGTGCTACATAACAACAAAGACATAATTATTAAACAGAGAATTCTGGCTTTGGGGACATGATTCGAAGCAACATAGAAGAATTTAATATGCAATTCATGGTCACAAGATGGACTGTAAAGAGATTATTAATAAAGTTGCACTTCTTTTTCAAAAGCTCATCCTCTGAGAAAATGCCACACAAATTAATATCTAAAACTTATCAAAATACACATATTCATTCTATACTAATGTGGTGATTGCCTGGACAGGATGAAGTGATTTAATCACTGATGTTTCATCAGTATGCTGCATGTGGAAAGATAGGTAATTAAGATCCCCGTCCTTAGCACTGTACCTTAATCTCATAGGCGCGTGGACTATCTTGCACTCAGTAAAGCTTGACTGTTCACCGAGATCTGTCACCTTTAGGAAATCAAACCAGATTACAGAGGTGATTCACAAAACCAGGAACAACAACAGAGTCTATGCACCTTACAAAAGGCAGATTACATAGTTCACATGTTATTTTGATAGGTCAAAGATAAAAGCTGATTGTTGAGGAATGGCAAGACACTCAATTTCAAATGATTGCTAGATAAGTATACTTTGACCCTGTTGCTTCATCATTATGAACCATTCAAACAATGGAAAATTCAGTTTTCAAATGACAGGCTTTCAGTAGTGAAGTAAGAGAAAACATGTCCTTTTTTTATCTATGTCCTCATTGTGTAAATTTTAAGTTCCATCATTTCTTTATGAAGAAACATCAAATTGTCTGCTTACACGAAGCAGGTATTGTAAGACTTAAATGCATTAGACATTTTCAGAGACATTATAAATAGCACAAAACAGAATTTGCCAGAAATAAAACATACACTCATGTTATTGAGTAATTCAGCAGAAAATGCATAATAGTCAATATCCATTATGCTATTCTGTTGCCAAATATATTCTACATAAAAATGTGTAATTACACAGTTATGAATCCATACATCTGAAATATATCTTCATAAAAGTTCATTGGTCAAATTATATATATATGTATTTCATGAATGTTATATAAAGGTCATTCTTTACAACAGAATATGATGTTTTGAGAGTTTATTTCAGAGAATAAAGTTTTGGTTTACATAATAACATTTAAAAAATCTTAACTTCTTACACACCCAACTTTACAGTAATTTCTTGCTTCTTCTAAAATTGAAGTCCTTTTTCACCCAACTGATGCCTCCTAGTGTTTCACACAATAAAACACTAATGAGTCACCCATAAATGTAAACATTGCATTTTCATTGCCTACATCATCTGTGATACATAAAATTAATATTTATGTGTTTAATTTTCTGTGCACTATTATAATAAGAAAATTTTAGTGAATGAGATGTTTCTTCTGAGTGGATTTGTGGCACGCACTTGCGGGTCTTCTTTGACCATAACAATATCTTACTAAGTTTTAATAAGTTTATTACCTTGAGTTCCAGTTATATATTCACTCTTATTTCAAGTGAGAAACACAGGCAAATAACAAAGCTTCCATTTTGTAGGCCTGGGAATTAATTATATAGTTGAGTTCATTCTGAAATGCCTGATAAATTGCACAAGGACTCTCCATTTCATTTAAACACTAAAATATCTTAAAAGAGATATAATTTTTTTTTGCCTGCTGTATCTTTACACTTGCAAATTTCTTTGTAAAAGTGGAATAAAGAAAAAGAATATTTAGAAAAGATAAAATCAAAGATAAATGCAAAATTTTCTATAAATGTGGAGTATATTACTTTATTAGAAAATAACAACAAAAGAAAAACTTGCCTTGGAAGGAAATACATTATTCTACATAATGGGAAGTCCTGTTAGAACGTAATATCCAATGACCGGCAGCTTGCCTTAATGAGGTAGAAGTTAGTGGGTACCAACTTTGGTGTGAGTTTTCTGCCATTAGGATGATAAGCGCAGACCTGTGATATTTTTGCACATTTGTGATTTCAAACAGCTCTCTGATTCTACTTGCTAAGTTTCTAAATATTTTTTCTCTAATATAATTATGAAAGAAAGGGGTAATTCCTCTAATAGGTCTTAAATTGAAAGGAGGCAGTCAAAAACTTGTAACATTCATGGGCCTCTTCCTGAGGTGTCATACAACATACATGTACACAAAAACATTCATGAGTTTCTTCTACTAACACAAACATTCTAAGCATCCAAGTGTAGACACTTGATTGAACTTCATTTCTGTTATCTGTGTATGTGTCGTTTAGGTCTCCTGACTCAAAATACACAGCGTATTAACAATATTTGACTATCACTTAAGATTTTCTAATTTAGTCAATAATACAGTGCCATTACAATTGTTGGACACATTTCAAAGAATGTAAGGGGGTGTGTTCCTTTCGTTCAAGGAAGCAAACATGTAGAAAGGGGTGGACCTTTCCCACAAGAGCCACATTTCTTCCCTTGGAGAATTGAAGCAAATATGCAGTATGTAAGTGAATAGCAGCATGAGAAAGAACATAATTTGCAATGATCTCCTATAGTTAGTGAGCAAAGAAAATTGTCAATTTTTTAAAAAGCAGCTCTTATTGACAACCTTACACTGAATATTGAAAAAAGGTATATGAAAGTTTTATAATTTCAGTATGTTTTAACATTCCTGCATGAAATAACTGTAACGTACACTGTAATAATTTTGTTCTTGCTCAAATCAAGAATTTTGTAGTAACTATGTTACTTTACAGACAATATTGAGGCCTAACAAAATAAAGGGTGCTGGAAGCATTCATTCCTTGCCCCTCTCTTTTAAGAATATGAAGATAGCATTGATGTTCTTATGTTATTTTTGTCCGTGTAAGAAAAATAGTTAAAGAATGTTCTATGACAAAGAATACCATTGTAAAAATAAGATTTTAGAAAAGGCTATTCAATATACTATTATCTCGCATCTCCTTGATACTATTTTAATGTTTACTGCAAAAAATCATATTCTTATTAAATATGGAAATTATGTGATACATGTTATATAAATTCATGGTTTACTTTCAGGTGATATGAGTAACATTTATTTGTCATCACCATAGTTCATTTGCTGTACATTGTCTTTTTATTGTGCAAGTTAAATCTTGGTATGTATTTTTAAAATACAGCCAATGTAAACAAAGTTCAAAGCACATGAAGAGAATCTTTCGAGGGCATGGAAAAGGAAATTGATAACATTACAAGCAATAAAAACAGTAAGCCTATTACAGGCAGATTTCTTCAGGAATCATTACTCTTAAATAATGCAGACATTATAGAGACTTTATTAATTCTTAATGCTGTAAATTTGAAATGAATGGAGCAATGTTGTTCCTCCTGCAAGTGTTGGGATTCATGTAGAATGACAGTGCAAGTCCTCAAGCAGTGATTTGAATTAAACACTCAAAACTTGTTTTTAGAGGCTCGAGGAACTATCTGATCTTCAAATTAGTCCCTTTTGAGAACCTGCTTTTTGCAAATAGCATCATGAGCGTGGTGGTCTGGTTTTCCTCTTCTATCTTGTTGTCATAGATAAGATGCACATGAAGAATTTATATAAATTGCTCTCAGATACTATGGATTCCTAGCATATTGTATTTAAAAAGAAGTGGATGTGGTCCTTCGATAGAATGTGAAGTGTTTTTTTATAAAAACAGCCAAGAACTATCCCCGTCTTTTTTTCACACCTGTGATTCTTTCAGCAAGTTAGAAGGATAGCAAGAGAATGTGCATCCTTCCCCAAACCCCGAAGACAGGCAGCTTTGGCTTAAATATGCTTATTTTCAAAATTAGAAAATAAATTCATTAACGTAAATACGTTGAGACAGACAAAGAAATTTGCCTGCTACTTAATAGAGTAAACAGGCGATTTATACTTTTTGTCTTCTAATTAATTGTTGACCCTGAATAAAGTGCTTACAAACAAGGCATATTATGGAAAACTGGCATTATTGCTTAATGTAACATGAGGGATTGGAATTTATTTAAAGTGATTTTGAAGATGTGATTATTTAGCAGAAATATTCACTGGAGCATTTTACTTTTAGAAATTATGGTCACACAAGGAAGCCTTTATAGGACCGACTACCTAATTGCAGTCAAAGATCTCTTGAATGAATGAACACACACACAGAGAAGAACACACATTTTAAGAATATAGTGGTCCTATATTTTTAAAAAATTTTGCCACATTTTTTATATCTGAACAGAACGTATGTGTCTGAGCAGATGTTTTAAGTTATATCCTTCATGTAGGTGAGTCTGTAAATGTACCATTTAACTTAAATGGCTTTGTTGGAAGGTAGTTTGAGGAGTTTAAAAAGGAAAAAAAAAAAAACAAAAAACTTCCAGTTACTATAGTTTCAGCTCTTTCTTCTTTAAAAACAGTAATTACACTCAGGATAAAGAAAGAAAAATAAACTCTTTTAATTCTTTGTAACATCCACAGTTTTTCAGGTAGAGCTCTGGTATATTTTTATTCCTGAATATGCAGGGCAGGTACTGGAAGCAGAGCTGCAAAATGAAAACTTACTGGCTGCAGACCAGATACTGTGCACAGTGCCACATCATAAACTTCCCTTCTTCTGTCTCGGAGTGATTTCAGCCCTAAGTAATGTCCTTTTTTTCCCCCTGCATAGGGTAAGGAACAGAGGGCCTTCTTCCTGGGAAATAGGGGAAATAGCTTTGGGAAAGGAAAAGCATAATGTTTCCCCTCTTTAACTTGAAAATTCAGCCTCTTAAATTACTAAGACATTAACTGCAAAGTGGATTCAGTATGTTTCCTTTTTATTCCCATATAGCAGTTTAGAATGCATAAAACAATAGGTGTGAGATAGAAAATGAGACCTCTTCCCCACCCCCTACCTCCAGCACACCCAGACCCAATCAGATATCTGTACTTTTTGTTTCACAAAGAAAAATGTAATGGTTTCTTTTCAATGAAGCCTGTGCATTATATTCCAGATATGTTAGATCATTTTGTGATGCAAATTAGCATTGAGGTTTTTTGTACTTATCTCGGGAAATAGCAACGTTCCACCACAATGTGTGGTGCTGCAATAATTTTTATTGATAAACACCCACACTTTAAATGATTTTTAGGGGTCAAAATACAGAGTACAGAGGGAGAAAATGTGAGCGTTAGTTTTATGCTTTTCATTTGAAAGGTACAGTGTAAGTAATGTGTTTAATACAATGCAAAATAAATTGACTTCTAAATATCTGCGTTAATGTTCCTTGTATCTGAAACTAGAGTCTAAAAACTTGTACTTCTCCTTAAAAAATTAAAGCAAAAATTTGTTAAGAAGCAGGCTTTAATTACCAGTTACATTTTCAACTGTTACCCATGTGATTTTTTAAAAATCCTATTAAAAAAATAATTTCTAGCTGCCATGGCTCCTTTCAATCAGTAGAATTCTCATTTGTATGAGGTGCAGCCAGCACACCTTTCTAAAACTAGCCTTCTTCTTTAGAAATGTATTAAATGAGAGCCTTCAGGAGAAAGTGTTACCACTTAATAAATATTTGGTCTAATTTTATTTTTAAACTAAATTATTGATTTAACAATATATGAATAGTGTATAAATGTTAGCTTTGTCGTTAACCCACTACACTAATTATTAATTGCCTATATGAAATTGACCAAATTAGACCAACAGTTAAGTGTAATTTAATTTTATTTCTCTTGAAACCTAAATAGATAAGAATGATAATTTTAATTATGCTTAAATATCAAGCATCTATTTTTCTGTGAATGCAAATGTTCCCAATAAATTGTTAAGAAATTAATACAGCATAAATCTTAAAAAATGTATAAGACAGCTTATAAGAATATGAAAACAATGGCATATTCCTATACCTGGTACTTTTTCAAGGCCCATTAGCAAGGGAGGAAAAAAATGTTAAACTTTGTTTTGTAAATGCTAATATAGATATGAGTCAATACTTTTTGACATTTATTTGTTAGAAAATTACACATATTTAAAAATTCAGATTAAAACTATGCTTCTATTTAGGCTATTGTAAGAGATTTCTTTATTTTCTTGGAAATTCTCTGGAACAGTAGGATCATTTGAATCATACCCCTTGGTAAATATTGTCAGATACATTGTAAAGTTTCAACTATTGAACACATGTATGGAATGGAAATTTTAGAAAAGAAAATAAACTATATTTCTATTTACATATGATAAAACTATACCCGATTAAAACGTTGACTCTATTAGAGGTTAACTTAGTTGGTAATTCTCTGGTCAAGAATTTGGGAAATCTTAAACTCTGTTAACCATTAAAACAATTACTTCTTTAAGGTACCTGATTTTCATCCATATTTGAGGAGCCTTATTAAGTTGTCGGGTGGTCTTTTAGTAAAGGTTTATGTGGTTTAAAAAGTAGATCTTTACACCCTTCTATTACAGTTAACATTAATATCTTTAAAAGGTACTGTGTAAATCCAGACCTAATTCATTCTGGATGATTTTTCTTAACTAAATGAAGTCTAACAAATTTGTCTATTTTTAAGTGAATTTATTTTTTTATTTCTCATATTTATTGGAAGTCCACTTAGACTCTATATAGGTTAGAAGTTAAAGGAAATAATTTTGACTATTTTTTCTTCCATTTTATGTTTGAATTTTTCCCGCCTTACATAAATCAAAAAAAAAAAAAAAAATCCATGGCAACATTGATGGATTTGCAGAAGGCTGAGTAACATACTCAATACCCATTATTTATTTCCCTATGACTCTTTGGTTGAAATGAATCGGCAATATCCCTTCCAAGACTGTTTGATCTTGCTTGATTTAGAGTGAGCGCTATGTGATTTTTCCCTCCGCTTCTCTCATTTCATAGCTTCAAAAAAATAGAGAATTCTTCACTTCAGTGTTTTTTCCTTCCGTTTTCATTGTTTTTGGATTCTCTCGTTTCGAAGCTTCCTTCTTGCTTCAAAGTATTTGGCATTGTGAAAGCAAGTGCACTTTTAACTTGTTTTGACTACACATGGGCGACAGAATTGTTTTAGATGCTAACTTATCTCCTTACACTTGAGAAACTGATGTGGTTCATCACAGCCCAATGCCATGATTTGAAAGAGCTGCAGACACTGATCTTGAAACAGCCAGGGCTGTAGAATCACGTCTTTGTAAGGAACAACAGCAGCTTTAGAGTCACTTGATGGTATATTCGTGGCAAACATGAACAGCTTCATGAACTCCTTGGAAGTGGTACAGTTATTGGGCAAGTTCAACCAAATCATGCCTTTTAGGTTGCTCTATGAAGTAAGTGTTGGACCAGAAATCCAACGGGGTGAGTGTGTGTGTGTGTGTGTGTGTGTGTGTGTGTACGGTGTGTGTACAGTGTGGGGAGCATCGGTGGGGGAGAGCAGAGAGAGACATAAAGCGTGAAAGGATGAAGATACACTCAAGAGACAGAAGATCATTTAAACAGCCATAAAGAGTTTGGAGACCCCATTTCCACACTTAATATCATTTCTTTGATTGTACATGTTACGCTATTAGACAAACATGTCCATAGACAATAAAGAGTAATGATTAAGAACAACGACCAAAACTGGGTTCAAAAGCCGACCTCTCATTTACTGGTTAGTGGTTTTACGCAGTTGTTTTAATGACCAGAAAGCCCCAGTTCCAGGATCTGTAAAATGGGAGTTATAAAATCACCCACCTCTTAAAATTTTTTAAGGATTTACTAGGATAATAGATATAAAACCATAATGCAGACACATGTAAATGATCAGTAATTACTAAATTATTATCATAGCATTGCACTATATTTTAGTCATTTTACATTCCTGCTAATGATCATTTAGAAATTTTGGGTGGGATGGTTATTAAAAATTATTTTTCAATAATACTTTCAGTCAATTAAATTTGGGTCATATTCAGAGCAAGTCTGTAATTCTTACGCAGTGGTGGGTCAATTCTAATGATTGCTAAGTACAATATACTTCTTTCTCCAAGAAAATCAAAACCTTTCACAGATTAGATGTTATTAAATAAATATCGTATTTTTTTTAGAACCAGAAATGGAAACAAAGAAACAAAATAATACCATCCATGAATTTTAAAAGTCATTTACTCAAAGTTCTGAATTGCAGATAGATTATTCCTTAGTTTTGATGCAAGTTCAGTTTAGAGGAAGTGTTTCATGTACAGTTATTAGGTGATTTTAATGGTGTAACCAGCCTTGCCAAGAATTCTAAGTTTTTTTCTTAGTATTATTCACTTTTGAAGTATACATTCAAAATCTTTGTTTATTTTTCTTATTAGACAATTTTAATTATATGTAGAGATGGAATTAATTGATGATGAATGTGTGTTATTTTAGTCTTTATAATCCTTCACAAGAACTCTTGCATATAATAGGCATTCTATAAATATTTGTTGAATAAATGAATTGTATTTTCCCATAAAGAGGAAATGCATTTTTTTTTGAAAAGAAAATATAACTAGCAAATGGTGCCCTTATTATCCTATTTTTCTCTAGATTTGAGGGCTTATTCATTATGACCACAGTTTATCAACTTTGAGATGATGAATAAATGAACTTGTCTTAATTTGCGTATTTTTATGTATATGAGAAAAAACATAAAGTATAGAAAATGCAGAATTGTACCAGAGGATTATTACTTTCTGATATTGCAAACAAATTTAGGTAAAATGTAGATTAAAAAATGTAAGCATTACTGGTGTCAGGAAACCCCTTTGTTCAGCTTTTCTATTCACATAGTTTCTCAAAAAAATTCGTATTTTGGATGTCAGGTAATATCGATGAGACATGACCAGTTTATACAACCTGGCGAGTTGCAACCACTTGAAATTGTTCTCCTGCTTTTGAATAATGCCCCTCTAGTGTGCACCTTGCATTTCAGCTTTCTTTTCTAACTCTGTTTTAATGCCTGGATAAAGAGTGCTCAGCGCAAGGAATACTTGCAGAGTGGACTTCCCTATGGTAAAACAGCATGGACAGCTCCCAACACTGCAATCAAGGATGCCTCTAAAAGCTTTAATTTAAAAATAATAATAATAATAATAAGTCTGCATGAAGATGATGGAGCCCTCTAAGGCACATGGGCTTAGAGAATTATTCCCATCTGCAACCCCCTCCCCCTACTTAGTAGCCCTTTCCAGGGTTATGATTACTGGAAAATGGCTGTTAATCACCAGAATTTTTTTTGACTGCAGCTGCTTCAGTCAGACTACTAATCTATTAAACAACTTCATCTTCAGTTTAAAATTTGCATTGTATACTGTATAGAATAAATTTTCATTGTAATCAGAGCATCCGAGAAAACTTCTTGATATGATTTATAGAAGCACTTTTGTTTTTATGTATGGACCTCTCTACCGCTATTGAGTCAATTGTTTAAACAATACTGTGGTTGATCAGCATAAAATAAAATATTGTAGCACTCTTGAGTGCAAGCAACATTTACAATAGTCACATTTGCAGAATATTTGAATTGTGGCATCTTTGGCACTTGTCAATATAATACCCACATAATTCAAAAACTTACCCCAGATATTTAAAATTTGACTTGAACCTGAAAGGGTTTTTATAAGTTTAGTGTTTTTGTACCAGGCTGTGGTAGAGTGGTTTGGCCTCTTTTTCTACCCTAATGCTTATTTCATTGCCATAATTTGAAGAAATAACCCAAAACCTGAGTCAATATTTAGTGCTGAGAGAGGACAAAACAGCTCTAATTTACAAAGAACTCCTTTAAAACACATTTTTATATGTAAAATTGACAGGCTAAAAGATGTGGTTGGATGATGTTCATCATGTTGGAAAGAATGTTTCAATTAAAGTTGAACACTTTCTCTTCCAGGTCTTTTTTTCTCCATTTTTTATTTGCTGTGCCAAGGTATCCATGTGCGTTTTTCCACTGTCATCTGGCTCATTCCCAGCAGATGCACACAATCTGTTCTGCTGTCACTAACAGGGTTCGGTTTATGAAAAGAATGTGTCAGAACATGCCACTATAGTCACTTTTACAGGTTTTTTTAAAGAGTAACTGAGAATATATGCATTGCCCTAGTTTTATTGTGCTGAGGCCTTAAGAGATTTCTAAGAAACTTTTATAATATTCATAGACCAAAAGCTTTCTTCCAAACATATTTTTGACCAAATATTTACTTTCCATTAAAGATAAAATTTTAAAAGTTCACAAACATCTTTATGAAATGTGTTATATTTAAATTTGAGTAAATTTTTATAGGATTGTTTAAAATAAACCATAGATTTTTATATAAAATTATTAAATTTCCAATTATGAAATTTACTGCATAATCCTTCAATACATATCTTCCCTCATACTAAAAGCAAACCTACCTTCCTACTCAAGTCAAAAACATTGTTTAAAAAATGTATTGTAATAGAATACTTAGGATATGGCCACAGGTACCAGTTATTTGATCTGATACATAATACTGATTTCCCTAAGTGTTTGACACCATTAAGTTAAAACCAAAGTAGTTAAGCTACCAAAACGTTCTTAGTCCATATAGAGACGCATGATACACTGTCCTTTCACAAAATAATATGACATTTTGTTTTTGTAAGTGTGCATGTTTTAAAAGCATAATAGAAAATTAGTTATGAAATTAATTTTTGTTCGTTAAGATTTCTGTATTTCTATTGACTGTTCTTAAAAAATCAGTTTTTGCTGTCTTCATAAAAAATAATTTTTCTGTTACTATGTGAATTAAAAAAATTTGAGCAATGGAAGTTGCATTCGTTTCTGAATTCATAAGTATAGTAAGTTAATAGAATTTGAAATTTCAAGCATGTATAGTAAGCATGTACTGCATATGCAGATAGATAATGGACACATTTACATTTTGTATACAGTTCACGGTATTTAAATATCTCTCAGAATTGAAGGCCTTAGAAAGGTACTTAAGTGCTAGTTTTAGGATTTTAAAACAATTTTTGACTTGGAGAACAACTCAAAGTTCAGGAAAATTAAACATTTTTTAATCAGTTATAATTCATATGCACTAAAAATGCAGATTAAGAAAATATAGTAAGGAATGACAATTTGTACAAATGAAACATTTTGTGTGTGTGTGTGTGTATTTATATACATGTATATATGTATATATGAAAACTAGTTTCAGATTTCTACCTTGGGAAAAATTACAAAATACATTTAAGGCACAACATGATTATGAAACTGATATATTGTCACATAGACAAATCCAGCAATATAAATTAAGACCTTTGTGAAACAACTTTGTCATTATGGTAAGAAAATAATTTACAGTTGGAACTGATTGGCACTGTTGTCACACCATATAGATTAATTGCTAAATTGTCTTTCTGGAGTTCTATCGCATGTTTATTATAGTAAGTTTTCTTCATAAAGAAAAAGGAATCCTTGTTTGTTTTATTTCAGATATTATAATGTGTACGTGCCTATTGTAAGTTGATTTTATAATGTTTTTTGACTATGTGAACACAGCACATAGACTTAAGATGAATCATAAAGAACAATTCTGGAGTTCACTTTTTTCTGCCAACATTTTCATTTATCTGTAATCTTACACATCAGATAACTCGACTTTTTAACTAACCTGTAAGTAATTTCATTGCTTTGTTTTGGGTAATTCGAATATTTGCTCTTGGCTTAAAAGGCCAGGAATGATAGGTGGTGAACTGATAAGAATGTTCTAGTTGAATCATGTGGATTGTCATAGCCTCTCTCTCTTCTCCTTAAAGTATCAGCAGTAGGGTTGGGGGAGAGTTGTGGTCTGTTACAAGAAAGTAGACGGCCTCACTAACTAACTATGCCAGTATTGGGTGGGGAGTGTCACACGGACTTGGAGAACAACCAGAATCGTTTATTTTGCTGCAATTTGAATATACATGACATCCTTTCAAGACAAAACTCCAGAGGCAAACTTATTTATACTTATCCTGATTTACTAATCCTTAAAATCTTCTATCACTCAAAGTGCAAATATCATCCCAAATTTCACTGGGGGAAAAGCTTACTCCTCTTAGCAATATTCACCGAACTTGAATATTTGCAGTTGTGTTTTGCCCTGTGAAATGCTTGTAAATACCAGATCTTCTAAAAAGGTAGGCTTTTTTATTGAGTAATGCCTCATAAAGAAGTAATCAGATATTTTCCCCCCAGCTTTATTTTTTAAAGTCAAAGGAAGAGTAGTTTTGAAACGTGAAATGTTGCTGGTTCTCCAGGATATGAACCGTGGGGCCATTTTTATCTCAAAAATACTTTTTAAAGTTTTGCCAGTTGTCTTGATTTCCAGCACAGGGGGTACCACCCTCCTTTGTGGTTGGGAGGTAATTCTTTCTTTGCGTTTGCTTAGTCATAGGTCTTTTTGGAGCAAAGACAGATTATTTTTGTGACACTGTCCCCAAAATATATATTATTCATAGACTAAGAAACCCATCAAAGAGTCTCGCTGCACGCGTAATGATAGGTTGGACTGCAGTGACCAGAAGGCTCTCCACTCAGCTTTCTTTAGGGAATTTAAAGACAGTTGTATCCTTTTTCCATCTGCATCGACATATGTTGACCAGTTGGTTTTCAATTCTTGCTGGCTTGGTGGTTGAAAGTAGGACTGATCTTCTATAAATATAATTGATACTTTCAACTATGACTTAGGAATTCCACTTTTACTTTCTTCAGCGTCACTACTCAAAATATCTCTAATAATTATAATAACTTTTATGTTATGTGTTTGAAAGCTTATATTATTAATTTGAAAGAATTGCTAATTATAATAAGACAATAAAAACTACAGCTAACATTTTTTTGAGAGCATACCATATACTTGAGCACTGTTCTATGGGCCTGAAGTTTTAAATGCATTAATTCATTTATTCCTCAAAACTTAATGAGGTAGGTGCAGTTACTATCCCCATTATATGGATGAAGAAATTGAGGTAAAAATTTGCAAAGTAACTTGTCCAAAGTTACTCACTTAATGGCAGACCTAGAATCTCAACCCAGATAGTCAGTCTCAAGTCTGCTCTCTTCCTATTAAACCAAAATCTCACATACATGATCTTATCTGTTAGACAGGAAGAAAGAAAGAGTCAATTATTGAGTCTTCATTTTGCCTGGCATCTTGGGGAAAAATATTTAGTAACCTTGGAATGACAATATAACTAAGTTTGTGTAAACATGTTTGTATTGTTTTTAAAGATAAGTGAATTAATTCTTGGTCTGTGATATATACTTCCACATTGTTAATGTGAAGTGAGAAAAACATATATTATCAACTACTTGATAAATCATCTTTTCACAAGCAATGTCTTATTACTATTTACAAAAATATATTTTTCCAGCTACAATATTAGCTTTAATTGAAATGGGAAAATCTCATTTTATGTCATCACTGTCTAGTGACCACTTCGCTATTCATTTCTTGAGCTGTTTTAATTTTTAACCTGCATTTGCAAGAATCATAGTAATTTATATGGTTTTAATTTTAAAATGTGAGATGTATGACGGAGTCTATAAATGAATATTAAATGGATTTCAGGAGTTATTCAGTAAATTTAATTAGTGCAGATGGATATTCTAGAGAATTCAACTTCAAGAACACCTTTAAACTTTTTCTTTGTAGTTAAAAAAGGAAAACAACAAAACCTAACCAGAGTTAGATGTGAAATAACTACTGACGCGTTAGAACAAGGTCATATTATATTTGAAAACTAAGAAATATAATATCAAGTTTATTCATCAAATGCATAGCTCTTAGCTTTTAACTGAATTTTTCTGGATTCAGTAAAAGACCCTTTGAAAACGGAAAAGGGTCATTTTTAGAATTTTTACCATGAGAAACAATATGAACTTTCTTTTTTCTAATAAACAGTGTCCTTGTTTTTTCATAAAAGTATTGCCATACTATTGACTAGAAGTGAGGACAGAGAGGCTGGCCAGAGGTCAAATGGGACACAGACATTTCTGAATTACCAAATATACAAGCTTTGGACTTCAAAATTAATAGCTACCATATCTTTAATGTCATGGATTCTTTGCCAAATTTCCACAGTTCGTATTAGTAACTACATTTGCTTCCGCTTTGTTTCACTGTTGAAGAGAATGAAATGCTTGTTTGGATTACCATGCAAATATGCAAATAATCTATGCTCTCTGTATTTAAAAATTTGTTTATTAGAAATGTGACTTGAAGATTTGGGGATTCAATGTATTATTTGGAATTAATTGATTACAGTGATAAACAGCCTTTCTGTCATTTATGATGCCCATTGGCGGGGGAGTTTTGTGTGCTTTATGCAATATTAAGTGCCATTGATAACACTCAGTGTTCATTCTTCTCTTTCCAGCAAAACCCCTGAGGCCGGTTATATCTACTTCCTAATGTGATTTTGACTAAAGTTGTTTGAATTTTCTGTTTGGAATCTTCTAACTGTAAAGCATGCTCTAAGACTCCATAAAACACCTTATTTATATTAATATCCATTTGAGTTGTAAATATGCAGGAGATAATTATTCACTCTAAAGGCCTGGATTACCCTAAGACTGAGGAGGAAGTTATAGCTGTTGGTTAATTCTATAACAGATAATTGCATAAACTTATTAGTAATATTCCTTGAAGAGGATTGTGATGTAGCTAATATTGCATTTCAAAAGCCTTTTTTAAAAGTTTAATCATCTAAAGACTAAAATCAACCACATTTCTCACAAACAGAATTCATTAGAAGACTATGGGCAATACCTGAAATTTGGTATATGCCAAGTGACAAGGTCATAGGTATAAAACATTGGATTTCCTTTCAACAGTTAGCGTAGATAAGTGGTTCTGAATTATTGGCTGTAAGGAGAATTATTTTAAAATACTGATGTTAGCCGGGCACAGTGGCTCTTGCCTGTAATCCTGAGTACTCGGGACACTGAGGCTGCAGAGTCCCTTGAGATCAGGAGTTTGAGACCAGCCTGGGCAGCATAGTGAGATCCAGTCTCCAGAAATTTTTTAAAACTGCCAGGCATGGGCCGGGCGCGGTGGCTCAAGCCTGTAATCCCAGCACTTTGGGAGGCCGAGACGGGCGGATCACGAGGTCAGGAGATCAAGACCATGCTGGCTAACCCGGTGAAACCCCGTCTCTACTAAAAACTACAAAAATCTAGCCGGGTGAGGTGGCGGGCGCCTGTAGTCCCAGCTACTCGGGAGGCTGAGGCAGGAGAATGGCGTGAACCCGGGAGGCGGAGCTTGCAGTGAGCTGAGATCCGGCCACTGCACTCCAGCCTGGGCGACAGAGCGAAACTCCGCCTCAAAAAAAACAAAAAACAAAAACAAAAAAAAAAAAAAAAAAAAAAACTGCCAGGCATGGTGGCTCATGCCTGTAACCCCAGCACTTTGGGAGGCAGGTGGATCACCTGAGGTCAGGAGTTAGAGGCCAGCCTGGCCAACCTGGGGAAGCCCTGTCTCTACTAAAAATACAAAAATTTGCTGGGCGTGGTGCCAGGCACCTGTAATCCCAGCTACTCAGGAAGTTGAGGCGCAGGAGAATCGCTTGAACCTGGGAGGCGGAGGTTGCAGTGAGCCAAGATTGCGCCATTGCACTCCAGCCTGGGCGACAGAGCGAGACTCCGTCTCAAAAAAAAAAAAAAAAATTTACAAACACAAGCGTGATGGTGTGGTACATGCCTGTTGTCCTAACTACTCGGGAAGCTGAGGCTGGAGGATCTCTTGAGCCAGGACTTCAAGGCTGCACTGAGCTTTGGTAGTGACACTGCACTACAGTCTGGGTGACAGAGTATGGCCTGGTCTCTAAATATATAAATATGCATATATAATTTATGTATTTATGTATATTTATATTTATGTATATTTATAAATATGTAAATATGCATATTACAAATATATATATACAAACACACACACACACACACCAGTGCCCAAGTTCCACTCCCAGATTCAGATTAAATTGACCTGCCATCCAGGTATTGCAGTTTCTCAGAGCTGCCTGGGAGCTCTTAATGTAAGGCTTGGGTTGAGAACCACTAGTTAGAACAAGATAAATGTGAATTTTTATTTTTAAATAGCATATAATAACCATATATATTTATAGGGTACATGTGATATTTCCACACATGCATACATTGTAGCATGATCAAAGAAGGCTAATTAACGTCACTATCACCTCAAATATTTATCATTTCTTTGTGTGGAGAACACTGAATACACAGTGAAATACTATTCAGCCTTAAAAAAAAAAAAAAAAACCGTGGCTAGGCATGGTGGCTCAGGGCTGTAATCCCAGCACTTTGGGAAGCCAAGGCGGGAAGATTACCTGAGGTCAGGAGTTTGAGACCAGCCTGGCCAACATGGTGAAACCCCGTCTCTACTAAAAGTACCAAATAAAGCCAGGCCTGGTGGCACATCCCTGTAATCCCTGCTGCTCGGGAGGCTGAGGCAGGAGAATCGCTTGAACCCGGGAGGTGGAGGTTGCAGTTATCTGAGATGGTGCCATTGCACTCCAACCTGAGAGACAGAACAAGACGCTGTCTCAAAAAAAAAAAAAGGAAATTCTGTCATTTGCAACATGAATGAACATAGAAGACATTACATTAAGTGAAATGAGCCAGGGACAGACAGACAGATACTGTGTGATCTCGTTTGTATGTGTAGTGTTAAAAGCTGAATTTACAGAAGTAGATAGTAGAAAGGCAGTTCCCAGAAATGGGGGCTGGAGAGGATGGGGAAAGGGGAGATGAGGCGTGGGTCAACAGGTACAAAGTTTCTGTTAGACAGGAGGAAGAATAAGTTCTGGTATTCTTTTCACAGTGTGTTGACTATAGTCAATAATAATGTGTTGTATATTTCAAAATAGTGAATCTTGAACTTGGGCATACAAATCCATGCATTCTTACAGTTTCAGAAACAAATAAACCTGTAACTTGAAAACTACCTTTGGCTCTGCCAATAACATGTCTACTGCTATTGCCCAATGCTTCTCCTTGGACATCAATTGTATAAATTTATTAACTAATAAGTCAACTTTTCACTAAGTGTTTCATAGGAGTGTTTCATTAGGGATACAAAAGCGAGAGATGGAAACTCTGTTATTGAGGAATTCAGTCTGATGAGGGAGATGAATATGCAAAGTGCAATCATAAATGTAATGTGATAAACACTATACTGCAGGTATATTAAAAGTGAGGTAAATGCTTAATTGATAGAATGTTGATAGAATGTTCAGCTCTTTTGGGAGATGACTGGTTAGGTCAATCTTCAGTTGAGGATGCCTAAGGTGAGTCTTACATGATGAGTCAAATCCTGGCAGTACTCCAGAAAAAGAAGTTTTAGGGGCTAGTCTGCCCTCTGAAAGCATAGCAGACTTTCATATGTTTTTTTATATGGCCTGCCATATTCTCAACTTTGCTTTCCCATTTAGAAAAGCTGTGTAGGCCTTGCTCAGGCCTTTAGATTCTGTGGAAATTGGGGGCACCTAATGAAGCTGTGAAGATGGTACCAGAAGTAGGAAGTGCCGACCTAATCTTCTTTCCACTCTCTGGTATGCCGTAGAAACCTCACTGTTGCAGATCTCGAGGTAACTGGGAGGACATACTCCTCTTCAGCACCCACTCCTGCCCTATTTCCTAGACACAGCTGAAAGGAAGAATGACCTGATCCAGGTCCTCCCCTGCAACCCACTGTTTTGACAAGGGATATGGGACAAGTTATGAATAAGAGAGAAGAACCAAACAGTGAGCTACCCAAGAATACTTTATATAGTGGAGATTCAACTTATACCTCTTACAAAGTAATTTTTAAAAAACTTAAAGGGTGTTTCTCGTTTTATCTTCCTTCTTTTTCTAAAAGAGTAAAACTAAAGAAAGACAAGTACTTAAGGAATATCATACCGTTAGGAAAACATCTTGTATATTTTTAAAGAACTTCGGGTACTGTAATAGAAGGGGATAAATCTGTAAACATAGCAAACCATGATCTTACAAGACATGTAGAATCCAAGAAACTGAGCTTATCCCTCCTATGTTGCCAAACAAACATACATACATATATCTGTGTGTGTGTTTGTGTGTATGACAGAAGTCAGAAAAAGCAAGACATGACAGGAAAATAAAAATGCTAGTTCTACAAGTTCTCTAGAAAAAAATTGTTGTATTATTTCATAGGAAGCCTTACCACAAAACGAACCACATAAAGTCTTATGTAAAGAGCAGGGATTAGATAATAATCTCAGTTATAAAATGGAACAGAATACCAAGTCTGTAAACCTTTTGGTCACAGCTGCTAGATAACGTTTTCTTCACAAACCAGGTATTTAATGAAAAAAGCCCTGTTTCATATGGAGGGAGGTGGAAGAACTGGGTTGCACTGCTTGCTAATACCATTTCCCAGTGACTGAGGTAGAGAAATAAATTAGTTATGAAAGACTGAGAACTTTGGTCTAATGCGTTGACTTTTTTGGAAGTCACAAAATGTAGTGAATTTGATCTCAAATAGGTAATACATTAACATCATACATGTAATTAGAAAATTATCACCTTGAGTAAATTAAGTATACAGCATTGAATTTAATTAGCATAATATTAGAGATTTGCAAGTCAGTAAATATCACAAGGTGAAATTTATATTTTTTAAATACAACTGGAAACCCTCCAAAAAGTCAATTTGATCCATGTAAAAATGGTTAATTTTCAAGCCCTTGAAATTTCCTAATACTGGTTCCGCAGAAAAGGGGCATATTTATCAGGACTGTTGTCTCAAAAGGGCAAAATTTTCTATGATTTTAATGTATAAATCTATTAAGACTCAAGTTGTCCTGATGAATTTTTTTCTCTCACTTCGTCCAATAGCTGAGAAACTCAGGTGAATTAGCTCATAACTGGATAAACTAGTAAATTTCAAGAACATACTACATCCAAGGGAGATAATGCAACATACCTGTGTTGCAGTGGTTATGTTTCTAAGAGTTTTAATACGATTCATTTCAGATCTGCCTTCACATTGGAATCTCCTGGAGAGTTTTTAACAAGTAACAATGCCAGGGAACATGGTCTAACAATCCTGATTTCATTGGTCTAGGATGGGTCTGGGTATCAGTGTTTTTAAAAAGTGTTTGAAGTGATTGAAATGTATAGTCAGCGTTAAGAACTACTGTTAGTGGAACATTCAAAATCTCTACTTTGAAACATCTTTGAACTCTAGGGTGAAGCAAATACAGAAGATTGGTGTTACTTCCATTCTAGCTGTAGAATTGAGAAGAAAATAAATTAATTTCTTAAGTTATGACAAGAAAATTTTCTATAGAATCCTGCTCTTTTTCATCTATGAGACCAGCTGCATCATTCCAGTTTCTAAATTATTGGCATTTCTAAAGATGAAGTAACAGGGGAAGTGATGAACTTTATAAATAGACTGCCTAAAATATTTGGCATGAGGGGTCAAGATGTAGGCGAAGCTGGAAAAAGACTTTAGTTTGGGTATTAGCCAGAGGCCAGCAGTTGTTAAATTGCCTAAATTTCCTTAAGAAAGGAAAGAGTAAGAATCCCTTGAAGAACATATTTTTTTCTCCAATGTGTAGTCAGTGAAACCCAAAGGGGGAAAAATGTACCTTTCGAGCCAAAATTAGGTCATGCCAACCACAGCAAATTGGAAGTTCTACTTAAACTGTAGTCTTGCAGGATTGCTGTGGATCATCTTAATGTCATGCACGTGGTGGGGCCAACATTTCCAGATCATAACTGCTAGGCTCTGCTGAGCAGAGCAGCTCTGCTGAATGAGGCTGCAGTTGGCACACAGACATAACCTAAGGCTATCTGAAAGGTATGCCCTGGAATATGGCCTTTTTTAAAGTGAAAAAAATTTACAGTTTCTAAAAACAAAACACATTTCATTTGTTTTATGATTTTAGAGGGGGGAAATGTTAAAGGAAATAGTGAATGGACAAATCTACCATTATGATCAGCAGACACGGCTTCCTGGTCATTGGGACAAGGTTGTCAAAAACCTACCTCAGCATTTAAAAACAAAACAAAACAAAACAAACAAACAAACAAACAAAAACCATACAAAGTAATAGTTTCATTCATTTATTCACCTGTCCACATTAGAAGTGGCAGGATTGCCCCCTTACCAGCCTTAGAGAAGTGGAAGGAAATTAGAAGGTACTTCTTTCATTTCGTTGGCACTCCCATCATTATTAGAATGTTGAACCTACTGTAAAAATGGAACATACTGCCATTCTGTAAAAGAAGCTGTTGTCCTTTCCTACCTGTGAAACATAGGGTTTCATAGGTATTTCCAATCATTATTGGAATGCTGAATTGGCTATAAAAATGTAACTTATTTCCATTACCTAAAGGAAATTTATACTCTTTCCTACTTAGAGAAAGTATTTAGTAAAATGATAAGACCTGTAGGGTTTAAGAAACTTTATCATGAATTGCCCTACCAAACTTTATGAAGCTGTTTAAAGAAAATATTAGTATCTGCTACAGTCTCCAATGTGTTTGTTCTGTTTAAAAAGAAAAAAACTAAAATATATTTTTTGTTGAACACTACTGAATTCACTCCCACAAGAAAATAAAACCTCAAATTTGTTGACTTGTTCATAAATGAGCAAATATTTTTGCAGCCTTGTAGCCATTAGCTTTACATCTATGTCATGTCTGCGAAGAGTTTTTGCTCGTTGAGTGCAACTTCCCAATGTGTACAATTAATTAAATCAATCTAATTTTCAAATTATTGGCTTCTTTTAGGATGAGGTTGTAGCAGTTATATAACATTCTGTCAGGTATGAACTAAACTAGGATCCTGGAAACATTAATGCTTTCCTCTTATTATGGAACACTGTCATCTTCAGTTAATTAATACAGGAACTTTCATATGTGAAACAGCATTCTCCTTTGTTTTCCTTGCATGCTGGTTCTACCTTTTTCATAGCACAGGAAGTAAAAAGCCCGATCTGTGCTACATGAGGATTCTGGAAATACTTCACAAAGGAGAAAACAGTTGAGCAGGATCTTAACGGAAGAGCTTGAATGTGCCTTGTCACTGTGTGTCTTGCTTTTGAGTACAGACAGTAATACCGTCACTACTACCTTCCTGGGGAGAATTTTGAACATAATATTTAAATGATGAGAATGTGAAGTTTGAGGATTACTGCTTAAAGATTCAAGTATTCTTAGTTTATATTATTTTTTAAAAAATAGCTTTTTCTATTCCTTAATGCAGATTTATAATAAGCATCACTCTAAATGTTTATTAGTTATCTTTAACTGACATGCAGAACACATGAGAAAGAGATTTCTCCAAGGAGTAACTAACTGATCCAGGATTAGGGAATGACAAGGATGTAAGTGAGGGCCAGAGAAAGACTGCACCCAACAAGGATAAGGACACAGATGGGTGGGTCCCAGAATCCCTACCTTTATCAAATGCACTTCATTCCCTTCCTTGTCTTCTAGTTAACTCTTACTGGGCTGCCTCCTCCTGACATCCCAAGTGGGCTTTAAGTTTTGTTGCCTGTGGTCACCAAATATAAATACAGCCAAGGCCCATGATTAACTTGCGAAATTAATGAGCAAATGAATTCTGTCACTCCCTTTATTCCAATATTTATGGTGTCTTGCTTTTTTAAGGGTCCCCTGAAATGACTGGAAAAGTACCTTGAATATACTGTAGGTGAATATTACACGTGAATTCCTATATGAGGGACAGGAAAAAAGATTGGGGAGGCTTGAATGTAGAGGTTGGTCTTGAGGTGATAGGCATATATAGGAACATGGAGGGAAGATTGAGGAAGATCCTAATTTTTGCAAGGAGTAAAGATATATGCATTGAGTTGATTTGAAGTACGTATTCACCAGTTGGATTTCATTATCAGGAAATACTTCAATTTATCAAAATTAAATTAATAGGAAGAAAATACTTTGCTGAATATTCTTATGAGTCTAAAAGCAATACTGCATGTATTTAATTCACAGAGTTTTTGTTGTTGCTGTTTTATTAATTTCATTGTTTTTAAAATCCTGCTTTGAGATTTTTCTTTGCATCATCTAGACTTGGACCATAATTTAAGCACACATTCAGCTACTTTACAGGAATCTGAAGAAAGGGAGTGTATTAGTTTGTTCTCGCCATATCGTTTTTCACCTGGCCCCTCCCAAATCTCATATTCTCACATTTCAAAATGCAATTGTGCCTTTCCAACAGTCCCCTAAAGTCTTACCTGATTCTAATATTAACCCAAAAGTCAAAGTCTAAAGTTTTATCTGAGACAAGGCAAGTCCCTTCCACCAATCAGAAGCTTGTTTGTTAGTTCCATCTATCAAAATCAAAAGCATGTTAGTTACTTCCTAGATACAATGGGAGTATAGGCATTGGGAAAATACACCCGTTCAAACTGGGAGAAATTGGCCAAAAACAAAGGGTTACCAGCCCCAAGCAAGTCCAAAATCCAGTAGGACAATCATTAAGCCTTAAAGTTCCAAAATGATCACCTTGGACTCTGCTCACATCAAGGTCATGCTGGTGCAAAAGGTGGGCTCCCATGGCCTTGGACAGCTCTGCCTCTGTGGCTTGGTAGGTTATAGCCCCCCAACCCCCAAATCCTGACTGCTTTCTCAGGCTGGCATTGAGTGTCTGTGGCTTTTCCAGGTGCACAGTGCAAGCTGTCAGTGGATCTGGAGGATGGAGGATGATGACCCTCTTCTCACAGCTCCACTAGGCAGTGACCCAATGGGAACTCTGTGTCAGGGCTCCGACCTCACATTTCCCTTCTGCATTGCCCTAGCAGAGGTTCTCCATGAGGATTCCACCCCTGAAACAAACTTCTGCCTGGACATCCAGGCATTTCCATACATCCTCTGAAATCTTGGTAGAGATTCCCAAACCTCACTTCTTGACTTCTGTGTACCCATAGACCCAATACCACGTGTAAGCCACCAAGGCTTGGAGCTTGAACCCTCTAAAGCAACGGCCTGAGCTGCACCCTCAGGCTGTTTTAGCCACAGCTGGGACGAAGGGCACCAAGTACCCAGACTGCACAAAGCAGCAAGGTCTTGGGCCCAGCCCACGAAACCTTTTTTTCCTCCTAGGCCTCTAGGTGATAGGAAGGGCTGCCAGGAAGTCTCTGCCATGCCCTGGAGACATTTTCCCCATTGTCTTGGTGATTGACATTTGGCTTCTTGTTACTGATGCAGATTTCTGCAGCTGGCTTGAATTTCTCCTCAGAAAATGAGTTTTTCTTTTCTATCGCATTGTCAGGTTCCAAATTTTCTGAACTTTTATGCTGTGTTTCCCTTTTAAACATAAGGTCCAATTCCAAACCACATCTTTGTGAATACATAAAATTCAATGATTTTAAGAGCACCCAAGTCACCTCTTGAACACTTTGCTGCTTAGAAATTTATTCCACCAAATAACCTAAATAATCTCTCTCAAGTTCAAAGTTCCACAGATCTCTAGATCAGGGACAAAATGCCTCCAGTCTCCTTGCTAAAACATAGCAGGAGTTAACTTTACACCAGTTCCCAACAAGTTTCTCATCTCCATCTGAGACCACCTCAGCCTGGACTTCATTGTCCATATCACTATCAGTATTTTGGTCAAAGCCGTTCGATGAGTCTCAAGGAAGTTTCAAACTTTCCCAAATCTGCCTTCTTTGGAGTCCTCCAAACTGCTCCAACCTCTGCACGTTACCCAGTTCCAAAGTTGCTTTCAATTTTCAGGCATCTTTACAGCAGCATCCCACTCTCTGCAGTACCAATTTACTGTTTTAGTCTGTTCTCACACCGCTATGAAGAAATACCTGAGACTGAGTAATTTATAAAGAAAAGAGGTTTAATTGGCTCACAGTTCCACAAGGCTACAGAAGCCTCAGGAAGTTTACAATCATGGCAGAAGGTACTTCTTCAGAGGGCAGCAGGAAAGAGAATGAGTGCCAAGTGAATGGGGAAACCACTTATAAAACCATCAGATCTCATGAGATCTCACTCACTATCAGGAGAACAGTATGGGAGAAACCACCCCCATGATTCAGTTATCTCCACCTGGTCCCTTCCATGACACGTGGAGATTATGGGAACAATTCAAGATGAGATTTGGGTGGGGACACAGCTAAACTGTATCAGAAAGGGAATAAAAATTATACAACATGAAGAGCATTATTTTATTCACTGGTTTTTAAATTACCCAACTAGCTAGTTTATTTTTTTGTATCAGAGAAATAATCTGTGAACAGTTAAAGAAAAAATATCCAAAATCGTTAAAAGAAGTGTACATCTTACGTTGTGCTATTCAAAAAACTATAATGATGCTTTTCTAAAAGTGGAAGTAATTTGTTTTATAGATGAAAATATTTTCAAATTATTTAAGAAAATAAACTTGAATATGGATATATTTTTAAATGCTTCTTGCGTATTCTATATAGCACTTAGCAAGACTCTTTCAAATCCCAACATTTAATAACTGTTTAAAAATGAGCTATAACTAACCCTAAGGAAAAGTTACAAAGTTTCTTTTTAAATTTGTGTCTCTTCTTCAGGATTCTTCAGCAAGGACAGCATGGGGTTCAGCACCCTTTCTGGGTACCTCCTGCCATACTTGTCTCCCTTATTGCACATAGAACCACTTTGGGTAGTAAACCACACAGAAGCTATTCTAGAATGGGCCGAGCCATTCACATAAATATTAAAATTAGAATGAACCTCAGTTCTCAGAAACACAAGACCCTAAAGACTCTACTGAGGCAGCTGTGATTCATTGCAGTCCTTTTTTCATATCACAGTAGACAAATACCAACTTTTGTGACTTCAGTAAACATAATTCTCAAGATCTGCATGAAATGATTTATGCACAATAGAACTGTAAAATGGAAATACTGTATAAATGCAAATTATTCTCAATCCACATTAGATTGTAAACTCCTTGAGCTTGGAGACTGCACCTTACTCATCTTTGTTTTCTCCATGGTCTGTATGAGTCTGTTACACATAATAGATGTTCCATCTTTATTGAATTAATTTGAAGCAAGTGAATGAAAGGTAATAATTATCCTAATTCAGGTGAGAGAGACCTAGGAAAAGTAGTTGATAAAATATTTCCACCCTGAGGCTTTTCCTAGTGGTTGTCTGTCCCACATCTGACTTTCAGAGAACTTTTTGAGTGTCTCTTTTATGGTGTTTACTAATTTCTACATTGTACTAAAGTTAATTTTTAAAGTATCTTTCTAAGTTTGATAAAATGTAGGCTCTTTGGTGTGCAGAGATTAAGTTTTATTCACCTTTCTATTCAGGATATACTTCCTGATGGGTTTTTAATCTCTCAACTAGCAAATTATTTTTTTGCACCGCATCTGCTATACTACCTGATTGGCTAAAGGATGTTGATCATAACTACTCTATAAACCCATGGCAATAGGATCTATTTATTGTATCCTAATACGTATTTCACAGAGAAGAGGAACTGAGGTTTAGAAGTCTCATAGATTAAAACTTTGGTCTCACAGAAAATATGGTTCTTGTATAGCTAGAAAAGGCTGCTCTTAATGGTCTTTAATTCATTTTACATGCAGGTAATAGATAAAGAATGCTTCCACCTCTTTCTTAAATTGTAATTTTACAGTTCTTCCTCAGATTTTGCCCCCATGTAAAAATTAGGAATGAATGTGGTTCTTGTTTGTGTCACGAGTGAAGTCGTGAAATAACAATAATGTTGTCACTGATAAAACAATGTTGAAAGACATATTTATGATTTATTAGGAGACACAGTGCATCTTATTATCCTTGTTTGAAGTTTAAGCTTTATCCAAAGCGTTCATGTAAATTGTTTTATTTGTTTCTTGATGAGCATCTGAACACGTGGATCACTTATTCCTGTAAATATCTGAAAATTCAAGTACATTGGAAAGGGTTTATATCTTTTATAAATTCATTATGTGGACATCCAATAAAAGCTAAATCGTGCCTTTATCTTTTCCATTGCTATTTAACATCAGGTGATGATGGGAATAAGAAAATCAAAATGATATTCAAATCACTAAGTTTTACTTTTCACAAGCAGTCTTTATGATATATTTGTTTCAATTATACTGTTGCCTAAAATGATTGTCATTTTTATTTTGCATAGATTTCATTTTTGCAGGCAGTTTCCAGTTATCTGTATCCATTTAATTATAGTGACTTAATACTGTTTTCAACTTATTAAATCTCTGGGCATTATGTAGCTAACAGAACGTTTCTTCTTAATGGTCCTAATGGAAGCTACCTGTCTACCCTGTGTACACAGCTGCTTGGTAATCAACTCTTGTTTAAGCGTATACAAGTCCAGCCTAGAAGATCTCACTACTCATTGCACACTCAGCTAGAACTACATTTTTTTTTGTTTTACTTTTTTTTTTAAAGACAAACGAACAAACAAAACCAAAACAGATGGTGTCCCACCGTCACTCAGGCTGGAGTACAATGGTGTTGTCCTAGCTCACTGCAGCCTTGAACTTCTATGCTCAAGTGGTCATCCCACCTCAGCCTTCTGAGTAGCTGAGACTACAGGCACAGGCCACCACGCCCAGTTAATTTTTCCAGTTTTATAGAGATGGTGTCTTGCTATGTTGCCTAGGTTTGTCTTGAACTTGTGGATTCAAGTAGTCCTCTAGCCTTGGTCTCCCAAAGAGCTGGGATTACCAACGTGAGCCTCTGTGTCTGGCTAGAACTACATTCCTTTTTTTTTTTTTTTTTCTTTTTTTTTTTATATGGAGTCTTGCCCTGTCGCCCAGGCTGGAGTGCAGTAGTGCTATCTCAGGTCACTGCAACCTCCACCTCTCAGGTTCCAGAGATTCTCGGGCCTCAGTCCCTCGAGTAGCTGGGATTACAAGCGTGCACCATCATGTCCGGCTCATTTTTGTATTTTTAGTATTTGTATTTTTAGTCTCTACTAAAAATACAAAAACGGTGAAACGGGGTTTCACCATGTTGGCCAGGCTGGGCTCAAACTCCTGACCTCAGGTGATCCGCCCACCCTGGCCTGCCAAAGTGTTGGGATTACAGGCATGAGTCACCGCGCCCAGCTAGAACTACATTCTTAAGAGCAGCACATGCACCATTTTAATTATCACTTGGAAAAGTAAAAGAATTATAATAAAAATATTTGTTAAGGGAAGTTTTATTGTTGTACAGTATACTTACTTCAAGTGATGGTTAATACAACCAGAATCCAGTGTTCAAATAAATAGAAAGAGACCGCTACTCTGAATGGTCTTTTACGGGCACTAAGTTTAGAGTGAGAGTCCGACTACCTTTTCTCATCATGTTTCATGAATTATCTTCATCTCAACTTTCACCCGTCCCACTGGTACTTTTAGATGTGTGCTTTTCTAACATTTTTTAAAAGAAATGGCTTTAAAATTAACTTTTTAATTATACAGAAAATATTTAAAGTATTTAGTTAAAGGATGTGTTTTTTAATATTAAAAATATTTGCTGTTACTAACCATACAGTTCAACATACGTTTCTAAATTATTTTAATCATGTTATGATACCTATAACGAAAGCAGTAAGTTATTTTTTGTCACTATAGTGCTAAGGAATGTATGTGACTGCCAAACACAATTACTTTTGGTCATTTGAATTTTCACTTGTCATTATGGAAGTGTTACAAACTAAAATGCAAATATAGTTTGATGAACTGCTTATATTCTAGATATAAAGTACTTATGGATTGAGTCTGATTGTATTGATTGCATTATAAAACTTCAAGTAATAATCATCTTAGTACATTTTAGTACAATCAGAACACTTTAATCTCTTTGAGATGCTGAAAATAGATTTTATAATTTCCAGTACTTACAATAAATATTACAACCTATTCACACAAATATAAATGAATGAAACTATTTTAATTTTAAAATATAAAATAAAGAGTTGCACATGACCAAATACTGAGTTTTTAAACCTTAATTAAGTTAGCCGACTTGTCATCAAGAATGTGAAATTATTAAGAATAGTAGCATATAGAACGTTAGCAAACAGAAGCTAAAAGCTAGCAGAAAATTTAGCTGGATCCTAGCAGATAGGCTGTTTACACTGAGTGAGTTTAGTAAGTCTGCATCCAATACTTGTACAGGTTGATTGACATCAAAATGGAAGACAAAGTGAAGTCATGGCATTACTCAAAAATGAAGCAAAGTAGCCAAGTTTTCTACTAAAATACGGTTGACCCTTGAACAATGTGGAGGTTAGGGTTGCCGACCCCCCATGCAGTTGAAAATTTGTATATAACTTTTGGCCCTCCAAAAACTTAACTACTAATAGCCTACTGTTGACCGGAAGCCCTACCAATAACACAAACAGTCAATTAACACATATTTTGTGTTATATGTATTAAATACTGCATTCTTTTTTTTCTTTTTTCTTTTTCTCTCTTTGTGTGTGTGTGTGTGTGTGTGTGTGTGTGTGTTTGTGTATGATGGAGTCTCCCTGTGTCGCTGTGTTGCCAGGCTGGAGTGCAGTCGCGCCATCTCGGCTCACTGCAACCTCCGCCTCCTGAGTTCAAGCGATTCTCCTGCCTCAGTCTCCTGAGTAGCTGGGACCACAGATGCATGCCACCACGCCCAGTTGATTTTTCTATTTTTAGTGGAGATGGGGTTTCACCATGTTGGACAGGAATATACTGCTTTCTTACCAGAAAGTAGGCTAGGGAAAACAAAATGTTATAAATGTTCTTAAGAAAATCATAGAACAGAGAAAATATTAAGTTAAAGGGGATCATCATTAAGGTCTTCATCCTCATCTTTACATTGAGTTGGCTGATGAAGAAGACGAAGAGAGGGGTTGGTCTTCCTGTCTCAGGGGTGGTAGAGATGGAAGATCATTCATGTGTAAGCGGACTCTCTCAGTTCTAACCTGTGGGTGTTGTTCAAGTGTCAACTGTACATATATATTCTTTCTTAAAGAATTATACATACGTGTGTGTGTATGTGTGTGTGTGTGTATGTGTATACATGTGTGCGTGTGTGTGTGTGTGTCATGGAGATCACCAAAATCAGAGTGTGTACACAGACCTGGAGGTTACAATTACTGTTCCATGTTGAAGTGAAGGGCATTCTGGGCATCATAGTGGCCCTGAAGGTCCTCTTCAACTCTGAATCCTCCATACCCTCATCTACTTTGGCAGTTCCCACTCAGATGCTGCATTCTTAAGGCAATCAAAATAGCCATTATTTTTCATTAAAATGTTGGATTCTTTTTAGTGTAATAGTTAAAAAGCAGATGCTGGAGTCAGATTGTGTAACTTCAAACCCTAGATCTACCTCTTACCATGGGCAAGAGAAGTCCTCTTGGCCTCCATTTCATCTGTAAAATGGGCATAATACTACAACAGCATATTTCTGGAGATTAGATGAACTAATATATATAAAATGAATAGAATAGTGCATGACACAAAACAAGGATTAACAATCATTATCCTTTTTAAACTTTTACAGTCAAGAAACTTTGCTTTGAAGGATTTTTGGTTTTTGCCTTTTGAGAGGAAAGTCTAGGAAATAGATTTTATAATTACCACATAATCCTACGTTATCCTACAAGCTACCCTAAAGTCATTAAATACGACTTTACTTTTGTCATTTATCTCTTCAGTGTTTTTTAAAAAAATTATTGGAATGAAATGTTAATGGTTTCAATTCAAATTATTAAATTAAAAATGGATCTAGAGAATACTGGATTTGCTAATTTCTGGAAGTTTCTGCATTTTGAAATGCTGATTAGTGATAGATAATTTCTGAAGGCAACTTGCAGATTCATTTGCCTGAAACAGAGAAAACAAAACTTTAATAATGGCCAGTCATGAATGTGATCTAAAGTTAAACACTTAAGACACAGATTAAACAGAATAAATATGTTCAAACTTTTATTGTAGATTTTTAAATTGAGCCTTAGACAACATTGTGTGTTAGTCAAATATCACACACATTTTCTGTATATATATTATGTGCATATGACCTTATTATTTATTTTTAACAAATAAATTTTGCAATCTTTGCAGGACAAAGAAGAGATATTTCCCATAGAATTCAACAGATTAGCCAAAATCATGTGTGTTGGCTCTTGGATGTGTGAATTTTAAGGGTTAAGCAGTTGGAGCATGTGGATTTATGAATGCTTTTTATTTTCAAATTAAATTATTTAGAAACAAGCAAATTGAAAATACTTTAAAGTATTTTAAAGTATTTGGCACAATAATTTTTTTTGTTTTGTTTTGTTTTGTTTTTTGTTTTTTGTTTTTTTTTTGAGACAGTCTCACTCTGTCGCCCAGTCTGGAGTACAGTGGCGTGATCTCGGCTCCCTGCAACCTCTGCCTCTTGGGTTCAAGCGATTCTCCTGCCTCAGCCTCCTGAGTAGCTGGGATTACAGGCAGGCGCCACCACGCCTGGCTAATTTTTGTATTTTTAGTAGAGACGGAGTTTCACCATATTGGTCAGGCTGGTCTCGAACTTCTGACCTTGTGATCCGCCCACCTCGGCATCCCAAAGTGCTGGGATTACAGGCGTGAGCCACCACACCTGGCTCACAATAATATTTTTTTAAGAAGTATTTTCCAATATTGAAGTATTTTTGTGTCATGGAAGAACACATACTACTTCTACATCACCCATTAAGAACTCTAAATACCTTATTCATTAGTAAGGAGAATCTTTTAACTAACTCTTTCACAGAGAAGAATGACATAGGTAAACGGAATTTGTGTCCCCAAGAGTGTCAGGTGTTTTACCAAAATCCAAACTTAATTTTCATCAGCGTGCCCGTTTTTATAATGTGCTTACTCCAGTTGCAAATCACTAGTTAACAGTGTGGAGTGATAAGTTACACTACTTAAGTTTTCAAAATGTGCCTCAGCTTATCTACCTTATTGTGACTAGAATAATTATAAGAATCAAATAATATGCATAAAGCACTTAGCATATTGCCTACTATGATTACTATGTAGAGAGATAGAAATGTGTGAAAATGGGAGTTTTTACCTTAAGGACATAATTTTCATCCGTGTAAAATTACCCAATATTCTATGAAGTAAGAGATGTGACATAACTAGAAAGTTGTAGCCATTCAACCGATTTTCTGGAACTAGCTTTATTATCCCCTACTAAAATGGTTTTGGCCGCTATAACTTTGGTCTTTCAAATACAGATCATTATGAAGTTTTTAAATCCAGTAGATTCTCTCCACAACGTCTTTCTGCGCTCTACTTTTGAGGAATTTTTTAAATGGCAAATTATTCTATGCCATCTTTTTAAAAATTATGACAATTAAAGATTTAAAATCTCAGGTAAAATATTATATATGGATTTTTAGATACATTTTGTGCCCAATTGCTAGTTACAATTGTAAGTGTGCTGAATGAAGTTTATTTGCACTCTGTGTATTGCCACTTTTTAGTTACGTACTTTATAAGCGGAATTTATTTCACTCTAACTTTTGTAATTTAGATAATCATTGTTTGTGTTCAAATTCAAATTTGAGGAACTCCTTTGTAATGCATTTGCGATCCAAGTCATTAACGAAAATTGTGTAAATATAAATGAGATAAACAAAATAGAAATGGTGGTCTCATATGAAAGGTATAGATTGGTGTCTGATCTTCTATCCTAATTTTATGTACCAGATTCACATATTAAAATTCTATCTAGAGGTCCTGGGATTATTCTCTCTCCTTTTTTTTTTTTTTTTTTTTAAACATATGTTGTATAGTCAAGTCACCAAGTGAAAAAAAAAGAAAAGAAAAGTGATAATAGAGGAAGTTGGCACAGAGAATTGCCGCTGTACTCAGCTCTTTTGATCTTTTTTCTAAATATAGTTTTAAAATATTGTCCAGGTCAGCTGATATAAGCAGGGAAGTGCTTCTTCATGTCTTCTTTCTTTCCCAGCCATTTCAGTAATGTTTTGGTGAATTAAAGTATGTAAGTGAAACAAAGAAATCAGTACTGAGTTCTGATAGCAAATTGCAAATTGAAATTGCTGAATTTCCAGATATTGTAATAGATTGCTGATCCCAAAGCTAGGACTACATTGGTATTCTATGGCTAAAGTGATACATTTTTAATAGAGATGTCTCCTATGAGCAAGTCTTATTATAACATACTAGAATATCATTTATTCTTTCAGGGTGTGATTTATTCTATTTAAATATAAGTCCTGTAAAGGAGATGTGTTAATCTATTTTCACTCTAAGTGCATAAATATGACTGCTGCGCTCCAGTCAGTAGATGTGTTCAAAAGACAATATGTCTACACTCTCACATTTCTTCTGTAAATGATGAATAATATTGATAAATGAAAATTACAAATCTGCAGTAGAGCTTAACTATTGAATACTAAATCATTCTGTTGCTAACTCCATGTTCCAGTGACATTTTCGATGTAAAAAGATGTCATTCCTACATTTAAAAAATATTTTATGCTTTTGCAGCAATATAAGCAAATGTGCATTTGAAAGAAAAATCACAATGCAGCCACAAATAATTCCCTTTAAGATTCAAAGTGCCATTTCAAAAATGGTTCAATTTTCAAAGTGGAATGTTTAAAACCTCCTTCCTGCCAGACTGTATCCATTCCACGTGTTTGGTACAACTAAAATAGAAGAGTTGGTGGAATGAAACTCTTCCATCTATATTTTGGAAAAACGTATTCACTCACCTCAATTTGTCAGTGTGCATTTAGAGGCTGGTCATTATGCAGTAGAAAAAAGAAGAAGGCAGCTCTAACTCATGTGACTGACATACTGAACATGGCCATTAATACAACTTGACAGTGACCTTGGTGGCATTACAGGTAATCTCCCTGCAGGAATAAACTGTGTTTGAATGATATTTCTACCATGTTGAGCACAAAGAGAGTTCTCCTTGGAACTTTACTGCTTAATTTTCTTTTATCCTAACAAAAATATTAGAAAGTGATTTTTGTAATGATTTTCATTTTCCCTTTGCTCTCTGAAATAACAGTTTACTCCGTGGTATTGCTGCTGTCATTTTTCTGTCATTATGGGGGAATGCTGTATATTTGTTGCACTTTCGTAAAGGGTTGAAGTAGGCCAAGCATGGTGGCTCACGCCTGTAATCCCATCACTTTGGGTGGCAGAGGTGGGCGGATCATCTGAGGTCAGGAGTTCAAGACCAGCCTGATCACCATGGTGAAACCCCCATCTCTACTAAAAATACAAAAATTAGCCTGGCATGGTGTCGGGCACGTGTAGTCCCAGCTACTCAGGAGGCTGAGGCAAGGAGAATCGCATGAACCCAGGAGGTGGAGGTTGCAGTGAGCTGAGATCATGCCACCGCACTCCATTCTGGGCAATAGAGCTAGAATGCATCTCAAAAAAAAAAAAGAGTTGAAGTGTATTTTATTTTTGTTATGGCGTAAATATGTAATTGAATGTTATACCACTTTTAACAAAGTTCTAATAAGCAGAAAGCACATGTTAAGAAGATATAGACTGAAAATTTGATGTTAAGAGAATTCTTTTATTATGTGTTTTATAAAAATTATCAGCACCAAAATTAGCTGGGCATGGTGGCGTGCACCTGTAGTCCCAGCTACTTGGGAGGCTGAGGCAGGAGAATCACTTGAACCCAGGAGGTGGAGGTTGCAGTGAGCCGAGATCGTGCCACTGTACTGCAGCCTGGTGACAGAGCAAGACTCCATCTCAAAAAAAAAAAAAAAAGTTTTCTGCACCATAAGTTAGTGTTATTACCATTTAAAAGTTATTTAGATTATGTAAGATAAAAATGTGTATTTTTATCACCAACTTCTGAGATGTTTACCATAGAAGACTCGTATGTATTATTGCTTGTTTCCTACTTCAGATAACCTTATCACACAGGAAGGGAACTGTGATGCATAAGATTCAGGTAAATAAATGGAAAAGATAATGACAAATAGTAAAAGTGTGATCTTTCTCAATACTTCTACTGCTGTTGTAATCTCAGATTTAGTGGTATGGCGGTACTGAGATGACTACAAAAAAGAAGTTTCACATAATGAAAGTCTGACTTATTAAAAAGCCCTTAAGTAGGTCATAATTTCTTACTTACAGTTGCTTCTACGTCATATTTCAATGCAGGAAATGAACAGTGACTATAAAGGAAGTTTTTTCCGTAATGTGGATCCATTTAAAAACTTTTCCTTCCTGAATTGTTTCTGGGGTCTTTTGGCAATTTGAAGCAGCTGTTGACAACAGCAATTATAGGCACCATTGACACGGGAGGATGTGACAGCTGCAGTTCAGTGTTCGTTATTTGTAATGTTTGTTCTAGCTTCAACTTTTACATGCAGTTCAAATTAATTAACTTATGGAATTAACACAGGTTCACCGGTCATTGACATTTTTTAGTAGCCTATCTATTGGTATTATTGGTGTCTATTGGTAAGGTATTAGAAAGTTGCTTACCATCAATGGGTTATTTTAAATGCACAAAGTGAACTATTTTCATACACAGAACTCTTAAGAATCATTTGATAAGAAGGGCATAGAAATTTATTAGATAAGACATGTTCAATAAATTGCAGAATACGGCATTTCTTACCAGTTCCTCTATGAATTTAACCTTTAGAAGCACCTTTTTCCAATTCATTGTCAAGTTAGTCTATATAGTCAGAGTTCTAATTATGTTTACATTACTAAGACATACACCAAATGGAAAATTAGAGATATCTTATCCCTAGTTATAAGTTGTAAGTAAATACTTGCTGGTATTTTATAACAGTATTTAAAATCTTAACCATAGGGAAAAGAGTTGTTTTTGGAATGACTTTAAATAGAAGTGCATTAAGAAATATAATTTGAATCAGAGAAAAAGTTAGATTTACTTAGTGTTTTTGATGTACTGTATTAAAACTACACATAGCAGTATATTTCCCCAGTTTTCAAAGGATGGTAACAAAAAGCCAAGCAGAAAAAAAACAAAACACCCTGCTCTAATCAAATAAGAAATAAACTTTGTGGTATATTTTTAGGTAAAAGCTCTGATCGTGGATGTACTTGAATTTGATATATGTATATCACTATCAACTGATTTCGGACTTTGACATATAAAATTGAAAAACAACATGATAAAAATATTTCCTTAGGACTTTTCAAGAAGGTAGAATCTGGAGTCAGCCTCCCTTATCTCAAAACCCAGTTTTGTTGCTTACTTGCAGTATAAAGTTGGACAAATTGTGCATTTTTTCAATGCCTTGATTTCCTCAACAGAAATATAATGTGAAGTATAATCATGAGATTACAAACTTACCCGAGATTAAGGTCCAATTGAAATATAGAAATAACATGCCTGGGCCACGTTCATTAAATTTTACCACTTTTACTAGGATGATTTAAAATTGTTTCACAGGCGTGTGATGGCTCATGCCTGTAATTGCAGCACTTTGGGAGGCTGAGGTGGGTGGATCACGAGGTCAGGAGATCAAGACCATCATGGCCAACATGGTGAAACCCCGTCTCTACTAAAAATACAAAAAATTATCTGGGCGTGGTGGTGCGTGCCTGTAGTCCCAGCTACTCAGAAGGCTGAGGCAGGAGAATCGCTTGAACCTGGGAGTTGGAAGTTGCAGTGAGCCGAAATTGCACCACTGCACACCAGCCTGCATGACAGAGCAGCGAGACTCTCTCTCAAAAAAAAAAAAAAAAAAAAATTTTCACCGAACAATCAAACACAAATTAAGACTTTGTTGCCAATTTTCACATTTATTTCTTCAGATTTTTTTCTTCTGTGTTTATAACTTGAAATAGAATCTGTTAACATGGTAATTTTCTGTATTAGATAAAGTCATTGATATTTGTTTCAATAGATCATAACTAATACAATTTTTAATTAGAAATAGAAGAAACATATGTATTACATAGTTAACACCTCTCACTTTGTTGTGGAGAAATTGAGTCTTAGAAAAAAAATGAATGAGGTATAAAACTTGAATTTCAGACACATGAAAAGTGCAGTTTAAATGTAATTGTGTAACATAAATTGTCTGCCTAATAATTGGTCTTCTTCATTTTTGCAATGTCTCAATAGAATTCCAAAGATAGATTGATTTTTTTTAGCTTAATTTCAACAATTTGTTGGTTCACCATTGAGGGTTTTTTGAGGGGAACCAAATTTAAATAATACACAAACAATATTTTACGTGATATAACATGTCTGTCCATCTCACATGGATAATGGAGTAAGATACCCAAATAGAAATGCTTTTTATACCGTAGAATTTAAAAAAATTTACAAAAGCAAAATACTGCAATAACTAGAGAGATTTTTATAAAGCCCTTCATCTCTCCCAAAAATGAGATAGGAAAAACGTTAGGGTTGAGAAGATACCACCCTTTATATATCGGGATGTTCCAAAATAACTCAGTCTTTTGTAGCTCTCAATCAATAGCCACTGATGATCTCTGTCCGTCAGACCGTCCTTCTCCTTCTAGAGCAGGACTGAAGGAGGGACAGTATGTTTCTCTGGGCAGATGGTTGTGGTCATCATCATCACGTGCCCTCTCCAGTCCATACATTTCACTGAATAGAACCCGCACTTAATTTCAAGGATTCAGGAAAAGAAAAAGTCGCTTTTCTTCACAAATTATTGAGATCCTAACCTAGAATATCGTCTTTTTAAAGAAGATTATTATTATTTAGATTCTCATAAGCACATGAAAAATTTATCTAGGAAGTTGACCTACTGGTAGACATCTAGCTACACATAAGAGGTGTTTTCTCCTTTATCTCACTTTTTTCTTCCTGCGAATTTTTTCCACACACTTAATGAAAATTGAAATTATGACGAAGAAACTATCACAGTATTTCCCATTTCTTTCTTTACTGTAACTTTGTGGCTGTTAAATGAATGAATTCTCAGGAAATTTTTTTTCACTGTGTAGCTTCTCTTTTTTTTTTTTTTTTTACATATTGTCGACGTCTGTAATTGCATTGTTTCTAATCCACTATCTTTTATCATATGTTAGAGTCATTGATTACTTGCTTTCATCGTCATATAATAGAAATACCTAAATATTACAGTCACAGATTCCACAGATATGTAATACTAGAAAACATGAAAGTGAGTTAGCTTTCCTGTTTTACTAGATTTTTTTCTTTCAGTAAAGCTAGGAAAGTATTAATTAAAGAGTTTAGTTTTCATCAAACCTGGTGATTGGCCAGATTCTCAATATTTTAGCACCCAAACACAGGTAGGAATTAAAGATCTGAAGAAGTCAACAATAGAAAAGATGAATTTTAAGGGAGCAAATTTCAAAGAACTTCTAAATATTACAAGGTATTTCTTATAAAATATAGTATGTAACATAGAGGATTGCACAAATGGTCAAAGAACACTTCATCTGAAATCACAAGCCTTTAAAGAAAGATCTGTATGAGGAATGGAAATTTGAATGTATTATGAGAATAGGAGAAATTTAAAATAGTATAGAAATAAAAGTTCTAAGAAATAGGGCTTAAAGTTGGATAAGGAGAATCAAAATTAAAAGACGATTTTTATGAATTTGTTTAACCAAAAATGACAACGAAAGACAAAATAAAATTTAGCCCGTCTTTAATGTGCTACCAGGAGTGTGTAAGTTCCACCAGGGCATGAAGTTTTGTCTGTTTCATTCCCTGACATATTACATAGAATAGTGCCTTGAACATAGTAGTGACTCAGAAAAAACTTGTTGAGTGAAGGAATAAATGAAATGCTTCTTTGCTTTATTTTTCACCTTTATTAAGCAGTGAAATGAACACATGCTTATAACCACATACATGAAATGTAATACAAGTATGTATGACTTATGGAATCCATTGATACTAAGGAGCAAAACAAATTTCATGGAACTCCTCCTAGAAAGGTTTCACTAAAGCCTAAGATCAGTTTTTTTGTTTGTTTTTGTTTGTTTTGTTTTGTTGAGACAAGGTTTTATTCCGTCACCCAAGCTGGAGTGCAGTGGTGCAACCACATCTCACTGCAGCCTCAACCTCCTTGGCTCAAACGATCCTCTGGCCTCAGCGTCCTGAGTAGGTGGTACTCCAGGCATGCACCACCACACCCACTTAATTTTTAAATTTTTTGTAGAGGCAGGGTCTCACCATATTGCCCAGGCTGGTCTCGAACTGGACTCAAGTGATCCACCTGCTTCAACCTCCCAAAGTGCAGGGAGTGCAGGTGTGAGCCACAGCACCCAGCCCTAAGATCACTTCAATAGTAACGGCATTATGGGGCCACAGGCTGCTAGTCTTAAGAATTTTTGAGTAAGACTAGGAGTTGACTATCACATTGATAACATTTCTTAATTGAAGGATGACGCTGGGAACCACAGTTAGTAACTCTCTTATTTGCAAACTTAAAAATGTACAAGGAAATATTGCCATGAAATCCATGTGTTATTTATCTTAAAAAGTTCAGGGTGTATTAAGCAACATAGCATCATATAAGAACTGGTCCTATGAGAATATTTTCATCTTTGTTAATAAAGTGTGAAGGAAAAAGGATAGGTATAATTTCAACTTTCTAAGGCTTTTGATTTTCTACCATATGACATCCCCATCCATAAATTGGGAAAATATCATCTAAACCACACACAGATTTTACTGGTAGCTAAAGGAATAGTGAATTAAATAATTTAGTCATTACATTTTAAATGCCAACAAATCCTGTATAAAGAGTGCTTGAGGTCTGGCCCTTGAAAGATAGGAATTCAGCATAACCTTGGTAAACTAGAGAAGTGGTCAGAAATCTTGAAGCCAAGGAGAAAAAAAAATAAACTCTCCAAATACAAAATGTGGAAGAGTTGGCTAGAAACAAATCTGGCAAGGGAAGAATTACAAAATTGAAATAAGTGAAAAGGCAAACATTTACTTTAAAATTCATGCAGTGTGTGGATAAATAAAAATATTTATTTGATAAGAATATACAACAAAAGCACTTTTCAAGGACTATGTATACTTTTAGACTCCAGAGATCTAGGCAAATCTGATGGGAAATGATGAGCTGCAAAGATGGCGAAAAAATAAAACCCAACGTAAGGGAAGATTAACAGAATAGATACAAAGCAATACACAGTCTTGAAGTGTATGATATGAGGATGTGATCACCAAATGTTGTTCTCTGTACAAAGGACGGAACAAGAGGAGTGGACATAAAGTATTCTGTGAGGGATTAGCTATAAGTAAGAATTTCCTGAGAGTGAGAGTTGTGAAACATCAAAATAGGATACTGAGGAAGGTTATGTTGCTCGTTTTCCGGAAGGCCTTAAAAATAGGAGAGGTGGAATCTTTGTGAAATAATTTGGGTATGGTATTATCTGAAGGAGGGAAAAATGATATGACCTTGCATAACTCTTGCCAATATTAATGTCCGGCGTTTCTACTCTTACCTTAGATGAATGGAAAATACAAATTGTATTTCTAACCAAAAGAAAAGATTTTTTTCTCTTTTCTGACATGGCAAAATTTATCATTCTCATAAAGATCCATTTTAAGGCAGTTGAAATTTCCAAATCCATTCTGGAATTCTCCGTAGTAAATTTAGTGAAACACTAAATATTCATATTAACTAATTTTTTTCAAAGGGAGTTGGTAGAGATTTTTCTATACTTATTGTTTTTCTATTTCATAAGATACAAAAGACAAACACTCTTATATAATTTTGAAATTTAGAATCACCAGGATTGTGACCAAATAATAATTGACTATGTGAACTAGTTACTTGATGGAAATGTCCGCTTTTTTAGCATGTAAGAGTAATATGCACACTCTTCCCTTTTCAGAACACTTATTACTGGACCCACAAACATGAGTGAGGGATACTGACATAAAAATTATCCTAGAGGTGTCTTCACTTTGAAAGGCAATATTTGCCAACAGATTCTTTCTTACTGAATTACAAATCTCAGAGATTTCCTGTTTACCAGAAGTCCTCTTGGAGTGCATGGGATATAAAAGCAGCCATTTTGAGCATTCACTTTGCACCATCAACTGCCCAGCATCTGAAATTGAACTCAGTCTTACATAGGTAGGTGGGTGGGTGGGTAGGTAGGTAGATAGATAGATAGATAGATAGATAGATAGATAGATAGATACAGACATAGATATAATGTTGCATTGTTGCCTTATGGAGTTTTTGAATGGTTCTGACCTGTTCTCATCAACTAGTACAATAACATACATAATTATATAAGTGAATATAGATGTACTATATATGTACAAATATAGGTGCATGGTGTTCTGCCTATGAAAGTAGGAAAAAAGTCTGACAAATGCTAAATGTATATATATATACACACACACACACGTACGATTACTTCCTCATTCTGTAGGCTCTGATAGAGCAAGGCTACACAATACATTGTGAAAAAATTGTGATGTTAACTTCTATAATGCACCAAAATGTGCAGCATTTTCCAACAATTATAAATATATTGCCAATTATGCCAGCTGTTTTTATATAATTAGTATATTTTATTAGGTGTGTGTCTTATAAAGTTGATAGCCATAAAGTTGCTTCTAAAATAATGTACCTATAGAGATTGAATTGCACAATTAAACTCAGAACTCTAAAACACAAAGTATTCTGAAGAAGTATGTAACTGTATAAAATTTTGAAGTGGAAACTTCCCTGTAAATAGAAGGATTTGTAGTAGACCATAGTTTGAGGAGATAAGGAGAAGAAAGAGAAAGAGCTAACAAGAAGGAAGAAGAGGAGTGGCAAGGGGAGGAGGGTAAGGATAATGGCCAGGGTCATACCAGAGTTGGTTAGGTGTGGTTTAGAAACCTACTCAAGGTACTCTGAAGGAAAACAAGATGACTGCTTCAAGCTTTGGGGATGAGATATCTGTGTAATTCTCAACTGTAATTCTCAGATGAGAATTCGTGTAATTCTTACTTTCATCATAAGTGAAATTGACTCTCCTGACCCATTATCAGGAAGACAACTCTTTTGGGTTTCTTTTTCCAGGAATTGTGAAGAATATATACTGATTTATACATGTACATGGTTTTCCTTGTGAACAACCACATTCATTTATAGAAAGTAGAAAAAAAACAAATAAACCAAAAGCAGCTACTGATGATCATCCAGTAAATTATAATAGCGAAGACAAATATCTAATTTACATTCTATTCCCGTGCTGGCACAGGGAAGTAAACTCATTTTTACCATCAAGAATAAGAAAATGTGAGATGAGTTGAAGAACACTCATTTTAAAAATAATTTGTAGATTCCACCAAATCCTGAACATCACATTTTCTACATAAAATTTTAAGTTTTAAGTACTCCCTTGAATACCACTTAGCAGCATAGAGAAGTAACAGAGTATGTGATTCGACTCTCTGAGTGTGAGACTGGATTGATATATTGATCCAATATTGATATAGTGATCCAATATTGATATATTGATATATTTATATTGATTACAGCTCTAACACTAGCTGTGTGACCTTGGGTAAGTTACTTAACCACTCTGTCCTCCAGCCTTCTTTTCTGTAAAATGGAAATTGTAATAGTGCCTTCCTCATAGGCTGTTTTGAGGATTAGAGTTAATACATGTAAAGCTTTCAATACCTTAATATTTTCCTAGGTATTATGTATTTATTAAACTTCTAAATGTGATTAGTGGTCCGGAGTGCATAATGTAACCTTGGTCTTAACTGTTTATATTGCTTGAGGCTGAGGTGAACATATCTTTCAATATTTTAAAATGTGGAAGAAAACAATTCTGTTTATCCAGACAATAACTTCTTTGCCAATTTATTGTTTCTCTAGGATGATACTCTTGTGAGAATCATTCCAACCCTCATTTTTTTGGTTTTGTTTTGCTTTCCTCCTTTATTGAATGTATACCATTTAGGAACTTGAAAGGCATCTTAGAAACTGAACCCGGCTAGCTTTTTATATCTGAGGATAATGAGACTTAAAGAAGTTGACTGGCCCAAAGATATGTAGCTAGTGAACCCAACTGAGAGTCTGACTCCAAATGGAGCTTTCTTTCCACTGTGCAATATTGCTTTGCACTTAGTGCTTTGGGGTTTGGAAACAAATTGCACTCTTTAATGGCAAAATAATTTACTAATACTTTTACTTCAAGTGAACAACAGTTTTCTGCACCTGATCTCGTGTTTGCACTTTTTTAGTAAAACTGAAAAAAAAAAAAAGTTTTCCATTGTTTTATCATGTCTTCAGCAATACCATTATATTTTCCTTGTGCCAAGCACTGAGCCAAGTGTTTGTCTGAGGTATTTCAGCACTGCAATGTATTCAGTGGTTAGAGGGAAGAAGCTTGTTATTTTCTTTAAAGCTAGCATTTCCAAGGGATATCTGAAATACATTGGGAAATAGTCCAGATTCTGGCATTCAGCATGTAGAAGAATATGAAAAGTCCTATAACAAATAAATCAGTTTTCCCGAACTTTTTTTTTTTTTTTTTTTTTTTTTTGAGGAACAGCTTGTTAAAATCTTAGGAACCAGTAATCTCTGGAATCCACTTTGGGGAATGCTAATTTAGGCACTTTGGGATCTCTAAGGAAAGGAAAGTCGTGAGTTTGCCCCCACCCAAGAGCGCTTTCTTTTAGCATCTAGGTTTGAGAGAATCAGGCTAAAACAGGATCCATTTTAATAACTTCCGATCTATAGTACATAGTCTTTCTTACAGGGGAAGCGCTGTAATACTTTCCGTTTAGTGTTATCTGCCGAGGATGACTTGGGCTATCCTTGAAAACAGCCTGGGACAGAATGTGTAGACATGCTGAGATACGGAGCCTCCTGCTAGGCCTTTGGCCTAGAAACTGTCTCAGCTCACTCTGGCCTGGGGCAACATCGCTCTGCAGCGTGCCTGTCCTTGCCCTGCCTGGATTGTATGGAGGAAACATTTTGCTCGTCTGAGAACACCTCTATTCCTAGCTCTTTGACAGTTTCCCTTTCCATATCCCCTCAGTTCCAAACATGTGGAAAAAGAGATAAAGAAAGGTGATGAAATGAAAAAATGGAGTGGGGAATGCTACAAGTGGAGAGGAGAAACTCGTATTTCCATGTCTGGTTTGTATGCAGTCATGACTGGGTTTTGGAGGGTGAAGCAAATGTACCCCAGAGGTCATCTTACTAGATTGGGAGGGAGGTGAGAATATAATGTGAAGTATTGGTTAGCACTGAGAAGAAAATCAAATGCAATTTTTTGTTATAATATCAATACCATGATACATTTAGAAAAGAAAAATATAGTATTTATTTTTTAAAAACTTTCAAATTTATGTTTCTTTTGTCGGGCATTTGATTGATTGTAAATGAAAATCAGTAAGTGTTCATTTAGGCTTCATGGTAAATTATATAACTTATGCTATTTTAAAACTGATAAATTATGTTCATGAAACAGGAAATTAGAAGAAAATGGTTTGGAATAGAGAACCAAATTTATTTACAACTTCCTCCAAAAAAGAGGAGAATTGAAAATATATACCCCTAATTCCTTAAGGCATAGGAAATTTTGACCTCTTTCCCTAAAATACTATCATTTGTCATTAGACATTTCTGTTTCACAACCTTAAAAATTAAAGTGGGAGCCTGTTGTCCTTTAGTTTTCTATTTATTAGAATTTGTAATCCTTACCTTTGTATTTTTTTGTTTGTTTGTTTTTCTTTTTTGAGACGGAGTTTCACTCTTACTGGCCAGGGTGGAGTACAATGGCACAACCTCAGCTCATTGCAACCTCTGCTTCCTGGGTTAAAGCGATTCTGCTGCCTCAGCCTCCCAAGCAGCTGAGATTACAGGCACCCACCACCACACCCAGCTAACTTTTTGTGTTTTTAGTAGAGATGGGGTTTCACCATGTAGGCTAGACTGGTCTCGAACTCCTGAACTCTGGTGATCCACCCTTTTCGGCCTCCCAAAGTGCTGGGATTACAGATGTGAGCCACCGCGCTGGGACTGTATTTTTTTCTTGAAAACGCTTTCATTTAAAATACTAGATAATTCAATTTGTCTATTCATTACAAGTTGGAAATTAATCTGTTTGGCTTGAGGCTACACAGCTTGCTCTATAGGTGGATATGTCCAAAGACACATGAATATTTCCAATACCGTGAGACACTGGGATTTTCAAATATTGCTGACATCTTAATCAAAGCTCTGCTGATTACTTGGGAGTTGGGTCCTTTGAGAGAGGAAATAAATCAACCTCGCCCATAGACAAGTTACATTAGTATGGTTGTAAGATTGTTTATTTCTCAAATTTTAAAAAGTGTGATTTTTATATAATTCTATATTTTACACTTGCAGAAATTTTGCATTGTATTTACCAGATTCTCCATGGTGTTATCCATAGTTAGTACTGTGAAATGAAAAGAGCTTTTTCAACCAGTGGCCACTGTCATCATGAAATATTCACATTTCAAGGGAAGATATGCTTTTGGACTCAACTGATGTCAATTTAGAAATATATAAAGTGTATCTCCTTTAGACAACAACAACAACAACAACAACAACAAAGCAACAGTGCTGATCATTTTTGAATGACTGTGCTTAATTCAAGAGAATTAATTCCTGAAAAGTTTTAAAGCATTTGATAGCACACAACTACTAGAGACTAGCTCAAAATTATCAGTCATTTGGAATCCCAACCCCCAAATAAAAAAAAAAAAAGAAATATTTTGCATTATGCTATATTCCTAGGGCTTCAAAGTAGTTATAATTTTTATAAAATTATATAACATCAAAGTGAAGGAAGCAAGTTAGACAATGAGTATATGAAATTGAGTTATGTCCATCTGAATTTTTACAAATGAGTGTGGTTTTGTCTTTTATTTGAGCCTCACAACCTCATAATAGAATGTATATATTGTTACTATTCCCACTCTATAGAGGAAGAGACTGGGGTTTAGAAAACTATGACTTGGCCAGGCTTGTACCAGCAGTGACAGGCACAGTGACGGAGCAATCATCCTCCAAATAATGTCTGACTCCATCGTGGATTAGGACTTTCCTCAAACATCATCTCCTCAAATAACCCTTCCCTATAAATCAACCCAGTGGATGCCTACCTCTGCCCTTCTTCACTTCATCACCCCTTCATCCATTCAACTGCAATATCTTCTCAATAGCACTTCTGTATCTAAAATCATCATATGGGTGCACTTGTGTGTTGCCCCTTTTTGCCTTAGAACATAAGCTTCATGAAGACCGAGACCTTCTGTTCTGTTTTCAGTGGTATCCCTGGCACGTAGCATCATGCTTGACAACTTCTTGTCTCTGTGACTAATGATTGAATTTTGTCACTGATATCTGTGATATTAAGCATCATGATTTTGGCTCACGGTATACCCCGTTACAGTGATTTAATCAGGGTTTGATTCCCATGTAGACCAACCTGAAATCTACAATCAGAATACACCAAGTATGTCACATGTAATTGGTCTGCTCCAAAGCTGTGGCAGGTAGTGTGGACTGCATCCTGTTAGAGGACCCGAACTCCATGTGTGTGCCTTAATTTCATTTCAGACATTTAACTGTCACCCTTCCTGCCCATCACCCTGAGAGGAATTCTGAAGTATTCGAACAGTGTGTTACACAGCCCCAGCATGTTCTACAGTGAGCCAGGGCAGTCATGGAGAGGCCTCTTGTTCTGGAGCTTTGCACAGATAAAGGGAGGATATAGTTTTGAGAGGAATGCTATAACTACAAAGTGCATCCTGAAGGCCATTTAGCTCACAATGAAGGTCTGTGTTTTAAAATAGCACTATAACAAAGTAACTACAGAGTTTTGGCAAGGGCTTCAACTATTTATAGAACTAAGTAAGACATAGTAAATAGTGCCACAGTACCCAGTTCTCCCTTGCCATAACCCCAAACTTATAAGAAGCACTGTAATTATATTTTTCTACTTAAAAAAAAATCATAGTAGCCATTATCAGTTTAACCATACGGAAGCTTAGGCTGAGATTTCTTTTTTAAATGCATAGTTTTGATTTTCAGCAGCTGCACTGGGTCTTTAATCATATATTATCTTTATGAAGCCTTTTTCTAACATATGTTAATTGGCTGTTTTCTGTGACAAATTATGAGCTCTTACTTTGATGAGGTTCAATTGCAATCATGTTGGAGTCGAGTACGCAGAGTTTCCACCCCTGCTGGCTCCTCAAACCACTACAAACATCCGCACGTCACTACAGTGCTGAGTAATGGCAGGATTTGGGCTGGCTGATTTCTCTACAGATTTTTTTTTTCCACAGGATATTTTCAGCTTCTTTGTACTAAATCTGTTGCAGGGTTTGCCCTTTTTAGCAGAAGCATGCTCTAAAATTAACATCAAATCTTATTGGAGATTACTATAATACATGAGAAATATTTCATAATTCAACATCCGGTGTCTGTTTTGGTTTACTAAAATTTTAGTACATTTATTACACATTTTAAAAAGTCAGTTGTAAGGCTGGTAAGTATTTTCTAGATTATCAACATTTTGTAACAAATATTTTGAATTTTCCTCTTTTGAGAAGAATACAGTTATTAAGTGAATAGTTTTTAGTTATCGTAAAGAAAATGCACCTAAGTTAGTTCTCGTAAAGAAAATGCACATGTTTTTCCTGGAGTTACCAAATATATCATAATTCCATTGTACTTTCTTTGCAGTTACATCTGTTGGTCGAGTCATAAAAATAATTACATGTCCCATCAAGGCTAATGTCCTATAAGATGCATAGCATGCATTTCATTTCTCTTAACAGTTTTTAATGTATGATTAAGATGAACAGATATGTTCTCATCCATCTGCTCTGAGAACTGTGACAGATATCCTGCATCAGATACCAGCAGATGATCAGTAATAGCCATAATTAGAATAGATATAAAAATACAGTGTATTTGTTTATAGTCACAAGAAAGTAGGTTAATTGATTAAAGCCTTCAGAACCCGTGTCAGACACCAGTCATAGTGGGATTAATTTAACTTTCTGCTTTGACATCTAAAGTATTCTAGGTAAACTGCTGCAGTTGTTCAAAATCTAAATCTATGGATCAAATTTTCATACAGGTATTAGACTTTAGAATCATATGAGCCAGATGTGAATAGGAGCTACTCCTCCTCATGAGGCTGTTTTTAATCAGTCATTTCCCTGGAGTAGCACACAATCAATGAGCTCTAAATCCTGAGGCTACCTGCGCTTGTAGGAAGGCCTGGGAACATCATTACAGAACTTACAATTGAGCACATGTGAAAAAATTAGAGCAGAAATTAAGGGTAAGAAAGGTTAACTTCAGAAGTCTTACTTTGGTACTGCTTTTTTAGAGGGAGGTAAAGAGATTTAAAAAAAAAATGGAATATTAACCCCAACTTCTAAATGCAGAGAATTTTCTATTAAAAGATCATTATAAATGACAAATGAGAAGTTATTATTGATTTATGTTAGCTAGAACTGTTTAAACAAGTGTATTATTTTGAGAATGTACATGTGGGTCAATTTCAGGAGGAGTAAACAAATGTAAAGATGCTTTTTCGCTAGTACCTCTGCAGCTATGTAGAATGGCTTCAGATGTCCTATGTGATACTTCGGTGTGCAGTCAATTGATGCACTGTGTCTTGAGCTAATGTACATAAGGAAATTTAGTTCCACTTGTTAAGACACATGCTTAACTGGCTTTAAGAAAATAAACCAAGGTAAAGAACAATGTGTAAATGAAACAGAGAACTTGGCACTTGACTGTATGGAAGCCCATGAGCCATGTGGCTTAATTGGGGCCAGTTGGGATCATTTAATGATTGCTGTCAGAAGATCAGATTTAATTCTCCTTATAAGAAGACCACAGTGGGATAGAGTTAAACAAATTGTCATCAGAGGTTTCAGATGAACAAAGCTTTAATTAGGTTGATTGGGATGCTATAAAAGAGGTGAAGAGAAATGGAAAAATTGATGAATCACTGAGTTCTATGTTGAGCCACATATAATAGCAATATCATATGTATTTTGAGAGATCGTTTTGTACCATTTTGAACTCACATATTTTAGCATGTAAAGATTCTGTGTGAACTTTCTAAATGTGTAAGGTTTAGAGAGAAAAATAAATGACATTCCACTTAAATAACGATGATTTATCTAGCATTTTCTCTTTAATGTACAACAAAATCATTGGCAGGGGGACAATGGTATTTCCTCCCATTTCAAGGTCATCTTTAAATGTTAAATAAATTGGAAAAGAAATAATGAAAGCAGCAAGTTATTTTCAAGGACATAATTTTCAATCATTTAACATAATATTTGAATGCAGAGTAAAGTAAAGTTTTTACTGAGAACGTCCTTTTAGGCGTTCACACCACAGTCTTAATAATATTGTGATTATTTACTGGTGATAATATTCAAGACAACTCAGGTGTCTGAAAATGTACCCTTATTGTTTTATTCACACATTTTGAAAGACTAAAATGTGTTTTTCCATGTGCTGTGCACACATGTGCACACACGCACAAATGTATCAGTAAGACTGAAAAATGTGTTCAGCACTTACAGGCACATGAGAAAATATTTTTAGAATGTTTCCATTTTAATCATTAAATATGATATATTAAAGATGCAGAATATAACGAACATAATTTCTTTTCTGACGGGATCATGAGATGCCTCAGAATTTATATGTTTTTATTATAATAACATGAAAATATGTAATAGCAACATCTCCCACTTGTAGCCTAGCTTGCTTTACAGACTATTTTGTTTCACTGATGTTGATGTTGTTTAGTGCTTAACTTGCTTTGTTCAATAACAGCAAGAAAAATCCAGCTGCATGTGCTTACTGCGAGGTTATAGCTGGGGAACAGAACGCAATCTGTGATGCTAAATTGTAGCTCTTGTTTTGTGATACGACAGTGCAGGCTTTACCTTTGTGGTGGGCCTTGCCACATCACTCAGAGGCCTTTGAAAGAAAACATGGTGGCTGCACTGTTGTGAAAAATTAGAAAAGCAAAGACATGATAGAACCCTGAATTAAATACCTAATGTGGAAAAACTAAAAGCTGTGGTAGGGTTGGATAGCACAAGGTTCTTCACACATTTAGAACATTTGGAGTTTATTTTGGCATGGGAATAGAGAATGCTGTTTTAGCTGCAGTGTGAAAAAAGTGTCCAAGACAAAATAGACTATGGATAACTATGACAGGGAGACTATGCTTCCCTCACAGTTATTAAATTGTTTATAATGCGATACAATTGTAGAGAGGTATGTGTCTCCTAAATTCTGGAACTGTGTAAATAAAATGATTTATGTCAAGGATAATGGCAGGTTAGGCCCACTTATTAAATTAATTGCAGGGGTTTTGAAAACGAGTTCCTTTTTAGCCTTATTATATTTCTGACATACATTTCATCTCTTTTTGTCCTTGGGGAAAGATATTAAAGTAGGACTAGAAGCATTAATGTAGAGTTTTCAGCAGCCGTGGTCATTGGGAAAATTGATATATTTCCCTAGTTATTTCCACTTTTGCTGCCTGAAGCTCTTCCGTAGCTGATACGTAAGAGAAACTTCTTAATTTTTTTAACACTGTAAATTTATTCTTCATTTGGTGATTATTGTTACAGGATAAATGAGGCATTATCTGTTAGAAGTTGCTGATCATTAGTTTTGGAAAGTGAGATCTTCATGGTAAATGTAAGGACTACACTGTTCGCTTGGTAGCATTACTATATGATAGGACTTTCACTTTATGCCTTCAAACAGCAGCAATCATACGAGCAGTAGGCCATGTTCCCAGTACTACTATGTACCCAGGATTCACATATAGTACCACATCTTATGATCATAACCATCCTACAAGTGAAAATTGTTTTTTCAGTTATGGGTAGGGCAAGGAAACAACAGTTCCAAGGGATTAATCATTCTGGAGTCACACAGTGTCCAAGTACCAAGCTAGAATTCCAACCCTGTTCTTTCTGATCCCAAAATCCGTTCAACTTCCAATTCTCAGCATAAATTATTCTAATTCCACATAGGAGATGCTATATAAATATGATGAAGTATTAAGTGAGGTTATCAATCTGCCTCTATATAAGCAAAAATAGTAAAATATTTTTAGTGGTAGTCATTAAAAATAGAAGTTGAAGAAAAGAAAATACATCAGTTGAGAGATACAAATCTTAATTGATTGTCAATCAACTAATAGTCATTGGTTCTTTGTATATGTTTGACACTAAGGGTATATACTGGGGATAAAAAGGCGAAACAAACAAATATAACCGATGTTGAGGAAGATGAACAAACACACAGTTTCAGCTGTTGCAAGTGCTACAAAGGAGAAGGACTTAGTGCTTAGATCTTATGAGAGGGAAATTCGATGTCATCTGGAGGGCGTGGAGTACTTCCTGAGGAGGTGAAACTGAAGCTGAGATAGAAGGGAGGAGAAGTTAAGGAGGCACAAAAGGAAAGGAGGAACATCCAGGCAGAAAGAATTGCATAGTACACAAAGGCCTCTTGGCAGGAAGGAGCGTGGCAGGTGTGAGGAACTGGAAAAGATGGTCAACATTATTTATTATTTGTATGTGTGGTACTGTGTTACTGAGACTTGAAGATGATTTGAAATTCATCATATTGATACTAAATTGGAATAAGTTGGGAAAATAAATTGGCATATTGCATGATGGTATTTATCTAGTGGAAAAGAATGGCTGTTCTTTTATTATCCTTAGAAGAATGAGTCTTGGGTATGTGATTTGGAAATAAACTCAAATTGCACTCATAGCTATGGTACATTTATAAAATACATGGTAAGCTTAGAGAGAAATGGATAACTTTCAAGGCCAAGGAAATACTCCTCAACTCAAGACATCACGCAGTCGAGCATCTATAGGAGTACTAATCTGGTTATACCTTTTGAAGGTCAGAATAGCTCTTATTGGAAAAAAAGTAAAAGTTCTGCCTGTTCCTTTCAACCAAAATATAATTGCGTGCTTCATACATTTTTCAAACAAATCACAAAATAGAAACTTAAACGTAACTAGATGTAACATATTGACCAAAGTTTTCCACTTAAAAAGATAACGAATCATTTAATTATTTGATTTAGCAATACCAGGCTTGCAGCAACTGGGCTTATGACCATTTTTGCCCCTTACGATGTATCCAGTTTGTATTTATTTAACAGTATTATTTAGTGTTGTGAGTGTTGTGTGATAGAGTAGCTCAGTTTTCAGCTTTGAGTTTTTACAGAACATTATTTGAGGATGCTAGCGTTAGTGAAAATGTAAGTCAATGAAAAAGATATTTGCTAATACAAATAAAAGAAAACCAGAAATTTTTTTGAAAACTGGCATCACGTATTTCAATGTTTTATCATTACTCATAGGCTGCTTTTATTTAAGTGACTGCATTGTACTTATTGTAGCAAAATACATACTTTGCAAAGATAAGTTTAGCAGAAGAGAATTAATTTCTTCCCACATCTTTTAATGTGGCATGGCAGTCTTACTCTAAGATCAAAACACATAACTGAAGGTTATGTTTAACTTCTAAATCAAAGTGTTGTGGGAAGATGATTGAAATCTGATGATGACTCAGATCCACTTGATATGTGGTTTTCTTCCTACAGAAACCTTATGTAGAATGCCATTTCCATGTTAGAAAGAACTTAATAGCGAGGAGATTAAATAGTTTCACTATAGATGCAAAGTTTGTGTTATATACTTTGGTTCCTAGTTTGAATTTTTTTAAAGAACCTCGAGAGTCTCAATAACCATAAGAATCTTTTCCCCCTCAGTATATCTTTTTTTTTTTTTAATGTGGGAGCAAACAAATGATTAGCATATTTTACCAGCATTCATTGATTTTTTTTTCCACCGGTTTTCATAATTCCTTTTTTTTAACCAAAAGTTTTCATTTATCTATTTTGATTCTTTGCTTGCATAGAATTTTTCATTTGCCTCAAAGGGTAAATTCCAATTATATGACTGCATTAACTGTGTACAATGATTTTTCTAAGGCCTGGTAAACAATAATTAAGATATATCTGCTACTTCAATGAAGTAACTTTTTTGTTTTCTTATTTTCATTTCTTAAAGCAATCATAATAAAACACTAACCTAGAGTTGACATGGATTTTTCTCAGGTGTTTTAAAGATGGAAATTAAAAATCACGCCCCAGGTCTGAATTGTCCTCATTGTCCCTTATCTGAACCTCTCCAAGGCCTCTGTGTGTGGGGTGTGCAGCACAGCGCACTCAGACAGTTCTGCTCAGAGAAGGAAGTGGAGAGTTTTGGTTCCCATTTTACACTTCTGGAACAGTTTAGGGAAGGAAGCACCTTTACACCTTTTATTGTTCGTGGTTGCTGACATCATATCCTTCCCTGACCAGTCTGTGTGCGTGTTTCCTGCCATTCTGTCAAAATTCTTCTGTGCTACTGGGAGAGATTTGTAGGAGGGAAGGAGGGAGGAAGAGGGCAAGAAAGAGTGAGGGAGGGAGGAGGGAAATGGAAGGGGGAGGTATGTGTCACTCAAGGGAACTTGTTTGTAAATGAGATAGCCCAGTGGGAGAATGATCTTTAGCATCTGTCCAGAAGAAATTCTTCTCGACTTGGGTCTCAAACCACTTTGCCTTCATCTGCCTGCTTATGCCAAACTCAAAATGAACAGAAGCCTGCCATAATGAAGTTCCCCTTTTTAGTAAGCAGCCTCATTTTAGTTTTCTTTTATCTGGGTTGGCATTTTTTTTTTTTAAGAAAAAAAATGCAGAAGACTGTAACTCTATAGAGTGTAACTATAGTAGAACATTTTTTCTTTTTTTTCAATTACTGATTATTTATATGTAGCTCTGTCATTTTCTAAGAATGCTTCTTTCCTGTGGAAAAAAGTAGCGGCAAGGCTTTTGGAATTATGTTAAGCTTATGGTTGATTGTACATAATGAAAGCTCTCTGCATAACTTGAAATTTTACTACATGTAGGCAAGCTATTATAATCCTTTTTCATATACACACAAGACAGTTTTACAGATTACTAAAGTTAAATAATCTCTTTCTTCACCTCTGTAGGCCTCTTACAAATTAGTACTTGAAACTGACCTTATAATATAGTTTTTGCATAAAAATTAGGTTAGAGAAAATGTGCTAAGAAAACAATGCGTGAGCTGTTGTTGACCTTCCTAATTCTTTAAATTTTTACTGACAGCCTTGAAATGTGGTGACCCATAATCAAATGTTCTAAACCACGTTTCATGATAGACTTTACTTCATGACCAGTTACTTAGTGTCATCATCACCACATATTACTCTGCATGTGTACTTCATACCAAATTTTGCATTTTAGAAATGTTCTGAAGGCAATATCTCAAGAAATATTTATTTATACAGAAAACAAAAATTTAGTCCTATTGAAATTTAAACTTGCTTCTCTCTACATTGCTTTGCATATTTCAAAAAAGAGAATATATTCAAAGGCATTTTTATCAAGCACTTATATATACATAGATAGATACCCACATTCTCTTTGGCAAAATTTTTTTCCTGCATGTTTTAAGAATTTTTTTTTTAAAGTCCTTGCTCTGCTCTTTTAAAAAATGGTCTCATTCAAAGTTGTGAAATATGGGGTGGCGATCTGGAGGAACTCTCCTAAGTTTGGTTCGTCGGGAACTCTTTCTGCCTTTCTGAGACTTTTCTCCAAGGTTGTTTCGCTGCTTGTTTGGTTATTTGTATTTTGAAATCAAAATCTGTAGACATTCTTGTCTCTTCTGCCTTATCACCACACTCTAATCTGCTCACCCTGACCCTCCACCTTGAAGTGAATAAGCGCTTAGGCAGCCATAGTCCTGTAAGCCGATAGTGCCACCGGCCTCAGCTCAATGAAAGGAAAGGAAATTGTCCTATATGCATTTGCTGTGGATTCATGCATTGGCTTTCTGTGATAGAGAAAGCTTGTTTGTATCTTTGGGGTCTTAAACATGCATGGGAAATACCATTCTAACATGCTGCTTGCTTCTAAGGTAAGACTATAGGAAACACAGGAAAGTTGCCCCATTGAGTGACATTTAAGACTTTTTCTAAAAATAGTTAGACGGACAGTGTCTAGCAACATCAAATATATGATGCAATTATGCTTTGTAGGTTTTTCATATTTTAATGTGATTTCAATATGTTATAACCATTTTTATGTGTATTTATCAAATGTGTGTTATTTCTACAACTCTTTAAAATTTTGAACCGCCTCCAACATTTAAAATTACAGCTGGAGCAATAGTTTTTGATGAGCAGTGTGTGGTCATAATGTTACTCAACATACATATTCTGAGAGGCAGAACCGAGCTGCAGTTTAGCAGAGAGGCATGGGGCAAAGAGAAGGGATAGTCTTAGTATTTAAGCAGCACTTAATCCACCGGAACTAATTATGTCATAATAGCTTCTGCAATTAAATAATCACCAAAAACTCAAAAAAAAAAATGCCCAAGGTGATAAAGAATTTAGAAATTAAATTAAAGAAATCAAAAGACAGCTAATGGTCAGACCGAATGTGTGACAGCCTTCCTGTTCCAAGAACTTTGAATTGGAGCCAAATAATGTATTAAATAGCCAGGACATTGGCTTAGCATTACATAATGCATGTGGGAATTTATCAGGTCCGTTGTCAGACACCAGCTAAAATAAACAGGGAAATTCTGAGCAGTGTGTAACGTTGTTGCATTCATTGACCTAAGACGAAATAGAATAATTGGAGCTGTTGCTTGAAGAAACCATTGTGGAATGCTTTCTTGTTAACTTTCACATTTCAGAGCAATTAACTTCCATTATGTTCAAGTATTTTCAGATATAATTTAAAACCAAGTAAAGTATGTACTTCTAATATTCTGGGTTTCTTGGACTTATCTCATGTTATTGATGATCATTTCTCTAATTTTAATTCATGACCCAGAGATCGCCAGTATGTAATATGAAGCTTCTGCAATTTTGTATCTTACTCCACAAAGACGTGATGTCTGTTTGTAAATATTTAGAGGATGGATGGCCTGTTATAAAAAGTATGGTATAATTGAAGAATAATCTTAATTTTGCACCATTTATTTTCTATCAATGCTTATCTTTTTTGATTCTTGTTATCTAAGATGTAGTTTAAGGGCTTTCAAAAAGAAAAGATCTCACTGCTGATAGATGCTTGTAACCTAAGATTAAATATTCCATATTATTTTTACGGTGTTCTCACAGCAATAATTTTTTTAAAGTAAGAGTAAAGGATTTAGATTTAAATTAGTTGACATTTACATATATCAAACAGCACTTTCATAATCGTCCATCCTATTTGCATAACGAGGGACGTTATCACCTCTGCTGTCAAAACAGGAGATTGTTTTCCCTTCAGAAACGAATTAGCTGCCCTACTTAGCATACACAGGTACATAAAGGTTCATTAACTCTCTGATTTAGGTGATTTTTCATAACAGAAGGGTGAAATTGTCACCTAATTTCATTAAAAAGATTAGGAAACTTTTTACAAAAAAAAATACATTTCAAGTGTTAGTCTTTAAAAAAGCATCACTTAAATGACTTGTTAAATTACTTATGAGATTGTTAAAAAATAAAACATTCCTACCTGATATGCTCCTGTCTGTGATATACTATATACTTTTAACAAAAAGTTGTTTTTATTCATTTTATTGCTTTAGCTCCATATAGCCTATTTCCTTGATAAAATTAGAATATGATAGTTCTTATGAAACTGACTTGCTGTTAGAGTGGTGTTTAATTTTTCTTTTTTGTTCAGCAGGAACGAATGCAGGAATTTGGGAACTGAGCTGTGCAAGTGCTGAAGAAGGAGATTTGTTTGGAGGAAACAGGAAAGAGAAAGAAAAGGAAGGAAAAAATACATAATTTCAGGGACGAGAGAGAGAAGAAAAACGGGGACTATGGGGAGAAAAAAGATTCAGATTACGAGGATTATGGATGAACGTAACAGACAGGTGAGTGGAGTAAACTTTCTTTGTACCATTATTTATTAATTATATTTTCTCCACATATGTTAAGGGTACAGAAAATATTTTGAATCTGTAAACATCTATTAAGAGAAGTTTGAGTTAATTAAATGTGGCCAGTTAAAGTGCTGATAGTCTCTTATATATAAAGGAGAAAAAAATACTTTATTTGTCAGAAATATAGTTTACACATTTGTGAGCATTCACTTTTTACTTCAATACAAATTTTAAATGGGAAGTGTGCTTGTGTGACATGAATAGCTTGATAATTAAGAGTTAATCAGCACAACATTGCTACATTGCACGCATCATCAAACAAAGATATCCTTATATTCATGGGAACTAGACCTTTTGTGGTCATTCACTTAAAGGTTTATAATATGGGATAAATATCCTGTATAAAAATGGCTTTCATTTTATTCATAGTAAATGAGATTTTGAAGAACATCCAAACATTTTAACATTGTGCTGACAACAACAACAAAGAAAACACCCACACAAGATATTAATAACTTAAAACATATAGGCAAGAACTATCAGTTAATTCATACCATTTTAAATCTGAATTTGATAAACATAGAGGCAGATGGTGTTATAATTTTTTTCTAAAATGCCAGTGATAATGTCTGTGTGATACAATTAATCTGCTGTGAAGACTTTACACATTCAAATGCTCAGTTCAGCATTAAAGACTTGTATATCATGAATGCCTGCAATTTGACTCTATTTTTCTTCACACTTGGGGAGAGTGGATCTAGTTAGGCTATATAAGGACAGCTGGGTAGCTTGTCTAACATTAAATATTAAATAATGGTCCTGGGAGAAATTATAGTAGTGCAGGGTCCCAACCATCTCATATGGATCATGGAACCTGCAGAGAAGACGTTTCTGAACTGTGAAAGAGAAGAATGTTTTGCCTATTGCTCAGTTACACTGAAGAAAGGCTACACAGTAGCCCCGGGAACAACTACCAGACTGTAATTTCCCCACAAATATAGATGCTTATGTCCTCTATTGTCCCTTTTTGTCTTCTTGGACATACAAATGGGACTAGAACTGATTGATTCATTTTTTTAAATATAATGTTGTTTCATGAGTAAATTATAATGAATAGAAATTATTATTTATTGCATCAAAGTCAGTATACCATTAAAAGTAGAGAAACGTTTAGGTTTTCAAGTTTATACTCCTCTAAATTATTGTATATTTTCAGGTACACATGACTTGAACTAGTTTTGGCGGCATATTTAGCTAAAGGGTGAATAATACTAAGATTTATGGTGGATTCCTTTAGTGTTTTCATGCGCATCGTTTCTTGCTGTGGATCAAGCCAAAAAGCAATAATTGTGTCAATAGAAAACCACTATTTTTTAATTGGCCTATAGCTTGAAATTGAAATTAAGACTGAAATATTGAACATCATGTAACACTGTTTGGACTTTGTTATTTGGACCAGAACCAATTTTGAGTACAGTCAAAAACATATGAATGAGCATTTACACTTTATTACCAACATCAGATAATTTTTAGGTTTATGATATTCATTGTATCTTGTTTTGCTTGCAAAGTTAGAAGATAATTTTTGCAGGTTGAATTCATGAGCTTTTATTATGCTTTATTTTTAAAAATCAGGGATCCAAGATTTTTTAATTTCTATTTTTAATTATTATGGGTAGATAATAGTTTTATTTAATATGGGATACATGTGATGTTTTGATACATGTATACAATGTGTAGTGATCAAAATCAGGATAACTGAGGTGTACCTACTTCAAGCATTTATCATTTCTTTGTATTAAGAACATTCCAATTCTATTCTTTTAATTACTTTTAAATATACGATAAATTCTTATTAACTGTAGTCACCCTATGTACTACCAAATTCTAGATCTTATTCATTTTACCTGTTTTTATACCCATTAAACATCCCCACTTTATCCCCTCCCCGCTCCATGCCCAGCTACCGTTCCAAGCCTATGGTAACCATCAGTCTACTCTCTCTCTCAGGGAGTTCAATTAAAAAAAAAAAAAATTAGCTCCCGCACAAGTGAGAACATGCAAAATGTGTCCTTCTGTGCCTGGCTTATTTCACTTAACATAATGTCTTCCAGTTGGTTTCACCCATGTTGTAACAAATGACAGGAATTCTAGGGATACAAGAATTTTTAAGCCGGGAGTGGTAGTTCATGCCTGTAATCCCAGCACTTTTGACAGGCAGATCACTTGAGCCCAGGAGTTCAAGACCAGCCTGGGCAACATAGGGAAATGCAATCTCTTATTTAAAAATTTAAAAAAAAAAAAAATTGGTGTGGTAGTGGCACACACCTGTGTTCCCAACTACTTGGGGATCACTAGGGCCTGAGATGTCAAAACTGCAGTGAGCCGTGATCATGTTACTCCACTTCAACCTGGGCAACAGAGTGAGACCCTGTCTCAAAAAAACAAAAAGAAAAAAAAGATTTTTAATATCCCACTTTTGAACTAATAATTTTTTCTTTATTTATATACAGTTGCAGCTACAGTGACTGTTACTCTCATCCAGGTTAGAAGTCATAATAACTTTAGAAGAAGAAAACTTATTCAAATTCAGCTTAGTTTGACTTACCATTTTTTTAAATTCTGAAGACAGATCTCTTGATTTTATTCTTTAGAATTTAGGATATATTTATTCTTTTCTCCAGTCTTTAGATACAGTAGGCCTGTAAGTTCAATGCTTTTAAACAGAATTAGTAAAATTGAAATCCGCCATGTTTTAATATATATTTCAGTGATTATTTTAGAAGCTATTGACAATTTCAAACATCTTACATATAAATGCTTGTCTTGTGCACCTCTCACCTACTATGAGAGCGGTTTTAAGAGTCGTTTGGGAAAGAGCCTAAAATATGTAGGGCACTTCTAATAAACAAAACCAGCAAATCCAAAACAGCATATCATTTTTCTTTGCAACATGTGTAGCGGCATCCCTAACCTGGGTTTGCTTTCAACTGTGTATTCACATGTTGCAAAGAAAAATGTTAGCTGCTTTGCCCTCTTTGAAGCTGCCCCACTATAGACTGTCCAGTAGAACCTCACTCAATGGCTCACCGTCATCTTTTCTTAAAAGCTGTCAAAGACTGCTCTGCCATTGCACTTGTTTATTTAGCTATACACAGATCAAGGTATGTTTTTTCCAGAAAAAGAAATACTGACTTCAAGTGTGAAATGAAATATTACAGCACTGATGTGATAAGTTGTATATCATTAAGAAATAAAACTGTTGTGAAATAGAATGGCTGTTTAAATTGAATTTTACCTTTACTTTAGCCGTCTTTCATGATGGAAGTAGGGAACAGCTCAAATTCAGAAACATCAATACATAAAATAGTTTAGGTGAGAATAAAAATTGACAGCCTTTTGTTATTTAAAAAATTTTTGGCATTTCCAAGTCTACAAAAACTATTTTTAGTTTCAAGCTTAAACATCATGGATTTCTCAAGCAAGTATGTAAAAATAACATTATGAATTGTTAATTTATCTTATAGAAATTTTCAGACAACCTAATAAAAGTAATTGCCAATTATGTGCCAAGAACTATATATATATAAAATTCCAATTAATTTTTATTAATAAGCCCCATTTTATGGCTGAATAATTCATTTATTTGTGAAATCAACAAATGTTACTAGACTGCAGTGTACCTATCACTAAGTATTCAGTGGTGAACAAGAATCTCCTCCAGTTTATCCCCTGCTTTAGGGGGTCAGCGAGCTTTTCTGTAAAGGACCACATAGTAACTATTTTTAGCCTTGTGAGCCATATAGTCTTTGTCTCAATTACTCAACTCTGCCCTAGTAGTCTGAAAGCCGTCTGCAATATGTAAATGAACCTGTGTGGCTGTGCTCCAATAAAGCTTTACGGACAAAAACAGGACATTTGGATTTCACTTGTAGGCTACAGTTTATGGACCCCTGATTGAATTAAACAGACATGAAATATGAAAATATATAACAAAAATTTCACTTATATGTGCTATGAAAGAATAATAGAAGGTATTTACATCAGGGTTGGAGAAAGGCCTGAGGAAGTGCTAAAAGATGAGCTAAAAGATGAGTCAGAGTTAGGCAGATGACAGCATTCCAGAAGCAGTATTTGCAGATCTCCTTAAGAGAGGAAAGAGCTTGACTGAGGAGCTGAAGGAAGACCAGTGGGACTTGAGCCTGGTGTATGACTGTAGAGAAATGAGAGAAAAGATTGGATGTCAGACAGGACCCAGATCTTGCAAAGTTTTGAAGGTCCTATTAAGTTCTAAATAACTGGCTCAAGATCGTACAGTTAAAACTGGGAAGTGACCAAGATCTGAGCCCAGATCTCTCATATTCAACACAAAACAAATCATGCTCTTTAAAATTATATCATGATGCATCTAGTGTAATATAATAACTAAGAGCATGGTTTTGTGTCATTGCTTTTCCCAATTACATTATACCGCATCCAGCATAATCAAATGGCTAAGAGGCATGGTTTTTAGAGACATACAAACTTGGTTCTTGTCCCAGTTCTGCCACTTACTAGCTATATGACTCTCTAGCAAGTTACTTAGCCCCTCTGAGCTTCAGCAGTACCCTCATCACTAGAGTGAGGATTAAACAAAAATAGTACCTTTCTCATTAGGTCCTTAAGATAATTAAATGAAGCAATAAATGTAAAGTTCCCACCACATAATAAGTGCTCAATAAATTTACCTATTAGCTATTCCCATTAAGACTCAGGTTCTTTGAACCATTCGCTATTATAGTTAATGTGATTTCTATCAAAACAACTCTTGTGCTGTGTAGCACAGCAAAGAATGTTACCTAAATCTTCATTTCAAGAGGGTTTTATTTTCAAAGGATATTGAGGAGATGGATGGAAAAGTGGAACAGGTAGAGCAGAAACACAAAGGAGCCTTCAGAAGCTAACAAGGGGCTAGAGAATGATACCAGAGCAGGAGCGAGCTGATGCAAAGAGGATAGTTTGTGGACAGGAAGGAAAGATCACACAGGACGTTTGCAGAGAAGGATTTATGACAAAGGATGGGGAGAAGTCGTTTCCTAAATTTTATGCTTGTGGGAACTATTTTCAAATATATGTTACTGACCAAATTATTTTTAACTACTCCTCACCATTTTTATCACTACCAGCTTCCAGCTTATGCTAACACTACAGTTTCAGTCTCTCAGTCGGCATTTGTTTTTTTACCCTTGAAATACCTCCATCAGTTAGGCAATCATAATCTTACCCTCTTTCACATGGTACCAATTTTTAATCATGCTCCTGAAACAGATTTTTTTTCTGTGACACTTTTATTGTAGTTCACAATAGCATATATATGCAGGCTTAAAACATTCAACAGCAAACTTGTTTTTATGCATAGATGGTTTGGGGAGGGATTTGTTTCATTTCTTTTGTCTTTACCTTTTTTTTAAATTAATAAATAATTGTACATATTCATAGGGTACACAGTGATGTTTTAATACATATACTGTATAGTGATCAAATCAGGGTAGTTAGCATATCCATTATCTCAAACATTTATCATTTCTTTGTCTTGGAAACATCCAATATCCTCCTTCTAGCTATTTCAAACTGTAAGATACATTAACTGTAGTCATCCTTTGGTGGCATAGAACACTTGAATGCATTTGTCTTATCTAGCTGTAATTTTGGATCCTTTAACAGTTTTTAAATGAGTCTTGTCCTTATATGACTCTTTCTACAAACAATATATTTAGAAATCTGTTATATTAGGAAGAAATATATATAAAAATCAGGCATGCTTAGCCTAAACCTATTTACTTGTATGTTTGTATTTGAAAATTTCAGCTTTCCTACTTTGAAAGACGGGAGAGGTAAACCCAAATTTATTTTTGCAACTTGTTATAAAAAGACATTTAAATATTTGTCAGATAACACAGGGCTTAAAATAGTAAGTTAAGGAAGAAATATATTTAAATGTCTTAAGTTTTCTTTTCTTTCATCAGATCTGGAACACTAATAGTTTTTGCCAGCAAACAAAACTTCATGTAATTATCAGTGCAATAACTGGAGCACAAATTAAAGACAATTAGCAACATTCTCCTGTTAATAGAACAGGAGAATCCCCTTATGACTAAAAGAATTCAGAGTTCATAGCTGTTACATTTTCTAACTTCCCCTCTTCTTATGTCCCCGTCTCAGTCTCTTTATATGAATTATAAATTATATAAGATGAACTAGGAAAAAAGCTGGAAAAATGTGTTCAGTGTAGATGCAGCTTCTGACAGTTTCTACATACTGATGTGTTTTTAAACTAAATCTGGTCTATTCGACACTAAACTGAAAAAAATAGATGTATAGATTCCCTCAAGTGACTCTAAAAACAAAAAATTTTACTCCTTACTTTTTCCTGGTTTTCACCAAGTTAATTACAGTTCTAAATTTGGGAGTTACATTCTAATAACCTAATAGAAAATTTGTTAAAAGAGAGATACATTCACTCTTTAAATGTGACTAACTGGATAATTGAGAAATACAAATTAATTGCTTCAAAAAAATAATTTTTCAGTGAATTCCAAACCATAAGTTGGAGAATAGATAGAAGATGCAGTCACCACTGCTAAATGCACTTTTTTTGGCCACCTCCACAAACAGAATTTCCAGACTTGCGAGTTTTTCTTTAAATACTGTAGAAGAATTATATTTATTAATCAAGAAGTATCTGGAGTCTCTTTCAGACCTAGTGAATAAACAGTTCAATCAGTGAAAAATTGATTTTCCCATCTTTTAATCCAAAATAAGCCTGCGAATACCTCACAATAATGATGATGATGATTGTTTTTTCTTAGTATCATTTCTTAATGGGGAGGAGCTACCTGCCTCCCCAACACTTTATTAAAAATTATACTAAACTTATTTCATTTAAATAAAATTAGGGTATATCATAGTAATATTTTAGGACATCATACTCGTCAGAATTGAATTATAGGGTCTAAAAGCTCCTCTTAAAAGCTCCTCATGCATATAAGTTAAATCATTCTTTTATTAATCTTAAAATTACCAAGGGAAAAGTTTTTATTCAAAGATTTGGAATTGCTGGTGACTGAAGAGGTTGGAAAAGAAAACCAGAAGGGAAAATGACCCAAATAGTACTTCTAAGAGTTTCAAAATTAAAAAAAAAAAAAAAAAAAAAAAAAAAAAAAAAAGGCAGTAGGCAGAATGCTCAGATGTATGTTTAACAGCTGTGACCTCAGGCCATTCATTTCCATTTTATCCCTCAGCATTTTGAAAACAATTCACAAATAGTCTCCCCACTGTGTAGTGGGATCACAGCAATAGTGTGCCACGCCACACATTTACTATTTATCACATTTGGTGCATGATAGTTTATATTTATGTCAGTTAGATCTACTCCTTTACTGCCAGAAAGATATTGCTCCAACCCCCTTCAATCTCATTCATTCACTTTCCTACGGTAGGAAATCTGAGAGAGGCCAACATTTTCACAAGGAAAAGAGGAATTGTCTCTTGTAGAATTCTGTCACTCTTCTTTGAACTTGAGGGCCTCAAGGGTTTTCATTGTTTCCAGTTCTAATTTGTGTATCTCACATAATTTCTACTTAAAACAGTAATTTTAAAAGAATCTAATGCTTTTATTTATTATATGTCATTTTGTGTAGAAAGTTGACACTGAATGGCCCCTTTCACCTCTGGGAATGCATGCACACACCACTCTGTCTGCTACAAGTCACCTTTAGCTTTGCAAATGCACCAACTGTGTGACATTGTATTTCTGAGAAACCAACACTAAAAATAATTACATTATAAATAGACTACATAAACCCCGATTTCTTCCAAACTGTAGATTAAAAGACATGATGCTAATTGTTTCAAAAGCCATGTCCTCTGCAGTCTGAACTTCTTTAACATTTAGTTCAAAAAGAAACTACTTCAAAAATTATTATGTAAAAGTATTTTTAAAGTTTACATCCCAATGTATTCTTGTTGAAGGTAGTTTGGAAACTTTTATTTTTTCTGAGGATAATGGCTTTCGCAAAAATTTTTTTAAAATACAAGTAAATTAGACATCATTAAGGAAATAAATTAAAATTTCATAATATGTAATGTGTATTTGTGTTTCTTTTGAAATATGTTGGACCATTAATAAGAATTAGAGAACCAATCTAAATGTTTGGAAATTTGACTTTTAATTTTAAATTGGAACAGTTTAACTGAAGAAATCACTAACATTTAAATAACATTTCAACAAATGTAACTGTTTGGAAACTATAACGGAGACAGCCTTCTGTCTTGCAAGGATTGATTTGGAAGGCCCTGGGGGAGAAAATATTGGAGTTAGGAGGTAAAACCTAAGCTATTGTGGAAAGGAAGAAGTTACACTCTTCCTGTTATGACAGGAAAATGTAGACAAATGTGCTTCCTGAGCATTTGCTCAGCAGGGAATGAAGTATCCTTTGACCTTTCCCTTAGGTACATTTGGCTTTGTTGAACTAGTAAACATGTTTTTGCCCCCAAAATTTTAATCTGGTTTATTTGATTCTTCTCAGATTCAAATTATATCTCTTATGTAGATGAGATACGGAGAAACAGAGGTATTTATTTTATGACTGCATCTGCAGATTGGATTTAGAATGAAAATCAACCCTTTGACGAACCAGGCAGATCTGAGCAGCACATATAAAAAATGTGAAGCCTGCTGTGTTAGTCCTCTTTTCAAAAGGCAAAACATTCCGAAGCCTTAAAATGGGCCACAGTAAAATCTCTTAAATCCTGATCAAGTTAATAATTTTCAGTCATCCTTCTTCCTTTTCCTCATGTAGACGAATGTATCAGAATTTAGTTGTCACAAATTTTAAAACTCAAACTCTTGTGAGTTTGTTAATAAACCCTCATTTTATTAATGTGCATTTGATTATTTAATTTAGATCTAATTGTGATTTATTATTTTTCACCCAGTGCATAAGGTTTAGAGTTTTATTTTGGGATTTGGGATGTTGACTTAGGGTGAGGGATTGGTAGAGTTCTAAATTCCACACTCTAAGCCCCTATTTTAATCCTTTTATCATGTTCAGAATTTTAGGAACTACTGCTTGAAAATCCTTTGGAAATACTACTATATTTCAGTGAAACGAGGCTCACTTTGCTTGAGGGTAATGAGGACAATAGTCCCCTTTGCAGCAGAACACACTGCTGTCTCATCCTCGCAAGTTATGCTGGAGGGTTACAAGCACGTGGTAGCAGTCTGCTTAAAAGAGTCCCTCGCTGCCCTTTAAAGAGCCTTTCATTTACGATGGCAGGCCCCGTCATTGTATAAAGGAACGCTTGTCTAGAACACAAGTCTGCAGAGGCACTGCTTCCTCCCACCGAGAGTAATCATCGGGCCTAAAGCTCACAAGCCTTTCTAATGACAGAGTGAATTAAACAAAATAAAACTGAAGAGGAATACTTTAGAACACTTGTGCCATTACTTACTGTCAGGAACAAGGGAGGTAGAGAAAGAGCATTTAGGAGGGCATTTCCCTTTTTCCCAATTAAAGATTGTCGTTGCAGACTCTTGACTCCAGCCCTAACCCTTTAAACACATAGGAAGACCTGTGGCTCCTGGATTACAGAGTGTATTGTATCTGTGAACTGTCCATCTGTCACTCATTAGTCATTCTGTTTCCTCAACTGGGAGGAAACTGAGAGATTATCTAGGTGGGGGGATGAGGAGGAGGAGTCGACCTGAAATATTTTCACAGAATGAGGGTTATATTTATCATGACTCTTATTTGGAGGGAAAAAAATGATAAAACCTCAAACCTTTGAAAATAGAATTAGCTGGGTATACGAGTCCCAAACACATCTTAAAACAAAGAAACTACTATTTATGAGTTAAAGAATGGTGAAAATAAAACAATAAAAAATTATCCATTCATTGAGGACCATAAGGTTCAATTAAGATTAGGCTAAAAATATTCTGATTGGTGGAAAGAAGTATTTGGGACCCATAGATGAGATTTTTGTTGCTTCCCTTCATGATATGTCTGAGGCAATTTGGAATTGGGCCTCAATTAGTATTATAGATGTGACTAGCTGCCGTTTCTAACAGTCCTTTTCTATCAGAACTCTTTCCTGTAAGGTGAAAGAACTACCATAGTTAATATGGCAGGAAAGTTCTCCTGGGGTGACTTTATGAATGGGGCCGGGCCTGGGAGGATGAGGGAGGGGGCAGGCGTGTGGAGTGGAGAAAGATTATGAAATGCCCTTTCCATTGCGCAGTAGTCAAACTAATTTCCCTACCCTGTAGGAAATGATACAGGACTCCTTCTCTGTTTTTAGAACTTGTTATTTACATTGCCTGTGTAAATCAGAGGCCCACCTTTTTTATTCTAACTGTAAGCAGACCTGTATTTACTACCAACCAAAATTCTTCCCATTTTCTGAAATTAAAATAAACATCCATAAATATAGAACTAGTTTGTGCCCACTAGTGCATGCATGTGGTCCTCAGTGGCTGTAGTGGGAATGGCCGGAGCGTCTGAGGGCAGAGTTGGCTGCAGAGTCTATACAAAAGTAGCTTTGATTTACTGTCAGAACCTAGAAACCAACTTGCTCTCAATTTAGTGTTCTTAGTATTATTTTTTGACTTTAACCTAGAAAGCAGTCCTTACGTTAATTAATATGTTATACATTACTGTGCTTCTACTTATCAGAATTTCTGATGGTTGTTAATGTAACATTACAAATGACAGTGCCTGCACACTGCTCAATAAACAGTTGACTGGGTCGATATCGAGCTGAAGTTCAGCCCCTAAAATCCATAGTTATCTAAAAGAGGGAAGGAATATTGACTAACAGAAAGAAAGATGCATTTTGTGTGAAGAGGGTTGGTTTTCTAGTCCATCCAGGACAAGTTTGGGGACCTTGGATAAGGCAATTAATGTCGTTGTTTACAGTATTCATCTGAAAAATAGGGATGATAAACTGTGCTAAAGAATAAGTTCAAAGAGATACTGTCAAATGTAGAGAGATAATTTATTATAAAATCTTTGAGCTTCTTAGAAAAAATCATCAAATAAGCAACACTGTTATCTAAAAAAAAAAAAAGAAATATGATATGCTTCATTTGCACCAACAAACCCACACACAAAATTTGACCCAGTCCAGTTTTTCTCCTGATTAATTTTACCAAATGTAAGTTTTTACTGTAAGTTAAAATGATATACAAAAAAATAAAACAAGTATGTGAAATTGCCCTCTCTCAGTAGCAAACTTCTTGTTGACATAGTCTGAGCATCCATAGAAATTTATTTTCAGCTATTCATTTTGAATTATGAAAAACACTATAATTCCTCTGTTCATATATCTATTCATTCTATCAACATATATTTATTTAGCCAAGTATTATTATTGGATGTCACATTACAACAATGAACAAAAGATGGCCCAAGTACTCAAGAAAAGCTAGGATATAGCTAAGAGAGATACTCTAATCTAGACCTAAGTAAATAATGGTAACACAAGCTGACAGGTCCTAGGAGACCAGTCTTTTACAGTATGTTTCAAGGAGCGACCAAGCCTGGTGCATCAGAGAAGATACTACTTGCCTTGTAAAGTGTTTCACAGTTAACAAGTTAATTTACACTTGTATTATATCCCCTACTTGACCTCTCATAAAATTCTATATGATGCCTATTATTACCTCCACTTTCCAGGTGAGGAAACTGGGGTTCGAGTAAGTTAAGCCATTTTACACAAGGGCATACAGCTCATAAAAGGCAGAGCTGGGACTTGATTTTCAATTTTTATGTTTTTCTTTCTACATTGCACTGCCCCAGTCATGATGCATATATCCTGCTTCTTTAAAATTTATTTAATAATGTGAATTTTCTATTTTATCAATCTGGATAATTATTTTTCTGTGCATTTTCAGTACATCCATCATTTAATGTTGTCTACTCTAATTCTTTACAGTCTTTTGTGTCTCTTCTAGCCACAAAAAAGTTATTTTATTTCTTGAAATATGGAAATTAGAGGCAATAATGTATAGGTGGGATTGAGTAACTAAAACATAGGAGATTCTGTAGGGTGCATGCTTGGTGAACCATATTGCCATTGACTCTTAACTCAAAGCTCTATGATACCTAGGCATAGATTAAGAATATCTAAAAATTAGAATAAATATTTTAAAGGTCTCTAGTTCAACTTCCTGCTTAATTCAGGAACCCCTTCTACACCTTCCTTGATATGCAGCTGTATGTGAACATATTCAGAAATGAACTGCTTCCTGCTTGGTGAGACTAGGTCCACTCTTAGGCAGTTCTCATCACTAGATTTTCCCTTGTTTTGACCCTCTTTATGATTTTCAACAATGCTTACTAATTTTGCCTCTTCACATGGGCATATGCTTCAGACCTTAGAAAATGTTTAGCATTTCACTTTTAATTCTATTTTTTCTGAGTTATACATTCCAGATTCTCTCAATGGTTCCTCATGTAAAATTGTTCTCAGACCCTACATCAGTCTGTTTACCATCCTGTAGAGGCTCTAATTTTGTCAGTGCCTTCTTAAAATGTAACCTTCAGAACTGAACACACTACCAGAGATGGTTCTGACAAACAAAAAGATCAGTAGGATAATTAATTACCACTATAGAACACTAAAACTTTAGATCGTTTTCCAAAATTCCATAATTTTCTCCAACCTGACCTTTTGTAATTGTTTTTTTAAAAATATGAATGTGGACTTTAAAATTACCTCCATTTGAGTCATCTTGATTGTGACCCAGCTTTCTGAAGACTGTAGAAGGCGCTATGGATATAGACTCTTATCACCTACTGGGTTTGCTCAAGCACCCAGATTCACGTTGCATGCAGATCTGATAAGCCTGCCTTCCTATATCCCCCATCTAAACCAATGACAAAAATGTTTCCTGGGATGGGAAAAGTACTGAACTCCGTGGCACTTTACTAGAGACTTTTTGATAAACTTAACATTGATCAATTAAATCGGCCTCATTAATTATAGTTCATCAGCCATATTTAAATCAGCTAAATTACTACCATCCAGTCTCAAATTGTGCATGAGGATTTCATCACTTTTCCAAATGGTTATTCTTTGAAAATCTGAATTCATCAGAAAGTTCAATACATTTTTGTTGAACAAACTCAGTCATCCTGAATCCATGGATCCTCCCCATTCTTTCTGTATCCTGTGATTGTAAAATTAAATTTTTATCTTCAGACTTTTTCATCTTTCATGATGAGTCATCCAGGCAAGGGATAAAAAAGAAAAAACTTTTCTCTGAACTTTTTGAAGTATATTTTTCTTGAGGTCTACAGCATATTTACATGCATATTTCTCTCCAGATATCATTTACCTTCTTTATTATAAATTCCAAGATAGTATAATTACTTTATCTTAAGATTTGTGTCACTAATAAGCTAAACATTGTAGTAAAATAAAGGTATATGTGTCCAAAATATCTTATTTTTGGGAGATTAAATTATTTAAAAGGCAAGTAAAAAAGTGTCTACTCTAACATAAAATTATACTGAAACATTCAGACTTCAAAATAGAGTATTTCCATTCCATAATCCACTCATTCAGCAAAGGTTCATTGAGTGGCCACTGGTCAGAGTCTGTGAGAGGCCTGAGGGAGGGTCTTTGGGGAATTCAAGTCTGGCAGAAGGGAAAACTCATATACAACCAACTTTGTAATAGTGGAGTAAGTCTGATGATAAAGATTTGTAAAAAGTGCTGGAGGACTACAGTGAGAAAGGAATGAGTTTTATCTGAATGTGACAAGGAAAGCATCAAAGAAAGAAGTTGGCATTTAAACTAACCCTTACAGCATGATGGGAGCATCCAGTGGCCAGGTGGAAAAGGAGAGATGGGAGTAATACCACAATCAGCTTTCACCAAGTCAAGATTAGAAATAACCAGTAAGGTAGATTTCATTTCATACTCATCTTGACTGAATTTACATCTATTATTATTTTTCTAACTCAATAACTGAATTCACTCAACTCTAGATAAAAATACAAATTCAGATTATTAGACCTGACTGACTGAAAATATAACTTTGCTGGCCAAGTTATGCATTTTGTTCCAAATAAAGAAAATTCCTTTTAAACATTACGGAATTAAATGACTTTTTCTCCAGCCACAAGGAACTGATATGAACAAGGGAAATATTATTTTATATAATGGAACCCACAGTACCTAGCACAAATGTCTGACATAGAGAATATTCAATAAATATTGCTTAGCATAATGTTTGACATGCAGAAAATGCTCCATAAAACTTGGCCAAATTATTTTTACACTTTTTGTGAATAGACTTTCTTAAATTTTTAGTAACTGGTTTGTAAGGTGCTGTATTTAATGAATGTTTCTTTTCTCAAATTTCAAATTCTAATTTCTGTTTTTCCTTCATACCTAATAGATTCTAGAGTCATTATCAACATAAGATGTATGATATCTGTTCTTATTCTAGGATTTAAAAGTCAGGGCCACTATAAAACTTAACATACCATCATCACATTTGGGGCTATTTTAAGATGCAAAAAGATAAAGAAAAAACATAAAATAAAAAACTTACAGAGTAGGTCTGCTTTCTATGCTATATCACGCATTAAGTCTCTTTAATTTAATAACATGTTGACTTATGTACATCCTGGAAAAGAGTGACTCTTTGCCTAACTACTGTGAAAACCTCTTTCTGCCTCACCTAAGGTTCCAGACATGTTATTTAAAAAGAAATATGGACTTGTCCCCCATTACAAACTATTATCAAGTTAAGAAAAATGTAATCATCACAATGCATTATTTAAGTATAAAAGCTCAGAATTGAAATCTTTGTCATTGAGTGGCATATTTTAAATGAAGAGTAATATTCCAGATCTCTTTAGAAAGCCTAATGCTTAAAAATAATTTTATCTAACTATGAACAATGTGAAAAAGCATTATAAAATACATTTTGAGTATGCTATGAAGATTATGAACATAATGTAGAATTAAATTTAGGGCAATTAAGAGTAGATTTTGAAGATATTTTCTTACATGCTTTAATACAGTCATCATTTCAGTTTGCAGTTTTAAATTGCAGAAGAAGCTATATGCACTGACTTCTTTGACGGGTATTATTAAATAAGTATGCATTATCTAGCAGCCTATTTGGTTACACAAAAATTGAGGAGCACTAAAAGTAAACACAAATAGTGGTATTAATGATACTTCTGTACTGAAATGTACTTTGATTATGAGTGCTGTAACGTGCAAAATCCTGAGGTCTGAGTACAACAGAAACCATACTGTATTGAGACATTCCACATGCAGTTTGTGGTCATGAAGTCTGATTAAAAGTGGTTTTAGATATATGAAAGTAGTCTATGTCAATGCCTTCTGTAATGAACGTATTCTGTAGCCTATTTCACTAAATAAAATGCCAATATGCAGGTATAGTTTCATATCAAAATTGGATCTAAAAAAATATTAAAAGACATTCAGTACAGCTCTGTGTAATTAATGATATTATGTTTAATTATTCATTCCAAAAAGTTGGTTTTCAGCCCATCCTTAATATCAGTTATGACTCATCTGAATAAAACAGAATAAACTTTTCTTTTTTTTTTTTTTTTGAGATGGAGTCTCGCTCTGTCACCCAGGCCGGAGTAGTATGATAATCAGATATGAAAATAAAACACTGGCTATATTTTATCAGAAGTACTTTAGAAAGACAATCAATAAAGATGAAATAGAAGGTGAAACACTGACAATTACAAGAAAGAAGAATTATCCAAGTTGAAGCGTAAATAACGTAACTGAGTAAATATTGACTAGTTGATATGGGCTAGTAAATACCTAAATGCCTTATTTTCCAAAGGATGGTCACTACAGCTTTATCTTTCGATAGCTCAGTTTGATCTTTCTATCAATCATAATAACATCCTTGAATAGCCATAATTGGTAGACTCTTCAAGTCACCAAGATGAGTATATTCTGCTAGTTCTTTTTTTTTTTTTTTTTTTTTTTTTGGAGACGGAGTCTCGCTCTGTCGCCCAGGCTGGAGTGCAGTGGCGCAATCTCGGCTCACTGCAAGCTCCGCCTCCCGGGTTCACACCATTCTCCTGCCTCAGCCTCCCGAGTAGCTGGGACTACAGGCGCCCGCCACTGCGCCCGGCTAATTTTTTCTATTTTTAGTAGAGACGGGGTTTCACCATGGTCTTGATCTCCTGACCTTGTGATCCGCCCACCTCGGCCTCCCAAAGTGCTGGGATTACAGGCGTGAGCCACCGCGCCCGGCCTCTGCTAGTTCTTTTACAGTTAAATCAACTAAGGAATTTATGGGAACTAATATTTATTGAGCACCTACTCTAAGCATTATACTCAATACTATACACACATTATTGGATACAATCCTCACAACAACCCTAAGAGTAGGTATAAATCTCTGTTTTACAGATGTGAAAAAATCAAACTCAAAGAACTTTATTTAAAGTAAGGCGAGGCACAGTGGCTTATGCCTGTAATCCTAGCACTTTGAAAGGCTTAATTGGGAGGATCGCTTGAGCTCAGAAGTTTGAGACCAGCCCAAGTAACATATGGAAACCTCGTTTCTACTAAAAATAAATGAAAATAAAGATAAAGCCAGAACATGTTGGTGCAGGCCTGTAGTCCCAGCTACTCGGGAGGTTGAGGTAGGAAGATCATTTTACCCTGGGAAGTGGAGGCTGCAGTAAGCAATACTAGTACCACTACACTCCAGCCTGGGTGACAGGGGGAGACCCTGTCTCAAAAAACAAACAAAAAAGAAGTTTTTAAGTGAATGTCACATGACTTGCAAATGCAGCATTCAAATTCAGAGTTCTCTGAATACAAACCCTATGTTCTTTGCTTTCTACCATACTACCTTCAATGTCAATGTGATAATATAATTATTATTAAGTAAGGAATATATATATTGTTTAAAAAAGTTTGCATATGAGTTGTTAAAAACATTTCATGGCAAAATTTATCACATATATAACATACATCAACTTGTATCTTTCTAAAGACTTCACATAATAGTTTCCCCTATCATTTTTTTGTACCATAGATTTTTACCATGTGCCCATACATGTCTACTGGTCTAAGCACTGGGAATAAAGTAGTGAGCAAAATAAAAATGGCATGTGCCCTTGTGGGGCATGCACTGTAGTGGAAGAGAGGTTAAACAAATCACATAGGAAAATATACACAGTTTTGTATATTTTTAAATTTTGTATATTTTTGTATATATTTTGTATATTTTTGTGTATATTTTGTATATTTGAAAATATAAAATGTAATTGTAACATTAAGGAAAAATAAAAGGTGATAAGTAAGACAATAATTAACAAAATGTGGAGGAATGAAGAGACTGGGAAGTCAGGTTTTCTGTCTGCTAGCCCACACTCCTTGTCAACATAAATCTATTTAGTTGTAGGGGAGGGTGGGGAGTGGGAGAAGGAGGCGGACCGGGATTCAGAGTTCTCCCTGAGGTTTCTAGTTTGGCTGTCTGAGTTTATGGTGAGATGGGGACTCCAAAAGGGGTAACAGATTCTAGACTGAAGATAATGAGATTGAGCTTTGGAGGATTTGAGATTCCAGGATGTTTAGACAGGTGTGGAACTGGAGGACATGTATTGGGTGTCTGGAGACAAAAAGAAAGATGAAGGGTAGGAATATGCAATTAGGAATTACACACAAATCTGTGGTGGATAAAATGAGCTGGCCTCTGCAAGGTGGTTTGGATTTGAAGGTATGAAAATAAGTGTAAATAGTTCCTTCTGAAAACAATAGCTTAATTAAGTAAATTAGCTTTTCACAGAATATGTGCCTCAAAAACCTAGTTCTGAAGAGTGATAGTAAGTGATCCTCAAAATAAATAAACATGCAGAGAAACAAACAATATGTCAGCAATAGGTCTGAAAAGCAAGTTAAAGTTTAAAAGGTTTCGTAGCCTTTAACATACCAATGTGCCTCATTTTCCAAACATATTAGGCCATTGAACTTTTCTCTTAAGGAGTATTTTATAGGAACAGTACTGTACAGAATGAATACCTGCTGGGGAACAGTGGACCGTATAAAGGTTTATAATTAAGACTGTTCACACCTTTTCAGTATCCAGACTGGAGCAACAAGCTGAAGTTCAATTAAAAGAGAGTTGAAATTGGGAAGAGTGAAATATATTTTTGCATTTGGTAGGATTGGCAGGTAGGAAGTTTTCAAAGCCAGGGAGAGGGAGCGGTTGTAGACAGCTCATCAGGAAAAAGACAGTAGGAAGAGTGAGGCTTTGCAGTTTGAGATTAATTGAGGAAGGAACGATTCCAGGCAGGGAGATCATCTAGGACAGGAAGCTGCTAGGCTGTTCAAAGTTGAAATGATAAGGACATGAGTGATAGAGTCGCCTGGGAAATATTATGAACCTGAGAAATGCTTTGAGGAAAGGAATTATGGGTTTTGATAACAGATTAGATTAAAAGAAGAAAATGGTGGCATTAACAATACAGTTTCTGACCTGAGAGAAGAAGAAAGATACACAGAAGAATGAAACCAAAACCCTAAGCATATGATGGCTAACGGACTTCCCAATGCCCTGCTGGGTTTCTAGAAAACAGAATACGACATCGTCTGAGAGCACAGTCATCTTCACGTGTTTTCAATTAAATGACATGAGACTAGACAATTTTAACACCTGTTTGAACACAGATCTAAAATGCTAAGTTCGTAATGTCATGTCCACTCTTCAAATAGTCAAAAACAAACTCCAAACTAATTATTAATTGGGAAATGTTAACCATGCTGAAATTAATTTTTTTTTTTAAATCTTAACTTGCTCAAAGAAACATGACCAATTCCCTGGTCACCTTCATTAAAATACCCTATATTAAATCTTGCATTTACAGTCTCACATTCAGCAGCAAGCTAGAAATCACACATTTTCAAGTGATAAGCAGAAATTAATTTTAGATTTATTTGCTTTCTTTCGAAATGTGTTAGTGCCCAAGGGCTCTTACAACTACACACCATTGTTTTGTGAAGAAAAAGAAAAAACCACACATGCATGAATATTTTTTTTTAAATCTTGGCTGCTTTCTTTTTTCCAGGTAACATTTACAAAGAGGAAATTTGGGTTGATGAAGAAGGCTTACGAGCTGAGCGTGCTGTGTGACTGTGAGATTGCGCTGATCATCTTCAACAGCACCAACAAGCTGTTCCAGTATGCCAGCACCGACATGGACAAAGTGCTTCTCAAGTACACGGAGTACAACGAGCCGCATGAGAGCCGGACAAACTCAGACATCGTGGAGGTGAGAGAGCATGCGTGGTGAGCCCCAAGCCTCTGCAAGCCAGGGTGTTTGGACCTCCCCCTGGCACACACACATATACACATCATGTTCTTTTTCCTAAGATGTTCATAAAGTCCCATAGCTACACCCAGGATTATTATCGATCCCAATTCTTACTCCACCTTTTCTCTTCCCCTCAAAAGTTAGAGTGATAGGATGATAGAGACCGTGTAGATCTGGTCTTTGCTAGAAATCAAGTACCAGTGTCAAACTATTTGCTTCATCTTTTGCAAGTGGTCATTGTCCACGGCTGCATATCAGGACACCATGGTTGGAAACTCTTGCCAGGGAATAGCTCATCCATTTTTTAGAGACTTCTGATCATTTCTTTTAGGTATATAATAGTTTCCCCAGCATCATCAAAGAAAAAGTGTATATAAAAATGAACTCACCCCAACCTTACACTTTCAGTTTTTCGATTTATGCCTCTTCTTTGTAATTCATTATTCTGAATGCTTTCTTGGTGGAAGAGTAAAGGCAATTATTCTCCTAGAAATGTTTTTTCCTAAAAATTATATATTTTATATATCAATGAAAACTGTTAATATACACAGAATCAGAAATCAGATGAAAATGAATTTCTAAATGTTACCTCAGTGTTTAATCAATCTCAGATTTAAAAAATTGTTTTATTGTGCCAAAAATAAATGAGCATGATGTCAAAAGTAAAAAATGTTTTAGACATGTTAGCATAAGTAACATACCATACAGTTTTGGCTGGAACTTTTTAAAGATTTTCAGCATCTATCCTATTTAAATACTTTGTAGTGCCCTTCAAGAGCAATGACTAAGACTATGAAACCAAGAAGGAAGAGGTATAATAAGGATGGTTCCCATCTGCCTATTTTCTTTACCTATTTGTCTACTCTGGCTTCTCTAGATTGTGCCTGCTTTCTCAGAATGAAAAGAAAATTAATAAGTGTTTCAAAAGTATGTACTCAAGAGTCAGTTTGCCAGAGTACACGTCATTCTTGCCATTGCTTAGACTGGTTCCATATTGTGAAAAAAATGTAGTGCTAATCCTGATCAAATGAATATGCCTCCCACATCCATTTCCCTTTTACCTGTTACAGTTGTCTAAGACTAATTCTCATTTCTTTGTTTTTATTTGAAAGTTTTTCAAAAGTATTGAGCTGATTGTTATATTTTATTTTTGCCTAACAAGGCCAAGGAAATAATTTCAGAGAAACAAAAGTGAATGATAAATAGATCTAGTGTGATATGTGCTTAAAATACTAGGCATTATTTTAGTTTTTCATTGATAATTTGAATTATGTGCTTGCCTTGATCTTGAAATTTAAGATCACTGATAAAATTTACCTATGCATGTTAGTTAGTTTTTTATTTGCATATAAATGTGAAAGTACAAAAATACGAAGGTGAACACTGCTTGTGTGTGCACTAATACATATGTAAAATAAATTCAAAAAACAAAACACCTATTTACTCAAAACTCCCATCTCATTGCTAAAACCATTATAACAAAAGTCAGGGTAACAAAAGAATTTGAGTTGGAATTTATCATTAGACTGGAACTGTGCTAGTCCTTAATGTCGTGAAATGCAGTAGAACCATAATGAGCCAATTGAAAAATATGTTGACTTCTAAAATTTGCTTTCTTAAAGGAGTTTAAAACCCAGAACATTCATCTTCTGAGGGTTTTTCTTAGGAATATATTATATGACTTGAAGGCAACTTAAAACTTCATATATTGGCCAAGTGTGGTGGCTCACGCCTATAATGTCAACACTTTGGGAGGCCTAGGTGGACAGATTGCCTGAGCTCAGGAGTTTGAGAGCAGCCTGGGTAACATCGCAAAACTCCATCTCTGCAACAAAAAAAAAAATACAAAAATTTTTTGTATTTAGGCACGGTGGCACGCATGTGTGGCCCCAGCTACTTGGGGGGCCGAGGTGGAAAATGGCTTGAGCCTGAGAGGTCAAGGTTGCAGTGAGCCTAGATTGTGCCTCTGCACTGCAGCCTAAGTGACAGAGCAAGACCGTGTCTCTTTAACAACAACAACAACAAAACCCACTTCATATATTGTATGAAAACTTATTATTTTTTGATAGGTGGATATTTGAAAGTCAGACTTCTTTAAATGCCACAAAAACAGCACTGGGTTAAGAGTCATTGTTTTTCATTTGAATCCTTGTCTTGCACTTTTGTGCTGTGTGTCTAGTTGGGTACCCCTCTGGGCTGAAGTTTTCTCATGTCAAAAATGAAGGCATTGAATTTGAAAGCGCTTTTGCAAGATTATAATTTTTTTAAAAAAAGCAATACTTGTAGGCCGGGCGCGGTGGCTCAAGCCTGTAATCTCAGCACTTTGGGAGGCCTAGACGGGCGGATCACGAGGTCAGGAGATCGAGACCATCCTGGCTAACACGGTGAAACCCCGTCTCTACTAAAAAATACGAAAAACTAGTCGGGCGAGTGAGCCGAGATCCGGCCACTGCACTCCAGTCTGGGTGACCGAGCGAGACTCCACCTCAAAAAAAAAAAAAAAAAAAAAAAAAGTAATACTTGTAAAACGAGAGTAAAGAACCGGCTCCATTTTCTTGTTAACATCAATAGGTTAAATCTCTGAAAAAGACACCTCGAGGCTCCTGGGCCAAATCTAGAGATTCAATGACTCAGTTATTTGGATGAACATAACATGTAAGTCAAACATATTGTGGGTCCGTCCTGTTCAACTCCCAGAATTATGCATTCTTCACATATCTGGCTTTTCCACATTTTGGTAATAACAGAGATCGTGGAAAAAGAAGTAAGGTGGGACCACTAAGCTTGACAACATTTACATCATCTTCACGTGGAGTATTTTTCAAAGCGCTAATCACTGAAATTAGGATACTTGAGATACTTAGTGGAGGAGAGGGGATCTGGATTGGAAGTTGCATTTGTAAAAAGTTCTCCAAGTAGGCCGGGCGCGGTGGCTCACCCCTGTAATCCCAGCACTTTCGGAGGCCGAGGCGGGTGGATCACGAGGTCGGGAGATGGAGATCATCGGGGCTAACATGGTGAAACCCCGTCTCTACTAAAAATACAAAAAATTAGCCGGGCGAGGTGGCGGGTGTCTGTAGTCCCAGCTACTCGGGAGGCTGAGGCGGGAGAATGGCGTGAACCCGGGAAGCGGAGCTTGCAGTGAGCCGAGATCGCGCCACTGCACTCCAGCCTGGGCGACACAGCGAGACTCTGTCTCAAAAAAAAAAAAAGAAAGAAAGTTCCCCAAGTAATTCTTAGACACACTAAATTTGAAAACCTCTGCAGCACTAGTTCATAAATTGTGTTGGAGGCCAAAGACCTATGATACATCAGGGATTTGAATTCGTTCTTAGAATGGATTTAACATAAAGTTGAAAGTTAAGATAGTTTACTACTCCTGGGTAAAATTTTAAATCCTATTTATTTTAATTTAATGGAATACATTTAACTGAGTAAGTTTAATGAGGAGCATAATATGTTTCATGAAGGGTCATTAGTTTTATATTTCCCATTTGGACCATTACCCCTCTTCCTTACCCTCTAAAAACAGTTTACTCACATGAAGAAAAGGTATGGGGAGAAATAGAAATAATAAAAGTTCTAGCATTTAGACAGAAATACAAATTTCTGGACCATACCAGAGTAGTGCTACGGGGTCATAGGAAACTGTGCAGTGCGTGGGTGTTGAAAAAGATTCCTTCTTTTAGCAAAAAAGCTCTGCGTAATTGTCATGTCTTTGCTTGATAATTAACACTACTCCAACAATGGCACAAAGACTCACAAAGGCTTAACAGACAGACTGAGATCAGTTTTTTTACTATTATATTGTAATGCAGCTTGAATATCTGTTTAGATACAATATATAAATATGCCAGATTTAGTAAATGTGTTAAAATTTTAATCCATTGGTTAAAAAACAAAAACAGTTATTGTATTAAAAGCACTTCCTTTGAAGAAAGTCCATTTTACTTAATTCTGACAAGTATACTGGGATATTTACCCAAAATGCTAGCTTGTCAGACTGTTGAAATTCAGTTGGGAATCTGATGGCGTTAAGGAACTGCTCCCTTCACTGCTTGTTCACTAGCTCCATTCTTCATTCTCTTAGCTGTATAAGACAGCAAACCCTACCAGTTTATGTTGGGCTCTGTTCCTGGAAGAAGATGTGGTTGTTGAGTACTTGAGGATGATCTGAAGACTCAGATCCCACAGGACATGCTTATAGGCCATTGCTTCACTTAGCAATGATGTACCAAGCTCCATTCATGCTCAGAACTGTGCAAGAGACTCTGAAACAGCAGGAGACTGGCATTCTTGTTAAGGATGTAAAACATATATGCAAAAAAATGAGCTTGGGAACAATTGGATGGCAAAGGAACAATAACCTCATTAATGCAGTATAAGCTGCTGAAATGAAGGCATAGGCTAAACAATTCAACAGAACTCATTCAGCCAGGTCATGTGTTTTTCCAGAGCATTCCAGGTGATCCTTGGAGTGACAGGACTCCCAGACAGGTTATCTCCATATCCAGCACATGTTTTGTAACCACAAAATCCTTATGGGAGTATCACTTAGCACCCAGCCAGGAAGGAATCTCTCATCCCTTCAGTGAACTCAGTGATTCTAATGAGCTACTCATTCAGTCTGGGCCCGCAGTCCAGTGATTAAGTGTGGAAAGGGAATAAAACACAAGGCCCTTTGCTGCTCTCTAGGAAATTCAGAGATGGATGTAACTCCTGCGGAAGAAACCTTTGATTCACAACTGTCTCAATAGAGGATTATTGGTTTTTCTTTTTAGAGGAAGAATGTGTGTGTGTCTGTGTGTCTGTGTGTGTGTGAGAGAGAGAGAGAGAGAGAGAGAGAAGGAAAGAGGAAGGGGGAGATGGAAAGAGAGAAGATGAGAGATGAGAGAGAGATTATATTTACCTGAAATTTTATTATTTTGGAAATTTTATTTGCTGTCACTTGAATCCTGACTTCTGTTTTGATTTGGAGACATCTAAGAACAGTTGCTGCAGCAAAATGTTTTCTGCACAGTAATAATTAAGGCCTAAATTGGGATGGGAAAATACCTTAAAATAGTTTATAACTTGTATAGCTTCACAATGCTGATGAAAGTTATCAACGAGCTAAGTGCTCTTACATAGTTTAGTGAAAATACTGAGTACAATTTTTGTTGAAAAGCAAATGCAGCAAATAGCAGAATTGGACTTCTTTACAAACTCAGTATCACAAAATTTGGAAATGGATGTAAATGTGAAAATATGTCTACTTTACTTGAGCATTCATTATATCTAATTAGCTTCTAATTTTATACTTATAAAAATATAGATGTAAAGCCACTGTAACCAGACTGCCTCTCTAGATTCTTCCTCTCTGGGCAGAGCATCTCTGAAAGAAAGGAAGCAGCCCCAGTCAGGGGCTTATAGATAAAACTCACATCTCCCTGGGACAGAGCATCTAGGGGAAGGGACAGCTGTGGATGCAGCTTCAGCAGACTTAAATGTTCCTGCCTCCTGGCTCTAAAGAGAGCAGCAGATTTCCCAGCACAGTGCTCAAGCTCTGCTGACCCCCGTGCTTCCTGACTAGGAGTCACCTCCCAGGAGGAATCAACAGACACCTCATACAAGAGAGCTCCAACTGGCGACTGGTGAGTGCCACTCTGGGATGAAGCTTCCAGAGGAAGGAACAGGCAGCAATCTTTGCTGTTCTGCAGCCTCTGCTGGTGATACCCAGGCAAACAGGGTCTGAAGTGGACCTCCAGCAAACTCCAGCAGACCTGCAGCAGAGGTGCCTGACTGTTAAAAGGAAAACTAATCCAAAGGTCACCAACATCAAAGACCAAAGGTAGGTAAATTCACGAAGATGAGGAAAAACCAGTGTAAAAAGGCTGAAAGTTCCAAAACCCAGAATGGCTCTTCTCCTCCAAAAGATCACAACTCCTCTCCAGCAAGGGAACAAAACTGGAAGGAGAATGAGTTTGACAAATTGATAGAAATAGGCTTCAGAAGGTGGGTAATAACAAACTCCTCCGAGCTAAAGGAGCATGTTCTAACTCAATGCAAGGAAGCTAAGAAACTTGATAAAAGGTTAAACGAATTTCTAACTGGAATAACCAGTTTAGAGAAGAACATAAATGACCTGATGAAACTGAAAAACACACACAAGAACTTTGTTAAGCATACACAAGTATGAATACCCAAATCAATCAAGCGGAAGAAAGGATATAAGAGATTGAAAATCAGATTAATGAAATAAAGCATGAAGACAAGATTAGAGAAAAAGAATGAAAAGGAATGAACAAAGCCTCCAAGAAATATGGGGCTATGTGGAAAGACCAAACCTACGTTTGATTGGTGTACCTGAAAGTGACGGGGAGAATGTAACCAAATTGAAAAACACCCTTCAGGATATTATCCAGGAGAATTTCCCCAACCTAGCAAGACAGGCCAACATTCAAATTCAGGAAATAAAGAGAAGACCACAAGATACTCCTCGAAAAGAGTAACCCCAAGACACATAATCATCAGATTCACCAAGTTTGAAATGAAGGAAAAAATGTTAAGGGCAGCCAGAGAGAAAGGTCGGGCTACCCACAAAGGGAAGCCCATCAGACTAACAGTGGATCTCTCAGCAGAAACCCTACAAGCCAGAAGAGAGTGGGGGCTGATATTCAACATTCTTAAAGAAAATAATTTTCAATCCAGAATTTCATATCCAGCCAAACTAATCTTCATAAGTGAAGGAGAAATAAAATCCTTTACAGACAAGCAAATACTGAGAGATTTTGTCACCACTAGGCCTGCCTTACAAGGGATCCTGAAGGAAGCACTAAATATGGAAAGGAAAAACCGGTACCAGCCACTGCAAAAACATATCAAATTGTAAAGACCATTGACACTTTGAAGAAACTGCATCAACTAATGGGCAAAATAACCAGCTAGCATGATAATGACAGGATCAAATTCACACATAACAATATTAGCCTTAAATGTAAATGGGCTAAATGCCTCATTTAAAAACACAGACTGGCAAATTGGATAAAGAGTCAAGACCAATCTGTGTGCTGTTTTAGGAGACCCGTGTTACATGCAAAGACATACATAGGCTCAAAATAAAGGGATAGAGGAATATTTACCAAGCAAATGGAAAGCAAAAAAAAAAAAAGCAAGGGTTGCAATTCTAGTCTGGGATAAAACAGACTTTAAACCAACAAAGATCAAAAAAGACTTAAGAAGGGCATTACATAATGGTAAAGGGATCCATGGAACAAGAAGAGCTAACTATCCTAAATATATATCCACCCAATACAGGAGCACCCAGATTCATAAAGCAAGTCCTTAAAGACCTACAAAGAGACTTAGACTCCCACACAATAATAGTGGGAGACTTTAACACCCCACTGTCAATGTTAAAGAGAACAACGAGACAGAAAATTAACAAGGATATTCAGGTCTTGAACTCAGCTCTGGACCAAGCAGACTTAATAGACATCTACAGAACTCTCCACCCCAAATCAACAGAATTCAGCATTCTTGTCAGCACCATATCACACTTATTCTAAAATTGGTATAATTGGAAGTAAAACTCTCCTCAGCAAATGCAAAAGAACAGAATTCATAACAAACAGTCTCTCAGACTGCAGTGTAAGCAAATTAAAACAGGGTTAAGAAACTCACTCAAAACCACACAACTACTTGGAGAATGAACAATCTGCTCCTGAATGACTACTGGGTAAATAATGAAAATAAGGCAGAAATAAATAAGTTTTTTGAAACCAATGAGAACAAAGACATAGTGTTCCAGAATCTCAGAGACACAACTAAAGCAGTGTTTAGAGGTAAATTTATAGCACTAAATGCCCACAGGACAGAGTGAGAAAGATCTAAAATCTACACCCTAACATCACAATTAAAAGAACTAGAGAAGCAAGAACAAATAAATTCAAAAGCTAGCAGAGGACAAGAAATAACTAAGATCAGAGCAGAACTGAAGGAGATAGAGACACGAAAAACCCTTCAATCAATCAATGAATCCAGGAGCTGATTTTTTTAAAAGACTTACGAAATAGACCACTAGCCAAACCAATAGAAAAGAGAGAAGAATCAGATGCAATAAAAAATGATAAAGAAGATATTACCACTGATCCCACAGAAATACAAACTACCATCAGAGAATACTATAAACACCTCTATGCAAATAAACTAGAAAATCTAAAAGAAATGGAAAAATTCCTGGACACATACAGCCGCCCCAGACTAAACCAGGAAGAAGTCGAGTACTGAATAGACCAATAAACAAGTGCTGAAATTGAGACAGTAATTAATAGGCTACCAACCAAAAGAAGTCCAGGACCAGGCGGATTCACAGCCAAATTCTACCAGAGATACAAAGAGGAGCTGGTATCATTCCTTCTGAAACTATTCCAGATAATAGAAAAAGAGGGACTCCTCCCTAACTCATTTTACGAGGCTAGCATCATCCTGATACCAAAACCAGGAAGAGACACAACAAAAAAAGAAAATTTCAGACCAATATCCCTGATGAACATTGATGTGAAAATCCTCAATAAAATACTGGCAAACCAAATCCAGCAGCACGTCAAAAGCTTATCCACCACGATAAAGTCAGCTTCATCCCTGGGATGCAAGGCTGGTTAAACATATGCAAATCAACTAACATAATCCATCACATAAACAGAACCAAAGACAAAAACCACATGATTATCTCAATAGATGCAAAAAAGGCCTTCAACAAAATTCAGCACTCCTTCATGCTAAAAACTCTCAATAAACTAGGTATTGATGGTATTGATGGAACGTATCTCAAAATAATAAGAGCTATTTATGAAAAACCCACAGCCAATATCATACTGAATGGGCAAAACCTGGAAGCATTCCCTTTGAAAACCAGCACAAGACAAGGATGCCCTCTCTCACCACTCCTATTCAACATAGTATTGAAAGTTCTAGCCAGGGCAATCAGGCAAGAGAAAGAAATAAAGGGTATTTAAATAGGAAAAGAAGAAGTCAAATTGTCTCTGCAGGTGACATGATTGTATATTTAGAAAACCCCATTGTCTCAGTCGAAAATCTCCTTAAGCTGATAAGCAACTTCAGCAGTCTCAGGATGCAAAATCAATGTGCAAAAATCACAAGCATTCCTATACACCAGTAATAGACAAACAGCCAAATCATGAGTGAACTCCCATTCACAATTGCTACAAAACGAATAAATACCTAGGATTACAATTTACAAGGGATGTGAAGGACCTCTTCAAGAAGAACTGCAAACCACTGCCCAAGGAAATAAGAGAGGACACAAACAAATGGAAAAACATTCCATGCTCATGGATAGAAAGAATCAATATCGTGAAAATGGCCATACTACCGAAAGTAATTTATAGATTCAATGCTATCTCCATCAAGCTACCACTGACTTTCTTCATAGGATTAGAAAAAACTACTTTAAATTTCATATGGAACCAAAAAAGAGCCTGTATAGCAAAGACAATCCTAAGCAAAAAGACCAAAGCTGGAGGTATCACGATACCTGACTTCAATCTATATTACAAGGCTACAGCAACCAAAACACCATGATACTGGTACCAAAACAGATATACAGACCAGTGAAACAGAACGTAGGTCTCAGAAATAAAGCCACACATCTACAACTATCTGATCTTTGACAAACCTGACAAAAACAAGCAGTGGGAAAGGATTCCCTATTTAATAAACGGTGCTGGGAAAACTGGCTAGCCACATGTAGAAAGCTGAAACTGGACCCCTTCTTTACACCTTGTACCAAAAATAACTGTAGATGGATTAAAGACTTAAACATAAGGCCTAAAACCATAAAAACCCTAGAAGAAAACCTAGGCAATACCATTCAGGCCATAAGCATGGGTAAAGACTTTATGACTAAAACAACAAAAACAATGGCAACTAAAGCCAAAATTGACAAATGGGATCTAATTAAACTAAAGAGCTTCTGCACAGCAAAGGAAACGGTCATCAGAGTGTACAGGCAGCCTAAAGAATGGAAGAAAATTTGTGCAATCTATCCATCTCACAAAGGGCTAATATCCATAATCTATAAGGAGCTTAAACAGATTTACAAGAAAAAAACAATCCATCAAAAAGTGGGTGAAGGATATGACCAGACAGTTCTCAAAAGAAGACATTCATGTGACCAACACACATATGAAAAAAAAACACATCATCACTGGTCATTAGAGAAATGCAAATCAAAACCACAATGAGATACCATCTCACGCCAGTTAGAATGGTGATCATTAAAAAGTCAGGAAACAACAGATGCTGGAGAGGGTGTGGAGAAATAGGAATGCTTTTATACTGTTGCTAGGAGTGTAAATTAGTTCAACCATTGTGGAAGACAGTGTGGTGATTCCTCAAGGATCTAGAACCAGAAATACCATTTGACACCAGCAATCTCATTACCGGGCATATAACCAAAGGATTATAAATCGTTCTACTATAAAGACACATGCAGACCTATGTTTATGGCAACACTATTCACAATAGCAAAGACTTGGAACCAACCCAAATGTCCATCAGTAAAAGACTGGATAAAGAAAATGTGGCACATATACACCATGGAATACTATGTAGCCATAAAAAAAGATGAGTTCATGTCCTTTGCAGCGACATGGATGAAGCTGGAAACCATCATTCTCAGCAAACTAACAGGAATAGAAAACCAAACACCGTATGTTCTCACTCGTAAGCGGGAGCTGAACAATGAGAACACATGGACTCAGGGAGGGCAACATCACACAGCAGGGCCTGTTGTGGGGTGGGGGGCCAGGGGAGGGATAGCATTAGGAGAAATACCTAATGTAGATGACGGTTTGTTGGGTGCAGCAAACCACCATGGCACGTGTATACCTATGTAACAAACCTGCATGTTCTGCACATGTATCCCAGAACTTACCAAAGTAAATAAATATATGTGTACAAAATTATTTGTATGTGCTATATAGATAAGTATTATGCAAGGATACTTAAGAGAAAAAGACAGATTCAATTATCTAATCATTTGCAGATTTTCCTTCTTTCAGTCATTGATTGAACAAAAAGTAGTTGAATTCCTGCTCTGTGTTATATGCTGTGAAATGCCTGGAGATACAGATATAACCAAGGCCCCTCAAGGACTCACGGTCCTTAAGTTGGCTCACAAGGCCATGCATGATATGATCGCTGTATTTCTCTTACTCTTCAGCCTCACTGTTTGCAATTTCCCTGCCAACAACCTGCCCTTACCACCCCCATCCTATATTTAAGCCACACTGAACATATGTACATTCTTCAATCTCTCCAAGCTCTGTTTTGTCTTAAAATTCCTTACTGGATCTCTGCTTGGCTGTTACTTATCCTTCACTCAAGTCAGGTCCCAATTTATACTTCGGAAAGTCATCCTTGAAGCCCCCATAACTTGTGTTAGGGGCTTCCCCTGTGTTACAGTCATCATTTGTTCTCTTTCCCATCAGAGCACTGTTGAAGTGTTATCCAATTGCCTGTCTCACACTAGATTCTAAACTCCCAAAGGGCAAGGGACTGTACATCATATTCCCGGTGCTTAACATGAGGTCTAGAGAGTGTTACCTCCTCAGAATATATTTATAGAATAAACAAACAGGAAAGACCGACATACAACCAAGTGATAATCATGTGGCATAACATTGCACATTTAAAGTATGAAAAGATGTGTTTATAGTTCCAATGAAACAATTCATTAAATTTTGATAAGAGTTTATCAAAGCACAATTTAAAAACACTCAAGTAATCTAAGTCCGTACTCTCCAATATAGTAGCTACTAGGATCATGTGACTATTTATATTTAAATGAATTAAAATTAAATAAAATGTCCAATTCAGTTCCTCAGTTGCATTAGCCACATTTCAAGCATTCAGTAGTCATGTGTGGCTAGTGGCTACTGAATTAAACAGGGAAGATATAGAACAGAATGCATTGATCATCACAGAAAGTTCTATAAGACAGCACTGGTCTAGACTGAAATATGAAGAGGGAAATATTTAAACAAACTGTGTTTAATTAATTAATAATTAAATTAATACCAAAATTAATTATTCAATATTAAATTTGAGGAGTTACTTCGGAAGTGACTAACTGTGTACCCTGTGATTTTGGAATTCAGAGCATAAATGTTCACTTCGAGAGACTCTGACCTGGAGCTAAACACTCATCATAAAACTAAAAGCATACTTTACCCCTAACCCATAACCACAGAGTCAATCAGTAAACTTATGATCTGGTCAAAAAGCACTTGCAAGTTGTTCAGGCTGACAGGGAGCATTAACTGTGTGAGCTGGGTGATGTCTACTGTATTTTTTTTTAACTTGAAGCTTATGAACGGAAAGATGATAGTTCTGTCTTATCACTATTTTTAATTTACTTGAAGCAACATTGAACCGGTATTTATCTATATAATTAGTAAGTTAATTTCTCCAGAAAAGTATTTTTCATTATGAAAAAGTTTAGAGAAATAGTATTCTTGAGATACATTACAAATCCTTCTTAGGTTTACTATAAAATATAATTGATATAGATCTTATTGCTGGTGACTCAGTAAGCCTACCCTGCCCTCTGGTAAGCCAAGTATATAATTGCTTTTCAATACATGGTATTGAAAAATTAACAAAGTATTAGTATCTTCCATAAAGATTTAAACCTTCTGTGTTGAGGCTTCTGAGGGAAAAGGGGAAAAAGAGATTTTGTTATTAAAAATGTTTTTTATTTTCCTGAATTTTAATGTAATTTTGTTTATATGTCTTTAAAAGACTTTTATTAGTACCTTTAAATAATATTTTTATTTGTTCCCCAAAGTCTTAAGAAATGAGTCTAAAATTTTTTAATGTATTCATATTTCTCATAACTATACCACAATGATTTATATAGATCAAATTTGAAGAGCCATTTCTTTTTTAAAAATAATCCTCTTGCTTAATTTATATGTTTTGTAAACATGAAGAGCTGCTTCACATCTCATTTATTAAGAAAATAATCATTGTTGAACAAATAATAATGTAAGGCAATAAAACTGAACTTCCTCTAGTCTCTGTTATTACACAGCTCTAATAGTTTGCAGTCATTAGTATGAACACAGTGAGCAGATAATTACTTAATAATAGTAGAAGCAGAAAAGTCAGGGTTCAAAATATAGACTTTTATCAGTAATATAATTTCTTTATCAATATTAATCATTACCATTTTATCATCATTATTATTTTACATGAACCTTCCTGAACTAGAGCAAACCAAAGATCTCATGTGATCTCTCTTCCCCTGACTCCCACCATACCTGTAAATGAAAGGAGAAAAATATATAGCCTGGATGATAATTGTCCATTTTTAATGATATTTACAAATTTCATGGCATATGGTACTTGGTGGTAAGCGGCATATTTGAACCAAATGTTACATTCTAGCCATTGATATCATCTAAGTAAAAGTAGCATTGGTTTTAAAAGGTGTCAAGTAAGAATCAAAGTGTAGAACATTCTTACTTCCTCAGGAAAAGTTACTGAATATATAGCCATGAAATAGTCAAAAGTAAAGTTTTAAGAATGATTCTGAACTTTGCCTAGAAGCAGAATTCTAAGATGATGACTCTTTTCATTAAGGAGTGTTTATTATTTTAATTTCTTCACTCCACTGTTGGTTTTGGGGATTTTGTTTTTGTTTTGTCTAATTACAAATCCCTCTCCTTTCCCTGAAGGACACGATGAAGCTTTGTTCATCTCTGTACCTCCAGCTGCCAGCTCAATGCCTAGCATATTGTGGACATTCAATATATAGCAACCTACTGATGATCATTAGCATGAATAAAATTTTTAAATATACAGTTTTTCTTTGGTGAGATCTGATGTGTTCTAATAATAAAAGTGAGAATCTTTCAAGTCAGCCAGAGTGAATAAATGTTGTTTTGCATCAAAAATAAATAATTAATTAAATCACAAGGCACAGGAAGCCAAGTAGAAGTATTGCTTGTGGTGCTGGTGGAAAGTAAAGGACTTCCAGAGCAAGGTACAGTATTTTGATTCCTGGAGGAGAGAGAAGAAACCTGTTAGTGCTTTGGCCAGTATTGGGCAAGAGGGATCAACAGGTCTCAAATGAAATGCCTGTGGCCCTGTCTGAATCACCAGAGTATCTTGCTAAAATGCTGATTCTAACTCAGTGGGTGTGGGGCAGGGCCCAGGATCCTGTATTTCTGGCCAGGTGATGCTGATGCTGCTGGTGGAGTAGCAAGGATCTAGATTTCCTTTTCCAAACATGTATTTCCTTCTCCATGGAATTTGAAAGTGTGTCTGTAATCTATTTCCTCTTTGTAATTTTATGGAGGGTTAGAATCGTACTATAAAACAGGTTCTTACAACTGAAATTCAATGAAACTAATTCTTGAAAGGAAGTGTCTTAGGTTTTTCTGAAAGTGTGATATATTAATAAAAGGCCCATCACTACCCAGTGAGGTGGGACTCTGGAATATTTCACTCCTTAGTGGGTGCCCATCACTTGATACTGGCTGCCTGGAGCACACAGTTAAGGAAGATGCTGAGTCCAAGTCCACATATTCAGGAACTGTAATGCGATTGGTTAGGGGCATGTGCCTTGGGTGCAGGGAGGTAGTGCTAGCCATAACTTGGTCAAAATAATCAATAGGACATTCTGGGAAAAGACTTAATCAAACTCAGTCATTAAAAGGACTGTAATTAGGTAAGTGCTGCATACATGTACAACAGATTAAGTAGACAGATTATATTATTGGAAATATATCCCATTTTATAGCTATTTGACATATTATCCAGTCATGTCTCGATGGTATTTAGTGTATTCTGTGCTACTCTGAAATTTAACCACCTGGAAGAAGATATGAATAAGAAAAAAAAAATCTCTGTCAATTATTTCTAAAGGTCATAGAGTTAATGACTAGCTGGGAGGTTAATTAGATTCTGAAAACCTCTTCATATCAATTAAATCTCTTATCTTTATGTTTTAGTAAATAAACTCAGTAACTATTTAGAGCTACTGTTCTAGGGTAAGAAACGTTGTAAACAGTAAAACTACACAATGGGTGTTTGGGTTTTTTCCTCACATTAAAAAAAAAAAAAAAAATTATAGCAGGCATGGTGGCTCACACCTGTAATCCCAGGACTTTGGGAGGCTGAGACAGGATGATTACTTGAGCCTAGGAGTTCAAGAAAGACCAGTCTGGGCAACATACAGAGACCCCAACTCTACAAAAGTAAAAATAAATTAGCTGGGTGTGGTGGTGCATACCTGTACTCCCATCTACACAAGAGACTGAGGTCGGAGAATCACCTGAGCATGAGAGGTTGAGGCTCCAGTGAGCCATGATCATGCCACTGTACCCAGCCTGAGTGACAGAGCAAGACTCTATCTCAAAAAAAAAAAAAAGTATTACAAAAAAGTAGATATATGAATTAATAATAGTAACTTATATTAATAATGGTAACTTATTTTATAATTTCTGAATTAGATACTTTATTTTTCAAAAGTAAAAGCGTGCATATTACTATTTAATCATAAACAAGTTCCATCACTATGCTGTCAAGGAGGAAACCATTTCATAGAAAAACAGACCAAAGTTACCCTATGAATTAGCTACTACTAATCTAAAGCCAACTTCACTCTCAGTTACTATTTCAATAGGACAGAAGTTGATTGATTGACTCTGCGGTTAGTTCCAGAAACCCAACCCTTTTCAAAGTTACTGTACACATTTGTAAATAAATGGTATATTTAGCATCTATACTATGACAATTATAAACTCATTTCTGTCATGTGAATTTTCTTTGGATAATATAACCAGACCAGATCAAAAGACGTAGATCTGCATTAATCTGTAAAGTAGCCTAGCCACGTGTGGCTATATAAATACAAATATAATTTAAATTACATAAAATTAAAAGTTCACTTTTCAGTCTCACTATCCACATTTCAAGTGCTTAATAGCAAGATGTGACTAGTGGCTTCCAAATATAATTGTCCATTATGAAAGAAACCCTCTGTTGGACAGTAAATGATGAAACTGGTGAATCTAGTGCTCTCTTTCATTCAAATCACTGGCATGGGCTGGGCGAGGTGGCTCATGCCTGTAACCCCAGCACTTTGGGAGGCCGAGGCAGGCAGATCATTTGAGGTCAGGAGTTCAAGACCAGCCTGGCCAATATGGTGAAACTCCATCTCTACTAAAAATACAAAAAAAAAAAAATTAGCCAGGAGTGATGGCACACGCCTGTAACCTCAGCTACTTGGGAGGATGAAGCAGGAGAATTGTTTCAGCCCGGTAGGTGGAGGTTGCAGTAACCTGAGATTGCACCACTGCACTCTAGCACTCCAGTCTGGGCAACAGAGTGAGACACCGTCTCAAAAAATAACTAACTAACTAACTAAATAAATAACTGGCATGATGGTTAACAGATACAGCCCAATAAAGGGTACATAAACTGGAGAGGTTACACCTGGCTACTTCACCTTTCATTCCTGCAGCGGGCATTTATGACATGCCCACTGTGCGCCAGTCAGGACCTGAGCCAAGGCAGAGAAACCCAGCAAGAAAAGTTGAATCACTCAGTCAGCATTTACTCCAAGGAACAGAATATTTGTTAAAGTCTATGTGATTTTGTGGAGAAAGACGAGAAAACGGAGGGATCACTGAAGCTGGAATTGCCCTGAGGAAGAAGAGAACATGGAAAAGGGAGAAGAAAAATGAGTAGTAAGGACGTAGAAATAAGCTAAGTCCCTTGTGAACTTTTCCAACAGGAAAGAAAAGATCATGCATGCACACGGTTTTGATTTTTCCTAATTAGTATGTGTGGAATTTTATCTTCATCCAGGCTTCATGATTGGTTTTCCTTAACTGTAGTTGTTCTGAATTAATTTCGTGTGGGGGGAAAGAAAGCTACATAGTGATTTTCCTAAAGAATATTGTTGAAGCATTTTTATGAGAGTTCGTCTTTTAAATTTTACTTCTAGGATATAGGACTTTAAAAGCTCCACAGATTTGAAACAAAGATGGATATTAAAAATTCAGTTCCAGTGATAGCAACATCACAGACTCTCATTCTCTAACGGAGGGCGAGTTATGTAACCTTGCTGGGCTTTAGGTTCCTCCTGAGTTAATGTTGTCTGCCCTGAGCTCCTCACAGGGCTGTCATGAAGATGGCAGGTTATACAGATGTCAGAGTCCATTGTCAACTCTTATAAAAAGTTAGTTTTATTTTCAAAGTCAAGAGAAAAAGTTCAGAGAAGAAAAAATGTTAACCAAAAGAGAGAGAAGACACAAATTCTTAATTTGCGATTACATAGTTTATGCTAATAAGTATATTATTTGTAAATATTGAATTATTATATAAATAACTGCAGCATTTTACCTAAATTAAAAAGATCTAACAAAGGTCAACGAATTGATTTTTTTTCTTTTCCACAAGTATTTATGAAGTGTATGTGCAAAGCATGGTATTCACGACCCTCCAGGGCCAGTAGCAGTCCATGGTGGACAGAATATACACAGTGTTTGTTCTCTCATTCAGTAGATATTGATGGACATGAAGATCATTGCTAAGCGTTCTGCCAGTTACTGGTGATGCATCTGTGATTATCGTACCCAATGATCTGAACCATAATAAGATACAGACAAAGTACAGTGGGCTAACAGAGGAGAAGGAAAGCAATTACAACTGTGGGCACCTGAAAAATCTTACTGTAGACTTCAGGTGAAGGTACGGCCTTGAATAAGTAGAATAATTTGATATACTAAGCCAACCTGAGAATAGTTTTTCCCATTTAAACTAAAAGTAAGACTGATAAATGTAATTATATGTGGACATTAAATGCATATATGTGTATATATATACATACATGTATGTAGTATGTATATGTAGCAGCCTTTTTGTTGTTTTTTGTTGGGACTGGATTTTTTAATGTACGGTTTTTCTATAAACAGATGGTTATAGTTTCTAGAGAAATTCCATAGAATACAAATGTTAGAAAGATGCAGTCAATTTAATTGCCTTTAAGCTTAATAAAAGGTTCAACCTTAAAGTTGCATCCCACATCCTTAGTTTAACTTTACAGATGAGATTTTTTTTCCCCTCTCTAAATTCTAAAACATGATACATCTGGCTGAGAGGCTGGAAAATTGTTACATGCCTGTGCAACATTCTTACAACCTAATCAGTTCTTTAACTTTTCTCACAGTTTAATCATTGGAGAATGTTCTTTGTTTTTGTAGTCACTGTTTCACATAGTAACAGCTTGTTGTATTTTGGTCTGTTTGCCAGAGGGTAGGTTTATTTTTAAAACCCTGAACTCTGAATTTTTCTTTATTTTTCCAAGATTGAAAGCAGCTGAAATGCCTGGAGTTACAGGTTGAAGGCTGCTTCACAATATGTGGAGGAAGCTTCTTTCCCTCCTCCCTTTGTGTGTGTGTGTGTGTGTGTGTGTGTGTTTTAATTTTTCCCTAACAAATGTCTTCTAACTGGTAGTTGTCTAAAAATAGAAAACTGCTTAACTAAAAATAGCCTGGCTCTCAGTCGTGCCAAGGAAAATGGAGAGGAATAGGCGTGGAATAGAAGGCTGAGTAATCCAGTTCTATTCATTCAGAGAAACCTTTGAGAATGCGGGCGATGATAAAGTGCCCTCAAAAAACCACAGGCCCGACTCTCTCTTCAGACTTCTAGGTGCCAATAAACATTTTAGCCCCAGGATACTTTTTTTTTTTTTTTTCCTCATAGGTTGTAAACATTTTCTGAAAGACAAGGCTTTGTTTCAGGGAACCTGACAAACTGCCATAAATAACTAACTTTCCTAAGGTCTTAAAAATTCATACTTGTAAGATGTATTTTAAAAGAGAATCTTCAATGAAAGTATTGTAAAATAATGTACATCGTGCAATAATTAACAGAGGAAACTCTGTTATAATAAAAACCACTTAGCTGCTTGCAATTAAACGCAAAACTTTAAGGAGTTTCACAGCGAGAAAACTATTCCTGTGACTCATTGTAGCTTCAGAGAGCAGCTGACTCATTTTAGTTTAGCTCCCTGAGACATGAAATTCTCTTGTTCAGTCTGTATCCCCTTAACATGCCAATATTTAGTCTCTTTCTTACAATTATTATTTTCACTCAAGCAGATTTTTACTTTTAAACTTTAAAATGATGTAGAAACTACTTCGAAAAATAGCATTTCTAGAGTAGGATGGCTTTTAGTTTCAATAAATGGAATTCTGAGTAAGTCATAAAAAATAAGTGTGTATACATATAATATATACCAGTTTTGCAATGGGAATGCTTTTTTTTCCCCCTATTTTGTTTTGCTTAAGTAATCTGTAAACCAGGTCAAACATAGCAACAGGGTGTGGAAATGTCAGCACAGTTCATAGGGTTATACGAGTCTGAGCATTGTTATGTTCAGTTCCTGTAATGCTGCTGGTGATAAGACTCTTGAGACAAAAGACGATAATTGATGGAAAGAGGCTTAAATCATTGCTAGAAGAATCAAGGTCCTTGTATCTGTGTACATCGACTCTTCTGGTCTCCTTCCGTCTTGTAAAGCATTTTGTCGTCTTGCATGTTGGCCCCCTACTGCTCTTTGTAATGGATGCAGACCACAAGTGATTCCTTTATGCAGCATACAGGGTGTAATTGTGTCTGTGTGGTGTATTAGTAATTACCAAGCTGAATTCCCATATTGTATCTTTACTGCAGGCATGGAAAAATAGGACATACAACCCTGCAAAATCATTTTCAACCTAGATAGTGAGCCACTTAGAGCTGTATTCCAGGGACAAAGCCTTTTATTTGAATACTTTTTAAACAAAATTTTCATTGTTGAGTCATTTGTGCCATGCAGGGTAAATTCAGTTTGGGAAATTATTACCTTTGATATTATATTATTCAATTCTGACTCTTCAGCAAAGTCTTTGTAATATGGAAAACATTGGCTCTTTTTAACTGCTGAAATAAAAAAATAATATTGTTAGATGTAATAGTGATATGAGCTATGGTAACCATGCTAAGCTATCATACAGAAAGAATACTATGTGAATTACCACATATAATAGATTTTGTAACATTTATAAACATGAAATAATATAGTTATTTTAGTAGCATTTTTATCTTAAACAGTTATATTTTATGCATAATTTATCGATATTGGCTCAAGCATTGTTAAACTTCAGAAAAAGCTGACAAAAAATTTTGTTACAGTAAACAGATATAAATTAATTATTAATTTCTTTGCTATAAAATTTGCATCCATCCTTTATGTATTATGTAGCTGATATTGATTTGACTACCTCCAAATCATTGTGGATTTGAAATGTCCACAGTATTATCTGTAATAGAAGCCAAAATAATGCAAGCAGCTTGGCTTAAACAAAAGAAAGTATGCTTATTCTATGCATGAAATTCTTATAATGACAGTTAAAAACTATTAAATAGAATTACAAAGAAATTAATACAGCCATTTCATTATCGATTTTCAATGCAGTTAGACTCATATTGCAAATTATTCATTAAAGCATTCAAGATTCTCGTTATATTTTTACCTTCATATCTGAAAGTGGTCTTTCAGTATATATATCTTAAAAATTTGCTTCCACTTTTAACTGTAGATTTTGTTATTCAAGCAATAATTATTAAATTCTTAGGATATACAGAACTTTATATGGATGCCAGAAGAAATACAAGTTTGGAAGACATTGTCTGTGACCTCAAAAACTTACAGTCCAATTAAGGTAGAAAATACATGTGGGAATCAACTGGACAAAACAACATAATGAGAACTAGGGGATATTTAGGGGGAGGCAACATAGCACAGTGTTGAGGAGCATCAGTTCTGGAAATAAACTGCCTGAGTTCTATATGTCCTTGGGCAAATTACTTAGACTTTCTGTTTTATTTTTTATTTTCATTTATTTATTTATTTATTTTGAGATGGAGTTTCACTCTTGTTGCCCAGGCTGGAGTTTGGCAATGGCGCGATCTCAGCTCACTGCAACCTCCACCTCCTGGGTTCAAGCAATTCTTCGTCAGCCTCCTGAGTAGCTGGGATTACAGGCATGCGCCACCATGCCTGGCTAATTTTTTTTTTTTTTTTTTTTTTTTTTTTTTTTTTTTTTTGTATTTTTAGTAGAGATAGGGTTTCTTCATGTTGGTCAGGCTGCTCTTCAACTCTCGACTTCAGGTGATCCACTTGCCTCAGCCTCCCAAAGTGCTGGGATTACAGGTGTGAACCACCACACCTGGCCAACTGTCTGTTTCTTAATCCCATCATTTGTAAATAGAGGTTAATGATACTACCTTCTGCTTAGCTGTTATGAGAATTAAATGAATGAACATTTATAAATTGCTTAGAACAGAGTCTGACACTTGCTAAGGTTTACGATAATGATAATGATGACAATGATGGCAGTGCTGCTCCTGGTAACATATCATCAAGCAATAAGTGGTAGGAAGAAGTTTAAAAAGTCAGGACAGGCAGCCATGATTGGTAGTCATTTTTAGGCTCAAACAAGTCAAATTCAGAAAGATGGATATCAATTGATGAAAAAGATGTGGGCAAACCTTTCAAAAGACCAAGTGTGCAAAGAGTCACAAATAAAAGAAACAAGGGCATGAAAAACATTAGCTTGATATGAAGAGAATGTTCACATAAAGAAAAAGATATAAGAAAGATGGCAATGAAAATGGGAAGAAGAGACAGGGAAATCAAGCACTCTGAATATTTGATGTGGAATTAGATGTGATTCAGTTGGCATCAGAAAGAGTCCGTGGTCTCAAGCAGTAAATTAGCATAATGACAACCAATTCTTGAGAGAGGTTCCACTGGAAAAGTCAGAAACAGTTGTGAAAAGTAGAAGTGCCAAAATATTTTACTTTTTATAAGTATGTATATGTGTGCGTGCTAAAAAGCCTGAAAGCTTTCACCATATTTATATTTTTATTTCATAGGACAAGTTGCTTCGGAAATATGCATATAATTTTAGTTTGCACTAATAAGGTGCACATGCATTTCTTTGAGGACTATTTATCACATACAGTGTGTTAAAAAAGGAAATTATAGAGGCCTCAGGAGGTTTCTTTGTTATGTTTGTTGTTGTTGTTGTTTTGCCATTTTATTTTATTTTATTTTATTTTATTTTATTTTATTTTATTTTATTTTTGAGATGATTTTGTGCCCCTCGTCCAGGCTGGAATGCAGTGACACAGCCTTGGATTACTGCAACCTCCAATTCCTGGGCTCAAGTGATTCTCCTGCCTCAGCCTCCCAAGTGGCTGGGACCACAGGCACATACCACCACATCCAGCGAATTTTTGTATTTTTTGTAGAGACAGGGTTTTGCCATGTTGCCCAAGCTGGTCCCGAATACCTGGGCTCAAGTGATCCTCCCGCTTCAGCCTCTCAAGTACTTGGATTACAGCAGTGAGCTACTGTGCCTGGCCTAGGAGGTTTATTTTAAACTACATAGGCTTCTTTACAGTAAATTGAAAAATATATCAAGATCTATAAATTTGTAAGTTCCTAATGAAGCAGTGCACTGTTTAATTTTTAGACAGTCTCGCTAGGTTGCCCGAGCTGGTCTCAAACTCCTGGGATCAAGAGATCCTCCTTCCTCAGGACATGTACACTTTTAATGACTGCATAAACAGGTCAGGATTCTGAATACAATACTGTCAAATATGAAGACTCTGCCCTTAAACTTTCACATCCATATAATAAAAGTCCTGCCCTTTCATAATAAAGGCAGTGTGGTGCTGGAGGAGGGACAGACACACATTTTAGCATCAGACAAACCTGGTTTCTGCCACTTTCATAAACTCTGTGATCTTGGGCAACATTCTGAATGTCCACCAAGCTTCAGCTTCTGAAGCAGTAAAATAGGAATAATAAAACTCACTTTTGGTCTTCCTGTAAGAATTAAGTTATGTACATATATAGTCATTAGCACATAATGCTCATACAACTGGTATTTATTTTCCTGCTATTCCTTTTTGCATATGTAAATTTAGGCAAAAATTTTAAACTTTCACTTGTATATACACACACACACTTTGGACACTGAAATCTTCAGTGTATTTGGTGCTTACATTTAAATAAAATGTCCCATTTTATAAATTATCATATAATGCATTTATGTATCTTGTGTAATAACATTATGAAATTCTTCAGAAATAAGGTCCTCACTACACAGATTTTTAAACTAGGGAAAGGGTAGAAAAAGGAAAAAACTAGGAGTCAAAAGTAATTCTATTAAGTCCAGTCAAAACAGAGTTGAAAAAAAAATAATAAGTGGAACTCTGCCAAATAGAGGGGCTTTCCCAAGTTCTCTTAGTGAACTCTGGTAGATAGTATTAGGATATAATTTATTTCCTGATACCCCTTTGAACTACTTTGTATCCAAGGAAGAGGAGTTAGACAATGAGAGAGAAAGTGAGAAAATGAGAGAGATGTAGGGTGAAAGAGAAGGAGGTAGGTTGATTGAGATTTCAAGACAATGGAAGTAATTAGCAAGGCTAACACAAGTGTGCCTATGCTGCCAGTTTCTTTTCTGACACAAAAATAAATAATTGATTTCATTAAAATATTAGTCAGTCAACAATGCTTAGTGTGATAATATTGTTAACAGTGAAATACGTATGTGGTGCATTGCTTCTAGGGTGAAACTTTAAGTATCTTTGCCCTGGCTCCCTCAGTATTTTCATGGCAGTGAGGATCCATACTCTTGGAAATGAGCCAGGAACACTCTAATGTATTACACATGTGGCTTAGTTCCAGATGAACAGGTGTTTTAAATATTCTAATCACATACCCACAATGTATATCACTATTGGGAAAAGGATATCATTTTTAATCCACTGGTGTTTGTTCTGAGCCACACCTTTTTCACACTGTGAAGATTTTCAAGATGAACTGTGATTTGGGGAGGGATGGCCATCTGAGCTCAACTTTAACTGATAGGAGGTACACCAAATTTATAGTTCTGAACTCTGCACCTGGAGTCTGGCTACTGAGATCAAACCACTTGCTGACCAGCATAAAAATAAATAGGAAAATATTTCAGTGTTTTCCACAATTGCGTTTTTACAAATACAAGAGATTTTATTTATATTAAAGAAAACTGTAGTTTTTTGTTTGTTGTTTTTTTTTTTTTTTTTGAGATGGAGTCTCACTCTATCACCCAGGCTAGAGTGCAATGGCACGATCTCGGCTCACTGCAACCTCTGCCTCTTAAGTTCAAATGATTCTCCTGCCTCAACCTCCCAAGTAGCTGAGATTACAGGCTCCTGCCACCATGCCCAGCTAAATTTTTTGTATTTTTAGTAGAGAGGGGGGTTCACCATGTTGGCCAGGCTGGTCTCAAACTCCTGACCTCAAGTGAACCACCCACCTTGGCCTCCCAAAGTGCTGGGATTGTAGGTGTGAGACATGAGACACCATGCCTGGTCTGCAAATTCTTATACTATGATTAGGGGAAGAAATTTGTTTTCCATTAGAAACCACCATTAAGTTTGCAAGCATTGTAAAAAAAAACAAAAACAAAGAAAAAAAAAAACACCTCACTTTACTGAGGCCTCAGTTACTATATTGAAATACTATTTTCTGGGTGGGGGGGAAGATAAAATCTACCCAAAAGTACATCTAACCAGAAATAATTCTGAAGATTCTTTCAAATGTTCTGCTTCATGCTATACACGCGCGCGCGCACACACACACACACCCCTACATATATTCACATATACATGCAGTTAATGTGAGACTGGCAGTTCCCAGCACAAAATATATAGCTCCCATTTCACTGTGCACAAGTTCCTGTGTCAGATCAACAAAACTTTCATTGATTTCTGTCTATCTGGTTGGCTTTGACAATAATGTAATGCAATCGGGGAGGGAGAGTTTCTAACTTCTCCCAGCCACCTGCCTTAACCTCATGCTTCATCTCAGTATAGACTGGATTCCTTTGGTTAGTCGATAGTGTACATTACCTCATGGAGCCGACTTTGAACTATGTTTTGCTTCCTTTTAATGGTACTGTTTCCCCTCATCTTTTAACAGTGATCTTTTAAAAAGAAGTGTGATTCTATTCAGAATGATGTGATGGCTGTTTGAGACATTTTAAAGCTATTAGGTGGTTAATATGTGGTTAATATTATTTATTCAACAGAAAATGGACTTTAAGCGCATGTAAAAAGCCAAGCATCATAATTGTAAATTCTTTTAAAAGTTATACAACTTTATTTAGTTTCAATTTTCCAAAAGTCCAGTTTCCCATCTGGGAGACATGGGTATTGGCCCGGCTGTGGGAAACCTCCAGAGAAAACAGGGGAGCTCCGCTACTGCGGAAGCAGAGTCAGTGACTGTGGGTGGCATTTTCTCCGCTGAGTCAGGTCCTGCCAACCCTACCCCAGGCTTCTACCAACAGTGCGGATTTTCTGGCAAGATGCAAAACCCCAGTCTTTGTGGTTCTTGAAGCTCTCCTGCAGTTTCTCCTTTTCCTTGGTACTTTGGGAAATTTTCACTTTAGAAGATCACATCTTGCTGTGTCTTCCTCGCAACTGTTGAAAAATTTGGGAAGTTTAGCAGCCATTTATTTTATTTTTCCTCTCATCTGGCCTATAAAGTAACTTGGTGTTATGTGCGTGTTTTTCAACAAACAGGAAAGGAAAGAGATTATGTACCCATGATTTTGAAAATATTTTTTATACAGCATACAATATTTCTCCATGATCCCTCACTTTGCCCAGGGAGAAACAATAGTTTCTTCGTAAAAGCGTACATTTTTATCTTTTCTCCAATCTATTCCCTCAGCCCAAGAGAAAATGTAGTCTTGTAGTTACCAGCCTTTGTATCCCCCATCTGCTCAAGCAAATTGAAGAGAAGAGGCAAGTGGTTGGCTTCTGCATCTGAAGAATATAGGTGCCAAAATAATAAAGTGGACCTTTTTGTTAGTCACAGAGACTTAAGGTTCCTGCTAGTATTACTCTAATCATTGTAATAAACCTGTGCTTCATTTTATTTGTAATCATTTGTAATAAAGAAATCATTTATTACAATCATTTGTAATAAATCTGTGCAGATAGATACATTCTGTATGTTATTGGGAAGGACTTCCTTCCTAGGCTTAGGAATGTTAGGAGTTTAAAAATTTAGCAGCTGGGCACAGTGGCTCACGCCTGTAATCCCAGCACTTTGGGAGGCTGAGGCAGGCGGATCACAAGGTCAGGAGATCGAGACCATCCTGGCTAACATGGTGAAACCCTATCTCTACTAAAAATACAAAAACAAAATTAGCCAGACATGGTGGCAGGCACCCAGCTACTCAGGAGGCTGAGGAGGGAGAATGGCGTGAACCCAGGAGGCGAAGCTTGCAGTGAGCCGAGATCGCACCACTGCACTCCAGCGTGGGTGACAGAGGGAGACTCCATTGAAAGGAAGGAAGGGAGAGAGGGAGGGAGGGAGGGAGGGAGGGAGGGAGGAAGGAAGGAAGGAAGGAAGGAAGGAAGGAAGGAAGGAAGGAAGGAAGGAAGGAAAAATTTAGCACCCTTTCTTTTCCTTGGGGCTTCAACAACCTAAACTTCATTATAACTAGATAGATAGTACCTAAATATTGGTGAAGGGCCTTCCCATCTATTCAGTTGATATTATAGCAAAATGATAGGAAAAACATTTTAGATAATTTTTTTATCAGAAAACGAATTTCGTTACAAACACATCCCTTTATGAAAAAATAAGATTTGTCAGGCATTTCACCAATTTCAGCTGAGAGTAAGTGTTCAAAGGATACACAGACATGGTTTAGGCAATCCTTATTGTTAAGCAACCTTGCAGAGGCAGAATAATTTGATAGCTAAGAGGGAATATTCTGGAGCTCATGCATGAGTTCATAGACTTGGTTCCACCACTCACTAACTTTGTAAACTTCAGCAAGTTCTTGAACCACTGTGTGCCTCTTTTTTTTTATTCATCTGTAGATTGGCAGTCATTGTGGAAGAGTAGATTGTGACAATTTAAAAGACCCATGCAAAGCCACGGGCTCAGTCCCTGGCACATGTACATGCTCAGGAAATGGTAGGTGTTATTGCTGAGGAATGGATTCAATTAAAATATTAAGAAAATTAATATTTTGGTAGTGATGGAAGACTGGTTTAATTTCCTCTTCATGCCATAGGAGAGGAAATGTTGTTTTTATAATTACCTAATGAAGAATCTGGAAGAAATGACTTTGCAAATGATACCCTTAAGCTCACCACTGAACTAACAAAATCACTGAGATTTCGTAAGTTATGGAAATTGAAATACCTAATTTAAAAAATCAAGTTTGCAGTACATTTCCACGGATAATGCCTGAAGTTATTGAAGAGATCATGACTACAAAAACAGGCAGCCAGGAGGCCAGGTCTACAGAGTCTGTTCAGAGAAGGCTGTCTGGGGCCACAGGACAGAGTGCGCCATGGGGCTGGCAGCCTGCACTTGGCCTTGCTGAGTTAGACAACAGGTGCCAAGCCACTGCCAGGTGTGGATATCAGGATGAACAAAATTGCTGATGGCCTGTGATAAAGCTTTATGTTAGATCATAAAGTGCTGAGCCCAGATGATGAGAGACCAGTTCACATAGCAAGGGAAAACTTGATGTGTTCACTGGATTATTTTTCCCTCCCTCTCTTTCACACAATCTTCAAATTCTCTCTTTTTCACTCGTTTTTGTTCCTTCCCTCTCTCCCTCCCTCCCTTTCTTTCCTCTCTCCCTTCTAGTATTTTTCTGTCTATTTATAACCTCTGTCTCTCATTCTTGGTATTCTTATTTTTAAACATTTTCTAAGTAGAATGATGGTTACTGGAGGCTGGAAGG